>NC_090921.1:203824951-205074951 GCF_040938575.1 Ambystoma mexicanum | reverse complement strand
TCTAAAGGAGACCCCTGTGGTGGACCCAGGCTTCCCAGAAGGAACACCCAATTTTCTCCTAGCTCTTCCCTCTCTCAATATAGTTGCTTCAGTGCTAAGAGGGGGGATTTGTGAGGTGAAATAGACCTAAAAAGCCATGACTACAGGCCAGAGTCAGAGGGGAGATATGCCCCTCAGCAAAAGGCCTGAACTGGAGTACATGCAAAATGATGCCCTTGCTCAAACACGAAGGAGCCAATTTAGGCATCTAGGCACGAGTATGCCTTAAAATATTTATATTATAAAATAAGTCCAGGATTTGAACCCGGAACCTCTCGCACCTGAAGCGAGAATCATTCCCCTAGACCAACGAGCCAGTACACAATGAACACCTGCCATCATGTGTCCTTGTCACTCCATATTTTATGGAGTACGGCTCCCTATATAAGACCAAGTTACATAACAAATGCAGTAAATAACACATTTTGACATTTTAATTTACAAGAAATACTGTATTTTCAATGTCTTTGCCTATTGAGCTGCTCTCCCTAGATTAACCCAAACCATTATTTAAAAACAGGCTTCATTTTTAGGAGGTGTCACTGGGAGCTGTTGGGTGTTCTGACCCACGTTTGGACTATTATGCTACAACATTTGGTGCTGTGGGCTTAGGAATTCCACATTTGGTGCTGTGGACTTTGGAAATCCAAGACGGCCGAAAAAGCCCACATGTGCGCCAGAATCTATGAAAACCGCGCAGTTTGTGCGCACACCAAAATGGTCCCCTGACTTGCCACCCCCGGTGCGGGTGTGCTGGGTCAGAAGAGCCATGAGTGAAATGGGGTGCCAAAGAGAAAAACAGCAGTGCCTGTTCGCTAGAAAGCACTTTAAAATCACCTTTTGTTTCTCTGAATGCCAGCTCAAAATGCCTATTTTCAAACATTGCAACACATCCAAAAATCTCACTGAACACCAGCGGACATCTGGCAGAATGAAGTATGTGTGCATACTAAATCTGGGAAGATGAAGAGCCCAAAACAATGTTCATAACAAAACTGGCTGAGCTATGCATGTCAGCAGCCTAACTGAAACTGGATTAAAACCACCAAAATCGAAATGTTTAAATTAACTGAGTGACCTACTTTTGAGTGTCACATAGATTTCAACTGTTAAAATGTCATAGTTTTGAACTTAGAATCAGCATTCTAGCTGCATGTGTAAAAATTGTTAGTTTATTTGAATGCAGAAAACTGGGTAACTAGAAGTGACATTAGCTGGGGCCTGGCTTAAGGAACTGAATTCTGCCTGACATCTACCACCACAGGAGTTAAAACCTGCTCAGCCACTCTTCCCCTTGCCAAAAGGAGTTGTCACCTCTCTGATTAGATTAGGGGTGGAGCAGCTACAGGGAGTTGAACAAAGGCCTGTCCTGGGCCCAGGCAGAGGGTTTATTGGGGGGAGGCCATAAATGGCTTCCTCTTGAACAATGGGACTTCCAGGGCCCAGACAGATGGTTTATTAGGTGGACCGTAAAATAGCTTCCTCTTGGCAGAAGCTGGGAGGGGCAGGGTCTCTGAGCTTGCCAGAAACTGGATAAACTGGTTTCTACACCATGTGACCTGGGAAACCACACCCCTTTGGGGCCAGAACATGAATCTAAAAAGATGGATCATTCATAGAGCGGACTTCTGAAAATTTTATAAGTGATATCATTATTCTTGTGATTTTTCTGTGCACATTTGAAGACGTGTTAGGACCCGGTGGTATGTTCAGTGGGGTTTTTAGCGGAAAAGAGGATATTACTCTAAATGTATGTATGTTAAAAATCTGACACTCCACCACCTAATGCCCACATGCTTTGCGAACATTTGTGTAAATGCGGGGACAAATCCAATATTGGTAACCCGACCAAAAAGTGAAATATGTTGCCATTTTTGAACCCAAGCTCAAATGGACAGAATTGGAACAGGGGCTACCATCAGTAAATGTAATGGGTGCATGTAATTTCAAACCACTGTGTATCTATGAAATATGTCTTTAGGTCAAATATAGATTGTGTGTAAAGTTGACAGGGGTGGGTTCTCTGTATCATAAACAGACCTCATCATGATGACACTTCATTTCATTCTCGCAATCAAGGGGAAGAGGAGGAAGTGGCCAATGACAAGTGGAGAGCGGTAGGGCCTAGAAAGCTAGCCTCTCCACCCACTTTCAAAACACATAAAAGCAGACAGTCAGGACAGATAGGGACATGCTATTCCATCTGCTGCGGACGCTCTGCCTGGAAAATCCATACTTTACCTCCATCAACCTCCAGAGAGCCAACATAGAGACTTCAATCTATCCACCTTCAGAGACCAAGACTTTACTTCAGAATTTGTAGCAGAGAGGTCAACTACAAGCTAAATCCCTCTTTAGCAGGCTTCAAATCATTGCCACTATTCACAGCCAGGCAAGCTGTTTGAATTCTTTGCAAGAACTCTTGCCATTTGCCAGAGAGCAATGTTGTATCCAGAGAGAGACCAGCTGAACCGGAGACCGCTGTATCCGGACCCACAGACCTGATCAGAACCAGAGACCCAGACCAGCAGAGTAGAGCTGACCCAGACGCTGTGCGCAGAAACCGTCCGTGGCGAGTGAAGAAAACCTGTTGACCAGATCCGTGGCGAGGCCCATTCCTTTTAAAATTATATTGTGAGTACCTAGCAGAACAGTGCAGAACCAATCTCTTAGTTAAAATAATATAATTCAATCTATTTTAATCTAACCAGAACTGCCTCCTAACTGTCACCTGTCATTTGCAAAGCTGTCACTTGTCATTTACTAGCTGCAAGCTGTAACCTGTCGCTTTGAACTTTTAAAATTTCAAATCCGAAAAACTACCTTTATTTAATCTCTGGAACCGTTTGGGCTAGAACCTGGTTTAACTTTCCTCTGAAAGCTTAGGATCTCAGCATTTCAACAAGCCTAGAACCGACTTCCTACTCCTCATACTTTTGCCGTAATCACGATCCCCGCACTCGCAAATTTTACCGCGATTTGCAATTTGGTTAAAAATCCAGCCACGTGTGAAAACAGCAGCTTCATTGCTTTCCTTTACCAAAAATTAGTTTAACCTGCTAGTTACTCCTAGATCCTCCTAAAGTGAGCCTGAACTCATCCCAAGTATATTTCACTCACCCTGAACCTCCTGAAGGGAATTAAAAGCATTTTTAGCATATTTCTCACTGCATTGTCACCATATTCAAAGCATTTTGCCTGTGTTTCAAAACTCCTATCTGTTGTATAAGCTGCTGGGGGGAATTGAACTGAATTCTATTTGATTGCCTTCCTAAGAACTGTGTCATCTTCATCTCCTTACCGTGCATAAAAGGGGGGGTGAATTGTCCAAGAAAGTGATTACATTGTTTTGTTGAAATCGTATTGAGTATTTCTGTACTGCATTTTCATTCCACCTTGCATCCATTTGAAACCATAAAAGTATTGTTGCTATCTTATCCATCCTATAACCACTCATCATTGATTATAAAGAAGTGTGCTAGTGCCGGACTATCCATTATTGATTACTGCTCAGATTAAGTGTGATATTCAATTATTAATTTATTATAAAGTGTGATATATATATATATATATTGTTTCAATTCTCGAATAAACCTTTTAACTTGCAAAACAGAACTACCTCTTGGCTCAGTGGGGTCAGGGGGATTCCAAGAGAGGGGTGTTATATAGGGGTAGTCATCCAGAACTCATGAACTGGACATAAAGATATATCAATAAGGGTTTCCATTCAGTATCCCAGACTAGGCATTGATTTAGCTGTAGTGTTGAATTGAATCCTCTTACAAATTGGGGGCTCGAGCCGGAAGTTTGGGTTAGATCTATCACTTGTGCAGATTAATACAGCGTGCCAGCTGACCAGATACACATATCCGGTCGGATCACCACGCTGTGTTACGCTGTAAAGCACTCCTCAAAGGAACGCTCTAAGGAAAACGTCTGTTTTGCAAAAATAAAATACAAACTCTGTAAGTCAGGACAGAGACCAATCTCTAGAATGACGACCTTGGTAGATATGAAAATAGCCAGAGAACACTTCTTACATAAGCTATTTGTGAGAGGTGAGTGGACTCATCAGGACCAAACGGTCTGGTTGCAGGCAATCGCGCAACAGGTCACTGAAACAGGGTCAGATATATGGGGAGAACAGGGTCCCCTACATGTGGCACTGAGTGAACTATACATGGCCCCGAAGGCCAAGGATGAGCACCACAAGATTGCCAGGGTAGCGGCATATTTATATTTACATATGGGAGCCATGCAGGACAAATGTGCTGAAGGCCAACATCTGGCGGGTAGGCAACTGCTGGCATTACAGAAGGTCCAATCTGATCTGGACTCTTCTGAGCAGAGGCTGCTCAGGAGCCAGGGGTCAGAAAAGGACAGCAGACAGTACATCACTAAAATAAAGGAGGATATGGATGTGCTGCAACAGGAAAAGGAGGACCAGGATACCAGATTTCTGGCCTTGCAGAAGGAGTACCAAGAAGGTTTGGACTCCCTACTGCAGAGCCAGAAAAAGCTGGAGCAACAGTTAGACTTCAATAGGGCATGTGCTGAGCAGGTAGTCACCCTGCAAAGCCACCTAGATAGGGAGAAGGCAGAGAGCAATAAACTGATTTTGAAAGACCTGGATACCCAGGCAGAGTTTGACCAGGAGCGCCAGAAAACTGGTGCCTTCCAAAGGCAAAGGGACGACCTGGCGGCACAGATGCAGGCTCTTAGTCAGGAAAGGGATACCTTAGGTCAGGAAGTCTGCCACTTAAAAAGAAAAATGGAAGAAAATCACCTGGCCCACCAGGGACTGGGTGACCTCCACAAAGAACACCAGGACTTGCTAGAGCACACCAGGAGGGTGGAGGAGGCCCTGGCAAGACAGGAGCAGGCCAGTAGGGATGGGACTCAGGAGGTAACCCTCCTGCAGCAAAGACTGGCCCAGTGCTCCAGGACCAATCAGGAAACGCAGAGAGAGAATGAGGCTCTCTGCCAGCACAATGATAGGTTCCAACGACAGGTAGCGATGCAGGAGAGGCTGATAGAGTCTAGTCAGGCCTTAACTGAGGAACTGAAGGCGCAGGCTCTTGCATTGCAACAGGGAGCAGGGGCGGATAGAGACCAGGTTCGCTGGGAAAGGGAAACTCCTGAGCATAACCTCAGGAGCCCTAGAACCAGAGGCCTTTATCTCTCTCAGTCCCTGGACTCTGCCACCCCCATGTCCCCGGGCGCACATGAGCACCGGGCCACAGGGATGGCAGATTACTATCCAGCCAGAAGCATGGGGCTCATAGGCCAGTACCTCCCAGGAATGGATGGGCGGGCATCCGGGTATGGGCACCCAAGCACAGTGCAATTTAGTGGGGAACCCCAGGAGAATAGGCCCATTAAGGGCATCCTGAAAACTTCTGCCCAGTTAGGTCAGTGGGGGGGTACCCATCAAATCCTGGCAGCAAGGAGGAATCTGAAGACTCCTCTGAACGGCGCAGGACACAGGAGACCAGGTCCCCACATTCTGCCAGCCATTCCCAGGCTTGCAGAATCCGGGAAAACCTGGAAGATCAGACAGGAACCTCTGGGAGCAGTGCCTCTGAGTCAGAGGATGAATGGACAAGGGTTACCCGAACCAAAAAGGCCAATAAGGCAAAAAGGGCCTTGCTTAAGGACCCATTGAAACAGATTGAGGCAATCAGGAGTGTCATCACGCCTTATCATAAGAACGCCAAGTGCTCTGTTTGGGAACACTTGGAGCTCTATGAGCAAATGATGGAGACTTTCCATTTGAAGGACAGCAGTAGCTGCATCCAGTACGTCAAATGGACATTCTCCCCAGAATACTCCGGTTTCTTTGCGGGGCTGGAGGACCAAAATCATTTAAGATGGTCCACCTATAAGGCGGCCATCTTGAAACATTTTTCTGTTCACAGAAATCCTCAAGAGGCTCGCAAGGCAGCCTACATTTTGCAATGTGGGGAGGATTTGGCCCCACAAGAATTCGTGCAAGAACTGAAACGTGCCTTTGCGCAGACCACCAGAAGGGTGCGCACAGACAGCAGAGAATTTGTCAATACATTTTTCCATGACTTGCCCAAATATATAATGACCCAGCTCGTGAGAGATTTTCATGAGAAAAGATCTTTAGACTGGGTCATTGAACAGGCTGCCCGGATCTATGAGGTGCAGAAGCCCATAGAAAATAAAAGCAATACCCAGAAAAATCCCAAAACCAACAGCACCCCTGCTGCTGCCAAGGTGGCAGAGGTAAAGGTAACCCCCGTTTTGGATTTGGAGATGGGGGGGCCTAAAAACCTACCTGCACCTAATAATGCTAGGCCCAGAAGGTCCTCGGGCCAGTCACAGACAGGGAGTGAAAGAGGTAGTCCCACAAATGGGGTCCCTCGCTCTCCTGACTATGTAAGTCCCCGTTGCAAGGGAAATCGACCCATCCTGGGTTATGTGTGGACTCCTCCAGCCCAAGGGGGGGGATCCAGCCAAGCACCTAACCCAGGGAACTTCCCCCCTAACTTCCCACCGGAGGGCAGAAATTCTCCAAATCCTGGGCAGAACTTTTTCCCCAGGTATCCACCCAACTTCCAACCCCAAAATCATCCATCCTTCTTTCCCCAATTCCCTGAGCCCAGACAACCTAATCCGGGAGAGGGGAGGCCAAGGGTGGAGGGGTACCCAAATCTTCCCAACCAGGGGTACTACCAGAGAAGGGATAGCTACCCTTCCCGGGATCAGCCCAGGAGAGAAAATAGAGCCCCGTATCAGCCTGAGCGGGTTTCACAACTTGAGCGCCATGTCCAAAATATGGCACGAGATCTGGGTCACATACTGAGGGCTCAACAGAACCCTCAGATGAGCTTGCCACCGCAGAATGCCCCAAACTCTGGACCTGGTGCTCCAGAACAATGACGGGGGCAGCACCCCGATAACACACCGGTTCCCAGTGAGGAGGCACAAGGGAAAGGGGGGTGTAAAGCCTTGGAGGAAGCTTCCTTCCCAACTTGTAAACAGCCCCTGGAAAACCAGGAACCGGAAACAAAATCTCCTGCCCCTGAAAGCCTGCCTCCCAAGGAGCAGAGGGGGGGTAGGAGAAACAAAGGATCCAAACAGACCCACTTTGTGGAGGAGGTTCAGGTCTTCCAATTTGAGGGAGAGGGATCCTCAGAAGATCCTGGGAAAAGGATCTTCTCCTTCAGAGATGGGGGAACTCCTCCCAAGGAAAAATGGGTCCCAAGGGATGTCAATTCAGACTGGGGAGATATGGAGACTAAGCTACCGCCACCCATCATCTCATCCCAGAACCCACAATACCGAAATCCCCTGTTTCAAACCCATCCTGGTGACTGCCTCCAAGAAGGGGGGGGCGGCCCAGAACCGGAACCAGGGGAACCCACAATGGCTCTGATCTCCAGTTGCCAACTTTTTCTTTCAGATTCCCAAGGCTCTCCACAGAATTCTGCCCAAATCTCTTCGCTAGCAATGTCCAAAACCAGAAAGTTAGCCCACCAGTTGTCCAAAAATGTGCATTATCTGTGCCCCCTTGAGGAGAAGGAGGGAAGATACTATGCCCCGGTACAAGTACAAGGGCAGGGTACCATTTTGGCACTGGTGGACACTGGATTCCAAGCTACCCTTCTGTCCAAAAGGGCCTTTGAGGAACTAAATGCCGGAAGGGGGGAGAATTACCGTATTCCTCTCACCTCTCTTACTGGACAACTGCAGAACTTTGACGGGAAGGATATTCCCGTTGAGGGGACTGCAGAATTGGACATTAAGATTGGGCGACACAAGGTGAAACACCCGGTCATAGTAGTGACTCCAGAGGGCACCCCTTGTTTACTAGGGAATGACCTCCTGAGAAGGTTGTCACCCCTAATAGATTCTGTAAACAAGGTCCTCTGGACCCAGACTAGTCGACCATTGAAATTAAAACAGAGTGTCAACTATATTAGTTTAAACGGCACCTGCCACATGGTTGAACAAAAATCTGACCAAGTAGAATTTCACTTCCAGAACAACCAGATTCCAGACGTGACAGTAATAGCAGTAGGACAACAGACTGGTGATGTGGGGTCCTCTCTATTTCTAAAAATCAACCTTCCTTCCAGTTTAAGGTGGTATTCCACACTGGAAGGAAACACCCTGAAATTCTTTACTAATCCACAATCAGAAACTCCCACTCCTATCGTCCAGAAAGATGTGAAATCAGCTCAGAGCCTGGCTGATATTCAGCAAATTGGAGAGCAGTTGTTCATCCCTGTCCAGTTAAATGATGGGAAGGACTCTGTTCTCGCTCGAGTGTGTGTGAACAATGGTAAGAGCTTCATCAGCGAAGCCATGTTCCGCCAACTCCCAAAAGATCCAGCCATTCCCACATTCAAACTGATAGACAAATGGGAAATGGACCTGGAAGCGCCTAATTCCAAACATCTCCTGCCAAGCAGGTGTATGCTCAAAATCTCCATTGGCAACAAGAGCATAGTCCATAATTGTTGGGTCGTGCGAGACGTCACTGCTGCCTTTTACTTAGGCAGTGACATTCTCAATTGCTTTGCCATTAGTTTGGACCTAATAAACTTCAAAGCTTGGTCCCGATTAGCGGATAATCCCATGGGCTTTGATGATCCAGAAAAAGCATTTAGTTCAGCTCAATTGCTACCTTGAAGTTGAAATTCAGATCAAAGAGGAAGTCACCATCCCAGAAAGGACTCGACAATTCTCCCTGGAAGTGAAAGTTAAAAGAGGACAACATTTGAAAAACCCTGATGCTTACATACATCTAAACGCTTCTCTCCAACAGCAAGGGTTGGGGGTAAACCCAACTCCATTAGTCAACATAGAACATGACACCATTCTAAAAGAGGTGGATAACAGCGACTTAAAGAGTATTACTCTAGCCGCAGGCACCATTATTGGAATGGCGGTTGATGACGGACATTTTTCCATCGATTTAGGAAATGAACTGTTAGGACCAATCCCCATTAACTGTTTTGACAGTGACAGTGAGGACACCAGACAGGATTTTTACCCGGCATGGGGGGAACTTCCTGGTGTACACTTCCTACCCCTATGGTAAGGAAGATGTGACTTGTGACTTCAGGGGGGATGAGGTGATTTTCCAGGTCCATGAGGGTTGCCTTTCCCACCTGAGGCCTCCAGTCCAAATCAGCACTCTGACCAGGGACTTCTCCACCCAGCTGGAGGAGGCCGCTGAGATAGCCAAACCAGAAGTCTTTCCAGGCTTCAGGCAGATGGTGGAAGAGAGAGTCAACCTAGCTGATGCCTGTGTGACTCTGGAACAGAAGCAAAAGTTGAAATAAGTTTTCTTGGATTTCCAAGATCTCTTTGCGGTAGACTCATATGACTGTGGCCGCACCGACATCCACACAACAACAATCCCCACGGACCCTGGCATGACTCCAGTGTTTGTGAAGCAATATCGCTTGCCTCTCGCATCAATGGAGTCCCTTACTGAAATAATTAAGAACCTTGAGTCCCGGGGAATAATACGTCCAATACACAGCACCTTCAATAATCCGGTGCTGGGAATATTGAAGCCAAACGGCCAGTGGAGACTCTGTGCCGACCTCAGGGAGCTCAACAAACGGGTCCATACTTCCTGATGGCCTCTGCCCTACATTGACCAAGGGCTGGCCCAGATCCAGGGGTCACAGGTATTCACTGCAATAGACCTGACCAATGGATACTGGACTGTGCCTGTCAGTAGGGAGGACCAATACAAGCTGGCTTTTACCTTTGGGGGCCAGCAGTACACATGGACCCGGACTTGCTTCGGATACCTCAACTCCGGCAATGAATTCAACATTTTCCTACACAAGGCCATGCCCGACCTGGGTGCAAGGGGTAACCTGGCTTATGTAGATGATGTGCTCATCAAAAGTTCATCTGTGGAGGAACACATAGCGGATATCCGTTATGTTCTGACCCAGTTGAGGGCCACAGGAGCAAAACTTTCCTTTCAGAAAGCACAGTGGTGTAGAACCCGTGTTAATTTCTTGGGGCATGAGATTACTCCTCAGGGTCTCTGTCCCCAGGAAAAGAAAGTGGAAGCACTTCAGAAACTGAAAGACCCCACAACTCTGCGGGAATTAAGGAGCCTCCTTGTACTGACTAATTACAGCAGAAAGTTAATTGAGGGCTACGCAGAGATCACCAGACCCCTGATTCATCTCCTGAAGGGGGGGGGTCAAGTGGGAATGGGGTCCAGAACAAGCCGAGGCGGTAAAACAACTCAAAAGAAGCCTCTCACAAGCGCCTTGCCTAGCTTACTCTGTCAGAAACAAGGAGTTCTTCCTGGAGACGGGGTTCTCTAATACGTGCTTGACGGCAGTATTATACCAAAAGCATGACAAGGTCAATAAAGTGATCTCCTATGCGAGCAAAACTTTATCCTCTGTGGAGGAAAAATTCAACGAGTGTGAGAAGGCACTCCTGGCAACGGTGTGGGCATTGAAGAATTACCGCCCGTTTATCCAGGGGGAACACATCATAGTGGAGACTCCACACCAGCCTCTGCAATATCTCCAAAGTGACAGAATCCGGGCCGGGTATGTGAGTAATTCCCGAATTACTTCCTGGATTCTGTCAATGCAAGGCTTTCCTGTGGAGGTCAGATATGGCCAAAACAAGAAGAGTCCCCTCGCGCTAGGTCTGGCTGACTTGCATGATTGTGCCAGAGAAAACTGTCTCGAGGACGAAAGTCTAAAAATCAAGGACAACACGGAGGCATACCTTAATTCCCCACACAAAGTCTTTGAAGAGGACAAGTGTGAGGGAAGGACCACTGTGTATGTGGATGGATGCTCTTACCATGTTGACAACAACGGGGAAAAAGAACTGGTGGCCGGCATAGGGAATGCATGGGTGAAGGAGTTCCCAGAACCCTCCGCTGGGTACAAAATTGGTCCCCGAAGTAGTCAGGTGGCAGAGTTGATGGCTGTGCATCAAGCCATCCTCACCGCTGTCCAACATCAACTCCACAAACTGGTCATAATCACAGATTCGGATTATGTCCGGAACGGGTTCGTGGAGCACTTGGTTAGTTGGAAAACCAGAGGCATGTTATGTGCTAATAACAAACCCTTGAAACATGGGAAGTTAATCCAAAACATTGATGAGCTGGTCACCTTGAATGGGATGACCATCTATTGGAAAAAGATCAAGGGTCATTCCAAAGTAGAGGGACCAGACAAAACTGGGAATGACTTAGCTGATCAGCTGGCCAAAACCGGGGCCATCCAAGGGGATCTAATAGAAACAGAGTCCCTGTTGGGGGAACTCCAGGTCACTGTTATCACTAGGTCCCAGACAAATGCTCGCAATGATCTTTCCACTGCACAATGGAGTAAGGAGACCCCTGATGCTGATTTAATTACAGCTCAGACGGGGGATCCAATAATTGGTAAGTTTTACCAACACCTTGAGGACCCTGAGAACTTTCCCCTGACGGATACCGATTACATTGGGAAAGAGGACCTAAGAGTGTTGATGAAAGGTCCAAAAATGTTCCGAATCCAAGACGGTTTGCTGGTAAGGAAATCCAAAGCTGGCCACGATCAGTGGGTGGTTCATACCTCATTCCGAAGCCTGATGTTAAGTCACGCCCATGATGCAGCCACCGCCGGTCATAGGGGGTTTCACACAACACTGGAAATCTTAAGAGAGGTTGCATACTGGCCACACATGGGCCAGGACCTCAACCAATACTTGAAGGGTTGTCTTGTGTGTGCACAATTTCAGCCAACATCCCTCACACACCGGGCGCCTCTCCAAAAGAGGGGAATGACACTGCCATGGTCAGATTTGCAAATCGACTTTGTAGGCCCTGTGATTCGCTCGACTAGATGAAACAAGTACATGTTGACCGTTACATGCTTGTTTACCAAGTGGGTGGAATGTCTCCCAGCCCCAAATTGCAAGGCAGAAACTGCAGCTGCCCTGATGATTAACCACATCTTTTCCCGTTTCGGTCTACCTCAAAGGATTGAGTCAGACAGGGGTAGCCACTTCACCAGTGAAGTAATGACAAAGATGTGGGAGATACTGGGGGTTAAAAGGAAGCTACACATTGCTTACAGGCCAGCTTCTTCTGGAGCAGTGGAGAGATACAACCGAACCATTGTGAGCATATTAAAAAAGTGTGTGGCAGATTCTGGGCCAAGTTGGGATATCCGATTACCTCTGGTCCTAATGGCCATCAGATCTACCCCTTCATCTGCAACCAAAATGTCACCATTTGAGTTGATGACTGGACGCAAGATGGTGCTTCCGCAGCATTTGCTCTACAGGACCCAAGAGCAGACACTAATAAATGCCTCCACAACTCATGAGTATGTGGAGAATTTAAGGAAACACCTTCAACATGCTTTTGCCTATGCTCAGCGGAATCTAGAAAGATCAGCTGAGAGTATGAAGACCCACTATGACCTGAAAACTTCCAGGAAGGAATATTAGGTGGGGGACCGGGTCTATTTATACAATTTCCAAAGGAACCAGGCCAAACAGCGAAAGTTTTTGCCTACATGGAAGGGACCCTTTGAGATTATAGACAAGATCTCCCCTGTGGCCTACAAGATCCGCATCCCCAAAGGCGGTTTGGCAGAGGGGGAAGACAAGTGGGTCCACATTAACCAGTTGAAGTGTTGCCATCCCAGGCACACTCTGCAACAACTGGAGGAATCCTCTGGAATCCTAGAGGGTACTGTCTCAAATTAATTCAGTTCTAACTTAAAATATCCTACATATCGCCTATCAAATTCTGAGTTTCTCAATGTGGGTGTTTTCGTTTTTGAATGCAAAAAGAAATGTGCATGTTCATATGTTTTGACTATAAATTTATATGCCACCCCACTATATCAATGGTGGGGGAGAAATGTCCATGAATAGGTATTGCCGCTCTTCCTTTGTCGTCCTAGGTGAAAGAAAACCTGGAGACTGGCCAAGGAGGACGATCCGGAGACCGGGAGCAGAGACGCAAGGGGCCCAGTGTACCGCCCATACTCCCATCAGGACCGGCGAGGAGAAGCGACTGATCCACCCCTGAGGGAGCAAAGGATGCTGAACTTCTGCCGAATTGGAAGAAGATGATGCGGACCTCCCAGCACGTGGGTCAACATCCTTAGCACCCGACATCCCCTCGACTCAGTCCAAGTGCAGTCGGGCGGGGGGGTTTGTTGGGTGTTCTGACCCACGTTTGGACTATTATGCTACAACATTTGGTGCTGTGGGCTTAGGAAATCCAAGACGGTCGAAAAAGCCCACATGTGCGCCAGAATCTATGAAAACCGCGCAGTTTGTGCGCACACCAAAATGGTCCCCTGACTTGCCACCCCCAGTGTGGGTGTGCTGGGTCAGAAGAGCCATGAGTGAAATGGGGTGCCAAAGAGAAAAACAGCAGTGCCTGTTCGCTAGAAAGCACTTTAAAATCACCTTTTGTTTCTCTGAATGCCAGCTCAAAATGCCTATTTTCAAACATTGCAACACATCCAAAAATCTCACTGAACACCAGCGGACATCTGGCAGAATGAAGTATGTGTGCATACTAAATCTGGGAAGATGAAGAGCCCAAAACAATGTTCATAACAAAACTGGCTGAGCTATGCATGTCAGCAGCCTAACTGAAACTGGATTAAAACCACCAAAATCGAAATGTTTAAATTAACTGAGTGACCTACTTTTGAGTGTCACATAGGTTTCAACTGTTAAAATGTCATAGTTTTGAACTTAGAATCAGCATTCTAGCTGCATGTGTAAAAATTGTTAGTTTATTTGAATGCAGAAAACTGGGTAACTAGAAGTGACATTAGCTGGGGCCTGGCTTAAGGAACTGAATTCTGCCTGACATCTACCCCCACAGGAGTTAAAACCTGCTCAGCCACTCTTCCCCTTGCCAAAAGGAGTTGTCACCTCTCTGATTAGATTAGGGGTGGAGCAGCTACAGGGAGTTGAACAAAGGCCTGTCCTGGGCCCAGGCAAAGGGTTTATTGGGGGGAGGCCATAAATGGCTTCCTCTTGAACAATGGGCCTTCCAGGGCCCAGGCAGATAGTTTATTAGGGGGACCGTAAAATAGCTTCCTCTTGGCAGAAGCTGGGAGGGTCAGGGTCTCTGAGCTTGGCAGAAACTGGATAAACTGGTTTCTACACCATGTGACCTGGGAAACCACACCCCTTTGGGGCCAGAACATTAATCTAAAAAGATGGATCATTCATAGAGCGGACTTCTGAAAATTTTATAAGTGATATCATTATTCTTGTGATTTTTCTGTGCACATTTGAAGACGTGTTAGGACCCGGTGGTATGTTCAGGGGGGTTTTTAGCAGAAAAGAGGATATTACTCTAAATGTATGGATGTTAAAAATCTGACACTCCACCACCTAATGCCCACATGCTTTGCGAACATTTGTGTAAATGCGGGGACAAATCCAATATTGGTAACCCGACCAAAAAGTGAAATATGTTGCCATTTTTTAACCCAAGCTCCTAGAAACGACAGAATTGGAACAGGGGCTACCATCAGTAAATGTGATGGGTGCATGTAATTTCAAACCACTGTGTTTCTATGAAATATGTCTTTAGGTCAAATATAGATTGTGTGTAAAGTTGACAGGGGTGGGTTCTCTGTATCATAAACAGACCTCATCATGATGACACTTCATTTCATTCCCCCAATCAAGGGGAAGAGGAGGAAGTGGCCAATGACAAGTGGAGAGGGGTAGGGCCTAGAAAGCTAGCCTCTCCACCCACTTTCAAAACACATAAAAGCAGACAGTCAGGACATATAGGGACATGCTATTCCATCTGCTGCGGGACGCTCTGCTGGGAAAATCCACACTTTACCTCCATCAACCTCCAGAGAGCCAACATAGAGACTTCAATCTATCCACCTTCAGAGACCAAGACTTTACTTCAGAATTTGTAGCAGAGAGGTCAACTACAAGCTAAATCCCTCTTTAGCAGGCCTCAAATCATTGCCACTATTCACAGCCAGGCGAGCTGTTTGAATTCTTTGCAAGAACTCTTGCCATTTGCCAGAGAGCAGTGTTGTATCCAGAGAGAGACCAGCTGAACCGGAGACCGCTGTATCCGGACCCACAGACCTGATCAGAACCAGAGACCCAGACCAGACCAGCAGAGTAGAGCTGACCCAGACGCTGTGCGCAGAAACCGTCCGTGGCGAGTGAAGAAAACTTGTTGACCAGATCCGTGGCGAGGCCCATTCCTTTTAAAATTATATTGTGAGTACCTAGCAGAACTGTGCAGAACCAATCTCTTAGTTAAAATGATATAATTCAATCTATTTTAATCTAACCAGAACTGCCTCCTAACTGTCACCTGTCATTTGCAAAGCTGTCACTTGTCATTTTCTAGCTGCAAGCTGTAACCTGTCGCTTTGAACTTTTAAAATTTCAAATCCGAAAAACTACCTTTATTTAATCGTCCATATCTCTGGAACCTGGTTTAACTTTCCTCTGAAAGCTTAGGATCTCAACTTTTCAACAAGCCTAGAACCGACTTCCTACTCCTCATACTTTTGCCGTAATCACGATTCTCGCACTCGCGAATTTTACCGCGATTTGCAATTTGGTTAAAAATCCAGCCACGTGTGAAAACAGCAGCTTCATTGCTTTCCTTTACCAAAAATTAGTTTTTTTTTTTTAACTTTGGTTTTATTAGTAGTTTTTAGAAGGAAAAAACAAACGGCAACGCTGGGAGCGTTGTTATCATCACTTTTAACATTGACATAAAACCCCCAGGTTCCCTCCCCCCCTCCCCCCCCACCCCAACTCCTCCCCTCCCCCCAGATCAGAGTCACTTCGAAAGTCGGACAGCTGGGGCTGCCATCGTAGCTCATTGTACGTTGCCACAGAGGTATGCTATGCTCTCACGTCCAAATTGGCTGGATGAGATCCGCTGTCTCCCGGGTCCTGGGCTACTCCTACATCCTTGGTTGAAGCATTCCAAACCTACCCCCCGCCAACTCGCCAGAGTGTTCTCATGTTGTCAGTGGGGGTCCCAACCCCATGCCCCATAGACCCCATACCAGTTAACCTGAAAGGAGCCCAGTTCATTATTTACCATGGCCGTCAGTTTATCCATTAAGAACATGTTTTTGAGTTTCTTAAGCCAGTCTTCTTTGGATGGGGTCTCTGGGCTCTTCCACCTTTGTGCAAGGGCCACTCTACCCGCCCGTAACATCGTCTCCCACATTCTTGGGTACCTATACAGTTCAGTGTCCTCCGGGGGGAGGCCCAGCAACATCGTTAGGGGGTTGAGTGGGATTAGTTCCTCGGTGACCTCGGCCATCCACCCCCGTACTTTCTCCCAGAACTCCTGCACCTTGGGGCAGGACCACCACATATGCCCCCTCGACCCCACTTGGCCACAGCCCCTTGGACACTTGGGGGACACTCCCGAAAACATCCTGGACAGTTTTAACGGGTCCCTGTGCCAGCCCTGTAAGATTTTGAAGTTGTGCTCCATGTCCGATGTAAATAGGTTCCCATGGAATGCTATCTTAAAGACTTTGGACCACGCCTCCTCTGTAAGTGTTTCTCCCGCCAGGTCATCCCAAAACCCTCGGAACCCTCTTCTCCCCTCCAAGTTAACGGTGTTCAGTATTCGGTACATTTTGGAGACCGCCCCCTTCCTTGATGTGGCCGTGTCCAGAAATTTTTCGAAGGGGGTCAGCTGTCTCCGTAGGTTCTGGCCCCATGATTGGTCGCAAAGGATGCCTTTCAGGCGCAGATATTCAAAGATTGAAAGGGACTCCCGCCCCAGTGCGTCTCGCAGGGCCTCGTATTCGAGGAACTCGCCCTCTTTGAACAGTTGTCCCGCCCATTCCAGACCCCCGTCCGACCAGGACTGGGCACTCCTGAAACCTCTGCTACCTAGTTTGAGCGGGTGGCCCCAAAGCGATGACATTGGAGAGGGCCATGTCGTGAGGTATGAGGTTGTGGGTCCCTCTTTCCAGAGTGTCCAAAGTATTCCCAGGGTTGGGTGGGCTTTCAGTTTGCTAGGGATGAGTCTGCGCGGCAGCCACAGGAGGTCGCGCACTTTCAGAGGGTGGGCATCCATATCCTCAAGGTATGACCAGTAGGTGCCCATCCCCTCCTTCATGTGCTCCAGCAAGACCCGCAGCTGGGCGGCCCGGTAGTAAAGGAGGAAATCCTAGTTACTCCTAGATCCTTGCTAAAGTGAGCCTGAACTCATCCCAAGTATATTTCACTCACCCTGAACCTCCTGAAGGGAATTAAAAGCATTTTCAGCATATTTCTCACTGCATTGTCACCATATTCAAAGCATTTTGCCTGTGTTTCAAAACTCCTATCTGTTGTATAAGCTGCTGGGGGGGAATTGAACTGAATTCTATTTGATTGCCTTCCTAAGAACTGTGTCTTCTTCATCTCCTTACAGTGCATAAAAGGGGGGGGGGTGAATTGTCCAAGAAAGTGATTACATTGTTTTGTTGAAATCATATTGAGTATTTCTGTACTGCATTTTCATTCCACCTTGCATCCATTTGAAACCATAAAAGTATTGTTGCTATCTTATCCATCCTATAACCACTCATCATTGATTATAAAGAAGTGTGCTAGTGCCGGACTATCCATTATTGATTACTGCTCAGATTAAGTGTGATATTCAATTATTAATTTATTATAAAGTGTGATATATATATATATATATATATATATATATATATATATTGTTTCGATTCTCGAATAAACCTTTTAACTTGCCAAACAGAACTACTTCTTGGCTCAGTGGGGTCAGGGGGATTCCAAGAGAGGGGTGTTATACAGGGGTAGTCATCCAGAACTCATGAACTGGACATAAAGATATATCAATAAGGGTTTCCATTCAGTATCCCAGACTAGGCATTGACTTAGCTGTAGTGTTGAATTGAATCCTCTTACAGAGCGCTTTAGACAGTGTTTTTTCACTGTATCCAATATTCCAGGGTTGGGAAACCTCCTCGCTTCAGTGCGCGCTGTTTTTAACCTGATAGTGTATTTTTAGTTGCTTGCTTTGTGCAAACCTTACAAACGGGGTTTCAGGAAACGTCTTATTAAGTTTGTACCCATTGTTCATTGGCATACATAGCTACGTGAAGTCGCAAAATCAGACACATATCATTTTAAGAACATGTCGACTAACCGTAAACCTGAGGTGGGCGTGAACCTTATGCCCGAGACCTCACAACAATGTAATTTATTTTATTTAGAACTATAAAGGAGCTTTGCTTTATTTCCGCTATGCAGAGGCATTAATGTGATCAAAAGTGTTGAGGTCAAATAACATAAAATACATGAGTATTCATTTTGTGAAGTTAAAAAAAAAAGGGCTCGTTTGAGATTTGAACCCGGGTCCTCTCGCACCCAAAGCAAAAATCATACCGCTAGACCAACGAGCCAGTGCACAATGAAACCCGCCATCATGTGTCCTTGTCACTCAATATCTAGCTTGTGATGCAACTGGGTTGCTGTTGTTTAAGTCTTAGTCTTAAAGTCTTAGAGCGAGTCAAGCAAAAGTATTTTTTCCTGGGGTTAGTGGTAACAGTTCCCTCAAGTAACAGTACTAGGTTTAGGGCATCACTGCCTTATAGTGAAAGGGTCATTCACAGCCTTTTGCCACAGTGACATGGTCTGTAGCATCAGTTCCTCTGAGTGTGAGTGGTATGATGACCTTGCAATGACCTGGTAAGTGACATCATTGCCTCTAAGGGGCGTGGCCACCCCTCTACCGGTGACAGGTTTAGCCACACACCTTTTCCAGGTGACAGGTCTAGCTACCCCCCTCTTCCTGGTGAAATGAAACAGGCCATTGATCTATTGAGCCCATCTGTTCCTGACTCCGGTTAAAAGAGCCATGATTCGCCCGTGGGACATGGAGCGGAGGCTTTCCTTGATTTCTTGTAAATGATAACACGGGAATGCAGGAATGGTAGTAGTTAATGAGTGAATATAATATCATACTTTTGCTCGTCAAGTTTGCCCGGCCAGAATGCAGCACTATGTCCCACAGCTCAGAGCTTGCTGTGGTGTGCAGTAAAAGTAATTCAGGTCCAGTCACACAGGACAGCTCTACTTCATTAATAAAAAGTTAAAGCTTCCAGCTTTTCCTGTACAGTCGAAGAGGCCGAGTGGTTCAGGCGACGGACTGCTAATCCATTGTGCTCTGCACGCGTGGGTTCGAATTCCTTCCTTGTTGTCTGTTTTCTTCACATATTTTAAATATGGGTGGTAGTGTTTACCAAAAAAAAATATCTAATTTACTACAATGCTACGGATCTTTCGTTGTCCTTCCCTGACAGATGAAGGCTAATCATTCTGTGATGTCAAAACATACACCAGTGTTCAGGGAGAGGGAACGACTGATACCAGTACATGCTGCCTCAATTCTCCAAAAATTACCATCCCACTCAAGGGAAATTTATTTTAATTATTGGTAATTTCTTTGTGATTATAATAATACTAATTTGCTTTTACACAGCACTACGAAGCCTCAGGCATCTTCTCACCCACAGTGTTTGGTAAGGATGAAAGGCGGAGTTTGGCCCTGGCCGGATTCAGTACAAGTGTTGCTGACCAGTAATTACAATTAGCATTACTGTTACAATTACAATTAGCAGAATCCCCGAGGATAAATAAGGGCCCTACACATCAGTCACGCTACAAATGCATTCAGACATTTCTTGAATTCGTGGGCATTGCGGAAGGAGCTGCTAATATTGTTTAGGGTTTGTGGGAAGATCAGTTATGTAATTCCACCGAAGTTCCTGGTTATGTAATTACCTGTTGGTGTGCGTTGCTGGTTGGGTCATGCCCGACCATCGTCGGAATCGCCAGCGAGGTCCCGCTTGGTGCTGGCACACGCCCTGAATCCCTGGGTGTGCCACAGCGGATCACATGTGGAAATAAAATGCAGCCCAACAGCAACACGCCAACAACCGCTGGCTCTTCTGGCAACGCCCGCAGTGTTCGGGCGCGTGTGACAGGAGGTCCCTGTGCACGATCCAAAAAAAGACACGGATTGGCAAAGCCAATAGTTTTAGCATTTTATTTTTTGTTTTTAACAGGACTTTATTGAAAGGACACACATACTGGTTTAAAAAGTGGCTGAACGCACACTTGTTTAAGACAATCTTATTACACCAGCAGCACAGTTATAGCTACAGATAAGCAATTAACTCTTGAGAATACTTGGAAATAATGGCAGTCACTCGCATCACCACGTTTGCTGTTACTGCTTGGATGATGTATATTGGGCGATGAGGGCAGGTAGTGACCCGAATGGCTGCATAGAGATTAGCCTGGCCATGGGCAGTCACTGGGTAGTTAAATAAATAAATAACATCCACAAGCCCTGTATCCCTGCTGACATCGCTCACCTCGCTTTACTCCAATGCAATCAATTCAGGTGATAGGTGGTTCTTCAGTGCACCCAACAGCCAAAACTAAAAATGGCTCAATTCTTAAGATTATTACGCAATGCTTCACCAAGACACAACCAATCTCACAATTGCTCCCTGAAACACCAAGTCTGACTCACATAATGACCCACAAAAACAGTGAGCCAGCGTCACAGAACTGCCTTGTGAATGCTAGAAACACTAGGCCATTCTCATCCGAGCACTGAAGCACAACACAATCAGCAAGTCTCACGTGATCGTTCACCGGACCAATCTCACAAAATGAATTGTAAAAACAAGGCACAATGCACTCTATTTTGAAGCAAGAGGATTTATGTAGAACAGGAACAATACATTCACTTTTCCATACACAGCACCTGCTACTGGTCATGCATTTGTATAGCACTGCCCTGTTCAATGCTACTCATTTTAGTGACCCACTTTGGAAAGATAAAAAGCTAAAGGAAGGGGGCGTGGCTACATGGCCACGTAAAAGACCTGTATCTCGGAGCTCCTGCTGATCCGATGAAGATCCGAATGCTGAACAGGTATAATAAACAAGATATGAACAGTAAAATGGAAGTCACAGCAGCATGAATATGCCGGGAACTTAGTGCTGAAAACCCAGATGAGACTTGCATGCAGGCCAGAACACGGAAGAAAAGTTTGGATGGTGTTGCGGGCGAGTGCAACAAAATGGCGCCTAGCCTAGAACAAAGGAAAGGAGAATCGACGCAGCGCGTTTGAATCAAAACAGAGCCGTGATCTCAAGGGGAAGCCGCACCAGAGCCCACATGAAGAGGTTAGAAGATAACAGAAGCTACAGTGTGTCAGGAGGAGCTGAACTGCAAATGGCTGGCAGACTCAGACAGAAACTCTGAGAAGCGATGGATACTTTGTGTCAAGGAACGCATGCTGAGGCGAGAGTGCAGTCGTGGAGAACACGCAGGGCGCAGGTGTCTACTAAGCGGCTGTGCGAAGAGCGGGACCCCCGAGCTTAGGCATATGTACCTGAGACGGTAGGAGAATCGAAATAGTGCCAGATCAGCAGGCACAGACAAACAGAACACTGAGACACAACACAGGACCCAGCTTCGAGAAACGAATGACGTGGCAAGGAAAGCTGGAAAACAAAGAACACGGAGCAGATGTGCTGAGTGCCCACAGAGAGTATGCAAACTGAGTACTAATGTACTTAAAGTGCCGAGGAGGGTGAACATTTATATGTCACACGCCAGTAAGACTCACTCAAAGTCGTTTTGGACCCACAATTATTCACTCAACATCGACTAAGGGTGCACAGCAGAGCGAAAGGCATTGAGTGTTCTTATGCCCCCGAAAAGAGGATCTAGAGTGTTGTGGGTAACGTCCAATGCGTGGGATAGAGGAGTAGGGGTGCTTAGCCCCAGCCACGTTGGAATACCATAAGGACCATTGTGAGGAAGCCTAATGGAGGGGGCCTTGGAGACTGTCACAGAAGGTCAGAATCAGTTTTAACACCACAAAGCAGTCTTGGGGTGGGGACTCTAATCAGACTCAGCTGCAACGAGGGCTGCAAGGGTCTTAAAGCGGCACACACACCAATGGACAGCAGGCAGACACAATGTATTTGGAGCTGTTGGCACATCACCAAAGTTAGGGGGGGCCACAAGTGTAACACTGGCAAGCCGGAAGCACGGATGGTAAAGGCCCTGGTACACCCACTACCCAGCAACAATCTGAGAAGACAGTAAGGTGCTGGAAAATACCCTTATACAATCCAGATGATAAGAGAGGCGAGGATTACAAGGCAACATATACACGTGCAAACTACTCGCTAATTCCCCAGACACAGAACTGTGGGCGCTGCTCCGAAGCTGAGGAACAGAGGGTGGCAACACCAACGGCCCAGAGGCACGGTAAACAAAGCTCCTGAAAATGAATGTATAATAAACTCTGAGGTATTTGGACCCCCAGTAGAGGGCATAAGCAGCCCCCAGACCCAGGCAGGCATAGACTACATAGAGAGGAAGAAGGGCAGATTCATACGCAGATCAAGGGGCTAGGAGGAGCACATCATCGTTGAGACTCCTCACCAGCCTTTGAAATACCTTTGACGTGACAGAATACATGTGGGGAATGTGAATAATTCCAGAAATACTTCATGGATTCTGTCCATGCAAGGCTTTCCTGCGGAGGTGAAATACGGCCAAAACAAGAAAAGTCACCTCGCGCAAGGTTTGACTGACTTGCATGATTGTGCTCGAGAAAACTGTCTCGAGGACGAAAGTATCAAAACACAAGACAGCATGGAGGTGTGCCTGCATTCCCTGCACAAAGTCTATGAAGAAGACACATGCAAGGGGATGCCCACAGTTTATATGGATGGGTGCTCCTACCATTTTGAGAACAATCAGGAAAAGGCACTGATGGCCAGCGTTGGGCATGGCTGGGTGAATGAGGCCTCGGAGACCTCAGCCGGATACAAGATCGGTCCCCGAAGTAATCAGGTGGTGGAGTTGATGGCGGTTCATCAGGCCATCCTCACTGCCATGCAACACTGAATCCACGAACTAATAATAATCATGGATTCAGATTATGTCCGGAATGGGTTCGTTCAGCACCTGATTAATTGGGAAACCAGAGGGATGCCGTGTGCAAACAATAACCCACTCAAGCATGGCAAAATAATACAATCTATCAAATATCTGGTCACCTCTAATGAGATATCCATCTACTGGAAGAAGGTCATAGGTCATTCCAGAATAGAGGGACCAGACAAATCCGGAAATGACCTGGCTGACCAGCTGGCCAAAACCAGAGCTGTCCATGGTGATCTCATAGAGATTGAGTTCCTGTTGGGGGAAATCCAGGTCGCTGCTGTTACCAGGTCCCAAACATATGCCCAAAATTAACTCTCAACTGCCCAGTGGAGTAAGGAGACGCCAGATGCTGATTTGCTCACGTCACAAAAACGAGATCCGATAATTGGGAAATGTTATCAACACATTGAAGACCCTGTGAATTTTGCTCTGACTGAAAAAAATTACACCAGGAAAGAGGATCTCCGGGTGTTGATGAAGTTTCCCAAAATATTCAGAATCCAAGACGGTTTGTTGGTACAGAGATCCATCACTGGATGTGACCAGTAGGTGGTGCCTACCTCATTCCGAAGCCATATGCTAATCACGCCCATGACGCAGCCACAGCTGGTCATCAGGGGTTTCATACTACTTTGGAAATCTTGCGGGAGGCTGCACACAGGCCACACATGGCTCAGGACCTCAACCAATATTTGAAGGGGTGTCTAGTGTGTGCGCAATTTCAGCCAAGTTCACTCACTGTCTGAGCTCCCCTCCAGAAAATAGGAATGACGCTGCCTTGGCCACATTTACAAGTAGATTTCATCGGGCCCATGATTCGTTCCTCTAGAGAAATCAAGTACATGTTAATGGTAACATGCTTGTTTACCAAAGGGTGGAATGTCTCCCGGCCCAATGTTGCAAGGCAGAAAAAGCAGCTGCCCTGATGATCAATCAAACATTCTTGCATTTCGGCCTCCTCCAAAGGATTCAGTGTGACCAAGGAAGTCACTTCACCAGCAAGGTGATGACAAAGATGTGGGAGATACTTGGGGTAAAGAGAAAACTCCATATTGCCTACCATCAGCCTCTAGTGGGAGAGTTGAGAGATACAATAAAATGATTGTGAGCATCCTAAAGAAGTTTGTTATGGACTCTGGGCCTAGTTAGGACATCCAATTACCGCTTGTCCTGATGGCCATCAGGTCTACCGCTTCTTCTATGACAAAGCTGTCTGCATTCGAGCTTATGACTGGACAAAAAATGGTGTTACCATAGCATCTGCTCTACAGAACGCAAGAGCAGAACCTGTTTAACGCATCCAGGATACATGAATATACTGAGAATCTGAGAAGACACCTTCAGCATGATTTTATGTATGCTCAGCGCAATCTGGAAAAATCGGCAGAGGGGATGAAAACCCACTACGATTTAAAGACCACTAAAAAATTATATCAAGTAGGAGACAGGGTCTTCTAGTACAATTTTCAGAGGAACCAGACCTAGGAGCGGAAATTCCTTCCCTCCTGGGGCGGCCCCTTTAAAATTGTAGACAAAATCTCACCTGTCACTTATAATTCTGCATTCCTAAAGGAGAACAAACGGAAGAGAAATTGGTGCACATCTATCAGTTGAAGTGCTGCCATCCCAGGCAGAATTTGCGACTGATTGAAGAACCCAGTGAGGGTAGAGCCCAGGAATCCTCCGAAGAGTAAAGATAAGGAACGGGAACCTGAAGAAAGAAAATCATACTATAACAGGGAGTCAAACAATTATACTTATTTTGAAAGGATTACGAACATGAAAAATGTAAGGAACCACTGTTTGGGAAATATTTGTATGTCGAAAACCAAATGCTTGCTTGAAATGTGCACTTTATGCGTATCCCTCCTGCTGCTTTGTTATCTATTGTCACATCCCTATTGGAAAAATTGTATTGTGTAAAATACTTAATCTCTTTGTTCTTCTTGGCAGATCTATTATCTCCTTGATTCTAAAGGCCAGAGGAGAGCCACCGGGCGGGGAGAGGTCCAGGAACCCCAACCTAATGGAACATTCAAAATCCGAAGAGGGTGAGTACATACCAGTACACCACTCCATCAGGAGCCAAAATAGAGCAGACACACTCTGAAGGGAAGTCCTGGAATGAACCAGGAGCAGGCACTCTCTAACGGAGACCCCTGGGGTGGACCCAGGCTATCCCAGAAGGAACACCCAATTTTCTCCTAGGTCTTCTCTCTCTCACTTGCTTCAGTGCTAGGAGAGGGGATTTGTGAGGTGAAATAGACCTAAAAAGCCATGACTACAGGCCAGAGTCAGAGGGGGAGATATGCCCCTCAGCAAAAGGCCTGAACTGGAGTACATGCAAAATGATGCCCTTGCTCAAACACGAAGGAGCCAATTTAGGCATCTAGGCACGCGTATGCCTTAAAATATTCCTTGCTACACATGAGGGGAAGACCTCATGATACTTTTGAGAAAGGTCTGGAAAGGATGAGACCCCCTTGGCAAAAATCGCGACATCCATCATGTAAATGAAAGGGCCAAAATGTGTGCAATCCTGCACAACAGACTGGGGTTTTACTCCAACAAGAATGATTGTCTTCGAAAATCTGTCTTTCCTCTCATTTTCAATTAAAGACCTACTCTTCAAATTCTGTGTATGAATGCCAACAAGGAATTGCAAGTTTGTTCATCATGAGCCCATCACAGATAATCTTTTATTAACCAGAATTTACAAGGAAATGTGGAACTATAACATCATGAAAGGTTTCACGGCTAAAACTGACCCCAGTGACATTGCGATTGAGTCTTCAAATCAACGCTTTAAGTATTCAAATGTACAGCTGAAGTCTTTAAACATATATGTAGCCGTCAGTAATCACTGTTGCAAGAAAGTGCTGTGACAAGGGGAACGTGTTAGTTTGTATGCATTTGCTAAAGTTGGATCAAATATAAAATCCTGGGAAAAGGCAACTCTTAAGTTTCACTTCCTAGAAATGAACCCCAGGTGTGAAACCATGCCTTCCCAAGCTGTGTTACCATGTAAATGAGCTGTGGCATTCTGTGGATCTTCAAGTTTTAGGACCAATAGCACCCAGGCCATCGTTAACTTAGTAATTAACCTTTGAAGCTGTAAGCGAACCTAATCAAATTGGTCCCTCTTGAAATCAGAGCTAAGAACCCAATCTCTGCTTACAGAGGGGGAAGAGTGAAGGCAGAGCTTCACACCCATTGCACACAATGGGAGATATGCAATTTTCGGAATACATTGGGAAGTATTAATCATACATTTTTCATGTTCCGATTTAGGAAAAGATGTCAGTGACCTGCTTCTGGTGGTTCCAAAACAGTTTTGGCGATACCAACCTATCAAAAGTTATCAAACAAATATTAATTGTGTTCTCTGTATAAATCTGACAATCATAAACATTTGAGAAAAGGTGTAGTAGGTGATAGGAAATTAGGCCACCAAATGCCATATTATTCAGTATGTAGTTTGGGCGTAAACAAGAAAATATGGTAGCTTCGCCCCAATATGTTGCACAGTCATCCAACAAGGTTTTTGCGATTCACCAAAATATCTGAATATGCTGGCATCTGTGGTGTAATCTGATGAGAAAGGGTATTTTTCAAAATGTGTTTTGCAACCTCTGAACGAAAAACGAACGCTTTTCTTGCCTGCTGCTGCCTGCTGCTGTGTCCTGCTGCCCTGCGCTGGGAGTCAACCACAACTCGCGCTAAGTCACACGCTCGCTTCCAGGAGGAGGCGGAGCACCGTGACTGTCACGTGAACAGTCACGTGACCTTTTTCTCGCCATAAAACACAGCCCAATCCACCTTTGCGGCGATAAGCCCGGCGGGGTAAAGGGCGCTGGCTGTTGTGCGGCTGTTCGGCGCTGGAGGCGCACAAGATAATGTTAGCAGATTGACGGATAAACAACATCTGGGTAATCTTACCCAGAGCTGAGATCGGAGACCGGCTGAACTCACTGCATCGGACAAACAAGGTGAGCTAACCCCGCACCCTTAGTAGATATTCAATTCTATCTATTTCTAAACACCAATCAATAAGCGTACAACGCCAGATCCAAATAGTTACCATCTGGGTGGGGTGCTGCCGGGAGTCTGCAGGGGGCCTGACCCCTTGATCCCTAATCCCCCACAGTTCAGAGAACACTCTAAAACTGAGCTGAGCTAACCACACATCTGTAGAGTCTCGAGCACTCACACCAAAAAGAGAATGGCTGATACACAAGGCCATATTGGAAAACTTAATGTGGACCTATCAGTACCGACTAAAACGCTGTCTGCTGCCCGCATACACGCGGAAAGCTTGACACACCCACACACAAGATCACAGTTACGAAGATGGAACTCGCTGGCTACCTCATGTAAACCCCTACGGCGGCAGTCGACCAAGCCCTATCGCAAAACCGAATGCAAGTCAGACTGTGACGGTGACTGCACGGGGGAGACAAACCGTTTATCATCAGTATCTGACCCCGAAAATGGACAAGATCTAGACCAAGACTTAGATCAGATACAAACAAGAGAAGAACTACTGAAAATTCCTGATGATATGACCAATGAACAGCGACATACTATAAGTCTGCAGAACGCGGGTCAAAACCGGATAGCAAGCTGCCCAGCTGCGATAGGTCTCGCTCTCACTAACACAAAAGGAGCCCCAGAAAGTGATCCCTCAAGCATGCCCCTGAGCAACGATATCTGTGACGCCGAGTCAGGCACGAATGGTTCTCCTTGTAAATCACCTCTACAAATCGATAGGAGCCAGGTCTCGATCCACGACGAATGTGGCATCTGACCACAGGTCACTGAGATGGAAGCGACGAAGGAAAGCCCATACATAAATAGACATGACTCCTCCACATCCTCCCCTGAAGAGCTTACCAGCAAATGGAGAAGAGCATCTGCATTTAAAGCAAAAAACAGGACTTATGGACGATTGGGTCGGTGCTTCAAATGACGATGAGGTCTTCCACCAAGCACATCACGACACAATCGAGACCCTTCGCATCAATGAGCCAATCGCTACGGGATCCAACAGGAGAAACTCATTGGAGGTCGTTAACAAGATACTAAACGACATCACACTAATAAATAAAGCATGAGGCGCCACAGCAAAAGACAGACTGGTCACCTCGATCAAAGAGCCCAGTGTCACCGAGGCCATTGAAGATATTGTAGATGTAATGAAGGAGACCTTGGGAGCTCCGTCCCTATCACAATGGAAAGACGCCCATGAGAAACCTAGGCGTATCGACCACAGCCTCCTACCCTACCGTGTTCACAGAGAAAAGGCACAAAAATCCCTTCACAAACTTTAATGAGACCATCAACACCCCCATCTAGACATGGAGGCCTCCCAGAGACGATACAATCACCCACCCCCCTTTCGTCATCATCGTCTGACTCTTCTTACTCAGAGTCACAGTACAACAAACCAAGCTGCCCCAAACCTCGAACGCACCAACCCCCACAAAATAAGTATGAGGAGTTCTCTTCTGAAATAGTCGGTTGCATAATGAAAGAGATTCAACCGCTTGTAATGTCCTCTCTTGCAATATCTATAGCTCCGTTTTTAAAACTATATGAGCAAGTAGATGGGAACCTCAGAGACCTGTCCACACAAGTTGCAATGATTAATTCAAAACTGGTAGGTCTGGACATGGAAATTACATTAACAAATCAAGTGCAACGAGACTCCAACAAAAGAATTGAGGCTTACTTGAATACTCTTCTGGACTAGCCCCCTGCCTCCACCTATAGATCTAACCAAAGATGACGCCACACAGCAGAAAAGTTTATATGATGACACAAGATTGGAGGAGACAAGAAATCCTGAATTACATGATAACGCAACAAAAGTTATTCCATTTAACATGCACCCACAGGATCAATTTAACAAGCCTTGCTTTCAAACAAACTTAGATAAAACAAGATCGACACTGAATCCAGCCTCCCTCGATCCACAAATACCAACTACCTCAACTGACATCGAGAAATGCGCCAGACTACAAGACTGCGCCTCTGGGCATCTTGACACTGAAACCGAAAGAAATAATGGCATCTTTGCGATCTTCAAGCAAAACACTAAACAGATCACGAGGACACATCTAAACCAAACTAGAAAGGAACCTCAAACTAAAAAAACAAAAAATCAATGCACTAAGAACTCTCGACGTGGAAACAACTCCAGAAAGTTCTTACGTAACATAAAAACAGTAAATGTAACTGTAAACCAGAACATAAAATCCGTGGATCCAACCCTGAATAAAAAGAGCACAGAAAAGGAGGTAACAGGCGAGCTCTCAAATCAAAAAAGCGAGGAATCTGATAAGGAAGCTGAACAAATGAACAAGCTGATAAATATGTCAATTTAGGAGGAAACTGATGAATTGGAGCCAATCGACCCTAAGACTTCAATTGGGTCACCTTCAAGTCATAATGATCCTTCACGAGACACAGTAAATAGGAATACAGAACAAAAATTAACATCTACATTGTTGTCTTCACATGTAACAATGATACAAAGAACTTGTACAATGATCCCCAAGATTGCAAACATCGAAAAAGCCCCACCGGTGGAGGCTAGTTCTATCTTCCTCACTCTGACAGAAAGACGGGAAAGGTTGCTCAAGAAAAATGAGAATAGAGACTGTCAAAAGACAAAAGTTCTCAAAAGCCTGCCCGAACCAGAATGCAGGAACGAAAATCGAGAGCCTTATGCTGATGTTCGAAGGTTTGCACCAAACAAGTGCTATGGGAAAGGACCTTCGGCGATCAAAACTCCCGCAATAAAACAAGCGCCTGGCGAATATAAAGGAAGTGCCCCTCACCAAAATGAACAGCTAGGCAATAAAACTGCCATATCCACTTATAAAATAAAGATTGAAAGATTAGAAAGTCAAGACGACGTGATCATGAACCGTAATAATGTTCTACGACTGCTCCACTGCGTCCCGCGTCTGAGAACGATACAATCGTATGACATCAAAACAGTGGAATTCCCACAGGAAGGCCAAAATGACCTCGTACTACTACATCTGAAATCAAAAATGATAACCAACAGTATCTTGGATGCAACGCCAGAGCTGAAGTCGCTTGGATTCGACATTCTGGAACTAACCAACGAAGATAACCACAAAAGCCACTCTAATAAAACTACAGAACCACAGCTAGTCTCATCCTTCTGGAAGAAAAGTAACGAAGCGAAGAGCCCTGAGAAAACGCAAGAGGTTGGCCAACACAATAGAAATCAGTGCATCAACAGTGACTGTGGCCTGAGAAAAGTGGAACACGTCCAAAACGACTCGGTGGAACAAATCCAAATCACAGTCGCTGGCACCCAAGCTTTCAACAAGAAAAACTGCACAGTGGAACTGGAAAATAACGAAAACGAATCATCGGATAACTGGGGGTGGCTCGCAAAAGCCCTGAACAAAACAACTCAAAGCTAACGCCAACTAGAAAACTCGCCCCCGACAGTCAAGTTTGGCTCTTGGAACACCAGAGGATTCGCGCACCTATACCAAGAGAGCTGCTTCCCAGGGTTGGATGTCGTGTGCCTTCAAGAAACGTGGCTGGATAACTGCCCCATCTCCGGAGAATACGAGATCGCTTTTAATCCAGCCATCAAACAACTGACGGGTAGGCCCATGGCAGGCCTTATTACCATGGTCAAAAAAAGCTCTGGATATCAAATCCTCAATACTGAAAACGTGACTCCATACATTCAGGCAACGACAATTGCACAAAGCAACGTAGGAAACAAGAAAATCCACATCCTGAATCTATACTGGAACCACAAGATTATAAGTGGCAATGGATACATAGATCAATTTACAACTGTCATAGATGATTGGTTCGAAGCAGACGTTGGTGCTGATACTGTGATCTGTGGAGACTTGAATATGAACTGCCTAACAGCAAACAACGAACCGAATCCAAAAAATCCCAACAAAACACATCTCGCCAGTCAATGGGCGACAGAGATGGAGCTAAGAAACCTCATGCTGATGAACGGAAACTTAGCAGGTGATATCCCAGCTCAACCAACCTGGTCTAGAGGCACCCAACGATCAACGCTTGACTACTTTTATGTCAGTGAGAAAATACATCAACATGCAATATCACTCATGGTGCACCCTATGACCAATAGTGATCATGACTTAGTCATTCTGTCATGCAGCACAGTTTATGGAGCCAAACCCATAACATGGAAATTCCCGGTAATGATTGAATCCAACAGGGTGAGATTGAAATTAAAGAAAACAGAAGTTAAAAACATACTAACCACATATGTAGATGAGCAAAAGGAGACTGAATACATCCATCTCTTATACAACTACAAAGAAAAACATCAAGGATCCAAAGCTCGTGGCTTTGCTGCAAGACATAAATTTGATCTAGAGCTGAGAAAAAGAAAGAGAGAATTAAGAGCGCAAATAAGACATCTACCGAAAACTGACTCCAATAGTTACTTAACTGCAAAAATAAATTGCAAACAAAAGTACAAAAACTGGTTACGATCACACAAAGCAGATATGATGCAGAACGATTCAGAATTAATAATGGAAAAACTGCAAAACAAAAACTCCTCTGCTTTCTGGAAGATAATCAACAACAAAGGAGCCCCGCAAATGGCATTACTGACAAATGCAATTTCTGAAGCTGTGTGGATACAACATTTCTCGAAGCTAGACAGTAAAAGAACAACTGCAGCAGAGACACCATCATCTACCTTAGAAAAATGGAAGTTAGAATTTGATAAAAACGACATTGAGGAGATAATAAAAAGAGCTAGCTCCTCTAGAGCCCCAGGACCAGACGGTCTAACAAACCACACAATCAAAGAAAATCCAGAGCTGTGGGCAGAGCTATGCCACACGATGTTCAAAAGAATAGTAGCTAATTGCAAAAGTCCGGATTCATGGAAATGCGCAATAATCATTCCAATTTTCAAGAAAGGGAATCGATCTGACCCAACAAACTACCGACCCATTGCGCTGCTAGATGTGTTAGGCAAAGTGTACGCGACTCTCTTACAACAACAACTTGTGAAATGGGCAGCTGACTCAAAACATCTGGACCCACGTCAGACTGGCTTTGTCAAGGGTGTAGGCTGCTCCTTGAATCTCCTCTTAATCAACCTCCTTAAAATGGAAGCCATAAGAACAAGAACCCAGGTGTACCTCGCACTGATAGACTTCTCAGATGCCTTCGACAGCATAGATAGAGAGCTACTATGGGAGAAGATGAAGACGTGGGAATGTCCGGAAGATCTGATAGCGGCCATCAAAGAGCTCCACACTGGCACAAGCATCAAAATCCGCCTGGACCAAAAAGGCACCCTGTCCAAAGCGATAAACACCTTTTGCGGGGTTAAACAGGGTTGCCCACTGGCTGCTATAATATTCAACTTATTTTTATCGGACATTGGAGGAGCAATTGACAGCGCACGCTCTTTCTCTCCAAAAATACACGGAGCCCCATTAAGCTGGATGCTATATGCCGATGACCTAATATTGCTAGATGTAACACCTATAGGCCTACAGCGAAAGATCGATGCAGTAGACCTATATGTGAGAGCTAATGGCTTACAAATCAACAAAAAAAAGTGTGAGGTGCTAACACTGCAAAAGTTGAAAACAACAAAGCACAAAAAACCTAAATGGCACTTGGGAAAAGAGTGGCTAAACAACACAACAAACACAAGATACTTAGGCATGCAAATTAATTCAAGCCTGAACGACAGTCAATGGGAACAGGTAGCCAAATCCAAATGCCGGCAATTTGCATGCCAAGCTAGAGTATTACACAAGAAATACGGAAAATTTTCAATAAAACCGGTAAGGAACTTTTACTGCCAAAAGGTAGTGCCGGCCCTGATCTTTGGCGCTGAAAATGCCCTCGGATGCTCCGCGGATGTCTGGTCTACCCTAGAAAACATCTTCTGGGTAAGAGTTTTGCAATTACCAAAGGGTACATCAACTGCATGTATCAGATACAAGCTAAATTTAACATCAATTAATGCACAAGTTAGTTGGAACCTGTTGAGCCTCTTCAGAAAGATGACCATGAAGAAAGTGGCCTTGCAATTTGAAATACTACAAAATCCTAGCAAAGGAAATCCCAACTGTCTGCTATCAATGTGGTATAAACGCTGCGAGGAAATTTTGGCTTTTTATGACATCGACCTAAAAACCCTACACGACAATCCGGACGCTGCAAAAATTAAGGTCTGGCAATTGGACTGGATCTTGACTGGGAACCTAAGATCAGCTAACAACTTAATGAAGGAGGTGCCGTGTGAAGCAAGAAATCTAAACACCCTACAGCCTTATATCGATCTGTTCCCAGACAATGGCAGCAGGGCCTTGTTTCTATACTTCAGACTAAACGCATTTAAAACAAGAGAGTGGTCTAGAGAGCAACGCAAAACAGAAGAACTCAATGCAGCCTGTAGATTTTGCAATCAGAAGGAAGAAACTTTAAAACATCTAACACTCCATTGCAAAAGCCTACATCGGGAGAGAACACTGACATTAGGGCCTCAACTAACGAATTTTCAAACGCCAAGTGCGGACGACTGGTGGCAAGCTCTGTTCGACAGTCGGGAGAAACATCTGAATTACGCGTTAATTCGCTTTCTGAGCCTGTTGAAAGAACAACTGATATAACACCTAAAACAAGGGCAAAACTGTGAGATCGCATTAAAGAGGCTCTCAACTAGCGAAGGATCGAATGCGACTTACAAACTTATGATGTTAAGGTGTCAACAGACGAGAGCTACCCGGCCATTTAAGGAGAGAAGAGTGAATAAACTGCAGTGTAATATTTGCTCTCCTTTTTTAAAGGCATTTTATGCCAATAAAATAAAAATAAAAAAAAATAAATAAAGAAAATGTGAGATTTCTAGGTACAAAAGCCAAATCCAACCCTTGTCCCGTGCCATATGATTGATGGGGTACCCTCCCCTGATGGCTCACATCACGCCTACTTTCTCTGAGCCTACCAATTTAGGGAGGGGGGAATCCTTGACCATTGCCCAGTCAGTTGTGCGAGGAGGATAACACAGCAGTGATCTCATTTGGGCAGTGATCTCATTTGGCTTATAAATAGGTTACTCCTCCTCAACTGGAGATGCTCTCTACACAATCTAAGCTGTGCAGCTGACAGGAGATCTGGGGCTAAACTTGCAGAAATTGGGCCTAATCCTGGCGTGAAGCAGGAACCTGGAGTATCTGGTTGGGATCACAGAGTGAGGCCTTGATTGACAACGGTGATGGTGCTGGCAGTGGAGCCCTGGCGCCATTAATAACTGTAGAATCATTTTCCTCTGTAAGCATAGATCTCCACAGGCATAGATTAAACAAGTCCTATCTATGTAAGCACTAGCCTATAGTGTCTACAAGGGAAACCCCTCTAATCTATCTATTTGGGAAATGTTGTAATTTTTCTATTGAAAAGTATTTTTGTGTGTCTGTGCAATTTGGTAACTATCCCCATGACAAATACTGTGTTCCTCTGTGCATTTAAGTCATTTTTCCCTTGGAACAAAATCATCCCTTGTCTATCTGTTGATCATAGTTCTCTTTCCCCTGAAAAGTCCTTTATTTATTTGGATAATTAAGTAAGTTATTTCCCTAGTATTTTGCTTAGTAAATCAATTAATTCCCACAGTGAAATTCACGGAGCAAGATTGTTGCAATCGAAATCAACCATCTTGTGCCTAGTGAGGGGTTTTTAGGGGGTAATTCATAGAATTTAGCGCACAAGTGGCACACGCGGCTGGCGCACAGTGTGTGCGTGCGATTGTCTGCGCAAGGCGAGTGCGCTGAAATCCATTTCTGCGCACAGAGTATTCATGGATTTTAGCTACCAAAACCAGCCTTGGCGCACAGTGGCGCAGCGACCCTGCAGCAGCGACAGTTATGCCCCCAAGAACGCCCCTTGCGCAGGGAAAAGCCATCAAAATCCCCAATCCAGCGCAAAGGGCTGCGCTAACCCTGTACCAGTATACATGGCCGCCACACAGCACACGGCAAGTGGGGAATATGTATTACTGGTGTGCGCGGGAAGTTTCACCCGTGATTGGCCCTGTGCGAGTGGGGTACGTGTAATACTGGGGTTCGCGGGACGTTTCACAAGCGATAGGCACTGTGCGAGTGGGGTACGTGTATTACTGGGGTTCGCAGGAAGTTTCACACGCGAAAGGGCCTGTGACAGTGGGTTACGTGTATTACTGGGGTTCGCGGGAAGTTTCACATGCGAAAGGGCCTGTGCCAGTGGGTTACGTGTATTACTGGGGTTCGCAGGAAGTTTCACACGCGATAGTCCCTGTGCGAGTGGGGTACATGTATTACTGGAGTTCGCGGGAAGTTTCACACGCGATTGGCCGTGTGCGAGTGGGGTACGTGCATAACTGGGGTTTGCGGGAAGTTTCACATGCGAAAGGCCTGTGCGAGTGGGGTATGTGTATTACTGGGGTTCGCAGGAAGTTTCACATGTGAAAGGGCCTGTGCCAGTGGGTTACGTGTATTACTGGGGTTCGCGGGAAGTTTGACACGCGATAGTCCCTGTGCGAGTGGGGTACGTATATTACTGGGGTTCGCGGGAAGTTTCACACGTGAAAGTGCCTGTGCGAGTGGGGTACATGTATTACTGGGGTACGCGGGAAGTTTCACACGCGATTGGCCGTGTGCGAGTCGGGTACGTGCATAACTGGGGTTCGCCGGAAGTTTCACATGCGAAAGGGCCTGTGCGAGTGGGGTATGTGTATTACAGGGGTTCGCGGGAAGTTTCACACACGATTGGCCCTGTGCGAGTGGGGTACGTGTATTACTGGGGTTCGCGGGAAGTTTTACATGCCATTGGCCCTGTGCGAGCAGGGTATGTGTATTACTGGGGTTCGTGGGAAATTTCACATGTGAAAGGGCCTGTGTGAGTGGGGTACATGTATTACTGGGGTTCGCGGGAAGTTTCACACGCAAAAGGGCCTGTGCGAGTGGGGTACGTGTATTACTGGGGTTTGCGGGAAGTTTCACACGCGATAGGCCCTGTGCGAGTGGGGTATGTGTATTACTGGGGTTCCCCCACCCACTCACCCGTACAGCAGTGACATGCCCATCTCATGACACAAACCAAAAGTCAACAATGTACATAAACACATGTCTGTCACACACACACACACACACACACACACACACACACACACACACACACACACACACACACACACACACACACACACACACACGTTGCCATTGATTGAGTGAACGCACATGTCAACATGCATGAACCCAATGAGTGAATCCCACACATTGAAGTAAAAGATCAAAATGTATTAACATGAAAACCAATTGAAAGTACTTAAAGCATAAAATAATGGCAAACATGAAATGAAATGCATGTCCAAATAAAAAAATAAATCCTCAAAAAAATCCAAGTAATCGAAAAGAGAAATGGCCAAAACTCTGTCCACCAAACCAAATCCAAATGAAACACAAAAAGGTAAATCCATTGATCCATGGGGAAATGAAATTAAAATGTCCAAATAAATCCAACGTCCAACTATGTACAATACAATTTTCAAGGGTCCATGAGCCCAACAAAACAAACGAAACCTATCTAATAACCTGCCTAACAAAAAAACTATTTACAAAAGTTTGGGGCATAGTCCAAAAGCCACAAAATAAAAAAAAGGAAACCTAACACTATAAACTATTTACAATGGCGACAGGCAAGTCCTGAGGCTCACTCATTGATGTTTTCGGCCAGGGCATCATCGAACTCCATGTCTATTTGCTGTAGGCGGGCCTCTGTCCTGGCCCCAAGTTCTCGCAGGGAGGTACTCATGGCCTGTTCCAACTCCCTGCGAGTCGCCTTGGGGCACTCTGTCCGTATCAACGCCCGACGCATGGAGAACTCCGCCCTGACCATGGTGAGCCGTGCCTCTTTTGCCCGCCGCCGCCCCGCACCTATACGCTGGCCCAACCGCAGCCACACGGAAGACACATCCATTCCAGGGTCCTCCTGCCCTCTGGCCGATGCCTTCCCCCCTGATGTTGATGGCCCCGAGCCATCATTGCTCCCACCTAGAGCCTGCTCCTGCTGCTGCTGCTGCTGTCCATGTGCCCTGTCCGATGATGCCTGCACATCCTCCATCAGCTGGTCTCCAGTTGTGGTGTCCACCCCTGCTGGACCGCCGACTCCCGACTGTGGCAGGGATGGGATCTCCACCAAGCTGGCTGTGTTGGTCAGGCCAGGTCCACAGGGGGCCCTGGTGGAATCTGGGCCGGAAGACGGCAGGGAGAATGACTGGCGCATAGTCTCCACAGAGGAGGAGAGGTCCGCCAGAGTGTGCGTCACATGTAGGAACCCACCAACCAGGGCCCCTCCCAACAGTGCTACGTTGCGATGCAGCTGTTCGTGATGGCGTGCGTTCTCTGCCCAGGAAGACCGCACGTCATCACGAATGTCACGCATGCGCAATGCAACACCAATCAGGACGGAGCCCATACATTCATGGGATCCCTCGTCCACAGGAAGTGGAGAGGCAGATGACATGGCACTCTCCCCTACCTGCGGACGGGCCTGGGACGGGGTATCCCTGCTGGTGCATGGTGATGCAGTCACTGGGTCAAGGACAGGGACATGCACAGGCCCCTCCATGGTGACCTGTGCTGCCTCCTGACCCTGTCCCTGGACTGCACCACTAGCACCAGTGGTACTACCCCCACCAGGCCACATGTGCGGCTCAGTAGCGGGCTCCTCCTCCTCCGTGGAGACCACCAACCTGGATGTCTCCGTACCGTCTTCCGCTATTGCAAGCCCCTGTGGGGGCTCACCTGGCCCTTCCGCCAGAGGCGTAGTGGCAGAGGCAGCACCACCCCCTCGCTTCCGGATGATGGCAAGTCCTGGGAGGGTGGCTGGGCCTTGCGTCGTCGCCCAGTGGAGGCATCCCCGCCGCTTGGCTCCACAGTGTTGTCTCCGCCCTCTTCTTCACTTGATGCTGCGTAGAGGGAGACATAGAACACAAGCATCAGGGTACAGTACAATATTCCCCTAGGCAGGAAGCAATAACACATGAGTGGCAGTGTCTAACGTCACTTCCACCCTGTCCCTCCACAACACATGGTTGAATGCACGCAACACACATGCATAAACAGGCATGGCGCCTGCAATCAACATCAGCATCCATGTACAAGGGCCTCTATTAATCAAAATGTTGCCTTCAAACTCACATGCATAATGGCTCACACTGATCCCATGCACCCATATCACCGGAGGGTCATGCATCATGCCTTGTACACCACAGACACAGTGGATAGGCACAGTGCATACAATGGTGAACGCACTGCATGAGTGAATCTACACATCATCACGGACATGTGTCATGAATCCATGGCGTATCGAAGTCACAGACACACTTCTCAGACACACACACACATGTGCACCATACATGTACATGACAGCAGCACCCATCCCTCACACCCCCACCATGTGCAAGAACAGACACTGGCATGCTTTCATGTGTGCATTTGCCATACAGCTCCACATGTAGCATTGGAAATCATGCACAAACCATGTGGTTCGCACATTACTGGTCTCACATGCATGACCATGATGTCCCTGCACACACACATCCATACATGGCCCATGTCACACATACAGGCAAGCATCAGACTACCAGCACACTGCAACATGCCCTCTCTCACACACCAATTCTTGGCCACTTACCGCTCAACTCCAGACGGGTCTTCCTCCGAAGGATCTGGGCGTGGAGCGCTGGGCATACGTGTTCCAGGACCCTCATCTGGATGTCACTCATGCTGACCCGGCCCCCTTCCGCGAGGCGCCGGGCCTTGTGGAGGGTCCTGGACCTGAAGTCCTCCCAGCGCTTCTTGGCGTGCTTGATGTGGCGGGTTGCCACCCCCTCCGCGTTAATGGAAACCACTACGTCGTCCCAGATCCTCTCCCATCCTTCCTTGGTGGCGCGTGATGTTCTGAAGAGGGCATCATAATGCCCCAGGACATGTTCCACCAGGACACCAACTTCTTTCACACTGAAGCTGGTGGCCCTCTGCCTCTCTGGCTGGGGGTCGCCACTGGTCTCAGATGGTGTTTGCCCGACATGGCGACCCCTGAGGCAGGTGTAGGTGGGCAACTGGGTCCTGGGGCTGGGCTGTGGAGCGACGGTATCCCAGTCGGGAGTCTTCTGTTCCAGCAGGGGTGGAAACAGCAACTGGAAACCTGGCTGACGTGCAGGCACCAAATAGCAGGGCACGTGGGCAGCAGGCAGTCAGGCAGCAGCAGATTGAAGGTGGGAGCATGCTTGAGGCTCTGGGGGGCAGTAATTCGGCCTTCTGGGCAGGAGCGTGGTCTTCCGTGTGTTTTTGCGTGGCCAGCTTGATACAGAGTGATTTGGCACGTGAAAAAATTGCACGTCAGCGTGTAATTGTAGGAAAGGCCCTTAGCGCGTAAGCGCGTCAGCACACGTATGCGTTTTCATTGGACCAAAGGCCGTTAGCACATAAGCGCTTCTCTGACATTACGCACGGGCGTTTCCCTTGTGACATGGGCATAGTGGTTCAGCGCGCCTGAAAAAACTGCACGTCCGCGTGTGAATGCATGTAATCCGAGGAAAGGGCCTACGTGCATAATTGACGCGACGCGCGCCAGCGTTTCCCTCAGCACGGGTTAAAGGTGAGCGGGGCCAGAAATTCGCTGTACGTGCCTTTCATGGAGGCCGACGTGTGTAGCTGCTTCGTGTTGTTTCGCGCGCCATCACATTTTCACAGGGATCAAGGATGTATCTCTTCTTTTGGCGGGGTTATTGGCTACACGTGTTTTTCATTATCACGCTAGTCAGACGGTGAGTCACGCACGCTATTTTTCCCACTGCGGGTGCCCCTGTGTATCGCACCCATTTTCGAGGTCATAGTAGCCTGCGTGTCCCACGCGTACGTGTTTTTTGTGTTACTGGGTGCCACCGCATACTGTGGGAGGTTGATTCCACGCACGTAGGCTGCAGGGTTGCGTGCACGGTTTTACTGCAGTTTTGGGGTGCCTGAGCGTAGCGTGACCCGTCACTACATCACCGGGGTCACATACAGCCTTGCAGGTGCAGGGGTGCTGTTAACATCTTGCATCCCACCCCCTTCACCCCAATTGCCCAGGTCAATTGTGGTGAACACCTCCCATTGGCACCATGGTTGGGAGGCCACCAAAGGTGAGGGGCGCCTCAGCTGGGCGTACTGCTCGTGGCGGGCGTGGTCAGGGACGTGGCCGGGGTGACCAGGGACTCGGGGGACTCCAGGGTGTCCAGGGTGGCTGCAGAGGGGGAAGAGGCAGGGGTGCACCACTTGAGCACGATGTTGTGCCATTGGTCGGTTCAGTCATGCCACCACCCCCTGTGGTTCTGGGAGATGCAGCTTCTGCATCTGGCACTGGTGCCCGTGTGACCCGGCAGTCCGTTTCATCGACTGCCACGGGCCCAAGGGTAGTGGTAGCTGCAGGTGCAGCTGTGGACACCACCACCAAGGCTCAGGGTCTGCCTGCGCAGGCTGTGTTGGTGATTGAAAAGCCCTTGGAAGATTTCCAACAGGACCGGAGGGAAACCGTAGGGGCACGCAGGGCTGACCTGACCAAGACACGTGTCCCTGGGGCAGTAATGTCATCTGCTGCCCCAAACAGCCGGGTGTTGGCAAGTGCAGGGACAGATGCAGCCAACAACACCCCGGTTGTGAGTCTGCCAACCAGGACAGTTGCGGTCAATGACCCTGCCACAGCGGATGTTGATGCGCAGGGTCCATTAGAGGGCACCCAGCTGCCACTCACACAAGTCAGCCCTTTGGTCGTCCCTCCACCTGCCACTCCCTTGGCTCAATCCACCAGTCCCACTGGCCATACTAATCAGGGCGGCATCAGCCAGCCAGGGTCTGCGCCACAATCCAAGAGGAGGAAGGTTGCTCCTGCAGCACAGGCTGGAACCCCACACACAGCCATGACCTCCTGCACATCGAAGAAGAAGCCTTTCTGCAACCAAGAACTGGACTTCCTCGTGGTCTACATGCGGAAACACAGCCGTGACATGCTAGTGGGTGCTAATTGTCAGACTAGGGCTACCCACCGTGATACCCACTGGAAGCAACTTGCGGAACATGTGAGTGCATTCGGCCATGAGGTGCGCAGGGCGCAAGAGTGCAAAAAGCGTTGGAAAGACCTCAAACGCAGCGCTAAGGCTAAGCGTGCCTCAAATAACAACTTGACTCTGGTGACTGGCGGTGGACCTGCACCGGAGGAGGAAGACCTCACTCTGCATGAATCACTCGTTGCAGAGTTCATACCATCTGAATCGGTCAAAGGAGTGGGAGAGATGCCGGACTTTGATGCCCAGTCCGGTGAGTGTTGATGCGTGTTTGTCGAGGACGTGTGTGTTTTACTTGTGTGATGTGTTGTGCATGACTGCCACTACATGTCACGTGTACATGGTTATGATGTGCGAGTAATGCAATGCTTCCCTGATGCATGTCTACTCTGCTGGATGGTGGACATGTGGAGCAGACTGGGACTGTCCACATCATCACTTTTGCACCCTTGTCACATGATGGTTACCAGTATGTCCCTCCGGTCCATGTTCCAGCTCACTGGCACTTCTGCATGTAGCGTGGGGTGAGCTTCCTCTCAGCCCAGGAACTATGCATAGCATGACTGACGTGCATGTGTCCTCTGCTTGCAAGGGGGTAGCCAATGTAGGCATCCTCCCTTACCCCTCAACCCCCTGCTCTGCACCCCAATTCCATTTTAGCATTGGTCTGCTACAATATTGCCCTTGGTTACTTCCCTGGTCATGCCTCCTGTGTACATTCTAACATCCAGTGGCCAATCTGCCAGACATATCTATTGTTGTACATCCTTAGTACTTGATGCAGGGTGTCTCACTTGGACTGTGCAGCGGTCAGATGCCCCGCAGGGACATGAGTGCCCATTCATGATCCATGTGCATTTCACGCATGCCCATATGTGTCCATGACTGGAAGATCACTGTTACACAAGTCCATGATGACCCAAATTGCAGGGCATTTCATCTGCCTTCCCATGTCAACTGTGGCTCAGTACTGTGTTGCACACATGTTTAGGGTTTGACAATCTGTGTGGGTCACAGGCCTCAGCCTGTTTGATGGACAATGACTCTGTCCAACTGGTGTAGCGTCTTCTTCACATGTGGGTGGACTCCAGAGGTTTCAGCATGTGTCCTGCTTACTGTCCCATCATCATTTGCAGTGTTGTCACTTGACTCACATGAAGCTGTTGATGCTAGTCAACACTGTCTGTCAATACACAGGTCTATAGTCAGCCTTTTGATACCATGCTAGGAATCGCTGCTTTTGCACTTGGGTGGAGGGGTGCTTTGCTTGTAGATATGCTACCCATTGAATGCAAATTGCACGTGATGCCTGAAGTTGAACTTGCACTGCCTTCACATTTTCTGACACACACCATGAAGTCCTTGTACATGTAGGTAGTGAGTGACATACATATTTGCTGCACTGCATAGACCCACTTCAATGCAAACTGCCACCTTTCAACAGCTCTGATCACAGAAACAATTTCAAGTTGACCCAGCATGCATGCCAGGTTCTATTTTGTGTGTCACATGACTTCCTGATGTGCTTGGTGTTGGTATGTGTTATGTGCTTCTAACATGTGTAGTGACCTTTTTTCTCTCTATTTTTCAGATGATGACGCAATGGAGCCAGAGAATGGTGTTGTCATGCCAGGCAAAGGGTTGTTATCACTACATCAACCCAGCACAAGTGGGGGTAGTGGGGTGGTAGGCCACGAAAACCCCCAAGTGCTACAGTCCATCTTGTCTCTGGCTGCCTATGAATCCAGCCCTGAAGAACACTCTGACGACCATGTCGAGTTGGATTAGCATCAGGTCCATATGTCAGGGGTGAGTGATTCTGATGTGGACACTCCTCTGTCCGCGACACCTGCACTGAGGGGTCAGACAGTCTTGGAACCTCTGCCCGTGGTGGATCAGGATGCAGGGTCACCCTCCACACCAGTCACTTATGTGCCTGGGACATCACGTCGATGGGGGCATGTAGTCGTGCAGCCGCGAGCGGTGCCAACGCAACGAGGACAGCCGGTCCTTGGGTCCCGCAGGGGTCAAGCTCAGCAACATGGTCGCCGCGCGCAACCACAGTATACTGAGTGGGAGCAAGACATGACTGCCAATTCTGAACGGCAGGGGGCAGCAATGTAGAACATTGCTGAGAGCATGGAGCGTGTGGCCCAATCTGTGCTCCCCCCTGCTAGGCAGGTGCTTCTCCAGCAGCAGGCGGCATGGTCCACGGCCCGCTCACTGAGGCTGAGCATGGCGGCCTCAGACAGGGCACGCCAGGCTGAAATGTCGTCTCTGCGTCAAGCAATTGCTGCTCACGCAGAGGCACACATGAAGGCCCTGAGGGAGGAGCATGCTTACCTCAGATCCACTCTGGGTGTCCTTCTGATGTCCCAGAGGGAGCGGGCAGAGGAGAGGTTTGCACAGCTTGAGCGTACCATCTCGGCTGAGCTACATGCTTGCCGGGAGTTGCAGCGGTTGTCAAGCTAGGCATTGCAGGAGGAACTCCGTGTTACATGTGCTACCTTGCAAGAGGAAGCATGTGTATCACGGGAGGTTCTGCATGCAGACCTACATGTCATCGCCACACAGAACCAGGCTCACCCATCCGGCAGACTTGCTGCCAACGAGGGGCAAGCTGCGGCTCGGCGTGGTCATGCTCCTGTGCCACATCCTCCTTTCCAGGAAGAGCCAGACTCGGTCGACAATCTATCTCCCACATAGGTCGGGCTGTGCAGGCGTTGAGCCCATGGAGGTTTTCTTTTTCCTCAGCTTCATCGAATGTGGGTGTTAAGCAGCACCCTGTACCTCCCCCCTCCTGGGTACCTGTCCCCCGGCTCGTATGTGGCCATTTTTGATTTTTCTTTTAGTTTAGTTAGTTAAGTTTCTGTTTATAGTTAGTTTAAATAGGTAAAGTAGGTTTTTCATAGTTAGTGTAATTAGTTAATATAGTTTAAATTTGCTAGTCTATTGTGCTTCCATGTGACGATGTGGTGCTTTGTGGCTTTTGAAAGCATCCACTGTCTGTTCCAGCTGGGCCCTTCAAGCTTGTCTTGTGTATGTGTTTGCTGCTTGGGGTCCTTGACTCACATATGCCACTCGTGCTTCCCTTATCCATGAGCTCGCACGGATGGTTCGGAGTAACAGCCTATTACGCACTCAGTGCAGCGCACACAACAAAAGTGGGCATAACAGTGGGCGTAACACGCGGAGGGCAATGGACTGTCATATCTGTGGCATGTCTGCTGCTGTGGAACTTGTGTTAACACCCCAAGTGGGGATGATGCAGTGTAATTGTCCACTGTTCTTCTTTTGCTAGATGGGGTGTTTAATGATTCATGTGTACATTCATTGCTACGCATTGTGTAGTATGTTTCTTATCTTTAATGAACATGTGCTTGTTGCAAATCATGCCGTAGATAGTGTGTTCCACACTGTTGCTGTGAAAGACGGACTGATGGTGTGATTTCTGATGTGCGTCTCTGACATGGTCCAGTCATGTAATGCCTGAAGAGACACACACAGATGAATATTAAGCATTAATCATGTGTTTCATGCACTTTCTGCAGGGGGATGAGCCTCAAGACAACCTTTGCCAGCAGACATGGGCCATTGGACATCTGGAATCATGACACGTTTGGTGCTGCCGACATGCGCATGTGTGCGCAAGCAGAGGCACAGGGATTGCGATCATACATCCGAAAATCGATGATGTGTTTCAAGGAACTCCAGGCAAGGTGAGCAGCACAGGGGGGGTCACAACACAGCAAACCTTCCACCTGGCCAGTTGAACATGCATGCTTAGTAGCAGCACTGACGGTGAACTTGGACAAATATTGGTGTAGAAGCGCCCAATACAGCTCAGATGTGTTAGTGGACTGATGGCAAGTTGATGTGAAAGTTGTCTGGGGCACCTGCAGGGACAGTGGCACATACCCTCCGGTCCACCATGGTCCATTGAGGCACTTGTATTAGCCATGTAGCGTTCCGAGACATGGAATGAAGCAGCTCACAGGGACAGACAGCAAGGGACAGACTCGGGGGCAGTGCATTTCATTTCCAAGTAGAAATTGCTACATGCACTGGCTACTTTATTTTGGTCATGGTGGTACAGGACTTGTTCTGAAGTCAGACCTTGCTATATGCGTCTGTCTGCTTACACAGGGAACATTGCATGTTGTGTGAATCGTGACACATTGGTGTTCCATTTGCCACGACCCACCGGCGCCTGACTTACTGCATTGACTGTGTATGAACCATCAGAGGGGTAATGTTACGTATGGGTATGAAACATCCACACAAGTTTGTCTGTTTGTAGTGTATTTTGTTACTTTGGGGCATATTTGGTGGTGTGTTTGTGTGTTTTGGGCATGCACAGATTATTAACTGTGGCTCTCTTTACAGCATTGAAATGCTCCTGCTACAGGACCTGAGAGTGCGCAGGAAGGAGGCCAGCACTCACCCCAGAGATAAGTTTCTCTTTGACTTACATTTGAGTAATTTGGTGCTATGTGCATGTGAACAAGTTTGATCTAATTGTGTATGTGTTAATGTGCGTACTATGTTTTGGTGCATTCCCTACTTTCCAGTGTCAATCCTTCTCCCCTCTCCTGCCCCTCATTCCGGTTATCCAGTATGCCAATGCCTGTCCTGACTGCACATCCCTGACCCTCCTTCCCCACCAGGGTCTCATAGGCTTGTGTGAGTTAGACCTTGCAGACACCCTGACCACGTTGGGGTTGGTTGTTTCGTGCCACTCCTGCGCCTGTACACGGGAGCTGTGACAGTAGACATCCGTTCGTGGTGCATCATTCTATGTTATGTGCCTCACATGGTTCAGATCCTGTTGTGACATTGTTTTACTGTGCTACCTTGGTTGTTAACATCATTGTGGTAGTACTTGGCCTTTGTGGCGTACTGCTACTTCAAGTCATCTACTGGAGGCTGTTATGGTTTGTTTTACTGCCTGCAGGCTATTTGCTTGGCTTCTGTGTGGTCCTGCTTTGAGTTCTGTTGGATTTTGTGCTTTTGCAAATCTAGATGGACTCTGAGGGTGCTGGCAACTTTTTACACACAAGGTGGGAGATGGTGACAAAGGGGAATGGTGATCCTGTGGCCAGGTGGAATTCAAGGATGTCGGATGAATAACCCAGATGCAGTTGTTCAGTGGGTCGTGGTGATTTGTGAGGGAGGGGGGTGTTTTGTTGTTGATAGTTGCCTTGCCCTGCAGTGTGATGGGCACCCTGAAATTGTAATTGTGCTTTCCTATTTACATGATGTATTCTGCTGATCAATGCCTGTTCATGTGTTGTGTTTACCTTTCAGGTGTGAGGGGATAGTTGTGATTTTACATGCTGGGGTATACACATGGTAAAGTTCACATGTGATGTGTAGAGGACACTGATGGTCACTTGATTTCACATGCATATGTTGAGTGCATATCCCTACTGACCCACACACTCGCATTATGATCCACTACATGTACAACCACCCTTCCATGTCCACGTGTACACTCTGTTTGCCTTCTGGTGCCCACTGTGTCCCTGCAGCACATGTTCTATGACCATTTGTGGATCCTGTACATGCCTATTTTGTTTTTTTTATGTAGTTTGTCACTTAGATGTGATGCTCAGGGTGTACATCACACACAATGGCTGTTCACTGTGCTGTGCGCTGAGCAGTGTGTTGCAGGAGGTGGACACGGCACACAGTAGCTGCAGTGTTGATTGTGCAATGCACATTGTGCATGTGGACAGGCATTCATTGTTATGTTTAAAATACAACTTTTGGAATGCATTTGGGTATGACTTATTTTGGGTGGGAGGTTGTTGGTCAGTCATTACATCTGATTCCATGTCAGGCATCATTGTCTGATGCCCATTTGCATTTTTCACATGGCAAAGTGTACCTTTTTGGTACTGTGTTGGTGTATGGCTATTGCTTGCCATGTCATGTTGTGGTTTGGGAGGGTTTGAGTGACATACCAGTGATAGTCATGTCCTGTTATGCAGGTCTGTGTGATTCACACCTTGCATGTGTGCCTTTTGGTCACACAGAATTGCTTGTGTTTAAGTAGCTAGGGATGCACACAATATGGCAATTCCATGGGAACAATCTCAGGGTGGTAAGGTTGTGACAGTTGACTGTCTCTTTGTCATCATCGATTGTCACCTGGTATGTGCCAGGCCTGTGTGCCCTCCACAGGGTTGGGAGTTTAGGAGAAATATCTGGCCACAAGCTGGGTCCGGGCTTCCTCGCCACGTGCCATATCTCCTCCCATGGGCAGCGCCTCTGCCTGTGGTTGGGGATGTGGGGGCACCACCCTGTCCACCGGTACGCCCTGCCGTGTTGCAACATTGTGCAGGACACATGCTGCCACAATGATCCTGCACACTACTGGTGGTGCATAGAGTATCTGCCCGCCAGAGCGGTCAAGGGAGCGGAAGCATGACTTGAGCACTCCGAATGTGCGCTCCACTATGGCCCTGGTTGCAATATGGGCTGCGTTGTATCTTACCTTGGGTGGTGTGGTGGGGTTCAGGATTGGCATCATCATGTGGTTGCTCAGAGGGTAGGCACTGTCCCCTGGAGAGGTGATAATGGTTCTGATTATTGGGGTTTGTGTATTTGTGTGTGTGTGTGACATGCATGCATGTGCACGGGCATTTGTACTCACCTAGGAGCCATGTGTTGCCATGCTGCCCAGCTTCCAGGGCCCGGCTCAGGGCGTACATTCTGTATATGAAACTGTCATGGGTGGAGCCAGGGTAGTTTGCATAGACAGAGGTGATGATTCCCTTTGCATCGCATACCACCTGTACATTGATGGAATGCCAGTGCTTGCAGTTTCGGTAGATGTGCTCAGTGGCCCTAGGTGGACGTAGGGCCACATGGGTACAATCTATGGCACCAAGCACTTTGGGGGAGTGTGCCACGCTGTAAAAGTCCTGGACAACGGCCTGCCTTTCTGCGGTTGTTTTGGGCATGTATATGTGCCTGCGGACTGAGGGGCGCGCTGTCATGATTGCAAATACCTGGTGTAGGCAGCGTGACTGTGTGGCCTGTGAGACCCCCCCCCCACTATGGCAGTAGTCCACTGAAAAGACCCAGTGTCCAAAAAATGCAGGACATTGAGCACCTTCTCCAAGGGGCTCAATGCTTGGGAGCAGAGGGTGGGGGATGTTAGGTCATCTTCCCACTCCCTGACCAGGTCTAGGATGATATGGGGTGGAAACCTATATCTGCCGTAGACCTGCTAGTCAGGCATCCCAAAAAGGCTTGTCCGTGGTGAGAAAATGCGTGCCCTGGCTATTCTCCTCCTCCTGCGGTGTCCCACGATCAGTGCTGCGACAAATGGGGCATTCATCGTAGCTGTATATACGTGTTTGTTGTTTGCGTGCACTTTTATGCTGTGCGCGGGGTGCTTCCGCCTGCCTTCGTGTGGCAGACGCGTTGACACCTGTGCCCGCCTTTTGCCGTGCGCGGGTTTCGCGTATTGAAATCCATGAATACAGGTTGTTCGCGTTTGTGTGGGCGTTCCGTGTAGTTCCCTGCAGTACTTCCCCAGTTACGCCTTCTTTTTCACGCGTTATTCCCCATTCCGCGTGTTACGCCCACTGTTATGCCCACTTTTGTTGTGTGCGCTGCACTGAGTGCGCTTTCGCTGTGCGCTTAGCGCACGCTGTTTGGAGACGCCAGTGGAAAAGTAGCGCAGCGCCTTCCTTGAATCGCACGCATGCGCGTGTTCTTGCTTTCACCCGCTTGCTCCTCCTTGCGCCTGCTTGCGCTGGGATTTACGGCGCACGTTTGTTCCATGAATCGGCCCCTATATTGTTATAGTCATTAAAGTGTTGCTCCAAAGAATTATTCCCATTATGAGCTAAAACCGAATTTGTCCATGTGTAAATTGTGTGTCTAAAAACAAATCCCCATTTGCATCTGTCATAATAAACCCAAACTTTTGTTCCCAAAGTGAGCATTGCTTTGCCCAAAACATCCCCGTCAGTTTCACTAAAACTGTGGTTCCTGCATGCCTTTTTTTATAGCTGAAAATGTGTATGTCATGTTCAGCTCCAGCTATAATTAATGGGATTTGTAATTTTGTTTTTCCAAAACCTTCTCTTCCTCCTTTAAAAGGGTTTTTCCTCCCCAACCCTTCTTCCTCTATCATGTTCTGATTTAGCATTGCACTTTCCTTCATTTTTTTTTAGCTTGCTTGTCATTTCCAGCTCCAGCCAAATTCAGTGTGGTTTATCATTTCGTTTTTCCAAAACATTTACCTCCTCCTTTAAAAAGTGATTTCCCTACTCAATCCTTATTCCTCTATAATGTTCTGAGCTCAGATTTAGCATTGCAGTTTCCTTCACTTTTAGTGTTATGAGCTAGCTTGTCCTTTTCAGTTGCAGCCAAATTCAGTTTGATTTACAATTTTGTTTTTCCAAATATTTCTTTGCATCCTTTAATCATATTCTGAGCTCGGATTTAGCATTGCCTTTCCTTTATTATATGGGTTTGAGCTTGCCAGTCACTTCCAGCCCCAGTACAACTAAGCTTGATTTGCATTTTCGTTTTTTTAAACTTTTCTTTTCACCTTTGAAAAATAATTTTTCCTACTCAATCCTTCTTTCACTATCATACCCTGATTTCGGATTCAAATTGTATCCTCTTTTATTTTTGACTTTTTTTTTTCTTGTGCCGTCTGTGTAAAAAGTGGATTTCCTAGGTGTGCTAGCTGGCCTGTTTTGAAGCTCCATTTATACTCTAGTGTAAGCAGCCCAAAATACCCTTGTATGCTGTCCCATGGTAGTAATAGTGAATCATTGAACAACACAGTTATCCATTGTCACAGGGGAAGCACTTATACTTCCTGCCTTCAGTTGAGAGAAACTAGTTGGCATTGCTTTTCACAACACAAGTTTGGTGTGGCATTGAAGTCTATCATAATCTGGTGATGTTTTAGAAATCTGTGGATTGTGTTGCCACCTCAATAGTGGCTGCTGTCTTATTTTGTTCAGATTGAATATTAACATAATAAATTAATCATGTTTTCATTGACAGCACACTGGCCTAGTTCTTGGTCTATTTGGACAAAGGGTGCTTGTTGAGGTTGGGTGTGGATAAGGCCACCTTAAAAACCATTTGGGGATTGCAAAAGGAAAAGGTCCCTGTCGTGCTGCATAATATTTCGTGACAGCCCCTTTCCTTTACAGGTTGTGGACTCTTACTGTGTGCCATCCGTTTAGACCCATTGTAAATGTATATATGTTCTATAGTAGTGTTGTGGGAGTTTTAAGTATTGCGGCTGATCTTTGCTTGTGTTTGATTTAAAAGGCCTTTAATAAATGTATATGTATTTTTGATATACACCTGACTGAGAGTAATTTTTAGTGTCCTTGCTGTGTGTGCTCATTGTGGGCTTTCGATCATCCTCACCACTCCTGAGATCTAGTCTTGACTGCCGTCAATGCTACCTTGATTGGTCTTGCTTTTCCAGAAGGTTACCCTGTTCCAAGAAAGTAGGCCCGCCTTCTGAACCTCTTCCCACCAGGTCAGAGGTCAGAAATCCATCTTAACAATCATTCAATTTCATTTAAAAATTTCAAAAAAAGCCCAGATGAGCACACACCCACTGTGCAGGTCTACGAATGCCTCACACTTCTGTTGCATTTTTCCTTTAAAAAAGGGGGTTCCCATTCCTTCTTGGATTCACTCTTGAAAAGCACCTTCTGAACAATTGATTTGGACACATTTTTGGAGAGTTGCTCTTCAAAAAGCTCTCAATCACTGAGGCAAGCTCTGATCCCTACCCACTCCCAGGACTCATTGTGAGTGACCCTTGCTGAGCTTCAGGTCCTGCCACTCTGCCCTAACCCTCCCAAAGCTGAGAAAGCAGACTCATACTGCTCTCGAGCCCCCAGGGTGGCCCTGCATCGCACTGACAGACATCGACTTGAACCGCTGAAGAATCACATCACGCATTTAACTGTACCAGCAATTACCAACATCACAAACCTCCTCAACTCCCAATCTGACCCAGATGAGCCCTCCGAACTGCAAAACCAGAACACCGTATTCGACACACATCAAACTCTCAGTTCCAACTGACACCAGCTCCTGCTTGACCCAACACTACTCACCACACCTGAACCTGGTTTGACCCACACCACAGCAATGCTGTTGAGCCGCCTAAGAACAATGGAAAGTTACTACTGAACCCTAACTGACCCTGTGGTCCTTCTTTGGGTCCTAGAGACGTGTTAGGTCAATTTTGCACCGGAAAGATATATCCTTTTTGACTCTTTGGTAGTTGCTTTTTGTCTTTTCACCCCTGTTGTATTTACCTAGAGTGATGCATCTTTCTGTCTTTGCATATTCTGTGTTCTCTCTTGCAGGGGTAGGTTTTATAGTGATTTTTTATAATTATTTTGTAAATTGATGGGTTTAATTTAAATATATGTATTTTTATAGAACCTTGATTCGACGTTCCTTCCTTTTGGACCTTTACACTTTGCGGTTTATGTCACTACTGGATCTCATTCAACCCATCCTGAGAGTATAGCCTTTCCTCGGCCCACATACCATACAAGGTGTTGGAGGTACATCTCTTGGCTGTTCCTGTTCTACCTTTATGATGGGCTAACTCTTGGTTTGCAGAAGTCTGGAAGCTGAGCAGTTGGATTAGCCACTGCTCATCCTCATTCTCCTGCAGAGCAAATGCCATTTTGTCACACTCCTGCATGAAATAGGGAAAACTGGGGGCCCAGTTTCCCACAACAGACATACCCAAGGACGGTGCAACAGCCTTTGTACTCTTTCAGCCTCGAACCTGATAGGGCCTGAGCTGCTGCTCCAATGTTGTCAGGCCCAACGCAAAACTCCACAGGCTGCGGTTGCTAGTGCCCTCAGGTTGTCAGCTCACATGGGCATCTGCAGACCAAACTCGAACAACCTCCTCTTCGAACCCTGCATATGCTCATCAAGTTCACTGCATCACACTGACAGACATCTACTTAAACTGCTGGAGAATTGCATCACTTACTGACTTGAGCGAGCAATTACCAAGATCTCGAACCTCCTCAACTCCCAATCTGACCCGGGTGAGCCATCCGAACTGCACAACCAGAATACCATGTTCGACACACATCAAACTCCCGGTTCCAACGGACTAGACACCAGCTCCCGCTTGCCCGAACATGACTCACCGCACCTGAACCTGGTTTGACCCACACCACAGCAATGCCATTGAGCCACCAAAGAACAATGGAAAGTTACTACTGATCCCTAACTGACCCTGTGGTCCATCTTTGGGTCCTAGAGACTGGTTAGGTCAATTTTGCACAGGAAAGACATATGCTTTTTGACTCTTTGGTAGTTGCTTTTTGTCTTTTCACCCCTGTTGTATTTACCCAGGATGCTGCATCTTTCTGCCTTTGCATATTCTGTGTTTTCTCTTGCAGGGTCAGGTTTTTATAGTGATTTCTATAATTATTTTGTACATTGATGGGTTTAATTTAGGTATATGTATTTGCATAGAACCTTGATTCAACATTCCTTCCTTTTTGGGCTGTCATACTTTGCTTTTTAGGTCACTACTAGATCACATTCATACCTGCTCTGAGAGTGTAGGCGTCCCGTGGCCCACGAACCATAAAAGGTGTTAGAGGTACATCTCTTGGCTATTCTTGTTCTACCTTTATGATGGGGCTCACTCTTGGTTTGCAGAAGTGTGGCCGCTGAGCGTAAAAGTATATTTTGCCTGAATACCGCCTGATAGTAAACATTGGCCTAAACACATTCGCATCACACTGTAAATCGCATTTGAATTAACTGAAATGGGCTGACTATGCCACCATTATAAGCTATCTGCCATTTTGATTAACTCCTGCTATCTGTCCCATGTTAGAATTTGTGTTTTCGACTCCAGCAGAGCAAAATGAACTTTGTACTGTGTCAACGTAGATAAACATGCTGAAGCTGCTAAGGTGGTTTGTTTGTCCTGCACTAAGGAAACCAGGGAGCTAAACAATAGCTGTGCTAATCAGTAATTTAGATGCCATCTGTACCAACAGTGTCATCCCCGTTCAAATAGCAAAATAGAATGATGAATATATGAACATGTGCTTTTGCAGAAATCTTTGTTTTCGCTCCTTGAAACTAAGCTGACATTAAACTTAAGAAAAAAATGGTAGACAAACATAAGTAAATGAAAGGAGGCCTGTTACATTTGTGTCCAATGTTGGAAAAACATATGAAGTGTTTAACAGAAAACCACAAACTATTCAAATAATGTATGAACATGTATTAGTTATGTGGAAAGGCTATGTACCCTAGATAAATGTGTTACACGAAGAGGGGCTGGACAATGTGTCTGGGATTGTAAGAAAAATGTATAAATACTCATGTTTTTGAAATGTCCAGCACTCTCTCATCTCACGGTGTCTGCTTGCACAGATTGTGGGTATGCTGAGAGCCAGAAGCTGTTCTATTAAATAAAGTGTACTTGTACATTATTACTCGTGACTGGCATATTCCTATTATTTGGTATTAAGCCTCAATATTCTTTTAATCTTTCAAATGGTGTCCGAATAGGGACACTCAGGATGGAAGTCACATTTCTAGTGGAAGACGAGGCTGCCAGACCGAGATCGGAGAGTGATGGGTGTGAGACGTGATTCCTCTGCAGTACTGCATACCCGATCCCTGGATGGTGGGCAGCGTTTAGTAGAACATCACGATGAGGGTCCCTGTATAAAGGCCTGTTTTGCGACAACAGCCACGATGATTTGTAATCTGATCGGACCCCTTTTAAATTTGAAATCAGGTGAGTCGTGCCCCGATTCTTAAAAAGTCCTGATATTGGTTGCAGTTTTGTTTTTGCAAATACGAACAACACCAGGTGACAGTGATTTGATATGCCAGGGAAATTGTCATCCTGTTTCAGGGAATTACTCCACAGAGAGAGACAATCTTTGAAACAAGGCCAACCGGCGCCATCCTATGGGTCGCCGGCTTATTTTATGTATTTTAAGTATGGCCTAGGAACGATAATATTTAATGAAAATTGGCACAGACAGACCAGACATGTTTGCGAACTTCAGTGTCCAGTCTATGGTAGTTTTGAAATTGCCAGCCTAGAGCATTTAGAATCTGTATTGTTGAGAAAAAAGACTAGGCCTGCAGTATTTGATGCAGTTAGAGATTGAAGGAGGGAAGCTATGCAGCAACTCAGAAGTAGAGAAAAGCATGCACGTAGACACATGACAAAAACTGAACAAGCTTTGTTGCATGATCAGCAAGTGCAATCATAATGCATTAGAAGTATGGATAGGGCTTTTCAACTAGATGTGCAAAAGGTATATCACTCTCAGGATATTCATACATCAGATGAGTTACTTAATAAATTATTGAATGAACGTAGAACTGTTTCAACTGCACCACCTCCTTATGTGCCTCCTCCGGTTGTTGATCTTCCTCTTCCCATTGTTGTTCCTCTTCCTCCAGTTGTTGTTCCCCCACTTGCACCTCCACCCTTGCTGACAGTTGCCATCTCCGTAGCTCCGTCTGCACCGCCAGCTGTATTACTGCCGCTATCTATTGACTCTTTGCCAGGTGGTTCTGCTCCACCTGTAGTCGTTGAAGGGATGGGAGCTGATCTAAGAATAGTGACTCGTGACACAGTATCTAAAGGCCGAAAGAGTGAATTGTATACATGGGCTAAAAAGTTCATAGAAGAGGGTTATGAATCACCTGTTTTAGTTGTGATTTTTGAACAAGGGTGTATTCCTGAACAGAATATTTTGATAGAATGGATGGGAACGTATTTAGTTGATATATGGAGTGATTTAATGGGCATAAATGTCCCACAGGGGTTGAGGGATTTGAATGTCCTTGCCCGCTCAAGGGATACTGCGGATAAAGTATATGAGCATGTAGAGAAGGAATTTGAGTTTAAAAGAGAGCTAAATTGATTACAGGAAGATGAAATGGATAGTAATGAATGGCAAGCTTCTTGTGTGCAGAAGCAATTTCTTCCTCCATTGAAACCAATGAGTGAAGAAATGCGCATTTGCACAAGAGATGCTCTTAGATGGATATCGGATGTTTCAATTTCTCCCATCGAAGTGCTTGACCCATTTAGTCAGTATGCTCCGGCAAGAGGCAGGAAAGTGTTACAGGTGATGGTAGCGTATATACAAGATGAATTTATGGAGAGAAAGGAATTTTGTCTCGCAGATTTGATAGTTACTTATGAAAGAGCATTTTCGCCTGATACTGTTTGGACTTGATTTAGCTTTTTTGCATAATAGACGTTCAGATTTGCCTATTTTACAATTGCCGATGAGGTAGGTTCCTCATCGGCAATTGTTCCTCAGAGGCTGTTCGTTGATAAGTTTGTGCGTGGATTATTGCCTGAAATCCAATCAAAGATCATGATTTCTGAGAGTGCATGGCAAGCAAAATCTCAATCTGAAGTGTTACACATGGCTCGGTACTATGAAAATAGGGTTAATACAGAGAAGGAGAAGGTGCAAAAGAAGAAGGGAGACCTGAAAACTAGACTGTTATTTCAGCAAATAGCTAGAGGAGACAGAGGTTGGAATACATCAAGCAGAGATCCATTTTCACCACAGGGCGGCACACAACTGGGTCCTGTACATATGAACCAGTGTGAATATTGTAGACAGGAGGGTCATTGGCAAGCACAATGTCTGTTCCTTCAGCAGAGATCAAACAGTACATATGGTGCCAAGGGTAGAAAATCAAGAGGCCGTCCTGGGATAGGGGGTCCTGGTAAAAGTCTGTTTGCACAGAATCAACAGACACCATCACAAGATAATCAGCAATAGAGTGTTACTAGTGGGAATAATTTTGATAATCCTTTGAATGTCTATTTTCCTGAGGATTTTGGATCTGACGATATACTGTTCCGTTAGGAAAGCCCGAGGCAGGGTCTGGAACCGGTACCTATTCCCATCGATCAGAAAGGGCCCTTCGTTGAAATGAAGGTTGGGACTATGGAGCATCTCTTTTTGATAGATACAGGAGCACAGAAGTGTTCTATTGATCATTCATGGGTTCCAGATATTCCACTGTCAGGGAAGAACAACATTTCTGTAGGGTTCTCTGGTACGCCAGAGGTAAATCCGGTCTCTCTGCTGAAACCAATTTCACTGGGACCATTCACTGATTCTTGTCCATTTCTATTGACAACAAATTGTGGCGAAAATTTGTTGGGATTGAATTTATTGAAGGAATTGTATGCTCTGATTTACTGTTCTCCAGATGGAGTGTACTTAACGATTTCACCCAAACAAACTTCCGTTCCACAATTTCTGTCTATGCCTTTACCAATTGAATTGAATAAGGTTTCGACATGTTTATGGGCAGTTAATGATAATGACGTTGGAAAAATTGTGTTGAAACCAGGTGTTGAATTGGCGCATATTCCACAGTATAAGATTCCAGTTGAAGGTGAACAGGCTTTGAACAGTATTATTTCTGATTTCGTACACAGAGGTGTATTTGGGGAAATTTCAGGAAGCGCGTCTAATAGTCCAATTTTACCTGTTTACAAGAAAGGGGATAATGCGATTCCATTTCGTATTACTATTGATTTGCGTGAAATCCATAAGGTTGTTGCTCCGCAGTTTCCAATTGTGCCTGATGTTACCACAATTCTGACTATGATTCCAGCCACGGCTACACATTTTAGTGTTGTGGATTTGAAAAACGCTTTCTTTAGTATTCCTGTGCATGTTGATAGCAGATAGTTGTTTGCATTCACCCAAGGGGGACGCTCGTTCACATTCACTCATGTGCTGCAAGGGTACACTGAGTGTCAAAGCTTCTTTAGTAGAGCGATGAAAGAACAGTTTGATACGCTACCTTCCACTTGCACATTGTTGCAATATGTTGATGATTTACTTCTAGCTGCTGATTCTGAAGTTGCTTGCAAAGAGGGCACTGTATTGCTGCTTATTCATTTAGCAGATCATGGGCATAAGGCTTTGTTGAAGAAGTTTCAGTATTGTCGACAGGAGGTCGCCTATTTGGGCTATCTCCTGTTAAAGGAGGGAAGGCGACTGGCACCTGAATGGATACAAAGCATCGCTGATATATCTGTTCCAAATACACAGAAAGAGGTCAGAGCTTTAATAGGCATGGCCTCATATTGTAAACAGTGGATCCCAAATTTTTCATTGTTGATAAAACCTATGTTGGCACTGACAAAAAAGATCATTTCTTTGCCTTTACCGTGGAACATGGATTGCCAGAACACTTTTGATCTGCTGAAGGCTGCGCTGTGTTCAGCACCAGTTTTGGGCACACCTAATTACGAAAAAGGCTTTGTTTTGTATGTGAATGAATGTGATGGATGTGCTTCGGCTGTTTCGCCACAGGAACATGGGGCAAGAATAGACTGTGCAGCCATTTTTCCTCCACATTAGACCCTGTTGCATGTGCTTTGCGAAGATGTTTGGGAGCTGTAGCTGCTGCTGCTGCATCTGTAAAACAAAGTGAGGGTATGGTTTTAGGTCATTCTTTAACCGTGATGGTACCTCACTCCGTAGACATTCTATTAAACAGAACGCAGACACAACATCTCACATCAGCCCGATTAACAAGAAACGGGCTGATTCTATTTGCTCCCCATATCCAAATTAAGAGATATTGTTCATTGAATACGGCTAAATTATTGCCTTCTCCACAAGAGAAGGATCGCAGTGACGAAATGTTGCATGATTGCCTCTTTATTACAGAACAAGAAACAAAGGGCAGAATTGATTTAATTGATACACCCTTAACGATTCCACAAGGGGAGCTATTCAGTGATGGCTCCTGTTCTAAACTTGAAGATGGTACATCCACCATTGCTTATGCAATCACCACGTTAAGCACTATTGTGGAGACTAAACGCATTCCGCATAATTCTGCGCAGGCCGCAGAGATTATTGCATAAACCAGATCTTGTGAAATTTCAGAAGGGCTTAGTGTAAATATATATACACATAGTACGCATTTGGGGTGGTTAATAATTTTGGTCGACTATGGGCTGAGAGAGGATTCTTGACCTCACATGGATCAAAAGTTCTACATGGCACTCTGATAGTCTGGTTGCTGTCAGCACTTGCGCTTCCTACGCAACTAGCAATAATGAAGTGTGCCGCACACCAGAAAGTGACGGACGATGTGGGAAAAGGGAACGTTTTTGCTGACAGAATAGCCAAAAGAGACTGCTATTGATTTGCACTCAAAGATGTACGTGCTCGATCCAACAAGATGGGCTACTGAGACTTGTATGATAAATGAAGGGATTAGCTGTATAAAAGAAATTCAGGCTGAAGCTACCCCAGAAGAAATCAAACAGTGGGCTGAGGGTCTAGATGATGAGGGTTGTTGGGTGGCTAATGAGAAGCAAAGATGGATGCTACCCAATAACTATGTAACTGCTATGGTCACCATGGCTCATGGCCCAACACACATATGTGCCAAAAAGATTTGCAGACAGTTAAATCCTGTCTGGTATAACACTAATATCCAGAAAAGTGCTGAATGTCTGGTCCAGCGTTGCATGATATGTTTTCGACATAACATTGGGAGGGGAACACCGACACCGAAGGGCAGTTTTGGTCCCCTCTTCCATGCCTTTTGAGGTGATCCATTTTGATTATATTGAGATGCAACGTTGTCAAAACTATAAATATGTCCTAGTTGTGATATGTGTCTTTAGCAAATTGGTTGAGGCTTTCCCACTGAAAGATGCCACAGCAATGTCAACAGCAAAGACCATGCTTAAGGCATATTTTCCTAGGTTTGGCTTGCCTAGAGTACTTGGTCTGATAATGGTCCACATTTTATCGCTTATGTCATTCTTCAAGTATGTGCGGGATTACAGATTGATAAACGGTTCCACTCGGCCAGACATGCTCAGAGTGCCGGCCTTGTGGAACGCCATAATGGTATTCTAAAGAACAAAATTGCCAAGGCGTGTGCGCACAGCAACCTGAAATAGCCTGGCGCTTTGCCAGTAGCCTTACTATCAATGTGGACGACCTCACAATCAAAGACAGGGCTCTCCCCCTATCAGATTGTCATGGGGAAACCAGCCAATGTATGGAATGCACCGACGCCCAAGCATTTGAAAGAAATTGAGTATCCGTTTTTGTCTGACTATTGTGGTCAGTTGACTCAAAACTTGCATTTGATTCACCAACAGGTCTGAGCAGACCTCCCTGTAAAATACGAGGGTCCAGGTCCTCGACTCCGACCTGGTCAGTGGATTCTGGTGAAGAATTTCAAGAAAGGGACCTGCCTTGCACCTTGTTGGAAAGGACCACACCAGATACTTTTGGATACGCAAACTGCAGTACGAGTGACCGGAAAGAAACACTGCATCCATGCGACATATGTGAAGTGGATTCCTTTTCCTCTACCCTATGACGAGGGGGAGGAGAAGGGAATTGATGATCCCGATGCACACAACAAGCCTGCTTTGATCGACACCGAGGGTGTCAAAAAAGTCCTTCCTGAGCCCATGGCAGCTGGGGTGATTGCTGCTTCTTCATTTTCCTCTTCACTGTCGATTGATCTTGTTTCTGCTTCTTCATCTTCTTCAGGAAACGACGACGCTTTGTTCACTGATCATTCAGTACTTGGAGTTGTAAGGTACAATCTGTGATCACGGAACATGATTTAGATTTAGGGCGTGCTGACATTACATTAATGTAATAGAATAGGAAAGTACAGCAAGGATTCTGTGCCCACAAGAATTCCACAAGAAACCACTATTCAGCCAGTCCCTCGTCATTCCTCTGCTGCATACAATAAGAGGGAAGGACTGGCAAAGTTACCTTCAATCAAGATAGGCCACGTGGTCAAGTGCCACCCATGGATGAACTAAAAAAGCCTAACAGTGAGGCTTCTTAACGGATGCTGAGAAACTATGCCTATTTTAGAGGCCACTTGCACTGGAAAGGATCTTGATAATTTTGCTGATAATGAGTCTGCCCATCGAGGGTCATGGTCCCAAAGGTCCAAATGTATACTGATGACAATAACAGCTTGTAAGTGTCTTCACTGTGTCTCCACGAAACGTGCATTCGCACACGCTGCATCCTCGAAACCTCCAACATAGAGGGGGTTATCATAATAACACCTTCTTGAGTGCTTTGGATTAAGGAACTATATAAATAACACATCATTATCTTTATCATTGATGATCATGAACGCAACCCATGCCATTCTGAATAAGACCAATTTTTGGATATGTTAACATCTGCCACAACATGGGGAAAACAGATAGGGCTGGTATATACATACTCTCCCTCTAACTACTGCTTGTAATGCTTCGCTTAGGGCATTATTCTTTGGCCGATGGAACGACAGTGTCACTGGGTATTTTGATGCGACTAGTCTCAATGAGTTTGAAAAACGAGTTTTAGCACCTGTAGGATGTTCTCTGTTCACGAATAGGAGCAAGCTAAATGTTGCTTCTATTAGGCCTTCTGATAGACTTTCCAGGCCTTTGCAATCAATGATTACCTTTAACATGGCTCCCATAGGTAAAAGGGATGCCATGCCTCTTTTCTATACTGTTAACCATAGTCCAAACTCTGTTCCATTTGCATACAAAGAGAGTGTTCCCAACCAATGGGTACATTTAAGGGATGTACAAACGTTGCTGTGCTAACCAGTGAAGATAGACCTCTATATGTAGGAGATTACATTTACTTTGTTTGTGGTAATGAGGCATATCTTGGTTGCCAAGAGATTGGGAGAGTACTTGTTATTTATGTATACTATTATCAGGCGTATATGTTGCCACCACTGCTGAGGTTTCTAGAACTCGTCCCAGGCAGGTTGAGGATGGTGACACTCCCTCACAGATTCTGGGTGACATTGCTAAATCCTTTGTGCCATTTTGGGGACAGATAATAAACTCCAAGATATTAGAAAATTGGCAAGGGTTTTAGAGAAAATCATCAATGAAACCAATGACATCCTATACAACATGACACTACAGCAAAAGGCTATTAGATTAGTGGCTCTTCAAAATATGATGGTGCTAGACATCATTCTAGCTGAGCGTGGTGGTCTTGTGGAAAATAGTGGAATCTGCTTGTTGTGTTTTTGTACCCGATTCCTCCCCCACTATATTTAAGGCAATTAAGAAATTGTATACCTTAAGTACTTAAGTACACGTTCTAGAGGAAAGCTGGGATATTGGCACATGGTTCTGGGACTTGTTACAATCTTGGGGCTGGAAAGTCTTTTCAGTTCTAAGGGTGATCCTTGGCATTGTACTGTTTTGCTGCTGTTGCATACAGTGTCTTCCTGTCATTTGTTCTATGATAGGGGGAAGGTGTGCACAAGTGGTTGGTAAACGAGAACCTAAAACACATATGCCTGGAAAGATTAATAATGCCTTGGTAATGCAGGACATCACTATAAAGGAGTTAATGGCGATCAATGTTTTTGAGGATAGCGATTCAAGATGTTCTGATGATGATACATGGTTTTTGAATTATGCTAATGTTTGAGTAATGCTCTTGGTTTAGGCCAAAAGGAGGGTTTGTTAAAGTATATTTTGCATGAATACCGCCTGATAGTAAACATTGGCCTAAGCACATTCGTATCGCACTGTAAATCACATTTGAATGAACCTGAAATCGGCTGACTACACTGCCATTTTAAGTTATCCGCCATTTTGATTAACTCCTGCTTTCTGTCCCATATTAGAATTTGTGTTTTCAGCTCCAGCAGAGCAAAATGAACTTTGTACTGTGTCAACATAGATAAACATGCGGAAGCTGCTAAGGTGGATTGTTTATCCTGCACTAAGGAAACCAGAGAGCTAAACAAGAGCCGTGCTAATCAGTAATTCAGATGCCATCTGTATCAACAGTGTCTTCCCCATTCAAATAGCAAAACAGAATGATGAATAGTTGAACATGTGCTTTTGCAGAAATCTGTTTTCGCTCCTTGAAACTAAGCTGACTTTAAACTTAACAACAAATGGTAGACAAACATAAGTAAATGAAATAAGGACTGTTATCTTTGTGTCCAATGTTTGAAACACATATGAAGTGTTTAACAGGAAACAATAAACTATTCAAAGAATGTTTGAACATCTATCAGTTATGTGGAAAGGCTATGTACCCTAGGTAAATGTGTTACACGAAGAGGGGCTGGACGATGTGTAACATCAATTGTAAGAAAAATGTATAAATACTCAGGTTTTCTTTTATTTAAGTTTATTAAGATTTTCAAAACAAGCAAACGTACATTGCATAGCAGTATTAGGGAGTTATCAAAGTGACAAACATACAACCAAATCTTTTTCCCCAACAGTTTATGCATAATGCATTCAAGGAGTTTTCCCCTCCCACACCTAGCCCCCACAGAACAGTGTTTCCTCCTTCAATGAAAAATGTATGTGTCTCTGAAGGTTGTGATTAGTGCATGGTGAAAGTTCTTTAGTAACAACAATACGACTGGTTGCCTTCTTGGGTCCTTTTCTTGGCCTTGACATCGGTCTCTTTCATTAGTACATTTAGCATGTTTTCACTGGTTGAGTGGGTAAGATTATTTACTCCTCTTTCTGACAGTCATCACATATTCTCAGACATATATTTATGGACAAAGTCACCCCAAAGCAGGTAACAGTACATAGATTTTCCACGTAGGGTTGCAGTGATTTTTTCTGTTACACATATATTCAAGGCAACATTAACCCTTTCACCCTTACTTGGCAAACTGTGACATTTCCACCTCATTACCAATGCGGCGCATGCCGCTAACAAGAGGTGGGCTGCCAGGCCCTAATCCTTCTCCATTCCTCTTCACATCTTTCAAAACCAAATAGAATAAGGAAGGGGTCTGCGGCTCTCTGAATTCCATCGAGATCTTTGATCCACCCCAGGACCTCGTCCCAGTAAACCCTGATCTGGGGGCAGCCCCATCACATGTGCCAGTAGTCCGCTTTTTCTCTGCATTCACTCGAACACAGAGGGCTTATTGACTGAGTCATCTGGGAGAGCCTGCTCGGATCATATTGCCACCTGTGTAGTAATTCCATCGCGTGGAGCTTATATTGACTGGATATTGAAAACAGGGAAGCAGCCCTGCACATTCTTCCCCACATGTCCAAGCCAATTTCATCACTGAGATCTCTCTCCCATCTGGTCTTCAAGTGCAAAGTAGATCCCCTCCTGGCCTCGATCAGTTCCCTATACATGGCTGATATCAATCCCTTGATTTCCATTCTGCAGTTTAGCAACTTCTCGAACGGGGTGAGATCTCTACTGATGCTATCTTTCCACTTATCCCTTGTCAGAGTACCTTTGAGCTGCAGGAATTGGAAAACAGACAGGGGGCCAGAGGCGTTGCTAGGGGGGATAAGGGGGCTATTGCCGTGGGTCTTTTGGTTGTAGCCCTGAATAGAAGCTCAGGGGCTACAACCAAAAGGCTATAGCTAGCCCTGAGTCCTGCCAGTCCCGTGATTAGCTTAGCCCTTGATCTTTTCCAGACCTAGCAACACCCCTGCAGGGAGCCCAGCCTCAAAGCTTCTTCCAATTCCGAGATTGTGATGAAGAAAATGTCCCTCCACAGCTGACCTACTTTCTGCAGCCAAGCCTCAAACCAGGATTGAAAGCTCTCCAGGTTGGGAATGTCCTCTCTGATGCCCGGAGCCCATAATTCACTCAGGGGGGACGGCCACAATGTGATCTTTTGCATGTCACTCCTCACCCTCCATATAACCCACATAGTCCCCTGTATCGGGTGATCCCTTAGTCTTTGTAACAATTTGTTTCTCGGTACCCAAAGCCACTTGGAGACAGTTGCTGGGACCAAATAATAATTATCTGATGCAATCCATTGGGGGGTCTTTCTGATTCCTTCGGTGGGGAATCAGAATTCATAATTGGGCAGCTTCATAATATTTCCTCAGGTCTGGCAACCCCACTCCACCCTTGTCTTTGGGTAATGTCAGGGTGTCATTGGCCACCCTTGCTTTCTTTCCCTTCCAGAGGAACCTTACAATAGCTCTTTTGACCTCATCGAAGAAGAGCTTTGGCATTTTAATGGGGAGTATCTGAAACGGGTAAAGGAATCAGGGGAGACATACTATTTTAACCACATTGAGCCTTCTCAACCATGATATTGTGAGTTTCTCCCACCTGGCCAGGTCAGCGTGCAATCTCAAAAGGAGGGGGAGCGGGGGGGGGGGGGGGGGAATTGGCATCATATAGTTTATATATGTCCCTCGCAACGTATATTCTCAGGTATTTCAACGTGACATTTTCTACCATGGGCCCCAATGGGGAGAGTATTTCCATGTCTGTTGGTGTGGTTTCATGCAGGTGGAACAGAATTGACCTAGCTTTATTTATTTTGAAGCCTGAGAGCTCCCCATAGTCTTCGATTAATTGGAATCGTCTAGGTATGGAAGACATGGTGTTCAAAATGTGTAGAAGTAGGTGAATGGCATATAGAGCCACCTTGTGTTTGTTCCCTCCCAGTTGGAGTCCTTCTACCTGTTGGTCTTTCCTCAATGTCTGGGCTAGGAGCGCTAGTGAGAGTGCAAAAACTATCGCTGAGAGGGGACACCCCTGGCAAGTTCCCCTACCCAGCTCAAACCACCGGGAGTATTCCCCATTCACGAAGACCGAGGCTTTGGGGGATGTATACACGGCTTGTGTCCCACTCCTAAATTTCGCGCCTATTTCACTTTTCGGAGGACCGCCATCAAAAATCCCCATTCAACCCTGCCAAAGGACTTCTCGTAATCCATCGATAGTAGAACAGGGTCATTGGCCATTTTTCGGGACTCATTAATCAAGTGTGGGGTCTTCCGCATGGTATCGGCGCCCTGTCTGTCCAGTATGAAACTGACTTGATCGGCGTGTATCAGGCGAGGCATGAGTGTTTCCAGCCTGGCGGCAAGAGCTCTGGAGTAAATCTCAGCGTCCACATTCAATTAAAGATATGGGATGATAAGAAGCACACTGCTTGGGTGGTTTATGGTCATTTCATCTAAAGCCATTTCATCTAATGTCCTTCCATCGAAATGTTTCCATCTAAAAACTTTCCATCTAATGCATTTTCTTTCTTTTTTTTTTTCTTTTTTTTGGGGAGGTTCCGAAACCAGGGCTCAGACAAAGGAATCCAGGGTTCTCCCAGTATCAAGGATCTTGTTAAATAGATCCACCATGAAAGGGAGAAGGGGGGAGAGAAAGGATCTATAAAACCCGGCGGTGTGGCCGTGTTCCACAGGAGCTTTTCCAAGTGACAACCTCTTTACTGCATTTCTGATTTCCTCTTCATTTATCAGGGCCTCTAAGTTAAGGGATTCATCGTAAGAGAGTTTCTGCATTTCAACAGAAGCCAAATAATCTTCAGTTCCCAGCTGACCGGGATCTTGCTCTGATCGGTACAAAATCTCATAAAAAGAGGCAAATGCTTCTGAGATAGCTCCATTCATTGTACTTTGGGGGCTCCCTCCATCTCTATTTCTACACCTCTACGTTCCACCCATTGTTCCCTTAATCTGGCGGTCAACAGTGCATCTGCCTTGTACCCTTTTTCATAGGACTTCTGTCTCAGAAATTGCAGCTTACACACTATTTGCCCATTTTCTAGGAGTCATAGCTCTTACCTCTTTTATTTTACATCCAGAATCTTGTCGGCTCTTCCTTCCCCAGCTCTCATCACTTCCCCATCCAGAAGGCAAATCTCTTTCATGAGTTTATTTTCAACCAGCTCCCTTTCCCTCTTCTTGCTCGAGCCCTCTCTGATTAGAACACCCCACCGTGTAGCCTTCCCTGCCTCCCACACCATCAGTTTGGAGATCTCACCTTTATTGTTTATCTTGAAATATTCATTAATCTCATTTTCCATCTCCGTCTTAAAGACAGGGTCTTTCCAGAGAGATACGTTACACCGCCATCGACACCCTTTCATGGGTAAGTTGTCCCAGTGTATGTGGACCGTGACCATTTCATGGTCGGACCATGAGACTGGGACAATCTCTGATCTCGTCATAGCATTATTTAGTTCTTCAGACAGATATATATAGTCAATCCTAGTGAATGTATTGTGGGGGGCAGAATAAAAGGTATAGCCCGATTTGTGAGGATGAAGCCCCCTCCATGCATCTCGCAGCCTGCATAATTTCAACATTTACGCAACCTCAGTACAGCCCTCATCGGCCGGTTCCCTTGCATCAGGGTTACCTGCTTTCCTGTCCAGGCTGGGGTCAGCCCATAAATTAACGTCACCTCCAAGAAGGAAATGACCCATTGCTTCCAACATAATTTTGGGAATTGTCTTAGCAAGAAACCGGGATTGTCCCGAGATGGGGGGAGTACAATGTGGCAAATGTGATGCACACCTTCTTTATAGAGCCCCTATATGTCTGCCCATATCTTGGTGGCTGTGAAGTCTAATCCTTTCCTAATGAGTATACCAACACCCCCTTTCTCAGAGGCCTGACCTCCAGTATTTTTGTCCCCATTCGCACACCTGGAACCTTTCGCTCTTCCCCTCAGGCGTATTTTGTTTCTTGCAGAAGGAGGACGTCAAGACCTGACCTGTGGAATTCCCGACATACCAGGGATCTTTTGGTCAGAGATTTGAGTCCCTTAAAATTTAGCGTTCCTACCCTGAGGAACACTCTCGTCCGTGAATCATAATTAACCACCATTACTACTTATGTCAAGTGACCCTTCAATGGAGATCGGCAACCTAGAAAACCGTGAAACAACATCATATGCACCAATCTGTAACCTAATGAGGATGATTTTGTTCTCGCCCCTTCACCCCCTCACTGGGCTAGTGAGCTCAACTGGAAACAGTAACTGTGAGGTAATGGCCGGACCACTATCGGAGGCTGTTACCTCACAGCCCCATGCATAGAATAAAAAATCACAATAACATTTGAGCCGCCAGTTCCCACCTACCCCCTCCTCGTGACTCAAACTGTAACACTGTGATAAACATATGTTTCTCATACATATTCAGTCACTATATCCTGCACTCCTCCTCTGTTCAGTGTGGGATGTATCAACCCACTCATCCAAGCCCTGCCACATCACTATGCATTGCTGGCAGCAGAAACATCATAATGGCCACCAGAAATCACCAGAAATAGCGCAGTGAACACCTGAAAAATAGGCCACCATTCACTTTTGCCTATCTTAGTGAGCACAGGTGATCACTGCCAAAAACCACCATTGGGCTACCCACAAACAGCCTAAAACCACTTCGAAATAGCAATGCTGATTGAGAAAGAAACACAGAGCTATTTGAAAATCCGTTTTATTGATTGTCAAAAATTGCTAAAATCATGGCTCACAAATCACCTAAAAGATCCAACCACTTTGTTGGGTTTTCCACATAATTTATTGCAAGAATCCACACAAATACCATGTCAGCAAAAATCATATGTTCTCAGAAGAACATCCTATTTTAAAGATACTTGATGGAAAGACAGCTGTCAAAAATGGGTGTAATACCGTTGCTCACCTCTACCAGAAAGCCGGTGTTTTAAAACCATTTGTGTAAAGTTGAACAATTGAACTCAAACTATGCCAAAGAAGAGAATTCCATCAAAATGCCATATAAGAGTGCCACACAGTGATTTCATGTTGAAAAAGACTTGATTTAAAAATATGTTGCTTATTTTAAGTTTACAAATGTTATATTTTTTCACAAGGAACTATGTTACAATTGATCAGAAAGTAACCTGATGCAGTTAAAACTCCAAAAGGCTTGCTTCCCCTGAGAACCCTTCACACCTTGTCATTCCCACCAGAAGGAGGATGTCGCATTGGCATACTAATCAAGAGGGGAGGAGATTTTCTCTGCAACCCAGAGAAAGGAACAATAGATGCCTTGGACTGAATAGGGAATGCTAATTTGGGGTGTAACTGACAACAAACTGCTGCAGGAAACAAGACATGTAACCCCCTGAGTTAGCCCAGCTCTGGGGGCGGAAAATGTGAAACTTTGAGATTGTGAAAATGAAAAATTCACTCACAGTTCAAGACTAAGCTGGACTTTGTGCGATGTTCTGAGACTAAACCCCGGAATTTTTTGATATTGTTGCTGCAGTGTTTTTGCAATAAACATGGAAAGGTACAGTAATATGCTCAGAGAGGTTATGCATGTATGCATCAAATTTGGTGCAGAATGAATATTGAGATAGCCTCCAAAAGCGCAAAAATGTTGTCATTTCTGAACCCAAGCTCATAGAAACATGGGATTTGAACAGAAATGTACCTTAAGCAATCTGTCATGTAATTAAGTATTCTCAACAACTTGTACATCTGGGAAATATGTTTTTTGGGAAAAATAGATTTTCTATGTAAAAGCAAAAGGGAGGGATTTCTTTTGGACCATAAAAACAGCATCACTCTGACTCATTCTGACACGCTGATCCTTTCTCCAATCAGGGGATAGGCAATCCTCTAACCTATCAGATCTTTAGAGGGTTGGGCATTGTAGAATCAGCCTCCCCTCCCACTTTGGAAATACATAATTAGGGACTGTGAGGACAGATACAACACACATTTGTCCACTACTCAACTGATTTCCTGGCGCAGCACCCTGCAGGAAGACTCCAGACTCCAGACTCCAGATCTAGAACCAACTCTAGAACCAAACTCTAGAACCCTGAAGCAGAGGCCTAACCAAAACTGAACTCTTTTCAGCAGGCTTTCAGAATCTTTTGCAACCTGATTCTAACCCCTAAACATCCACGGGGCCTAACTAAACCATTCAACAGCCTGGCTGAGCTGTTTTGCTGTTCTAGCCAAGAACCCTGTGCTAGAACCAAGATCCAGACCCAGAAAACAGCGCTGTACCCAGAACCCGTCAGATCCAGTTCAAGAGGCCACCCAGACCGCAGTGCAGTGCTGAGAGCAGAACCCAGTGCCAGATCCTGTCCGGTGGCGAGAGTGAAGCCAAACCCTTGACCAGATCTTTGACGAGGCTCACTCCATTCTAAAGCCTAGGAGTGAGTATTTAGTCTAGAACTGTCCATAGTCATCTCTTAGTTTAAAGTAATATTATTCCATCCATTCCACTTATCCAGAACTGCATTATAGAATCCTGTGTCCATCCTGAATTCTTCTCATTATATTGTTTGTGATATTTGTAGCAATAATCATCTTCGCGCTGATATTTTCTGAAGAGGGACAAGTGTTTTGACGGACAGAGATCAGAGCAGAGGCGCCTTGCTCTGGTGGTGCCCGTTGAGTGTCTTGCTTCTTCATAGCTCCTTAGTCTAAGCCTATCCTTGTTGCTAAATCTTTAAAGCGCGATCTGTAATTTTGAAATCTTGACTTTATTTCTGAAAAATCTACCTTCACAAAAACCTCTGTAATTTTGGAACCGCACTTCCTAGAGCCGAAATTTAACTGTCATTATGAAGCTAAAATCCTAAGCTTTCCTGAAATGGAAACGTTGCCGAGAATTGCAGTTTAGCTCCATTTCACCACATGTCAAAATAGCTGTAACTTGTTTTCAACTGCTGAAATTTGTTTTCAATCTGATAATCATTCATGAATCCTTGATAGTGTAGACCTGAACCAATTTAAAGTAATTCTCACTTATGCGGAATCTCCTTTAGTGAATTAAAATCATTTTAGCATATTTTTCCATCCATTGCAATCACATTCAAAAGCATTTTTGCCTGTTTTAAAATCATACCTGTTTCCTCTACGCTTGCTGGGGGAACTGGAATTGAACTGCATTATTGAGTGTATTCTTGAAACCTGTGTGCCCTCATTTCCATCTCTTCATATTGCATAGTGGGGGGATTGAGTAGTCACTGGGGAAAAAGTGATCATATTGTCTTTTGATTGAAACCATATCAAGTTTATTTTATGTGTTGCATTTTCCCATCCTTGCATTTCCTTGAACCATAAAAGTATTCTCTGCTACCTTATCCTTTCTATTACTACTCCTAGGTGATTAAAGAGATTGTTGATATTGTGATATTACCCATTACTGATTACTGTTCATATTCATAAGTGTGCTATTCAGATATTATTTTATTCATAAAAGTGTGATATATATTGTTCAATTCTTCCAGTAAACCTTTTAATCTGCAAAACAAGCCTACTTCTTGGCTCAGTGAGGTCGGGGAGATCCAAAGAGAGAGGTGTTATATAAGGGTTCATCATCCAGATTTAAAGAAATTTGACATAAAAATATATAAATAAGGGCTTCCATTGGGCATCACAGACTAGGCATTGACTTAGTTGGAGCGCTGGGTTGAAGTCACTTACATCAGCGATGCCCGAATACGTAAAGTCACACCTGTACTCTGGTCAGTCTCCCGCCAACCTCTGAGGTGCGTGGAACCTCAGATTCCTGAGGTTATAGGTCAAGCGTCCCTCGATAAGGCATGGGCGAGGTAGCAGGGAAAACCCCCATAGTGGTGGGACCAATGTTCCTGCCGACCTCAGTAATAATGTGTGATGTAAGCACCAAGGCCCCTTCAAACTTGAGTGATGCGTGACCTTCGGGAGCTATATTGAAACATCAGGTATGATCAGCCTTCTGCCTCTGGCGAGGCGTTCCCTCTTCTAAATTTCCTCGAGTCTTTGACATGCTTTCTTCTTGGTCCTTGGTTGCGCCATTCTCTTCCACCCTGTCCCTCCTCTCCCTGGTCTCTCTCTTCGTCCCTTTTGTCCAGCAGTTCTGATATACAGTTCTTGATGGCTCTCAACCGCTCCTTTTTGCCTTCATTCTCAAACGAGAGAGAGAAGGGATACCCCCATCCGTGGTGGATTCCACGTTCCTTTAGCCATTTCATGAGAGGGAGGTATATTCTCCTTAGGGCAAGAGTCATGGATGATAAGTCTTTAGAAATCGTGACACGCGCTTTGCCCTGGGCGACCGCCCCCACTACGTTTGGCCCTGTCCTGATGGTTGTGGAAGTAGGCTAGGACGGATCTAGTGCCCCCTGATGGTCCCCCCGCTCTATGAATTCTCACAGTTTTGGGCTCATCGATCACTTTGTCTTCAAACAAAAGTTTCATAATGTCGTGACGCGTCTTCTTCAGGTCCCCCACAGAGTCCCCATCTCATTCCGGGATGTCAAAAAAGAATAGGTTGTTTCGCCTCTCACAATTTTCGAAGCCATCCATTTTAAGCCAGTTCTATGGTCCATTTGAGTTTCCAGAGTACTTAGAGAGGTTTGGTTGTTCTGGACTCCGTCAAGCCTCTCTTCCATCTTGTCCATATGTTGCGTGATCTTGTCGATTCCCTCCCCCCCCGATACCGGCTCCCATGTTCTTAATCTCATTCAGTAAGGATGCAATATCGCCTTTGGTCACAGCTGCTTCTGTACCTGTGGTAGCCATGCTCATGTCTTGGGGAGCCCCGAGTGTAGAGGGATATGGCGAGCAGGTAAACTCTGCTAGTTTCAATGTTATGTCCATGGGCTTCAAGGCGAGTTCTCCAGTCAAAGTTTGGGCTTATTAGAATGTGGGGGGAGAGCCCCCCCTCCTCCTGTGAGTGATAAGGTTTTGTGAATGTGTCCATGCAAGGCTTTGTGCTTCAATACTGGTTATTCCCCATGGAGCCGGCCTTTCACTCAGGATCCTGCATAGAACTCATAGTCCGTGATCGTAGGGCTGATGCCACTCAGGATCTCTTCATATCTTATGTCCCTATGCGTTCACTGGGGCTGTGGTGACGCCCGTTTCTTCAGGTCCCCAGGCGTTAGCGTGGTCTGGGTTTTGTGCTACTTTCTGATGGGATGTCTATTGAGGAGGGCACACACCCCAGAATAAAAGGGGCCCAACCCTCCCGGTACCAAGTAAAGCACAAGGACTGATATAACAAACATGCATCGTTCGGGTGAACCAAGTGAAAAGGGCCTATAAATGCACCCTCCCAGACCTCATCTTGTTAGGTCCCACTGGTGAGTAGGGGTGCATGTTTTGTGGTTGGTAGTTCGGTGGAAGTCCCCCAACTTCTCAGGAGCCAGTCGGATGGAGTCTCCAGGAACCATTTTCATAGAAGAAAGCACACGCCCCAGTGTTGGGGGCCCAACCCTCTCTCAGCAACCTAGATTGTATAGCAACTTTTGTCCGCTGTGGGGTTCGAGAGCTGTGATTCCTTTTGTGGCAATCGAGGTTGTGTACTTGGTGCGACCTGTCAAGTCATTTTGGCCCATGTCTTTATGCTAGAAAACAGCAGGTTCAGGCCATCAGAGGGAGGGACGATCCTGCATATTGGCCAAGGCAGTATCGATGGCCTGGGCACTCACAAATATTGCATGGGGTGATTTAAATTCCCTCTAGGGTCAACATCTCACTTTGATATGTATTGCAGCCCTTTACCGGTGATTAGTCTTATCAGTAATCAGCACGGACGCCATCAGAATGGTTCCAGGAATGCCATGCAGTTTGAAGAGTGCACGCGCACCAAAGACCACTTAACAATTTGCGGTCTTTCTTCCCACCACACAAACCTATCACATTAACAGTGTTGTGATACTGCTACACTTCTCTCCAATGTGACCATCAGCACATATCACAACTTGTTGGGGAGCAAAGAAGTTCTTCTGTTTTACCATGGGCAGGGTCTCATGTACACAGTAGGTGTGTGGGTCTCTTGGTCAGACCTCTGGCGTTCTGCTCTCTCCTGGGATAGTATTTGCGTTTGCCCAGGTTTCATGGGGGGCTAAGAGGGGATGGAGTGTTCTGTCCTCCACCTCGCTTATCAATGGTCCTACGCTCTGTAAGCTCTGAGTGTACGGGCCTCTCCTCCCTTCACTTGTCCTAATTCAGTGTTGTAACCCTCAGGGGGCACTAACCTTGCAGCCTGTTGGTGGGAGCTGGTTGGGAGCATAGAGAAGTCTGTGTGGCGTGTGGCGGGGGGCCTTGAATCTTCCCCGTAGGCTGCAAACATGCATGTCCTCCAACTGTGTTAGCTCTTCACCACACACGAGCCCTTAGTGTGGAGCCCGGCAGATTAAGGAACCAGCGGTTCGCCCAGTCACAGACTCACCCAACCTCTATCATGTAGGGCGAGAGACAGCTAACTTGTTCGTTCCTTGTGTTGCATCCACGGATTGAAAAGATCTCGGTGCAGCAGGACTCCAGATACTGTGGAGGGCAGGTGCAGGCACTCGCAGGGGTCTCCATCGGTCGGGGGGAGGCATGGCAGTACACCGCCGAACCACTTCAGGCAACGGGAGTGAAGTTGCGTTCTCTCCCACTACGCTTCTTACTGGATGGGGGCATTCGTGGTGTAGCCTGCCTCGGAGCACCAGATGAGGCAACGGTCCCGTTCAGCGTGCTGTTCCGGGGGGTGCCCAGCGATTTTGCCATGGGGGGGCCTACAAGCGGGGTTTGGGTCGCTTGTGGGGCCATGGTATACAGAGCTCACATGGCAGACCAGCTTATCCGTGCGCCGCCTGGGGGCCAGTCAATACTCATGTTTTTGAGATTTGTCCAGCACTCCCTCATCTCACGGTGTCTGCTTGCACCCATTGCAGGGTATTGAGAGCCAGACAGCTGTTCTGTTAAATAAAGTGTACTTGTGCATTAGTACTCATGACTGGTGTATTCCGATTATGTGGTATTAAATCTCGATATTCTTTTAATCTTTCAGAGCAGGTGGATTAGCCACTGCCCATACTTATGTTCCTGCTGAGAAAATGTCATTTTATCACACTCCTGCATGGAATAGGGAAACTTGGGGGCACTTTCCCACAGCAGACTAACCCAAGGACAGTGCACCTGTCTTTGTACTCCTTCAGTTGAAATAGGCCTCGAACCGGAGTGGGCCTGAGCTGCTGCTCCAATGTTGTCAGGCATATCACAAAGCAAAACATCACAGGCTGCCGTTTCTGGCACCTTTAGGTTGTCAGCTCCCTTGGGCCTTACATTATCCAGCCATGTTCCTATAACCTCACTGACTTTACCTGTTTTGACTAAATAAGCATCTTGCTGAAAAAGAGCTGTTCAGTGGAATTTCGTGTTTCAGCTCCCAGCTGGCTGCCTTTCTTGGTTCAGTGCAGAGGGTAATAAACCTGTCCTGTCATAATCTGCAGCTACTCACCCTCCACACTCCATTCCTTTATTTCTCCATTATAGTCTGTGCACCCCACAGGTATGTCAGACTTGTTTTCCTAGCTGTAGTCATGAGCCCCACCCCCCAAAACACCATTTTGAAATGAGCCCCCAGGAGCCCAACACATCTTCAGCAGTCGCTGGACGCAGCCCCGGGCAAAAAAATAAAATGTGCCACTTCTGACCCCCCGTGCACCCCTGGTCCTCTGGGGCGGTGGATTGGCCACATTTTTCAATAGGCGCTGATGTGAAAACATCAGCGCCCTATTGTTATGAAATGCGCCCCGCTCCCAAGAACACTGCATGTAAAATTTCCGCCTGCTCGGGGAGATCATGAAATATTGCCCCGTGCTGGCATGACAGGGGGCTAATGGCATGGCGCCCGGGACTGTTTGTTACCTGGGGGGCCCTGCCTGCACTCACCAGCAATATCAGTTCTATGGGTTCCATTCCTATATCTACCCTGGCTCCTTGGAGGAATCCCCTCATTATGTAATAGAGCAACACACCGGCAGGAGTGGACTGGGAACCAAAAGAGGCCCTGCAATTAATGTTCAAAGTGGTCCCATATTACACATTATCAGCAAGCCCACCCTTTCCCTATGAGAACATTTGGAAATGAAATAGGTTGAAACACAAAAGAGGCCCAGGGTGACGAGGCCCACTGGGAAATCTCCAGAGTTCCCTACAAACCAGTCCACCCCTGCACACCGGGGGCCCATATGGCAACACAAACCACACATGTCCAACTCACCTAGAATCTCACTGGCACACACACCACAGGTACTTCGGTTCTGCACCTGACATGTAGGATTTGCACCTCCGCCCCCTCGTGCCCCCAGTAAAGCCCCTGCCCCACTAAAGCCCCTCCAGCCCCTCTTCTACATAACCTACCACCAAGAGGTAACCGTAATTGGCCGACGGCACCCTATATTAGACCAAGTTACATTACAAATGCAGGAAATAACACGTTTTGACATTTTAATTTATAAGAAATACAGTGTTTTCAATTACTTTGCCTACGGAGCTGCCCTCCCTATATTAAACCAAACCATTATTTAAAAACAGGCTTCATTTTGGGAGGAGTCACTGGGAGCATTTAGACGTGTTTTTTCGCCGTGTCCAACATTCCAGGGTTGCGAAACCTCCTCCCTTCTGTGCGCGCTGTGTTTAACCTGATAGTTTATTCAGTCGCTTGCTTTGTGCAACCCTTACAAACATGGTATCGGGTAACATTATTTTGAAGATTTGTACCCAGATCGAGTATCTGTTGGGGGAAATCCAGGTTGCTGCTGTTACCAGGCCCTAAACAAATGCCCAAAATTAACTCTCAACTGCCCAGTGGAATAAGGAGACCCCAGATGCTGATTTTGTTCACGGCACAAAAAGGGGATCCGATAATTGGGAAACTTTATCAACACATTGAAGACCCCGTGAATTTGCCTCTGACCGAAACCGATTACATCGAGGGTTTCATAGTACTTTGAAAATCTTGCGAGAGGTTGCATACTGGCCACACATGGGTCAGGACCTCGACCAATATTTGAAGGGGTGTCTAGTGTGTTCACAATTTCAGTCGAGTTCACTAACACTCCAAACTCCCCTCCAGAAAATGGGAATGACACTGTCTTGGTCAATGTTAGGCAGAATCATTTTCAGTATCCTTTGGGAACACCACACACAATTAAGACTACAGGTGACAGTACAAATTCACCTTTGGTACAAGCCTGTACTACACAGTAAAGTGGTAGCAATGTCTGAGCAGCCAGAATTATCACAAGAGTAAAGTGAGCAGTATCAAAGTTACACAAAGGACAACAATTTAGTATGGTTCAAGCAAACATTGACTCAAGGTTTCTAAGTAAAAGAATATACATTTATTTATACATCATTTGTAAAACAATTCACTAAAGTAAAGCAGTAGAAAAAACACACTCTTAATATAGTACACACCACTCAATAGATTCTGGACAAGTAAAGCTCAAAATGAAGTGAGAGCAAAATGGCACTCCATCAATTTAAAAGGGAGAGAAATACAAGGTTATTCACAATTAAGCAACTCCAACAAGTAAGTAAGCAGGGCAATCTAGAAAAGGCAACTACAGTGAGGAAATCAAATCAAGTGGCTTGAGACAAAGTCAATGGACCAGAGTCTTTGCAGAGGATCACACAGTTCAGAGTAGTTTGCAGTTAAATCTTTGCCAAAAGTTCGAAATGAAGTTGGCCGTAAGAAAAGTTACTTTAAAGAGTAGAAAATTTCAAACCTTCAGATTGGCGAAAGATTTCAAACACTTTCACCGCGGTCGAACGGAACGAACAACTGGGTTAGCACAGTACCTTTAGAGCAGAGGAATGCTGTAGCTGAGGCACACGTTCCTGGCAGATCCTGCAGGCTCACATTTCCTGAAGCAACTGTTGGAGTGACACGAAGGAGGAAGACTGGAGGGTCCTGCACTGCCCAGGGAAGAAACCAGCAGCAGAGCAAAGCGACAAATAAAAGGTGCGCTCCTTAAAACCCAAGCAGGGTCCGGTCCTCCTGGCTATCCAGTTCACTGTAGCTGTGCACAGCAATTTTGACCAGAGGTGGGAGGCCTGGTTTGGAATTTGGCGAACTGGTTTGTCCCACCAGCCCAAGGGGAGAAGATTCCTTGCAGATATTCCCTGTCGTCAAAGTTTGGAGATTCAGACCCACAGCAGGGCTTCACCGGGAGGTTCAGTAGTTGCAGTAGTCCTCTTCCTTTAGCTTCTCTTCAGTTCTCTCGATCCAGTGGCGACTCTGCCTTCCAAGTCCCAGAGACCTGCTTTTTATGCAGTTTTCCCCCATTCACACTCCCTGGCTTTCAATCACACAGCGTGGTGGCTGTCCTGGCAGGACAGTCACCACAGCCAATCATACAGAGTGCGACATGGGTCTTCAAGGAGACCCTGTGCTGGGACTCTCAAACCCCTCCCTCACATCCTTTCTCTCTCAGACATTCAGGCACCTAAGGAGTGCTTCTCTGAAGAAGCCTGCCAAAGGACAGCGAACAAAGGAACCAAACCTGGTTTGCCACGCAGAGTAAAACACGAGAAAGACCTTTTCAAAAAGAAATGGTGAATAAACACAGCCGGAACTGAAATAAAATAAAAGGGGTCCAGCGGGTTTAAAGTTTGAGGCTACTAACCTAGCCTAAAACAGTACCAGGGCTATTTTCATAAACCACGGTAGGGAAAAGATTGTAGACACTACTGCCACTAGCCAAATCTTAAAGAAAGGGGAACAAAATAATGTTCCATGAGAGACAGACAAAAAAGGGATAACTATTAACCCTTTCCAGTACTCTATGTAAGATAGTTTGTACTGGGTCTGTGATTTAAAAAAAAAGACTAAATAAAGTCAATGGTAACTTTACATGTTCTGGGAGACAGTAGTCTGTCCCAGAAAATGGAGTCAGTGTTGGGAAGTCTAAAAAAGACAACCCTGTGTCACTGCACTAAAGGTGCTCTATACCACACAGTAAAAAGATGAAGCCTATGGAGTAGATGAGGCTCCACAGTCCATGAACACATAAATATTTACAACTCATAGCCAAAAACACATGTAAGAGTGGGAAAAAAAGGCTCACCCTCTTAACAAGTGAAAACATTAATCCTAGAAATCCAGCAAAGCTGCTAAGTGAATGGAAATTAGCCATTCTGGAGAATTCTCCCTAACACTCACATTTGCAAGTAGATTTCATCAGGCATGTGAATCGCTCCTCTAGAGGAAACAAGTACATGTTAACGGTAACAAGCTTGTTCACAAAAAGTGTGGAATGTCTCCCGGCCCCAAATTGCAAGGCAGAAACAGCAGCTGCCCTGGTGATCAACCACATTTTTTCGCATTTTGGCCTCCCCCAAAGAATTGAGTCGGACCGAGGAAGTCACTTAACCAGTGAGGTGATGACAAATATGTGGGAGATACTTGGGGTAAAGCGAAAACTCCATATTGCCTACCACCAAGCCTCTACTGGGAGAGTTGGGAGGTACAATGAAACAATTGTGAGCACCCTAAAGAAGTTTTTGATGGACTCTGGGCCTAGTTAGGACATCAGATTACTGCTTGTCCTGATGGCCATCAGGTCTACCCCATCTTCTGCGACAAAGCTGTGTCTATTCGAGCTAATGACTGGACAAAAAATGGTGTTACCACAGCATCTGCTCTACAGAACACAAGAGCAGACCCTATTTAACGCATCCACGACACATGACTATATTGAGAATCTGAGAAGACACCTTCAGCGTGATTTTACGTACGCTCAGCGGATTCTGGAAAAAACAGCAGAGGGGATGAACAAACCACTACGATTTAAAGACCAATGAAAAGTATATAAAGTAGGAGACAGGGTCAACTTTTACAATTTTCAGAGGAGCAAGACCAAGAAGCGGAAAATCCTTCCCTCCTGGCGCGGCCCCTTTGAAATTGCAGACAAAATCTCACCTGCCGCTTATAAGATGTGCATTCCTAAAGGAGAACAAATGGAAGAGAAATGGGCACACATCTATCAGTTGAAGTGCTGCCATCCCATGCAGAATTTGTGACTGATTCAAGAACCCAGTGAGGGTCGAGCCCAGGAATCCTCTGATCAATAAAGGTAAGGAACAGGAACCTGAATAAAGGAAATCCTACCTTAACAGGGAGTCGAACAATTATACTTATTTTGAAAAGATTACGAAAATGTAAAATGTAAGAACCACTGTTTGGGAAATATTTGTATGCCGAAAACCAAATGCTTGATTGATATGTGCACTTTATGAGTATCTCTCCTGCTGTTTTGTTATCTATTGTCATGTCCCTATCTTTAAAAATGGTATTGTGTAAAATACTTAATCTCTCCTTTCTTCTTGACAGATCTCTTAACTCCTTGACTCTACAGGCCAGGGTAGAGCCGCCGGAAGGGGAGGTGTCCAGAAACCCCAACCTAACCAAAATCTGAAGAGGGTGAGTGCGTACCAGTGCACCACTCCATCAGGCCCCGGAATAGAGCAGACACACTCCGAAGGAAAGTCCTTGAATGAACCAGGAGCAGGCACGCTCTAAATGAGACCCCTGGGGCGAATCCAGGCCATCCTGGAAGGAACACCCTACTCTCTCCTAGCTCCTCTCTCTCTCAATAAGGTTAGGAGGGGAGATTTTTGTGGTGAAAATGCCACAAAAAGTCAAAACTATAGGCGGGAGTCAGAGGGGGAGATATGCCCCTCAGAAAAAGGCCTGTGCTGGAGAGTGCATTCAAAATGAGCCGCTTGCCCAAACACAAAGGAGCCAATTTAGACATCTAGGCATGGGGATCCCTGGAAATATTCCTTGCTACACATGAGGGGAAGACCTCATGATACTGTTGAGGAACGTCTGGAAAGGACGAGACCCGCTTAGCAAAAATGGCGACATCCAGCATGTAAATGAAAGGGACAAAATGTGCGCAAGCCTGCACAACAGACTGTGGTTTTACTGTAACAAGAACGATGGTCTTCAAAAATCTGTTTTTCTTCTAATTTTCAATTAAAGACCAGCTCTTCAAAATATGTGCAGGTATGCCACCAAGGAATTGTAAGTTTGTTCATCATGTGCCCATCACAGATAATTTTTTAAGTAACCAGAATCTACAAGGAAATTTGGAACTATAACAGCATGAAAGGCTTTACGGCTAAAACTGACCCCAGTGTCATTGCAATTGGGTCTTAAAAATCTACTCTTTAAGTATTCAAATATACAGCTAAAGTCGTTAAACATATTATGTTGCATTCTGTAATCACTGTTGCATGAAAGTGCTGTTGCAAGGGGTACAGGTTACATTGTGTGCATTTCCTAAAATTGGATCAAATATAAAATGCTGTGAAAAGGCAACTCTTTAGGTTCTTCAAAATATGTGCAGCTATGCCACCAAGGAATTGTAAGTTTGTTCATCATGAGCCCATCACAGATAATCTTTTAAGTAACCAGAATCTACAAGGAAATTTGGAACTATAACAGCATGAAAGGCTTCACGACTAAAACGGAACCCAGTGACATTGCAAATGGGTCTTAAAAATCTACTCTTTAAGTATTCAAATGTACAGCTAAAGACTTTAAACATATTATGTTGCCTTCTGTAATCACTGTTGCAGGAAAGTACTTTTGCAAGGGGTACAGGTTAGATTGTGTGCATTTCCTAAAGTTGGATCAAATATAAAATGCTGGGAAAAGGCAAATCTTTAGTATCACTTTGTAGAAATGAACCCCAGGTGTGAAACCAGCCTTCCTAAGCTGTGTTTCCATGGGAATGAGCTGAGGCATTACGTGGATCTTCAAGTTTTATGAGCAATAGCATTCAAGCCATTGTAAACTTAGCCGTTAGCCTTTGAAGCTGTTGGCTAGCCTAAACAAAAGGGCCCCTCTTGACGTCATAGCTAAGAATCCAATCTCTGTTTACAGAGGGGGAAGAGTGAAGGCATAGCTTTACGCCCATTGCACACAATGGGGATATGCAATTTACGGAATAAATTGGGAAGTATTAATCGTACATTTTTCATGTTCGGATTTCTGAAAAGCTGTCAGTGAGCTGCTTCTGGTGGGTCCAAAACGACTTTGGTGATAGCAACCTACCAACAGTTATCATACACATATTACTTGTGTTCTCTGTATAAATCTGACAATCATAAAAATGTGATAAAAGGTGTAGTAGGTGATAGGATCTCCGCCCACCGAATGCCATATTTTTCAGTAATGTAGTTTGGGCGTAAACAAGAAAATACGATAGCTTCATCCCAATATGTTGCACAGTCACCCAACAAGGTTCATATGATTCCCAAAGAAATGTGATGTCTGAATATGCTGGCATCTGTGGCGTAATCTGATGAGAAAGGGTATTTGTGAAAATGTGAGATTTCCAGGTACAAAAGCCCGATCCAACCGTTAGCCTGTGTCATATGATTGATGAGGTAACTTCGCCGGACTGCTCAAATCACGCCTACTTTCTCGAGCCTACAAGTTTAGGGAGGGGGAGGGATCCCTTGACTATTGCCCAATCAGTTGTGTGAGGAGGATGACACAGCTATGATGTCATTTGGGTTATAAATCGGTAACTTTTCCTCAACTGGAGCTGCTCTCTACAATCTCCAAGCTGTGCAGCTGACAGGAGATCTGGGGCTATACTTGCAGAATTTGGGCCTAATCCTGGAGTGAAGCTGGAATGGAGTAACTGTTTGGGATCACAGAGTGAGGCCTTGATTGACCCCAGTGATGGTCCTGGCAGTGGAGTCCTGGCACATTGATGACCGTAGAGTCTTCTGTAAGTATAGATCTCCACCAACATAGATTAAACAAGTCCTCTTTATGTAAGCACTAGCCTAGAGTGTCCATAAAGGAAACCCCTCTATTCTATCTGTTTGGAAAATGTTGTCATTTTTCTATTGAAATGTATTATTATTTGTCTGTGCAATTTGGTAACTCTCCCCTTGACAAATATTGTGTTTCTCTGTGCATTTAAGTCATTTTTCCTATGAATAAAATCATCCCTTGTGTATCTGTTGATCATAGTTCTCTTTCCCCTGAAAGGTCCTTTGTTTATTTGCATAATTAAGTAAGTTATTTCCCTAGTATTTCGCTTAGTAAATCAATTAATTCCCCCATTGAAATTCACGGAGAAAGATTGTTGCAATTCGAAATCAACCATCTTGTGCCCAGTGAGGTTATTTAATTTGTTATAGTAATTAAAGTGTTAGAATTATTCCCATTATGAGCTAAAAACCAAATTTTTACATGTTTAAATTGTGTGTCTAAAAAGAAATCCCCATTTGCATCCATCATAATAAACCCAAACTGTTGTTCCCACTGTGAGAATAGCTTTGGCCAAAACATCCCTGTGAGTTGCCCCTGTAATTTTCCCTAAAAACCGTGTTTCCTACATTCCTTTCTCATTGTTGAAAGCGTGTATGTAATTTTCAGCTCCAGCTAAAATTAATATGATTTGTAATTAAGTTTTTCCAAAACTTTCTCTTCCTCCTTTAAAAGGTGATTTTCCCACTCGACCCTTCTTCCTCTATCATGTTCTGAGCTCGGACTTCCTTTATTTTTTTTTTATTTTTGTTTGAGCTAGCTTGTCCTTTTCAGTTCCAGCCAAATTCAGTTTACAATTTTGTGCTTCCAAATATTTCTTTTAATCCTTTAAACAGTGATTTTCCTAAAGTAGTTCCCTTCCCCTATCATGTCCTGAGCTCGGATTTAGCATTGCCTTTCCTTTATTATATGCTTTTGAGCTTGCTTGTCACTTCCAGCCCCAGTAAAACGTAGCGTAATTTGCATTCTCATGTTTCTAAAACTTTCTTTTCACCTTTGAAAAATCGTTTTCTTTTTCATGTGCTGCATGTGTAAAAATTTGATTTCCATGGTGTGCTAGCTAGCCTGTTTTGAACCTCTATTTGTACTATAGTGTAATCAGCCCAAAATTCCCTTGTACGCTGTCCCATGCTAGTGGTAGTGAATCATTGAAAAACACAGTTTTCTACTGTAACAGGGGAAGCGCTTAACCTTCCATTAGTTGAGAGAAATTAGTTGACATTGCTTTTCACAACACAATTTATTTAGCTAAAATCAAGTGAACATGGGTTCAATTTCCCATAGTATTTTTTAGTATTTTGAACATCACCTGCCTATTATTCGGCAGACATATTGGAAAAACAAGAGAACAGAAAAAACAAACATATGTTAAACCCATGTTCACTCGATTTTAGCTAAATAAATAAGCTAATAGTCACTGTATATGTGTTTTCTTGCTCCCATTTCCATTGAGCATAAGTATAAAGCTTTATTGATACTTGGCATGTCAAATGGTACAATCTTTGCAGTAAATGTAAATATAAAAATTTGTGTGGTAGGACGCCACCCTCATGTTCCAATAGTTTGCAGCTCTCAAGTCCTTCAACATTCCTTGAGCAGTCACTATTGTTACTCAGAGGTACATCTCTTAGCTGTTCCTTTGTTACCTTTATGATGATGCTCACTCTTGGTTTGCAGAAGTGTGGACGCTGAGCAGGTGAATTAGCCACTACCCATCCTTATGCTCCTGCAGAGCAAATGTCATTTTGTCACACTCCTGCATGGAATAGGGAAAGTTCGGGCACTTTCCCAGAGCAGACTTACCCAAGGACGGTGCAACGGCCTTCGTACTCTTTCAGTTGAAATAGGCCTCCGACCTGCTGCTCCAATGTTGTCAGACTTATCACAAAGCAAAACGCCACAGGCTGCCGTTGCAGTGCCCTCAGGTTGTCAGCGCCCATGGGACTTACATTATCCAGCCAAGTTCTTGTGTTTCACCTCACCGCTGGCTGCCTTTCTTTGTTCGGTGCAGAGGCTAATAACCCTGTCCTGTCATAATCTGCAGCTACTCACCCTCGACAATCCAGTCCTGTATCTCTCCATTACAGTCTATGCACCCCCCCTTCTCTCGCTTTTCGTCAGTTTCAGTGGACAAATAGTTTCAGAGTAAACCTTGAGTCACTAGGGGGAGAAACAAATCACCTCCCACCCCCTTTGCAGTTTATCCAGGGACTTTTCTTTCTTTAGCAGCCCTGCCTCGGGGGATTTTGGGAGCGTTACACCGTCGCCGTTGTGTATTCCGCTGCCTCCCTCCCGGTTCCTTCACGTGGGGACCTTCCGAGGAAGAACAGTTCTGTTAACCCTCTGAACATCTTCAGAGTTCCAAGCCTTTCCTGGCACTGACCATCTCTAGTTGGATATCAGAAATTCAGAGAATTCAAGAGGTGTATTTGCTTCTCTGAAAGTGCGCTCTGTGACTCAAGCGTCGGACTTCGTTTGTAATTAACTTTGGCTCCAGCAGCACGGCGAGCAGAGCTCTTGCTGCCTGCCTGCTCTACTTCCTGAACGAGGCGGGGCCCACCACTGACACGTGACGGATCACGTGACCGCTGCCGAGCACAAATTCCCGTCCCAACTGCCCGAGCTGCGTGTATTTGCTTCTCTGAAAGTGCGCTCTCTGACTTGAGCGTCGGACTTCGTTTGTAATTAACTTTGGCTCCAGCAGCACTGCGAGCAGAGCTCTTGCTGCCTGCCTGCTCTACTTCCTGAACGAGGCGGGGCCCACCAGCACATGTGATGGATCACGTGACCGCAGCCCACCACAAATTCCCAACCCAACCGCCCGAGCAGCGTGTATTTGCTTCTCTGAAAGTGCACTCTGTGACTCGAGCGTCAGACTTCGTTTGTAATTAACTTTGGCTCCGGCAGCACTGTGAGCAGAGCTCTTGCTGCCTGCCTGCTCTACTTCTTGAACGAGGCGGGGCCCACCATGCACACGTGATGGATCACGTGACCGCAGCCCATCACAAATTCCCGGCCCAACCGCCCGAGCGGCGTGTATTTGCTTCTCTGAAAGTATGCTCTGTGACTCGAGCGTCGGACTTCGTTTGTAATTAACTTTGGCTCCAGCAGCACTGCGAGCAGAGCTCTTGCTGCCTGCCTGCTCTCCTTCCTGAACGAGGCGGGGCCCACCACGCACACGTGATGGATCACGTGACCGCAGCCCAGCACAAATTCCCGGCCCAACTGCCCGAGCGGCGTGTATTTGCTTCTCTGAAAGGGCGCTCTGTGACTCGAGCGTCGGACTTCGTTTGTAATTAACTTTGGCTCCAGCAGCACTGCGAGCAGAGCTCTTGCTGCCTGCCTGCTCTACTTCCTGAACGAGGCGGGGCCCACCACGCACACGTGATGGACCACGTGACCACAGCCCAGCACAAATTCCCGGCCCAACTGCCCGAGCTGAGTGTATTTGCTTCTCTGAAAGTGCGCTCTCTGACTCGAGCGTCGGACTTCGTTTGTAATTAACTTTGGCTCCAGCAGCACTGCGAGCAGAGCTCTTGCTGCCTGCCTGCACTACTCCCTGAACAAGGCGGGGCCCACCACGCACATGTGACGGATCACGTGACTGCAGCCCAGCACAAATTCCCAGCCCAACCGCCCGAGCAGCGTGTATTTGCTTCTCTGAAAGTGTACTCTGTGACTCGAGCGTCAGACTTCGTTTGTAATTAACTTTGGCTCCAGCAGCACTGTGAGCAGAGCTCTTGCTGCCTGCCTGCTCTACTTCCTGAACGAGGCGGGGCCCACCACGCACACGTGATGGATCACATGACCGCAGCCCATCACAAATTCCCGGCCCAACCGCACGAGCGGCGTGTATTTGCTTCTCTGAAAGTGCGCTCTGTGACTCGAGCGTCGGACTTCGTTTGTAATTAACTTTGGCGCCAGCAGCACTGTGAGCACAGCTCTTGCTGCCTGCCTGATCTACTTCCTGAACGAGGCGGGGCCCACCACGCACATATTACGGATTAAGTGACCGCAGCCCAGCACAAATTCCTGGCCCAACCACCCTTGCGGCGTTAAGCCCTGGAGGCAGTAAGGGCTGGAGCAGCTGTTTTGCTGTTTGGTTGTGACTTGTCCTCGTCCTGCGGCCGTGTGAGTACATCAGACTAAGGTCACACGCTCCTCCATCAACTGAACTTCAAATCGTAACTAGGGTAAGGGGGGAGAGTCGGACTCTGGCCGCTCCTCGAGCTGTCGGGCGTTCCTTACCCTATTACTGGGAGCTCTTTAAGATCATCGCTGCTTGATGGTTCACTTTTATTGACTGTCCTTTTTAAACAGATTTTTCAGTTCATATATTTGCTCCCTTATCCAGCCCTGATTTTTAACTCTACTTTTGAAAGAGACCCATATCTACTACACTCTAGTATAGTGTTTTAAACTGTTCTTGTTGTGTTATTTTATGTATTTTTGCTAATCCTTGGGTTAAATGCATTTTATACATTGCATGGCATCTTACTATAAGAGTGTACTTTGTCCAAGTTCCAAAGAAGTTTAAACTTATTAAGCGCTTTTTATTGCGTGGTAATTCTTGTAACGCTTTTTAATTAGCGTTTAAAAGTGCTTTTTTCTTCTCATTACTTTCAGTCTACATTGGTACTAGCTGTCTGTTATACGTTCCAAGAAGTAGCCAAACTAGAAGGCTACTTATGTCTCGCATGCTGTATACGCTAAAAACAGAGATGCCAGAAGTAGCCGCAGCAACTCACACGAGTAACATTTCGGGTGATGTGTTGATTAGTAAAGCTACCTCTGAGACAGCTGCATCAAAGGTAACGCTCAATACCCCAGTAAATGATAATAACTTCACATTGAGTGAGGAAAAAACGAGTTCCTCGCGAATTTCCAAGAAATATATCACTCTTACTCCTGTAGTTAAAACACCCTCCCTAAATCAAGACATTAGGCATTTCTACGACAAAATAAATGATCCTGCAGTAGTGACTCATGCTCAAGGCCCACTGGAAAGTGCGCTGCTGGTAACAAACAAGCAGCCACGTGAATCTAAAAACATCTCATCTCCAGGCCTAATTGAATCAATTCCTTCTGTGGTCATTTCTGACCAAACCCTACTCACCTTACCTCAATCTCCTATTAAAAATGTTCAGGTTAATCAAATGGTAACTGTAGTTGAGGAAGACAACCTGGATAACTCGGTCGCACTTGTTAGTGCAACATTCCAAACGCACTCTATTATCGAGCCTGGGACAACTTCTCAGCCCCAAACCTCCTATCCATCAGTAGGTGACACAGCTTGTGTGGATGTGTTTGAGATTATTGACGTGAATGCTAAAGAATCTGTAACGATCAATACACCCTCACGCCAGTGTAATATTGACCTAGAGAGTTCGAGACTGTCTGTCATCACGGACTATAATCTTCCTGGCTCCATGGACTCTACAAGGCATGCAATTGAAGAGTCCTTCATACAACCAACCCCGAGACGCTGCTTGTCAGCAAAAACCCCTAGTGATTCGTCTGTAAATCCGGCCCTCTTACAGATTACCTTAGGGGCCGTGAACACAACAATATTAAGTCTCTTCAAACTCTTTGAGGAGTTGGATCGAAAAATAGCGCTCCAAACAACTAAAATTTATCAAATTGGGGAGTGGATGCAACGATGCTCGCAAAATTCATCCTCCCCCTCGACCTTAAACCTTATCATGCACAGACTTACTACCTTAGAAAATTTGAGCACTTCGGGTCTGTTGGCAACAGCCCCTCACAAGACCACCATCTTGCAGAGTTCGTCAGGACCGGAATTGAACAATAATTCAAATTCACGGTGCGCTAGAACCGTGCTAACAGTGGTTCCAACATTTGAAAAAATAATTCGCCCTGTGGAGTACATAGATGCCATAACTGACCAAAAAAATGATTCATGGATCAGCGTTGATTCCTCTCAGTCTTTTCCTCGTACTGATGCCACTAAAATCAGTAACACCAATGAAGGTCAGCCTCTTCCTCATAAAAACAAGAGAAAAACCAGTCTCAAAACGGTCTAAATTGACAACCAAAGCAACAACAATGCGTAAATCTGCTAAATAATCTAATCAAAATCCGCAGGTCATATTTCCACCAACCAGTTTGGTGACTGGTGCCTCAGCGCCTATAGCGCCTCCCCCTCAAGGCTCGGGAGGTGTTATAGATCTTGTTACCTCCTTAGTGGTGACGGTTGCTTCTGAGGTCGCATCCAGTTCTACCTCGCAAATCCCCCAGGGCGACTATGCGCCTTTGAATGAACTGGTGGACCTTTTTGAACGTGAGGTCTCTTCAACCTTGCCCCTTAAGCCTTTCATTCAAGGCAGCACGACTCACTCCATCCTGACCGGTACTGCTAGGGGCTTCTCCGGTCCTCGGATACTTTCTATACCAACTGCTGGCTTTGAAGATAGTCTATCTGCCCTGAAAACGGCGGTAGATGCCTATCTTGGCAAAAGACTGTCCGAGGCACTCCCAGAGCTAAATCGAGCGGCTGAAATTCTAACCGTTCCTGGCTTATCCAATCCTGTCAAAGCTCACGAGGAGTGTCACCGTCATGATCCATCCTTGGGCTGTCCAAGTAACGCTCCAGAATCGAGGGCCCAATTTAATCCTTCCTTCTCTTGCTCAAACATGAGAAATCTGAATGAGAATTCTGGTATGAAGTCCAAAATTCAAGCTCATAATCAAAAAGATGTCAAAACACAGCGTTTCAATTCCTTCTACACCTTAATCTTAAAATGTTGTGAGGGCCCTTTTCCGAAATATGATCTGTGTCGCTCTAGTGTTTTGAACATCTTTGGACACATTCAGTCCCTGGAGGACTTGTCCTCGAGTGATTTTGACCAGATTGAATTTATTTGCGAAAATAATCTATCAATTGTAAGATTATGGATTAAATCGGGACTGGTCCGGAATGCTCTATGGAAATCAAAAATGGACTTATTCAATCTGGGCTTTTTGCTCGCGTTAGACCCCGCCCGACCACCTACACAAGAAAATACAGTTCAAAATGAAATACCAGTACAGATTCCGACCACAGAATGCTCTTGCACCTTTTACACGGAGGTTAACTTCCCACAGACCAGATTGACATCAAAAAACATGTTATAACCATCAACAGTTGAGAAGAGAGAAATTATCTCTCTGGCTAGCTGGAATACTAGAGGACACTCACATCTATAGTGGTCTGCGAATGCTCAATTAAACAGTTACGATATTATAACCTTGCAAGAGACGTGGCTGGTATGTGCCCCCACTTGGGATGATCATATTATTTGTTCTCTCCCGGCAGTGTCTTCCAGTAAAGGTAGACCAACGGCGGGCTTATTGGTGGCTGTTAAATCTAGCAAAAATTTCCAAATTGGGGAATGGCTTTCGCCGAATAGATTCATCCAGGTGGTCAAAATCACTCATGGACCTCATGTATTTGCTCTCATAAACCTCTATCGTAACCCTGCGGGCATTACTGATGACGCTTCTTATCATGCCTTATCATCAGTTTTTGAAACTATTGCCCTACAATCGATTTCTGGCATAAGGGTGGTGGGAGACCTAAATTTTGAATGTCTTCCTGCCCCTAATAAGGGGTTATGCAATGCAAGTATGAGATGGAGCACCTTTATCGAAGAGCTTAATCTGAAAGTGATGAATGGTTCCATTATGGGCGATATCCCGCCGCAAAACACGTGGGAAAGGGGAGACTCTAGTTCCATCATAGACTACATCTATGCAAGTGAAAGCATATATGCCAACGCAACTAAGTTCCAAATCATAAAACAAGCACATAGCGATCATCACATATTGTCTCTTCAAAGGTTGACTCCTTGTCAGACAGTTTCCACTGCTAAACATTGGTTTAAACAATTGCTGATACTTAATAACGGTAAGAATCGTTTTCATTGGTCACCAGTTCTGCTGCAATCACTAAATACAGCTATTTTACGACATCAAAGCACAAATTCACTATCATCTTATTTTGAGGTACTTGACACATTCAGAAATGCTCAATTTTTACATATTAGACCTTCTCGCTCTCATACTCACGGCTTTGATTTAGCTTTACACCAACGCAAAGCTCAACTAAGAAAAGAGATACGTTATTCTCGCATCCTGCCGCTAAAAGAACAGCTTCAAACCATCAAAACAGCTAAATGTTCATATCGCAATTGGACATGTGCCAGAAAAGCGCGTTTATTTCAAGTTGACAGTGAGAACTTCCTGTCTGCTTGCTTTTCGAAAAATTCAGCGCAAATCTGGCAATTATTGAACAAGTGTAATACCTCTTCCCAATTGGAATCCCAAATAAATGGTGTTGCAGAAACGCAATGGGTAGAACATTTTACCCACCTATACACTGATCATAACATGTCTAAATATGAATATATACAGAGATCTTCTGTTACTTGGTCCCTGGAATTTTCGATGGAATCTGTGGAGGATTTCATTAGTAAGTCATCCTCCTCACGAGCGGCTGGGCCGGATGGTCTTACGAATCATATGCTTAAACAGAACCCAGAAGAATGGGCTACTATCTTGTTTAACTCCTTTCATCACATCTTATCCACCAAGATAATTCCAAAATCTTGGAGTACTTCTCTAATAGTTCCCATCTACAAGAAAGGTGACCGTAAAGACCCAAAATGCTATCGCCCCATTGCCCTCCTAGACGCGCCGGAAAATAATGTTCTCGGTTGGTGTTGAAGGAATTTAACCAATGGACCGCCAACGCAAAACAGCGTGATCCAGCGCAGACAGGCTTCATTGCAGGTCTGGGTACGTCGGTAAATTTCACAACTCTTCATGCCATTAAACATCAGGCACAGTCCGTTAAACATCCCATGTATTTTGCGTTTGTTGACCTACACTCAGCCTTTGATTCAGTTTCTAGACCCTGACTGATGGATAAATTGTTAGAGGCTGGGTGTCCGTCAACTTTAAGTGACATCATTTTCGCACTACACTCGAATACCTCCAAATGGGTACGATTGAACTTTGAGGGACTTCTATCATCGGATGTCCTTACTTATCAGGGGCTTAAGCAAGGGTGCATACTCGCCTCGGCGTTGTTCAATTTTTTCATTAATGATGTTAGAAGTGCACTTGAGGAAGTACGTGCAGATGCACCGAAATTGAATAACATTGAGGTAAAAGCGTTATGGTACGCAGATGATTTAGTACTAATATCGAAAACTCCCATTGGCCTGCAAAATCTTTAAACAGCATTATGTCAATATTTTCGAGTTAATTAGCTGGTAGTAAATGACAAGAAAACCCAAATCGTAGTCTACACTCCGAAAGGCAAGCGCAGTCATCGAATGACTTGGAAAATAGAGCATATAAGTCTAGTGGTGGTTCCCAATTACACATATCTGGGTATCCTATTTGACGGATCATCGAACACTCATTATCAGTTCATGAAAATTGAAGTTAAAATTCACACAGCAATCCGCCAGACGCGTCTCATTATGCATAAATTTGTGAAATTCTCCATTAAACCTGCTCTGATCTTCTGGATACAGAATGTCATCCCTACCATCTTATATGGTTTAGAGACATACAGTGCAATTGATCCGGTATTCCTGTATGCTTTGAAAGCAAAATTTTGTCGTGCTATTCTAAATCTGCCACAATGCATTCCAGGCCCGATCATTCGATATGAAGTGGGTTTGACCTCACTTTTGGCAATGTATAACTGGCGCTTATGCAGCTTGTTCTGAAAATGTCAATTATCTGTTCTTGATAAATCAACTTTAGCTACAGTTGCCAGTTACTTGATGTCATCCTCTCATCTGTTTCCAAAAACATCCTTACCATACTACTAAATGCAGACATTTCTATTGAAACCCTTGTCACCGATCCGGATAGAGCTAAGAAAAAACTCTACATGATGGATTGGATTGACACTAGAGATCTGTGTTTGAAGTATAAAGATTTTGATCCATCTGTTTTTTCGGCAAAGCGTTATAGAGACATGGCCTTCTACTTATGCAAATCTCCTTCTCCTGCCGTCAGGAATGCATTGTTGCGCATGTGTTTTAATTTATGTCCTACCCGTGAAATTCAAGCCCGTAGGAAAGAAATCCCGTGGGAATCTTCAGGATGCCGTTTTTGCAATAATGCAACAACTATTGAAACTTTGGAGCATGTTATTGTGGACTGTCCTGAACTTATGAACTTAAGACAAAGTGACTTTAGTAAACATTTGCCCTACTTTAGCCAGAAGAGACATGAGCATAGATGGCTTGCTATTTCCACTACCAACTGTATGAGTATAAGACTTGCCACAATTAACTTTCTGCGAGCCTTAAATCTACTAAAATAGTTTGATTCCTAATGATATCTGTTATTTGGATCAGTGATTGTCATACTTGTTCATTGCCTTATCAATCGTTTAATAATGCAAAACCCAAATGTAACTATTAGCATTAGAATTGATGGTTTGCCATATGGTGTGATCTGTAGGGTCTTATGATTGCATGTTTTACAATTTACTGTGTTTTATATGTAAACCTTTTGATAAATTGTTGTCTTAAAATGAAAAAAGTTGATTAAATTCAACTAAATTCATTAAATAAAAAAATTAAAAAATGGTATGTCGGACTTGTTTTCCTAGCTGTAGTCATGACCCCCCCACACCCCAAAAACACCATTTTCTAAATGAGCCCCCAGGAGCCCAACACATCTTCAGCAGGCCCTGGACTCAGGGCTGCCATAGTGGTGGCAGCTCCGAGCAGCAAAATGTGCCCCTTCTGCCCCCCTGCACCTGCGGGACGGGGGGGGTTGGGATACATTTTTCAATAGGCGCTAATGTAAAAGCATCAGCGCCCTATTGCTATGAAACTGCACCCAGCTCCCAAGAACGCCGTACATTTAATCATTTAATTTGAATAGGTGTCAAAATAGAAATTATATCGTGCCTCCTATTGCTATGAATATATGTATATTGGCCTACGCCAAGCTGCTAACAAGCTGCTTATAAACTACATGTGAATAAACTCGCATTGCAAGGTCCTGACCTTAGAAACCATGTAAACTGTCATTTTGGGTCAAGCCGCCATTTTAGGTTTTCTTGCTCTATAAAGTCACCATGTGAGCTAAAATGGTAGCCTATGTCATTCAGAACAGTACTCGATTGTCATGACCTCTGTACAGCTAATGTATAACTTGCCTGCAGGCCACTTGTTAGGGTCATGAGCTGAGACCTTGTCCTTCTGCTGACCTGTGTGCAATGGATTACCTGTATCACCGAAACTGATCTATAATTGAATGAGAACACCTGCTTAACTACATTGTATAAACTAAGTCCCGCATTGTAATGTTAGGCCTACAGCATACATTATTACCATTTCTTCTTGTTAATGTATAAACCTAAGATGAACTAGATTTGACCTGGTAAGGGACCCTAGAGCAGTAACTTATTTATGGAATGGTTAACCTGCAGAAAGGCTGGACAACAGGCTGGAGAAATGTATAAAAGCCTGACTGTTTCAATGAATATTTGCACTCACTGAGCACACCGAACCACGCCGGAGTTCGTTGTGTTGTACTGAGGGTCAATAGCTATCTGAATGTTGTTATGTTCTTTTGTAACTGGATTCAGTATAACATAAAGTACTTTGTATGTTCCTTTGTAACCTGTGTTTGGTGTGTTTCCTTTTTGGTTACCCTGCCTCATATTATTTCCTTGTTTTCACAGTTGGCGCCCGGAATAGGGACCCTCAAGATTGATGCCGGATTATTGAAGGTTGACGCTCGCTATCGGACCGGGATCGGACGGTGTGACATAACGGGCCCGACTGAACGAGACGCAACACCTCAACAGCGCTGCACGATCCGTTTCCTGGACGATAGCCGTGTGGTCTGAGACGGCATCTTGACGAGGGACAATTTTTTGAGGCAGGCAGATTTGCCGAAATCACCATACACAAGGTAAAATTCGTTAGGTAAATCCTTTGTAAACCGATCGGTCCTCCTTAGGTTTGGTCAGGTAAGTCGTTACCTGACTCTTAATTCAACCCTGACAATTTGAATTTGGCGCTTTGTATCTGAAGACACAATTATTGACCAGGTAACACCGAGTATTTGAGAAATGCCTGGCTGCTTTAGGGCATTATTCTGCAGCGATAGACAATCTTTGGAATTTAGCCGTCCGGCACCACAGGAGGGGTCACCGGCATGTACTATGTACTGTAAGCATGGCATTGGAAGTGTAGTATTTAATAAAATTTGGCACAGACAAACCAGACATGCCTGCGATCTTCAGTGGCCAGTCAATGGTAGTTTTGAGATCCCTCGTATTGAATATTTAGAGTCAGTCTTGTTAAAAAAGAAGAAGAATTTACAAAAACCGACAAAGGGGTACTCACACTCGAGACAGTCCTAGATTCTGTCCGACATTCAAATTAAATCTCCATAGTAATTTAAAGACTAGTGTTTGCGAGGCAAATCACTGGGGATACACCAAGGGAGCAGTCTGAGAAGTGCTAACCATAAATTTAGGCAGATTAAATATACAAACTCAGCTAAAATAATATTCTTTTTACATACCTACCAGGGTAATTTTGTATACACCCTGGTAGGCCTTATGTTGCAGGAACTATGGGTAGCCTGTAATAATTGTTTTATCTTGATGTGAGTAATATGTTAATCCTTCTTTTGCACTTGATATATTTGTGATGAATGTTCTGTTTTTCTTTATTTTTTCAATTGCTCTATTCTACTTATTTTTTGTTTTAGAAATTGTGTAAAATCTCAAGAAAACTATGCTTTCAACAATAAATTTATGGTTAGCACTTCTCAGACTGCTCCCTTAGTGTATCCCCAGTGATTTGCCTCGCAAACACTAGTCTTTAAATTACTATGGAGATTTAATTTGAATGTCGGACAGAATCTAGGACTGTCTCGAGTGTGAGTACCCCTTTGTCGGTTTTTTTTTCTACATACTTTGCCCCCACTCACACTTGCACACAGGGGCTCCCCTATTGTTTATTACAATTGTTAAAAAAGAAGGCCAGACCTGCAGCATTTGATGTTTTGCAAAATTGGAAAAGAGAAGCGTTCCAGCAGCTTAAAAGTAGGGAAAAACACGTGCGCCGTCATAAAACAAATGCTGAAAAGGCGTTGTTATATGATCAGGACAAACAGTCTGAGTCGGTTAGGAATATGGACAAGGCTTTCTCACTCGGTGTTCAGAAAATCTTTCCTTCTAAAGATCTTCATGTTTCTGATGAGGTTATCAACAAATTGTTAAATGAACGAAGGCCTGGTGCCTCTGCACCACCTCCGTATCTTCCTCTTCCTCCTGCTGTACCTCTTCCTGCTGTTATTCCTGCTCTTCCTGCTCAACCTGTTGTTCCTATTCCTCCGGTTGTTGTTCCTCCACCTGCTCCTCTGCCTCTTCCCATTGCACCAGTAATAGTACCTCCATTGAATTTGCCTGCACCCTCACTCCCAAGTAGTTCTGTACCGCTTGTAGTTGATCAGGGTGCGGGGTCGAGGAATGTTATTCGTAATACTGTTCCTACAGAAAAGAAACAGGATTTGTTTGCATGGGCTAAGCATTGTATGGAGAGAGATGATCGAGCTAATGTTCTTGCCACACTTTCTAATATGGATAATTTTCCTGAGAAAAATGTTTTCATTGAAGGTTTAGGGATTCATTTATGTGTAATGTGGGGTAAATTAAATAATACAGACCACCCACAAGGGTTGAGGGACCTGAATACTTTAGCGTTTTCAAGAGACACTGTGGACAAGGTACATGAGCATGTTTAGAGGATATTTGAGTATAGAAAGGAGTTGGAAAGGTTACGGAATTAGGATGACGAAGAAGAAAGTATGTATGTACAGAAACGATTTCTTCCGTGTCGTAAATTGCCATCTGAGGAGGCGCGAATTTGTACAAAATATGCGATTAGATGGATTTCAGACATATCGATAACTCCAGTTGAGGTATATGACACATACAGTCAATATACGCTAGAAATGCAGAGGAAATTGATACAGGTAATGGTAGAGTACCTGCAGGATGAATGTTTAAAAAGAAAGGTTAGTTGTCCCACAGAGTTATTGAACATTTATAAGAGAGCTTTTTCACTTGACACTTCTTCAACTGCTTTAGCGCTCGACTTAACTCTCTTGCTTAGTAAGCGTTCGGAGTTGCCCACATCTCATTTGCCTATGAGAGAGGTTCCTCCGACATTTGTCCCAAAGGTTGAGATTCGTGCTAATGCTGCAGCAGGTACACCTGCTGTGGACATTCCTGCACATTATGTATCACAGTTTGTTCATGTCCCGTTTTCACGACAGGAAGTGAATACTATTAGACAAACTATTCCTGACATTAGGAAAAATCCGACAGGGTTCTATAAAGAGATAGAGTCCGTTTTGCAGTCCTCAGTGTTTACCCTAGGCGACATTGATTTGTTATTCCCTGTACTCCTGCCTGTAGATTTGTGGAAACAAGTTAGAACTATGTACCAGGGGTGGGAGATACATGGGCTAACAAAGTTAGGCTTGATGGGGAAAGGCCAGCTGGTGAGAGACCACCTCAGGTGATACTAACTTTGCCTGACAGAATCATTGCAAAACTGAAAACTATAATCCCCGAAAAGAGAATTATTTGGGACAAGCTTAAGGCCTGTGTCCAAGGAAAATCTGAGGGTGCTACTGAGTTCTTTAATCGGTTCGAACAGGTATTCTCGGATTTCAGTAGACAAGACTTAGGCAAAGAGTCTGGGAAAATATTATTTGTGGACAAATTTGTACGTGGATTGCTGCCTGACATCCAGTCACAAATTATGTCTTTTGAGAGCGCTTGGCAGGCGAAATCCCAATCAGAAGTGCTGCACATGGCTCAGTACTACGAGAACCGTGTCAATAATGAAAAAGATAGAGTCGAGAAAAGAAAAGGTGATTTGAAGACTAAAGTATTGTTACAGCAAATTGTTAGAGGCCCCGGAGGGGGTAGTTCGCAGATTAGAGGTCAGTATGTTCCACAAGGGAATGTGCCCTTGGGTCCTGTGAATATTAACCAGTGTGCCTATTGTCGCCAGGAGGGTCATTGGCGTGCACAATGCCCCGTCCTTCGACAGAGGGCGAATAACACATTTGGAAATATGGGTAGATGATCCAGAGGTCGCCCGGGTGTAGGGGACCCTGGTAGAGGCCAGTTTTCGCAGGATCCCCAACAACCTTTTTCACAGGATAATCAGACTTCGAGTGTGGATACTAGAAACATATTTGATCATCCTTCTGCTGCATATCTATCTGAAGAGCTTCCTTTTGATGATATTTTGTTTCGTTAGGATTGCCCGAAGCAGGGTTTGGAACCTACACCTATTCCCGTTAATCAGAAAGGTCCCTACGTTGAAATGGTAGTGGGAAATAGGAAACATCCATTTTTGATAGACACTGGAGCACAGAAGTGCTCCATTGATCATTCTCGGGTTCCAAACATTCCACTGTCAGGGCAAACCAATGTTTCTGTAGGGTTTTCTGGCACACCAGTTGTTTGTCCGGTTTCTTCACCGGTACCTATTTCTTTGGGTCCCTTTACGGACCACTGTCCATTTCTCTTGACTTCGAATTGTGGAGAGAATTTGCTGGGGTTGAATCTGTTGAAGGAATTAAATGCGGTAATTCATTGTTCTTCTGATGGAGTGCATTTGACGATTTCACCACAGCAATGTTCTGTTTCGCAATTCTTGACTAGACCTTTGCCGCCAGAATTCAGTAATGTACCAAAGTGTTTGTGGGCAGTTGATGACAATGAAGTCGGTGTTTTGCAGATTGAGCCTGTTAAAATAGTTTTGAAACATGGAATTAAGCTGCCCCGTATTCCACAGTATAAGACCTCAGTTGAAGGCGAGCGAGCTTTGAAGAGCATTGTTTCCGATTTTGTGCATCGTGGGGTGATTGAGGAGATTGCAGGAGGTTTGTGCAATAGTCCGATTGTACAAAAAAAAGTGATAATGCAATTCCATTTCGTTTTATAATTGATTTACGTGCCATTAATAAAGTCGTCGCTCTGCAATTTCCAATTGTGCCCGATATGACGACAATATTAACCATGATTCCAGCTACGGCTACTCACTTAAGTGTTGTGGACCTAAAGAATGCTTTCTTCAGTATTCCTATACATGAGGATAGTAGATACTTGTTCGCGTTCACCTTAGGGGGACGCTCATTCACATTTACTCATGCACCTCAAGGTTATACTGAGAGTCCTAGTATTTATAGTAGGGCTTTGAAAGAGCAGCTTGATACCCTTGGATTGCCCCCTACTTGTACGTTGCTTCAATATGTTGATGATTTGCTTTTAGCCGCTGACTCTGAGAGCTCTTGTAAAGCGGGCACTGTGTTGTTGCTCATCCATCTAGCTAAGCATGATCAAAAGTTTCAATATTGTTGCCAGGAGGTCGCCTATTTAGGCTATCTCCTGTCAAAGGAGGGAAGAAGATTGACACCTGAAAGAATAAAACACATTTCTGGCATGTCTGTCCCAAATACACAAAAGGAAGTTAGAGCCTTGATAGGTATGGCTTCTTACTGTAGGTTATGGATCCCAAACTTCTCACTAGTGATAAAACCGATGTTGGCCTTGACGAAGAAGGGTATTTCTTCGCCATTGCCATGGAATACAGAGCATCAACATTCATTCGAGTTGCTCAAGACTGCATTCTGTTCGGCGCCAGTTTTGGGCACACAGAACTATGAGAAGGCCTTTGTGTTGTTTGTGCATGAATGTGATGGATGTGCTTTGGCTGTATTAAAGCAGGAACATGGAGGGAAGAATAGGCCATGCAGTTACTACTCTTCCGCCCTTGATCCTGTTGCATGCGCTTTGCCAAGATGTTTGCGCGCTGTCGCTGCTGCTGCTGCGTCTGTAAAACAGAGTGAGGGAATGGTCCTAGGCCATGATTTAACCCTGATGGTGCCTCACTCTGTAGATATTCTATTGAACAAAACCCAAACGCAACACCTCACTTCCGCACGACTGACAAGATATGAATTCATCTTGTTTGCTCCCCACATTCAAATTAGGAGGTGCTGTGTTCTTAATCCGGCTGAACTCCTAACTTTCCCGCAAAATACTGTTTGCGGTGACGAAGAGTCACATGACTGCCTGTAAACTACTGAACAAGATACAAAAGGCAGAGTTGATTTGAGGGACACTCCTTTGGATAACCCACAAGGGGAGCTGTTTTGTGATGGCTCCTGCTTCAAACTACTGGATGGTACATCCACAGCTGCTTATGCAGTCACTACATTGAGTACGGTTGTGGAGACCAAGAGAATTACGCATAACTCTGCGCAGGCCGCAGAGATTATAGCATTGACTCGAGCTTGTGAGCTTTCCGAAGGGCTAACAGCAAACATATATACTGATAGCCAGTATGCCTTTGGGGTGGCTCACACCTTTGGGAGACTTTGGTCAGAGAGAGAGTTTTTAACTTCGCATGGCACCAAGATCCAACATGGCTCCCTGATAGTACAATTGCTTTCAGCGCTTGCGCTCCCTAGTCAGTTAGCAATCATTAAGTGTGCAGCACATCGCAAGATTATAGATGATGTAGGGAAAGGGAATGCTTTCGCTGATCAAATAGCTAGACAAACTGCCTGTGATCTCTTCACAGAGATGTATGTTTCAACGGAGACTGTAGATGCCTATGCAATGGATGAGGGTGTTGGGTCTGTACGGGGTATACAAGCCGATGCCACATTAGAAGAATCCAAGAGGTGGGCTGAGGGCTTGGGGAAACTCGATGATGATGGGTGTTGGGTGGACATGGTTGAAGGGAAATGGTTGCTTCCTAATGCCTATATAGTAACGATGGTTACCATGGCACACGGTCCCACACATGTGTGCGCTCAAGAGATCACGAGAATGTTAGAGAAAGTCTGGGTAAATGATAAGAATTCAAAAATTGCCCAGCATTATGTCCAAAATTGCATGATTTGCCTACAACACAATGTGGGAAAGGGGACAGCAACTCCAAGAGGTAGCTTTGGGCCTCCTTCTGTCCCGTTTGAAGTGATCCACTTTGACTTTATTGAAATGGAGCGATGTAACAATCTAAAATATGTCCTTGTGGTCATTTGCGCCTTTAGTAAGTGGGTCGAGGCTTTCCCTGTTAAAGACGCTACAGCCATGACCACTGCAAAGACCATGTTAAAGGAATTCTTCCCATGGTTCGGTTGCCGAGAGTTATCTGGTCGGATAATGGTCTGCATTTTATCGCTGCTGTAATTCTACAGATATGTACGGCATTGCAATTTGACAAACGATTCCATTCGGCCAGACATGCTCAGAGCACCGGATTAGTGGAAAGACACAATGGTATCATAAAAAAAAGCTCGCTAAGACGTGTGCCAGCACCAAACTAAAATGGCCGGACGTCTTACCGATTGTGTTACTTTCAATGCAGACAACCCCTCAAACTAAGACTGGGCTCTCTCCCTTTGAGGTGGTAATGGGGAGACCTGCTAATATTTGGGGTTTGCCTAAAAGCTGCGCATTGCGCGATGTAGAAAATGTACTTCTCTCCGACTACTGTAACCAGTTAATTAAAAACCTGTATTTCATTTATCACCAGGTGTTTTCAGCTTTACCTATACGGTTCACGGGCCCAGGACACGATATACAGCCTGGAAGTTGGGTCCTAGTGAAGGCCTACGAAAGGTCTTCCTGTCTCGCTCCTCGTTGGAAGGGACCCTACCAGGTGCTGTTGGTCACTCGGACAGCAGTGCGGGTGGCTGGAAAGAAACACTGGATCCACGCGACGCATGTCAAGAAACTTCCTCACCCGACGCCACACGTTACAGAAGAAGCAGAACCCCTCGCTGATGCTACAGTCCCTGATCTTGGAGTAGCAAACAGCGCTGTGAGTGCGTCGGAGAATTTCTCTGAGCCCGTGGAGCTTGGGGAACAGTCCATTTCGTCTCCGCACTCTTTTGAAAAATCACTTCCGGAAAATACTGTTTCAAGCTCTGCGACTTCCGTCGCCTCCGATACGTCGCTTCCCTCAAGAAGTGACAACACCTTATTTTTGGACCAAACAATCTTGGGTACCACCAGGTACAACCTTCGACGAAGAAAATAGAACTACGGCACGGGTTTTTCCGTGCATTTGAGAAAGATAAGTGATCGAAAGTTTTCCTTTGTATAAGAAAGTTTCTGTTGAACAAAAGGGAAAAAAAGGGATTCTGCTGGCTAGGGTTGGGAAGGACTAAGAAATCGCGCGACCGTAGCGTCGCCAGCAACGACCATTGGGGTCGTCGATTGAGGAACTACAATGCCTGCCACCTCCACTGCTGCTCCCCGCACTGGACTTGTGAATAAGGGGGTGACCAACTTGGACAATGAACAATGTGCCTGGGCCCCGAAAACGTACTGCTGTGTTTTGATAACGATAATTGTTATTTTTGCAATTACTGCTGTAGGACTTTGGTACTTTGAAGAAATCTATCCTCTAAAACCTTTACTACCGACCGAGATTGTACCAACTGCTTTGACTCCCTCTGTACACCTTCATACTCTGTCCCCTAGAGACTCCCAACATAGACAAAAGTATCATAATAACACTCTAATGATAGTAATGAATGCAACGCATGCCATTTTTAATAAGAATAATTTTTGGATTTGCACTCATTTACCGCAACATGGGAACAAGGGACTGGGATGGTATATTCACCCTTTACCTTTAACGACTGCTTGCTATGGCTCTCTTAGAGCACTATTCTTTGGCCGTTGGAAGGATAGCATCTCAGGGAACTTTGATGGAACTAATTTGAATGATTTCGAGAAACGTGAATTAACTCCCCTGGGATGCTCGCTTTTTGCAAATAGAAGTAAACCTAATGTCGCTTCTATTAGGCCGTCTGATAAACTGTCTCTTCTGCTATTTCTTTGTTGTTGTATCCAATGTCTACCAAGTATATGTTCAATGCTAGGGGGATGTTGCGCTCAGGCGATAGGTGCAATAGGACATAAAGTGTATGCCCCGGATAAAACCTCTAAGGAGTATGTACTGAAAGAGATCTTAGTAAAAGATCTAATGGCGATAGATATTTCTGACAGCTATTCAGGGTGTATGGACGATGACACATGGAATTATTTTCAGGGAGATCAGAAGTAGTTTAGCACTTGGCATAGGCCAAAAGGAGGGTTTGTCAAACTAGAAATTATATCGTGCCTCCTATTGCTATGAATATATGTATATTGGCCTACGCCAAGCTGCTAACAAGCTGCTTATAAACTACATGTGAATAAACTCGCATTGCAAGGTCCTGACCTTTGAAAACATGTAAACTGTCATTTTGGGTCAAGCCGCCATTTTAGGTTTTCTTGCTCTATAAAGTCACCATGTGAGCTAAAATGGTAGCCTATGTTATTCAGAACAGAACTCGATTGTCATGACCTCTGTACAGCTAATGTATAACTTGCCTGCAGGCCACTTGTTAGGGCCATGAGCTGAGACCTTGTCCTTCTGCTGACCTGTGTGCAATGGATTACCTGTATCACCGAAACTGATCTATAATTGAATGAGAACACCTGCTTAACTACATTGTATAAACTAAGTCCCGCATTGTAATGTTAGGCCTAGAGCATACATTATTACCATTTCTTCTTGTTAATGTATAAACCTAAGATGAACTAGATTTGACCTGGCAAGGGACCCTAGAGCAGTAGCTTATTTATGGAATGGTTAACCTGCAGAAAGGCTGGAGAAATGTATAAAAGCCTGAGTGTTTCAATGAAGATTTGCACTCACTGAGCACACCGAACCACGCCGGAGTTCGCTGTGTTGTACTGAGGGTCGTTAGCTATCTGAATTTTGTTCTGTTCTTTTGTAACTGGATTCAGTATAAAATAAAGTACTTTGTATGTTCCTTTGTAACCTGTGTTTGGTGTGTTTCCTTTTTGGTTACCCTGCCTCATATTAGTTCCTTGTTTTCACATAGGGTGCCTGCCATGTCTTCTCCCATCACGACAGCTCAGGGGAGACCTTGAAATACTCCACTGTGCTGGTGTGGCAGGGGGCAAATGGCAGGGAGTTCGGACGGTCACCTGGGGGGCCCTGCCCTAAGGCCGGCCCTGCCTGGACTCACCACACAATATCAGTTCTATAGGATGCATTCCCATATCTACCCTGGCTCCTAGGATGAATCAGTACGTAAGAGAGCAACACACTGGGGGCTCATACGGCAACACAAACCACACATGCCCAACTCACCTAGAATCTCACTGACACACACACCACGGGTACTTCGGTTCTGCACCTGACATGTAGGATTTGCACCTCCGCCCCCCTTCCCCCCAGTAAATCCCCTGCCCCACTAAAGCCCCCCAGCCCCTCTTCTACATAACCTAGCGCCAAGAAGTAACCGTAATTGGCCAACGGCACCCTATATAAGCCAAGTTACATTACAAATGCAGTAAATAACACATTTTGATATTTTAATTTACAAGAAATACTGTATTTTCAATGACTTTGCCTATTGAGCTGCTCTCCCTATATTAACCCAAACCATTATTTAAAAACAGGCTTCATTTTGGGAGGAGTCACTGGGAGCGCTTTAGACGGTGTTTTTTCGCCGTGTCCAATATTCCAGCGCTGCGAAACCTCCTCGCTTCAGTGCGCGCTGTATTTAACCTGATAGTTTATTTTCTGTCGCTTGCTTTGTGCAAACCTTACAAACGTGGTTTCAGGAAAAGTCTTATGAAGTTTGTACCCATTGTTCATTGGCATACATAGCTACGTGAAGTCGCAAAATCAGACACATATCATTTTAAGAACACGTCGACTGACCGTAAACCTGAGGTGGGCGTGAACCTTATGTCCGAGACCTCACAACAATGTAATTTATTTTATGTGGAACTATTAAGGAGCTTTGCTTTATTTCCGCTATTCAGCGGCATTAATGTGATCAAAAGTGTTGCGGTCAAATAACATAAAATACATAAGTATTCATTTTGTGAAATTAATAAAGGGGCTCGTCCGGGATTTGAACCCGGGACCTCACGCACCCGAAGCGAGAATCATACCCCTAGACCAACGAGCCTCTGCACAACAGCACTGCCATCATGTGTCCTTGTCACTCAATATCTAGCTCTTGATGCAACTGGGTTGCTATTGTTTAAGGCTTAGTCTTAAAGTCTTAGAGCCAGTCAAGCAAAAGTATTTTTTCTTGGGGTTAGTGGTAACAGTTCCCTCAAGTAACAGTACTAGGTTTAGGGCATCACTGCCTTTTATTGAAAGGGTCATTCACAGCCTTTTGCCACAGTGAGATGGTCTGTAGCATCAGTTCCTCTGAGTGTGAGTGGTATGATGACCCTGCAATGACCCTGCAATGACCTGGTAAGTGACATCATTGCCTCTAAGGGTCGTGGCCAACCCTCTTCCCGTGACGGGTCTAGCCATACCCCTCTTCCAGGTGACAGGTCTAGCCACAACCCTCTTCCAGGTGGCAGGTCTAGCCACACCCCTCTTCCTGGTGAAATGAAACAGGCCATTGATCTATTGAGCACATCTGTTCCTGACTCCGGTTAAAAGAGCCATGATTCGCCCGTGGGACGTGGAGCGGAGGCTTTCCTTGATTTCGTGTAAATGATAACACGGGAATGCAGGAATGGTAGTAGTTAATGAGTGAATATAATATACTTTTGCTCGTCAAGTTTGCCCGGCCAGAATGCAGCACTATGTCCCACAGCTCAGAGCTTGCTGTGGTGTGCAGTAAAAGTAATTCAGGTCCAGTCACACAGGACAGCTCTACTTCACTAATCAAAAAGTTAAAGCTTCCAGCTTTTCCTGTGCAGACGAGGTAGCCGAGTGGTGAAGGCGATAGACTGCTAATCCATTGTGCTCTGCACGTGTGGGTTCGGAACCCATCCTCGTCGTCCGTTTTCTTCACACGTTTTAAATATGGGTGGTAGTGTTTACCAAAAAAAATAAATATCTAATTTACTACAATGCTACGGATCTTTATTTGTCCTTCCCTGACAGATGAACGCTAATCATTCTGTGATGTCAAAACATACACCAGTTTTCAGGGAGAGGGAACGACTGATACCAGTACATGCTGCCTCAATTCTCCGAAAATTACCATCCCACTCAAGGGAAATTTATTTTTTCATTATTGGTAATTTCTTTGTGCGTATAATAATACTAATTTGCTTTTACACAGCACTACGAAGCCTCAGGCATCTTCTCACCCACAGTGTTTGGTAAGGATGAAAGGCGGAGTTTGGCCCTGGCCGGATTCAGTACAGATGTTGCTGACCAGTAATTACAATTAGCATTACTGTTACAATTACAATTAGCAGAATCCCCAGAGGATAAATAAGGGCCCTACACATCAGTCACGCTACAAATGCATTCAGACATTTCTTGAATTCGTGGGCATTGCGGAAGGAGCTGCTCATATTGTTTAGGGTTTGTGGGAAGATCAGTTATGTAATTCCACCGAAGTTCCTGGTTATGTAATTACCTGTCGGTGTGCGTTGCTGGAGGGTCATGCCCGACCATCGTCGGAATCGCTGGCGAGGTCCCGCTTGGTGCCGGCACGCGCCCTGAATCCCTGATTGTGCCACAGCGGATCACATGTGGAAATAAAATGCAGCCCAACGGCAACACGCCAACAACCGCCGGCTCCTCTGGCAACGCCCGCAGTGTTCGGGCGCATGTGACAGGAGGTCCCTGTACACGATCCAAAAAAAGACACGCATTGGCAAAGCCAATAGTTTTAGCATTTTATTTTTTTGTTTTTAACAGGACTTTATTGAGAGGACACACATACTGAGCGCACACTTGTTTAAGACAATCTTATTACACCAGCAGCACAGTTATAGCTACAGTTAAGCAATTAACTCTTAAGAATACTTTGAAATAATGGCAGTCACTCGCATCACCACGTTTGCTGTTACTGCTTGGATGATGTATATTGGGCGATGAGGGCAGGGAGTGACCCGAATGGCTGTATAGAGATTAGCCTGGCCATGGGCAGTCACTGGTTAGGTAAGTAAATAAATAACATCCACAAGCCCTGTATCCCTGCTGACATCGCTCACCTCGCTTTACTCCAATGTAATCAATTCAGGTAATAGGTGGTTCTTCAGTGCACCCAACAGCCAAAACTAAAAATGGCTCAATTCTTAAGATTATTACGCAATGCTTCACCAAGACACCACCAATCTCACAATTGCTCCCTGAAACACCAGGTCTGACTCACATAATGACCCAAAAAAACAGTGAGCCAGTGTCACAGAACTGCCTTGTGAATGCTAGAAACACTAGGCCATTCTCATCCGAGCACTGAAGCACAACACAAACAGCAAGTCTCACCTGATCGTTCACCGGACAAATCTCACAAAATGAATTGTAAAAACAAGGCACAATGCACTCTATTTTGAAGCAAGAGGATGTATGTAGAACAGGAACAACACATTCACTTTTCCATACATAGCACCTACATACATAGCAGTCATGCATTTGTATAGCACTGTCCTGTTCAATGCTCCTCATTTTAGTGACTCACTTTGGAAAGATAAAAAGCTAAAGGGAGGGGGCGTGGCTACATGGCCACGTAAAAGACCTGTATCTCGGAGCTCCTGCTGATCCGATGAAGATCCGAATGCTGAACAGGTATAATAAACAAGATATGAACAGTAAAATGGAAGTCACAGCAGCATGAATATGCCGGGCACATAGTGCTGAAAACCCAGATGAGACTTGCATGCAGGCCAGAACACGGAAGAAAAGTTTGGATGGTGTGGCGGGCGAGTGCAACAAAATGGCGCCTAGCCTAGAACAAAGGAAAGGAGAATCCACGCAGCGCGTTTGAATCAAAACAGAGCCCTGATCTCAAGGGGAAGCAGCACCAGAGCCCACATGAAGAGGTTAGAAGATAACAGCAGCTACAGTGTGTCAGGAGGAGCTGAACTGCAAATGGCTGGCAGACTCAGGCAGAAACTCTGAGAAGCGATGCATACTTTGTGTCAAGGAACGCATGCTGAGGCGGCAGAGTGCAGTCGTGGAGAACACGCAGGACGCAGGTGTCTACTAAGCGGCTGTGCGAAGAGCGGGGCCGCCGAGATTAGGCATATGTACCTGAGACGGTAGGAGAATCGAAATAGTGCCAGATCAGCAGGCACAGACAAACAGAACACTGAGACACAACACAGGACCCAGCTTCGAGAAACGAATGACGTGGAAAGGAAAGCTAGAAAACAATGAACACGGAGCAGATGTGCTGAGTGCCCACAGAGAGTATGCAAACTGAGTACTAATGTACTTAAAGTGCCGAGGAGGGTGAACATTTATATGTCAAAAGCCAGTAAGACTCACTCACAGTGCCACCATTATTCACTACAACATTGACTTAGGGTGCACAGCAGACCGAAAGGCATCGAGTGTTCTTATGCCCCCGAAAAGAGGATCTAGAGTGTTTTGGGCAATGTCCAATGTGTGGGATAGAGGAGTAGGGGTGCTTAGCCCCAGCCACGTTGGAATACCATAAGGACCATTGAGAGGAAGCCTAACAGAAGGGGCCGTGGAGACTGTCACAGAAGGTCAGAATCAGTTTTAACACCACAAAGCAGTCTTGGGGTGGAGACTCTAATCAGACTCAGCTGCAACGAGGGCTGCAAGGGTCTTAAAGTGGCACACACACCAATGGACAGCAGGCAGACACAATGGGCCTCATTACGACCCTGGCGGAGTGGGATACCGCCAGCGGTAATCGCGGCGGACCCGTCCGCCCTACTACGAGTTCCCTTAGCGCCATGGAGGTTTTCTCCGCCTGGTTTTACCGGGCGGAGAAAACCATGGCGCTAAGGGACCTCGTTGTTAATTACGCCGCCGTACTTTACGGCGGCGTAATTAACTCCTTCCCCACTCCCATTATACCCTATGGGGCAAGAATGGGAATGGGGAAGGGTAAAATGGGGATTGGGGATTTACCGCTCCGCCAAGGTCGGCATGGGGTGGTAAATCCGCCAACCCCCATGGCGCTATCGGCGGCTTTCCGCCATGCTCCGCAGTGCATTTTGCACCGCGAATTCCGCCAGGGTCGTAATGAGGGCCAATGTATTTGGAGCTGTTGACACATCACCAAAGTTAGGGGGGCCACAAGTGTAACACTGGCAAGCCGGAAGCACGGATGGTAAAAGACCCTTATACAATCCAGATGAGACAAGAGGCGTGGATTACAAGGCAACATGTACACGTGCCAACTCCTCGCTAATTCACCAGACACAGAACTGTGGGCGCTGCTCTGAAGCTGAGGAACAGAGGGTGGCAACACCAGCGGCCCAGAGGCACGGTAAACAAAGCTCCTGAAAATGAATGTATAACAAACTCTGGGGTATTTGGGCCCCCAGTAGAGGGCATAAGCAGCCTCCAGACCCAGGCAGGCATAGACTACATAGAGAGGAAGAAGAGCAGATTCATACATAGATCAAGGGGCTAGGAGGAGCACATCATCATTGAGACTCCTCACCAGCCTTTGACATACCTTTGAAGTGACAGAATACGTGCAGGGAATGTGAATAATTCCAGAAATACTTCCTGGATTCTGTCCATGCAAGGCTTTCCTGTGGAGGTGAGATATGGCCAAAACTAGAAAAGTCACCTCGTGCAAGGTTTGACTGACTTGCATAATTGTGCTCGAGAAAACTGTCTCGAGGACGAAAGTCTCGAAACACAAGACAGCATGGAGGTGTACCTGAATTCCCTGAATTCCCTGCACAAAGTCTATGAAGAAGACACATGCAAGGGGATGCCCACAGTTTATATGGATGGGTGCTCCTACCATGCTGAGAACAATCAGGAAAAGAAACTGATGGCCAGCGTTGGGCATGGCTGGGTGAATGAGGCCTCGGAGCCCTCAGCCAGATACAAGATCGGTTCCCAAAGTAGTCAGGTGGTGGAGTTGATGGCGGTTCATCAGGCCATCCTCACTGCCATGCAACACTGAATCCACAAACTAATAATAATCATGGATTCAGATTATGTCAGGAACGGGTTCGTGGAGTACCTGATTAATTGGGAAACCAGAGGGATGCTGTGTGCAAACAATAACCCACTCAAGCATGGCAAATGAATACAATCTATCAATGATCTGGTCACCTCTAATGAGATATCCATCTACTGGAAGAAGATCATGGGTCATTCCAGAATAGAGGGACCAGACAAATCTGGGTATGACCTGGCTGACCAGCTGGCCAAAACCAGAGCTGTCCATGGTGATCTCATAGAGATTTAGTTCCTGTTGGTGGAAATCCAGGTCACTGCTGTTACCAGGTCCCAAAAATATGCCCAAAATGAACTCTCAACTGCCCAGTGGAGTAAGGAGACACCAGATGCTGATTTGCTCACGTCACAAAAAGGAGATCCGATAATTGGGAAATGTTATCAACACATTGAAGACCCTGTGAATTTTGATCTGAACGAAAACAATTACATCAGGAAAGAGGATCTCCGGGTGTTGATGAAGTTTCCCAAAACATTCAGAATCCAAGACAGTTTGTTGGTACAGAGATCCATCACTGGATGTGACCAGTGGGTTGTGCCTACCTCACTTCAAAGCCATATGCTAATCACGCCCATGACGCAGGCACAGCTGGTCATCAGGGGTTTCATACTACTTTGGAAATCTTGCGCGAGGCTGCACACAGGCCACACACAAATGTGTGTGGCTCAGGACCTCAACCAATATTTGAAGGGGTGTTTAGTGTGTGCGCAATTTCAGCCAAGTTCACTCACTGTCTGAGCTCTCCTCCAGAAAATAGGAATGACACTGCCTTGGCCACATTTAGAAGTAGATTTCATCGTGCCCATGATTTGTTCCTCTAGAGAAATCAAGTACATGTTAATGGTAACATGCTTGTTTACTAAAGGGGTGGAATGTCTCCCAGCCCCATGTTGCAAGGCAGAAACAGCAGCTGTCCTGATGATCAATCGAATCTTCTCGCATTTCGGCCTCCTCCAAAGGATTCAGTTGGACTGAGGAAGTCACTTCACCAGCATGGTCATGACAAAGATGTGGGAGATACTTTGGGTAAAGAGAACAGTCCATAATGCCTACCACCAGCCTCTAGTGGGAGAGTTGAGAGGTACAATAAAATGATTGTGAGCATCCTAAAGAAGTTTGTTATGGACTCTGGGCCTAGTTAGGACATCCGATTACCGCTTGTCCTGATGGCGATCAGGTCTACCCCATCTTCTGCGACAAAGCTGTCTCCATTCGAGCTAATGACTGGACATAAAATGGCGTTACCATAGCATCTGCTCTACAGAACGCAAGAGCAGAACCTGTTTAATGCATCCAGGATACATGAATATAGTGAGAATCTGAGAAGACACCTTCAGCATGATTTTAAGTATGCTCAGCGCAATCTGAAAAAAATCGGCAGAGGGGATGAAAACCCAGTACGATTTAAAGACCACTAAAAAAGTATATCAAGTAGGAGACAGGGTCTTCTTGTACAATTTTCAGAGGAACAAGACCTAGGAGCGGAAATTCCTTCCCTCCTGGAGCGGCCCCTTTAAAATTGTAGACAAAATCTCACCTGTCACTTATAATTCTGCATTCCTAAAGGAGAACAAACGGAAGAGAAATTGGTGCACATCTATCAGTTGAAGTGCTGCCATCGGAGGCAGAATTTGCGACTGATTGAAGAACCCAGTGAGGGTAGAGCCCAGGTAGCCTCCGAAGAGTAAAGATAAGGAACGGGAACCTGAATAAAGAAAATCCTAGTATAACCGGGAGTCGAACAATTATACTTATTTTGAAAAGATTACAAAAATGAAAAATGTAAGGAACCACTGTTTGGGAAATATTTGTATATCGAAAACCAAATGCTTGCTTGAAATCTGCACTGCTTATCTCTCCTGCTGTTTTGTTATCTATTGTCACATCCCTATTGGAAAAATTGTATTGTGTAAAATACTTAATCTCTTTGTTCTTCTTGGCAGATCTATTATCTCCTTGATTCTAAAGGCCAGAGGAGAGACGCCAGACGGGGAGAGGTCTAGGAACCCCAACCTAATGGAAAATTCAAAATCCGAAGAGGGTGAGTACGTACCAGTGGACCACTCCATCAGGACATAAAATAGAGCAGACACACTCTGAAGGGAAGTCCTTGAAAGAACCAGGAGCAGGCACTCTCTAAAGGAGACCCCTGGGGTGGACCCAGCCTATCCCGGAAAGGAACACCCAACTTTCTCCTAGCTCTTCTCTCTCTCAATATAGTTGCTTCAGTGCTAGGAGAGGGGATTTGTGAGGTGAAATAGACCTAAAAAGCCATCACTACAGGCCAGAGTCAGAGGGGGAGATATGCCCCTCAGCAAAAGGCCTGAACTGGAGTACATGCAAAATAATGCCCTTGCTCAAACATGAAGGAGCCAATTTAGGCATCTAGGCAGGCGTATGCCTTAAAATATTACTTGCTACACGTGAGGGGAAGACCTCATGATACTGTTGAGAAAGGTCTGGAAAGGATGAGACCCCCTTGGAAAAATGGCGACATCCAGCATGTAAATGAAATGGACAAAATGTGTGCAAGCCTGCACAACAGACTGGGGTTTTACTCCAACAAGAATGATTGTCTTCAAAAATCTGTCTTTCCTCTCATTTTCAATTAAAGACCTACTCTTCAAAATTTGTGTATGAATGCCACCAAGGAACTGCAAGTTTGTTCATCATGAGCCCATCACAGATAATCTTTTATTAACCAGAATTTACAAGGAAATGTGGAACTATAACGGCATGAAAGGTTTCATGGCTAAAACTGACCTTTGAAGCTGTAAGCTAACCTAAACAAATTGGTCACTCTTGAAATCAGAGCTAAAAACCCGATCTCTGCTTACAGAGGGGGAAGAGTGAAGGCAGAGCTTCACACCCATTGCACACAATGGGAGATATGCAATTTTCGGAATACATTGGCAAGTATTAATCGTGCATTTATCATGTTCTGATTTAGGAAAAGATGTCAGTGACCTGCTTCTGGTGGGTCCAAAACAGTTTTGGCTATACCAACCTATCAAAAGTTATCAAACAAATATTAATTGTGTTCTCTGTATAAATCTGACAATCATAAACCTTTGAGAAAAGGTGTAGTAGGTGATAGGAAATCAGGCCACCAAATGCCATATTTTTCAGTAATGTAGTTTGGGCGTAAATAAGAAAATATGGTATCTTCGCCCCAATATGTTGCACAGTCATCCAACAAGGTTTTTGCGATTCACCAAAATATCTGAATATGCTGGCATCTGTGGTGTAATCTGATGAGAAAGGGTATTTTTCGAAGTGTGAGATTTCTAGGTACAAAAGCCAAATCCAACCCTTGACCCGTGTCATATGATTGATGGGGTACCCTCCCCTGATGGCTCACATCATGCCTACTTTCTCTGAGCCTACCAATTTAGGGAGGGGGGAACCCTTGACCATTGCCCAGTCAGTTGTGCGAGGAGGATGACACAGCCGTGATCTCATTTGGCTTATAAATAGGTTACTCCTCCTCAACTGGAGATGCTCTCTGCATAATCTAAGCTGTGCAGCTGACAGGAGATCTGGGGCTAAACTTGCAGAAATGGGGCCTAATCCTGAAGCAGGGACCTGGAGTATCTGGTTGGGATCACAGAGTGAGGCCTTGATTGACCCCGGTGATGGTGCTGGCAGTGGAGCCCTGGCGCCTTTGATAACTGTAGAATAATTTTCTTCAGTAAGCATAGATCTCCACAGGCATAGATTAAACAAGTCCTATCTATGTAAGCACTAGCCTAAAGTGTCTACAAGGGAAACCCCTCTATTCTATCTATTTGGGAAATGTTGTCATTTTTCTATTGAAAAGTATTTTTGTTTGCCTGCGCAATTTGGTAACTCTCCCCATGACAAATACTGTGTTCCTCTGTGCATTTAAGTCATTTTTCCCTTGGAACAAAATCATCCCTTGGGTATCTGTTGATCATAGTTCTCTTTCCCCTGAAAAGTCTTTTGTTTATTTGGATAATTAAGTAAGTTATTTCCCTAGTATTTTGCTTAGTAAATCAATTAATTCCCACAGAGAAATTCACGGAGCAAGATTGTTGCAATCGAAATCAACCATCTTGTGCCCAGTGAGGTTATTTAGGGGGTAATTCATAGAATTTAGCGCACAAGTGGCACACGTGGCTGGCGCACTGTGTTCGCGTGCAATTGTCTGCGCCAGCCGCGTGCGCTAAAATGCATTTCCGTGCATAGCGTATTCATGGATTTTAACTACCAAAACCAGCTGTGGCACACAGTGGCGCAGCGACTGTTAGGGAGAATTCTCTCTTTAGGCTGAATTTCCTAACCTAGTGAGTCCTCCAGCAGCTTTGCTGGATTTCTGGAGTTTGTTTTTTTCTCCTGCCAAGAGTGAGACTCTTTTTTCTCCCACTCTTGGACATGATTTATGGTGTTCCTTTGACTGTTAATGTGTTTTATGGGCTATGGGGTCCTTTACTCCATAGGGTCTCATGTGTTTTTACTATGTGTGTTACACAGCACCCTCCGTGCAGTGACACAGGGGTGTCATAGTGACACCCCACCATAGACTCCATACCCTGGGACTGACTACTGTCTCCCAGGGCATGTAAAGTTACCATTGGCTTTACTAGTCCCAAATTATTAACAGAAACCAGTACAAACCATCATATTGTGGACGTACTGGTCGGGGCAATTCGATTGCCCCGGGGTCTGTTAGTCGAAGGGGCGCGTCTCCGTCCCCCCTGATCGAGTTTTGGCTGGTGGCAGTGGATACTACTTTTTATGTTCGACCGCGAATATATCCCTATGGGATTTTCCCATTGTTCGAGGCTAACAACTTTAATTATTTAATTCTCATAGCCTCGAGCATACCGCTGGTTTATTTATTTAATATTAATTCGCCGGTTGGTATTTTCTGCCAGGACTCGATTCTAAAATGGCGTTTGTGTTCTCTTCTGTGACTCCAACCCAAGTCGAGCCCTTTGTTCCACTTTTTGGTGGGCTTCTCCACAGAAGCCTCCAAAAGTGGTTCCACTCTGCCTTGGGGGTGTGGGAGGGGGTTTAGGAACCCTGGACTGAGTTACCTTGGTAACTCAAGTCACACTCTTGTGTGATTGGCCCAAGTGGTGAGCCGGCCGGCGAACCACTTAGCATGCTTGATTGACAGCTAGGCTGAGTGAATGGGGGTATGCTGCATAAAAGCAGGGATTTGGGGACTGGAACTTCAGAATTTGCCACAGGACCTGAGAATCCGATGAGGGAGAAGCTGAGCCGACCTACCACGACGACACCACCGGTGGAGTCCTGCGGAACCGACTCACCACTTCCCGACGACAGAGAAGATCTCCCGGCTGGAGAGGCTTCTTCCCCTGACTGGTGGGCACAACCAGTTTACCTTCTTCTCTTCGCACCCAGACCGGATTGTGGTCGAATTGCCCGTGCCAAGCACCCTGGCAAACAGATAGCCACTTACCACTGGACCGCGAATCAAAGGACCGCTCCTTTTATCTGAGAAACTCTGCGGCTGGTTTCTTCCCTGGCAGTGCAACAGACTCCTGTCTTCTTCCCCGACGAGATCCTCTCTTCCCCCGGACGAAGCACCGACTTGCATCCGCTGCCAGGAACAACTGCCCCCGCTGGAGTATTCTCACCACTTTAAGGTACCGTGTCCGCCAGGCCTCCCTTTCTAAAGATTGCTACAAGGTAATAATAACCCCTTTACCTTCTGGACTGGGCTGGCCGCCTTGACCCTCTAACTGGTCCCTTTCTTTGGTCAAACTCTTTTTGAACCTTTTCAAGACTTTTGTGCACTGCAACCGTGTGACCTTGGATACATTTCGTTTGATCCCCTTAAAGTGGATCCAGCCTTCTGAACTCTAACTTCACCGTTTTACTTTGCCTTCCTCCCTTGTTGTGTTCCTGTAAAAGTGTTGGGACCTGTTTCAATTTGTTCTCTGCTTTTCTCTCCCTTTTAAAACAAATTATTAGAGTGCCATCAGCGTTAAGCGCTCACCGCTGTGTGAAAATAAGTGGGGCTTTACTTAAGACTTGTCTATGTATATCTTCTAGTGACTGTGTTTTTGAATTGCTTACTATTAGTGCCTGTGTGTTTTTCTAGATGTGGTTTTAAATAAATAATTATATCTCTTTTACACCAAGCCCTGGTCAGTGTTTACTTGTGTCTTGATATTGGGAAAATCTTCCTCGGGACCAGCCCTTGAGAGCAAAAATTACCCAATTCAGCCCAAAATACAGGTTCTATTGTGCCGAGCAGTGAACTCATGCTAGTGACAAATGACACCTTCAAAAAGTTTTAGCATTTATTCTAAACAGTGAATTTCAGCAACATCTTGGGATTCAAGTTAGAGAAGATTACAAAACACAAACATAGAGAAATACAAAATATAGAGAAACATAGAGCTTAGAGAAACATAGAGAAACACAGTCTTACGCCCCTTCTATCAGCACTGGGAGACCCTGGCCCTCATAAGCTAGCTGTTGCCAGCCCCGCTCAGAGGACAGCGCTGCAGGGTGCCGTCAGAGCAGCAGGTTCTGGACACTCGATTTTGCTCGAACCAAGTCCACAGATCGATCTCCCACCTGAGTCATGTGGGCATACATTTTTATAATCTCGTGCGTCAGTCCATGACGCACAGTTCCAGAACCTTCCCTGTGCAAAATATAGGCTTGCTCATGGAAAAACCCAACTCTGTGAATTTCCACTGTGCTCCCTTTCTGTGCCCCTCCCTGCTTGGAGCCCATCTGCGTGAAAACTCAGGAATGTCTTATCAGTGCCTTCCCAGAGAAAAGAGGATTTGTTTACGAAACCATGCAGGGCTACAGTTAGAAAGGCAGAATATTCTAAGAGAAGTCGAGATGAATTAAGCCTATGTGAGCAAGCTCTAAAAGGCAAGCACTAATAGCTTAGTGTTCATAGCGCTTAAGATTGGCTATCTAAGCGCTATATAGGTGCCATAATGTTCCAAACACTCCAATAATTTCTATTAGCTACAGAACTGGGGCCTTCGCCCTGCCTGTCTATCTACAATGCATAATGTGACCTACCACTCCTACTAGGCCTGCATATTCCTTGTAGCTCACTACTGCGTAATGGAAGTGCTACAACAGACTACTGTCAGCATTTTTGTCACATACTTTGAATAAACTATTGGCTTTCAGCGGCTAATGCTGTCATCTAAAGCCCTGATTGGCAAATTTACAATTTTGTGTATCACTACAACTTGTTCTACTGTGTTCTTTTGACCTATTGTGAATACTCTGTATACTGCCTAACTCTTCTTGAGGGAAGTCTGACTGCTCAGCCACAGCTACTAAGTGAATCTCTGTGGTACAGACTGCTACTAAGTGGGTTTACTGCCAAACACCTGTAGTCTTAAATCTTTTGCAGTGGTCCCAGAGTGAACTGCACAGGTTTCTGCCAAACAGCGACCCTGCAGCAGTGCCAGTTAAGCCCCCAAGAACGCCCCTCGCGCAGGAAAAAGCCATCAAAATCCCCAATCCAGCACAAAGGGCTGTGCTAACCCTGTACCAGTATACATGGCCGCCACACAGCACACGGCAAATCGGGAACGTGTATTACTGGGGCGCGCGAGAAGTTTCACATGCGATAGGCCCTGTGCGAGTGGGGTATGTGTATTACTTAGGTTTGCGGGAAGTTTAACACGCGATAGGCCCTGTGCAAGCAGGGTACGTGTATTACTGGGGTTCGCGGGAAGTTTCACACGCGAAAGGGCCTGTGCGAGTGGGGTATGTGTATTACTGGGGTTTGTGGGAAGTTTCACACGCGAAAGTGCCTGTGCGAGTGGGGAACGTGTATTACTGGGGTTCGGGGAAGTTTCACACATGAAAGGGTCTGTGTGAGTGGGGTATGTGTATTACTGGGGTTCGTGGGAAGTTTCACACGCGAAAGGGCCTGTGCAAGTGGGGTACGTGTATTACTGGGGTTCGCGGGAAGTTTCACACGTGATTGGCCCTGTGCGAGTGGGGTACGTGTATTACTGGGGTTCATGGAAAGTTTCACACGCGATTGGCCCTGTGCGAGCAGGGTACGTGTATTATTGGGGTTTGCGGGAAGTTTCACATGCGATTTTGCTGTCAGAGCGGGGTACGTGTATCCAGTGTGGTGCATGGGGAGTCCTAAACGTGAATTGGCAATGTGGGTCCTCCCAGGTGTCCCCTCTACCCCCTCCATGGCCCCTGCAGGCAGCCCAAACCACAGCTGACTACCCTGCACCCCTAGGCATGTCCCGCAGGCCGCCCATCCACCATGGGCATGCCCCCCAGCCAAGCCACATGTCACCTTGCAATATGATCACCAACTCATGTCCCCCTGAACCCCCACCCCCCAGCAGTGAGGGGCACTTGCCAGCAGGCCCCCACACATGTCCCCCTGCACCCCCACCCCCCAGCAGTGAGGGGTACCTGCCAGCAGACCCCCACTCATGTCCCCCTGCACCCCCACCCCCAGCAGTGAGGGGCACCTGCCAGCAGGCCCCACTCATGTCCCCCAGCACCCCCACCACCCAGCAGTGAGGGGCACCTGCCAGCAGGCCCCCACTTATGTCCCCCTGAACCCCCACCAACAGCAGTGAGGGGCACCTGCCAGCAGGCCCCCACTCATGTCCCCCTGCACCCCCACCCCCAGCAGTGAGGGGCACCTGCCAGCAGGCCCCACTCATGTCCCCCAGCACCCCCACTCCCCAGCAGTGAGGGGCACCTGCCAGCAGGCCCCCACTTATGTCCCTCTGAACCCCCACCCCCAGCAGTGAGGGGCACCTGCCAGCAGGCCCCCACTCATGTCCCTCACATGTCCCCCAGCACCCCACCCCCCAGCAGTGAGGGGCACCTGCCAGCAGGCCCCCACTCATGTCCCCCCACCCACTCACCCATCCAGCAGTGACATGCCCATCTCATGACACAAACCAAAAGTCAACTATGTACATCAACACATGTCCGTCACACACACACAGACACAGGTTGCCATTGATTGAGTAAACCCACATGTTAACATGCATGAACCCAATGAGTGAATCCCACACATTGAAGTAAAAGATTAAAATGTATTAACATGAAAACCAATTGAAAGTGCTTAAAGCATAACATAATGGCAAACATGAAATGAAATGCATGTCCAAATAAAAAAAATAAAATTCCTCAAAAAAATCCAAGTAATCCAAAAGAAAAATGGCCAAAACTCTCTGTCCACCAAACCAAATCCAAATGAAACGCAAAAAGGTAAATCCATTGATCCATGGTGAAATGAAATTAAAATGTCCAAATAAATCCAACGTCCAACTATGTACAATACAATTTTCAAGGGTCCATGAGCCCAACGAAACAAACGAAACCTATCTAATAACCTACCTAACAAAAAAACTATTTACAAAATTGTGGGGCATAGCCCAAAAGCCCCCCCCCCAAAAAAGGAAACCTAACACTATAAACCATTTACAATGGCGACGGGCAAGTCCTGCAGCTCACTCATTGATATTTTTGGCCAGGGCATCATCGAACTGCATGTCTATTTGCTGGAGGCAGGCCTCTGTCTTGGCCCGCCTCACCGCCTGACGCATGGAGAACTCTGCCCTGACCATGGTGAGCCGCGACTCTTCCGCCCGCCGCCGCTCCGCACCTATACGCTGGCCAAACCGCAGCCACACGGAAGACACATCCATTCCAGGGTCCTCCTGCCCTCTGGCTGATGCCTGCCCCCCTGATGTCGATGGCCCAGAGCGAATCATTGCTCCCACCTAGAGCCTGCTCCTGCTGCTGCTGCTGCTGCTGTCCATGTGCCCTGTCCGATGATGCCTGCACATCCTCCATCAGCTGGTCTCCAGTTGTGGTTTCCACCCCTGCTGGACCGCCGACTCCTGATTGTGGCAGGGATGGGATCTCCACCAAGCTGGCTGTGTTGGTCAGGCCATGTCCACAGGGGGCCCTGGTGGAATCTGGGCCGGAAGACGGCAGGGAGAACGACTGGTGCATAGTCTCCACAGAGGAGGAGAGGTCCGCCAGAGTGCATGTCACATTTAGGAACCCACCAACCAGGGCCCCTCCCAACAGTGCCACGTTGTGACGCAGCTGTTCGTGATGGCATGCGTTCTCTAGCCAGGAAGACCGCACGTCATCATGAATGTCACACGTGCGCAACACAACACCAATCAGGACGGAGACCATACGTTCATGGGACCCCTCGTCCGCAGGTAGTGGAGAGGAAGATGACATGGCACTCTCCCCTACCTGCGGACGGGCCTGGGATGGGGCATCCCTGCTGGTGCATGGTGGTGCAGTCACAGGGTCAAGGACAGGGACATGCACATGCCCCTCCGCAGTGACCTGTGCTGCCTCCTGACGCTGGCCCTGGACTGCACCATTTGCACCAGTGGTACTAACCCCACCAGGCCACATGTGCGGCTCAGTGGCGGGCTCCTCCTCCTCTGTGGAGGCCACCAACCTGGATGTCTCCGTACCGTCTTCCGCCATTGCAAGCCCCTGTGGGGGCTCACCCGGCCCTTCCGCCACAGCCATAGTGGCAGACGCAGCACCAGCCCCCTCACTCCCGGATGATGGCAAGTCCTGGGAGGGTGGGTGGGCCTTGCGTCGCCAGCCAGTGGAGGCATCCCCGCCGCTTGGCTCCACAGCGCCGTCTCCGCCCGCTTCTTCACTTGACGCTGCGTAGAGTGAGACATAGAACACAAGCATCAGGGTACAGTACAATATTCCCCTAGACAGGAAGCAATAACACATGAGTGGCAGTGTCTAACGTCACTTCCATCCTGTCGCTCCACAACACATGGGTGAATGCACGCAACACACATGCATAAACAGACATGGCGCCTGCAAACAATATCAGCATCCATGTAAAAGGGCCTCTATTAATCAAAAGGTTGCCTTCAAACTCACATGCATCATGGCTCACACTGATCCCATGCACCCACATCACCGGAGGGTCATGCATCATGCCTTGTACACCACAGACACAGTGCATACAATGGTGACCGCACTGCATGAGTGAATCTACACATCATCACGGACATGTGCCATGAATCTATGGCGTATCGAAGTCACAGACACACTTCTTAGACACACACACACATGTGCACCATACATGTACATGACAGCAGCACCCATGTAGCATTGGAACTCATGCACCAACCATGTGGTTCGCACATTTCTGGTCTCACATGCATGCCCATGATGTCCCTGCACACACACATCCATATATGGCCCATGTCACACATACAGGCAAGTATCAGACTAACAGCACACTGCAACATGCCCTGTCTCACACACCAATGCTTTTCCACTTACCGCTCAACTCAGACGGGTCTTCCTCCGAAGGATCTGGGCATGGAGCGCAGGGCATACGTATTCCAGGACCCTCATCTGGATGTCACCCATGCTGACCTGGCCCCCCTCCACGACGTGCTTGATGTCACGAGTTGCCACCCCCTCCGAATTGATGGCAACCACTACGTTGTCCCAGATCCTCTCCCGTTCTTCCTTGGTGGCGCGTGATGTTCTGAAGAGGGCATCATAATGCCCCAGGACATGCTCCACCAGGACACCAACTTCTTTGACACTGAAGCTGGTGGCCCTCTGCCTCTCTAGCTGGGGGTCGCCAGTGGTCTCAGATGGTGTTTGCCCTGACATGGCGACCCCCGAGGCAGGCGTGGGTGGGCAACTGGGTCCTGGGGCTGGGCTGTGGAGCAATGGTATCCCAGTCGGGAGTCTTCTGTTCCAGCAGGGGTGGACACAGCAACTGGAACCCTGGCTGACGTGCAGGCACCAAATAGCAGGGCACGTGGGCAGCAGGCAGTGAGGCAGTAGCAGATTGCAGGTGGGAGCGTGCTCAGGGCTCTGGGGGGGCAGTAATTCGGCCTTCTGGGCAGGAGCGTGGTCTTCCGTGTGTTTTCGCGTGGCCAGCTTGATACGGAGTGATTTGGCACGTGAAAAAATTGCACGTGAGCGTGTAATTGGAGGAAAGGCCCTTAGCGCATAAGCACGTCAGCACACGTACACGTTTTCATTGGACCAAAGGCCCTTAGCGTGTAAGAGCTTCTCTGACGTTACGCAGGTGTTTCACTTGTGACGTGGGCATAGTGGTTCAGCGCACGTGAAAAAACTGCACGCCCACGTGTGAATGCATGTAATCCGAGGAAAGGGCCTACGCGCGTTATTGACATGACACGTGCAGGTGTTTCCCTAAGCATGGGTTAAAGGTGAGCGGGCCAGAAGTTCGCTGTACGTGCCTTTCGTGGAGACCGACGTGTGTAGCTGCTTCGTGTTGTTTCGCGCGCTATTGCATCTTCACAGCGATCGAGGACGTATCTCTTCTTTTGGCGGGGGTATTGGATACGCGTGTTTTTCATTATCACGCTAGTCAGACGGTGAGTCGCTCACACTATTTTTCCCACTGCGGGTGCCCCTGTGTATCGCACCCGTTTTCAAGGTCATAGTAGCCTGCTTGTCCCACGCGTATGCGTTTTTTGTGTTACTGGGTTCCACCGCGTACTGCGGGAGGTTGATTCCATGCACGTAGGCTGCAAGGTTGCGTGCACGGTTTTACTGCAGTTTTGGGGTGCCTGAGCTTAGCGTGACTCGTCACTACATCACCGGGGTCACATACAGCCTTGCAGGTGCAGGGGGGCTGTTAACATCTTGCATCCCACCCCTTTCACCCCAATTGCCCAGGTCAATTGTGGTGTACACCTCCCATTGGCACTACTCCATCTGTGCCGGCACTACTCCATATGTGCCATGGTTGGGAGGCCACCAAAGGTGAGGGGCGCCTCAGCTGGGCGTATTCCTCATGGCGGGCGTGGTCAGGGACTTGGTCGGGGTGACCAGGGAGTCGGGGACTCCAGGGTGTCCAGGGTGGCTGCAGAAGGGGAAGAGGTAGGGGTGCGCCACTTGAGCACGATGTTGTGCCATGTGTCGGTGCTGTCATGCCACCACCCCCTGTGGTTCTGGGAGATGCAGCTTCTGCATCTGGCACTGGCGCCCGTGTGACCCGGCAGTCTGTTTCATCGACTGCCACAGGCGCAAGGGTAGTGGTAGCTGCAGGTGCAGCTGTGGACTTCACCACCCAGGCTCAGGTTCTGCCAGCGCAGGCTGCGTTGGTGATTGATGAGCCCTTGGAAGATTTCCAACAGGACCGGAGGGAAACCGTAGGGGCATGCAGGGCTGCCCTGACCAAGACACGTGTCCCTTGGGCAGTAATGTCATCTGATGCCCCGAACAGCCGGGTGTTGGCAAGTGCAGGGGCAGATGCAGCCAACAACACCCCGGTTGTGAGTCTGCCAACCAGGAAAGTTGCGGTCAATGACCCTGCCGCAGCGGATGTTGATGCGTAGGGTCCATTAGAGGGCACCCAGCTGCCAATGCCACAAGTCAGCCCTTTGGTCGTCCCTCCACCTGCCACTCCCTTGGCTCAATCCACCGGTCCCACTGGCCATACTGATCAGGGCGGCACCAGCCAGCCAGGCTCTGCGCCACAATCCAAGAGGAGGAAGGTTGCACCTGCAGCACAGGCTGGAACCCCACACAGCCACAACCTCCTGCACGTCGAGGAAGAAGCCTTTCTGCAACCAGGAACTGGACTCCCTCGTGGTCTATGTGCGGAAACACAGCCGTGACAGCTGCCCACCGTGATACCCACTGGAAGTAAGTTGCGGAACATGTGAGTGCATTCGGCCATGAGGTGCACACGGCGCAAGAGTGCAAAAAGCGCTGGAACGACCTCAAATGCAGTGCTAAGGCTAAAAGTGCCTCAAATTATAACTTGACTCTGGTGACTGGCGGTGGGCCTGCACCGGAGGAGGAAGACCTCACTCCGCATGAGTCACGTGTTGCGGAGTTCATACCATCTGATTCGGTCGAAGGAGTGGGAGAGATGCCGGACTTTGATGCCCAGTCCGGTGAGTTTTGCTGCGTGTTTGTCGAGGACGTGTGTGTTTTACTTGTGTGATGTGTTGTGCATGACTGCCACTATATGTCACGTGTACATGGTTATGATGTGCGAGTAATGCAATGCTTCCCTGATGCATGTCTACTCTGCTGGATGGTGGACATGTGGAGCAGACGGTGACTGTCCACATCATCACTTTTGCACCCTAGTCACATGCTGGTTACCGGTATGCCCCTCCGGACATGTTCCAGCTCACTGGCACTTCTGCATGTAGCGCGGGGCGAGCTTTCTCTCAGCCCAGGAACTATGCATAGCATGACTGACGTGCATGTGTCCTCTGCCTGAAAGGGGGTAGCCAATGTAGGCATGCTCCCTTACCCCTCAACCCCCTGCTCTGCACCCCAATTCCATTTTAGCACTGGTCTGCTACAATATTGCCCTTGGTTACCTCCCTGGTCATGCCTCCTGTGTACATTCTAACATCCAGCGGCCAATCTGCCAGACATATCCATTGTGGTACATCCTTAGTACTTGATGGTGGGTGTCTCACTTGGACTGTGCAGAGGTCAGATGCCCGGCAGGGACATGAGTGCCCATTCATGCTCCATGTGCATTTCACGCATGCCCATATGTGTCCATGACTGGATGATCACTGTTACACAAGTCCATCATGACCCAAATTGCATGGCATTTCATCTGCCTTCCCATGTCAACTGTGGCTCCGTACTGCGTTGCACACATGTTTAGGGTCTGACAATGTGTGTGGGTCACAGGCCTCAGCCTGTTTAATGGACATTGACTCTGTCCAACTGGTGTAGTGTCTTCTTCACACATGGATGGACTCCAGAGGTTTCAGCATGTGTCCTGCTTACTGTCCCATCATCATTTGCAGTGTTGTCACTTGACTCACATGAAGCCGTTGATGCTAGTCAACACTGTCTGTCAATACACAGGTCTATGGTCATCCTTTTGATACCATGCTAGGCATCCCTGCTTTTGCACTTGGGTGGAGGGTTGCTTTGCTTCTAGATATGCTACCCATTGAATGCACATTGCACATGATGCCTGAAGTTGACCTTGCACTGCCTTCACATTTTCTGACACACACCATGAAGAACTTGTACATGTAGGTAGTGAGTGACATACATATTTGCTGCACTGCATAGACCCACTTCAATGCACACTGCCACCTTTAAACAGCTCTGATCACAAAAGCAATTTCAAGTTGACCCAGCAATCATGCCAGGTTCTATTTTGTGTGTCACATGTCTGCCTGGTGTGTTTGGTGTCGGTGTGTGTGTGTGTTGTGTGCTTCTAACATGTGTAGTGACCTTTTTCATCTCTATTTTTCAGATGATGACACAATGGAGCCGGAGAATGGTGTTGTCATGCCAGGGTTGTTATTACTACATCAACCCAGCACAAGTGGAGGTAGTGGGGTGGTAGGCCACGAAAACCCCCAAGTGCTACAGTCCATCTTGTCTCTGGATGCCTATGAATCCATCCCTGAAGAACACTCTGACGACCATGTCGAGTTGGATGAACATCAGGTCCATATGCCAGGGGTGAGTGATTCTGATGTGGACACTCATCTGTCCACGACACCTGCACTGAAGGGTCAGACAGTCTTGGAACCTCCGCCCGTGGTGGATCGTGACGCAGGGTCACCCTCCACACCAGTCACTTATGTGCCTGGGACATCACGTCGACGAGGGCATGTAGTTGTGCAGCCGCGGGCGGTGCCAACACAATGAGGACACGCAGTCCTTGGGTCCCGCAGGGGTCAAGCCCAGCAACGTGGTTGCCGCGCGCAACCACAGTATACTGAGTGGGAGCAAGACATGACGGCCAATTCTGAACGGCAGGGGGGCGCAATGGAGAACATCGCTGAGAGCATGGAGTGTGTGGCCCAATCTGTGCTCCACCCTGCTAGGCAAGTGCTTCTCCAGAAGCAGGCGGCACGGTCCACGGCCCACTCGCTCAAGCTGGGCATGGCGGCCTCAGACAGGGCATGCCAGGCTGAAATGTCGTCTCTGCGTCGAGCAATTGCGGCTCACGCAGAGGCACACATGAAGGCCCTGAGGGAGGAGCATGCTTCCCTCAGATCCACTCTGGGTGTCCTTTTGATGTCCCAGAGGGAGCGGGCAGAGGCGAGGTTTGCACAGCTTGAGCGTACCATCTCGGATGAGCTACATGCTTGCCAGGAGGTGCAGCGGTTGTCAAGTCAGGCCTTGCAGGAGGAACTCCGTGTTTCATGTGCTACCTTGCAAGAAGAAGCACGTGTATCACAGGAAGTTCTGCATGCAGACCTACATGTCATCGCCACACAGAACCAGGCTCACCCGTCCGGCAGACCTGCTGCCGACGAGGGGCAAGCTGCGGCTAGGCGTGGGGTTGCTCCTGTGCCACGTCCTTCTTTCCAGGAAGAGCCAGACTCGGACAACAATCTATCTCCCACATAGGTCGGGCTGTGCAGGCATTGAGCCCATGGAGTTTTTTTGGGGTTTTTTTCCCTCAGCATCATCACATCTGGGTGTTGAGCAGCACCCTGTACCTCCCCCTCCTGGGTGCCTCCCCCCCGGGTCGTATGTGACCATTTTTGATTTTTATTTTAGTTTAGTTAGTTAAATTTCTGTTTGATAGTTAGTTTAAATAGGTAAAGTAGGTTTTTCATAGTTAGTGTAATTAGTTAATATAGTTTAAATTTGCTAGTCTATTGTGCTTTCATGTGACGTTGTGGTGCTTTGTGGCTTTTGAAAGCATCCACTGCCTGTTCCAGCTGGGCCCTTCAAGCTTGTCTTGTGTATGTGTTTGCTGCTTGGGGTCCTTGACTCACATATGCCACTCCTGCATCCCTTATCCATGGGCTCGCAAGGATGGTTCGGTGTAACAGCCTATTACACAAGGGCAATGGACTGTCATATCTGTGGCATGTCTGCTGCTGTGGAACTTGTGTTAATACCCCTAGTGGGGATGATTGGGGTGTAATTGTCCACTGTTCTTCTTTTGCTAGATGGGCTGTTTAATGATTCATGTGTACAATCATGGCTATGCATTGTGTAATATGTTTCTTATCTTTAATGAACATGTGCTAGTTGCAAATCATGCCGTAGATAGTGTGTTCCACACTGTTGCTGTGAAAGACGGACTGATGGTGTGATTTCTGATGTACGTCTCTGACATGGTCCAGTCATGTAATGCCTGAAGAGACACACACAGATGAAAATTAAGCATTAATCATGTGTTTCATGCACTTTCTGCAGGGGGATGAGCCTCAAGACCACCTTTGCCAGCAGACACGGGCCATTGGACGTCTGGAATCATGACACGTTTGGTGCTGCCGACATGTACATGTGTGCGCAGGCAGAGGCACAGGGATTGCGATCATACATCTGAAAATCGATGACATGTTTCAAGGGACTCCAGGCAAGGTGAGCAGCACAGGGGGGTCACAACACAGCAAACCTTCCAACTGGCCAGTTGAACATGCATGCTTAGTAGCAGCACTGACGGTGAACTTGGACAAATATTAGTGTAGAAGCACACAATACAGCTCAGATGTGTTAGTGGATAGATGGCTAGTTGATGTGAAAGTTGTCTGGGGCACCTGCAGGGTCAGTGGCACATACCCTCAGGTCCACCATGGTCCATTGAGGCACCTGTATTAGCCATTTAGCGTTCCAAGACATGGAATGAAGCAACTCACAGGGACAGACAGCAAGGGACAGACTCGGGTGCAGTGCATTTCATTTCCAAGTAGAAATTGATACATGCACTGGCTACTTTATTTTGGTCATGGTGGTACAGGACTTGTTCTGAAGTCAGACCTTGCCATATGCGTCTGTCTGCTTACACAGGGAACATTGAATGTTGTGTGAATCGTGATGCATTGGTGTTCCATTTGCCACGCACCCACCGGTGCCTGACTTACTGCATTGACTGTGTATGAACCATCATAGGGGTAATGTTACATATGGGTATGAAGCATCCACACAGGTTTGTCTGTTTGTAGTGTATTTTGTTACTTTGGGGGCATATTTGGTGGTGTGTTTGTGTGTTTTGGGCACACACAGATTATTAACTATGGCTCTCTTTGCAGCATTGAAATGCTCCTGTTACCGGACCTGAGAGTGCGCAGGCAGGAGGCCAGCACTCACCCCAGAGATAAGTTTCTCTTTGACTTACATTTGAGTAATTTGGTGCTATATGCATGTGAACAAGTTTTATCTAATTGTGTATGTGTTAATGTGTGTACTACATTTTGGTGCATTCCCTACTTTCCCGTGTCAATCCTACTCCCCTCTCCTGCCCCTCATTCCGGTTATCCAGTATGCCAATGCCTGTCCCAACTGCATATCCCTGACCCTCCTTCCCCACCAGGGTCTCAGAGGCCTCTGTGAGTTAGACCTTGCAGGCACCCAGACCACAGTGGGGGTGGTTGTTTCGTGCCACTCCTGCACCTGTACACGGGAGCTGTGACAGTAGACATCCGTTTGTGGTGCATCATTCTATGTTATGTGCCACGCATGGTTCAGATCCTGTTGTGACATTGTTTTACTGTGCTACCTAGGTTGTTAACATCATTGTGGTAGTACTTGGCCTTTGTGGCGTACTGCTACTTCAAGTCATCTACTGGAGGCTGTTCTGGTTTGTTTTACTGCCTGCAGGCTATTTCCTTGTCTTCTGTGTTGTCCTGCTTTGAGTTCTGTTGGATTTTGTGCTTTTACAAATCTCGGTGGACTCTGAGGGTGCTGCAACATTTTACACACAAGGTGGGAGATGGTGACAAAGGGGAATGGTGATCCTGTGGCCAGGTGGAATTCAAGGATGTCGGATGAATAACCCAGATTCAGTTCTTCAGTGGGTCGTGGTGATTTGTGAGGGAGGGGGGTGTTTTGTTGTTGATAGTTGCCTTGCCCTGGAGTGTAATGGGCACCATGAAATTGTAATTGTGCTTTCCTATTTACATGATGTATTCTGCTGATCAATGCCTGTTCATGTGTTGTGTTTACCTTTCAGGTGTGAGGGGATAGTTGTGATTTTACATGCTGGGGTATACACATGGTGAATGTTCACATGTGATGTGTAGAGGACACTGATGGTCACTTTATTTCACATGCATATGTTGAGTGCATGTCCCTACTGACCCACACACTCACACTATGGTCCACTACATGCATGTACAACCACCCTTCCATGTCCACGGGTACACTCTGTTTGCTTTCTGGTGCGCACTGTGTCCCTGCAGCATATGTTCTATGACCATTTGTGGATCCTGTACATGCCTATTTTGGTATTTTTTATGTAGTTTGTCGCTTAGATGTGATGCTCAGGGTGTGCATCACACACAATGGCTGTTCACTGTGCTGTGCGCTGAGCAGTGTGTTGCAGGAGGTGGACACGGCACACAGTAGCTGCAGTGTTGATTTTGCAATGCACATTGTGCATGTGGACAGGCATTCATTGTTATGTTTAAAATACAACTTTTGGAATGCATTTGGGTATGACTTATTTTGGGTGGGAGGTTGTTGGTCAGTCATTTCACCTAATTCCATGTCAGGCATCATTGTCTGATGCCCATTTACATTTTTCACATGGTAATGTGCACCTTTTTGGTACTGTGCTGGTGTATGGCTATTGGTTGCCATGTCATTTTGAGGTTTGGGAGGGTTTGAGTGACATACCAGTGGTAGCCATGTCCTGTTTTGCAGGTCTGTGTGATTCACACCGTGCATGTGTGCCTTTTGGTCACACAGGTCACACAGGATTGCTCGTGTTTAAGTAGCTAGGCATGCACACAATGTGGAAATTCCATGGCAACAATCTCAGGGTGGTAAGGTTGTGACAGTTGACTGTCTCTTTGTCATCATCGATTGTCACCTGGTATGTGCCAGGCCTGTGTGCACTCCGCAGGGTTGGGAGTTTAGGTGAAAAATCTGGCCACAAGCTGGGTCCGGGCTTCCTCCCCACGTGCCCTATCCCCTCCCATGGGCACCGCCTGTGCCTGTGGTTGGGGATGTGGGGGCACCATCATGTCCACCGGTATGCAACATTGTGCAGGACACATGCTGCCACAATGATCCTGCACACTACTGGTGGTGCATAGAGTAGCTGCCCGCCAGAGCGGTCAAGGGAGTGGAAGCGTGACTTGAGCACTCCGAATGTGCGCTCCACTATGGCCCTGGTTGCAATATGGGCCGCGTTGTGTCTTACCTGGGGTGGTGTGGTGGGGTTCGGGATTGGCGTCATCATGTGGTTGCTCAGAGGGTAGGCACTGTCCCCTGGAGAGGTGATAATGGTTGTGATTATTGGGGTCTGTGTATTTGTGTGTGTGTGTGACATGCATGCATGTGCACGGGCATTTGTACTCACCTAGGAGCCATGTGTCACCATGCTGCCCAGCTTCCAGGGCCCAGCTCAGGGCGGACATTCTGTGTATGAAACTGTCATGGGTGGAGCCAGGGTAGTTTGCATAGACAGAGGTGATGATTCTCTTTGCATCGCATACCACCTGTACATTGATGGAATGCCAGTGCTTGCGGTTTCGGTAAATGTGCTTAGTGGCCCTAGGTGGACGTAGAGCCGAATGGGTGCAATCTATGGCACAGAGCACTTTGGGGAAGTGTGCCACCCTGTAAAAGTCCTGGACAACGGCCTGCCTTTCTGCGAGTGTTCTGGGCATGTATATGTGCCTGCCGACTGAGGGCCGCGCTGTCATGATTGCCAATATATGGTGTAGGCAGCGTGACTGCGTGGCCTGTGAGACCCCCCCCCCACTATGGCAGTAGTCCACTGAAAAGACCCATTGGCCAAAAAATGCAGGACATTGAGCACCTTCTCCAAGGGGCTCAATGCTTGGGAGCAGAAGGTGGGGGATGTTAGGTCATCTTCCCACTCCCTGACCAGGTCTCGGATGATATGGGGTGGAAACCTGTACCTGCCATAGACCTGGTCGTCAGGCATCCCAAAAAGGCTTGTCCGTGGTGAGAAAATGCATGCCTCGGCTATTCTCCTCCTCCTGCGGTGTCCCACGATCAGTGCTGCGACAAATGGGGCATTCATCGTAGCTGTATATACGTGTTTGTTGTTTGCGCGCACTTTTATGCTGTGCGCAGGGACGGTTCCGCCTGCCTTCGTGTGGCGGCCGCATTGACGCCTGTGCGCGTCTTTTGCCGTGCGCGGGTTTTGCGTATTCAAATCCATGAATACGTCTTGGTTGCATGCATGTGGGCGTTCCGTGTAGTTCCCTGCAGTACTTCCCCAGTTGCGCCTTCTTTTTCACGTGTTATACCCCATTCCGCGTGTTACGCCCACTGTTCCTCCCACTTTTGTTGTGTGCCCTGCGCTATGTGCGCTTTCGCTGTGCGCTTAGCGCACGTTGTTTGGAGACGTGTGCGCCAGCGTGCGCCATGCACGGATTTGGCGCACAACCAGTGGGAAAGTAGCGCAGCGCCTTCCTTGAATCACACAGGTGCGCGTGATCTTGCTTTCTCCCGCTTGCGCCTGCTTGCGGCCGCTTGCGCTGGGATTTTCAGTGCATGTTTGTTCCATGAATCGGCCCCTATATTGTTATAGTCATTAAAGTGTTGCTCCAAAAGAATTATTCCCATTATGAGCTTAAACCGAATATGTCCATGTGTAAATTGTGTCTAAAAACAAATCCCCATTTGCATCTGTCATAATAAACCCAAACTGTTGTTCCCAATGTGAGAATTGCTTTGCCCAAAACATCCCTGTCAGTTTCACTAAAACTGTGGTTCCTGCATGCCTTTTTTATAGCTGAAAATGTGTATGTCATGTTCAGCTCCAGCTATAATTAATGGGATTTGTAATTTTGTTTCTCCAAAACTTTCTCTTCCTCCTTTAAAAAGGTTCTTTTCTCCCCAACACTTCTTCCTCTATCATGTTCTGATTTAGCATTGCACTTTCCTTCATTTTTTTTAGCTTGCTTGTCATTTCCAGCTCCAGCCAAATTCAGTGTGGTTTATCATTTCGTTTTTCCAAACATTTCCCTCCTCCTTTAAAAAGTGATTTTCCTACTCAATCCTTCTTCCTCTATAATGTTCTGAGCACAGATTTAGCATTGCAGTTTCCTTCACTTTTAGGGTTATGAGCTAGCTTGTCCTTTTCTGTTGCAGCCAAATTCAGTTTGAATGACATTTTGTTTTTCCAAATATTTCTTTGCATCCTTTAAACAGTGATTTTCCTAAAATAGTTCCCTTCCCCTATCATGTTCTCAGCTCGGATTTAGCATTGCCTTTCCTTTATTATATGGGTTTGAGCTTGCCAGTCACTTCCAGCCACAGTACAACTTAGCCTGATTTGCATTTTCGTTTTTCTAAACCTTTCTTTTCACCTTTGAAAAATAATTTTTCCTACTCAATCCTTCTTTCACTATCATACTCTGATTTCGGATTCAAATTCTATCCTCTTTTATTTTTGACTTTTATTTTTCTTGTGCTGCCTGTGTTAAAAGTGTATTTCCTAGGTGTGCTAGCTAGCCTGCTTTGAAGCTCTATTTGTACTCTAGTGTAAGCAGCACAAAATACCTTTATATGCTGTCCCATGGTAGTAATAGTGAATCATTGAACAACACAGTTATCCATTGTGACAGGGGAAGCACTTAACCTTCCTGCCATCAGTTGAGAGAAATTAGTTGGCATTGCTTTTCACAACACAAATTTGGTGTGTCATTGACGTCTATCATAATCTGGTGATGTTTTAGAAATCTGTGGATTGTGTTGCCACCTCAATAGTGGCTGCTGTCTTATTTTGTTCAGACTGAATATTAAAATAATAAATTAATAAAGTTTTAATTGAAAGCACATCGGCCTAGTTCTTGGTCTATTTGGACAAAGGGTGCTTGTTGAGGTTGGGTGTGAGACGGTTGGAGGCCACCTTAAAAACCATTTGGGGAGAGCAAAAGGAAAAGGTCCCTGTCGTGCTGCATAATATTTCGTGACAGCCCCTTTCCTTTACAGGTTGTGGACTCTTACTGTGTGCCATCCGTTTAGACCCATTGTAAATGCATATATGTTCTATAGTAGTGTTGTGTGAGTTTTAAGTATTGCTGCTGATCTTTGCTTGTGTTTGATTTAAAAGGCCTTTAATAAATGTATATGTATTTTTGATATATACCAGACTGAGAGTAATTTTTAGTGTCCTTGCTGTGTGTGCTCATTGTGGGCTTTTGATCATCCTCACCACTCCTGAGATCTAGTCTTGACTGCCGCCAATGCTACCTTGATTGGTCTGGCTTGTCCAGAAGGATACCCTGTTCCAGGAAAGTAGGCCCACCTTCTGAACCTCTGCCCACCAGGTCAGAGTTCAGAAATCCATCTTAACAATCATTCAATTTCATTTAAAAATTTCAAAAAAAGTCCAGATGAGCACACACCCACTGTGCAGGTCTTCTAATGCCTCACACTTCGGTTGCATTTTGCCTTTAAAAAAGGGTGTTCCTATTCCTTCTTGGATTCACTCTTGGAAAGCACCTTATGAACAATTGATTTGGACATATTTTTGGAGAGTTGCTCTTCCCAAATCTCTCAATCACGGAGGCAAGCTCTGTTCCCTACCCACTCCCAGGACTCATTGTGAGTGACGCTCGCTGAGCTTCAGGTCCTGCCACTCTGCTCTAACCCTCCCAAAGCTAGGAAAGCAGACTCATACTGCCCTAGAGCCCCCGGGGTGGGTCTCACAGCATCAGGATCACCAAATCAGGCAAGGCTACTTTTTCTGCTGCATTGATCCGGTCAAACTGCATGTGACCCATGCTCACCATATTCCAACCAGAGTGACCCACAGGTGCTACTTTTGGCACTCCATCAAACTCAAACTATAGCTGCATCACATCTGTCAAACCGTCTCCTTGCAGCTTCATGCCAAGCGGAGCCTGTCACCTGTTTGGCTTGAGAAATCTGCTTGCCGGTGTGGATCAAACTCGAACAACCACCTCTTCGAACCTTGCATCTTCTCACCAACAGACATCGACTTGAACCGCTGAAGAATCACATCACTCATTTACCTGTACCAGCAATTACCAACATCTCAAACCTCCTCAACTCCCAATCTGACCCTGATGAGCCCTCTGAACTGCAAAACCAGAACACCATATTCGACACACATCAAACTCCCGGTTCCAACTGACACCAGCTCGTGCTTGGCCCAACACGACTCACCACACCTGAACCTGGTTTGACCCACAACACAGCAATGCTGTTGAGGGGCCTACGAACAATGGAAAGTAACTACCGGACCCTAACTGACCCTGTGGTCCTTTTTTGGGTCCTAGAGACTGGTTAGGTCAATTTTGCACCGGAAAGACATATCCTTTTTTGATTTTTTGGTAGTTGCTTTTTGTCTTTTCACCCATGTTGTATATACCCAGAGTGATGCATCTTTCTGTCTTTACATATTCAGTGTTCTCTCTTGCAGGGGTAGGTTTTTATAGTGATTTTTATAATTATTTTGTAAATTGATGGGTTTAATTTAAGTATATGTATTTTTATGGAACCTTGATTCGACATTCCTTCCTTTTGGACTGTTATACTTTGCTGTTTAGGTCACTACTGGATTTCATTCATACCCATCCTGAGAGTATAGCCTTTCCTCGGCCCACATACCATACAAAGTGTTGGAGGTACATCTGTTGGCTGTTCCTGTTCTACCTTTATGATGGGGCTAACTCTTGGTTTTCAGAAGTCTGGAAGCTGAGCAGTTGGATTAGCCACTTCACATCCTCATGCTCCTGCAGAGCAAATGCCATTTTGTCACACTCCTGCATGGAATAGGGAAACCTGGGGGCCCACTTTCCCACAACAGACATACCCAAGGACGGTGCAACGGCCTTTGTACTCTTTCAGCCTCGAACCTGATAGGGCCTGAGCTGTTACTCCAATGTTGTCAGGCCCAACGCAAAACGCCACAGGCTGCGTTTGCTAGTACCCTCAGGTTGTCAGCTCACATGGGCATCTGCAGACCAAACTCGAACAACCACCTCTTCGAAACCCTGCATATGCTCATCAAGTTCACTGCATCGCACTGACAGACATCGACTTAAGCCGCTGGAGAATTGCATCACTCACTGACCTGAGCCAGCAATTACCAAGATCTCGAACCTCCTCAACTCCCAATCTGACCCTGGTGAGCAATCCGAACTGCACAACCAGAATACCATATTCGACACACATCAAACTCCCGGTTCCAACGTACTAGACACCAGCTCCCGCTTGACCCAACATGACTCACCACACCTGAACCTGGTTTGACCCAAACCACAACAATGCTATTGAGCCACCAAAGAACAATGGAAAGTTACTACTGATCCCTAACTGACCCTGTGGTCCATCTTAAGGTCCTAGAGACTGGTTAGGTCAATTTTGCATCGGAAAAACATATCCTTTTTGACTCTTTGGTAGTTGCTTTTTGTCTTTTCACCCCTGTTGTATTTACCCAGAGTGCTGCATCTTTCTGTCTTTGCATATTCTGTGTTCTCTCCTGCAGGGGTGGGTTTTTATAGTGATTTCTATAATTATTTTGTACATTGATGGGTTTAAATTAAGTATATGTATTTGTATAGAACCTTGATTCAACATTCCTTCCTTTTGGGCTGTTATACTTTGCTTTTTAGGTCACTACTGGATCACATTTATACCTGCTCTGAGAGTGTAGGCGTCCCTTGGCCCACGTACCAAAAAAGGTGTTAGAGGTACATCTCTTGGCTATCCTTGTTCTACCTTTATGATGGGGCTCACTCTTGTTTTTCAGAAGTGTGGACGCTGAGCGTAAAAGTATATTTTGCCTGAATACCGCCTGATAGTAAACATTGGCCTAAACACATTCGCATCACACTGTAAATCGCATTTGAATTAACTGAAAGGGGCTCACTATGCCCCCATTTTAAGTTATCTGACATTTTGATTAAATCCTGCTTTCTGTCCCATGTTAGAATTTGTGTTTTCGACTCCAACAGAGCAAAATTAACTTTGTACTGTGTCAACGTAGATAAACATGCTGAAGCTGCTAAGGTGGTTTGTTTGTCCTGCACTAAGGAAACCAGGGAGCTAAACAAGAGCTGTGCTAAACAGTAATTTAGATGCCATCTGTACCAACAGTGAAATCCCCATTCAAATAGTAAAACAGAATGATGAATATATGAACATGTGCTTTTGCAGAAATCTTTGTTTTCGCTCCTTGAAAACTAAGCTGACTTTAAACTTAAGACAAAATGGTAGACAAACAAAAGTAAATGAAAGGAGGCCTGTTACATTTGTGTCCAATGTTGGAAAAACATATGAAGTGTTTAACAGAAAACCATAAACTATTCAAAGAATGTTTGAACATGTATTAGTTATGTGGAAAGGTTATGTACCCTAGATAAATGTGTTACACGAAGAGGGGCTGGACAATGTGTCCGGGATTGTAAGAAAAATGTATAAATACTCATATTTTTGAAATGTCCAGCACTCTCTCATCTCACAGTGTCTGCTTGCACACATTGTGGGTATGCTGAGAGCCAGAAGCTGTTCTATTAACTAAAGTGTACTTGTACATTACTACTCATGACTGGCATATTCCTATTATTTGGTATTAAGCCTTGATATTATTTTAATCTTTCAAATGGCGCCCAAATAGGGACACTTAGAATGAAAGTCACATTTCTAGTGGAAGACGAGGCTGCCAGACCGAGATCGGAGAGTGATGCGTGTGAGACGTGATTCCTCTTCAGTACTGCATGCCGATCCCTGAATGGTGGGCAGCGTTTAATAGAACATCACGACGAGGGTCCCTGTATCAAGGCCCGTTTTGCGAAAACAACAGCCACAATGATTTGTAATCTGATCGGACCCCTTTGAAATTTGAAATCAGGTGAGTTGTGCCCCGATTCTTAAAAGTCCTGCAATTGGTTGCAGTTTTGTTTTTGCAAATACAAACAACACTAGGTGACAGTGATTTGATATGCCTGGGAAATTGTCATCCTGTTTCAGGGAATTACTCCACAGAGAGAGACAATCTTGGAAACACGGCCAACCGGCGCCACCCTATGGGTCGCCGGCTTATTTTATGTATCTTAAGTATGGCCTAGGAACTATAGTAATTAATGAAAATTGGCACAGACAGACCAGACATGTTTCCGAACTTCAGTGGCCAGTCTATGGTAGTTTTGAAATTGCCAGCCTAGAGCATAAAGAATCTGGATTGTTGAGAAAAAAGGCTAGGCCTGCAGTATTTGATGCAGTTAGAGATTGAATGAGGGAAGCTATGCAGCAACTCAGAAGTAGAGAAAAGCATGCACGTAGACACATGACGAACACTGAGAAAGCATTCTTGCATGATCAGCAAGTACAAGCAGAATCCATTATTATTATGGATAGGGCTTTTCAACTAGATGTGCAAAAGGTATATCCATCTCAGGATATTCATACATCAGATGAGTTACTTAATAAATTATTGTATGAACGTAGAACTGTTTCAACTGCACCACCTCCTTATGTGCCTCCTCCGGTTGTTGATCCTCCTCTTCCCATTGTTGTTCCTCTTCCTCCAGTTGTTGTTCTCCCACTTGCACCTCCACCCTTGCCGACAGTTGCCATCTCCGTAGCTCCATCTGCACCGCCAGCGGTATTACCGCCGCTATCTATTGACTCTTTGCCAGGTGGTTCTGCTCCACCTGTAGTCGTTGAAGGGGCGGGAGCTGATCCAAGAATAGTGACTTGTGACACAGTATCTAAAGGCAGAAAGAGTGAATTGTGTACATGGGCTAAAAAGTTCATAGAAGAGGGTGATGAATCATCTGTTTTAGTTGCGATTTCTGAACAAGGGTGTATTCCTGAACAGAATTTGATAGAATGATGGGAACGTATTTAGTTGATATATGGAGTGATTAAATGGGCATAAATGTCCCACAGGGGTTGAGGGTATTTGAATGTCCTTGCCCGCTCAAGGGCTACTGCGGAGAAAGTATATGAGCATGTAGAGAAGGAATTTGAGTTTAAAAGAGAGCTAAATTGATTACAGGAAGATGAAATGGATAGTAATGAACGGCAAGCTTCGTATGTGCAGAAGCATTTTCTTCCTCCATTGAAACCAATGAGTGAAGAAATGCGCATTTGCACAAGAGATGCTCTTAGATGGATATCGGATGTTTCAATTTCTCCCATCGAAGTGCTTGACCCATTTAGTCAGTATGCTCCGGCAAGAGGCAGGAAAGTGTTACAGGTGATGGTAGCGTATCTACTAGATGAATGTATGGAGAGAAAGGAATTTTGTCCCGCAGATTTGATGGTTACTTATGAAAGAGCATTTTTGCCTGATACTGTTTGGACTTGATTTAGCTTTGTTGCATAATAGACGTTCAGATTTGCCTATTTTACAATTGCCGATGAGGTAGGTTCCTCCAACATTTGTTCCATAAATAGAGATTCCAGTTAATGCTGCAGCAGGAACACATGCCACTACTATTGAAGCACATTATGTCTCACAGTTTGTCCATGTTCCGTTTTCTAGATAGGAAGTGAATACCATTAGGCAATTCATTCCAGATAGTAGGAAGAATCCAACAGGATATTATAAAGAAATTGAATCTGTTTTGCATTTGTCAGTTTTATAGCTGGTTGATATAGATTTTTGTTTCCCGTGATCCTTCCTGCTGATTTTTCGATGCAGATTAGAACTGTAGACGATCAGGCAGGGAAAGGTGATACATGGGATGTCTTAGTATGTGTAGACAGGGAAAGGAATGCTGTTGAGAAACCGCCACAGGTAATACTGATGTTGCCCGATAGAATAGTGACTAAATTGAAAACACTGGTTCCTGAAAAAATAATCATATGGGATAAGCTTAAGGCTTGCATGCAATTGAAGTCAGAGGGTGTAACTGAGTATTTTAACAGATCTGAGCAAGTATTTTCAGATTTTAGTGGGCAAGACTTAAGTACAGAGCCAGGAAAGAGGCTGTTCGTTTATAAGTTTGTGTGTGGATTATTGCCTGAAATCCAATCAAAGATCATGATTTCTGAGAGTGCATGGCAAGCAAAATCTCAATCTGAAGTGTTACACATGGCTCAGTACTATGAAAATAGGGTTAATACAGAGAAGGCGAAGGTGCAAAAGAAGAAGGGAGATCTGAAAACTAGACTGTTATTTCAGCAAATAGCTAGAAGAGCCAGAGGTTGGAATACATCTATCAGAGGTCCATTTACACCACAGGGTGGCCCACAACTGGGTCCTGTACATATGAACCAGTGTGCATATTGTAGACAGGTGGGTCATTGGCGAGCACAATGTCCGATCCTTCAGCAGAGATCAAACAGTACATATGGTGCCAAGGGTAGACAATCCAGAGGCCCTCCTGGGATAGGGGGTCCAGGTAAAAGTCTGTTTGCACAGAATCAACAGACACCATCACAAGTTAATCAGCAACAGTGTGTTACTAGTGGGAATATTTTTGATAATCCTTTGAATGTCTATTTTCCTGAGGATTTTGGATCTGACGATATACTGTTCCGTTAGGACAGCCCGATGCAGGGTCTGGAACCGGTACCTATCCCATCGATCTGAAAGGGCTCTTCCTTGAAATGAAGGTTGGGACTACGGAGCATCTCTTTTTGATAGATACAGGAGCACAGAAGTGTTCTATTGATCATTCATGGGTTCCAGATATTCCACTGTCAGGGCAGAACAACATTTCTCTAGGGTTCTCTGGTACGCAAGAGGTAAATCCGGTCTCTCTGATGGAACCAATTTCACTGGTACCATTCACTGATTCTTGTCCATTTCTATTGACAACAAATTGTGGCGAAAATTTGTTGGGATTGAATTAATTGAAGGAATTGAATGCTGTGATTTACTGTTCTCCAGATGGAGTGTACTTAACGATTTCACCCAAACAAACTTCCGTTCAACAATTTCTGTCTATGCCTTTAGCAATTGAATTGAATAAGGTTTAGACATTTTTATGGGCAGTTAATTATAATGAAGTTGGAATTTTTCAAATTGAACAGTTAAAATTGTGTTGAAACCAGGTGTTAAATTGCCACATATTCCACAGTATAAGATTCCGATTGAAGGTGAACAGGCTTTGAAGAGTATTATTTCTGATTTCGTACACCGAGGTGTATTTGGGGAAATTTCAGGACGCGCGTGTAATAGTCCGATTTTACCAGTTTCCAAGCAAGGGGATAATGCGATTCTATTTCGTATTATTATTGATTTGCGTGCAATCCATAAGGTTGTTGCTCCGCAGTTTCCAATTGTGCCTGATGTTACCACAATTCTGACTATGATTCCAGCCACGGCTACACATTTTAGTGTTGTGGATTTGAAAAACGCTTTCTTTAGTGTCCCTGTGCATGTTGATAGCAGATATTTGTTTGCATTCACCCAAGGGGGACTCTCATTCACATTCACTCATGTGCCGCAAGGGTACACTGAGAGTCAAAGCATCTATAGTAGAGCGTTAAAAGAACAGCTCGATACGCTACTGTTAAGCGGCTTCACTTCAACACTACAGCTAAGTCAATGCCTAGTCTGGGATGCTGAGGGAAACCCTTATTGATATATTTTTAGGTCCAGTTCATGTACTCTGGATGACACCCCTTATATAACACCCCTCTCTTAGAATCCCCCTGACCCTACTGAGCCAAGAAGTAAGTCTGTTTTGCAAATTTAAAAGGTTTATTTGAGAAATATAACAATATATATCTATCACACTTTTATAATAAATTAATATTGGATATCACACTAAAAGTATGGCAGTGATCAACAATGGATAATGTTCTACTGGTAATCTTATTTGGTCACTTAGATGTAGTATAGAGGATGAGGTAGCTGAAATTCTTTATGGTTTCATGGAAATGCAAGGTGGAATAAATGCAGTACAGAAAATAAACTGATATGGTTTCACAAGAGATAATATGTTCACTTTTCCCCTGGTGGCAATTCACCCCACCCCTATATGCAATGCAAGGAGATGGAAGTAACACACACAGTCTTCAGGAATACAATCAAATACAATATGGAATTCAGTTCCCCCCCAGCAAGCTTAGACAACAGGTAAGCTTTTTAAAACACAGGCAAGAGTGCTTTGTAATGTGGTGGCAAGGAAGTGAAAAATGCTAAAATTGCTTTTAGTTCCCTATAGGAGGTTCAGGGTGAGTGGTAGACACTTAACATCAGTTCAGGTCAGCCCTAACAATGGTTCAGGGATGGTTATTAGGTTGCAAACGAATTTTAGCAGTTCAGGCAAAAGCGGCTATCTTTTTACAGATGACGAAATCAGGCCAAATCGCAAATCACGGTAAATTCTGCGAGTGCGTAAATCGCGATTGCGGTAAAAGTATAAGGAGTAGGAAGTCGGTTTGCTTGTTGGGAAGCTTAGATTCTAAGCTTTCAGAGGAAAGTTAAATCTCGTTCCTAGGACAAACGGTTCCAGAGATACGGACGATTTAATAAAGGTAGATTTTCGGATTTAAAGTAAAACTCAAAATGTCAAAATGACAGGTGACAGCTTGCAGCTGCAGAATTGACAGGGGACAGTTGTGCAGCTTTAAAAATGACAGATGACACGATTTCTAGGAGGCTGTTCTAATTAGGTTAAAATAGTTTGGATTAAATTATTTTAACTAAGAGATTGGGTTCTGCACAGTTCTGGCGGATACTCACTCCTAATTTTGAAATGAATGGGCCTCGTCACGGATCTGGTCAACACATCCAGCGGCGGTTCCCTCTGCTCGGCGGGTCAATCAGGCACCGGTTCTGCTCACAGCGATCCGGATCTCTGGTTCTGCTCACAGCGGTCTGGGTCTGGTCTGCGGTTCCGGCAAAAGTTCTTGGCAAAGAATTCAAACAGCTCGCCCGGCTGTTGAATAGTTTGCAAAAGATTTTGAGGCCTGCTGACAAATACTTTTGCTTGCAGTGGGCCTTCTTGGTTCAAAGTTCTGTAGTCCCTGTTTAGCTTGGAAGTCTAAGTGTTGGATCTCTGGATGTGAAGTCGTCGGTCAGCATGCTCCGCAGCAAATGGAATTGAATGTCTCTACCTGTCCCAGCAGTCTCTTTTTATGTGTTTTGGAAGAAGGTGTGTGTGGCATAACTGAGCCTGCCCCTCTCTACTTGTCATTGGCCCAATTCTCCCCTCTCCCATGATTGGGGGAAGGAAATGGATTGTCATCATGATGAGGTCTGTTTATGGGTCAGAGGATCCTCCCCTGGTCAATTTGCCCACAAATCTATATTTGATTCAAATACATATTTCCCAGGTATACAATTTATTGAAATTATATGTACACATTATATATTCCTTATGGTCCATGCTTGTCCACCTCTGATCTTCCTGGGGGCTTGCATTCAAAAATGACAACATTTTGCACTTTTTGACTGGTTTACCAATATCGGACATTTACCAAAAATTACACACATGTGCACAAGGAGTATGGACATTAATTGATGAAGTGTCAGATTTTTAACATGCAGACATTTGGAGTAAGACCCTATTTTCCGCTAGCAACCCCCCAGCATACACCACAGGGTTCTAACACCTCTTAAAATGTGCACAGAAAAATCACAAGAATAATGATATTACTTATATAATTCTGACAAGTCCGTACTATGAATTACCAATCTTTTTTAAAATTATGCTCTGGCCCAGATGGGTGTGGTTTAGGTTCCAAAGCACATGGGGGAAGCTTCTGTCTGCCCCCGCCTCCAGCTCGGGTGGCTCCCAGAGGCACTTCTCCTCCCACTTCTCCCAAGAGGAAGCTATTTTACGACCCCCCCAATATAACATTTGCCTGAGCCCAGGACAGTGCATTGTTCTGTGTCTCTGCCCAAAGTTCTGTAGGTGCCCCTCCCCTAATCTAATCAGAGAGGTGTCATCTCCTTTTGGTGGGGAAGCAGGATGCAGCTAGGCCTGGAAAGAGTGGCTGAGCAGGTTTCTCCTGTCGGGGGTAGTTGTCAGGCAGAATTCAGCTAAATGTCACTTTAGTTTCCAGTTTAAATCAAACTTACAATTTTTACATATACATTAAATAATTACTTCCTTCAAGTCATTTCAGAATATAGTTTTACATTGTGTCCACCTCTTAGCAAGTCTTTCCTTGGCCTGGTTTGGGTTCCTCTGTTCAGTTTTACACAAAAGTCTGGTGGTTTTAAAATGCCGGCTTTCTGATAGTGGTGAGTACCGGTATTGCATCCATTTTTGGGATCTGTCTTGAATTACTGCATTTCAATAGAGTGGTCTTTTGCTTGATAGTATAGGACCCTTGCTTAACATTGTTTTGATGGCATCCTTACAGTAGAGTGGTGATGTGGAACCCCCCACAAGAAGGTTGTATCTTTGGAGTGGTCTTGTGCCAACTGCGCAGTTCTCCTGGGTTCTGGCGTGAATGTGGGCGGCGATAGCTCATCCCCACATCCACACAGTCTATTGATTCAGCATGGGTCAAAACCCTTCACACTACCTTCCACTTGCACATTGTTGCAATATGTTGATGATTTACTTCTAGCTGCTGATTCTGAAGTTGCTTGCAAAGAGGGCACTGTATTGCTGCTTATTCATTTAGCAGCGCATGGGCATAAGGCTTTGTTGAAGAAGTTTCAGAATTGTTGACAGGAGGTCGCCTATTTGGGCTATCCCCTGTTAAAGGAGGGACGGCGACTGACACCTGAACGGATACAAAGCATCGCTGATATGTCTGTTCCAAATACACTGAAAGAGGTCAGAGCTTTAATAGGCATGGCCTCATATTGTAAACAGGGGATCCCAATTTTTTCATTGTTGATAAAACCTATGTTGGCACTGACAAAGAAGGACATTTCTTTGCCTTTACCATGGAGCATGGATTGCCAGAACGCTTTTGATCTGCTTAAGGCTGTGCTGTGTTCAGCGCCAGTTTTGGGCACACCAAATTACGAAAAAGGTTTTGTTTTGTATGTGAATGAACGTGATGGATGTGCTTCAGCTGTTTTGACACAGGAACATGGGGGCAAGAATAGGCTTTGCGGCCATTTTTCCTCCACGTTAGACCCTGTTGCATGTCCTTTGCCAAGATGTTTGAGACCTGTAGCTGCTGCTGCTGCATCTGTAAAACAAAGTGAGGGTATGGTTTTAGGCCATTCTTTAACCGTGATGGTACCTCACTCCGTAGACATTCTATTAAACAGAACGCAGACACAACATCTCACATCAGCCCGATTAACAAGAAACGGGCTGATTCTATTTGCTACACATATCCAAATTAAGAGATGTTGTTCATTGACTACGGCTGAATTATTGCCTTCTCCACAAGAGAAAGATTGCAGTGACGAAATGTTGCATGATTGCCTCTTTATTACAGAACAAGAAACAAAGGGCAGAATTGATTTAATTGATACACCCTTAAAGAATCCACAAGGGGAGCTATTCTGTGATGGCTCCTGTTCTAAACTTCAAGATGGTACATCCACCATTGCTTATGCAATCACCACGTGAGGCACTATTGTGGAGACTAAACGCATTCCGCATAATTCTGCGCAGGCCGCAGAGATTATTGCACAAATCAGATCTTGTGAAATTTCAGAAGGGCTTAGTGTAAATATATATAAATCTAGTACGCATTTGGGGTGGTTAATAATTTTGGTCGACTATGGGCTGAGAGAGGATTCTTGACCTCACATGGATCAAAAGTTCTACATGGCACTCTGATAGTCTGGTTGCTGCACTTGCGCTTCCTACGCAACTAGCAAAAATGAAGTGCGGCGCACACCAGAAAGTGACGGACGATGTGGGAAAAGGGAACGTTTTTGCTGACAGAATAGCCAAAAAAGACTGCTATTGATTTGCACTCAAAGATGTAGGTGCTCGATCCAACAAGATGGGTTACTGAGACTTGTATGATAAACAAGGGGATTAGCTGTGTAAAAGAAATTCAGGCTGAAGCTATCCCAGAAGAAATCAAACAGTGGGCTGAGGGTCTAGATGATGAGGATTGTTTGGTGGCTAATGAGAAGCAAAGATGGATGCTACCCAATGACTATGTAACTGCTATGGTCACCATGGCTCATGGCCCAACACACATTGTGCCAAAAAGATTTGCCGACAGTTAAATCCTGTCTGGTATAACACTAATATCCAGAAAAGTGCTGAATGTCTTGTCCAGAGTTGCATGATATGCTTGCAACATAACATTGGGAGGGGAACACCGACACCGAAGGGCAGTTTTGGTCCCCTCTTCCATGCCTTTTGAGGTGATCCATTTTGATTATATTGAGATGCAACGTTGTCAAAACCTTAAGTATGTCCTAGTTGTGATATGTGTCTTTAGCACATTGGTTGAGGCTTTCCCACTGAAAGCCTCAACCGCAAAATGTCAACAGCAAAGACCATGCTTAAGGCATATTTTCCTAGGTTTGGCTTGCCTAGATTAACTTGGTCCGATAATGGTCCACATTTTATCACTGCTGTCATTCTGCAAGTATGTGCAGGATTACAGATTGATAAACGGTTCCACTCGGCCAGACATGCTCAGAGTGCTGGCCTTGTGGAACACCATAATGGTATTCTAGAGAACAAAATTGCCAAGGTGTGTGCGCATGGCAACCTGAAATAGCCTGGCGCTTTTCCAATAGCCTTACTATCAATGCGGACGACCTCACAATCAAAGACAGGGCTCTCCCCCTATGTGATTGTCATGGGGAGACCAGTCAATGTATGGAATGCACCGAGGCCCAATCATTTGAAAGAAATTGAGTATCCGTTTTTGTCTTACTATTGTGGTCAGTTGACTCAAAACTTGCATTTGATTCACCAACAGGTATGAGCAGACCTCCCTGTAAAATACGAGGGTCCAGGTCATCAACTCCTACCTGGTCAGTGGATTCTGGTGAAGAATTTCGAGAAAGGGACCTGCCTTGCACCTCGTTGGAAAGGACCACACCAGATCCTTTTGGATACGCAAACCGCAGTACGAGTGACCGGAAAGAAACACTGGATCCATGTGACATATGTGAAGAGGATTCCTTTTCCTCTACCCTATGACGAGGGGGAGGAGAAGGGAATTGACAATCATAATGCTCACAACAAGCCTGCTTTGATCGACACCGAAGGTGTCAGAAAAGTCCTTCTTGAGCCCACGGCACCTGGGGTGATTGCTGCTTCTTCATTTTCCTCTTCACTGTCGATTGATCTTGTTTCTGCTTCTTCATCTTCTTCAGGAAACGACAACACTTTGTTCACCGATCATTCAGTACTTGGAGTTGTAAGGTACAATCTGTGATCACGGAACATGATTTAGATTTAGGGCGTGCTGACATTACATTAATGTAATAGAATAGGAAAGTACAGCTAGGATTCTGTGCCCACAAGAATCCCACAAGAAACCACTGTTCAGCCAGCCCCTTGTCATTCCTCTGCTGCAGACAATAAGAGGGAAGGACTGGCAAAGTTACCTTCAATCAAGATAGGCCATGTGATCAAGTGCCACCCACGGATGAACTAAAAAAGCCTAACAGTGAGGCTTCTTAACGGATGCTGAGAAACTATGCCTATTTTAGAGGCCACTTGTACTGAAAAGGATCTTGATAATTTTGCTGATAATGAGTCTGCCCATCGAGGGTCATGGTCCCCAAGGTCCAAATGTATACTGATCACAATAACAGCTTGTAAGTGTCTTCACTGTGTCTTTGGATTAAGGCACTATATAAATAACACATCATTATCATTATCATTGATGATCATGAACGCAACCCATGCCATTCTGAATAAGACCAATTTTTGGATATGTTAACATCTGCCACAACATGGGGAAAAGGGATTGGGCTGGTATATACATCCTCACCCTCTAACTACTGCTTGTTATGCTTCGCTTAGGGCATTATTCTTTGGCCGATGGAACGGTAGTGTCACTGGGAATTTTGATGGGACTAATCTCAAAGAGTTTGAAAAATGAGTTTTAGCATCTTTAGGATGTTCCCTGTTTACGAATAGGAGCAAGCTAAATGTTGCTTCTATTAGGCCTTCTGATAGACTTTCCAGACCTTTGAAATCAATGATTACCTTTAAAATGGCTCCAATAGGTAATAGGGATGCCATGCCTCTTTTCTATACTGTTAATCATAGTCCAAACTCTGTTCCATTTGCATACAAAGAGAGTGTTCCCAACCAATGGGTACATTTAAGGGATCTACAAATGTTGCTGTGCTAACCAGTGAAGATAGACCTCTATATGTAGCAGATTATGTTTACTTTGTTTGCGGTAATGAGGCATATCTTGGTTGCCAAGAGATTGGGAGAGTACTTGTTATTTATGTATACTATTACCAGGCGTATATGTTTTCACCATGCTGAAGTTTTTAGAACTCGTCCCAGGCAGGATGAGGATGTTGACAGTCCCTCACAGATTCTGGGTGACGTTGCTAAATCCTTTGTGACATTTTGGGGACAGATAATAAACTCCCAAGATATTAGAAAATTGGCAAGGGTTTTAGAGATAATCATCAATGAAACCACTGACATCCTATACAACATGACACTACAGCAAAAGGCTATTAGATTAGTGGCTCTTCAAAATATGATGGTGCTAGACATCTTTCTAGCTGAGCGTGGTGGTCTTGTGCAAAATAGTGGAATCTCTGTGTTGTGTTTTTGTACCTGATTCCTCCCCCACTATATTTAAGGCAATTAAGAAATTGTACACCTTAAGTACTGAAGTACACATTCTAGAGGAAAGCTGGGATATTGGCACATGGTTCTGGGACTTGTTACAATCTTGGGGCTGGAAAGTCTTTTCAGTTCTAATGGTGATCCTTGGTATTGTACTGTTTTGCTGCTGTTGCATAGAGTGTCTTCCTGTCATTTGTTCTATGATAGGGGGGAGTTGTGCACAAGTAGTTGGTAAACGAGAACCTAAGACACATATGCCTGGAAAGATTACTAATGCCTTGGTAATGCAGGGCATTGCTATAAAGCAGTTAATGGCGATCAATGTTTTTGAGGATAGCGATTCAGGATGTTCTGATGATGATACATGGTTTTTGGATGATGCTAATGTTTGAGTAATGCTCTTGGTTTAGGCCAAAAGGAGGGTTTGTTAAAGTATATTTTGCATGAATACCGCCTGATAGCAAACATTGGCCTAACCACATTCTTATCGCACTTTAAATCACATTTGAATGAACCTGAAATCGGCTGACTACACTGCCATTTTAAGTTATCCGCCATTTTGATTAACTCCTGCTTTCTGTCCCATATTAGAATTTGTGTTTTCGGCTCCAGCAGAGCAAAAGGAACTTTGTACTGTGTCAACGTAGATAAACATGCTGAAGCTGCTGAGGTGGATTGTTTATCCTGCACTAAGGAAACCAGGGAGCTAAACCAGAGCTGTGCTAATCAGTAATTCAGATGCCATCTGTATCAACAGTGTCTTCCCCATTCAAATAGCGAAACAGAATGATGAATAGTTGAACATGTGCTTTTGCAGAAATCTTTGTTTTCGCTCCTTGAAAGTGAGCTGACTTTAAACTTAAGAGCAAATGGTAGACAAACATAAGTAAATGAAATAAGGACTGTTATCTTTGTGTCCATTGTTTGAAAAACATATGAAGTGTTTAACAGGAAACAATAAACTATTCAAAGAATGTTTGAACATCTCTTAGTTATGTGGAATGGCTATGTACCCTAGGTAAATGTGTTACACGAAGAAAGGCTGGATGATGTGTAACATCAATTGTAAGAAAAATGTATTTTTTTTAATTTAAGTTTATTAAGATTTTCAAAACAAGCAAACGTACATTGCATAGCAGTATCAGGGAGTTATCAAAGTGACAAACATACAACCAAATCTTTTTCCCCAACAGTTTATGCATAATGCATTCAAGGTAGTTTTCCCCTCCCACACCTAGCTCCCGCAGAACAGTATTTCCTCCTTCAATGAAAAATGTATGTGTCTCTGAAGGTTGTGATTAGTGCATGGTGAAAGTTCTTTAGTAACAACAATACGATTGGTTGCCTTCTTGGGTCCTTTTCTTGGCCGTGACATAGGTCTCTTTCATTAGTACATTCAGCATGTTTTCACTGGTTGAGTGGGTAAGATCATTTACTCCTCTTTCTGACAGTCATCACATATCCTCAGACATATATTTATGGACAAAGTCGCCTCAAAGCAGGTAACAGTACATAGATTTTCCATGTAGGGTCGCAGTGATTATTTCTGTTACACATATATTCAAGGCAACATTAACCCTTTCACCCTTACTTGGCAAACTGTGACATTTCCACATTACCAATGCGGCGCATGCCACTAACAAGAGGTGGGCTGCCAGGCCCTAATCCTTTTCCATTCCTCTTCACATCTTTCAAAACCAAATAGAATAAGGAAGGGGTCTGCGGCTCTCAGAATTCCATCGAGATCTTTGATCCACCCCAGGACCTCGTCCCAGTAAACCCTGATCTGGGGGCAGCCCCATCACATGTGCCAGTAGTCCGCTTTTTCTCTGCATTCACTCAAACACAGCGGGCTTATTGACTGAGTCATCTGGGAGAGCCTGCTCGGATCATATTGCCACCTGTGTAATAATTCCATCGCATGAAGCTTATATTGACTGGATATTGAGACCAGGGAAGCGGCCCTGCACATTCTTCCCCACATGTCCAGGCCAATTTCATCACTGAGATCTCTCTCCCATCTGGCCTTCAAGTGCAAAGTAGATCACCTCCTGGCCTCGATCAGTTCCCTATACATGGCTGATATCAATCCCTTGATTTCCGTTCTGGAGTTTAGCAACTTCTCGAACAGGGTGAGATCTCTACTGATGCTATCTTTCCACTTATCCCTTGTCAGAGTACCTTTGAGCTGCAGGAATTGGAAAACAGACAGGGGGCCATAGGCGTTGCTAGGGAGGGTAAGGTGGCTATAGCCCCGGGTCTTTTGGTTGTAGCCCCGGATAGAAGTTCAGGGGCTACAACCAAAAGGCTATAGCTATCCCTGAGTCCTGCCTGTACCGTCATTAGCTTAGCCCCTGATCTTTTCCAGACCTAGCAACACCCCTGCAGGGAGCCCAGCCTCGAAGCTTCTTCCAATTCCGAGATTGTGATGAAGAAAACATCCCTCCACAGCTGACCTACTTTCTGCAGCCAAGCCTCAAACCCGGATTGAAATCTCTCCAGGTTGGGAATGTCCTCTCTGATGCCCGGAGCCCATAATTCACTCAGGGGGGACGGCCACAACGTGATCTTTTGCATGTCACTCCTCTCCCTCCATATCTCCCACATAGTCCCCTGTATCGGGTGATCCCTTAGTCTTTGTAACAATTTGTTTCTCGGTACCCAAAGCCACTTGGAGACAGTTGCTGGGACCAAATAATAATTATCTGATGAAATCCATTGGGGGGTCTTGCTGATTCCTTAGGTGGTGAATCAGAATTCGTAATTTGGCAGCTTCATAATATTTCCTCAGGTCTGGCAGCCCCACTCCATCCTTGTTTTAGGGTAATGTCAGGGTGTTATTGGCCACCATTGCTTTCTTTCCCTTCCAGAGGAACCTTACAATAGCTCTTTTGACCTCATTGAAGAAGAGCTTCAGTATTTTAATAGGGAGTATCTGAAACGGTTAAAGGAATAAGGGGAGACATAGAATTTTAACCACATTGAGCCTTCCCAACCATGATATTGTGAGTTTCTCCCACCTGGCCAGGTCAGCATGGAATCTCAAAAGGAGGGGTTGCGGGGGAGGGGGGGATTGGCATCATAGAGTTTATATATGTCCCTCGCAATGTATATTCTCAGGTATTTCAACGTGACATTTTCTACCATGAGCCCCAGTGGGGAGAGTCTTTCCATGTCTGTTGGTGTGGTTTCATGCAGGTGGCATAGAATTGACCTAGCTTTATTTATTTTGAAACCTGAGAGCTCCCCACAGTCTTTGATTAGTTGGAATGCTCTAGGTATGGAAGACATGGGGTTCACAATGTGTAGAAGTAGGTGAATGGCATATAGAGCCACCTTGTGTTCGTTCCCTCCCAGTTGGAGTCCTTCTACCTGTTGGTCTTTCCTCAATTTCTGGGCTAGGAGCGCTAGTGAGAGTGCAAAAAGTATCGCTGAGAGGGGACACCCCTGTCGTGTTCCCCTACCCAGCTCAAACCACCGGGAGTATTCCCCATTCACGAAGACCGAGGTTTTGGGGGATGTATACATGGCTTGGGTCCCACTCCTAAATTTCGGGCCTATTCCACTTTTCGGAGGACCGCCATCAGAAATCCCCATTCAACCCTGCCAAAGGCCTTCTCGGCATCCACCGACAGTAGAACAGGGTCATTTTTCGGGACTCATTAATCAAGTGTAGGGTCTTCCGCATGTTATCGGCGCCCTATCTGTCCAGTATGAAACCGACTTGATCGGCGTGTATCAGGCGAGGCATCAGTGTTTCCAGCCTGGCGGCAAGAACTCTGGTGTAAATCTTAGCGTCCACATTCAATTAAAGATATGGGATCATAAGAAGCACACTGCTTGGGTCGGTTTATGGTCATTTCATCTAAAAGCATTTCATCTAATGTCCTTCCATTGAAATGTTTCCATATAAAAACTTTCCATCTAATGCATTTTCTTTCTTTTTTTTGTTCTTTCTTTTGGGGAGGTTCCGAAACCAGGGCTCAGACAAAGGAATCCGGGGTTCTCCCAGTATCAAGAATCTTGTTAAAGAGATCCACCATGAAAGGGAGAATGGGGAGAGAAAGGATCTATAAAACCCGGCGGTGAGGACGTGTTCCACAGGAGCTTTTCCAAGTGACAACCTTTTGACTGCATTTCTGATTTCCTCTTCATTTATCAGGGCCTCTAAGTTAAGGGATTCATCGTAAGAGAGTTTCTGCATTTCAACAGAAGCCAAATAATCTTCAGTTCCCAGCTGACCGGGATCTTGCTCTGATCGTTACAAAATCTCATAAAAAGAGGCGAATGCTTCTGGGATAGCTCCATTCATTGTACTTTGGGGGCTCCCTCCATCTCTATTTCTACAACTCTACGTTCCACCCATTGTTCCCTTAATCTGGCGGCCAACAGTGCATCTGCCTTGTACCCTTTTTCATAGGACTTCTGTCTCAGAAATTGCAGTTTACACACTATTTGCCCATTTTCTAGAAGTCAGAGCTCTTACCTCTTTTGTTTTACATACAGAATCTTGTTGGCTCTTCCTTCCCCAGCTCTCATCCCTTCCCCATCCAGAAGGCAAATCTCTTTCCTGAGTTTATTTTCAACCAGGTCCCTTTCCCTCTTCTTGCTCGAGCCCTCTCTGATTAGAACACCCCACCGCGTAGCCTTCCCTGCCTCCCACACCATCAGTTTTGAGATCTCCCCTTTATTTTTTATCTTGAAATATTCATTAATCTCATTTTCCATCTCCGTCTTAAAGACAGGGTCTTTCCAGAGAGATACATTACACCGCCATTGACACCCTTTCATGGGTAAGTTGTCCCAGTGCATGTGGACCTTGACCATGTCATGGTCAGACCATGAGACAGGGACAATCTCTGATCTCGTCATAGCATTATTTAGTTCTTCAGACAGATATATATAGTCAATCCTAGTGAACGTATTGTGGGGGGCAGAATAAAAGGTATAGCCCGATTTGTCAGGATGAAGCCCCCTCCATGCATCTCGCAGCCTGTATGATTTCAACATTTCCGCAACCTCAGTACAGCTCTCATCGGCCGGTTCCCTTGCATCAGGGTTACCTGCTTTCCTGTCCAGGCTGGGGTCAGCCCATAAGTTAAAGTCACCTCCAAGGAGGACATGACCCATTGCTTCTAACATAATTTTGGGAATTATCTCAGCAAGAAACCGGGATTGTCCCGAGATGTGGAGAGTACACTGTGGCAAATGTGATGCACACCTTCTTTATTAAGCCCCTATATGTCTGCCCATATCTTGGTGGCTGTGAAGTCTAATCCTTTCCTAATGAGTATACCAACACCCCCTTTCTCAGAGGCCTGACCCTCAGTATTTTTGTCCCCATTCGCACACCTGGAACCTTTCGCTCTTCCCCTCATGCGTATTTTGTTTCTTGCAGAAGGAGGACGTCAAGACCTGACCTGTGAACATACCAGGGATCTTTTGGTCAGAGATTTCAGTCCCTTAAAATTTAGTGTTCCTACCCTGAGGAACACTCTCGTCCGTGAATCATAATTAACTACCATTACTACTTACATATGTCAAGTGACCCCTCAATGGAGATCGGCAACCTAGCAAACCGTGAAACAACATCATATGCACCAATCTGTAACCTAATTAGGATTTTTTTCTCACCCCTTCACCCCCTCACTGGGCTAGTGAGCTCAACTGGAAACAGTAACTGTGAGGTAATGGCCGGACCACTGTCGGAGGCCGTTACCTCACAGCCCCATGCATAGAATAAAAAATCACAATAACATTTGAGCTGCCAGTTCTCTCCTAACCCCTTCTCGTGACTCAAACTGTAACACTGCGATAAACATATGTTTCTCAAATAAATTCAGTCACTATTACCTACACTCCTCCTCTGTTCAGTGAGGGATGTATCAACCCACTCATCCAAGCCCTGCCACATCACTGTGCATTGCTGGCAGCAGAAACATCATAATGGCCGCCGGAAAGCATGCTGCTCGCTAGAAATCACCAGAAATTGCGCAGTGAAAACCTGAAAAATAGGCCACCATCCTCCTTTGCCTATCTTAGTGAACACAGGAGATCACTGCCAAAAACCATCATTGGGCTACCCACAAATAGCCTGAAACCACTTGGAAATAGCAATGCTGATTGAAAAAGAAACACAGAGCTATTTGAAAATCCGTTTTCTTGATTGTCAAAAATTGCTAAAATCATGGCTCGCAAATCACCTAAAAGATCCAACCTCTTTGTTGGGTGTTCCACATCATTTACTGCAAGAATCCACACAAATACCATGTCAGCAAAAATCATATATTCTCAGAACAACATCCTATTTTAAATATACTTGATGGAAAGACAGCTGTCAAAAATGGGTGTAATACCGTTGCTCACCTCTACCAGAAAACCAGCGTTTTAAAACAATTTGTGTAAAGTTGAACAATTGAACTCAAACTATGCCAAAGAAGAGAATTCCATCAAAATGCCATATAAGAGTGCCACACAGTGATTTCATGTTGAAAAAGACTTGATTTAAAAATATGTTGCTTATTTTAAGTTTACAAATGTTATATTTTTTTCACAAGGAACTATGTTACAATTGATCAGAAAGTAACCTGATGCAGTTAAAACTCCAAAAGGCTTGCTTCCCTGAGAACCCTTCACACCTTGTCATTCCCACCAGAAGGAGGATGTCACATTGGCATGCTAATCAAGAGGGGAGGAATTTTTCTCTGCAACCCCGAGAAAGGGACAATAGATGCCTTGGACTGAATAGGGAATGCTAATTTGGGGTGTAGCTGACAACAAACTGCTGCAGGAAACAAGACATGTGACCCTCTGAGTCAGCCCAGCTCTGGGGGCGGAAAATGTGAAACTTTGAGATTGTGAAAATGAAAAATTCACTCAAAGTTCAAGACTAAGCTGGACTTTGTGTGATGTTCTGAGACTAAACCCCGGAATTTTTTGATATTGTAGCTGCAGTGTTTTTGCTATAAACATGAAAAATTACAGTAATATGCTCAGAGAGCATATGCATGTATGTATCAAATTTGGTGCGGAATGAATATTGAAAAACCCTCCAAAAGCGCAAAAATGTTGTCATTTCTGAACCCAAGCTCGTAGAAACATGGGATTTGAACAGAAATGTACCTTGAGCAATCTGTCATGTAATTAAGTATTCTCAACAACTTGTGTATCTGGGAAATTTGCTTTTTGGGAAAAATAGATTTTCTATGTAAAAGCAAAAGGGAGGGATTTCTTTTGGACCATAAACACAGCATCACTCTGACTCATTCTGACACGCTGATCCTTTCTCCAATCAGGGGATAGACAATCCTCTAACCTATCAGATCTTTAGAGGGCTGGGCATTGTAGAATCAGCCTCCCCACCCACTTTGGAAATACATAAATAGGGACTGTGAGGACAGATAGGACACACATCTTTCCACTACTCAACTGATTTCTTGGCACAGCACCCTGCAGGAAGACTCCAGACTCCAGACGCCAGATCTAGAACCAACTCTAGAACCAAACTCTGGAACCCTGAAGCAGAGGCCTAACCAAAACTGAACTCTTTGCAGCAGGCCTTCAAAATCTTTTGCAACCTGATTCTAACCCCTAAACATCCACAGGGCCTAACTAAACCATTCAACAGCCTGGCTGAGCTGTTTTAATGTTCTAGCCAAGAACCCTGTGCTTGAACCAAGATCCAGGCCCAGAAAGCAGCGCTGTATCCAGAACCCGTCAGATCCAGTTCAAGAGGCCACCCAGACCGCAGTGCAGTGCTGAGAGCAGAACCCAGTGCCTGATCCTGTCCGGTGGCGAGAGTGAAGCCAAACCCTTGACCAGATCTTTGACGAGGCCCACTCCATTCCAAAGCATAGGAGTGAGTATTTAGTCTAGAACTGTCCATAGTCAGCTCTTAGTTTAAAGTAATATTATTCCATCCATTCGACTTATCCAGAACTGCATTATAGAATCCTGTATCCATCCTGAATTCTTCTCATTATATTATTTGTGATAATTGTAGCAATAATCATCTTCGTGCTGATATTTTCTGAAGAGGGACAAGTGCTTTGACGGACAGAGATCAGAGCGGAGGCGCCCTGTTCTGGTGGCTGCCTGTTGAGTGTCTTGCTTCTTCATAGCTCCTTAGTCTAAGCCTATCCTTGTTGCTAAATCTTTAAATCGTGATCTGTCATTTTGAAATCTTGACTTTATTTCTGAAAAATCTACCTTCACAAAAACCTCTGTAATTTTGGAACCACACTTCCTAGAACCAAAATTTAACTGTCATTATGATGCTAAGATCCTAAGCTTTCCATCCAACCTAAAACGGAAAAGTTGCAGTGAATTGCAGTTTAGCTCCATTTCACCACATGTCAAAATAGCTGTAACTTGTTTTCAACTGCTGAAATTCGTTTTCTATCTGATAATCATTCATGAATCCTTGATAGTGTTGACATGAAACAATTCAAAGTAACTCTCACTAATCCGGAATCTCCTTTAGTGAATTAAAATCATTTTAGCATATTTTTCCATCCATTGCAATCACATTCAAAAGCATTTTTGCCTGTTTTAAAATCATACCTGTTTTCTCCACGCTTGCTGGGGGAACTGGAATTGAACTGCATCATTGAGTGTATTCTTGAAACCTGTGTGCCCTCATTTCTATCTCTTCATATTGCATAGTGGGAGGATTGAGTAGTCACCGGGGAAAACGTGATCATATTGTCTTTTGATTGAAACCATATCAAGTTTATTTCTGTGTTGCATTTTCCCATCCTTGCATTTCCTTGAACCATAAAAGTATTCTCTGCTACCTTGTCCTTTCTATTACTACTCCTAAGTGATTAAAGAGATTGTTGATATTGTGATATTACCGATTACTGATTACTGTTCATATTCATAAGAGTGCTATTCAGATATTATTTTCTTCATAAAAGTGTGATATATATATTGTTCAATTCTTCCAATAAACCTTTTAATTTGCAAAACAAACCTACTTCTTGGCTCAGTGAGGTTGGGGAGATCCAAAGAGAGGGGCGTTATATAAGGGTTTATCCAGATTTTAAGAAATTTGACATCAAAATATATAAATAAGGGCTTCCATTGGGCATCCCAGACTAGGCATTGACTTAGTTGGAGCGCTGGATTGAAGTGACTTACATCAGCGATGCCCGAATACGTAAAGTCATACCTGCACTATGGCCAGTCGCCCACCGACCTCTGTGGTGCGTGGAACCTCAGATTCCTGAGGTTATAGGTCAACCGTCCCTCGATAAGGCATGGGCGAGGTAGCAGGGAAAACCCCCATAGTGGTGGGACCAATGTTCCTGCCGACCTCAGTAATAATGTGTGATTTAAGCACCAAGGCCCCTTCAAACTTGAGTGATGCGTGACCTTTGGGAGCTATATTGAAACATCAGGTATGATCAGCCTTCTGCCTCTGGCGAGGCGTTGCCTCTTCTAAATTTCCTCGAGTCTTTGACATGCTTTCTTCTTGGTGCTTGGATGCGCCATTCTCTTCCACCCTGTCCCCCCTCTCCCTGGTCTCTCTCTTCGTCCCGTTATCCAGCAGTTCTGATATACAGTTCTTGATGGCTCTCAACCGCTCCTTTTTGCCTTCATTCTCAACAAGAGAGAGAAGGGATACCCCATCCGTAGCAGATTCCACGTTCCTTTAGCCATTTCATGAGAGGGAGGCATATTCTCCTTAGGGCAAGAGTCATGGATGATAAGTCTTAAAAATCGTGACACGCGCTTTGCCCCGGGCGACGGCGCCACTACGTTTGGCCCTGTCCTGATAGTTGTGTGAGCAGTCTAGGATGGATCTAGTGCGCCCTGATGGTACCCCCGCTCTATGCATTCTCTCAGTTTTGGGCTCATTGATTACTTCGTCTTCAAACAAAAGTTTCATAATGTCGTGAAGCGTCTTCTTCAGGTCCTCCTCAGAGTCCCCATCTCATTCCGGGATGCCAAAAAAGAATAGGTTGTTTCGCCTCTCACAATTTTCGAAGCCATCCATTTTAAGCCAGAATTCTTCCTCTCTGTGTTCTATTTCTGCTATTCTATGGTCCATTTGAGTTTCCAGAGTACTTAGAGAGGTTTGGTTATTCTCGACTCCATCAAGCCTCTCTTCCATCTTGTCCATATGTTGCGTGATCTTTTCGATTTCCCCCCCCCGAAACTGGCTTCCATGGTCTTCATCTCATTCAGTAAGGATGCAATATCGCCTTTGGTCACAGCTGATTCTGTACCTGTGGTAGCCATGCTCATGTCTTGGGGAGACCCGAGTGTAGAGGGATATGGCGAGTAGGCAAACTCTGCTAGTTTCAATTTTATGTCCATGGGCTTCAAGGCGAGCTCCCCAGTCAATATTTGGGCTTATTAGAATGTGGGGGAGGAGAGCCCCCCTCCTCCTGTGAGTGATAAGGTTTCGTGAATGTGTCTATGCAAGGCTTTGCGCTTCAATAGAGGTTACTCCCCAGGGAGCGGGCCTTTCACTCAGGATCCTGCATAGAACTCATAGTCTCTGATCGTAGGGCTGATGCCACTCAGGATCTCTTCATATCTTATGTCCCTATGCATTCACTGGGGCTGTGGTGACGTCCGTTTCTTCAGGTCCCCAGGTGTTAGCGTGGTCTGGGTTTTGTGCTACTTTCTGATGGGATGTCTATGGAGGAGGGCACATACCCCAGAAAAAAAGGGGCCCAACCCTCCCGGTGCCAAGTAGAGCACAAGGACTGATATAAGAAATATGCATCGTTCGGGTGCACCAAGTGAAAAGGGGCCTATAAATGCACCCTCCCAGACCTCATCTTGTTAGGTCCCACTGGAGAGTAGGAGTGCATGTTTTGTGGTTGGTAGTTCAGTGGAAGTCCCCCAACTTCTCAGGAGCCAGTTGGATGGAGTATCCAGGAACCATTTTCATAGAGGAAGGCACACGCCCCAGTATCGGGGGCCCATCCCTCTATCAGCAACCTAGATTGTATAGCAACTTTTGTCCGCTGTGGGGTTCGAGCGCTGTGATTCCTTTTGTGGCAATCAAGGTTGTGTACTTGGTGCGACCTGTGAAGTCATTTTGGCCCATGTCTTTATGCTAGAAAACAGCAGGTCCAGGCCATCAGAGGGAGGGACGATCCTGCTTAATGGCCAAGGCAGTATCGATGGCCTGGGCACTCACAAATATTGCATGGGGTGATTTAAATTCCCTCTAGGGTCAATATCTCATTTTGATATGTATTGCAGCCTTTTACCAGTGATTAGTCTTATCAGTAATCAGCACGGATGCCATCAGAATGGTTCCAGGAATGCCATGCAGTTTGAAGCGTGCACGGGCACCAAAGACCAATTAACAATTTGCAGTCTTTCTTCCCACCACACAAACCTATCACATTAACAGTGTCGTGATACTGCTACGCTTCTCTCCAATGTGCCCATTCACCACATATCACAACTTGTTGGGGAGCAAAGAAGTTCTTCTGTTTTACCATGGGCAGGGTTCATGTACACACTAGGTGTGGGGGTCTCTTGGTCAGACCTCTGGCGTTCTGCTCTCTCCTGGGATAGTATTTGCGTTTGCCCAGGTTTCATGGGGGGGTAAGAGGGGATGGAGTGTTCTGTCCTCCACCTCGCTTATCAATGGTCCTGCGCTCTGTAAGCTCTGAGTGTACGGGCCTCTCCTCCCTTCACTTGTCCTAATTCAGTGTTGTATCCCTCAGGGGGCACTAACCTTGCAGCCCGTTGGTGGGAGCTGGTTGGGAGCATTGAGAAGTCTGTGCGGCGTGTGGCGGGGCGCCTGGAATCTTCCCCGTAGGCTGCAAACACGCATCATCTCCAACGGTGTTAGCTCTTCTCCACACACGAGCCCTTAGCGTGGAGCCTGGCAATATAAGGAACGTGCTGTTCGCCCAGTCACAGACTCACCCAACCTCTATCATGTAGGGCGAGAGACAACTAACTCGTTTGTTCCTCGTGTTGCATCCCCGGATTGAAAAGATCTCGGCGCAGCAGGACTCCGGATGCTGTGGCGGGCAGGTGCAGGCACTCGCAGGGGTCTCCAGCGTTCGGTGGGAGGCATGGCAGTACACCGCCGAACCACTTCAGGCAACGGGAGTGCAGTTGTGTTCTCTCCCGCTACGCTTCTTACTGGATGGGGGCATTCGTGGTGGAGCTTGCCTCGGAGCACCTGATTGTGGCGCTGCCCGATGACAGGCCTACGCGGCGGCGTGACGTTTCACGCTGCCGCGCTAAGTATAAATAAAGGGGGCGTTCCCGGCCGCATTAGAGCGACCGGGAAGCCCGAACACGAAGGACTGGTGTCGAGTGGTTCCTTCATGTGTCGGGGGCTTGCGGCATCGCGTGGGGGCTCTGACCCGCCCCCAACAGTGGCGACGAAGCGGTGAGGGAGACCCGGGCCCGGTGGTGAAATCTCTGGGAGATTAATTTTTTCTAAACGAAACGGAACGAATTTTCGTTTCCTCTCATGCCGGGTCGCGGGACGCACACGCGGCCGGTGGCCATTTTGTTCAGAGGCCGTGAAACTTCACGAGGCTCCGGTTTGGAGCGTGGAGTTACGACAGGCCTAATTTTTGGACTCATTAGTAGCAGGAAGCCTACCCTGCACGCCCATGTCTAATTTGTGGATTTTAACTTGTTTTTGGGTCTTTTACGTCGTTTGAAAGCCAGGAGAGGACTGATATGACAGGGCCAATCCACTATCTTTGGCTCAATTTTTGGAACCTCTAAGTACATTTGGAGAGCGGCAACGTGGATCCACGGTGTTCTTTGCCCCCTTCATCATCAGAGTGCCGTGGGTTTTTCTTCTTTGTCCTCTTCATCATCAAGCCTGGCTGCTCTGGATAACTGTGCTTTTGGACATCCACTGGTGCCTTATCCGGATATCTCCCTGTGCTGGAACTGTTGTGTACCCGGGAAGGAGGGGTGAGTCGCACTGTGTCGGTGGGTGTCTGAGTTGCGGCCCTCAGGACAGTAGGCGGGGGTGCCTGTGCGCTCAAGCCCATGGGCGACTCTGAGGATTCGGACAGTGGTGGTGCAGCAGCGTCCCTTCCCCGCGATCGTGGCCAGGCAGCGGCTCAACAACAGGCCGCCCTACCTCCCGTGATCCAAGTCCTTGCAGGACCGCCACCAGGACAACCGGGTTTTCCCATTATGGCTCAAGCAAGAGCACCCGCGGCCCATGCCGCCTTGCAGCCGATTCCGGAATTCGATGCGTCAGGCCCACCCTCGAGCATGGGGCCCCGATGGAGAAAATGGGTGAGCCGCCTCGACATGTATTTCAGGGCTGCTCAGGTGATGGATGATGACAGCAGAATTGCCACCATGCTGTATTCGGCAGGGCCGACAGTCCAGGAGATATTTGAATCGCTTGCTCCTGTCAACAACTCTTATGATGCGGCCAAGGCGGCCCTCCTCGCACATTTCCTTCCCCTTGCAAACGTGGACTATGAGAGGTTCGTCATGCTATCGGCGAAGCAGAAGGAGGAGGAGACACTGGACACTTTTTATGGTCGCTTACGCCGCCTCTCCCTCGGTTGTGCATGGGGGGATGCAGACGACATGATACGCACCATGCTAATCCAGGCATGCTCCTCCGGCAAGCTCAGGAGGCAAGTCCTGAGAGAGCCGGGCCTCACGCTGCCCCGTATTTTGGAGCTGGGCAGGTGCCACGAGGTAGCAGAGGCACGCGCCAACAAGATGGAAGCTGCGTCTCGGTCGGTGAGGTCGGAGGAGGTGTGTGTCGTGTGGCGGGGTGGCCGAGGAGTGAGACGCCCGGGTGGAGGACCCCGAGACAGGGCTGGGAGAGCCGGGGAGTCGTGCCAGAAGTGTGGATACGATCTCCCTCATATGGCAGAATGCCCGGCGGCTGGAAAGACCTGTGGGAGGTGTGGACTGGCCGATCACTTCTCGAGAGTGTGTCGGGCAGCCATGCCGGTGATGGTGCCGAGAGGTCAGGCACGGACATGGGCTCCGCGCCAGAGCCAACAGCCCAGTATTGCCCAGGTAGAACAAGGGGAAGTTGAGTCCCATCCGGAAGGAGCCGAGGAGGAAGACGAGGAAAACATCTTTTTCGTCTCAAGCGTGGGAGTACTTAAAGGAAGAAGCCGGAGACAGCAGAGATGTATGGTCGAGATCAATCACTCCCCAGTCCCAGTGCTCGTTGACACCGGCGCCTCTGTCAATGTGATGGCCAGAGGGCATTATGACTCCCTCAAACCCCTTCCGGGTCTGGTCGCACCGAAGGCCCGCATATTTGCGTTTGGGGGTCAGGAACCGCTACCGCTCGATATTGCCTTCGTGGCAGACGTGGAACATGATGGCTCACAAATCAGGGCCCGATTTTATGTGACCCCGGTGAGCAACAATACCCTGCTCAGTTGCGCAGCTGCGGAGGCCTTAGGTATCGTCAGCTTTGCATACTCCGTCCACCTGGAGGACATTAACGATCTCCTCGACAAATATGCTGCACTCTTCAGTGGGATCGGAAAGATGATCGGGGAACCAGTTCGATTACACATCGATGAGTCAGTACAGCCCATCGCATTGAAACACCGACGAGTACCTTTTCATTTAAGGGAGCAGGTCGATAAGGAGCTGGACAAGTTGGTGAGCTTGGACATCATCGAAAAGGTTGAGGGCCCAACCCCCTGGGTGTCCCCGATCGTGGTGGCCAGAAAGCCCAAGCAACCCGACTCGGTACGCATTTGCGTGGACATGAGGCTCCCCAACAAAGCGATCAAAAGGGAACGCCATCTTACTCCGACGATCGATGATATCATTGCTGATGTTCAAGGGGCTCGAGTGTTCTCGAAGCTGGACCTCCGAGCCGGATATCATCAGGTCGTCCTTCATCCAGAGTCCCGGTACATAACAACGTTTACCACCCACCGGGGACTATATCGATACAAGCGGTTGAGTTTTGGAGTGTCATCTGCTGCTGAAGTGTTCCAAAACGTCATCAGGGGCGCCCTAGCCGATCTAGAGGGCGTCCTCAATATCAGCGATGATATTCTGGTGTTTGCCAAAACCGAAGTGGATCACCTGAAGAGGCTCGAGGACACTCTGAAACGACTTCAATCGTTGGGCCTCACCCTGCACAGGGAGAAGTGTGAGTTCTTGCGCCCCTCTATTGAATTTTTTGGCTTCATATTCAAGGAGGGGGGGGGTGTCGCCAGACCCGAAGAAGGTGCAGGACATCAAAGCGGCGAAGGCCCCCGAGTCTGTGACGGACGTGAGGAGCTTCCTGGGGATGGTAACGTATTGCAGGCGGTTCATCCCGAACTTAGCCTCAAGATCCGAACCACTCCGGGCGCTGACCAAGAAGGAGTCACCATGGCATTGGGGCCCTCTCGAACAGGCCGCCTTTGAGGACACTAAGGGTGCCCTCACAACGGGAGATACCATGGCGTTTTTCGACCCTGCCTTGGAGTCGGAGATTGTGGTGGATGCGAGTCCTTTCGGGCTGGGGGCAGTGCTGACTCAAGTGGACCGCAACGGGACTATTCGACCTGTGGCGTATGCAAGCAAAGCGCTCACCGAAACGGAACAGAGGTACTCCCAGATCGAGCGGGAGGCCCTGGCAGTGCTGTGGGGCTGCAAGCATTTCCGGCTCTATGTCTTGGGACGTCCAGTGACGGTGGTGACTGATCACAAACCGCTGCTTCCGATTCTGGTGGGCTCATCGTCAAAGCCACCAGCTAGAATTGAGAGGTGGATGCTCGCCCTCCTCGAGTATTCAGTCACCCTGGTATACAGGCCGGGGGCCAACAATGCCGCGGACTACCTGTCTCGTCATCCGGGAGTAGGTGGGGGAGATGGACATGACACCTGCGGAGAAGAGGCGGACAGTTATGTACGAATGGTGGTGGAGGCGGCAACGCCAAATGCAATGTCCCTAGAGGAGCTGGAGGCTGCTGCGGCTGAGGACGAGTGTTTTCGGATCCTGAAGGACACAATGCACAATGGGTCCTGGAAGTCCGTCCTCGGAGCCGTGTCCGGGCGCACCCAGGAAGCCAAAACAGCGCTGGAGCAGTTGTGGAAGGTGAAGGTCGTTCTCCGACTCAGGGCTGTTACTCCGGGGTGACCGGATCGTCATTCCACGGTCGAAGGTGAGCGACGTGATCAGCCTCGCCCATCATGGACATCAGGGCGCCGCTAAGACCAAGGCGCGGCTCCGCTCGAAAGTCTGGTTTCCGGAGTTGGAGAAAAGGGTGGACGACTTCGTGGCGGCCTGTGTATGGTGTCAGGTGGCCTCTCCGTTGCAACGAGAACCTGCAATTGAGGCAATGCCCTGTGGCACGAGGCCCTGGGAGATCGTCCACGCTGACTTTGGCTCAACATCAGTGGGCACTCACTTCCTGGTGATAGTAGATGAACACTCGAGATACCCGGAGGTTGAGTTCGTCGAGTCGGTGGCTTTTGAGCATGTGGTGGTGGCCATGGAGAAGATATTTGCGGCCCATGGTTTCCCCCACACTCTCTGCTCTGATAACGGATCGCCCTTCCAAAGTGAGCGGTTCTCCGAGTTGATGGAGAGCTGCGGAATACAACACAGGAAGATCTCCCCCCTGTGGCCCCGTGCAAACGGGGACGCCGAGAGACTGATGAGGACCCTGAATAAAACGTTCCGAATTGCTCAGGGGCAGGGGCAATCCTTACAATGCGCCCTCTATCAGTTTCTGTGAGTGTACCGCACCACCCCACATGCCGCCACGGGAGTGGCACCCGCCGAGGCATTATTCAAGAGGTGCCCCAGGGGACTGCTGCCGGAAGTGGGGGAGAAAGAACCAGGGATCATCGATAGTTCGCGAGTGGAGGCTGAAAGACGAGTCCGAACAGAACAGGAGAACCTGCGCAGGGGTCTCCAACCTCAAAGACTTGAACCGGGAGATGAGGTCCTGATCCGTAATCGACACCCTCATGGGAAGCTATCGCTCCCCTATGAACCGGAGCCGTTGGATGTAGTGGCAGTGAAAGGATCCATGGTGACGGCCTCAGATGGACGGTCGGCTGTCACCCGAAACGTGAGTTTCTTCAAGGAACTGGGTGATTCACGAACTGAGACCCCACCGGAACCTGATCCACCAGACATACCTGCTGACGAAGGTCTCTGGGGCGATGGACCCGGATCCCCAGTCCGGGGAGGCGCGGCGGAAGGACATCACGTGCCGGAGGTAGGCCGGAGGTACCCCCAGAGGGCTGGGCGAGGGAAACCTGCCTACCTCAGCGAATATGTTGTGGGACGATTGATTAGTGAACTGGGGTGATAAGATCTGGGTGGATGACATTAAAGGGGTTTTTGTTTTGGGTGTGCAGTAGTGTTTAGGTTAGATGTGTGGTTTTCCTGGTTAATAAAGTTACTGTTAATCTGTGTTCGTGTTCCTCCCGGAAAAGGAGGAGTGTGGCGCTGCCCGATGACGGGCCTACGCGGCGGCGTGACGTTTCACGCCACCGCGCTAAGTATAAATAAAGGGGTCGTTCCTGGCCGCATTAGAGCGACCGAGAAGCCCGAACACGAAGGACTGGTGTCGAGTGGTTCCTTCATGTGTCGGGGGCTTGCGGCATCGCGTGGGGGCTCCGACCCGCCCCCAACACTGATGAGGCAACGGTCCAGTTCAGCGTGCTGTTCCGGGGGGCGCCCAGGACCTTCATCGCCTCTGAAGTTTGTCTCTGTGCGATGGCATCTTTCCTGCTTCCTGAGATCAGCTTCGGTTTCACTTTCATTGCAGGAGGCCGCTGTCAGTTGGAGGCGGAGTAAGCTTTCACCATTGTGTTATGGTATGAATTCTTCACTGATTTCAATCGGACTTTCGCCCTCTTGGAAGGGGGCACATTCACTTAGCGATTTTGCTAAGTTTTCCCATGGGGGGGCCTACAAGCGGGGGCTCAGGTCGCTTGTGGGGCCATGGTATACAGAGCTCACATGGCAGACCACCTGCCTTTGTACTCTTTCAGTTGTAATAGGCCTTGAACCGGAGTGGGCCTGAGCTGCTGCTCCAATGTTGTCAGGCATATCACAAAGCAAAACAACACAGGCTGCTGTTTCTGGCACCCTTAGGTTGTCAGCTCCATTGGGCCTTACATTATCCAGCCATGTTCCTTAACCTTACTGACTTTACCTGTTTTGACTAAATAAGCATCTTGCTGACAAAGAGCTGTTCAGTGGAATTTCGTGTTTCAGCTCCCCGCTGGCTGCCTTGCTTTGTTCAGTGCAGAGGATAATAAACCTGTCCTGTCATAATCTGCAGCTACTCACCCTCCACACTCCATTCCTTTATTTCTCCATTATAGTCTCTGCACCCCACAGGTATGTCAGACTTGTTTTCCTAGCTGTAGTCATGAGCCCAAAACATCATTTTGAAATGAGCCCCCAGGAGCCCAACACATCTTCAGCAGGCCCTGTACGCAGCCCCGGGCAACAAAATAAAATGTGCCACTTCTGACCCCCCCCCTTTTGCACCCCTGGTCCTGCGGGGCAGTGGACTGGCCACATTTTTCAATAGGCGCTGATGTGAAAATATCAGCGCCCTATTGTTATGAAATGTGCCCCGCTCCCAAGAACACTGCACGTAACATTTCCGCCTGCTCGGGGAGATCATGAAATATTGCCCTGTGCTGGCATGACAGGGGGCTAATGGCAGGGTGCCCGGGACTGTTTGTTACCTGGGGGGCCCTGCCTGCACTCACCAGCAATATCAGTTCTATGGGTTGCATTCCTATATCTACCCTGGCTCCTTGGAGGAATCTCCTCATTATGTAAGAGAGCAACACACCGGCAGGAGTGGACTGGGGACCAAAAGAGGCCCTGCAATTAATGTTCAAAGCGGCCCCATATTACCCATTATCAGCAAGCCCACCCTTTCCCTATGAGAACATTTTGAATAGGCCCAGGGTAACGAGGCCCAGGGGGAAATCTCCAGAGTTCCCTATAAACCAGTCCACCCCTGCACACCGGGGGCCCATATGGCAACACAAACCACACATGTCCAACTCACCTAGAATCTCACTGGCACACACACCACTGGTACTTCGGTTCTGCACCTGACATGTCAGGATTTGCACCTCCGCCCCCTCGTGCCCCCAGTAGAGCCCCTGCCCCACTAAAGCCACTCCAGCTCCTCTTCTACATAACCTAGCGCCAAGAGGTAACCGTCATTGGCCGACGGCACCCTATATAAGACCAAGTTACATTACAGATGCACTAAATAACACATTTGCCTAATGAGCTGCTCTCCCTATATTAAACCAAACCATTATTTAAAAACAGGCTTCAATTTGGGAGGAGTCACTGGGAGCGTTTAGACGTGTTTTTTCGCCGTGTCCAATATTCCAGGGTTGCGGAACCTCCTCGCTTCTGTGCGCGCTGTGTTTAACCGGATAGTTTATTCAGTCGCTTGCTTTGTGCAACCCTTACAAACATGGTTTCGGGTAACATTATTTTGAAGATGTGTACCCATTGTTATACATAGCTACGCGAAGTCACACAATCAGACATATATCATTTTAGGTTCATGTTGACTGATATTGAACCTGAGAAGGGCGTGAACATGTCCGAGACCTCACAACAATGTAATTTATATTATTTAGAAATATAAAGGAGCTTTGATTTATTTGTGCAACGCAGAGGTATTAATTTGATCAGAAGGTGTTGAGGTCAAATAACATAAACTACATACTTATTCATTTTATGAAATTAATAAAATGGCTTTTTCGGGATTTGAACCGGGACCTCTCACACCCGAAGCGAAAATCATGCCCCTAGGGCCTAGACCAACTAGCCCCTGTATGACTAGTACTGGACATCAGGTGTCCTTGTCACTTCGAATCTAGCATATGATGCAACTGGGTTGGTTTTGTTTAAGTCAAAGAGCCAGTCAAGTAAAAGTAGTTTTTGACTGGGTTAGTAGTAACAGTTCCCTCCAGTAACAGTACTAGGTTTAGTGGCATCACTGCCTTGTAGTGAAAGGGACATTCGGAGCCTTTTGCCACAGTGACATGGTCAGTAGCATCCGTTCCTCTGAGTGTGAGTGAAATGACGATCCTGCAGTGACCTGGTAAGTGACATCATTGCCTCTAAGGGGTGTGGCCAGGTTCATCGCCATCTCTCTGTGATAGGGTCAGCTGTGCATTGATTCTCAGTGACATCAGTGCCTTTCAATGGCAGAGCTAGTGACACCCCTTCCAGGCAGGGACTGACACGTCACTGCCTTACAGTGGACGTCTCTGCTGCACGTGTGTCCCTCAGTGACAGGGTCAGTGGCAGCCCTGCGTCTCGGAGACAGGGACAGTGACTGTATTGCTTCTCGTTGAAAGGGTTAGGGGTATGTGTGGCTCTGTCTGACAGGGGCAGTGGCCTCTCGGCTTCTCATTGATAAAGTCATCCACTTTAATAGCTCTCAGTGACAAGTTCAGTGACAGCACTGCCCACCAGTGACAGGAACAGTGAACTCATTGTAGCTGTTGGGGGGAGGGGGGCAGGGTGCCGTTACTGTCGCTCTGTGACAGAGTCAGTGCCATCACTCCCTCTAAGCACCAGTGGCATTCCTGCCTCTCAAACACCGGGACAGCAATGACTTATTTGGCTCTGAGTGACAGGCTCATTTACCTGTTATTGAGGGGGTGAGTTACTTTACTGTCTCTCAGTGACAGAGTCAGTGCTATCACTGCTTCTCAGTGTCGGGCTTCGTGACATTTTTGACTCCTAGCGAGTCTAATAGTCAGGAACAGTGACGCAGTTGCCTCTCAGAAACACCCCTGCCTCCTGGTGACAGGTGACCTACCAAAACTATCTCCCAGTTACAGGTCCGGCCACACCCATCTTCCGGGGATAGGTTTAGTCACAGTCCTCTCCGGTGACAGGTTTAGTCACAACCCTGCCTCCCGGTGACAGGTTGTCACACCCCTCTTCCCAGTGACAGATTGAGTCACAGCCCTCTTCCGGTGACAGGTTTAGTCACACCCCAGCCTCCTGGTGACAGGTTTAGTCACACCCCTCTTCCTGGTGACAGGTTTATCCCTCTTCCCGGTGCAATGAACCCGGTCATTGATCTGTTGAGCACATCTGTTCCTGACTCCGGTTAAAATAGCCATGATTCGCCCGTGGGACGTGGAGCGGAGGCTTTCCTTGATTTCGTGTAAATTATAACACGGGAATGCAGGAGCGGCTGTGTTGATATCCTGGTAGTAGTGAATGAGTGAATATAATTTCATTCATAGTAACGGTACTTTTGCTCGTCACGTTTGCCCTGCCAGCATGCAGCACTGTGTCCGCACAGCGCCGAGCGTGCTGTAGGTTGCGGTAGGAGTGATTCAGTTCCAGTCACACAGGACAGCACTGATTCACTAATAAAAAGTTAAAGCTTTTCACCTGTCATGTGCAGATGAGGTGGCCGAGTTGTTAAGGCGATGGACTGCTAATCCATTGTGCTCTGCACGCGTGGGTCCTCGTCGGCTGTTTTCTTCACACGTTTTAAATAAGGTGGTAGTGTTTACACAAAAAAGGTCTAATTTACTACAATGCTACGGATCTTTATTTGTCCTTCCCTGACAGATGAAGGCTAATCACTCAGTGACGCCAAAACCTACACCAGTGTTCAGGGAGAGGGAACGACTGATACCAGTAAAAGCTGCCTCAATTCTCCGAAAGTTACCATCCCTCTCAAGTGAAATTTATTTCATTTATTAGTGCTAATAATAATACTAATTTGCTTTTACACAGCACTACGAAGCCTCAGGCATCTTATCACCCACAGTGTGTGGTAAGGATGAAAGGCGGGGTTTCGCCCTGGCCGGATTCGGTACAGATGTCCGATGGAGCGTTCTACTCGCTGTGCTAGATGACCAGCAGTTGCAATTGGCTTTACTGTTACAATTACAATGAGCAGAACTGTTTCAAAGCGCCCACAGGTCAACAGGGTGGGGATAGGAGAAAGTAGACAATTAATTAAACAAAGAAAATGATTGAATTAATAGACAAACAAATCATGAGAGGAACCTAGCATGCCTTGTGAGTGTTCAGAACGTGCAAGTGCAGAGGGGTGTGGCTAAGGGATAGGTGCTGTGGTGCTCATGGCGAAGTGCAAAGGGTGAAGTGCTAAGAAGAGAAGAACGTAAGTGCAACCCCCCCATGGGTAGGGTGAGCCTAAGGAAGTGCAATAAAAGACAGTAGCGGGAATGAGAGATGTGGGGGTTGGAGGGCAGAGCCCCAAGTATACATAAGGGCCCTACACATCAGTCATTCTACAAATGCATTCAGAAATGTCTTGAATTCGTGGGCATTGCAGAAGGAGCCGCTAATATTGTTAAGTCTTATAGGAAGATCAGTTATTTAATCCCGCAGAAGTTCCTGGTTATATAATTACCTGTCGGTGCACATTACTGCTTGGGTCATGCCCAACCATCGTCAGAATCGCCGGCGAGGTCCCGCTTGGTGCGGACACGCAAACTTAGTCCCAGGGCGTGCAAAGAGGAGCACATGTGGAAATAAAATGCAGCCCTTCAGCAACACGCCGACAACCGCCGGCTCCTCTGGCAACACCTGCAGGAGGTCCCTGCGTACGATTAAAAAAAATACAAGCACTGGTGAAAACCAATATTTTTAGCATTTTATTTTTGGATTTTTAATTGGACTTTATTAAAAGGACACACACACTGGTTAAAAAAGTGGCTGAACACACACTTGTTTAAGACAATCTTATTACACCAGCAGCACAGTTATAGCTACAGTTAAGCAATTAACTCTTAAGAATACTTTGAAATAATGACAGTCTCTCGCATCACTACGTTTGCTTTTACTGCTTGATAAAGAGATCCTAGGATGATGTATTTTGGGTGATGAGGGTCAGGTAGTGGCCCGAATGGCTGCATAGAGATGAGCCTGGACATGGGCAGTCATTGGGTAGGTAAATAACATGCACAAGCCCTGTGGCACTTCTGACATCCCATCGCTCTCCTAGCTTTACGCCAATGCAATCATTTCAGGTAATAGGTGGTGCTTCAGTGCCACCCAACAGACAAAACTAAAAATGGCTCAACCCTTAAGATTATTACTCCATGCTTCACCAAGCCACACACAACCATCTCACAACTGATCCTTGAAACACCAGGCCTGTCTCAGATAATGACCCATAAAAATAGTGAGCCAGTGTCACAGAACTTAATGTGAATGCTAGAAACACTAGACCGTTCTCATCCGAGCACTGAAGCACAACACAATTAGCAAGTCTCACGTGATCGTTCACCGGACCAATCTCAAAAAATTAATGGTAAAAACAAGGCACAATGCACTCTATTTTGAAGAAAGAGGATGTATGTAGAACAGGAACAACACATTCACTTTTCCATACATAGCACCTACATACATAGCAGTCATGCATTTGTATAGCACTGCCCTGTTCAATGCTACTCATTTTAGTGACCCACTTTGGAAAGATAAAAAGCTAAAGGAAGGGGGCGTGGCTACATGGCCACGTAAAAGACCTGTATCTCGGAGCTCCTGCTGATCCGATGAAGATCCGAATGCTGAACAGGTATAATAAACAAGATATGAACAGTAAAATGGAAGTCACAGCAACATGAATATGCCGGGCACATAGTGCTGAAAACCCAGATGACACTTGCATGCAGGCCAGAACACGGAAGAAAAGTTTGGATGGTGTGGCGGGCGAGTGCAACAAAATGGCGCCTAGCCTAGAACAAAGGAAAGGAGAATCCACGCAGCGCGTTTGAACCGAAACAGAGCCGTGATCTCAAGGGGAAGCCGCACCAGAGCCCACATGAAGAGGTTAGAAGATAACAGCAGCTACAGTGTGTCAGGATGAGCTGAACTGCAAATGGCTGGCAGACTCAGGCAGAAACTCTGAGAAGCGATGGATACTTTGTGTCAAGGAACGCATGCTGAGGCGGCAGAGTGCAGTCATGGAGAACACGCAGGGCGCAGGTGTCTACTAAGCATCTGTGCGAAGAGCGGGACCCCCGAGCTTAGGCATATGTACCTGAGACGGTAGGGGAAGCGAAATTGTGCCAGATCAGCAGGCACAGACAAGCAGAACGCTGAAACGCAACACGGGCCCCAGATTCGAGAAACGAATGACGTGGCAAGGAAAGCTGGAAAACAAAGAACACGGAGCAGATGTGCTGAGTGCCCACAGAGAGTATGCAAACTGAGTACTAATGTACTTAAAGTGCCGAGGAGGGTGAACATTTATATGTCAAAGTTCTGAAGCACTGGTCGAGTCATCTCAGATGTCTTTAAGCGACTGCGGGGTAACAACTGTCCATGGTGCAGTCGATTGCCACTTAAGACGACTCGACTGGCTCAAAACAGTCCTTTGAGGTGAATGTTGGTAGGTGCTCATCGATGCACTACTCCAAGCTTCTTCACTGGGCTTGTGTCGTCCTTTAAGGCAAGCCGCTCAAATCTGGGAGTGTATTGCAAGCAGCTCCCTTGTACATGGTTTTGGGTGCAACGACTCTCTGCCACTTCCCACTGAGAAGGCTTGCTGTAGATCCTAGAAGGGCACACCCTGTGCTGGCTGGCTACCAGTTCTGGAGCTGCTGGAGGGAGGCTCCTCTGGATTCAGTATCTCCCTCTGTTCTCTGGGATTGGTGTCGGTGAAGCCTACCTTAACGAACCAATCGTGGGTCCCCACCAACAATCCCCTGTTTGGGTGAGCTCATAACCAGAGTGTTTTGCAACAGAAAAAGTAAAGGGGTGGAAACATGTAATACTAAGTCTCACCCATCCTGCTGCCTGTTGTGGATCAAAGGGTTTCTATGGATAATGGAGCTCTCTATGGTTACTGATTAAAGTGGCAGGTCTCCCTTGAAGCTGTGGCAAGACCAGTCCAGACACTCTGTCTCAAGCAAACCACATTCTTGTACCTTATGAATAGGGCCTCCCTGTGAGGATGACTACTGTAAACTGGCAGTCCCAAACATGACAGTTCAGAGTCAATCGATACTGAGGATGGGAATTGGCTTCAGGTTGTCAAAGTTGCATATGAAATATTGTTGGGTTTCCTGTCTCCTATGTTAGCCTCTGCAGCCAGGTTCCATGTGGTGCTGTTTGAATTACCCTCTGAAAGGTATGTGAATTGCTGCCACCAGCTGTATGGACCAACAAAAGTACAGGCCAGATCAATTTAGCCTTTCTTAGTTAATGAGGCTGGCCATGGCAGAGTGAAGGTGTGGTCCTCCCCCTTCTGGAGATGAATTGTGTAATCCTCCTGTCATATCCCAACTAAATATATGACAGGGCAGACTACGCTTATGGGCTCTGTCTACTCAGAGTACACAGGGCTACGTGTACGTCATGTGTTGAGCATTGGAAAATGAGTGAAGACTAGCCTCATACAATTTCGAGAGGTTGATCTACCATCCTTCAATTCATTTAAAAATTTCAAAAAAACCCAGCAGTGTGCACACCCACTGTGCAGATGGTCGAAAGCCTCACACTTCTGTTGCATTTTTCCTTTAAAAATGGGCCTCCCATTCCTTTTTGGATTCACTCTCGGAAAGCACCTTCAGAACAATTAATTTGGACATGTTTTGGGAGAGTTGATCTTCCCAAAGCTCTCTATCACTAGGGTTAAGAAGATGCAGTCCAAGGCTAAAGCAAGCTCTGTTCCCTGGTCACTCCCAGGGTACATTCTGAGTGACTCTCGCTGAGCATCAAGACCTGCCACTTGGCACCAACCCTCCCAAAGCTGGGAAAGGAGACCCTGAATTGACTCATCATGCCCTAGTGCCCCTTTGGTGGATCTCACCTTATCTCAACGACCAAATCGGGCAAGGCTTCTTGTTCTGCTGCATTGAACCGGTCAAACTAACCCATGCTCACCGTATTACAACCAGCGGGGACTGCATGTGCTGCTTTTGACACTCCATCAAACTCAAACTATAGCTGCATAACACCTGTCACACCGGCTTCCTGCAACATCATGCCAAGCAGAGCCTGTCACTTGTTCTGCTTGAGCAACAAGCTTGCCGCTGTGGACCAAAATCAAACCATCGTCTCTTCGAACCCTGCATCTGCTCACCAAGTTTACTGAATCGCACTGACAGACATCGACTTGAACCGCCGGACAATCGCACCACTCACCGACTTGAACCAGCAATTAACAACATCTCGAAACTCCTCAACTCCCAATTCGACACTGGTGAGCCATCCGAACGGCACAACCAGAACACAATGTTCGACACACATCGCAATCCCAGTTACAACTGACTAGACACCAGCGTGCCGCTTCACACAACACGACCCGCCACACCTGAACTTGCTTTGACCAAAACCACAGCAATGCTGTTGAGCTACCTAAGAACAATGGAATGTTACTATTGACCTCTAACTGTCCCTGTGGTCCATCTTTGGGTCCTAGAGACTGGTTAGGTCACTTTTGAACATGAAAGACATATCCTTTTTAACTCTTTTGCTGGTTGCTTTTTGTCTTTCCACCGCTGTATTTATCACCCAGTGTGCTGCATCTTTCTGCCTTTGCATATTCTGTGTTCTCTCTTACAGGGGTGGGTTTACATAATGATTTTAATAATTGTTTGCTCATTGATGGGTTTAATTTAAGTTTATGGCCCTCATTACGATACCGGCGCTAAACCATGGCGCTATTAGCACCATGGTTGGTGCCGGTATCGTAACGTGTCCGCCATGGTGAAATGGGGAATACCGCTCCATTCCAGGGTTGGCGGGGCGGTATTTCCCCATTTCCCCATGGCCCTTCCCCATTCCGATTTTTTCCCCATAGGGCATAATAGGAATGGTGAAGGCGCTAAGTACGGTACCGCAAATTGCGGGTCCCTACTTTAACGGCTGGTCTAACCGTTAAGGTCGGGTCCTGCAAAGGGACCTTGTAATTAGGCGCTAATGGGTTAACGGCGCCGCAGCCTTTCACAGCGCCGTTAACCCATTAGCGCCAGGGTCGTAATGAGGCCCTATGTATTTTTATAGAACCTTGGTTCTACATTCCTTCCCTTTGGACTGTTATACTCTGCTGTTTACTGGATCTCATTCATACCCATCCTGAGAGTATAGCCTTCCCTCGACCCACGTACCATACAAGGTGTTGGAGGTACATCTCTTGGCTGTTCCTCTGTTACCTTTATGATGGGGCTCACTCTCCGTTTGCAGAAGTGTGGAAGCTGAGCAGGTGGATTAGCCACTGCCCATCCTTATGCTCCTGCAGAGCAAATGTCATTTTGTTACACTCCTACGTGGAATAGGGACACTTGGGGGCACTTTCCCACAGCAGATATACCAAAGGACGGTGCAACAGCCTTTGTGCTCTTTCAGTTGAAATAGGTCGCGAACCTGAGGGGGCCTGAGCTGCTGCTCCAATGTTGTCATGCATATTACAAAGCAAAACCCCACAGGCTGACGTTGCAGTGCCCTCAGGTTGTCAGCGCCCATGGGACTTATATTATAAAGCCATGTTCTTATAACCTCACTGCCTTTTCATACCGGTTTTCACTACATTAGCACTTTGCTGACAAAGAGAGCTGTTCAGAGGAATTTCTTGTTTCAGCTCCTCGCTGGCTGCCTTTCTTTGTTCGGGGCAGAGGCTAATAACCCTGTCCTGTCATACTATGTAGATACTCACCCTCCACACTCCAGTCCTGTATCTCTCCATTATAGTCTATGCACCCCACAGGTACGTCAGACTTGTTTTCCTAGCTTTAGGCATGCACCGCCCCCCACCCCCAACAACACCATTTTGAAATGAGCCCCCAGGAGCCCAACACATCTTCAGCTGGCCCTGGACTCAGGGCTGGCCTTAATGGTGGCAGCTCCGGGCAGCAAAATGTGCCCCTTCTGCCCCCTTGGTCCTGTGGGACGGGGAGGGGGGGTTTGGGACACATTTTTTAATAGGCGCTGATGTGAAAGCATCAGCGCCCTATTGTTATGAAACTGCGCCCAGCTCCCGAGAGCGCAGCACATTTAATTTGAATAGGGTGCCTGCTATGTCTTCTCCCATCACGCCAGCTAGGGGGAGAACTTGAAATACTCCCCTGTGCTGGCGTGGCGGGGGGCAAATGGCAGGACCCCCCAGACGGTCACCTGGGGGGCCGCTAAGGCCGGCCCTGCCTGGACTCACCCCACAATATCAGTTCTATGGTTTGCATTCCCTGGCTCCTAGGATGAATCAGGATGTAAGAGAGCAACACACCGGGGGCCCATACGTCAACACAACCCACACATGCCCAACTCACCTAGAATCTCACTGGCACACACACCACGGGTACTTCAGGATCTGCGCCTGACATGCAGGATTTGCACTTCGCGCCTCCTCTTCCCCCCAGTAAAGCCCCTGCCCCACTAAAGCCCCCCAGCCCCTCTTCTACATAATCTAGCGCCAAGAAGTAACCATAATTGGCCGACGGCTCCCTATATAAGACCAAGTTACAAAACAAAAGCAGTAAATAACACATTTTTACATTTTAATTTACAAGAAATACAGTATTTTCAATGACTTTTCCTATTGAGCTGCTCTCCCTAGATTAACCCAAACCATTTTTTAAAAACAGGCTTCATTTTGGGAGGTGTCACTGGGAGCGCTTTAGACAGTGTTTTTTCACTGTGTCCAATATTCCAGGGTTGGGAAACCTCCTCGCTTCAGTGTGAGCTGTTTTTAACCTGATATTGTATTTTTAGTTGCTTGCTTTGTGCAAACCTTACAAACAGGGTTTCAGGAAACGTCTTATGAAGTTTGTACCCATTGTTCATTGGCATACATAGCTACGTGAAGTCGCAAAATCAGACACATATCATTTTAAGAACATGTCGACTGACCGTAAACCTGAGGTGGGCGTGAACCTTATGTCCGAGACCTCACAACGATGTAATTTATTTTATTTAGAACTATAAAGGAGCTTTGCTTTATTTCCGCTATGCAGAGGCATTAATGTGATCAAAAGTGTTGAGGTCAAATAACATAAAATACATAAGTATTCATTTTGTGGAGTTAAAAAAAAGGGCTCGTCCGGGATTTGAACCCGGGACCTCTCGCACCCGAAGCGAGAATCATACCCCTAGACCAACGAGCCAATGCACAATGAGCACCTGCCATCATGTGTCCTTGTCACTCCATATCTAGCTTGTGATGCAACTGGGTTGCTGTTGTTTAGGTTTTAGTCTTAAAGTCTTAGAGCCAGTCAAGCAAAAGTATTTTTTTCCATGGGGTTAGTGCTAACAGTTCCCTCCAGTAACAGTACTAGGTTTAGGGCATCACTGCCTTATAGTGAAATGGTCATTCACAGCCTTTTGCCACAGTGACATGGTCTGTAGCATCAGTTCCTCTGAGTGTGAGTGGTATGATGACCCTGCAATGACCTGGTAAGTGACATCATTGCCTCTAAGGGGCGTGGCCACCCCTCTTCCGGTGACAGGTCTAGCCACGCCTCTCTTCCAGGTGACAAGTCTAGCCACACCCCTCTTCCTGGTGAAATGAAACAGGCCATTGATCTATTGAGCACATCTGTTCCTGACTCCGGTTAAAAGAGCCATGATTCGCCCGTGGGACGTGGAGCGGAGGCTTTCCTTGATTTCGTGTAAATGATAACACGGGAAGGCAGGAATGGTAGTAGTTAATGAGTGAATATAATATCATACTTTTGCTCGTCAAGTTTGCCCGGCCAGAATGCAGCACTATGTCCCACAGCTCAGAGCTAGCTGTGGTGTGCAGTAAAAGTAATTCAGGTCCAGTCACACAGGACAGCTCTTCTTCACTGATAAAAAGTTAAAGCTTCTGGCGTGTCCTGTGCAGACGAGGTGGCCGAGTGGTTAAGGCGATGGACTGCTAATCCATTGTGCTCTGCACGCGTGGGTTCGAATCCCATCCTCGTCGTCCGTTTTCTTCACACGTTTTAAATATTGGTGGTGGTGTTTACCAAAAAAAATAATATCTAATTTACTACAATGTTACGGATCTTTCTTTGTCCTTCCCTGACAGATGAACGCTAATCATTCTGTGATGCCAAAACATACACCAGTGTGCAGGGAGAGGGAACGACTGATACCAGTACAAGCTGCCTCAATTCTCCGAAAATTACCATCCCACTCAAGGGTAATTTATTTTCATTATTGGTAATTTCTTAGTGCTTATAATAGTACTAATTTGCTTTTACACAGCACTACGAAGCCTCAGTCATCTTCTCACCCACAGTGTTTGGTAAGGATGAAAGGCGGAGTTTGGCCCTGGCCGGATTCAGTACAAGTGTTGCTGACCAGTAATTACAATTAGCATTGCTGTTACAATTACAATTAGCAGAATCCCCGAGGATAAATAAGGGCCCTACACATCAGTCACGCTACAAATGCATTCAGACATTTCTTGAATTCGTGGGCATTGCGGAAGGAGCTGCTAATATTGTTTAGGGTTTGTGGGAAGATCAGTTATGTAATTCCACCGAAGTTCCTGGTTATGTAATTACCTGTCGGTGTGCGTTGCTGGTTGGGTCATGCCCGACCATCGTCGGAATCGCCGGCGAGGTCCCGCTTGGTGCCGGCACGCGCCCTGAATCCCTGAGTGTGCCACAGCGGATCACATGTGGAAATAAAATGCAGCCCAACAGCAACACGCCGACAACCGCCGGCTCCTCTGGCAACGCCCGCAGTGTACGGGCGCATGTGACAGGAGGTCCCTGTGCACGATTCAAAAAAAGACACGCATTGGCAAAGCCAATAGTTTTAGCATTTTATTTTTTTGTTTTTAACAGGACTTTATTGAAAGGACACACATACTGGTTTAAAAAGTGGCTGAACGCACACTTGTTTAAGACAATCTTATTAAACCAGCAGCACAGTTATAGCTACAGTTAAGCAATTAACTCTTAAGAATACTTTGAAATAATGGCAGTCACTCGCATCACCACGTTTGCTGTTACTGCTTGGATGATGTATATTGGGCGATGAGGGCAGGTAGTGGTGACCCGAATGGCTGCATAGAGATTAGCCTGGCCATGGGCAGTCACTGGGTCGGTAAATAAATAAATAACATCCACAAGCCATGTGTCCCTTCTGACATTGCTCAATTAGCTTTACTCCAATGCAATCAATTCAGGTAATAGGTGGTTCTTCAGTGCACCCAACAGCCAAAACTAAAAATGGATCAATTCTTAAGATTATTACGCAATGCTTCACCAAGACACCACCAATCTCACAATTGCTCCCTGAAACACCAGGTCTGACTCACATAATGACCCACAAAAACAGTGAGCCAGTGTCACAGAACTGCCTTGTGAATGCTAGAAACACTAGGCCATTCTCATCCGAGCACTGAAGCACAACACAATCAGCAAGTCTCACGTGAACGTTGACCGGACAAATCTCACAAAATGAATTGTAAAAACAAGGCACAATGCACTCTATTTTGAAGCAAGAGGATGTATGTAGAACAGGAACAACACATTCACTTTTCCATACATAACACCTACATACATAGCAGTCATGCATTTGTATAGCACTGCCCTGTTCAATGCTCCTCATTTTAGTGACCCACTTTGGAAAGATAAAAAGCTAAAGGAAGGGGGCGTGGCTACATGGCCACGTAAAAGACCTGTATCTCGGAGCTTCTGCTGATCCGATGAAGATCCGGATGCTGAATAGGTATAATAAACAAGATATGAACAGTAAAACGGAAGCCACAGCAGCATGAATATGCCGGGCACATAGTGCTGAAAACCCAGATGAGACTTGCATGCAGGCCAGAACACGGAAGAAAAGTTTGGATGGTGTTGCGGGCGAGTGCAACAAAATGGCCCCTAGCCTATAACAAAGGAAAGGAGAATTCACGCAGCGCGTTTGAATCGAAACAGAGCCTTGATCTCAAGGGGAAGCCGCACCAGAGCCCACATGAAGAGGTTAGAAGATAACAGCAGCTACAGTGTGTCAGGAGGAGCTGAACTGCAAATGGCTGGCAGACTCAGACAGAAACTCTGAGAAGGGATGGATACTTTGTGTCAAGGAACGCATGCTGAGGCGGCAGAGTGCAGTTGTGGAGAACACGCAGGGCGCAGGTGTCTACTAACCCTCTGTGCGAAGAGTGGGACCCCCGAGCTTAGGCATATGTACCTGAGACGATAGGATAATCGAAATAGCGCCAGATCAGCAGGCACAGACAAACAGAACACTGAGACACAACACAGGACCCAGCTTCGAGAAACGAATGACGTGGCAAGGAAAGCTGGAAAACAAAGAACACGGAGCAGATGTGCTGAGTGCCCACAGAGAGTATGCAAACTGAATACTAATGTACTTAAAGTGCCGAGGAGGGTGAACATTTATATGTCAAAGTTCTGAAGCACTGGTCGAGTCATCTCAGATGTCTTTAAGCGACTGCGGGGTAACAACTGTCCATGGTGCAGTCGATTGCCACTTAAGTTGACTCGACTGGCTCAAAACAGTCCTTTGAGGTGAATGTTGGTAGGTGCTGTTGGATGTCCTGACCCACGTTTGAGCTATCATGCTGCAACATTTGGTGCTGTGGGCTTAGAAAATCCAAGATGGCCAAAAAGCCCACAAGTGCGCCAGAATCCAGGAGAACCACGCAGTTTGTGCGCACACCCAAAATGGTTACCTAACTTGCCACACACCAGTGTAAAGAAAGATCTTTGTTAACAAAATCCACTGTTACTGATGTCAAAAAGTTGCTGAAATCGTGGCTCATTGGACCACTTTAAAGATTCAACCCTTTTGTGGGGTTCCACATAACCATCTTACTGTAAGGAGCCCCATAAAAACAAGGTTAAGCAAGGATTTACAACCATGTAAGAACCATTCCTGTTTGGAATGCATCAATCCAAGAAAAATCCCCAAAATGGTTGCATTACCAGTACTCACCACTATCAGAAAGCCGGTGTTTTAAAACAACACCAGACCTTTTTTCTTTTTGTGTAAAACTGAATAGATGAACCCAAAGCAGGCCAAAGAAAGACTTACTGAGAGGTGGATACAATGTAAAGTTATATTCTGAAGTGACTTGAAGGTTTATAACAAGACTGGCTGAGCTGTGGATTTCAGCAGTTTAAGTAAATTTGGACTGAAAGACACTAAAAACCAAAATCTTTAAAAGAAATGAGTGACCTACTTTTGAGTGTCACATAGGTTGCAATTGTTTAAATGTCATAGTTTTAAAGTTAGAATCAGCATTCTAGCTGCATATGTAAAAATGGTTAGTTTTATTTGAATGCAGAAAACTGGGTAACTAAAAGTGACATTAGCTGGGGCCTGGCTTAAGGAACTGAATTCTGCCCACCAGCTACCCCCGACAGGAGTTGAGACTTGCACAACAGCTGTGTTCCCAGGCCTAGCTGCCTTTTGCTGTTCCCACCAAAAGGGATATGACACTTCTCTGATTGAATTACCAAGGGACTGCTAGAGACTAAACATAGGACCCAGGCAGAGGGTTTATTGAAGTGGCCATAAATGGCTTCCTCTTGAACAATGGGCTTTCCGGGGCCCAGGCAGATGGTTTATTGCAGGGGTCATAAAAATGGCTTCCTCTTGGCAGAAACTGTGAGGGGCAGGGCCTCTGAGCCTGGCAGAAACTGGACAAACTGGTTTCTACACCATGTGACTTGGGAAACCACACCCCTGTAGCCAGAATATGGTTTTAGAAAAAGATGGATCATTCATAGAGCGGACTTGTGAAAATTTTATAAATGATACCATAATTCTTGTGATTTTTCTGCCCACATTTTAAGAGGTTTTTAGAACCGGTGGCATGATCTGGGGGAAAACTAGCAGTTAAGAGGGTATTACTTAAAATGTCTGCATGTGAAAAGTCTGATACTTCATCAATTAATGCCTGCATGCCTTGCACAGATTTGGGTACATTTGAGTAAGAATCTGATATTGGTAACCTGACCAAAAAGTGAAATATGTTGCCATTTCTCAATGCAAGCTCTCAGGAAGAGCAGATTTGAACAGAGTATATCTCATGTCATATGCATGATGGGTGCATGTAATTTCAAACCACTGTGTAGCTATGAAATATGTCTTTTTGATCAAATATAGATTGTGTGTAATTTGACAGGGGTGGGTTCTCTGTACCATAAACAGACCTCATCATGATGACACTTCTTTTCATTCCCCCAATCAAGGGGAAGAGGATGAAGTGGCCAATGACAAGTGGAGAGGGGTAGGGCCTAGGAAGCTAGCCTTTCCACCCATTTTCAAAACACATAAAAGCAGACAGTCAGGACAGAGAGGGACATTCTATTCCATCTGCTCCGGGACGCTCTGCCGGGAAAATCCATACTTTACCTCCATCAACCTCCAGAGAGCCAACATAGAGACTTCAATCTATCCACCTTCAGAGACCAAGACTTTACTTCAGAATTTGTAGCAGAGAGGTCAACTACAAGCTAAATCCCTCTTTAGCAGGCCTCAAATCATTGCCATTATCACAGCCAGGCGAGCTGTTTGAATTCTTTGCAAGAACTCTTGCCATTTGCCAGAGAGCAGTGTTGTATCCAGAGAGAGACCAGCTGAACCGGAGACCGCTGTATCCGGACCCACAGACCTGATCAGAACCAGAGAGCTGACCCAGACCGCTGTGCGCAGAGACCGTCCGTGGCGAGTGAAGAAAACCTGACCAGATCCGTGGCGAGGCCCATTTATTTCAAAAATATATTGTGAGTACCTAGCAGAACTGTGCAGAACCAATCTCTTAGTTAAAATAATATAATTCAATCTATTTTAATCTAAGTGGAACTGCCTCCTAACTGTCACCTGTCATTTTGTAAAGCTGTCACCTGTCATTTCTAGTTGCTAGCTGTCACTTGTCACTTTGAACTTTTAAAATTTCAAATCTGAAAAACGACCTTTACCATATCGCTCATATCTCCGTGACCGTTTGTCTTAGAAACTTGCAGTAACTTTCCTCTGAAAGCTGGGAATCTTGGCTTTTCACGGAACCTAGAACCGCATTCCTATTCCATAGACTTTTGCCGCAATCGCGAAAAACGCACTCGCGAATTTGCCGCGATTTGCAAATTTCTCCACGTGTGAAAACAGCAGCTTCCTTGCCTTCCTTGCTAAAAATTCGTTTGCCTCTTAGGAACCATCCCTGAATCATTGCTAGAGTGAGCCTGGACTAATATTAACTAGATACCACTCACCCTGAACCTCTAGAGGGAATTAACAGCATTTTAGCACGTTTTCCAATATATTGCTATCACATATAAAAGCATTTTGGGCCTGTGTTTCAAACTTCTGTAGTCTAAGCTTGCTGGGGTGAACTGAATTACATTTGATTGCATTTCTGAGAACTGTGTGCTTTCTTTCCATTTCCTTGCATTGCATAAAGGGGGGAGGGGATTGCCAGAGAAAAGTGATTACATTGTTTTGTTGAAATCATATTGAGTATTTTCTGTATTGCATTTTCATTCAACATCACATCCATCTGAACTTATATAAAGTATTCTCTACCACCTTATTCTTCTGTTCCTATTCACAAGTGTGCTAGTGCCAGACTATCCATTATTGATTACTGCTCAGATTAAGTGTGATATTCAATTATTAATTTATTATAAAGTGTGATATATATATATCTATTGTTTAAATTATCAAATAAACCTTCTAACTTGCAAAACAGAACTACTTCTTGGCTCAGTGGGGTCAGGGGGATTCCAAGAGAGGGGTGTAATATATAGGGGTAGTCATCCAGAACGCATGAACTGGACATAAAGATATATCAATAAGGGTTTTCATTCAGTATTCTAGACTAGGCGTTGACTTAGCTGTAGTGTTGAATTGAATCCTCTTACATATTGGGGGCTCGAGCGGGACGTTTGGGTTAGATCTACCATTTGTGTACCAGTGTGCCAGCTGACCAGATACACATATCCGGTCGGATCACCACGCTGTGTTACGCTGTAAAGCACTCCTCAAAGGAACGCTCTAAGGAAAAGGTCTGTTTTGCAAAAATAAAATACAAACTTCTGTAAGTCAGGAAGGAACTCAAATTCCAGAATGACGACCTTAGTAGACATGAAAATAGCCAGAGAGCACTTCTTACATGAGTTATTTGTGAGAGGTGAGTGGACTCACCAAGACCGCATGGTCTGGTTGCAGGCCATCACGCAACAGGTCACGGAAACAGGGTCAGATATATGAAGAGATCAGGGTCCCTTACATGTGGCCCTGAGTGAACTATACATGGCTCCTAAAGCTAAGGATGAACAAGACAAGATGGTTAGGATAGCGGCATACCTGTACCTATATATGGGAGACATGCAGGATAAATGTACTGAAAGCCAAGATCTGGCGAATAGGCGACAGATGGCGTTAGAGAAGGTCCAATCTGACCTGGTCTCTTCTGAGCAGAGGCTGCAGGGGAGCCAGGAGTCAGAAAATGAGAGTAGACAGCACATCATTAAAATAAAGAGGGATATGGACATCCTGCAACAGGAAAAGGCTGACCAGGATACCAGATTTATGGCCTTGCAGAAGGAGTACCAAGAAGGTTTGGACTCCCTACTGCAGAGCCAGAAAAAGCTGGAGCAACAGTTAGACTTCAATAGGGCATGTGCTGTGCATTTAGTCACCCTGCAAAGCCACCTAGATAGGGAGAAAGAGGAGAGCAATAAACTGATCCTGAAAGACCTGGATACCCAGGCAGAGTTTGATCAGGAGCGCCAGAAAGCTGGTGCCTTCCAAAGGCAAAGGGACGACCTGGCGGTACAGATGCAGGCTCTTAGTCAGGAAAGGGATACCTTAGGCCAGGAAGTCTGCCACTTAAAAAGGAAAATAGAAGAAAATCACCTGGCCCTCCAGGGACTGGGTGACCTCCAAAAAGAACACCATAACTTGTTAGAGCACACCAGGAAGGTGGAGGATGCTCTGGCAAGAAAGGAGCAGGCCAATAGGGACACAGCTCAGGAGGTAACCCTCTTGCAGCAAAGACTGGCCCAGTGCTCCAGGACCAATCAGGAAACGCAGAGAGAGAAGGAGGCTCTCTGCCAGCACAATGATAGACTCCAACAACAGGTAGCGATGCAGGAGAGACTGATAGAGTCTAGTAAGGCCTTAACTGAGGAACTGAAGGCGCAGGCTCTTGCATTGCAACAGGGAGCAGGGGCGGATAGAGATGAGGTTCGCTGGGAAAGGGAAACTCCTGAGCATAACCCCAGGAGCCCTAGTACCAGAGGCCTTTATCTCTCTCAGTTCCTGGACTCTGCCACCCCCATGTCCCCTGGCGCACATGAGCACAGGGCCACAGGGATGGCAGATTACTATCCAGCCAGAAGCATGGGGCTCATAGGCCAGTACCACCCAGGAATGGAGGGGCGGGCATCCGGGTATGGGCACCCAAGCACAGTGCGATTTGATGGGGAACCCCAGGAGAGTAGGCCCATTAAGGACATCCTGAAAACCTCTGCCCAGTTAGGTCAGTGGGGGGGTACCCATCAAATCCTGGCAGCAAGGAGGGATCTGAAGACTCCTCTGAGTGGTACAGGACACAGGAGACCAGGTCCCCACATTCTGCCAACCATTCCCAGGCTCGTAGAATCCGGGAAAACCTGGAAGAACAGACGGGAACCTCTGGGAGCAGTGCCTCTGAGTCAGAAGATGAATGGACCAGGGTTACCCAAACCAAAAAGGCCAATAAGGCAAAAAGGGCCTTGCTTAAGGACCCATTGAAAAATATTAAGGCAATCAGGAGTGTCATCACGCCTTATCATAAGAACGCCAAGTACTCTGTTTGGGAACACTTGGAGCTCTATGAGCAAATGATGGAGACTTTTCATTTGAAGGACAGCCAAAGCTGTATCCAATATGTAAAGTGGACATTCTCCCCAGAATACTCCAGTTTCTTTGCGGGGCTGGAGGACCAAAATCATTTAAGGTGGTCCACCTATAAGGCGGCCATCTTGAAACATTTTTCTGTTCACAGAAATCCTCAAGAGGCTTGCAAGGCAGCCTACAATTTACAATGTGGGGAGGATCAGGCCCCACAAGAATTTGTGCAGGAGTTAAAGCGTGCTTTTGCACAGACCACAAGAAGGGTGCGCACGGATAACAGAGAATTTATTAATACGTTTTTCCATGCCTTGCCCAAATACATAATGACCCAGCTCGTGAGGGATTTTCACGAGAAAAGATCTTTAGACTGGGTCATTGAACAGGCGACCCAGATCTATGAGGTGCAGAAGCCAATAGAAAATAAAAATAATGCGCCCAAAAACCCCAAAGCCAACAACACCCCTGCTGCTGCCAAGGTGGCAGAAATAAAAGGTTGCCCCCGTTTTGGATTTGGAGATGGGGGGGCCTAAAAACCTACCTGCACCTAATAATGCTAGGCCCAGAAGGTCCTCGGGCCAGTCACAGACAGGGAGCCAAGGAGGCAGCCCCACAAATGGGGTCCCTCGCTCTCCTGATTATGTAAGTCCCCGTTACAAGGGAAATCGACCCATCCTGGGTTATGTGTGGACTCCTCCAGCCCAAGTGGGGGATCCAGCCAAGCACCTAACCCAGGGAACTTCCCTCCTAACTTCCCACTGGAGGGCAGAAATTCTCCAAATCCTGGGCAGAACTTTTTCCCCAGGTATCCACCCAATTTCCAGCCCCAAAATCCTCCACCCTTCTTGCCCCAATTCCCTGAGCCCAGACAACCGAATACGGGAGAGGGGAGGCCAAGGGTGGAGGGGTATCCAAATCTTCCCAACCAGGGGTACTACCAAAGAAGGGATAGCTACCCTTCCCGGGATCAGCCCAGGGGAGAAAACAGGGCCCCGTATCAGCCTGAGCGGGTTTCCCAGTTAGAGCGCCAGGTTCAAAACATGGCGCGGGATCTGGGTCACATACTGAGGGCTCAGCAGAACCCTCAGATCGGCATGCCGGCGCAGAACGCACCCAACTCTGGACCTGGTGCTCCAGAACAATGACGGGGGCAGCACCCCGATAACTCACCGGTTCCCAGGGAGGAGGCACAAAGGGAAGGGGGGTGTAAAGCCTTGGAGGAAGCTTCCTTCCTCACTTGTAAACAGCCCCTGGAAACCCAGGAACCGGAAACAAAATCTCTTGCCCCTGAAAGTCTGCCTCCTAAGGAGCAGAGGGGGGGTAGGAGAAACAAAAGACCCAAACAGACTCAGTTTGAGGAGGAGGTACAGATCTTCCAATTTGAGGGAGAGGGATCCTCAGAGGATCCTGGGAAAACGATCTTCTCCTTCAGAGAGGGGGGAACTCCTCCCAAAGAAAAATGGGTCCCTAGGGATGCAAATCCAGACTGGGGAGATGTGGAGACTGAGCTACCGCCGCCCACCATCTCATCCCAGAACCAACAGCAAAAAAATCCCCTGGTTCAAACCCATCCTGATGACTGCCTCCAAAAAGGGGGGGGGCGGCCCAGAACCGGAACCAGGGGAACCCAGGAGGGCTCTGATCTCCAGTTGCCAACTTTTTCTTTCAGATTCCCAAGGCTCTTCACAGAATTCTGCCCAAATTTCTTCTCTTGCAATGTCCAAAACCAGAAAGTTAGCCCACCAGTTGTCCAAAAATGTGCATTATCTGTGCCCCCTTGAGGAGAAGGAGGGAAGATATTATGCCCCAGTACAAGTACAGGGGCAGGGTACGATTTCAGCGCTGGTGGACACGGGATCTCAAGCTACCCTTCTGTCCAGAAGGGCCTTTGATGAACTGAATGCAGGAAGGGGAGGAAATTACCAAATTCCTCTCACCTCACTTCCTGGACAACTCCAGAACTTTGACGGGAAGGAAATTCCCGTCGAGGGGACGGCAGACTTGGACATTAAAATTGGGCGACACAAGTTGAAACACCCGGTCATAGTTGTGACTCCAGAGGCACCCCTTGTTTACTAGGGAATGACCTCCTGAGAAGGTTGTCACCCCTAATAGATTGCGTAAACAAGGTCCTCTGGACCCAGACTAGCCGACCAATAAAATTAAAACAGAGTGTCAACCATGTTAGTTTAAACGGCACCTGCCACATGGTTGAACAAAAATCTGACCAAGTAGAATTTCACTTCCAGAACAACCAAATTCCAGACGTGACAGTAATAGCAGTAGGACAACAGACTGGTGATGGGGGGTCCTCTCTATTTCTGAAAATCAACCTTCCTTCCAGTTTAAGGTGGTATTCCACACTGGAAGGAAACACCCTGAAATTTTTTACCAGTCCACAATCAGAAACTCCCACTCCTGTAGTCCAGAAAGATGTGAAATCAGCTCAGAGCCTGGCTGTTATTCAGCAAATTGGAGAGCAGTTGTTCATCCCTGTTCAGTTAAATGATGGGAAGGACTCTGTTCTCGCTCGAGTGTGCGTGAACAATGGTAAGAGCTTCATCAGTGAAGCCATGTTTCGCCAACTCCCAAAAGATCCAGCCATTCCCACCTTCAAACTGATAGACAAATGGGAAATGGACCTGGAAGCACCTAATTCCAAACATCTCCTGCCAAGCAGGTGTATGCTCAAAAACTCCATTGGCAACAAGAGCATAGTCCACAATTGTTGGGTCGTGCGAGACGTCCCTGCCGCCTTTTACTTAGGCAGTGACATTCTCAATCGCTTTGCCATTAGTTTGGACCTAATAAACTTCAAAGCTTGGTCCCGATTAGCGGATAATCCCATGGGCTTTGATGATCCAGAAAAAGCATTTAGGTCAGCTCAATTGCTACCTTATGCAGTTGAAATTCAGATCAAAGAGGAAGTCACCATCCCAGAAAGGACCCGACAATTCTCCCTGGAAGTGAAAGCTAAAAGAGGACAATATTTGCAAAACCCTGATGCTTACATACATCTAAATGCTTCTCTCCAACAGCAAGGGTTAGAGGTAAACCCAACACCATTAGTCAACATAGAACATGACACCATTCTAATAGAGGTGGATAACAGCGACTTGAAGAGTATTAGTCTAGCCGCAGGCACCATTATTGGAATGGCGGTTGATGACCGACATTCTTCCATTGATTTAGGTAATGAACTGTTAGGGCCAATCCCCAAGGACTGCTTTGGCAGTGACAGTGATGACAATACAACACCAGACAGGATTTTTACCCGGCATGGGGGAACTTCCTGGTGTACACTTCTTGCCCTTATGGTAAGGAAGATGTGACTTGTAACTTCAGGAGGGATGAGGTGATTTTCCAGGTCCATGAGGGCTGCCTTTCCCACCTGAAGCCTCCAGTCCAAATCAGCACTCTGACCAGGGACTTCTCCACCCAGCTGGAGGAGGCCGCTGAGATAGCCAAACCAGAAGTCTTTCCAGGCTTCAGGCAGATGGTGGAAGAGAGAGTCAACCTAGCTGATGCCTGTGTGACTCATGAACAAAAGCAAAAGTTGAAACAAGTTTTCTTGGATTTCCAAGATCTCTTTGCGGTAGACTCATATGACTGTGGTCGCACTGACATCCACACAACAACAATCCCCACGGACCCTGGCATGACTCCTGTGTTTGTGAAGCAATATCGCTTGCCTCTCGCATCAATGGAGTCCCTTACTGAAAAAATTAAGAACTCTGAGTCCCGGGGAATAATCCGTCCAGTCCACAGCACCTTCAATAATCCGGTGCTGGGAATATTGAAGCCAAACGGCCAGTGGAGACTCTGCACCGACCTCAGGGAGCTCAACAAACGGGTCCATACTTCCCGATGGCCTCTGGCCTACATTGACCAAGGGCTGGCCCAGATCCAGGGGTCACAGGTATTCACTGCAATAGACCTGACCAATGGATACTGGACCGTGCCTGTCAGCAGGGAGGACCAATACAAACTGGCTTTTACCTTTGGGGGCCAGCAGTACACATGGACCCGGACTCCCTTCGGATACCTTAACTCCGGTAACAAGTTCAATATTTTCCTACATAAGGCCATGCCCGACCTGGGTGCAAGGGGTAACCTGGCTTATGTAGATGATGTCCTCATCAAAAGCTCAAATGTTGAGGAACACATAGCGGAGATCCGTTATGTTCTGACACAGTTGAGGGCCGCCGGAGCAAAACTTTCCTTTCAAAAAGCACAGTGGTGCAGAACCTGTGTTAATTTCTTGGGGCATGAGAATACTCCTCAGGGTCTCTGTCCCCAGGAAAAGAAAGTGGAAGCACTCCAAAAACTGAAAGACCCCACAACTCTGCAGGAACTAAGGAGCCTCCTTGGACTGACTAATTACAGCAGAAAGTTCATTGAGGGCTATGCAGAGATCACCAGACCCCTGATTCATCTCCTGAAGGGGGGGTCAAGTGGGAATGGGGTCCAGAACAATCCGAGGCAGTAAGACAACTCAAAAGAAGCCTCTCACAAGCGCCCTGCCTAGCTTACCCTGTCAGAAACAAGGAGTTCTTCCTGGAGACAGGGTTCTCTAATACGTGCTTGACGGCAGTGTTATACCAAAAGCATGACAAGGTCAATAAAGTAATCTCCTATGCGAGCAAAACTTTATCCTCTATGGAGGAAAAATTCAACGATTGTGAGAAGGCACTCCTGGCAACGGTGTGTGCCTTGAAGAATTACCGCCCGTTTATCCAGGGGGAACACATCATAGTGGAGACTCCACACCAGCCTCTGCAATATCTCCAAAGTGATAGAATCCGGGCCGGAAATGTGAGTAATTCCCGAATTACTTCTTGGATCCTGTCAATGCAAGGATTTCCTGTGGAGGTCAGATATGGCCAAAACAAGAAGAGTCCCCTCGTGCAAGGTGTGGCTGACTTGCATGATTGTGCCAGAGAAAACTGTCTCGAGGACGAAAGTCTAAAAATAAAGGACAACACGGAGGCATACCTTAATTCCCCACACAAAGTCTTTGAAGAGGACAAGTGTGAGGGAATGCCCACTGTCTATGTGGATGGATGCTCGTACCATGTTGACAACGACGGGGAGAAAGAACTGGTGGCCGGCGTAGGGAATGCATGGGTGAAGGAGTTCCCAGAACCCTCCGTTGGATACAAAATTGGTCCCCGAATTAGTCAGGTGGCAGAATTGATGGCTGTGCATCAGGCCATCCTCACTGCTGTCCAGCATCAACTCCACGAACTGGTCATAATCACAGATTCGGATTATGTACGGAACGGGTTCGTGGAGCACCTGGTTAATTGGAAAACCAGAGGCATGTTATGTGCTAATAACAAACCCTTGAAACACGGGAAGTTGATCCAAAACATTGATGATCTGGTCACCTCGAATGAGATGACCATCTATTGGAAAAAGATCAAGGGTCATTCCAAAGTAGAGGGACCAGACAAAACTGGAAATGACTTAGCTGATCAGCTGGCCAAAACCGGGGCCATCCAAGGGGATCCAATTGAGATTGAGTCCCTGTTGGGGGAAATCCAGGTCACTGCTATCACTAGGTCCCAGACAAATGCTCACAATGACCTTTCAACTGCCCAATGGAGTAAGGAGACCCCTGATGCTGATTTGATTACCGCTCAGAAGGGGGATCAAATAATTGGTAAATTTTACCAGCACCTTGAGGACCCTGAGAACTTTCCCCTGACTGATACCGATTACACTGGGAAAGAGGACCTAAGAGTGTTGATGAAATGTCCAAAAATGTTCCGGATCCAAGATGGTTTGTTGGTAAGGAAATCCAAAGCTGGCCACGATCAGTGGGTGGTTCCTACCTCATTCCGAAGCCTGATGTTAAGTCACGCCCATGATGCGGCCACCGCCGGTCATAGGGGGTTTCACACAACACTGGAAATCTTAAGAGAGGTTGCATACTGGCCACACATGGGGCAGGACCTTGACCAATACTTGAAGGGGTGTCTTGTGTGTGCGCAATTTCAGCCGACGTCCCTCACACACCGCGCGCCTCTCCAAAAGAGGGGGATGACACTGCCATGGTCAGATTTACAAATCGACTTCGTAGGCCCCGTGATTCGCTCTGCTAGGGGGAATAAGTACATGTTGACTGTGACATGCTTGTTTACCAAGTGGGTGGAATGTCTCCCAGCCCCAAATTGCAAGGCAGAAACTGCAGCTGCCCTGATGATTAACCACATCTTTTCCCGTTTCGGTCTACCTCAAAGGATTGAGTCAGACAGGGGTAGCCACTTCACCAGTGAAGTAATGACAAAGATGTGGGAGATACTGGGGGTCAAAAGGAAGTTGCATATTGCTTACCGGCCAGCTTCTTCTGGAGCAGTAGAGAGATACAACCGAACCATTGTGAGCATATTAAAGAGGTTTGTGGCAGATTCTGGGCCAAGTTGGGATATCCGATTACCTCTGGTCCTAATGGCCATCAGATCTACCCCTTCATCTGCAACCAAAATGTCACCATTCGAGTTGATGACTGGACGCAAGATGGTGCTTCCTCAGCATTTGCTCTACAGGACCCAAGAGCAGACCCTAATAAATGCCTCCACAACCCACGAGTATGTGGAGAATTTAAGGAAACACCTTCAACATGCTTTTGCTTATGCTCAGCAGAATCTAGAAAGATCAGCTGATAGCATGAAGACCCACTATGACCTGAAGACTTACAGGAAGGAATATCAGGTGGGGGACCGGGTCTATCTATACAATTTCCAAAGGAACCAGGCAAAACAGCGAAAATTTTTACCTACATGGAAGGGACCCTTTGAGATTATAGACAAGATCTCCCCTGTGGCCTACAAGATCCGCATCCCCAAAGGCGGTTTGGCAGAGGGGGAAGACAAGTGGGTCCACATTAACCAGTTGAAGTGTTGCCATCCCAGGCACACGCTGCAACAACTGGAGGAATCCTCTGGAATCCTAGAGGGTACTGTCTCAGATTAATTCAGTTCTTACTTAAAATATCATACATATCGCCTATCAAATTCTGAGTTTCTCAATGTGGGTGCTTTTGTTTTTTAATGCAAAAAGAAATGTACATGTTCATATCTTTTGACTATAAATTTATATGCCACCCCACTATATCAATGGTGGGGGAGAAATGTCCATGAATAGGTATTGCCGCTCTTCCTTTGTCGTCCTAGGAGAAAGAAAACCTCGAGACTGGCCAAGGAGGACGATCCGGAGACTGGGAGCAGAGACGCGGGGGGGCCAGGGTACCGCCCAATATTCCCATCAGGACCGGCGAGGAGAACTGATCGATCAGTACCGGATGGAGGAAAAGATGCTGAACTGTGCCATTTGCAGAATTGGAAGAAGATTATGCGGACAGACCAGTGCGTGGGTCAAAACCCTTGTGCACCCGACTCCCCATCGACTCAAATTCAAAGGGCAGTCACGTGGGGGGATCTGTTGGGTGTCCTGACCCACGTTTGAGCTATCATGCTGCAACATTTGGTGCTGTGGGCTTAGAAAATCCAAGATGGCCAAAAAGCCCACAAGTGCGCCAGAATCCAGGAGAACCACGCAGTTTGTGCGCACACCCAAAATGGTTACCTAACTTGCCACCCACCAGTGTAAAGAAAGATCTTTGTTAACAAAATCCACTGTTACTGATGTCAAAAAGTTGCTGAAATCGTGGCTCATTGGACCACTTTAAAGATTCAACCCTTTTGTGGGGTTCCACATAAACATCTTACTGTAAGGAGCCCCATCAAAACAATGTTAAGCAAGGATTTACTACCATGTAAGAACCATTCCTGTTTGGAATGCATTAATCCAAGAAAAATCCCCAAAATGGTTGTATTACCAGTACTCACCACTATCAGAAAGCCGGCATTTTAAAACAACACCAGACCTTTTTTCTTTTTTTGTAAAACTGAATAGATGAACCCAAAGCAGGCCAAAGAAAGACTTACTGAGAGGTGGATACAAGGTAAAGTTATATTCTGAAGTGACTTGAAGGTTTATAACAAGACTGGCTGAGCTGTGGATTTCAGCAGTTTAAGTAAATTTGGACTGAAAGACACTAAAAACCTAAATGTTTAAAAGAAAGGAGTGACCTACTTTTGAGTGTCACATAGGTTGCAATTGTTTAAATGTCATAGTTTTAAAGTTAGAATCAGCATTCTAGCTGCATATGTAAAAATGGTTAGTTTTATTTGAATGCAGAAAACTGGGTAACTAAAAGTGACATTAGCTCGGGTCTGGCTTAAGGAACTGAATTCTGCCCACCAGCTACCCCCGACAGGAGTTAAGACTTGCACAACAGCTTTGTTCCCAGGCCTAGCTGCCTTTTGCTGTTCCCACCAAAAGGGATATGACACTTCTCTGATTGAATTACCAAGGGACTGCTAGAGACTAAACATAGGACCCAGGCAGAGGGTTTATTGAAGTGGCCATAAATGGCTTCCTCTTGAACAATGGGCCTTCCAGGGCCCAGGCAGATGGTTTATTGCAGGGGTCATAAAAATGGCTTCCTCTTGGCAGAAACTGTGAGGGGCAGGGCCTCTGAGCCTGGCAGAAACTGGACAAACCTGTTTCTACACCATGTGACTTGGGAAACCACACCCCTGTAGCCAGAATATGGTTTTAGAAAAAGATGGATCATTCATAGAGCGGACTTGTGAAAATTTTATAAATGATACCATAATTCTTGTGATTTTTCTGCCCACATTTTAAGAGATTTTTAGAACCGGTGGCATGATCTGGGGGCAAACTAGCAGTTAAGACGGTATTACTTAAAATGTCTGCATGTGAAAAGTCTGATACTTCATCAATTAATGCCTGCATGCCTTGCACACATTTGGGTAAATTTGAGTAAGAATCTGATATTGGTAACCTGACCAAAAAGTGAAATATGTTGCCATTCTCAATGCAAGCTCTCAGGAAGAGCAGATTTGAACAGGGTATATCTCATGTGATATGCATGATGGGTGCATGTAATTTCAAACCACTGTGTAGCTATGAAATATGTCTTTTTGATCAAATATAGATCGTGTGTAATTTGACAGGGGTGGGTTCTCTGTACCATAAACAGACCTCATCATGATGACACTTCTTTTCATTCCCCCAATCAAGGGGAAGAGGATGAAGTGGCCAATGACAAGTGGAGAGGGGTAGGGCCTAGGAAGCTAGCCTTTCCACCCATTTTCAAAACACATAAAAGCAGACAGTCAGGACAGAGAGGGACATTCTATTGCATCTGCTGCGGGACGCTCTGCCGGGAAAATCCATACTTTACCTCCATCAACCTCCAGAGAGCCAACATAGAGACTTCAATCTATCCACCTTCAGAGACCAAGACTTTACTTCAGAATTTGTAGCTGTCAGAATGCACCAAAGTATCAAACGAAAAGGATACAATATTCAAAAGGATACAGGAGGTAGGGTCTTCCGGATCCTTGTTCACCCGACTTGATAGTCGTGAAGTCAACAAAGACCTTCCAAATGATACAACCCTCTGGCTGATAAAACAGGCAGAGCGATGGATCACTGGAAAGGGCGTGGGTAAGGTATAGTAATCCAGCCTAGGACAAATTAAAGTATCATGAATAACTGCTCCAACCTGAGTATGATGAGTTAGATAATGACATGAATGATCACACTGACCTGTATCTCTGGGTAGAACAATCCAGAAGTCTCTTGATGGATTCGAAATGAAGAACAAAACGACAGGGAAGGGAAAATTAGTAAGGGAGACTTATCCCGGACGGAACGAGGCTCACGCTAGATACGGGTTGAATTCACCACAGGATAGCGTTCAAAGTTCAGTTCAAAGTCACTTCCAATAATCCTTGAAAGGCTTCCTTCCCACTTAGGGATCAATCCTTCTGTTAATTCCACAGATGCAGGAGGTAGAAGAAAACAGTGTTTGAAGACAACGTGAGCGTGTGGATTTACACGCGGGCAGGAATCGCGCAGCCTGGGCCAGCCGCGTGTGAAGACAACGTGCGCGTGTGGATTTACACGCGGGCAGGGTTCGCGCAGCCTTGGCCAGCCGCACTTGAAGACGAAGAGCGCGTGTGGATGTTACACGCGGGCAGGATTTACGCAGCCTTGGCCAGCCGCGTATGAAGACAAAGAGCGCGTGTGGACTTTACACGCGGGCAGGATTCACGCAGCCTGGGCCGGCCGCACTTGAAGACGAAGAGCGCGTGTGGATGTTACACGCGGGCAGGATTTACGCAGCCTTGGCCAGCCGCGTATGAAGACAAAGAGCGCGTGTGGACTTTACACGCGGGCAGGATTCACGCAGCCTGGGCCGGCCGCACTTGAAGACGAAGAGCGCGTGTGGATGTTACACGCGGGCAGGATTTACGCAGCCTGGGCCGGCCGCACTTGCAGACGAAGAGCGCGTGTGGAATAGCACGCGAAGGGATAGTTCCAGAAATCAGCGTGTGGCGGAACACACGCTATCGAAGGCCCAAAAGTAGCTGTAGGAAAATACCAGGTTGTAGATCAGAGGTTCAGCTACACGACGCCAATAGAGACGATCAGAAGCAGCGAGTGAAGTTTCTACGCTGCTTAAATACGTGATACCGTAGTTCACGTGACGAAGCAAGTCACGTGAAGTTAGCGACGTGTAAAGTGTAAACGTCGTTTTCCCGGTAACGTATCGAATAGCCTCCATTTAGAGTAGAACGGTCTAGCTGTTCTACGAGCGTAGCGTCCAGCATGCATGACAGTGCCATCCCCCAAAGGGACAACCTCTCCCCTTCTTGTGTGGAAGCGCTTCAATAAAGCAGGAGCATGAATGTTGGAAAGAGGTTCCCAAGACCTATCTTCGGGTCCATAGCCCTTCCAGTCCACCAGATAAAATGGTCTACCAGAACGGAGTTTCATATCCAGTATGTCTTGTACCTCGTATTCATCAGACCCCCGCACAGAAATAGCCACAGGCCGTACCGGCAGTCTAGTAGTGTCAGAGAAAGGCTTGATGAGCGAGACGTGGAATACAGGATGCACCCGCCATCGTTGTGGCAAAGCCAGACGTACAGCAGCAGGATTAAGAACATGGAGCACAACATACGGACCGATGAATCTAGGCAACAACTACTTCTTGCCCGGAATTCTTAAGTTCTTAGTGGATAGCCAGACTTTCATCCCAGCCTTATAGACAGGTGCGGGCACCCTATGAGCATCGGCATAGAACTTGTCACGTCGTTTGGCTTGCTCCAAATGCTGCTTCACCCTTCTTTGTAATCTCTTCAGATCACGAAGCGTACGGCCTGCGGCAGGCGTGTCCAGGGATAGACCGGAATCTAGAGGTATTGATCGGGGGTGTTGTCCATAGAGAGCATAGAACGGTGAAGTGCCTATGGCACTATGATAAGAGTTGTTATAGGCGAATTCAGCCGCCGGCAGTACCGTGAGCCAATCCGATTGGTATTGCAAACACAGACACCGCAGATATTGTTCCATAGTACAATTGACCCTTTCGGTCTGTCCGTCGGTTTGAGGATGATAAGCGCTGGACATTCTATCATCAATTAGTAATGCAGATGTTAAGGCTCTCCAAAAGCGTGACGCAAACTGCGAGCCCCTGTCAGTAATGATTACTGATGGTAGACCAAAGAAACGGAATATATGTTGGATGAATAGATCAGCCAGAACAGTAGCAGTTGGTAAACCAATACAAGGTATAAATAGGGCCAATTTAGTGAAATAATCCACTACGACCCATAGGGTATCATATCCTTGATTTGGGGGGAGTTCCACCACAAAGTCCATAGATATCATGTCCCATGGTTTGGTAGGGACAGGCAGGGATTGGAGTAAGCCCACTGGTTTACCAGGAGTATTTTTACATTGGATACATACAGAGCAAGAAGACACGTAGTTTATAACGTCTTTTGCCATGGATGGCCACCAGCACCACCTTTTGAGCAGGTCCAGTGTTTTCTTCTGTCCAGGATGGGCTGCAATCAAGGAATCATGATTCCATTTGAGGGCTTTATCCCGCATTGAAGGAGTTGATAGATAAAGCACCCCCTGTGTGAATGGTAAACCGTTATGCACGTCTAGCTTCATATCCCGGACTACTTGTGGGTTATTTTTTACCCACTCTTGTATTTCGGTTTTTAAGGATGGTTGAACCGAACACCCACAAATCACATGATCTGCCAACAGCTGGATCTGTACTTGTTTTTCTTCCTGCGCCTCTTTACTCATACGGGACAAAGCGTCCGACTTAACATGTTCTCGGGCAGGACGATAAGTGACCTGGAAATCGTATTGGGCAAAAAAGACATGCCATCTGGCCTGACGGGCCGTAAGGCATTTCATGGATTTGAATGCCTGGAGATTTCTATGGTCGGAGTACACCAACACCTGTTGTTTGGCCCCAAGAAGATGATGACGCCATTCTCGGAAGGCATCTTTGATAGCCAGTAGTTCCCGTTCAGTAACGGTGTAGTTCCGTTCATATGAGGTGAGTTTACGAGAGAAGAAAGCCACTGGGTGTTCCTCCTTGGTTTCTGTGCAGACTTGTGAGAGCACGGCGCCAATAGCGACACTGGATGCATCCGCTTCAACGACAAACTGGCGATCAGGATCCGGATGTTGAAGCACGGGTGCAGTGGTAAATGCTTCCTTCAGTTTTTCAAATGCTGCTTGGGCATGTTGGTTCCAACAGAAAGGCACTTTGGAGCTAGTTAAAGCCGTCAAAGGAGCTACTGTTTTGGAGAAGGAATGGATGAATCTGCGATAGAAATTCGCAAAGCCCAAGAAAGACTGTAGCGATTTGACGTTATGGGGGATTGGCCAATTCAGGACGGCCTTTACCTTGGAACGACTCATTCGAGCACCTAGATTGGTAATGTCGTAACCAAGGAATTCCACTTCCTGCGAATGGAAGACACATTTTTCGGCTTTCACATAGAGGTGGTTCTCCCTAAGTCTTTGTAGGACTGTAGAAACATGTCTGACGTGTTCCGATAGAGATGAGGAGTAAATCAAAATGTCGTCCAGATAGACAACCACAAATCGGTCCATGATGTCCCTGAATATATCATTCATGAAGAATTGAAATGTGGCGGGAGCATTGCACAGACCAAAAGGCATCACTGAATATTCGTAAAGACCATACCGTGTCTTAAAAGCGGTCTTCCATTCGTCGCCTTCACGAATGCGAACCAAATTGTATGCACCTCGCAAGTCCAGTTTGGTGAAGTAGCTGGAAGTGCCTAACTGATCCAACAGCACGTTTATTAGCGGTAAGGGGTATTGGTTTTTGATGGTGATATCATTGAGTGCCCTGTAATCAATGCAGGGTCTGAGGTCTCCCTCTTTCTTAGGAACAAAGAATAGAGGAGATGCAGCAGGAGATTGCGAGGGTCGTATAAAGCCCATGGCTAGCACCTTGTCAATGTATTCCTTTAACACGACATCTTCTTTAGGTGTTAAAGAATAAACACGGCCTGTAGGAATTTTGGCACCCGGAATCAGTTCGATAGGACAGTCGTACTGTCGATGAGGAGGTAATTGTTCTGCCTGGCCTTTATCAAAGACATCAGCGTAATCAGCGTATTCGCATGGTATGATATTGTCGCATTGATGTACAACGCTGATAGCAGAATCCTCCACCACAGAGGCCAATAAGTGTTGTTTATTTGACACCTCCTGACTGGTAAAGCAATGTTCGTTGCAATGAGTCGAAGGATATTGGAGCGATCCCGAAACCCAGTCAACAGTAGGATTGTGAAGGGTTAACCATGCAAGACCAAGTATGATCTCGTACTGCGGAGCAGCAATAACATCGAAGACGATTTCTTCTGAATGGTTATTTGATAACGTCATCCGAACAGGTACCGTCTCCTGGGTTACCATACCAGAAGTTAACACAGATCCGTCCACGGTATTCACCGTTTCGGGTTTTTTTTTGTTTACTAGGGGTAAGGAGCGGTTCTTGGCATAGGTGATGTCTATATAATTGCTGGTGGCGCCAGAATCAACCATGGCCTTGGAAACCACTTCTCGCTCATCACAATGTAACGTCACCTGAACTATTACAGGTGCATGTTTAGGAATGGTACTGGAGTCCGATGAAACACTCGACATAGGGACTCCTGCTAATGTCGAGTTTTGGCGTTTCCCGCACGCTTGACGGGTTTTTTAGGACATGTTGCCAAGAAATGCTCGGAAGAACCACAATACATACATAAGTGGTTTTTTCTTCGGTTCTCCCGTTCTGTATTGGACAAGCGGCCTCTCACGGCGCCTATTTGCATGGGTTCAGGGTCGTTAGAGATGACTGCTGGTGTCTCTGACCGCCCCGAGACTGGCATGAAGGGCTTTTTCTCTCCCTTTCGAGCATTCCTTCGGGCGTCGATTTGTAGAACCAAATCAAGCAGCTCTGGGAAACCCGTAGGAACCACAGGAACAGTAGATAAGGCGTCTTTCAGTTCTTCAGAAAGACCCTTGTAAAAAACAGCCGTTTTCTTGCTGTCAGGCCATTGGGTCTCCGCCGTCAGTTGATTGAACCGGGCGACGTAAGACATAAGGGGTTGGCTGCCTTGTTGTAGGTTAAGCAACTCCAAATCTGTGGCTTGAGTAGAGTAACGCATGTCAAAAACTTTACTCATAGCAGTCAAGAGATCGTCACAATCGTATAACAAAGGGCTATTAGTTTCCAACAAAGGGTTAGCCCAAGCAGCAGCCGTACCCCCTAAATGGGAAAGCACGAAGGCTGCTTTTGTAGTTAGGTCAGGAAAAGATGTAGGACGGCAAAGGAAATGGAGTCGGCACTGGTTTACAAAGGTTCTGTAGGTTTTGGGATCACCCGTGAACCTTTCTGGAGGGGCCAAGGGAAACTGAGTGGGCATAACCACGTTAATAGTCTCCTGTGGGGGTGCCGTGGTCCCAGATCCGGATGCGGTAGCCATCGGCGCTTGTGTTCCCTGAGGACTACCATGTAGGGCGTCTTGCATAACGTCCATACGGTGCCGTAACATGTCCTGTGCAGTAACCATTTCGTTTCTTAAATCGTGGATCAACTGTGTCAAAACAGTTAAAGGATCCGTACCCTCCATGGCTTCTGATTCTGTCAGAATGCACCAAAGTATCAAACGAAAAGGATACAATATTCAAAAGGATACAGGAGGTAGGGTCTTCCGGATCCTTGTTCACCCGACTTGATAGTCGTGAAGTCAACAAAGACCTTCCAAATGATACAACCCTCTGGCTGATAAAACAGGCAGAGCGATGGATCACTGGAAAGGGCGTGGGTAAGGTATAGTAATCCAGCCTAGGACAAATTAAAGTATCATGAATAACTGCTCCAACCTGAGTATGATGAGTTAGATAATGACATGAATGATCACACTGACCTGTATCTCTGGGTAGAACAATCCAGAAGTCTCTTGATGGATTCGAAATGAAGAACAAAACGACAGGGAAGGGAAAATTAGTAAGGGAGACTTATCCCGGACGGAACGAGGCTCACGCTAGATACGGGTTGAATTCACCACAGGATAGCGTTCAAAGTTCAGTTCAAAGTCACTTCCAATAATCCTTGAAAGGCTTCCTTCCCACTTAGGGATCAATCCTTCTGTTAATTCCACAGATGCAGGAGGTAGAAGAAAACAGTGTTTGAAGACAACGTGAGCGTGTGGATTTACACGCGGGCAGGAATCGCGCAGCCTGGGCCAGCCGCGTGTGAAGACAACGTGCGCGTGTGGATTTACACGCGGGCAGGGTTCGCGCAGCCTTGGCCAGCCGCACTTGAAGACGAAGAGCGCGTGTGGATGTTACACGCGGGCAGGATTTACGCAGCCTTGGCCAGCCGCGTATGAAGACAAAGAGCGCGTGTGGACTTTACACGCGGGCAGGATTCACGCAGCCTGGGCCGGCCGCACTTGAAGACGAAGAGCGCGTGTGGATGTTACACGCGGGCAGGATTTACGCAGCCTTGGCCAGCCGCGTATGAAGACAAAGAGCGCGTGTGGACTTTACACGCGGGCAGGATTCACGCAGCCTGGGCCGGCCACACTTGAAGACGAAGAGCGCGTGTGGATGTTACACGCGGGCAGGATTTACGCAGCCTGGGCCGGCCGCACTTGCAGACGAAGAGCGCGTGTGGAATAGCACGCGAAGGGATAGTTCCAGAAATCAGCGTGTGGCGGAACACACGCTATCGAAGGCCCAAAAGTAGCTGTAGGAAAATACCAGGTTGTAGATCAGAGGTTCAGCTACACGACGCCAATAGAGACGATCAGAAGCAGCGAGTGAAGTTTCTACGCTGCTTAAATACGTGATACCGTAGTTCACGTGACGAAGCAAGTCACGTGAAGTTAGCGACGTGTAAAGTGTAAACGTCGTTTTCCCGGTAACGTATCGAATAGCCTCCATTTAGAGTAGAACGGTCTAGCTGTTCTACGAGCGTAGCGTCCAGCATGCATGACAGTAGCAGAGAGGTCAACTACAAGCTAAATCCCTCTTTAGCAGGCCTCAAATCATTGCCATTATCACAGCCAGGCGAGCTGTTTGAATTCTTTGCAAGAACTCTTGCCATTTGCCAGAGAGCAGTGTTGTATCCAGAGAGAGACCAGCTGAACCGGAGACCGCTGTATCCGGACCCACAGACCTGATCAGAACCAGAGAGCTGACCCAGACCGCTGTGCGCAGAGACTGTCCGTGGTCAGTGAAGAAAACCTGACCAGATCCGTGGCGAGGCCCATTTATTTCAAAAATATATTGTGAGTACCTAGCAGAACTGTGCAGAACCAATCTCTTAGTTAAAATAATATAATTCAATCTATTTTAATCTAAGTGGAACTGCCTCCTAACTGTCACCTGTCATTTTGTAAAGCTGTCACCTGTCATTTCTAGTTGCTAGCTGTCACTTGTCACTTTGAACTTTTAAAATTTAAAATCTGAAAAACGACCTTTACCACATCGCTCATATCTCCGTGACCGTTTGTCTTAGAAACTTTCCTCTGAAAGCTGGGAATCTTGGCTTTTCAACGAACCTAGAACCGCATTCCTATTCCATAGACTTTTGCCGCAATCGCGAAAAACGCACTCGCGAATTTGCCACGATTTGCAAATTTCTCCACGTGTGAAAACAGCAGCTTCCTTGCTAAAAATTTGTTTGCCTCTTAAGAACCATCCCTGAATCATTGCTAGAGTGAGCCTGGACTAATATTAACTAGATACCACTCACCCTGAACCTCTAGAGGGAATTAACAGCATTTTAGCACGTTTTCCAATATATTGCTATCACATATAAAAGCATTTTGGGCCTGTGTTTCAAACTTCTGTAGTCTAAGCTTGCTGGGGTGAACTGAATTACATTTGAGTGCATTTCTGAGAACTGTGTGCTTTCCTTCCATTTCCTTGCATTGCATAAAGGGGGGAGGGGATTGCCAGAGAAAAGTGATTACATTGTTTTGTTGAAATCATATTGAGTATTTTCTGTATTGCATTTTCATTCAACATCACATCCATCTGAACTTATATAAAGTATTCTCTACCACCTTATTCTTCTCTTCCTATTCACAAGTGTGCTAGTGCCAGACTATCCATTATTGATTACTGCTCAGATTAAGTGTGATATTCAATTATTAATTTATTATAAAGTGTGATATATATATCTATTGTTTAAATTATCAAATAAACCTTTTAACTTGCAAAACAGAACTACTTCTTAGCTCAGTGGGGTCAGGATTCCAAGAGAGGGGTGTTATATAGGGGTAGTCATCCAGAACGCATGAACAGGCCATAAAGATATATCAATAAGGGTTTTCATTCAGTATTCTAGACTAGGCGTTGACTTAGCTCTAGTGTTGAATTGAATCCTCTTACAAATTGGGGGCTCGAGCGGGACGTTTGGGTTAGATCTACCATTTGTGTACCAGTGTGCCAGCTGACCTGATACACATATCCGGGCGGATCACTACGCTGTGTTACGCTATAAAGCACTCCTCAAAGGAACGCTCTAAGGAAAAGGTCTGTTTTGCAAAAATAAAATACAAACTTCTGTAAGTCAGGAAGGAACTCAAATTCCAGAATGACGACCTTAGTAGACATGAAAATAGCCAGAGAGCACTTCTTACATAAGTTATTTTTGAGAGGTGAGTGGACTCACCAGGACCGCATGGTCTGGTTGCAGGCCATCACGCAACAGGTCACGGAAACAGGGTCAGATATATGAAGAGATCAGGGTCCCTTACATGTGGCCCTGAGTGAACTATACATGGCTCCTAAAGCTAAGGATGAACAAGACAAGATGGTTAGGATAGCGGCATACCTGTACCTATATATGGGAGACATGCAGGATAAATGTACTGAAAGCCAAGATCTGGCGAATAAGCGACAGATGGTGTTAGAGAAGGTACAATCTGACCTGGTCTCTTCTGAGCAGAGGCTGCAGGGGAGCCAGGAGTCAGAAAATGAGAGTAGACAGCACATCATTAAAATAAAGAGGGATATGGACATCGTGCAACAGGAAAAGACTGACCAGGATATCAGATTTCTGGCCTTGCAGAAGGAGTACCAAGAAGGTTTGGACTCCCTACTGCAGAGCCAGAAAAAGCTGGAGGAACAGTTAGACGTCAATAGGGCATGTGCTGAGCAGGTAGTCACCCTGCAAAGCCACCTAGATAGGGAGAAAGAGGAGAGCAATAAACTGATCCTGAAAGACCTGGATACCCAGGCAGAGTTTGATCAGGAGCGCCAGAAAGCTGGTGCCTTCCAAAGGCAAAGGGACGACCTGGCGGCACAGATGCAGGCTCTTAGTCAGGAAAGGGATACCTTAGGCCAGGAAGTCTGCCACTTAAAACACCAAAACTTGTTAGAGCACACCAGGAAGGTGGAGGATGCTCTGGCAAGAAAGGAGCAGGCCAATAGGGACACAGCTCAGGAGGTAACCCTCCTGCAGCAAAGACTGGCCCAGTGCTCCAGGACCAATCAGGAAACGCAGAGAGAGAAGGAGGCTCTCTGCTAGCACAATGATAGACTCCAACAACAGGTAGCGATGCAGGAGAGACTGATAGAGTCTAGTAAGGCCTTAACTGAGGAACTGAAGGCGCAGGTTCTTGCATTGCAACAGGGAGCAGGGGCGGATAGAGATGAGGTTCGCTGTGAAAGAGAAACTCCTGAGCATAACCCCAGGAGCCCTAGTACCAGAGGCCTTTATCTCTCTCAGTCCCTGGACTCTGCCACCCCCATGTCCCCTGGCGCACATGAGCACAGGGCCGGCAGATTACTATCCAGCCAGAAGCATGGGGCTCATAGGCCAGTACCACCCAGGAATGGAGGGGCGGGCATCCAGGTATGGGCACCCAAGCACAGTGCGATTTGATGGGGAACCCCAGGAGAGTAGGCCCATTAAGGGCATCCTGAAAACCTCTGCCCAGTTAGGTCAGTGGGGGGGTACCCATCAAATCCTGGCAGCAAGGAGGGATCTGAAGACTCCTCTGAGTGATACAGGACACAGGAGACCAGGTCCCCACATTCTGCCAGCCATTCCCAGGCTCGCAGAATCCGGGAAAACCTGGAAGAACAGACGGGAACCTCTGGGAGCAGTGCCTCTGAGTCAGAAGATGAATGGACCAGGGTTACCCGAACCAAAAAGGCCAATAAGGCAAAAAGGGCCTTGCTTAAGGACCCATTGAAACATATTAAGGCAATCAGGAGTGTCATCACGCCTTATCATAAGAACGCCAAGTACTCTGTTTGGGAACGCTTGGAGCTCTATGAGCAAATGATGGAGACTTTTCATTTGAAGGACAGCCAAAGCTGTATCCAATATGTAAAGTGGACATTCTCCCCAGAATACTCCAGTTTCTTTGCGGGGCTGGAGGACCAAAATCATTTAAGGTGGGCCACCTATAAGGCGGCCATCTTGAAACATTTTTCTGTTCACAGAAATCCTCAAGAGGCTCGCAAGGCAGCCTACAATTTACAATGTGGGGAGGATCAGGCCCCACAAGAATTTGTGCAGGAGTTAAAGCGTGCTTTTGCACAGACCACAAGAAGGGTGCGCACGGATAGCAGAGAATTTATTAATACGTTTTTCCATGCCTTGCCCAAATACATAATGACCCAGCTTGTGAGGGATTTTCACGAGAAAAGATCTTTAGACTGGGTCACTGAACAGGCGACCCGGATCTATGAGGTGCAGAAGCCAATAGAAAATAAAAATAATGCGCCCAAAAACCCCAAAGCCAACAACACCCCTGCTGCTGCCAAGGTGGCAGAGGTAAAGGTTGCCCCCGTTTTGGATTTGGAGATGGGGGGCCTAAAAACCTACCTGAACCTAATAATGCTAGGCCCAGAAGGTCCTCGGGCCAGTCACAGACAGGGAGCCAAGGAGGCAGCCCCACAAATGGGGTCCCTCGCTCTCCTGATTATGTAAGTCCCCGTTACAAGGGAAATCGACCCATCCTGGGTTATGTGTGGACTCCTCCAGCCCAAGGGGGGGGATCCAGCCAAGCACCTAACCCAGGGAACTTCCCTCCTAACTTCCCACTGGAGGGCAGAAATTCTCCAAATCCTGGGCAGAACTTTTTCCCCAGGTATCCACCCAATTTCCAGCCCCAAAAGCATCCACCCTTCTTGCCCCAATTCCCTGAGCCCAGACAACCGAATCCGGGAGAGGGGAGGCCAAGGGTGGAGGGGTATCCAAATCTTCCCAACCAGGGGTACTACCACAGATTCGATAGCTACCCTTCCCGGGATCAGCCCAGGGGAGAAAACAGGGCCCCGTATCAGCCTGAGCGGGTTTCCCAGTTAGAGCGCCAGGTTCAAAACATGGCGCGGGATCTGGGTCACATACTGAGGGCTCAGCAGAACCCTCAGATCGGCATGCCGGCGCAGAACGCACCCAACTCTGGACCTGGTGCTCCAGAACAATGACGGGGGCAGCACCCCGATAACTCACCGGTTCCCAGGGAGGAGGCACAAAGGGAAGGGGGGTGTAAAGCCTTGGAGGAAGCTTCCTTCCTCACTTGTAAACAGCCCCTGGAAACCCAGGAACCGGAAACAAAATCTCTTGCCCCTGAAAGTCTGCCTCCTAAGGAGCAGAGGGGGGGTAGGAGAAACAAAAGACCCAAACAGACTCAGTTTGAGGAGGAGGTACAGATCTTCCAATTTGAGGGAGAGGGATCCTCAGAGGATCCTGGGAAAATGATCTTCTCCTTCAGAGAGGGGGGAACTCCTCCCAAAGAAAAATGGGTCCCTAGGGATGCAAATCCAGACTGGGGAGATTTGGAGACTGAGCTACCGCCGCCCACCATCTCATCCCAGAACCAACAGCAAAAAAATCCCCTGGTTCAAACCCATCCTGATGACTGCCTCCAAAAAGGGGGGGGCGGCCCAGAACCGGAACCAGGGGAACCCACGAGGGCTCTGATCTCCAGTTGCCAACTTTTTCTTTCAGATTCCCAAGGCTCTTCACAGAATTCTGCCCAAATTTCTTCTCTTGCAATGTCCAAAACCAGAAAGTTAGCCCACCAGTTGTCCAAAAATGTGCATTATCTGTGCCCCCTTGAGGAGAAGGAGGGAAGATATTATGCCCCGGTACAAGTACAGGGGCAGGGTACGATTTCAGCGCTGGTGGACACGGGATCTCAAGCTACCCTTCTGTCCAGAAGGGCCTTTGATGAACTGTTTGCAGGAAGGGGAGGGAATTACCAAATTCCTCTCACCTCACTTCCTGGACAACTCCAGAACTTTGACAGGAAGAAAATTCCCGTCGAGGGGACGGCAGACTTGGACATTAAAATTGGGCGACACAAGTTGAAACACCCGGTCATAGTTGTGACTCCAGAGGGCTCCCCTTGTTTACTAGGGAATGACCTCCTGAGAAGGTTGTCACCCCTAATAGATTGCGTAAACAAGGTCCTCTGGACCCAGACTAGCCGACCAATAAAATTAAAACAGAGTGTCAACCATGTTAGTTTAAACGGCACCTGCCACATGGTTGAACAAAAATGTGACCAAGTAGAATTTCACTTCCAGAACAACCAAATTCCAGACGTGACAGTAATAGCAGTAGGACAACAGACTGGTGATGGGGGGTCCTCTCTATTTCTGAAAATCAACCTTCCTACCAGTTTAAGGTGGTATTCCACACTGGAAGGAAACACCCTGAAATTCTTTACCAATCCACAATCAGAAACTCCCACTCCTATAGTCCAAAAAGATGTGCAATCAGCTCAGAGCCTGGCTGATATTCAGCAAATTGGAGAGCAGTTGTTCATCCCTGTTCAGTTAAACGATGGGAATGACTCTGTTCTCGCTCGAGTGTGCGTGAACAATGGTAAGAGCTTCATCAGCGAAGCCATGTTTCGCCAACTCCCAAAAGATCCAGCCATTCCCACCTTCAAACTGATAGACAAATGGGAAATGGCCCTGGAAGCACCTAATTCCAAACATCTCCTGCCAAGCAGGTGTATGCTCAAAATCTCCATTGGCAACAAGAGCATAGTCCACAATTGTTGGGTCGTGCGAGACGTCCCTGCCGCCTTTTACTTAGGCAGTGACATTCTCAATCGCTTTGCCATTAGTTTGGACCTAATAAACTTCAAAGCTTGGTCCCGATTAGTGGATAATCCCATAGGCTTTGATGATCAAGAAAAAGCATTTAGGTCAGCTCAATTGCTACCTAATGCAGTTGAAATTCAGATCAAAGAGGAAGTCACCATCCCAGAAAGGACCCGACAATTCTCCCTGGAAGTGAAAGCTAAAAGAGGACAATATTTGCAAAACCCTGATGCTTACATACATCTAAATGCTTCTCTCCAACAGCAAGGGTTAGGGGTAAACCCAACACCATTAGTCAACATAAAACATGACACCATTCTAATAGAGGTGGGTAACAGCGACTTGAAGAGTATTACTCTAGCCGCAGGCATCATTATTGGAATGGCGGTTGATGACCTACATTTTTCCATTGATTTAGGTAATGAACTGTTATGGCCAATCCCCAAGGACTGCTTTGACAGTGACAGTGATGACAATACAACACCAGACAGGATTTTTACCCGGCATGGGGGGAACTTCCTGGTGTACACTTCTTGCCCTTATGGTAAGGAAGATGTGACTTGTGACTTCAGGAGGGATGAGGTGATTTTCCAGGTCCATGAGGGCTGCCTTTCCCACCTGAAGCCTCCAGTCCAAATCAGCACTCTGACCAGGGACTTCTCCACCCAGCTGGAGGAGGCCGCTGAGATAGCCAAACCAGAAGTCTTTCCAGGCTTCAGGCAGATGGTGGAAGAGAGAGTCAACCTAGCTGATGCCTGTGTGACTGTGGAACAAAAGCAAAAGTTGAAACAAGTTTTCTTGGATTTCCAAGATCTCTTTGCGGTAGACTCATATGACTGTGGTCGCACTGACATCCACACAACAACAATCCCCACGGACCCTGGCATGACTCCTGTGTTTGTGAAGCAATATCGCTTGCCTCTCGCATCAATTGAGTCCCTTACTGAAATAATTAAGAACCTTGAGTCCCGGGGAATAATCCGTCCAGTCCACAGCACCTTCAATAATCCGGTGCTGGGAATATTGAAGCCAAACGGCCAGTGGAGACTCTGCGCCGACCTCAGGGAGCTCAACAAACGGGTCCATACTTCCCGATGGCCTCTGCCCTACATTGACCAAGGGCTGGCCCAGATCCAGGGGTCACAGGTATTCACTGCAATAGACCTGACCAATGGATACTGGGCCGTGCCTGTCAGCAGGGAGGACCAATACAAACTGGCTTTTACCTTGGGGGCCAGCAGTACACATGGACCCGGACTCCCTTCGGATACCTTAACTCCAGTAACGATACATAAGGCCATGCCCGACCTGGGTGCGAGGGGTAACCTGGCTTATGTAGATGATGTCCTCATCAAAAGCTCAAATGTTGAGGAACACATAGCGGAGATCCGTTATGTTCTGACACAGTTGAGGGCCGCCGGAGCAAAACTTTCCTTTCAAAAAGCACAGTGGTGCAGAACCTGTGTTAATTTCTTGGGGCATGAGAGTACTCCTCAGGGTCTCTTTCCCCAGGAAAATAAAGTGGAAGCACTCCAAAAACTGAAAGACCCCACAACTCTGCGGGAACTAAGGAGCCTCCTTGGACTGACTAATTACAGCAGAAAGTTCATTGAGGGCTATGCAGAGATCACCAGACCCTTGATTCATCTCCTGAAGGGGGGGTCAAGTGGGAATGGGGTCCAGAACAATCCGAGGCAGTAAGACAACTCAAAAGAAGCCTCTCACAAGCGCCCTGCCTAGCTTACCCTGTCAGAAACAAGGAGTTCTTCCTGGAGACGGGGTTCTCTAATACGTGCTTGACGGCAGTATTATACTAAAAGCATGACAAGGTCAATAAAGTAATCTCCTATGTGAGCAAAACTTTATCCTCTGTGGAGGAAAAATTCAACGATTGTGAGAAGGCACTCCTGGCAACGGTGTGGGCCTTGAAGAATTACCGCCCGTTTATCCAGGGGGAACACATCATAGTGGAGACTCCACACCAGCCTCTGCAATATCTCCAAAGTGATAGAATCCGGGCCGGAAATGTGAGTAATTCCCGAATTACTTCCTGGATCCTGTCAATGCAAGGCTTTCCTGTGGAGGTCAGATATGGCCAAAACAAGAAGAGTCCCCTCGCGCAAGGTCTGGCTGACTTGCATGATTGTGCCAGAGAAAACTGTCTCGAGGACGAAAGTCTAAAAATAAAGGACAACACGGAGGCATACCTTAATTCCCCAAACAAAGTCTTTGAAGAGGACAAGTGTGAGGGAATGCCCACTGTCTATGTGGATGGATGCTCGTACCATGTTGACAACGACGGGGAGAAAGAACTGGTGGCAGGCGTAGGGAATGCATGGGTGAAGGAGTTCCCAGAACCCGCCGCTGGATACAAAATTGGTCCCCGAAGTAGTCAGGTGGCAGAATTGATGGCTGTGCATCAGGCCATCCTCACTGCTGTCCAGCATCAACGCCACGAACTGGTCATAATCACAGATTCGGATTATGTACGGAACGGGTTCGTGGAGCACCTGGTTAATTGGAAAACCAGAGGCATGTTATGTGCTAATAACAAACCCTTGAAACACGGGAAGTTGATCCAAAACATTGATGATCTGGTCACCTCGAATGAGATGACCATCTATTGGAAAAAGATCAAGGGTCATTCCAAAGTAGAGGGACCAGACAAAACTGGAAATGACTTAGCTGATCAGCTGGCCAAAACCGGGGCCATCCAAGGGGATCCAATTGAGATTGAGTCCCTGTTGGGGGAAATCCAGGTCACTGCTATCACTAGGTCCCAGACATATGCTCACAACGACCTTTCAACTGCCCAATGGAGTAAGGAGACCCCTGATGCTGATTTGATTACCGCTCAGAAGGGGGATCCAATAATTGGTAAATTTTACCAGCACCTTGAGGACCCTGAGAACTTTCCCCTGACGGATACCGATTACACTAGGAAAGAGGACCTAAGAGTGTTGATGAAATGTCCAAAAATGTTCCGGATCCAAGATGGTTTGTTGGTAAGGAAATCCAAAGCTGGCCACGATCAGTGGGCGGTTCCTACCTCATTCCGAAGCCTGATGTTAAGTCACGCCCATGATGCGGCCACCGCCGGTCATAGGGGGTTTCACACAACACTGGAAATCTTAAGAGAGGTTGCATACTGGCCACACATGGGGCAGGACCTTGACCAATACTTGAAGGGGTGTCTTGTGTGTGCGCTATTTCAGCCGACGTCCCTCACACACTGTGCGCCTCTCCAAAAGAGGCGGATGACACTGCCATGGTCAGATTTACAAATCGACTTCGTAGGCCCCGTGATTCGCTCTGCTAGGGGGAATAAGTACATGTTGACTGTGACATGCTTGTTTACCAAGTGGGTGGAATGTCTCCCAGCCCCAAATTGCAAGGCAGAAACTGCAGCTGCCCTGATGATTAACCACATCTTTTCCCGTTTCGGTCTACCTCAAAGGATTGAGTCAGACAGGAGTAGCCACTTCACCAGTGAAGTAATGACAAAGATGTGGGAGATACTGGGGGTCAAAACGAAGTTGCATATTGCTTACCGGCCAGCTTCTTCTGGAGCAGTAGAGAGATACAACCGAACCATTGTGAGCATATTAAAGAAGTTTGTGGCAGATTCTGGGCCAAGTTGGGATATCCGATTACCTCTGGTCCTAATGGCCATCAGATCTACCCCTTCATCTGCAACCAAAATGTCACCATTCGAGTTGATGACTGGACGCAAGATGGTGCTTCCTCAGCATTTGCTCTACAGGACCCAAGAGCAGACCCTAATAAATGCCTCCACAACCCACGAGTATGTGGAGAATTTAAGGAAACACCTTCAACATGCTTTTGCTTATGCTCAGCGGAATCTAGAAAGATCAGCTGATAGCATGAAGACCCACTATGACCTGAAGACTTCCAGGAAGGAATATCAGGTGGGGGACCGGGTCTATCTATACAATTTCCAAAGGAACCAGGCAAAACAGCGAAAATGTTTGCCTACATGGAAGGGACCCTTTGAGATTATAGACAAGATCTCCCCTGTGGCCTACAAGATCCGCATCCCCAAAGGCGGTTTGGCAGAGGGGGAAGACAAGTGGGTCCACATTAACCAGTTGAAGTGTTGCCACCCCAGGCACACGCTGCAACAACTGGAGGAATCCTCTGGAATCCTAGAGGGTACTGTCTCAGATTAATTCAGTTCTAACTTAAAATATCCTACATATCGCCTATCAAATTCTGAGTTTTTCAATGTGGGTGTTTTTGTTTTTGAATGCAAAAAGAAATGTGCATGTTCATATGTTTTGACTATAAATTTATATGCCACCCCACTATATCAATGGTCGGGGAGAAATGTCCATGAATAGGTATTGCCGCTCTTCCTTTGTCGTCCTAGGAGAAAGAAAACCTCGAGACTGGCCAAGGAGGACGATCCGGAGACCGGGAGCAGAGACGCGGGGGGCCCAGGGTACCGCCCAATATTCCCATCAGGACCGGCGAGGAGAACCGATCGATCAGTACCGGATGGAGGAAAAGATGCTGAACTGTGCCATTTGCAGAATTGGAAGAAGATTATGCGGACAGACCAGTGCGTGGGTCAAAACCCTTGTGCATCCGACTCCCCATCGACTCAAATTCAAAGGGCAGTCACGTGGGGGGATCTGTTGGGTGTCCTGACCCATGTTTGAGCTATCATGCTGCAACATTTGGTGCTGTGGGCTTAGAAAATCCAAGATGGCCAAAAAGCCCACAAGTGCGCCAGAATCCAGGAGAACCACGCAGTTTGTGCGCACACCCAAAATGGTTACCTAACTTGCCACCCACCAGTGTAAAGAAAGATCTTTGTTAACAAAATCCACTGTTACTGATGTCAAAAAGTTGCTGAAATCGTGGCTCATTGGACCACTTTAAAGATTCAACCCTTTTGTGGGGTTCCACATAACCATCTTACTGTAAGGAGCCCCATCAAAACAATGTTAAGCAAGGATTTACTACCATGTAAGAACCATTCCTGTTTGGAATGCATTAATCCAAGAAAAATCCCCAAAATGGTTGCGCTACCAGTACTCACCACTATCAGAAAGCCGGCGTTTTAAAACAACACCAGACCTTTTTTCTTTTTGTGTAAAACTGAATAGATGAACCCAAAGCAGGCCAAAGAAAGACTTACTGAGAGGTGGATACAATGTAAAGTTATATTCTGAAGTGACTTGAAGGTTTATAACAAGACTGGCTGAGCTGTGGATTTCAGCAGTTTAAGTAAATTTGGACTGAAAGACACTAAAAACCTAAATGTTTAAAAGAAATGAGTGACCTACTTTTGAGTGTCACATAGGTTGCAATTGTTTAAATGTCATAGTTTTAAACTTAGAATCAGCATTCTAGCTGCATATGTAAAAATGGTTAGTTTTATTTGAATGCAGAAAACTGGGTAACTAAAAGTGACATTAGCTGGGGCCTGGCTTAAGGAACTGAATTCTGCCCACCAGCTACCCCCGACAGGAGTTGAGACTTGCACAACAGCTTTGTTCCCAGGCCTAGCTGCCTTTTGCTGTTCCCACCAATAGGGATATGACACTTCTCTGATTGAATTACCAAGGGACTGCTAGAGACTAAACATAGGACCCAGGCAGAGGGTTTATTGAAGTGGCCATAAATGGCTTCCTCTTGAACAATGGGCCTTCCAGGGCCCAGGCAGATGGTTTATTGCAGGGGTCATAAAAATGGCTTCCTCTTGGCAGAAACTGGGAGGGGCAGGGCCTCTGAGCCTGGCAGAAACTGGACAAACTGGTTTCTACACCATGTGACTTGGGAAACCACACCCCTGTAGCCAGAATATGGTTTTAGAAAAAGATGGATCATTCATAGAGCGGACTTGTGAAAATTTTATAAATGATACCATAATTCTTGTGATTTTTCTGCCCACATTTAAGAGGTTTTTAGAACCGGTGGCATGATCTGGGGGCAAACTAGCAGTTAAGAGGGTATTACTTAAAATGTCTGCATGTGAAAAGTCTGATACTTCATCAATTAATGCCTGCATGCTTTGCACACATTTGGGTAAATTTGAGTAAGAATCTGATATTGGTAACCTGACCAAAAAGTGAAATATGTTGCCATTTCTCAATGCAAGCTCTCAGGAAGAGCAGATTTGAACAGGGTATATCTCATGTGATATGCATGATGGGTGCATGTAATTCCAAACCACTGTGTAGCTATGAAATATGTCTTTTTGATCAAATATAGATCGTGTGTAATTTGACAGGGGTGGGTTCTCTGTACCATAAACAGACCTCATCATGATGACACTTCTTTTCATTCCCCCAATCAAGGGGAAGAGGATGAAGTGGCCAATGACAAGTGGAGAGGGGTAGGGCCTAGGAAGCTAGCCTTTCCACCCATTTTCAAAACACATAAAAGCAGACAGTCAGGACAGAGAGGGACATTCTATTCCATCTGCTCCGGGACGCTCTGCCGGGAAAATCCATACTTTACCTCCATCAACCTCCAGAGAGCCAACATAGAGACTTCAATCTATCCACCTTCAGAGACCAAGACTTTACTTCAGAATTTGTAGCAGAGAGGTCAACTACAAGCTAAATCCCTCTTTAGCAGGCCTCAAATCATTGCCATTATCACAGCCAGGCGAGCTGTTTGAATTCTTTGCAAGAACTCTTGCCATTTGCCAGAGAGCAATGTTGTATCCAGAGAGAGACCAGCTGAACCGGAGACCGCTGTATCCGGACCCACAGACCTGATCAGAACCAGAGAGCTGACCCAGACCGCTGTGCGCAGAGACCGTCCGTGGCGAGTGAAGAAAACCTGACCAGATCCGTGGCGAGGTCCATTTATTTCAAAAATATATTGTGAGTACCTAGCAGAACTGTGCAGAACCAATATCTTAGTTAAAATAATATAATTCAATCTATTTTAATCTAAGTGGAACTGCCTCCTAACTGTCACCTGTCATTTTGTAAAGCTGTCACCTGTCATTTCTAGTTGCTAGCTGTCACTTGTCACTTTGAACTTTTAAAATTTCAAATCTGAAAAACGACCTTTACCATATCGCTCATATCTCCGTGACCGTTTGTCTTAGAAACTTGCAGTAACTTTCCTCTGAAAGCTGGGAATCTTGGCTTTTCAACGAACCTAGAAACGCATTCCTATTCCATACACTTTTGCCGCAATCGCGAAAAACGCACTCGCGAATTTGCCGCGATTTGCACATTTCTCCACGTGTGAAAACAGCAGCTTCCTTGCCTTCCTTGCTAAAAATTCGTTTGCCACTTAAGAACCATCCCTGAATCATTGCTAGAGTGAGCCTGGACTAATATTAACTAGATACCACTCACCCTGAACCTCTAGAGGGAATTAACAGCATTTTAGCACGTTTTCCAATATATTGCTATCACATATAAAAGCATTTTGGGCCTGTGTTTCAAACTTCTGTAGTCTAAGCTTGCTGGGGTGAACTGAATTACATTTGATTGCATTTCTGAGAACTGTGTGCTTTCTTTCCATTTCCTTGCATTGCATAAAGGGGGGAGGGGATTGCCAGAGAAAAGTGATTACATTGTTTTGTTGAAATCATATTGAGTATTTTCTGTATTGCATTTTCATTCAACATCACATCCATCTGAACTTATATAAAGTATTCTCTACCACCTTATTCTTCTGTTCCTATTCACAAGTGTGCTAGTGCCAGACTATCCATTATTGATTACTGCTCAGATTAAGTGTGATATTCAATTATTAATTTATTATAAAGTGTGATATATATATCTATTGTTTAAATTATCAAATAAACCTTTTAACTTGCAAAACAGAACTATTTCTTGGCTCAGTGGGGTCAGGGGGATTGCAAGAGAGGGGTGTTATATAGGGGTAGTCATCCAGAACGCATGAACTGGACATAAAGATATATCAATAAGGGTTTTCATTCAGTATTCTAGACTAGGCGTTGACTTAGATGTAGTGTTGAATTGAATCCTCTTACAGTGCTCATCGATGCACTACTCCAAGCTTCTTCACTGGGCTTGTGTCGTCCTTTAAGGCAAGCCGCTCAAAGCTGGGAGTGTGTTGCAAGCAGCTGCCTTGTACATGGTTTCGGGTGCAACGACTCTCTGCCACTTCCCACTGAGAAGGCTTGCTGTAGATCCTAGAAGGGCACACCCTGTGCTGGCTGGCTACCAGTTCTGGAGCTGCTGGAGGGAGGCTCCTCTGGATTCAGTATCTCCCTCTGTTCTCTGGGATTGGTGTCGGTGAATCCTACCTTAACGAACCAATCCTGGGTCCCCACCAACAATCCCCTGTGAGGTCATAACCAGAGTGTTTTGCAACAGAAAAAGTAAAGGGGTGGAAACAAGTAATACTAAGTCTCACCCATCCTGCTGCCTGTTGTGGATCAAAGGGTTTCTATGGATATTGGAGCTCTCTATGGTTACTGATTAAAGTGGCAGGTCTCCCTTGAAGCTGTGGCAAGACCAGTCCAGACACTCTGTCTCCTGCAAACCACATTCTTGTACCTTATGAATAGGGCCTCCCTGTGAGGATGACTACTGTAAATAGGCAGTCCCAAACATGACAGTTCAGTGTCAATCGATACTGAGGATGGGAATTGGCTTCAGGTTGACAAAGTTGCATATGAAAGATTGTTGGGTTTCCTGTCTCCTATGTTAGCCTCTGCAGCCAGGTTCCATGTGGTGCTGTTTGAATTACCCTCTGAAAGGTATGTGAATTGCTGCCACCAGCTGCCACCAGCTGTATGGACCAACAAAAGTACAGGCCAGATTAATTTAGCCTTTCTTAGTTAATGAGGCTGGCCATGGCAGAGGGAAGGTGTGGTCCTCCCCCTTCTGGAGATGAATTGTGTACTCCTCCTGTCATATCCCAACTAAATATATGACAGGGCAGACTGTGCTTATGGGCTCTGTCTACTCAGAGTACACAGGGCTATGTGTATGTCATGTGTTGAGCATTGGAAAATGTGTGAAGACTAGCCTCATACAATTTCGAGAGGTTGATCTACCATCCTTCAATTCATTTAAAAATGTCAAAAAAACCCAGGAGTGCGCACACCCACTGTGCAGATAAATGGTCGAATGCCTCACACTTCTGTTGCATTTTTCCTTTAAAAATGGGCCTCCCATTCCTTTTTGGATTCACTCTTGGAAAGCACCTTCAGAACAATTAATTTGGACATGTTTTGGGAGAGTTGATCTTCCCAAAGCTCTCAATCACTAGGGTTAAGAAGATGCAGTCCAAGGCTAAAGCAAGCTCTGTTCCCTGGTCACTCCCAGGGTACATTTTGAGTGACTCTCGCTGAGCATCAAGACCTGCCACTTGGCACCAACCCTCCCAAAGATGGGAAAGGAGACCCTGAATTGACTCATCATGCCCTAGTGCCCCTTTGGTGGGTCTCACCTTATCTCAACGACCAAATCGGGCAAGGCTTCTTGTTCTGCTGCATTGAACCGGTCAAACTGACCCATGCTCACCGTATTACAACCAGTGGGGACTGCATGTGCTGTTTTTGAAACTCCATCAAACTCAAACTATAGCTGCATAACACCTGTCACACCGGCTTCCTGCAACATCATGCCAAGCAGAGCCTGTCACTTGTTTGGCTTGAGCAACAAGCTTGCCGCTGTGGACCAAACTCGAACCATCGTCTCTTCGAACCCTGCATCTGCTCACCAAGTTTACTGAATCGCACTGACAGACATCGACTTGAACCGCCGGACAATCGCACCACTCACCGACTTGAACCAGCAATTAACAACATCTCGAAACTCCTCAACTCCCAATTCGACACTGGTGAGCCATCCGAACGGCACAACCAGAACTCCATGTTCGACACACATCGCAATCCCAGTTACAACTGACTAGACACCAGCTTGCTTTGACCAAAACCACAGCAATGCTGTTGAGCCACCTAAGAACAATGGAATGTTACTATTGACCTCTAACTGTCCCTGTGGTCCATCTTTGGGTCCTGGAGACTGGTTAGGTCACTTTTGAACATGAAAGACATATCCTTTTTGACTCTTTTGCTGGTTGCTTTTTGTCTTTTCACCGCTGTATTTATCACCCAGTGTGCTGCATCTTTCTGCCTTTGCATATTCTGTGTTCTCTCTTACAGGGGTGGGTTTACATAATGATTTTAATAATTGTTTGCTCATTGATGGGTTTAATTTAAGTTTATGGCCCTCATTACGATACCGGCGCTAAACCATGGTGCCATTAGCACCATGGTTGGTGCCGGTATCGTAACGTGTCCGCCATGGTGAAATGGGGAATACCGCCCCATTCCAGGGTTGGCGGGGCGGTATTTCCCCATTTCCCCATGGCCCTTCCCCATTCCGATTTTTGCTCCATAGGGCATAATGGGAATGGCGAAGGCGCTAAGTACGGAACCGCAAATTGCGGGTCCCTACTTTAACGGCTGGTCTAGCCGTTAAGGTCGGGTCCTGCAAAGGGACCTTGTAATTAGGCGCTAATGGGTTAACGGCGCCGCAACCTTTTACAGCGCCGTTAACCCATTAGCGCCAGGGTCGTAATGAGGCCCTATGTATTTATATAGAACCTTGATTCTACATTCCTTCCTTTTGGACTGTTATACTCTGCTGTTTACTGGATCTCATTCATACCCATCCTGAGAGTATAGCCTTCCCTCGACCCACGTACCATACAAGGTGTTGGAGGTACATCTCTTGGCTGTTCCTCTGTTACCTTTATTATGGGGCTCACTCTCCGTTTGCAGAAGTGCGGAAGCTGAGCAGGTGGATTAGCCACTGCCCATCCTTATGCTCCTGCAGAGCAAATGTCCTTTTGTTACACTCCTACGTGGAATAGGGACACTTGGGGGCACTTTCCCACAGCAGATATACCAAAGGACGGTGCAACAGCCTTTGTGCTCTTTCAGTTGAAATAGGTCGCGAACCTGAGGGGGCCTGAGCTGCTGCTCCAATGTTGTCATGCATATTACAAAGCAAAACCCCACAGGCTGACGTTGCAGTGCCCTCAGGTTGTCAGCGCCCATGGGACTTATATTATCCAGCCATGTTCTTATAACCTCACTGCCTTTTCATACCGGTTTTGACTACATTAGCACCTTGCTGACAAAGAGAGCTGTTCAGAGGAATTTCTTGTTTCAGCTCCTCGCTGGCTGCCTTTCTTTGTTCGGGGCAGAGGCTAATAACCCTGTCCTGTCATAATATGCAGCTACTCACCCTCTACACTCCAGTCCTGTATCTCCCCATTATAGTCTATGCACCCCACAGGTACGTCAGACTTGTTTTCCTAGCTTTAGGCATGCACCGCCCCCCACCCCCCAACAACACCATTTTGAAATGAGCCCCCAGGAGCCCAACACATCTTCAGCTGGCCATGGAATCAGGGCTGGCCTTAATGGTGGCAGCTCCGGGCAGCAAAATGTGCCCCTTCTGCCCCCCTTGTCCTGTGGGACGGGGAGGGGGGGTTTGGGACACATTTTTTAATAGGCGCTGATGTGAAAGCATCAGCGCCCTATTGTTATGAAACTGCGCCCAGCTCCCGAGAGTGCAGCACATTTAATTTGAATAGGGTGCCTGCTATGTCTTCTCCCATCACGCCAGCTAGGGGGAGAACTTGAAATACTCCCCTGTGCTGGCGTGGCGGGGGGCAAATGGCAGGGCGCCCCAGACGGTCACCTGGGGGGCCGCTAAGGCCGGCCCTGCCTGGACTCACCCCACAATATCAGTTCTATGGTTTGCATTCCCTGGCTCCTAGGATGAATCAGGATGTAAGAGAGAAACACACCAGGGGCCCATACGGCAACACAACCCACACATGCCCAACTCACCTAGAATCTCACTGGCACACACACCACGGGTACTTCAGGATCTGCGCCTGACATGCAGGATTTGCACTTTGCGCCTCCTCTTCCCCCCAGTAAAGCCCCTGCCCCACTAAAGCCCCCCAGCCCCTCTTCTACATAATCTAGCACCAAGAAGTAACCGTAATTGGCCGACGGCTCCCTATACAAGACCAAGTTACATAACAAATGCAGTAAATAACACATTTTGACATTTTAATTTACAAGAAATACAGTATTTTCAATGACTTTGCCTATTGAGCTGCTCTCCCTAGATTAACCCAAACCATTATTTAAAAACAGGCTTCATTTTGGGAGGAGTCACTGGGAGCGCTTTAGACGGTGTTTTTTCGCCGTGTCCAATATTCCAGCGCTGCGAAAGCTCCTCGCTTCAGTGCGCGCTGTGTTTAACCTGATAGTTTATTTTCTGTCGCTTGCTTTGTGCAAACCTTACAAACGTGGTTTCAGGAAACGTCTTATGAAGTTTGTACCCATTGTTCATTGGCATACATAGCTACGTGAAGTCGCAAAATCAGACACATATCATTTTAAGAACACGTCGACTGACCGTAAACCTGAGGTGGGCGTGAACCTTATGTCCGAGACCTCACAACAATGTAATTTATTTTATGTGGAACTATTAAGGAGCTTTGCTTTATTTCCGCTATGCAGAGGCATTAATGTGATCAAAAGTGTTGAGGTCAAATAATATAAAATACATAAGTATTCATTTTGTGAAATTAATAAAGGGGCTCGTCCGGGATTTGAACCCGGGACCTCTCGCACCCGAAGCGAGAATCATACCCCTAGACCAACGAGCCACTGCACAACAGCACTGCCATCATGTGTCCTTGTCACTCAATATTTAGCTCTTGCTGCAACTGGGTTGCTGTTGTTTAAGTTTTAGTCTTAAAGTCTTAGAGCTAGTCAAGCAAAAGTATTTTTTTTCCATGGGGTTAGTGGTAACAGTTCCCTCCAGTAACAGTACTAGGTTTAGGGCATCACTGCCTTATAGTGAAAGGGTCATTCACAGCCTTTTGCCACAGTGACATGGTCTGTAGCATCAGTTCCTCTGAGTGTGAGTGGTATGATGACCCTGCAATGACCTGGTAAGTGACATCATTGCCTCTAAGGGGCGTGGCCACCCCTCTTCCGGTGACAGGTCTAGCCACACCCCTTTTCCAGGTGACAGGTCTAGCCACACCCCTCTTCCTGGTGAAATGAAACAGGCCATTGATCTATTGAGCACATATGTTCCTGACTCCGGTTAAAAGAGCCATGATTCGCCCGTGGGACGTGGAGCGGAGGCTTTCCTTGATATCGTGTAAATGATAACACGGGAATGCAGGAATGGTAGTAGTTAATGAGTGAATATAATATCATACTTTTGCTCGTCAAGTTTGCCCGGCCAGAATGCAGCACTATGTCCCACAGCTCAGAGCTTGCTGTGGTGTGCAGTAAAAGTAATTCAGGTCCAGTCACACAGAACAGCTCTACTTCACTAGTAAAAAGTTAAAGCTTCCCTCTTGTCGTGTGCAGACGAGGCGGCCGAGTGGTAAAGGCGATGGACTGCTAATCCATTGTGCTCTGCACGCGTGGGTTCGAATCCCATCCTCGTCGTCCGTTTTCTTCACACGTTTTAAATATTGGTGGTGGTGTTTACCAAAAAAAAAATATCTAATTTACTACAATCCTACGGATCTTTCTTTGTCCTTCCCTGATAGATGAAGGCTAATCATTCTGTGATGCCAAAACATACACCAGTGTTCAGGGAGAGGGAACGAATGATACCAGTACAAGCTGCCTCAATTCTCCGAAAATTACCATCCCACTCAAGGGTAATTTATTTTCATTATTGGTAATTTCTTAGTGCTTATAATACTACTAATTTGCTTTTACACAGCACTACGAAGCCTCAGGCATCTTCTCACCCACAGTGTTTGGTAAGGATGAAAGGCGGAGTTTGGCCCTGGCCGGATTCAGTACAAGTGTTGCTGACCAGTAATTACAATTAGCATTACTGTTACAATTACAATTAGCAGAATCCCCGTGGATAAATAAGGGCCCTACACATCAGTCACGCTACAAATGCATTCAGACATTTCTTGAATTCGTGGGCATTGCGGAAGGAGCTGCTCATATTGTTTAGGGTTTGTGGGAAGATCAGTTATGTAATTCCACCGAAGTTCCTGGTTATGTAATTACCTGTCGGTGTGCGTTGCTGGTGGGTCATGCCCGACCATCGTCGGAATCGCTGGCAAGGTCCCGCTTGGTGCCGGCACGCGCCCTGAATCCCTGAGTGTGCCACAGCGGATCACATGTGGAAATAAAATGCAGCCCAACAGCAACACGCCAACAACCGCCGGCTCCTCTGGCAACGCCCGCAGTGTTCGGGCGCATGTGCACGATCCAAAAAAAGACACGCATTGGCAAAGCCAATAGTTTTAGCATTTTATTTTTTTATTTTGAACAGGACTTTATTGAAAGGACACACATACTGGTTTAAAAAGTGGCTGAACGCACACTTATTTAAGACAATCTTATTACACCAGGAGCACAGTTATAGCTACGGTTAAGCAATTAACTCTTAAGAATACTTTGAAATAATGGCAGTCACTCGCATCACAACGTTTGCTGTTACTGCTTAATAAAGAGATCCTAGGATGATGTATATTGGGCGATGAGGGCAGGTAGTGACCCGAATGGCTGCATAGAGATTAGCCTGGCCATGGGAAGTCACTGGGTAGGTAAATAAATAAATAACATCCAAAAGCCATGTGTCCCTGCTGACATCGCTCACCTAGCTTTACTCCAATGCAATCAATTCAGGTAATAGGTGGTTCTTCAGTGCACCCAACAGCCAAAACTAAAAATGGCTCAATTCTTAAGATTATTACGCAATGCTTCACCAAGACACCACCAATCTCACAATTGCTCCCTGAAACACCAGGTCTGACTCACATAATGACCCACAAAAACAGTGAGCCAGTGTCACAGAACTTCCTTGTGAATGCTAGAAACACTAGGCCATTCTCATCCGAGCACTGAAGCACAACACAATCAGCAAGTCTCACGTGATCGTTCACCGGACAAATCTCACAAAATGAATTGTAAAAACAAGGCACAATGCACTCTATTTTGAAAAAAGAGGATGTATGTAGAACAGGAACAACACATTCACTTTTCCATACATAGCACCTACATACATAGCAGTCATGCATTTGTATAGCACTGCCCTGTTCAATGCTACTCATTTTAGTGACCCACTTTGGAAAGATAAAAAGCTAAAGGAAGGGGGCACTATGTCCCACAGCTCAGAGCTTGCTGTGGTGTGCAGTAAAAGTAATTCAGGTCCAGTCACACAGGGAAGTCACTGGGTAGGTAAATAAATAAATAACATCCAAAAAAGCTTTCTTCTTGTCGTGTGCAGACGAGGTGGCCGAGTGGTTAAGGCAATGGACTGCTAATCCATTGTGCTCTGCACGCGTGGGTTCGAATCCCATCCTCGTCGTCCGTTTTCTTCACACGTTTTAAATATTGGTGGTGGTGTTTACCAAAAAAAAAAAAAGAATCCTATGGATCTTTCTTTGTCCTTCCCTGATAGATGAAGGCTAATCATTCTGTGATGCCAAAACATACACCAGTGTTCAGGGAGAGGGAACGAATGATACCAGTACAAGCTGCCTCAATTCTCCGAAAATTACCATCCCACTCAAGGGTAATTTATTTTCATTATTGGTAATTTCTTAGTGCTTATAATACTACTAATTTGCTTTTACACAGCACTACGAAGCCTCGGGCATCTTCTCACCCACAGTGTTTGGTAAGGATGAAAGGCGGAGTTTGGACCTGGCAGGATTCAGTACAAGTGTTGCTGACCAGTAATTACAATTAGCATTACTGTTACAATTACAATTAGCAGAATCCACGAGGATAAATAAGGGCCCTACACATCAGTCACGCTACAAATGCATTCAGACATTTCTTGAATTCGTGGGCATTGCGGAAGGAGCTGCTAATATTGTTTAGGGTTTGTGGGAAGATCAGTTATGTAATTCCACCGAAGTTCCTGGTTATGTAATTACCTGTCGGTGTGCGTTGCTGGTGGGTCATGCCCGACCATCGTCGGAATCGCTGGCGAGGTCCCGCTTGGTGCCGGCACGCGCCCTGAATCCCTGAGTGTGCCACAGCGGATCACATGTGGAAATAAAATGCAGCCCAACAGCAACACGCCAACAACCGCCGGCTCCTCTGGCAACGCCCGCAGTGTTCGGGCGCATGTGACAGGAGGTCCCTGTGCACGATCCAAAAAAAGACACGCATTGGCAAAGCCAATAGTTTTAGCATTTTATTTTTTTATTTTGAACAGGACTTTATTGAAAGGACACACATACTGGTTTAAAAAGTGGCTAAACGCACACTTATTTAAGACAATCTTATTACACCAGCAGCACAGTTATAGCTACAGTTAAGCAATTAACTCTTAAGAATACTTTGAAATAATGGCAGTCACTCGCATCACAACGTTTGCTGTTACTGCTTAATAAAGAGATCCTAGGATGATGTATATTGGGCGATGAGGGCAGGGAGTGACCCGAATGGCTGTATAGAGATTAGCCTGGCCATGGGCAGTCACTGGTTAGGTAAGTAAATAAATAACATCCACAAGCCCTGTATCCCTGCTGACATCGCTCACCTCGCTTTACTCCAATGTAATCAATTCAGGTAATAGGTGGTTCTTCAGTGCACCCAACAGCCAAAACTAAAAATGGCTCAATTCTTAAGATTATTACGCAATGCTTCACCAAGACACCACCAATCTCACAATTGCTCCCTGAAACACCAGGTCTGACTCACATAATGACCCAAAAAAACAGTGAGCCAGTGTCACAGAACTGCCTTGTGAATGCTAGAAACACTAGGCCATTCTCATCCGAGCACTGAAGCACAACACAAACAGCAAGTCTCACCTGATCGTTCACCGGACAAATCTCACAAAATGAATTGTAAAAACAAGGCACAATGCACTCTATTTTGAAGCAAGAGGATGTATGTAGAACAGGAACAACACATTCACTTTTCCATACATAGCACCTACATACATAGCAGTCATGCATTTGTATAGCACTGCCCTGTTCAATGCTACTCATTTTAGTGACCCACTTTGGAAAGATAAAAAGCTAAAGGAAGGGGGCACTATGTCCCACAGCTCAGAGCTTGCTGTGGTGTGCAGTAAAAGTAATTCAGGTCCAGTCACACAGAACAGCTCTACTTCACTAATAAAAAGTTAAAGCTTCCCTCTTGTCGTGTGCAGACGAGGTGGCCGAGTGGTTAAGGCGATGGACTGCTAATCCATTGTGCTCTGCACGCGTGGGTTCGAATCCCATCCTCGTCGTCCGTTTTCTTCACACGTTTTAAATATTGGTGGTGGTGTTTACCAAAAAAAAAAAAATCTAATTTACTCCAATCCTACGGATCTTTCTTTGTCCTTCCCTGATAGATGAAGGCTAATCATTCTGTGATGCCAAAACATACACCAGTGTTCAGGGAGAGGGAACGAATGATACCAGTACAAGCTGCCTCAATTCTCCGAAAATTACCATCCCACTCAAGGGTAATTTATTTTCATTATTGGTAATTTCTTAGTGCTTATAATACTACTAATTTGCTTTTACACAGCACTACGAAGCCTCAGGCATCTTCTCACCCACAGTCAGTGCCTTAAGTGGCACTACAAATCGAGCCGGGGCTCATCGAGGGGCGTGGCCTAACAACGGGGGTCTTCATGGCCCGTTATGCCACGCCCCCTTGACGAGCCCCAGCTCAATGGGCTACTGGCACCCCTGCCAGACAGCCTTTTGTAGAGATTAGCACCCTCTCCTCTATGGGGGAGAGGGTGCTGATCTCTGCATTTATTTTTTATAGGCTTGCCTGGCAGGGGACGGCGCCTCACCTCTTCAGACTTAATGGTGGTGCTGCCCCTCGCCAGCTGGGGAGAGGCAGCATCACCTTCATGGCTGAAAGGGTGAGGCCACTGGAAGCAGAGGCCTTTTTCCTAAAGACTGAAACTCTCGCGAATCCGCGGGAGCTTCAGTATTTAGAAAGCAAGGCCTCTGCTTCCAGCGGCCTCACGTTTTCTCCATAATGGTGGCGCCGGCCCACGTGCATCACTTGATTAAAGGGATGCCTCGCAGGTGCGGCACCACCATTATGGCTAAAAGGCATTTTTTTTCTGAAGCCTGAAGCTCTCGCTCATGAGCGAGAGCTTCAGGCTGTAGAAAAAAATGCCTTTTCGTGTTGTGGCCGGGGCTGCCAGGGGAGATTAGTGGGCCCTGGCAGGGCCCCGCCTCAAAACGAAATTTCGGAGTCTGCCGGGGCCCAGCCCCGGCAGGCCCCGGCCCACTTAAAGCCCTGCCCACAGTGTTTGGTAAGGATGAAAGGCGGAGTTTGGACCTGGCAGGATTCAGTACAAGTGTTGCTGACCAGTAATTACAATTAGCATTACTGTTACAATTACAATTAGCAGAATCCCCGAGGATAAATAAGGGCCCTACACATCAGTCACGCTACAAATACATTCAGACATTTCTTGAATTCGTGGGCATTGCGGAAGGAGCTGCTAATATTGTTTAGGGTTTGTGGGAAGATCAGTTATGTAATTCCACCGAAGTTCCTGGTTATGTAATTACCTGTCGGTGTGCGTTGCTGGTGGGTCATGCCCGACCATCGTCGGAATCGCTGGCGAGGTCCCGCTTGGTGCCGGCACGCGCCCTGAATCCCTGAGTGTGCCACAGCGGATCACATGTGGAAATAAAATGCAGCCCAACAGCAACACGCCAACAACCGCCGGCTCCTCTGGCAACGCCCGCAGTGTTCGGGCGCATGTGACAGGAGGTCCCTGTGCACGATCCAAAAAAAGACACGCATTGGCAAAGCCAATAGTTTTAGCATTTTATTTTTTTATTTTGAACAGGACTTTATTGAAAGGACACACATACTGGTTTAAAAAGTGGCTGAACGCACACTTATTTAAGACAATCTTATTACACCAGCAGCACAGTTATAGCTACAGTTAAGCAATTAACTCTTAAGAATACTTTGAAATAATGGCAGTCACTCGCATCACAACGTTTGCTGTTACTGCTTAATAAAGAGATCCTAGGATGATGTATATTGGGCGATGAGGGCAGGTAGTGACCCGAATGGCTGCATAGAGATTAGCCTGGCCATGGGAAGTCACTGGGTAGGTAAATAAATAAATAACATCCAAAAGCCATGTGTCCCTGCTGACATCGCTCACCTAGCTTTACTCCAATGCAATCAATTCAGGTAATAGGTGGTTCTTCAGTGCACCCAACAGCCAAAACTAAAAATGGCTCAATTCTTAAGATTATTACGCAATGCTTCACCAAGACACCACCAATCTCACAATTGCTCCCTGAAACACCAGGTCTGACTCACATAATGACCCACAAAAACAGTGAGCCAGTGTCACAGAACTGCCTTGTGAATGCTAGAAACACTAGGCCATTCTCATCCGAGCACTGAAGCACAACACAATCAGCAAGTCTCACGTGATCGTTCACCGGACAAATCTCACAAAATGAATTGTAAAAACAAGGCATAATGCACTCTATTTTGAAGCAAGAGGATTTATGTAGAACAGGAACAATACATTCACTTTTCCATACATAGCACCTGCTACTGGTCATGCATTTGTATAGCACTGCCCTGTTCAATGCTACTCATTTTAGTGACCCACTTTGGAAAGATAAAAAGCTAAAGGAAGGGGGCGTGGCTACATGGCCACGTAAAAGACCTGTATCTCGGAGCTCCTGCTGATCCGATGAAGATCCGAATGCTGAACAGGTATAATAAACAAGATATGAACAGTAAAATGGAAGTCACAGCAGCATGAATATGCCGGGCACATAGTGCTGAAAACCCAGATGAGACTTGCATGCAGGCCAGAACACGGAAGAAAAGTTTGGATGGTGTTGCGGGCGAGTGCAACAAAATGGCGCCTAGCCTAGAACAAAGGAAAGGAGAATCCACGCAGCGCGTTTGAATTGAAACAGAGCCCCGATCTTAAGGGGAAGCCGCACCAGAGCCCACATGAAGAGGTTAGAAGATAACAGCAGCTACAGTGTGTCAGGAGGAGCTGAACTGCAAATGGCTGGCAGACTCAGACAGAAACTCTGAGAAGCGATGGATACTTTGTGTCTAGGAACGCATGCTGAGGCGGCAGAGTGCAGTCGTGGAGAACACGCAGGGCGCAGGTGTCTACTAAGCGTCTGTGCAAAGAGCGGGACCCCCGAGCTTAGGCATATGTACCTGAGACGGTAGGAGAATCGAAATAGCGCCAGATCAGCAGGCACAGACAAACAGAACACTGAGACACAACACAGGCCCCAGCTTCGAGAAACGAATGACGTGGCAAGGAAAGCTGGAAAACAAACAACACAGAGCAGATGTGCTGAGTGCCCACAGAGAGTATGCAAACTGAGTACTAATGTACTTAAAGTGCCGAGGAGGGTGAGCATTTATATGTCACACGCCAGTAAGACTCACTCACGGGGCCACCAACTATTCACTCAACATCGACTAAGGGTGCACAGCAGACCGAAAGGCATTGAGTGTTCTTATGCCCCCGAAAAGAGGATCTAGAGTGTTTTGGGCAACATCCGATGCGTGGGATAGAGGAGTAGGGGTGCTTAGCCCCAGCCACGTTGGAATACCATAAGGGCCATTGTGAAGAAGTATAACGGAGGGGGCCTTGGAGACAGTCACAGAAGGTCAGAAGCAGGCTTAACACCACAAAGCAGTCTTGGGGTGGGGACTCTAATCAGACTCAGCTGCAACAAGGGCTGCAAGGGTCTTAAAGCGGCACACACACACCAACGGACAGCCGGCAGACACAATGTATAAGGCACGGATGGTACAGGCCCTGGTACACCCACTGCCCAGCAACAATCTGAGAAGACAGTACGGTGCTGGAAATTACCCTTATACAATCCAGAAGAAACAGAGGCGAGGATTACAAGGCAACATATACACATGCCAACTACTCACTAATTCACCAGACACAGAACTGTGGGCGCTGTTCCGAAGCTGAGGAACAGAGGGTGGCAACACCAGCGGCCGAGAGGCACGGTAAACAAAGCTCCTGAAAATGAATGTATAACAAACTCTGAGGTATTTGGGCCCCCAGCAGAGGGCGTAAGCAGCTCCCCAGGCCCAGGCAGGCATAGACTACATAGAGAGGAAGAAGGGCAGATTCATACACAGATCAAGGGGCTTGGAGGAGCACATCATCGTTGAGACTCCTCACCAGCCTTTGCAATACCTTTGAAGTGACAGAATACGTGCAGAGAATGTGAATAATTCCAGAAATACTTCCTGGATTCTGTCCATGCAAGGCTTTCCTGCGGAGGTGAGATATGGCCAAAACAAGAAAAGTCACCTCGCGCAAGGTTTGACTGACTTGCATGATTTTGCTCGAGAATACTGCCTCGAGGACAAAAGTATCGAAACACAAGACAGCATGGAGGTGTACCTGAATTCCCAGCACAAAGTCTATGAAGAAGACACATGCAAGGGGATGCCCACAGTTTATGTGGATGGGTGCTCCTACCGTGTTGAGAACAATCAGGAAAAGGAACTGATGGCCAGCGTTGGGAATGGCTGGGTGAATGAGGCCTCGGAGCCATCAGCTGGATACAAGATTGGTCCCCGACGTAGTCAGGTGTTGGAGTTGATGGCGGTTCATCAGGCCATCCTCACTGCCATGCAACACTGACTCCATGAACTAATAATAATCACGGATTCAGATTATGTCCGGAACGGGTTCGTGGAGCACCTGATTAATTGGGAAACCAGAGGGATGCTGTGTGCAAACAATAACCCACTCAAGCATGGCAAACTAATACAATCTATCAATGATCTGGTCACCTCTAATGAGATATCCATCTACTGGAAGAAGATCAAGGGTCATTCCAGAATAGAGGGACCAGACAAATCCGGAAATTAACTGGCTGACCAGCTGGCCAAAACCAGAGCTGCCCATGGTGATCGTATTGAGATTGAGTACCTGTTGGGGGAAATCCAGGTCGCTCCTGTTACCAGGTCCCAAACATATGCCCAAAATGAACTCTCAACTGCCCAGTGGAGTAAGGAGACCCCATATTCTGATTTTCTCACGGCATAAAAAGGAGATCCGATAATTGGGAAATGTTATCAACACATTGAAGACCCTGTGCATTTTGCTCTGACCGAAAACAATTATGTCGGGAAAGAGGATCTCCGGGTGTTGATGAAGTTTCCCAAAACATTCAGAATCCAAGACGGTTTGTTGGTACAGAGATCCATCACTGGATGTGACCAGTGGGTGGTTTCTACCTCATTCCGAAGCCATATGCTAATCACGCCCATGATGCAGGCACAGCTGGTCATCGGGGGTTTCATACTACTTTGGAAATCTTGCGAGAGGCTGCATACAGGCCACACATGGGTCAGGACCTCAACCAATATTTGAAGGGGTGTCTAGTGTGTGCGCAATTTCAGCCAAGTTCCCTCACACGCTGAGCTCCCCTCCAGAAAATAGGAATGACACTGCCTTGGCCACATTTACAAGTAGATTTCATCGGGCCCATGATTCGTTCCTATAGAGGAATCAAGTATATGTTAATGGTAACATGCTTGTTTACCAAAAGGGTGGAATGTCTCCTGGCCCCATATTGCAAGGCAGAAACAGCAGCTGCCCTGATGATCAACCAAATCTTCTCGCATTTCGGCCTCCTCCAAAGGATTCAGTCGGACCAAGGAAGTCACTTCACCACTAAGGTGATGACAAAGATGTGGGGGATTCTTGGGGTAAACAGAAAACTCCATATTGCATACCACCAGCCTCTAGTGTTAGAGTTGAGAGGTACAATACAATGATTGTGAGCATCCTAAAGAAGTTTGTGATGGACTCTGGGCCTAGTTAGGACATCCGATTACCGCTTGTCCTGATGGCCATCAGGTCTACCCCATCTTCTGCGACAAAGCTGTCTCCATTCGAGCTAATGACTGGACAAAAAATGATGTTACCATAGCATCTGCTCTACAGAACGCAAGAGCAGACCCTGTTTAACGCATCCACAATACATAAATATAGTGAGAAACTGAGAAGACACCTTCAGCATGATTTTATGTATGCTCAGCGGAATCTGGAAAAATCGGCAGAGGGGATGAACATCCACTACGATTTAAAGACCACTAAAAAAGTATATCAAGTAGGAGACAGGGTCTACTTGCACAATTTTCAGAGGAACCAGACCTAGGAGCGGAAATTCCTTCCCTCCTGGGGTGGCCCCTTTAACATTTTAGACAAAATCTCACATGTCGCTTATAATTCTGCATTCCTAAAGGAGAACAAATGGAAGAGAAATGGGTGCACATCTATCAGCTGAAGTGCTACCATCCCAGGCAGAATTTGTGACTGATTGAAGAACCCAGTGAGGGTAGAGCCCAGGAATCCTCCGAAGAGTAAAGATCAGGAACGGGAACCGGAATAAAGAAAATCCTACCTTGCAGGGAGTCCGGACAATTATACTTATTTTGAAAAGATTCCGAAAATGAAAAATGTAAGGACCACTGTTTGGAAAATATTTGTATATCGAAAACCAAATGCTTGCTTGAAATGTGCACTTTATGCATTTCTCTCCTGCTGTTTTGTTATCTATTGTCACATCCCTATTGTAAAAATTGTATTGTGTAAAATACTTAATCTCTTTATTCTTCTTGGCAGATATATTAACTCCTTGATTCTAAAGGCCAGTGGAGAGCCGCCGGACGGGGAGAGGTCCAGGAACCCCAACCTAATAGAAAATAATAAATCCGAAGAGGGTGAGTATGTACCAGTGCACCACTCCATCAGGACCCAAAATAGAGCAGACACAAGTCCTTGAATGAACCAGGAGCAGGCACTCTCTAAAGGAGACCCCTGGGGTGAACCCAGGCTATCCCGGAAGGAACACACAACTCTCTCCTAGCTCTTCTCTCTCTCAATATAGTTGCTCCAGTGCTAGGAGGGGGGATTTGTGAGGTGAAATAGACCTAAAAAGCCATGACTACAGGCCAGAGTCAGAAGGGGAGATATGCCCCTCAGCAAAAGGCCTGAACTGGATTACATGCAAAATGATGCCCTTGCTCAAACACGAAGGAGCCAATTTAGGCATCTAGGCACGCGTATGCCTTAAAATATTCCTTGCTACACATGAGGGGCAGACCTCATGATACTGTTGACAAAGGTCTGGAAAGGATGAGACCCCTTGGCAAAAACGGCGACATCCAGCATGTAAATGAAAGGGCCAAAATGTGTACAAGCCTGCACAACAGACTGGGGTTTTACTCCAACAAGAATGATTGTCTTCAAAAATCTGTTTTCCTCTCATTTTCAATTAAAGACCTACTCTTCAAAATTTGTGTATGAATGCCACCAAGGAACTGCAAGTTTGCTCATCATGAGCCCATCACAGATAATCCTTTATCAACCAGAATTTACAACGAAATGTGTAACTATAACAGCATGAAAGGTTTTGCGGCTAAAACTGACCCCAGTGACATTGCGATTGAGTTTTCAAAATCAACGCTTTAAGTATTCAAATGAACAGCTGAAGTCTTTAAACATATATGTTGCCTTCTGTAATCACTGTTGCAGGAAAGTGCTGTTGCAAGGGGTACGTGTTAGATTGTGTGCATTTGCTAAAGTTGGATCAAATATAAAATGCTGGGAAAAGTCAACTCCTAAATTTCACTTCCTAGAAATGAACCCCAGGTGTGAAACCATGCCTTCCCAAGCTGTGTTACCATGTAAATGAGCTGTGGCATTCTGTGGATCTTCAAGTTTTAGGACCAATAGCACCCAGGCCGTCGTAAACTTAGTAATTAGCCTTTGAAGCTGTAAGCTAACCTAAACAAATTGGTCCCTCTTGACATCACAGCTAAGAACCCGATCTCTGCTTACAGAGGGGGAAGAGTGAAGGCAGAGCTTCACACCTATTGCACACAATGGGAGATATGCAATTTTCAGAATACATTGGGAAGTATTAATCGTACATTTTTCATGTTCGGATTTAGGAAAAGATGTCAGTGAGCTGCTTCTGGTGGGTCCAAAACAATTCTGGCGATACCAACATATCAAAAGTTATCAAACAAATATTAATTGTGTTCTCTGTATAAATCTGACAATCATAAACATTTGAGAAAAGGTGTAGTAGCTGATAGGAAATCCACCCACCGAATGCCATATATTTCAGTAATGTAGTTTGGAGAAAATACGGTAGCTTCACCCCAATATGTCGCACAGTCATCCAACAAGGTTTTTGTGATTCACCAAAAAATGTAATATCTGAATATGCTGGCATCTGTGGTATAATCTGATGAGAAAGGGTATTTTTCAAAATGTGACATTTCTAGGTACAAAGTCCAAATCCAACTCTTTGCCTGTGTCATATGATTGATGGGGTACCCTCCCCTGACTGCTCACATCACGCCTACTTTCTCTGAGCCTACCAATTTAGATAGGGGGGAACCCTTGACCATTGCGAAATCAGTTGTGCGAGGAGGATGACACAGCAGTGATCTCATTTGGCTTATAAATGGGTTACTCCTCCTCAACTGGAGATGCTCTCTACAAAATCTAAGCTGTTCAGCTGACAGTAGATCTGGGGCTATACTTGCAGAAATTGGGCCTAATCCTGGAGTGAAGCAGGGACCTGGAGTATTTGGTTGGGATCACAGAGTGAGGCCTTGATTGACCCCAGTGATGGTCCTGGCAGTGGAGCACTGGTGCCATTGAGAACTATAAAATCATGTTCTTCTGTAAGCATAGATCTCCACAGGCATAGATTAAACAAGTCCAATCTATGTAAGCACTAGCCTATAGTGTCTACAAGAGGGAAACCCCTCTATTCTATCTATTTGGAAAATGTTGTCATTTTTCTATTGAAAGGTATTTTTATTTGTCTGTGCAATTTGGTAACTCTCACCATGACAAATACTCTGTTCCTCCGTGCATTTAAGTCATTTTTCCCTTGGAACAAAATCATCCCTTGATTATCTTTGTGTATCTGCTGATCATAGTTCTCTTCCAATGAAAAGTCCTTTGTTTATTTGGATAATTAAGTAAGTTATTTCCCTAATATTTTGCTTAGTATATCAATGAATTCCCACATTGAAATTCACGGAGCAAGATTGTTGCAATCAAAATCAACCATCGTGTGCCCAGTGAGGTTATTTAATTGTTATAGTCATTAAAGTGTTGCTCCAAAAGAATTATTCCCACTATGAGCTAAAACCGAATTCGTCCATGTGTAAATTGTGTGTTTAAAAACAAATCCCCATTTGCAACTGTCATAATAAACCCAAACTGTTGTTCCCAAAGTGAGAATTGCTTTGCCCAAAACATCCCCGTCAGTTTCACTAAAACCTGTAGTTCCTGCATGCTTTTTTATTGCTGAAAAGGTGTATGTCATGTTCAGCTCCAGCTAAAATGAATGGGATTTGTAATTTTGTTTTTCCAAAACATTCTCTTCCTCCTTTAAAAGGGTTTTTCTCCCCAACGCATCTTCCTCTATCATGTTCTGATTTAGCATTGCACTTTATTTCATTTTTTAAATTTTTTTTTAGCTTGCTTGTCATTTTCAGCTCCAGTCAAATTCAGTGTGGTTTATCATTTTGTTTTTCCAAAACATTTACCTCCTCCTTTAAAAAGTTATTTTCCTACTCAATCCGTCTTCCTCTATAATGTTCTGAGCTCAGATGTAGCATTGCAGTTTCCTTCACTTTTATGGTTTTGAGCTAGCTTGTCCTTTTCAGTTGCAGCCAAATTCAGTTTGATTTACAATGTAGTTTTTCCAAATATTTCTTTGCATCCTTTAAACAGTGATTTTCCTAAAGTAGTTCCCTTCCCCTATCATGTTCTGAGCTTGGATTCCGCATTGCCTGTCCTTTATTATATGGGGTTGAGGTTGCCTGTCACTTCCAGCCCCAGTACAACATAGCTTGATTTGCATTTTCGTTTCTTTTCACCTTTGCAAAATAATTGTTCCTACTCAATCCTTCTTTCTCTATCATACCCTGATTTCTGATTCAAATTCTATCCCCTTTTATTTTTGACTTTTATTATTCATGTGCTGCCTGTGTAAAAATTGAATTTCCTAGGTGTGCTAGCTAGCCTGTTCTGAAGCTCTATTTGTACTCTAGTGTAAGCAGCCCAAAATACCCTTGTATGCTGTCCCATGGTAGTAGTAGTGAATCATTGAACAACACAGTTATCCATTGTGATAGGGGAAGCACTTAACCTTCCTGCCTTCAGTTGAGAGAAATTAGTTGGCATTGCTTTTCACAACACAAATCTGGTGTGGCATTGAAGTCTATCATAATCTGGTGATGTTTTAGAAATCTGTGGATTGTGTTGCCACCTCAATAGTGGCTGCTGTCATATTGTGTTCAGATTGAATATTAAAAAAATAAATTAATAAAGTTATCATTGACAACACACCGGCCTGGTTCTTGGTCTATTGGGACAAAGGGTGCTTGTGGAGGTTGGGTGTGAGACGGTTGGAGGCCTCCTTAAAAACCATTTGGGGATTGCAAAAGGAAAAAGTCCCTGTCGTGCTGCGTAATATTTCGTGACAGCCCCTTTCCTTTACAGGTTGAGGACTCTTACTGTGTGCCATCCGTTTAGACCCATTGTAAATGTATATATGTTCTATAGTAGTGCTGTGTGAGTTTTAAGTATTGCAGCTGATCTTTGCTTGTGTTTGATTTAGGAGGCCTTTAATAAATGTGTATGTATTTTCGATATACACCTGATTAAGAGAGTAATGTGTAGTGTCCTTGCTGTGTGTACTCATTGTGGGCTTTCGATCATCCTCTCCACTCCTGAGATCTAGTCTTGACTGCCACCAATGCTACCTTGATTGGTCTGGCTTGTCCAGAAGGTTACCTTGTTCCAAGAAACTAGGCTTGCCTTCTGAACCTCTGCGCACCAGGTCAGAGTTCCGAAATCCATCTTAACAATCATTCAATTGAATTTAAAATTTCAAAAAAGCCCACGTGTGCGCACACCTACTTTGCAGGTCTTGGAATGTCTCACGCTCCTGTTGCATTTTGCGTTTAAAAAAGGGGTCTCCCATTCCTTCTTGGATTCACTCTTGGAAAGAACGTTCGGAACAATTGATTGGACATATTTTTGGAGAGTTGGGGCCTCATTACATGGTAGGCGGTAAGGGTTTACCGGTATTTTACTGGTACCGGTAAAACCTTACCTCTTTACTACGAGGTCCCTTTGTGTGTTGGAGAATTTAACCCCTGCTTTTTGCAGGCGTTAAAAACCAACCCGCAAAGGGACCAGGGAGCTAATTATGGTACCACAATTTGCGGTGCCGTAATTAGCACCTTCCCCATTCCCATTATGCCCTAGGGGCAAAAATGGGAATGAGGAAGGGCAATGGGGGAAAGGGGAATTACCGCCCCACCAACCTTGGAATAGGGCGGTAATTCCCCTTTCGACCAAGGCGGTGCCGGTATTTTACCGGCATGGGCCAAGGTGCTAACAGCACCTTGGTCCACCGCCATCTGTGTAATGAGGCCCTTGCTCTTCCCAAAGCTCTCAATCACTGAGGCAAGCTCTGTTCCTTACCCACTCCCATGACCCATTGTGAGTGACTCTTGCTGAGCATCAGGACCTGCCACTCTGCCCTAACCCTCCCAAAGCTGGGAAGCAGTCACTGAATTGAGCATACTGCCCTAGAGCCCCTGGGTTGGGTCTCACAGCATCTTGATTACCAAATCAGGCAAGGCTACTTTTTCTGCTGCATTGATCCGTTCAAACTGCATGTGACCCGTGTTTACCATATTCCAACCAGAGTTACCAGCAAGTGCTCTTTTGGCACTCTATCAAACTCAAACTATAGCTGCATCACATCTGTCAAACCGGCTCCCTGCAGCATCATGCCAAGTGGAGCCTGTCACCTGTTTGGATTGAGTACCTTGCTTGCCGCTGTGGACCAAACTCAAACAACCACCTCTTCGAAGCCTGCATATGCTCACCAAGTTCACTGCATTGCACTGACAGACATCGACTTGAATCGCTGGAGAATCGCATCACTCACCGACCTGTACCAGCAATTATCAACATCTCAAACCTCATCAACTCACAATCTGACCCTGGTGAGCCATCCGAACTGCACAACCAGAACACCATATTCGACACACTTCAAACACCCGGTTCCAACTGACACCAGCCCCCTCTTGACCCAACACGACTCTCCACACCTGAACCTGGTATGACCCACAGCACAGCAATGCTGTTGAGCCACCTAAGAACAATGGAACATTACTGCTGACCCCTAACTGACCCTGTGGTCCATCTTTGGGTCCTAGAGTTTGGTTAGGTCACTTTTGCACCGAAAGACATATGCTATTTGACTCTATGATAGTTGCTTTTTGTCTTTGCACCCCTGTTTTTATTACCCAGAGTGCTGCATCTTTCTGTCTTTGCATATTCTGTCTTCTCTCTTGCAGGGTTGTTTTTTTCTTAGTGATTTTAATAATTATTGTGTACATTGATGGGTTCAATTTAAGTTTATGTATTTTTATAGAACCTTGATTCTACATTCCTTCCCTTTGGACTGTTATACTCTGCTGTTTACTGGATCTCATTCATACCCATCCTGAGAGTATAGCCTTCCCTCGGCCCACGTACCATGCAAGGTGTTGGAGGTGCATCTCTTGGCTGTTCCTCTGTTACCTTTATGATGGGGCTCACTCTCCGTTTGCAGAAGTGTGGACGCTGAGCAGGTGGATTAGCCACTGCCAATCCTTATGCTCCTGCAGAGCAAATGTCATTTTGTCACCCTCCTATGGAATAGGGAAAGTTGGGGCACTTTCCCACAGCAGACATACCCAAGGACGGTGCCACGGCCTTCATACTCTTTCAGCTGAAATAGGCCTCCAACCTGAGGAGGCCTGAGCTGCTGCTCCAATGTTGTCAGACTTATCACAAAGCAAAACGGCACAGGCTGCAGTTGCTGGCGCCCTCGGGTTGTCAGCTTCCTTAGGCCTTACATTACCCAGCCAAGTTCTTATAAACTCACTGCCTTTTCATACCGGTTTTGACTACAGTACTATATTGCTGACAAAGAGCTGTTCAGTGGAATATCGTGTTTCAGCTCCCAGCTGGCTGACTTTCTTTGTCCGGTGCAGAGGGTAATAACCCTGTCCTGTCATAATCTGCAGCTACTCACCCTCCACACTCCATTCCTTTATCTCTCCATTATAGTCTGTGCACCCCACACGTATGTCAGACTTGTTTTCCTAGCTGTAGTCATGACCTCCCCCCCACCAAAAACACCATTTTGAAATGAGCCGCCAGGAGCCCAACACATCTTCAGCAGGCCCTGGACTCAGGGCTGGCCTTAGTGGTGGCAGCCCCGGGCAGCAAAATAAAATGTGCCCCTCTGCCCCCCTTGTTCTGCGGGTTGGGTATGGGCCACATTTTTCAATAGGTGCTGATGTGAAAACATCAGCGCCCCATTGTTATGAAATGCGCCCCGCTCCCAAGAACACAGCAAGTGTGCCTGCCATGTCTTCTCCCATCACGCCAGCTCTGGAGAGACCTTGAAATATTGTCACCCGGGGGACCCCGCCTGCACTCCCCACCAATATCAGTTCTATGATTTGCGTTCCCATATCTACCCTGGCTCCCAGGAGGAATCAGGATGTAAGAGAGCAACACACCTGGGGCCCATACCGCAACACAAACCACACATGCCCAACACACCTAGAATCCCACTGGCACACACACCACGGGTACTTCGGGATCTGCACCTGACATGCAGGATTTGCCCCTTGTGCCCTCTCTTCCCCCCAGTAAAGCCCCTGCCCCACTAAAGTCCGTCCAACCCCTCTTCTACATAACCTAGCGCCAAGAAGGAACCGTAATGGGCCGAAGGCACCCTATATAAGACCAAGTTACATTACAAATGCAGGAAATAACACGTTTTGACATTTTAATTTACAAGAAATACAATATTTTCAATTACTTTGCCTATTGAGCTGCTCTCCCTATATTAAACCAAACCATTATTTAAAAACAGACTTCATTTTGGGAGGAGTCACTGGGAGCGTTTAGACGTGTTTTTTCGCCGTGTCCAATATTCCAGGGTTGCGAAACCTCCTCGCTTCTGTGCGCGCTGTGTTTAACCTGATAGTTTATGCAGTCGCTTGCTTTGTGCAACCCTTACAAACAGGGTTTCGGGTAACATTCTTTCGAAGTTTGTACCCATTGTTCATTGTTATACATAGCTACGCGAAGTCACAAACTCCGACACATATCATTTTAGGTTCATGTTGACTGATATTGAACCTGAGAAGGGCTTGAACATGTCCGAGACCTCAAAACAATGTAATTTATTTGATTTAGAAATATAAAGGAGCTTTGCTTTATTTCCGCTATGCAGAGGCATTAATGTGGTCAGAAAGTGTTGAAGTCAAATAACCTAAACTACATGAGTATTCATTTTGCGAAAAAAATAATCTAAGGGATTAGAACCCAGGACCTCGTGCACCCGAAGCGAGAATCATACCCCTAGACCAAGGAGCCACTCTATGAGCAGTACCTGACATCAGGTGTCCTTGTCACTCCTTATCTAGCATTTGATGCAACTGGGTTGGTGTTGTTTAAGTCGTAGAGCCAGTCAAACAAAAGTATTTTTGACTGGGGTTGGTAATAACAGTTTCATCCAGTAACAGTACTAGGTTTAGTAGCATCACTGCCTTAGAGTGAAAGGGTCATTCACAGCCTTTTGCCACAGTGACATGGTCAGTAGCATCAGTTCCTCTGAGTGTGAGTGATATGAAGACCCTGCAGTGACCTGGTAGGTGACATCATTCCCTCTGGGGGTCGTGGCCAGGTTCATCGCCATCTCTCTGTGATAGCTCAGGTGCGCATTGATTCTCAGTGACAACAGTGCCTTTCAATGGTAGAGCTAGTGACACCCCTTCCAGCCAGACAAGGAATGGCACGTCACTGCCTTACAGTGGACGTCTCTGCTACATGTGCGTCCCTCAGTGACAAGGTCAGTGGCAGCCCTGAGTCTCAGAGACATAGACAGTGATTGTATTGACTCTCGGTGAAAGGTTAGGGGTATGTGTGGCTCTGTCTGACAGGGGCAGTGGCCTTACAGCTTCTCATTGATAAAGACATCCACCTTATTAGCTCTCCGTGGCAAGTTCAGTTACAGAACTACCCCCTCACCCCGTATGACAGGAACAGTGAATTCATTGTAGCTGTTAGTGAGGGGGGCGTGTCGTTACTCTGTCTCAGTGACAGGGTCAGTGCCATCACTGCCTCTCAGTGCCAGTGGCATTGCTGACTCTCAAACACAGGGACAGCAATGACTTATTTGGCTTCTAAGTGAAAGGAGCATTTACCTGTTATTGACGGGGCGAGTGACAGGGTCAGTGCTATCACTGCCTCTCAGTGTTGGGCTTAGTGTTATTATTGACTCCTAGAGACTACTGCAGTGACATTTGCGTCTCAGTGTCAGGAACAGTGAAGTTATTGCCTCTCAGAAACACCCCTGCCTCCCAGTGACAGTTGACGTACCAAAACTATCTCCCAGAGACAGGTCTAGCCACACCCCTCTTCCCGGTGACAGGTCTAGCCACATCCCTCTTCCCGGTGACAGGTCTAGCCACGCCCCTCTTCCCGGGGACAGGTTCAGTCACACCCCTCTTCCGATGACAGGTTCAATCACACCCCTCTTCCGGTGACAGGTCTAGTCACACCCCTCTTCCCTGTGAAATGAACCAGGCCATTGATCTATTGAGCACATCTGTTCCTGACTCTGGTCAAAACAGCCATGATTCGCCCATGGAACGCAGAGCGGAGGCTTTCCTTGATTTTGTGTAAATTATAACAAGGGAATGCAGAAGCGGCTTTGTTGATATCTTGTTAGTAGTTAATGAGTGAATATAATATCATTCATAGTAATGGTACTTTTGCTCGCCAAGTTTGCCTAGCCAGAAAGCAGCACTGTGGGCGCACAGCGCAGAGCTTGCAGCGGGGTGCAGTATGTTACAGGTGGCGTGTGACCCCCGGGCCCCTGCAGGCATACACACACTCACACTCATGCACACGGAGGAACACACGGAGTCCCGGCTGTAACTGCCGTCCGGGACCTCCTTTATTAACAACGCACATGCGTTGCCCAGAACGAGGCTCGCGCATGCGCACACTGCGTACGTACTATGCAACATCCCTCCTTTTCCCCCCAAACAATGAACAACTCCAACATTAACAAATAACAGTCACAACCTGGGAACACAGTAACAGTTCTCGACCTCCTAAAAGACCGGGTCCATGATGAAGTCCTGGAAACTCTGCGGGGGTTGTCGCCCCTAGCGGCTTGGGTACCTTCTGGACTCCTCTCAAGGCATTCTCTGTGTCTCTGGGACCTCTGGAGGTTCTTTGCCCCTCAGCAGCGGTCCTTGTCCGGGTCCCGGCGTCTCTGGCGGCACAGGAGGTGGTGCGGCTTCGATCCGCTTGAAGTACGACACGTTCCGCGTGATTGTTCCCTTGGCATTGGCCGCCGTGACCATGGACCCCTTGATGTGAGTCACTCCCAGCGGCTGGGCCTTGTACGGGAGGGACAGCTTACTCTCCGGCCTTCTGTTCCGGACCAGGACAGTGTCCCCTACCACGATCGACTTCTCGGGCAGGTTCCTGCGGGCACTTTCTTGATCCCCCGCTCCACGCGTACACAGTTATTGTCAATCACCCCAGGGCAGCGCCCCTCCACTTCCGGTAGCAGTCCTCTGGGGCACCGCATAATATGGCCTCGGCCGGCGCGACCCCGGTGGACTGATGTGGGGTCGTGCAGTATTCTCACAGGAATTCAAAGAGGTTTTAGCGTAGTTCCCTTCCCCCATCCAGCTAGATTCTGAAGACCTTGTTGAGTGTCCGCATGAAGCGCTCGGCCTCTCCATTCGCCCTGGGCCAGAGCGGGGTGACTTTTTGGTGTTTGATCCCCCTTTCCTCACAATACCTGGCGAACTGCTGCCCCTGGATTGGCGGGCCGTGTCCGAACAAAGCTTGGTGGCGAAACCGTGGGTGGCAAACATCTTCTCCAGTGTCAGGATGGTGTGGTCGCTGTCCATGGATTCTACCATCTCCACCTCGGGATAGTGTGACCATTGGTCGACCACTACGAGAAAGTACAGTCCTCTGCCTGTAAAGCCAAAGTCAGCATGCACCGTCCCCCACGGCTGTTCACTTCTTTCCATTGCTCTGATTGGTGGTCCTCTTTCCACTGGACTGGCCGTTTGGCACGGTACGCATGAGCACACAAACTCATCCACCCTTTGCTCCAGGTCTGGGAACCACACCTTCAGTCTTAGATGTGCCTTCGTCTTCGCTGTTCCTTGGTGTCCCTTGTGGGGAAGCTGTAGCACTTTCATCACCAAGGCTTGCGGGATGACGATCTGACGCCCTCTCAACAGAAGGCTGTCATCCGCAACTGATAGCTCGTTGCGCACCTTCCACATTGCTTGGAGATCTCTTTGTGCCCCGATCTCCTTGCTGGCGTTGTTATTGAGCACCTCTCTCCACTCTCCGCTGGCCATTGCCTCCTTGATGACCAGGAACACCTCATCTTCATTCGAGGCACCCGCAATCCCCTGGCACGCCAGGGCCACTGGCAGGGCTGCCTCCACAGCATTGTGCATCATCTCAATGCAGTCCACCATCTCGGCTGTGTCTCGAGGGTGCCGGGCCCCCGGATGTCTGGACAGATAGTCCGCTGCGTTGTGGGTGCCCGGACGATACTGCAGCTTGACCCCATATTCTATCAGCGACAGCATCCACCTCTCAATGCATGGTGGTGGCGTGGAGGAGGCGCCCGCTATAATCGGAATGAGCAGCTTGTGGTTGGTTATCACTACAACTGGTTTACCCAGAATGTAGATCCTGAAGTGCTTGCAGCCCCACAGGATAGCCAAGGCCTCCAGTTCGATCTGTGAGTATCATTTTTCTGTCTCTGTGAGCGCCTTACTGGCATATGCGATTGGACGCATAAGCCCATGAGGGTCTGCTTGCATGAGCACCGCACCCAAACCCACCGGGCTGAAATCCACGCCTATCTCCGATTCCCGGTCGGGGTTAAAGTATGCAATGGTTTCCTGGCCTGAAAGGGCATTCTTGATCTCGGCAAACACCCTTTGTTCCTTCGGCGTCCACGCCCATGCGAAATCGTTCCTCGTCAGGGTCCGCAAAGGCTCAGACAGAGACGCCAGGTTGCGAATGAATCGCCTACAATAGTTCACCATGCCGAGGAAGCTTCTTATCTCGGCTGGGGATTCTGGCGGGGCTGCCTCACGTATGTCTCTCACCTTCTCCGGGTCGGGCGATATGCCCCCTGCATGGAATACGAACCCAAAGAACTCGATCCGTTCCTTGAGGAATTCACATTTCTTTCAGTGTAGGGTCAGCCCCAGACTTTTGAGTCTCTCCAAGGCACGTTCCAATCTTTTCAGGTGCTCGAACTCCGAATGTGCGAAGACCAGAATGTCGTCCGACATGTTGATGACGCCTTCTAGTCCCACCAGGGCTCCCCGGATGATGTTCTGGAAGACCTCTGCCGCTGACAAGACACCAAAGCTGAGTCTTTTAAACTGATATAGCCCCTCATGAGTTGTGAAGGTGGTGATGTACCGTGACTCCGGGTGGAGTTCCAGCTGGTGGTATCCAGACCTCAGGTCCAGCTTGGAGAAGACTTTCGCCCCCTGCAGCTCGCTTACAATATCGTCTAGCATGGGCGTAAGGTGGCGCTCCTTCTTTATGGCGGCATTTGGCAGTCTCATGTCCACGCAGATGTGGGCAGCCCCTGGTTGCTTGGGCTTTGGCACCACCACAATTTTAATTTTTTTATTTTTATTTTTTTTAAATGGTATGTTTGGTAATCCAAACTTTTCATTATATTTGTCTTTCGAAGAATCGTTAGGATAATTGCTAAAGAAAGATTTGCTTCTTATTTTTATTTTCGTGATCTTTTCAGTCTCGATCCAAAATTTAATGGCCGTTAGAATTAGATGTTTGCCGTTGCCTTTTAGAAGATGGTTGCAGCGTTCTTTTGTAGTCATCTGTTTTTTTGATATTCTAAAGAAATCCTTGAATAGATTTCTTTTTTCTTGTGGGGCTTGACAAATCATGATGATATGGAACAATGTCTCTTTGGTTCCGTGGCTCTGGCAGAAGCGACAGTCTGAGGATTTGATTTCTGTCTGTTGGGTGATACTCAGATAGTCTTGGGTTGGTAAAATGTTCAATCGGGACCTTAAGAAGAGATCTCGGATATGTCGATCTGGAAAACAGGTCAAGTATGATGGAAGTTCATGAAAGGCTCTTATGTCTATTTTGCATACTTGATGGCGTTTATATTTAGTCTGATCTTCGAGAGTTTTTATCCAGTCGCTCCTTTGTAGTGTTAGCTTTGCGTGTTGTGGCCTGTTCATTAACGTTTCTTCAGTGATGCCTTCAGCTTGCATTTGAGTCCTGACCTTGTTGGTCCATTGTTGGAGAATCGGTGCATTTGTAGCGTTTTTTTTGCTTTTCAATATTTCTATAGCTGGGATTTTTTCGTGGCTTATTATTTTCCTGTAGAGATCCATCTGTTTCCATGATATTATGGATTGTAATGATTCCAGCGCCAGTTCGAAACGGATCCCTGTCATGGGGAAATTTTTTGGTAGTGCTAGTGTTTTCCTCCAGAATATTGCTTCGTAGAGGTGCCATTTCAGTCCTTGGTTGTTTACCAGGGTTTCGCCAGAGTAGGTCAATATTGGAACAACATTTTGTTTATAGAAGATGATTGTTGATTTAAAGGAATATGTCCCGAATTTGCAGTGATAAAACCGACCTAGTCTGGCTAGTGATCTGGCTTTGTCTTCGATGTGCATTTTCCACTGTTGTTCCGTGGATGACGCATTAACCATTACCCCTAGATATTTGATGGATTTAGTTGTTTCAATGTCTTTGCTTTCAAGATAGAACTTTGGGGTTTTTCGGTTCTTCTTTGTTTTTTGGGTTGTTAGGTTCATTACTTTGGTTTTGTTTATGTTGATCTGAAGTTCATTGGCTGTCATGTAGGTTGCTACTTTGTCCAGAGTTTTATGTAGACCCTATGGGGTTTTGTCCATGACTGTGATGTCATCAGCGTATATTAATGATAGAACTGATTCATTATTTAGTTTCGGAGGACTTGAGAGTGGATCTTTGATTGAGTTGACAAAGTCGTAGGTGTATAGATTGTAGAGGCAGGAGGCCAAGGGACACCCTTGCTTGAGACCGTTGGAGGTATTGATCGGTTGTGTGACTTTACCCTGTTTTGTTAGCCTGACTCGGACTGAGGTATTAGTGTATAGTTGCTTGATTGGGTGAAGAATTGCTGGTGGACAACCCCATGTTGTCAGTTTGGTCCATAGTTTGATTCTGTTTACTGAATCGAATGCCATTTTTAGGTCAATGAAAACCGCATAAACCTGTTGATTTCTTAATGCCGCCTCGTATTTGAGGAGGCTCAGTATTATCAAGTTGATGTTGGTTCCGATTTTGCCTACGAATCCTGTTTGCCCTTTTTCAACTTTCCTGTTGTTTGCTGCCCAATCAGTAAGTTTTTTCAGTAGAAAGTTCTGAAACATTTTCCTAATGGGTCGAGTAAGGATATGGGTCTGTAGTTATGTGGGTTCCTTCTGTCACCAGTTTTGTAAATAGGAATCAAGATGGCTAGTGTCAAGCTATGTGGGATTCGTTGGATTTTTTCAATGATAAGGAGCAGGTGGGAGAGGAGGCTAGCCCAATTTTCCGGTGCAGCCTTCAGGATTGCGTTTGATAAAACGCCTGGACCTGGCGCTCTTGATGGATTTGGAGTTCTAATGGTTTGAGTGATGTCCTCTGTTTCCCATTTAGATTCCATTTTGGGCAGGTGGATTCTTGTTGGATAGCCTCCGCATGTGCACTGTTGTTACGTAAGGTGTTGAAATGTGCAGTCTACGCTTCTGGATCAACTTCTTGGATCATGTTTGTTGTTCTGTTGTTTCCGTTTAGAAGTGACCATAATTGCCTCGTATTTTTCCCTTTGATTGCCGCTAGAATAGCTTCAGCGTCAGCTTGTTGCAATGATCTTTTGACTGATTTAAGTGAGTTAGAATAAATCTGTTTTTCTTTTTTATGGCGATATTTGCTGCTGTTGTATTCAGTTTTTTCAGTTGACGTATTTTGTTCCAAAGCATTTTTTTTCTTTTCTTTCATTTTCATATTGAATGCATGTTTATGTGTAACAATGGGATTGGTACTTTCGAACGAACGAGTTTTACATGGTCAGGCATTGAAGATCTTTCAAATTTGGATACTAAGTCGATCGTTTGATGCTGTTTTATTCTTAGTTTCGTTAGTCCGTTGTTTATTTCAAGTTCTGGGAGGTCCAGGATCGAGTTCTCGATTTGTTCTGTTTGCCATGTTATTGAGATTTGACAGTGATCGCTGTTAGATTGTGCAGAGTTTTCAGTGGTAATTAAGTTGTTCTTTATTCCTTCAGAGATGTAAATATAGTCAATAATCAATTTGGAGTTACCATTGGACCATGATGGGGGCATTTGACCTTGTGTGTTTAACGGTTGTTCTGTTAGGGTTAAATTGCGGGTCTCGATCTCTTTGGTCCATTTTCTTGCTCTTGGAGATATTTTCTGGGTTTCTAGACAAATTCCTTCAGAGTTGTAGAGGTGGATGTTTAAATCGCCCGCGACTACAAACTCTGTTTGAGCGAAAGAGTTTGCTATTTTATTGTACTCGTCATAGATGGAATCTATGAATTTATTATCAGTTATTGACATTGCGCTCCAATAGATATTGACGATTGTTAAGTGTGTTTTATTCGGAGGTTGCTCTGGTTTGGATGGCGGGATCAAAATACAGATGACAATGTATTGGGCCCATGGATGGATGTTTTTCTTTTTGACAATTGACCAGTTGGGGTCTATCTTAGTCAAGATTACCATTTGATTGCCGGGTTCATGAAAGTGGAAAACCCATTGCAGACCACTTCTGTGGATAGCCAGGTCTCTTGGAGGCATATTATAGGTGTTTCTTTTTCCACGGGGTTGGGCCCTCCACTCTCTCGATAATGTTCAAGTCGATGAGTGACTGAAGTTCTTTCTCCACCTGCGCCCTCAGGTGGAAGGGGATTCTTCGATGCTTGAGGGCTGTCGGCCTCACGGACCCATCAATGTGGAGTCTGATGGGATCACCCTTCAGCTTTCTGACCCCTTTAAAGATGCTTTTGAACCGCTGAAGCAGGCGATCAATGTCTGTGTGGTACACCGCCAGCGTGAAGTGTACGATGTCAAGGGCTTCGGAAGGAGCACAACTTAGTAGGGAGTACGGGCTCACACTCGTCACAAAGAACCTCGCCTTGATCTTATTGAGCCCATTTGACACCGGAGTTACAAAGACTCCCTGAATTGGCAGTGGCATGTCCCCCCCGAAGGAATATATCCGGGCTTTGGACTCTTCCAGCTTGGGAGGACCTGTGAGAGCCTCATAGTGTTCAGCAGCCAGAATGCTGACCGATTCCCTTGTATTGATCAAGACGGGGGTGGGCACATCACCAATGTTCACTGTGCACGTCGGTTGCCTGCTCTGCCTTGACCCTGTGGCGATACTCGAGATGAAAAAGATTTCCTCCTCCTCTTTTTCCTCCTCGGCGATGTCCAGATCTTGCACGCTTTGCTCAATCGACGACACACCCCTCACGCGCCGGGCATTACTCCCGCCTGACCTTGCTGGCCCCCTCGACGCAGCCACTGGGGTTGAGGCCCTGCACATTTTCTTTAGTGTCCTGGTGTGCCACGCCGTGCACAGACTCTAGTCTTTGCCAGGCATTCCCCAGCATGAGGCAGGTCATATCCACAGTACGGACAGTACTGCGGAATTCCAGGCGCAGAAGGGCTGTCCACCCTTCTGGGGGCCCAGCGCGCCCTACCTGGGGCAGAGCACCCGATGGCAAAGGAGTCCTCACTCTTCCCCGGATACATAGCTGCGTCCATTTTCGCACCTCTGGACTCCGCCAGTTCATTCGCTCTCCCAGTGTCAAGGATTTGCGGCAGCGTCAGGCCTGGCTCCCTTAGCACCTGCCTTCTCAGCTTCCCGGAGCTGCACCCCTGAATCAGCTGGTTCCGTACCATCTCCTCCTCATTCACCTACCTGCAGGTGCTTGCAAGGTGCCTCAGCTGTGCACAGAATTGGTCCAAGGACTCTTCTCCTTGCTGCTTCTCCACACAAATCACAAATCTGTCGAAATCGACATTCGCCATGGGGAGGAAATTGTCCTGGAGGGCCTGTTTCACCGCATCATAGGTGACCACCTGAAGGTTTAGCGAGTCATAAATCCTGTGGACCTCCGTGCCAGCTGAATATACCATCGTGGCCACCTTCGCATCATCATCCGTCTCCCCTGAAGCCCTGAAAAACATTTCTAGCTTCTTCGCCCACAGTAGCCACTTCGGTCCCAGTTTAGATGGTGGGCCTGTGGTATCAAATTCAGGCATAAGTGCCAGGGTAGTATGCAATCTGCGTGGGACTGGCACAGGGGCTCCCTCTTCTTCCTCCTCATCTCCCATGGTGATGACTGGGTTGAGGGTATCTCTGTTGGATTAGCACTGACCTTCAAGAGTCCCGGATGGGTGCCCAGGCACCAAAAGGCACAGGATGGAGGTGTGGTGGGCCTGTAGCAGGTGTGTCGCCATCAGCCGTCTCTCCTTTTTTTTTTAACCACGGCCCTTTTATCCAAACAGGGCCATGGAGTGTCCAAAAATTGTAGCAAATGTCTCGGATCACAGCCGTCGCATGCGCACCCGTGTGGGCCGCAACCGCTGTGATCTGCGTGTCTTCCAAGATGGCCACCGGCCAAGTGCATAGGTACGCGACTGCGTGGGGAAAGAAAGCACTTTCTCCGACTCGGCAGTAGCCGGAGAAATGCCTTGCTCCCCGCCGTCGCCATTCCTCGTCGCCAGTGTTACAGGTGGCAAGTTACACCCAGGGCCTCCGCAGGCATACACACGCTCACACGCATGCACACCGAGGAACACACGGGACACGTGTTGCTGGTACGGGGTCCCGGCTGCAACTGCCGTCTGGGACCTCCTTAATTAACAATGCGCATGCGCGGCCCAGAACGAGGCTCGCGCATGTGCACACTGCGTATGTACTACGCAACAAAGTAGGAGTAATTCAGGTCCAGTCACACAGGACAGCACTGCTTCACTAATAACAAGTTGAAGCTTCCCACAGCACTACGAACCCTTGGGCATCTTATCACCCACAGTGTGTGGTAAGGATGAAAGGCGGAGTTTAGCCCTGGAGGGATTTGTCAGCAGGCTCTAGTACAGATGTCTGATCTGGCATTCTACTCGCTGTGCTACCCGACCAGCAATTGCAATTGGCATTACTGTTATAATTACAATTAGCAGAACTGTTTCAAAGCTCCCACAGGTCAATAATAAAAGGGAGGGGAGACAAACCTACCATGCCTTGTGAGAGTTCAGAACGTGCAAGTGGAGAGGGGTGTGGGTAAGTGATAGGTGCTGTGGTGCTCATGGCAAAGTGCTAAGAAGAGAAGAACATAAGTGCAGCCTCCCGTGGGGAGGGTGAGCTTAAGTAAGTGCAATAAAAAGACAGCAGCCGGGATGAGAGATGTGGGGGTGGAGGGGCAGGTCCCTGAGGATACATAAGTCCCTGCATATCAGTCACGCTACAAATGCATTCAGAAATGTCTTGCATCCATGGGCATTGCAGAACGAGCCGCTAATATTGTTTAGGGTTTGTGGGAAAATCAGTTATGTAATTCCACCGAAGTTCCTGGTCATGTAGTTACCTTTCGGTGTGCGTTGCTGGTTGGGTCATGCCCGACCATCGTCAGCATCACCGGCGAGGTCCCGCTTGGTGCCAGCACGCGCCCTGAGTCCATGGGTGTGCCACAGCAGAACACCTGTGGAAATAAAATGCAGCCCATCGGCAACACGCCTACAACCACCAGCTCCTCAGACAACACCCGCAGTGTTCGGGCGCATGTGACAGGAGGTCCCTACACACGATCCAAAAAAAGACACGCATTGGCAAAGCCCATAGTTTTAGCATTTTATTTTTTGATTTTTAACAGGATTTTATTAAAAGGACACACATACGGGTTAAAAAAGTGGATGAACGCACACTTGTTTAAGACAATTTTATTACACCAGCAGCACAGTTATAGCTACAGTTAAAGCAATTCTTAAGAATGTCACTCGGCAGTCACTCGCATCACAACGTTTGCTGTTAAAGCTTGATAAAGAGATCCTAGGATGATGTATTTTGGGTGATGAGGGGTAGGTAGTGGCACGAATGGCTGCATAGAGATTAGCCTGTTCATGGGCAGTCACTGGGTAGGTAAATAAATAAATAACATCCACAAGCCCTGTGTCCCTGCTGACATCGCTCACCTAGCTTTACTCTAATGCGCTTCAGGTAATAGGTGGTCCTTCAGTGCCACCCAACAGCCAAAACTAAAAATGGCTCAATCCTTAAGATTATTACGCAATGCTTCACCAAGACACACACAACCATCTCACAACTGATCCCTGAAACACCAGGCCTGTCTCAGATAATGACCCATAGAAATAGTGGTGAGCCAGTGTCACAGAACTGCCTTGTGAATGCTGGAAACACTAGGCCTATCTCATCCGAGCACTGAAGCACAACACAATCAGCAAGTCTCATGTGATCGTTCACCGGACCAATCTCACAAAATGAATTGTAAAAACAAGGCACAATGCACTCTATTTTGAAGCAAGAGGATTTATGTAGAACAGGAACAATACATTCACTTTTCCATACATAGCACCTGCTACTGGTCATGCATTTGTATAGCACTGCCCTGTTCAATGCTACTCATTTTAGTGACCCACTTTGGAAAGATAAAAAGCTAAAGGAAGGGGGCTTGGCTACATGGCCATGTAAAAGGACTCGTATCTCGCAGCTCCTGCTTATCCGATGAAGATCTGAATGCTGAACAGGTATAATAAACAGGATATGAACAGTAAACCGGAAGCCACAGCAGCATGAATATGCCGGGCACACAGCACTGACAATGCTGAGATTAGACGTGCATGCAGGACAGGACGCAGAAGAAAGAAGTTTGGATGGTGTTCCGGGCGAGTGCAACAAAATGTTGGCTAGCCAAGAACAAAGGAAAGGAGAATCCACGCAGCGCGTGTGAACTGAAACGGAGCTCCGATCTCAAGGGGAAGCCGCACCAGAGCCCACGTGAATAGGTTAGAAGATAACAGCAGCTACAGTGTGTCAGGAGGAGCTGAACTGCAAGTGGCTGACATTCTCAGTCAGAAACTCTGAGAAGCGAGGGTTACATTGTGTCAAGGGACGCATGCTGAGGCGGCAGTGTGCAGCCGTGGAGAATAACCCTGGCATCTGTCCATTCATATACAATATATCATAGCTCATTCCCTTTTCCCCCAGAAAAGTGTAGAATGAGACCTGTTTGTTTTTTGGCATAAAGAGCCGCAGATTTATTCCACAATAACAGCAAACCAAAACCACACTGCACACATTTGTGGAAACAATTACTCATAAAATGCGGCGACTGCTCCGTGTCCAAAATAACCTGCTTCCCCCTTTCCTTCCCCAAGTGTCCAGAATAGGCCCAACTCTCCCAACCTTTGCTTCCGAGCCTCTCCTGCCCCTGCAGGTGCTCCTGGGTGGGGAGAGTGCCGTTTTCTTGGGGGAAGCTGAGCCCTAGTTGTTCCTCCCAGACACCCCTGCCGCTTAGGCTCCCAAAGGGTGCTGGGTCTGAGAAGAGCGAAGACCCTTCTTGCTTTCCCCTGGCTCATATGTAGTCTGTCTCATGTGTTTTTCCGGCCAACACCGCCACACCGCCTTGCCGTCCTGCGACGTCGACGACGAGGCCCTTCTGCATTTCTTGTCTGTAGGGTTGGTGGGTGGGAAAACTAAAAAAATCCTTCCAAAGTTACCGGCGGGTGTCCTTGCAGAGGCTGGCTGCTGCTTCCCCTGCAGCTCCAGCCTGCTATAAAGAGGGAGACCCCTCCCCTTTCTTTTGTCCGCCCTTTGCGGGCTTTCCCTGTGTTTTTGCCGCGCTTCCTTGTTTTCGCTGCTTTTGCTGGTGTTTGCCGTGTTGAGCCCAGCGCCTCCCCTTTCTCCAGAGAGGGGGAGGTCAGGAGAGGGACACTGCCCGGGTTATCGGGGGTACCTCCTCCATTTTGTGGTGCCTTCGTCGACACCTTCATAACCCTGGCATCTGTCCATTCATATACAATATATCATAGCTCATTCCCTGTTCCCCCAGAAAAGTGTAGAATGAGACCTGTTTGTTTTTTGGCATAAAGAGCCGCAGATTTATTCCACAATAACAGCAAACCAAAACCACACTGCACACATTTGTGGAAACAATTACTCATAAGATGCGGCGACTGCTCCGTGTCCAAAATAACCTGCTTCCCCCTTTCCTTCCCCAAGTGTCCTGAATAGGCCCAACTCTCCCAACCTTTGCGTCCGAGCCTCTCCTGCCCCTGTAGGTGCTCCTGGGTGGGGAGAGTGCCGTTTTCTTGGGGGAAGCTGAGCCCTAGTTGTTCCTCCCAGACACCCCTGCCGCTTAGGCTCCCAAGGGGTGCTGGGTCTGAGAAGAGCGAAGACACTTCTTGCTTTCCCCTGGCTCATACGGAGTCTGTCTCATGTGTTTGTCCAGCCAAACACCGCCACGCCACGTGTGGGTTACCGCCCACCGTGGCTCCCCCTTCCTCCTACCTTTCCAGTATTTTTTTGCAGTTATTCCACAAGAATAACTCCATGCCTGTAAGAGGATTCAATTCAACACTACAGCTAAATCAATGCCTAGTCTGGGATACTGAATGGAAACCCTTATTGGTATATCTTTATGACCAGTTCATGAGTTCTGGATGACTACCCCTATATAACACCCCTCTCTTGGAATCCCCCTGACCCCACTGAGCCAAGAAGTAGTTCTGTTTTGCAAGTTTAAAAGGTTTATTTGAGAAAAATTAAACAATATATATATATATATATCTCACTTTTATGATAAATTAATAATTAATATCACACTTCAGAACATGAGCAGTTAACAACAATGGGTAATGTTCTACTAACAAACTGATTGGGTTACTCAGAAGTAGTATAAAGGATGAGGTAGCACGCTTGGGAATAGGAATAGAAGAATAAGGTGGTAGAGAATGCTTTATCTAGTTTCAGATGGATGCAATGTTGAATGAAAATGCAATACAGAAAATACTCAATATGATTTCAACAAAACAATGTAATCACTTTTCTCTGGCAATCCACTCCCCCCCCCTTATGCAATGTAAAGAAATGAAGAGGAGAGCACACAGTTCTTAGAAATGCAATCAAATGTAATTCAGTTCACCCCAGCAAGCTTAGACTACAGATAGGAGTTTTGAAACACAGACCCAAGTACTTTGAATGTGGTGGCAATGAAGTGAGAAATATGCTGAACATGCTTTTAATTCCCTTTAGGAGGTTCAGGGTGAGTAGAAGCTACTTGGGATGAGTGCAGGCTCACTTTAGCAATGATTCAGAGATGGTGATTAAGAGGCAAACGAAATTTAGCAGTTCAGGCAAAAGGAGCTATCTTTTTACAAGTAAAGAAATCGGGCCAAATTGCAAATCGCGGCAAAATTCGCGAATGCGTGAAACGTGATTGCGGAGAAAGTAGGAAGTCGGTTCTAGGCTTGTTGGAAAGGTAAGATTCTAAGCTTTCAGAGGATAGTTAAATCAAGTTCCTAGCACAAACGGTTAAGGAGTTATGAACGCATTTGTGAAGGTTGTTTTTCGGATTTGGAATTTTAAAAGTTCAAAGCGACAGGTTACAGCTTTGCAGCTAGAAAATGACAGGTGACAGTTAGGAGGCAGTTCTACTTAGATTAAAATAGTTTGGATTAGATTATTTTAACTATGAGATTGGTTCTGCACAGTTCTGCTAGGTACTCACAATATATTTGAAATAGGCCTCGCCACGGATCTGGTCAGGTTTTGGACTGGACTCCGGTTCTGGTCTCGGCACTTCACAGTGATCTGGGTCAGCTCTCTGGTTCTGCTAACAGCGGTCTGGGTCACTCTAGATCTCTGGCCTCTGGTTCTGGATACTGCTCTGCTTTCTCTGGGTACAGCACTGCTTCTGGATCTTTCTGGCACAGGGTTTCAGGCCAGAATCAACAGCTGGGTCTGGCTGTGAATAGTCTGCAAATGATTTTTGGGCCTGCTGACAAATACTTTTGCTTGCAGTGGGCCTTCTTGGTTCAAAGATCTGTAGTCTCTGTTTAGCTTGGAAGTCTAAGTGTAGGATCTCTGGATGTGAAGTCGTCGGTCAGCATGCTCCGCAGCAAATGGAATTGAAAGTCTCTACCTGTCCCAGCAGTCTCTTTTTATGTGTTTTGAAAGTGGGTGTGTGCCTGGGCCTAGCTAAGCCTGCCCCTTTCTACTTGTCATTGGCCCAATTCTCCCCTCTCCCATGATTGGAAATGTGAGTCAGAGTGATGCTGTAGGTTTTATGGGTCAGAGGATCCTCCCCTGGTCAGTTTGCCCACAAATCTATATTTGACCTAAAGACATATTTCATAGATACACAGTGGTTTGAAATTACATGCACCCATCACGTATCACATGAGGTATACTCTGTTCAAACTCTGATGTTTCTAAGAGCTTGCATTCAGAAACGGCAACATTTTGCGTTTTTTTAACTGGTTTTGCAATATTGGTTTTTCATTAAAAATTATACACATATACACGGCCTGTCCATACATACTCCAGTAAATTCCCATGTCTCTAGCTTAAACACAGAGTCTGTAGTATCCATAAATAGCGGGGTTTTGCCCCAGAACATCACACAAATTGGAGTTTGGGCTTGAATCGAAGGTACATTTTTTAAATTAAGGCTCTCAAAGTTATACATTCCTGTCATTTGATTACAAAGAGTTATCAGTGTTTCTGTAAAATATATATTTTGCTTTCAAATCAGTTCTCAGAGTGTTGGAGTCCGCCTCCAAGACTTGTGTGGTTCAGTGATCACATGTGTCTTCTGCTGGGAGCTCTTTGTGTACAGTCAACAGTCAACATCAGCATATTCTATTCAAGTGCAAGAGCCTATTGTGTGGTCTCCAGGAGGCTGCCAGCCAGTCTGCCTTCTATCAATCAAGAGGTCATGTGAGATTCTGACTCCTGGTGTGAATCTCTGGAGGTGAGAGGTTTCCCAGCCTTTGGCCTGTTAATTAAATCAGATTGTCTTCTGGGAACAGCATGTGGTTAAGATTTTAATTAACTCCCAGCCTTTGATGTAAAGGCCTCTCCTGCAACTCCTGAGATGCAGTTTCCCTGTCAGAGATTAGACCGCTTGCGCCGCCCTCAGTCAAAAGCGGGTAATGCATGCATTTTTTGGATCAGTCTTGAATTCAAGCATTTCAAACAAGAGATATTACATGGAAGTATATTGTCCAGGTTCAACAAATGGCCTTGGTGTAGTTCTGCAGTAAAATAATTTTGTGCCCATAAATTAGCCATGTTTGACCTGAAGAAAACGAATTCCCAACAGTTATGGTTTGCTTTTGGCAATCAGCATTGCCCCTTTTACAATGGTTTTAGGCTCTGTGCCCTTCTGTGCTCACAACATAGGCAAAAATGGGTGGCACCTTGGGTGACCATCTTGGTGTGCGCACAAACTGCGTGGTCCATCTTGGATTTTCTAAGCCCACAGCACCAAATGTTGCAGCATGATAGCTCAAACATGGGTCAGGACACCCAACATGCCCATCGGGGCCAAGTGTATCCCATCCTTGTGAAAGTACTCTGGGGATTTCAGATTAATCCGCCCATGCCTGATCTGCCCAAAGCCCCTGCAGCACTTTGCCATTGCGCAGTTCAGCTTCCTCCTGGATTTCTCCACTGCTGCGTGCTTAACTGCCCTCTCCCTTCCGGCCGCGGGATGATTTCAGACCAAACAATTTGTTTCCCCCAGCTGTCCTGCTAGTTCCTGCAATGAGGGCATCATTTCACGCATCAGAGCCCCCCTCCCCAAGCTCGTGAGGTTGTTACCCCCTAAGTGGATAACCAGTTATGTCTGGCTTTCGCTCACTGCTCACCACCTATGCACCTGCTTCTGCAATTGTGCTCATTTCATCCCCGGCACACCATGCCAACCTATCCTGAACTCGCCCGCCGTCAGCTTTTCTTGTTCCTCTGTCCAGCTTGCCACTGCTCTAGACACAAAAGAGTGTCCTACCACCCACACCGATCTCTTCCTTCTTCGAGCAGGCGCTGGTGAAAAAGAAGGAAAACACTTAACCTTACATTTTATCGGGCCTGATACACCTCCCAATCTGCTTGATCACCACTTCCCCCATGCCAACAGCTGCTGCAGATGTGGCAGCCCCTATCCGGAATGAGTGTGTCCCAAAAACCCCTTCCGTCTCCCCAATACCTTCTAAAGCCAGCTCCATCACCCTTCTAAACTGGAAGCGACTTAGAGCTGAACCCTCCTGGTGGATGAGCAGTGGGGCCTCCCTTCTGAAGGAGGTCTCAGCCTGAGGTATCCTGACACCTCCCTGAGTGGGCATATTGCGCTTCCTGCGATGAAATGTAATGACACAGTGCACCCTTTGCCCTCTTGATCCGTCTTTGGCTTTTTTAACCATAAAGTCGCTTGAAGCTCTGAATAGTGTACCTCCTGTATTTGTAAAAACCTAGCCCCTTTTGCACCTTTGTACTCTGGCACCAGTTCACCCACCCTGAATGCCCCAAAGAATGCCAAGGTAAAGGCAGCTTTAAATAATGCCGCTTCGTACTCCCCATGGCAGATTTGCCCTAGACAACATACCACCTTCTGTAACTTGCCCACGTCAATGGGCCTCCTCCCTAATCCTCTGTGGGGTATCGCCGAAGCTCCCATGCCATGGCCAAGTCGGCTATCTTCCTGACGTTCACAGTGGTGCCATCCCACAAAATATCTCGCGCCTTGAAACACTTGTGTACAGGTGCGTTATAAATGCTATATCATATTATCTTGTTCCCTACCATGAGCCCTCTACCACTGCTACCTGATCATTGTCATCGTTCGGGTGAGAGGCAGTGCTGGCCCCGCTACCTGCGTCTTTAAAGCCATTCCTTGCTGTTCTCGGTGTACCACCCAGCGTTGATTAATACTTTTTACTTCTTAGTCCCATACAGCATGCTCCCCACCTCCCATCACGTTGGCGCTTTGTTCCGTATGACCATGGGCTCCAGTCATAACACCAGAACTTGTTGTGGCTTTAGTACGCCTGACCAATGGCCACCAGCCCTATAACACGTTGCTCCCAAACCTGTAGCGAGAGCTGGCCTTGCTGAAATGTTAACCTGTCCCCTAATTTACTTCGCCTGGTGCCCTAGTTGACTACTTCCGCCAGCCCCAACGCACCATGCACAGTACTCGCTCGTACCACTGCCATCTCGTTCTTAGCCTTGGTCCTGGTAAGTTCCCCCATGGTTCATTGCAGTGCGAGTTGGTCTTCCCGCACTGTTCTCATGCCCTAATGGTGGTGGCCTCCGCTACTTGATGATGCCTCTTACCAATCCAGAGTACTTCACCTTCTACGTCGTAGCAATGCACCTTCCTGCCTGTGCTTTGCCCAGTTACGACCCCGGCCTAGGCCCCTCCCACGGTGCTCTCTTTGCCATATGATCGCTGATTTCCACGCCATAATCCTCCTTTCCCACCTTACTTATGGCTGACTCTACATGATCCGGTGACTTAGCCGCATCACCCGTCTGCATTCTCCTGGGTGGCAAGACAACTGGAAATATTACCGCTGGCTATGCTTGGTTTTTTTTAAATTTATTTATTTATATTAGACCGCACTAAAAAAACCTCCAAGTTTGTATTTTCAAACCTTCATACTGTACCTGCGTTGAGTCCTTACTCTCCCCCAATGCCTGCAAACGTCTCCTGTCCTCCGCCACTCACACTGGCACCTTGTCGGACCTTTCTCCCACTCTTTAGCTCGGGCCACCCAATCTTCATTTATCCGCCTGACTGCCAGTTTGGCTGCTCCGCACTTGGCGATGCCCTAGTCCTTATAGCTGCGTACTTACCACACCTACTGCCTCTACAACAAAGCCTTCTGGTTACCTGTCACTAATGGCCACTCCGCCTGCATCCTTTTCATGTGCCGACCCTTATCACAACCTGCGGTATGTCGCCAATCTTATGCTTCCAAAGCTATGGTTGCCCTGTTTGAGGCGTGCCCTATCGTTCCTACTGGGCTGGCCTGGCTAGCTGAAAGACCATCGTCAGGCCCCACCCTTAAGCCACCCACTTTAACCAAAGGGCAACCCTATCCGATCCCCCATGACTATACCCAGCTGGCCATTATACCATTCTCCACGAGAAAAGGGGGGGGGGAGGCACTGCCTTGTGATGTTTGTTGCTGCAATGCTTCACATTGTAGCCCCATTGTTCGGGAGCCTGTAACATCAATTCCCGTTCAAGCAAGCAAACCACCAACTCCTGCACCTGTCATCACTACTTTCATAGTGAACACATGGCAAACAACGGAGACACAAACCATACAGCTCAATTTATCTTACCCAACCTCTTTCAAATTCAGGTTAGCTGTTGCCCAAGAGGAATTAGTACCATTAAATCCCTTGCCAACAATGCCTTTACCCAGGACCGATCTTTGCCATCACCGCCAAATACACCCATCGTTTCCTCCTTTGCTTACCCATGCACAGCTTCCCTGTTACCTCGGAAAACAACCGTTGTCATCATGCTGTCCCTATGTATCCCCAACAGGTGATGCAGTACTGCGCCCTGCGCCCTTCCCCTCTGTAATAGGGTACGTAACTCCAATTCTAACCACGGGCACTGGTGCCCCGCGCACTCACCCACAATTAATGACACTCTAGCAATAGCCTCTGCCTTGAATATGTTAGCCCTGGCCATGAAACTGCACTAAAACCCCACCACTGTAACATAATTCACCTCCTTGTGCTTGGCGCCAGCGCACCCTCAATTGCCATCCAATTAACTGCCCACCGCCTTACTGCCCCCTCAAGCCTTCTTTGCGGAATGGTGAACCAGCGAACCTGCCATAGTTGAATTACCACCAAGCCCCAATTTTAGTTGCATGAAAACAGACATGTCAACCCACCCGATTCAGACTCCCAATTTTGAAATGAAAAATATTGCAAAATCTTGCTGTAATTAAGAGTGGTAACACAACCTTCGCACAGAAGTCTACCATCATACTTTTACTAAGCGCCTCGACCGGTTGAGAACAGAAACCCAGCTGGCTACATGCCGACCTCCTTCTGAGCACTGGTGGCCTGCGCCATGCTTATAGCCATCTCGCCCGTAATACTTTCTCCCGTATCTCAAAAGCCGTGCCCCATGCATTACTCGAGCCACAGGTGGCTTAGCTAACACTAAACGTCATCCCCATCTAACTGCTGTGCGAGGCCCCTATTTCTCACAATATGTGAGGGAACCATGGTACGCAGGGGCCCTGTCTCAGCTTACCCCCCATGCACAGTTCATTCATCCTTGAAGCCCCTTGCTTATAATATGCACGGCTCCGTGGCGCGCTGAGACCCTGGACACCTCATTTTAATTTACTCGTGCGCCTGTGTCTGGAAACCGTCAAACGACCCAAGCATACCCATGCCAAGTGGGTGCATTGCCTCAACCAGTAAGTTACGACACACTTGCAAAATGTGTCACGAAACCCCTGTGTACCTGCGTCTTACAAATAACGTGCGGCGTGAACTAAAGAAAACATCCACTAACTTGGCTTGCTCATATTACTGTGTCTGAGAGACACCCCACAGGCCAATGCTTTCTTTGTGCCCGCATCGCGCCATGCTGCCCAACGCATGTAGCACGGCAAAATGGCCGCCTGATTTCCATTTGCCATTAGGATACCTCTGTAATGCACCGCACCCTTTTGCTGCCTACCCCTGTAGCCTCCAAGCCATAGCGCGCTCTTAAATTCCTGGTACTACCTTCTCTCGGGCCGATGCATGGCCAAAGCCAGCCATGCTCTCCTGCATACAAAATCAGCTTGCCGCATATAACCCCTTCAATTGTTCTTCCCCCGGGCCGCTACTGCTCCGATAGTTGCCTCGAGCTTACTTACACAATTTAACTTCCATCCATTCCCAAATACATAAGCCCCAGCCGCATGGCGTGCAACTGACAACGCAGCCGAAACCATAATGTATTGCTACACTTGAAACTTGCCAAATACATCTGCGTACGCCGTCTTTGATTTCCAAACCAACCTTTCCACCCTTTAATCAGTCCCTGCAACACAGGACCGCCATCACAACCAACGCGACACCTGCCCCAAATTCAAAAGCTCACCCTGCCAGATGCCTGCTCTGTACAATTAGTAATTTCCTTGCACTTACTTAAACCGTTTTATCTCCCTCCCACTATTGAAATTACTAACCCACCACATATACCTTGCACTCGATCCACCGTGAGCACCTTCGTGCAATTTCCACCTGTGAAACCTGCCAAATACCTATGCATATTTGGCCTGTTTCTTTTATCCTGTGTACAACTCGCACCACGGATAACGCGTCTCCGCCAAGGAGTAGAAGCTCCCTGACTTTGCTGGACCCACATATGTAGGTCCAGCGGGTGGGCGTCCGTCTGCAAAGCAGACCACGGATCTATGCGTACTTTGCAGCCCCTTCTGCACACTCCTTAATTTTTCACGTCCGCCCCGCGTAATTAATTAACATTAACCGCAAAACCCTCCGTGCATGACTATTTACCTCTTTCTTCCTTACAGCTGATCAATCTCGACTCCTTCACCTTGAAACTGAGCCACACCTTCTCTGGAACCTCCGGAACTTCCATTACCGGACCTCTTCCTTTGCTGGAGCCCTTCGACCGTCTCGCCCGGTCACCACAACACAAACACGAAGGCAAACCTCCTCGCCTGCTCACAGTCAGCAACACGAAAACGAAATCCAAAACGAAAAGCTCCTTCCAAAGTTACCAGCGGGTGTCCTTGCAGAGGCTGGCTGCTGCTTCCCCTGCAGCTCCAGCCTGCTATAAAGAGGGAGACCCCTCCCCTTTCTTTTGTCTGCCCTTCACGGGCTTTCCCTGTGTTTTTGCCGCGCTTCCTTGTTTTCGCGGGCTTTTGCTGGTGTTTGCCGTGTTGAGCCCGGCGCCTCCCCTTTCTCCAGAGAGGGGGAGGTCAGGAGAGGGACACTGCCCGGGTTATCGGGGGTGCCTCCTCCATTTTGTGGTGCCTTCGTCGACACCTTCATACGCAGGGCACAGTTGTCTAATAAGCTGCTGTGCGAAGAGCGGGAACCCCGAGCGGAGGCATATGTACCCGAGACGTTAGGGGAAGTCAAATCGTGTGGGGTCAGCAGGCATGGACAAAAAGAACACTGAGACACAACACAGACCCCAGCTTTGAGAAACGCAAGACGTGCCAAGGAAAGCTGGAAAACAAGCAGCACAGAGCAGATGTGCTGAGTGCCCACGGAGAGGATGCAAACTGAGTGCTAATGTACTTGCTGAGGAGGGGGAGCATTTATATGTCACACACCAGTAAGACTCACGCACGGGGCCGCCAACTATTTACTACAACATCTACTAAGGGTGCACAGCAGACCGGAAGACATGGAGTTTCCTTATGTCCCCGAAAGAAGGATCATAGTGTTTTGAGCAACGTCTGATGCATGGGAGAGAGGAGGAGGAGAAAAGTACTTAGTCCCCACCATGTTAGAATACCAGAAGGGCAATTGTGAGGAAGCCCAATGGAGGGGGTCTTGGAGACTGTCACAGAAGATCAGAAGCAGGCTGAACACCACAAAGGGGCCATGAGGTGGGGACTCTAATCATCTGCAATGAGGGCTACAAGGGTCTTAAAATGGCACACGCACCAACAGACAGCCGGCAGACACAATGCATATGGAACTGTGGGCACAGCATCAAAGTTAGGGGGGCCACGAGTGTAACACTGGCAATCCAGAAGCACTGATGGGAAAGGCCCTGGTACACCCATTGCCCAGTAACAACCTGAGAAGACAGCAAGGCACTGGAAAAGACCCTAATACAATCCAGATGAGACGAGAGGCGAGGATTACAAGGCAACATATACACATGCCAACTGCTCGCTAATTCACCGGACACATAACTGTGGGCGCTGCTCCAAAGCTCAGGAAAAGATGGTGGCAACATCTGCAGCCCAGAGGCATGGTAAACAAAGCTCCTGAAAATCCTGAAGCTCCTGAAACTGAATGTAAAACAAACTCTGTAGAGGTGAGTAAGGAGCCAGAGAGGTCTTTGGGCCCCCAGTAGAGGGCATGAGCCACCCCCCAGGCCCAGGCAGGCATAGACAATGGAGAGAGAGGAAGAAGGGCGGATTCATAGGGCCTCATCACAAGTTTGGCGGTAACCCTTAAATGTGGCGGTAGCGCAATTACTGCCACATTTAAGGGTCTGCCAAATCACGGGTTTGGCAGAATACCCACCAGCTCTGAGCTGGGGGGAAATCTGCCGAAATTTCGCACTAATAGCGCCGGCGTTAACGCCCAACTTGTGATGAGGCCCATACACAGATCAAGTGGCTAGGGGGAGCACATCATTGTCGAGACTCCTCAAAAGTCTTTCCAATACCTTTAAAGTGACAGAATCTGTGCCGGGAATGTGAGTAGTTCTAGTATTACTTCCTATCTGTCCATGCAAGTCTTTTCTGTGGAGGTGAGATATGGTGAAAACAAGAAGAGTCACGTTGCGCAAAGTTTGGCTGACTTGCATGATTGTGCTCCAGAAAACTGTCTCGAGGATAAAAGTCTGAAAACACAAGACAGCATGGAGGCGTACCTGAATTCCCCGCACAAAGTCTATGAAGAAGACAAATGCCAGGGGATGTCCACAGTTTATGTCGACGGGTTCTCCTACCATGTTTATAACAATCAGGAAAAGGAACTGGGTGAATGAGACCCCGGAGCCCTCCGCCAGATACAACATCGGTCCCCAAAGTAGTCAGGTGGCTGAGTTGATGGTGCTTCATCAGGCCACCCCTACTCCCGTGCAACACCGACTCCACAAACTGGTCATAATCACTGATTCAGATATGTCCGGAATGGGTTTGTGGAGCAGCTGATTAATTGGAAACCCAGAGGCATGCTGTGTGCAAACCATAACCCACACAAGCATGGCAAACTAATACAATCTATCAATGATCTGGTCACCTCTAATGAGATAACCATCTACTAAGAAGATCAAGGGTCATTCCAGAATAGAGAGACCAGACAAACCCGTAAATTACCTGGCTGACCAGCTGGCCAAAACCAGAGCCGCCCATGGGGATCTCATTGAGAATGAGTCCCTGTTGGGGGAAATCCAGGTCACTGCTGTTACCGGGTCCCAAACACATGCCCAAAATGAACTCTCAACTGCCCAGTGGAGTAAGGAGATCCCAGCTGCTGAATTGTTCACAGCACAAAAAGGGGATCAGATAATTGGTAGGTTTTATCAACACATTGAAGACCCCGTGAATTTTCTTCTGACCGAAACCGATTACGTCGGGAAAGAGGATCTCTGGGTGTTGATGAAGTTTCCCAAAATGTTCCGAATCCAAGGCGGTTTGTTGGTACAGAGATCAATCACTGGATGTGACCAGTGGGTGGTGTCTACCTCATGCCTGATGCTAAGTCACACCCATGACGTGGCCACAGCCGGTCATCAGGGGTTTCATACTACTTTGAATATCTTCTGAGAGGTTGCATACTGGCCACATATGGGTCAGGACCTCGACCAATATTTGAAGAGGTGTCTAGTGTATGCGCAATTTCAGCCAAGTTCACTCACATACCGAGCGCCCCTCCAGAAAATGGGAATGACACTGCCTTGTTCACATTTACAAGTAGATTCATCGGGCCTGTGATTCGCTCCTCTAGAGGAAACAAGTACATGTTAATGGTACTATGCTTGTTTACCAAAAGGGTGGAATGTCTCCCAGTCCCAAATTGCAAGGCAGAATCGGCAGCTGCCCTGATAATAAACCACACCTTCTCGCATTTCAGCCTCCCCCAAAGGATTGAGTCAGACCGAGGAAGTCACTTCACCACTGATGTGATGACAAATGTTGGATACATTGACCCATTCAGCAGAATTCCCACCCATAACCAAGCTGCACTTCAGCAGTTAACAGCACAATGGCTGTTCTGACTCCTTTGAGCTCCACTGCCTTGCATCAAAACTGCGTTTTGCAGCTACAAAAGGATGACTGCACTGTTTTGCCAAGCACCATTGGGCAAGTTGGAACCGGGAGCACACTAAGAAAGGCTGCCAGGGTATGTTCTGGTGTGCACTATAGAAGCAGAGTGAAAAATCAGCGCTGCTTTGCTGCTAGCCCATATTTTACATTTAAAAGTATGCCGCTTTGATGCTCTTTTCATCTGTTCTACATTACTCTGCTTTTAGCCCATCCAAATTCAGATTGTGGTCCAGCAGAAGAGAGCCTTATTCCTGAATGGCAGGCTGTGTCAGACCAAGTCTGGGAAATCAACAGAAGTTTTAATTTCAACCATACGAAAAAACGCTTGACTTTTGGGCTACAAAATGTCAAAAATCACTGCTTCAAAAGAAACCCTAGCTCTAAGGGCATATGTCAATTTCAGTGGACCTGTGTTTTAAACAGATTGCTGTATAAGTGAAAATTACTAGGGCTGCAAATCAATGTTTGGAATCCAGATGAGAGAGAAAAAATGAATTTGAAAGGGAAATTCCAGCAGCATTCACCACGTGTCAAAATGTGTTTTTGCAAACCAAGAAAAATGCCTGTTTTAAAAGTACAATCTTGAATAAAGCCCTTTCCTTGCCTAGGAATGTCAGTGGGTTGTTTTTTGAAAACCTAGATGGGATGTTGTGTTTCAACAGACATGATTCTGATGCAGAAAAATAAAATAGCTAAGTAAAGGCATTGGCTGCATTGTGGAACTAGCCAAACAGGTTTTCTGCTTGGGGGGTTGCTAGCAACAGGAGAGGCCTTCCCCCCCAAAGGAAGCCACACTAGATTCTGGGACACCTACCTGTTAACTGCCCCCCTTGAAAACTGTGAATGGACCAAGAGAAAGAAATATCACACGCTTGTTAGACTTCTGTCTGGGCTTCAGCTCGAGACAATAGATCTGGGACACCTAGGTGCGACTTTTGGAAGTGACAACCACCAGCCACTCAAGCTGGGGAAACTCCAGGGCATGCCTGGGCTGACCTGACATTTGGTGGTAGCCTGAAGAAAAAAATGGTCCCAGTGAAGGACAAAGGCCGCCCATTTTGACTCCAAAGACTAGTTTATTAATAAAACTTGGAGACTTTTATCTCTGCAATTGGACAACGCAGAAATGCGAAAGTTTCACAATCTAGATGCAATTTTGATGGCTGTAATTCAAGACGTGGTAGCCTTCAGTTGCATATAAGGGACAGAAGTGGCAGAGAATTGGATATTCTGAGGAAAGTGTATAGGTTGCCACTTTGAAATTCAAGATTAACATGCCTTATGATAATATGTACACATGAATAAAGTAATAAAATTGTAGGTATGATATTTCTCACTGAAAAGGGCGAGAAATGAATAGATGAACGAAACAAAGTCCTACAGATTGGGGAATTGGACTGCCATGCTCTGCATGAAATATGTAATCTGCCTATGTAATTTGTTAAAGTGCCACAACTTTACAAATGTGTGATTTATGTTAAGATTGATTTTTGGAAAAAAGGACTGTGGGAAGGCTATGCATTTCATAAAACAATACCCCCTTAACTGATTCTCCTCCTTGAGGAGGCGGCTAACTTAGGTGGACCTATCTGGTTCTTAGGGGTAGATCTAGCTCAGTTCTACCCAACAATAAACCCGGTGATGTCACCCGCTTTTATATAAAGGGTGGGAGCTCACAGGGAATCTCTCCTGAATTTCCCGCACCTGCGTATCCAGACATTCCAGATCCACCTTTGTAAAATTCCAGACTCTACTGCTAGGCCAAAGCATAACTGACCCTATCCAAGCAGGGCCAATTATCTAGAAACCCCCACAAAAATCCCAATAGCAAAGGGGAAAAGCTGTGGTACCCTTGGGGAGCATCCTGTGACCAGAGAAGCCTTTTTCTCACTACCTGCATGCCTGCTGTACCCTTACCATTCAGTGTCCAGACTTTGCCAGCTGCTTGCTGTTAGGAGTGTTCACCACTATCCTGTGACTAGAACCTTTGAGTCCAGAACCGGTTGACTGTCAAAATCCCCAAACTCAAGTGCTGATTGTGAGTATTTCCCCATCCCATAGCAACACATAGCCTACCCCATTTTGATACTTTCTCTTGGTTCCACTTTTTAAGTAATCCTATCCATACCCTTAATCCTTGTTAAAACGGTTAGAATTCTCTGTGCATCTTGTCATTGATCTCCAAGCATTAGTGCCACTTTTCTATTCATTTCTGTCTCGCATAGATCAGAAGTCCTTAGTCATATTTGAAATAATTAAATTAATTCCCACATGAAGTTGAACGCAGGGTGAAAAGGTTGACGTTGCGAATCAATCTTGGAATTTACCGTGTCTTTCTTTAACCACATAGTCTAGATAATTTAGTTTAAGTAAAACTTGCGTTCCTTTTTAAAAACGATTTTCTTTTCTTAACTGCTTTATTTTACCTAAACCGAACCTCATTCCAGCTTGAAAATCTCATCCAATTCTTCAACTATAGCCACTCTTTCACTTCTATATTCTCCCTACGATGTGCATCTATCACTCAGCCTAAAAAACGCATTTTGATTCTGTGTATTTCACCCATTTGTTTTAAAAACCATTTTGACTTTTAAAACTGCAAATGTGTAAATTGCAACCTTTCCACGTGTGAATTGGGCTGCACTGTTTTTTCATTTCAAGTTGCCTTTTCAACTGTATGCCTTTTGTGATACCTTACCTTATAGTTGCTAGTGATATTACATCCATGATACTGTGATAAAACATATGTATATCATTATTTAACCACACATATAATTAATTATTTGTCAAATTCCGAGTGTCAATTTATGCCATTGCAAAGGGTTTTTGCCTCTTATTTTGTGAGGGAAGGTCGGATTTTGATTCTGTTTGCTGTCTCATATTCCTGTTTCCATGCTTCTTTCTATCCACTCAGAATTCGATTAATTTGGGTTTGAGGGAATATTGCAGGGGGAAACCGTAACTCTATCTTAATTGACAAAGTGCTCTTATTCATTTGTGTTTTGGATATGTTCTTGTAGAAAGTTACCCAAGTGTATTTCAGTGGTTTTCATTGTAATTATCACCCAATTGGTGATTGCTGCACAATATAAAAATTGTGTGATTTTCTTTGAAATTAAAATAAATAAATATTGAGTAACCACCCACCAACCTGGTTCATGGTCTATTGTGACCCAGGGTATTTGTAAAAGGGGATGTGAGATGGGTTGGTATCAGCTCAATTTGAATTCGTAGAAAATCAAGAAAAAGTATTCTCATCACGCTCTACATCTAAGACTAAGGGCGAAGGTCCTGGTCCGGTGTTTGATGCCGGTTGGAATCCTTTACACAAGATGTGGGAGATACCTGGGGTAAAGAGAAAACTCCATATTGCCTACCACCTAGCCTATAGTGGCAGAGTTGAGAAGTACAATAAAATGATTGTGAGCATCCTAAAGAAGTTTGTGATGGACACTGGGCTGGGTTAGGACATCCGACCACCGCTTGTCTTGATGGCCATCAGGACTACCCCATCTTCTGCGAAAAAGCTGTCTCCATTCGAGCTAAAGACTGACAGAAAATGGTGTTAAAACAGCATCTGCTCTACAGATCGCAAGAGCAGATCCTATTTAACGCATCCACGACACATGAATATATTGAGAATCTGAGAAGACGCCTTCAGCAAGATTTTACAAATGCTCAGCGGAATCTGAAAAAATCGGCAGAGGGGATGAAAACCTACTACGATTTAAAGACCATAAAAATGTATATTAAGTAGGAGACAGGGTATACTTGTACAACTTTCGGAGGAACCAGACCCAGGAGTGGAAATTCCTTGCCTCCTGGCACGGCCCCTTTGAAATGGTAGACAAAATCTCACCTGTTGTTTATAAGACCTGCATTCCTAAAGCAGAACAAACGGAAGAGAAATGTGTGCACATCTATCAGTTGAAGTGCTGCCAACCCAGGCAGAATTTGCGACTGATTGAAGAACCCAGTGAGGGTAGAGCCCAGGAATTCTCCTAGGAGTAAAGGTAGGGCACGGGAGCCTGAATAAAGAAAATCCTATCTTAATAGGGAGCCATTTAATTATACTTATTTTGAAAAGATTACAAAAATAAAAAATGTAAGGAACCACTGTTTGGGACATATTTGCATGTCGAAAGCCAAAAGCTTGCTTGATATGTGCACTTTATGTGTATCTCTCCTGCTGTTTTGTTATCTATTGTCACGTCACTACCTGGAAAATTGTATTGTGTAAAATATTTAATCTCTCCATGCTTCTTGGCAGATCTATTAATTCCTTGACTCTACAGGCCAGAGGAGAGTCGCCGGACGGGGAGAGGTCCAGGAACCCCAACCTAATGGAAAAATCAAAATCCGAGTACGTACCAGTGCACCACTCCATCAGGACCCGGAATAGAGCAGACACACTCAAAATGAAAGTCCTTGAATGAACCAGGAGCAGGCACAACCTAAAGGAGACACCTGGGGCAAACCCAGGTTATCCCAGAAGGAACACCCCACTCTCTCCTAGCTCTTCACTCTCTCAATAAAGTTGCTTCAGAGCTAGGAGGAGGGATTTGTGGGGTGAAATAGCCCTAAAAAGCAATAACCTCAGGCTGGAGTCAAAGGGAGAGATATGCCCCTCAGCAAAAGGCCTGCGCTAGAGTACATGCAAAATGAGGCCCTTGCCCAAACATGAAGGAGCCAATTTAGGCATCTAGGCATGGGGATGCCTGAAAATATTCCTTGCTACACATGAGGGGAAGACCTCATGATACTGTTGAGGAAGGTCTGGAAAGGATAAGACCCGCTTGACAAAAACGGGGACATCCAGCATGTAAATGAAAGGGCCAAAATGTTTGCAATCCTGCACAACAGACTGTGGTTTTACTGTAACAAGAATGATTGTCTTCAAAAATCTGTTTTTCCTCTCATTTTCAATTAAAGACCTGCTCTTCAAAATATGTGCAAGAATGCCAACAAAGAACTGTAAGTTTGTTCATCATGAGCCCATCACAGATCATGAGCCCATCACAGATAATATTTTAAGTGTCCAGAATCTACAAGGAAATGTGGAACTATAGCAGCATGAAAGGTTTCACGGCTAAAACTGACCCCCAGTGACATTGCTATTGGGTCTTCAAAATCAAATCTTTAAGTATTCAAATGTCTTTAAACATATTATGTTGCCTTCTGTAAACATTGTTGCAGAAAAGTACTGTTGCAAGGGGTACGTGTTAGATTGTGTGCCTTTGCTAAAGTTGGATAAAATATAAAATGCTGGGAAAAGGCAACATTTAAATTTCACTTCCTAGGAAGGAACCCCATGTGTGAAAGCAGCCTTCCCAAGCTGTGTTACCATGGGAAGGAGCTGTGGCATTCTGTGGATCTTCAAGTTTTACAACCAATAGCACTCAGGCCATCGTAAACTTAGCAATTACCCTTCGTAGCTGTAGGCTAACCTAAAGAAAAGGGTCACTCTTAACGTCAGAGATACGAACCTGATCTCTGCTTACACAGGGGGAAGAGTGAAGGCAGAGCTTCACACCCATTGCACACATTGGGAGATATGCAATTTTCAGAATAAATTGGGAAGTATTAATCATACATTTTTCATGTTCAGATCTCTAAAAAGCTATCAGTGAGCTGCTTCTGGTGGGTCCAAAACGACCTTGGTGATACCAACCTATAAAAGTTATCAAACAAATATTAATTGTGTACTCTGCATAAATCTGACAATAATAAACATTTGAGAAAAGGTGTAGTAGGTGATAGGAGGTCCGCCCACTGAGTGCCATATTTTTCAGTAATGTAGTTTGGGCGTTAACGAAAACATATGGAAGCTTTGCTCCAATATGTCACACAGTCATGTAACAAGGTTTATGCAAAAAAAAAATGTTATGTCTGAATATGCTGGCATTTGTATTGTAATCTGATGAGAAAGGTATTTTTCAAAATGTGAGATTTCTAGGTACAAAAGCCAGATCCAACCCATTGCCCGTGTCATATGATTGATGGGGTAACCTCCCCAGACTGCTAAAACATGTCTACTTTCTCTGAGCCTACCACTTTAGGGAGGGGGGACCTTTGACCATTCCCTAATCAGTTGTGCAAGGAGGATGACACAGTCGTGATGTCATTTGGCTTATAAATAGGTTACTCCGCTCAAGTGCAGATGCTCTCTACAAAATCTGAGCTGTGCAGCTGACAGGAGATCTGTGAATATACTTGCAGAAAGTGGGCCTAATTCTGGAGTGAAGCAGGGATCTGGAGTAACAGGATGGGATCACAGAGTGAGGCCTTGATTGACCCCGGAGATGGTCCTGGCAGTGGAGCCCTGGTGCCATTGATGACTGTAGAATCTTTTTCTTCTGTAAGTATAGATCTGTGCAGCCATAGATTAAACAAGTCCTATCTATGTAAGCACTAGCCTAGAGTGTCCATAAGGGAAACCCCTCTATTCTATCTATTTGGGAAATTTTTTCATTTTTCTATTGAAAAGTATTTTTGTTTGTCTGTGCAATTTGGTAACTCTCCCCCTGACAAATACTGTGTTTCTCTGTGCATTTAAGTAATTTTTCCTATGGAACAAATTCCTCCCTTGTGTATCTGTTGATCATAGTTCTCTTTCCCTTGAAAAGTCCTTTGTTTATTTGCATAATAAAGTACGTTATTTCCCTAGTATTTTGCTTAGAAAATCAATTAATTCCCCCATTCAAATTCACGGAGCAAGATTGTTGCAATTTAAAATTAACCATCTTGTGCTCAGCGAGGTTATTTGATTGTCATAGTCATTAGTTTTGCTCCAAAAGAAATATTCCCATTATGAGCTAAAACCGAATTTGTCCATGTTGAAATTGTGTGTCTAAAAACAAATTCCCATTTGCATCCGTCATAATAAACCCAAACTTTCCTTCCCACTGTGAGAATCGCTTTGCCCAAACCATCCATGTGAGTTGCCACTGTCATTTTCACTAAAAACCGTGGTTCTTAAATGCCTTTCTTATTGTTGAAAATGTATATGTAATTTTCAGATCCAGCTAAAATTAATCGGATTTGTAATTTTGTTTTTCCAAAACCTTCTCTTCCTTCTTTAAAAGGTGATTTTTCCACTCAACCCTTCTTCGTCTATCATGTTCTGAGCTCAGATTTAGCATTGCAGTTTCCTTCATTGTTAGTTTTTTTTTTAGCTTGCTTGTCATTTCCAGCTCCAGCCAAATTCAGTGTGGTTTATCATTTTGTTTTTCCAAAACATTCACCTCGTTATTTAAAAAGTGATTTTCCTACTCAATCCTTTGCATTGCAGTTTCCTTCATTTTATTTTAGCTTGCTTGTCATTTCCAGTTCCAGTCAAATTCAGTTTGATTTACAATTTCATTTCTCCAAATATTTATTTTCATCCTCTAAACAGTGGTTTTCCTAAAGTAGTACCCTTTCCCTATCATGTTCTGAGCTCAGATTTAGCATTACCTTTCCTTTATTATATGGTTTTGTGCTTGCCTGTCACTTCCAGGCCCAATAAAACTTAGCGTTATTTGCATTTTCGATTTTCTAAATCTTTCTTTTCACCTTTCAAAAATCGTTTTTCCTACTCAATCATTCTTTTACTATCATACCCTGATTTCTGATTCAAATTCTAACCCCTTTCATTTTTTACTTTTTTTTTTATGTGCTGCCTGTGTAAAACTTTGATTTCCTAGGTGTGCTAGCTAACCCGTTTTGAAGCTCTTTTTGTACTCTAGTGTAAGCAGCCCAAAATGCCCTTGCACGGTGTCCCATGGGAGTAGTAGTGAATCATTGAAAAACACAGTTATCCATTATAACAGGGGAAGCACTTAACCTTCCTGCCATCTGTTGAGAGAAATGAGTTGGCATTGCTTTTCACAACACAAATTTGGTGTGGCATTGAAGTCGATCGTAATCTGGTGATGTTTTAGAAACCTGTGGATTGTGTCGCCACCTCAATAGTGGCTGCTGTCATATTTTATTCTGATGGAACATTAAAATAATCAATTAATAAATTTATTCATTGACAACACACCGGCCTGGTTCTTGGTCTATTGGGACAAAGGGTGCTGTTGGAAGTTAGGTGTGAGACGGGTTGGAGGCCTCCTTAAAAAACATTTGGGGATTGCAAGAGGAAAAGGTCCCTTTCGTACTTGTGCTGCATAATATTTCGTGACAGCCCCTTTCCTTTACAGGTTGTGGACTCTTACTGTGTGCCATCCATTTAGACCCATTGTAAATGTATATATGTTCTATAGTAGTGTTGGGAGTTTTAAGTATTGCAGCTGATCTTTTTACTTGTGTTTGATTTAGGAGGCCTTTAATAAATGTGTATGTATTTTCGATATACACCTGATTAAGAGAGTAATGTGTAGTGTCCTTGCTGTGTGTACTCATTGTGGGCTTTCGATCATCCTCTCCACTCCTGAGATCTAGTCTTGACTGCCACCAATGCTACCTTGATTGGTCTGGTTTGTCCAGAAGGTTATCTTGTTCCAAGAAACTAGGCTTGCCTTCTGAACCTCTGCCCACCAGGTCAGAGTTCAGAAATCCATCTTAACAATTATTCAATTTCATATAAATATTTCAAAAAAGCTCAGGTGAGCTCACACCCACTGTGCATTTCTTCGAATGCCTTACATTTATGTTGCATTTTGCCTTTAAAAAAGGAGTCTCCCGTTCCTTTTTGGGTTCACTCTTGGAAAGCACATTCGAAACAATTGATTTGGACATATTTTTGGAGAGTTGCTCTTCCCAAAGCGCTCAATCACTGAGTTTAAGAAGGAGCAGTCCAAGGTACAGGCGAGCTCTGTACCCTACCCACTCCCAGGACTCATTGTGAGTGACTCTCGCAGAGCTTCAGGACCTGCCACTCTGCCATAACCTTCCCAAAGCTGGGAAAGCAGACCCTGAATTGACTCATACTGACTTAGAGCCTCTGGGGTGGGCCTCACAGCATCTGAATGACCAAATCAGGCAAGGCTACTTTTTCTGCTGCATTGATCAGGTCAAACTGCATGTGACCCATACTCACCGTATTCCAACCAGGTTGACCCACAGGTGCTACCTTTGGCACTGCATCGAACTTAATCTATAGCTGCATCACATCTGTCAAACCGACTCCCTGCAGCATCATGCCAAGTGGAGCCTGTCACCTGTTTGGCTTGAGCAACCTGCTTGCCGCTGTGGACCAAACTTGAACAACCACCTCTTCGAACCCTGCATCTGCTCACCAAGTTCACTGCATCGCACTGACAGACATCGACTTGAACCGCTGGAGAATCGCATCACTCACTGACCTGAACAAGCAATTACCAACATCTCGAAACTCCTCAACTCCCAATCTGACCCTGGTGAGCCATCCGAACTGCACAACCAAAACACCATATTCGACACACATCGAACTCCCGGTTCCAACTGACTAGACACCAGCTCCCGCTTAACCCAACACAACTCACCACACCTGAACCTGGTTTGACCCACACCACAGCAATGCTGTTGAGCCACCTAAGAACAATGGAAAGTTACTACTGGCCCCTAACTGACCCTGTGGTCCATCTTTGGGTCCTAGAGACTGGTTAAGTCACTTTTGCACCAGAAAGAGATATCCTTTTTGACTCTTTGGTAGTTGCTTTTTGTCTTTTCACCCCTGTTATTTATTACCCACAGTGTTGCATCTTTCTGTCTTTGCATATTCTGTGTTCTCTCTTGCAGGGGTGGGTTTTTATAGTGATTTTTATAATTATTTTGTACATTGATGGGTTTAATGTAAGTGTATTTATCTGTATAGAACCTTGATTCAACATTCCTTCCTTTTGGACTGTTATACTTTGCTCTTTTGGTCACTACTGTATCACATACATACCTGCTCCGAGAGTATAGGCGTCCCTCGGCCCACGTACCATAAAAAGGTGTTAGAAGTCCATCTCTTGGCTATTCCTGTTCTACCTTTATGATGGAGGGTGTGAACCTTATGGCCGAGACCTCAGAACAATGTAATTTATTTTATTTAGAAATATAAAGGATCTTTGCTTTATTTCCGCTATGCAGCGGCATTAATGTGATCACAAAGTGTTGAGGTCAAAAAAACATAAAATACATGAGTATTCATTTTGTGAAAATAATTAAAGGGTAGTATCTGACCTCAGTTGCCAGTGCTACTCCTTATCTAGCTTGTAATGCAACTGGGTTGGTGTTTACATCGTAGAGCCTGTAAAGTGAAGGTATTTTTTGACTGGGGTTAGTGGAAACAGTTCCATCCAGTAAGAGTACTAGGTTTAGTGGCATCACTGCCTTATAGTGAAAGGATCATTCAGAGCCTTTTGCCACAGTGACATGGTCAGTAGCATCAGATCCTCTCAGTGTGAGTGATATGAAAACCCTGCAGTGACCTGGTAAGTGACATCATTGCCTGACAGGGTCAGCTGCACATTGATTCTCAGTAACATCGCTGCCTTTCAATGGCAGAGCTAGTGACATCCCTTCCAGCCAGGGACTGACACGTCACTGCCTTACAGTGGACGTCTCTGCTACACGTGTGTCCCTCAGTGACAAGGTCAGTGGTAGCCCTGCGTTTCAGGGACAGGGGCAGTGACTGTATTGCTTCTCAGTGAAAGGGTTAGGGGTATGTGTGGCTCTGTCTGACAGGGGCAGTGGCCTCACGGCTTCTCATTGATAAAGTCATCCACTTTAATGGCTCTCGGTGGCAAGTTCAGTGACAGATCTGCCCCCCTATGACAGGAACAGTGAACTCATTGTAGCTGTTAGTGATGGGGGGCCGTGTCATTACTGTCTCACAGTGACAGGGTCAGTTGCCATCACTCCCTCTAAGCGCCAGTGGCATTCCTGCCTCTGAAACATAGGGACAGTTTCTTTGGTTGGCTCTGAGTGACAGGCTCATGTACCTGTTATTGAGGGGGTGAGTGTCTTTATTGTCTCTCAATGAAGGAGTCAGTTCATTCACTGCCTCTCAGTGACAGGCTTAGTGACATTACTGGCTTCTGGCGACCGCTGCAGTGACAGAAACAGTGACTTTGTTGCCTCTCAGAGGTGTGGCCTCCTGGTGACAGGTCTAGCCACACCCCTTTTCCCAGTGACAGGTTCAGTCACGCCCCTCTTCCCGGTGACAGGTTTAGTCACAGCCCTCTTCCCAATGACAGGTTTAGTCACACCCCTCTTCCCAGTGAAATGAAACAGGCCATTGATCTATTGAGCGCATCTGTTCCTGACTCCGGTTAAAAGAGCCATGATTCGCCCGTGGAACCCGGGGCGGAGGGTTTCCTTGATTTCATGTAAATGTTAACAAGGGAATGCAGGAGCGGCTTTGTTGATGATGCCCTGGTAGTAGCTAATATAATTCATAGTAACGGTACTGTTGTTAGTTAATTTTGCAGGGCCAGAATGCAGCACTATGTCCGTGCCACGCCCATCCTGCTGTGGGGTTCAGTACGAGTAACTCGTGTCCGCTCACGCTGGACAGCTGTGCTTCACTTTCATTCAGCAATAACAAGTTAGAGATTATCCATCACATGGAGCTGAGGTGGCCAAGTGATTAAGGTGATGGACTGCAAATCCATTGTGCTCTGCACGCGTGGGTTCGAATCCCATACTCTTCTTTTTTCTTCACACCTCTGCCCACCCACGAAACACGCTGCCAACAACAGATGTCCTACCTTCCCGCATACCCACAGGTGTCCTGATGAAAACGGTACCTCACATGTGTGGATCCACCTACCTTGGCGCAAAGGGAAAAGGCTAATCCACAGATAAACCCATGCCTTTCGGCAAAGCAGATTTTGCTCATGTGGACAACCTACAGATTTGGGCCTAGGGTGTCGAAGCCACCAAGGAAAACAGAGAACCCCATGCATTTCCAAAAAGAAGACACTCGTGGGCACCCCCCTTTCCACTTAAAACATCCATGGTGGTTTAGTGACCCCCACACCCACCCAAAACAAGTTATCATTTTTTTATTTTTGTTTTTGTTTTGCCTCTTTCCTAGGGTAATATTGTGCTAGTAATCTGCCCCCAGGGAAGGCTAAATAAGGTGCCCCCATCCACTTAGGGTGGGGGGAGAGGGCCACCCCCCTTTCAAACACAAAAAATCCTGGTGGTCTACTGGGCCCCACCCCAAAACAAGTTATAATATATATATATATATATATTTGTTTTGCCCTTCCCTAGGGGCAGATGGGCACAAGTGTGTGGCTATCTACCCCCAAGGGGGTGTCAAAACATACTGCCCCAGGCTTGGGAGGGGTGGCTCTGCAAATATTTGCAGTGACCTCTCCCCCCACCCCTAATGGGTGGAAGGCATCTCATGTACCCCTTCCTAGGGGCAGAAATCTGCCCCCAGAGAGGGCTACATAAGGTGCCCCCATCCACTTAGGTTGGGGGGGCGAGGGCCACCCCCCTTGCAAAAATCCCTGGTCGCTAGTGGTCCCACCCGCACCCACCCCACCCAAAACTACGTTTTAAAAAAAATAATCTTTTTTTTGTTTGCCCCCCTTCCCTGGGGGCAGATGATCACCCATCTGCCCCCAGGGTATTGCCCTCATGCTTTGGGGGGCAGGGGGGGGAGAAGGCAGCTTACATAGTAAGCAGCCCCTCCCCCACTTCAAAATCAGATCCCTGCACGACACACCAAACACATATTCTGGGGGGGATAAATGACATTATATCCCCCCCACTTAAAATTGTGGGGGGGATTTGTCCCCCCTGTCCTCCCTTGCCCTATGCCCATGTGTGTCCTTACTAATGCTTTAGGTCCCCTTTGGCTAGGCTTGGTTTTCTGAGATATTTTTGCACCATGATGCCTTTGCAGGTGTCCATAGGCTTCTTTGCCATACCATACACTAACATACTGCAGCCACTTGACTGTAACAGCAGCTGTTACACAGGGCACCTATGACCTTGGAAACTGTGCTGCGCCACTATAGAGCAGGGGCTGCAGATCAGGACACTGATGCAGCATGGCTAGGTGTACACTATGCATGTGACTTGGATTTTAAAGAAAGGGGGTGTCTGGTTAACAACCACCCTTTCTCAGATGGATTTCCCACATCATTTTATTGATATTGCTAAACAAACTTTTAAAAGCTAGGGCTTTAACATCCTTGTGAGCTGGCAATCCTTCACAGACCCATTATGGCAGTGTCTGGCAAATGTCAATCCCATACCTGCACAAAAGCCGAAACTGTTGGCTTTGGCAATGCTTGTTTATACCTGTATTTATTTTTCTGAATGGGTGGGGAGGTGGGAATCTCATTGTCCACTTTCCATCTCCACTCCACTATTCCCTTACTATGTAGCTCTCTCCAGCAACCCTTACTGTTACCTTTTCATAACAAATTGTGATTCTGAAAATATGTAGATGTCTCTCTTTGGGACAGATCAGCTTTTGCCAGTCTCACTTTAGGTTGTCAAACAAATGGATGCCATCTGTTGAAACTGATAGTATGAATACTTTGATTACATCTAGCTTGCACTGGCTGCATGATGAAATGATATGATATGATATTCTATTCATATCGGGCCCATACACAAGTGTTTCAGGGCGTGACGGGCAAGGGAGGGGTACAAGGAAGGACAAAACCAAAACAACGATCTTACTTGACCCCGTGACAAATTGAACGCACAAGTGCGGGGGAGAGGGAAGGGGGTAGGAGGAAAAGTGCAAGGGGCACAGGGGAGTGGAAAGTGCTGAACACATGATCTAAACAACAACAGGAAGTGTGGCCAGCTGGTGGCAGTGCAATAATAAGGTGCAGACAAACGGTGTCTAATAAGTGCAGGGGGGGGACTATAGGGTTGAAGATACAGAGCCAAGTGCAAGGGTTGCCAGGAGGCAGTGCAGGTATGTGGCTGGGTGGGAAGGGATCTGGGATCGAAATCGGAGGGTAGCCAGGTACCCAAAGCCAAAACAGAGAGAGATCAGTAGGGGAGAGGAAGAGAGAAGGCAGAAGCAAAGTAGAAGGTCTTGAGGTGGTTCCGGAACCGAAGATGGTTCTCCTCAAGTTTCAGAGAGGCAGGGAGGCGGTTCCAGAGGTAGGCCCCCACCGAAGAAAGAGATCTACCCCCAATTTGTTGCTTGGAGAAGTGACTGACCCTGAGGGAGTGTGATGTGGAGGAGTGAAGAGCTCGAGCAGGAAGGTATTTCTGTAAAGAGAGTTGAAGGCATTGCGGATCCAGGCCCCAGAGGCCTTGTGGACAATGCAAAGGTTCTTGAACGTAATCCTAGCAGCCACTACGAGGCAATGAAGAGAATTCAGGCCTGGGCCTGGAGAGATACGATCCCAGGGCTTGAGGCCAAGGACAAGCCTTGCAATCCTTTCCTGGATGAGTTGCAGAGAGCAGAGAGTAGTATCAGGTAGACTTAAAAAGAGGCTGTTGCAGTAGTCCAGCCTGGAGAGAACCAGAGCTCTAGAGACAGTGAGCTTCTGGGGGAAGGAGAGGAAGGGATGAATACCTCTGAGGAGGTGCAGTTGGTAGTCTGACTTCTTAGAGATGTCCGAGATGTGTGGAGAAAAGGAAAGCGTGGTGTCGAAGATGGCCCCAAGGTTCTTAGCCTCACAGGTGGGAGCAGGGAGAGGGCCAATGGAGGCTGGCCAGAGAGTGACAGGAAAGGAAGGTGCAGGAGTGCCGATGAGGAGGCTCCCTGTCTTACTGGCATTAAGGCAGAGGTTGTTGGAAGCACACCACTCCTGGATTGCAGACAGACAGACAGAGATGAGAAGAAAAGGTGGCAGAGGGGAGCCTGAAAACGAGCTGAGTGTCATCCGCATAGAACTGAAAATTGGAGCAGAGAGTAGTGATGCAGTGGGCAAGGGGTGCCAGGTATTGGTTGAAAAGTCAGGGGGAGAGGTTAGACCCCTGGGGAACACCAGAAGTAAAGAGTGAGATAGAAGAAAGGAAGGACCCGTGTTGGACCTTGGAGGGTCGGTTAGAAAGGAAGGAGGTCAGCCAGGCCAGGGCCTGATCAGTGGTACCCAGGTCATCAAGGAGGCGCTCGAGCAGGGTGGCATGGTTAACCATGTCAACGGCAGAAGAGAGATCAAGTAGGATGAGGACAGAGGGGAGATTAGAATCAAGGTTGAAGAGCAGGTCTTCACGGATGTTCAGGAGAGCAGTTTCCATGCTTGTGGCTGCTCTGAAGCTAGACATTATGGTCATGGAGACAGCCAGCAGAATCAGTTTGAAGATTAAGCTGGGAGATGGTCAGTTTGCTCAGGAAAGGAGTGATAGAGATTGGGCGATAGTGAAGAGGGTGCACAAGAGAGTGCTTCAGAGGGGAGGGGAAGGCTGCCGAGGTGACGGAGTGGTTGCAGAAGCCGGCGAGGGCAGGAGCGAGGGTGTCAATATGGTCCTTGATGGTTTTGGATGACAGGGAAGAACCTGTTTTGAAGCGATTTACATAGATCAGACTTGTCTGGAAATCTTGTCAGGAGAGAACAGAGGAAAGTAGGAGAAAGAGGGAGGAGAAGTGGCAGCAGGGGGGGCGGTGGTAGCGGAGACAGAAGAGGGGAGAGGAGGGGAGGACGAGAGGGTGGACAGGATGTCCTTGGTTTTAGAGATGAAATGAGAAGCCAGGTCCTTCCAGAGGGCCTGGGAGGGGACAGAGGAAGTAGAGACTGCTGCAGGATTGGCCAGCTCCTTTCAGACTTTAAAGAGTTCGGCCGAGTTGTTAGATGCCGCAGAGGCACGGCCTTGGATGTGGTCACTCTTCTTATTGTGGACAGAGAGCCGGTATTGCCTTTTGAGCAGGCGGCAGGCCAGTTTGTCACAGGATGCCAAAGATGCCCGCCATTTCCTCTCAGCCATCCTACACTCGTGTTGCATTTAAGGCTGACTAGGTCACTCCAAGAGTTGCACTTGGCCTTGGACTTCAGGCGTATCCTCATTACAGGGGCAAGAAGATCAAGAGCATCAGATTGGAGCAGAGTGGAGCTTGGAAAGGGCAGGGTCAGGATGAGAGTCAGCCAGAGGTGGAGGAGGGGGAGAGAAAGTCTCAAATGACACACGCTTCATGGGCCTGATGACCGAGAAGTTAGGTGGCAGTGCTGGAGCAGGCTTCGCCTACGGGGTAGAGAGGGAGAGATGGGAGGAAAGTAGAAAGTGATCGCTCCAGGAGAGAGGAGTGGTGAGAAGGTTAGAGAGGGGGAAGGTCAGAGGAGATGAGAAATATCTAGAAGCCCAGCAGTGTGTGTCTGGCCAGAGGGAAGGATAGAAAGAGAGAGAGAGTTGCAGAGGTCACGAAAGAGTACAGAAGAGGGACATGAAGCATCCAGGTGGATATTGAGGTCACAAAGGAGGAGGAGTTGAGTGCTCATGGCCAGGAGGGAGGAGGAGAGGTCAGTCCACTCTTGGAGGAAAGAGGTAGTCTGACCATGTGGCCGATCGATAGTAGTAATGGTGAGAGAGTGGCCAGGAGAGGGAGAAAGCCTAAAGACAAGGCATTCAAAGGAGGAGTAGGCCTGCACGGAGAATCACAAAGACAGAAATCCACTCTGGGAAGATCAAGGCAACACCCCACCACAACGGTTGGATCTGGGCGTGGAGAGGATCCTGTAGCCGTCAGGGAGGAGAAGTCAAATCTCATGGCAGAGTTGGCCGTGAACCATGTCTCTGTAAAACCAAGGACATCGAGGTTCAGTTCTTCCAGGAGACGTCAGATGTCAGAGGAGTGTTTGACAGCTGAGCGAGAGTTGATAGTGGTAATATGAGAAGATTGCCAGCATTGAAAGACCTCCGGGTAGGGGTACAGATCAGAGGTATGCCTTGTGGAAGTGTAGAAGGAGCCCATGAGGGGGCAGAGGAGGAAGGAGGAGAGGGTGAGGTAGCTAATAAAGAGCCAGAGGTGGGAGGCAAGGAAGCCAGAGAGGAGAGAGATGGCACAGCAGCAGAAGGAAGGAAGTTGATGAGGCGCAGGAAGCGTTTATCAAAGAGGAGAAGGTTGGCCTTAGGGCCTTGTACCAGGACAGTGCCATTCTGGTAGACATTAATGATTACCTTAAAGGAGTGGAATTGATGCAGGAGGGACTTCCACTGGGTGCCACCATTCATGAGAGAAGAAGAGAAAGGAGAGAGCACAGAGACCATGTGAGGAGACTAAAGATCAGGTGAAGGAACGACAAAGAGGATGTCGGTGAGGGTTTTTCTGGAGGACATGCTGGTGTAGGTGTCAGCAATAGGGAGACCAGGCTGTGAGGTCAAGATATCCCTTTTGAACTTCTTCCTACCAGACCTATTGAGTAGGATAGTCAATAGAGAAGCAGTTAGACAAGATGGGAGAAACAGAGAGTTCCATAGGTTATGTGAAGGAGGGTGAAGACGAGAGAGAGGGAGGGAGGGAGTGACCAGAACAGAGGAGGGGGGAGCAGGAGAGGGGAGAAACACAGGAACAGCAGGACAGAGTAGCACAATGCAGTCACTGGGCATCAAAATCAAAAACACACAGGTCAGCCGCAGGGGCACAGCAAAATTCAAATTGGCAGCAAAGGAGGAAACAGTACAGCCACAAGGGCAGGCTAAATTCGAATTTGGTAGCAGAGGTGGAAAACAGTACAGCCACAGGGGCAGGCTAAATTTGAATTGGCAGCAGAGGTGGAAAACATTACAGCCACAGGGGCACAGCAGAATACAAATTGGAAGCAGAGCTGGAGAACAGTAAAGCCACATGGGGAGGCTACATTTGAAGTAGCAGCATAGGTGAAAAAACAGTACAGCCACAGGGGCACAGCAAACTTGAAATTGGGAGCAGAGGTGTAAAACAGTACAGCCACAAGGACAGGCTAAATTGAAGTGGCAGCAGAGGCAGAAAAGAGTACAGCCACATGGGCACAGAAAAATAAAATTGGCAGCAGAGATGGAAAACAGTATAGCCACAGGGGCAGGCTAAATTTGAAATGACAGCAGCAGTGGAAAAACAAACAGTACAGCCACAAGTGTAGGCTAAATTCGAATTTGCCAGCAGAGGTGGCCAGCAGTACAGCCACAAGGGCACAGAAAAATTCAAATTGGCAACAGAAGTGGAAAACAGTACAGCCACAGGGCAGGCCAAATTTGAAGTGGCAGCAGAGGTGGACAAACAGTACAGCCACAGGGACACAGCAACATTCAAATTGGCAGCAGAGGTGGAAAAACAGTACAGCCACAAGGGCAGGCTAAATTCGAATTTGGCAGCAGAGGTGGAAAACAGTACAGCCACAGGGGCTCAGCAAAAGTACAATTGGCAGCAGAGGTGGAAAACAGTACAGCTATGAGGGCAGGCTAAAATTGAATTAGCGGCAGAGGTGGAAAACAGTATAGCCACAAGGGCAGGCTGAATTCGAATTTGGCAGCAGAGGTGGAAAACAGTACAGCCACAGGGCAGGCCAAATTTGAAGTGGCAGCAGAGGCAGAAAAGAGTACAGCCACATGGGCACAGAAAAATAAAATTGGCAGCAGAGATGGAAAACAGTATAGCCACAGGGGCAGGCTAAATTTGAAATGGCAGCAGCAGTGGGAAAACAAACAGTACAGCCACAAGTGTAGGCTAAATTCGAATTTGCCAGCAGAGGTGGCCAGCAGTACAGCCACAAGGGCACAGCAAAATTCAAATTGGCAACAGAAGTGGAAAACAGTACAGCCACAGGGCAGGCCAAATTTGAAGTGGCAGCAGAGGTGGACAAACAGTACTGCCACAGGGACACAGCAACATTCAAATTGGCAGCCGAGGTGGAAAAACAGTACAGTCGCAAGGTCAGGCTAAATTCGAATTTGGCAGCAGAGGTGGAAAACAGTACAGCCACAGGGGAACAGCAAACAGCAAATTCGCAGCAGAGGTGGAAAAACCATACAGCCACAAGAGCAGGCTAAATTCGAATTTGGCAGCAGAGGTGGAAAACAGTACAGCCACAGGGGCACAGCAAAATTACAATTGGCAGCAGAGGTGGAAAACAGTACAGCTATGAGGGCAGGCTAAAATTGAATTAGCAGCAGAGGTGGAAAACAGTACAGCCACAGGGACGCAGCAAAATTCAAATGGGCAGAGAGGTGGGAAACACTATAGCCACAGGGGCAGGCTAAATTTGAAGTGGCAGCAGCAGTGAAAAACAATACAGCCACAGGGGCACAGCAAAATTCAAATTGGCAGCAGAGGTTAAAAAACAGTACAGCCACAAGAGTAGGCTACATTCGAATGTGGCAGCAGAGTTGGAAAACAGTACAGCCACAGGGGCAGAGCAAAAAGCAAATTGGCAGCAGAGGTGGAAAAACAGTACAGCCACAAGGGCAGGCTGAATTCGAATTTGGCAGCAGAGGTGAAAAACAGTACAGCCACAGGGGCACAGCAAAATTCAAATTGGCAACAGAGGTGAAAAACAGTACAGCCACAAGGGCAGGCCAAATTTGAAGTGGCAGCAGAGGTGGACAAACAGTGCAGCCACAGAGACGCAGCAACATTCAAATTGGCAGCAGAGGTGGAAAGCAGTACAGCCATAAAGGGCACAGCAAAATTCAAATTGGCAACAGAGGTGGAAAACACTACAGCCACAAAGGCAGGCCAAATTTGAAGTGGCAGCAGAGGTGGACAAACAGTACAGCCACAGGGGCACAGCACAATTCAAATTGGCAGCAGAGGTTGAAAAACAGTACAGCCACAAGGGCAGGCTACATTTGAATGTGGCAGCAGATTTGGAAAACAGTACAGCCACAGGGGCAGAGCAAAAAGTAAATTGGCAGCAGAGGTGGAAAAACAGTACAGCCACAAGGGCAGGCTGAATTCGAATTTGGCAGCAGAGGTGGAAAACAGTACAGTCACAGGGCAGGCCAAATTTGAAGTGGCAGCAGAGGTGGACAAACAGTACAGCCACAGGGACACAGCAACATTCAAATTGGCAGCAGAGGTGGAAAAACAGCACAGCCACAAGGGCAGGCTAAATTCGAATTTGGCAGCAGAGGTGAAAAACAGTACAGCCACAGGGGAACAGCAAACAGCAAATTGGCAGCAGAGGGGGAAAAACCGTACAGCCACAAGAGCAGGCTAAATTCAAATTTGGCAGCAGAGGTGGAAAACAGTACAGCCACAGGGGCAAAGCAAAATTACAATTTGCAGCAGAGGTGGAAAACAGTACAGCTATGAGGGCAGGCTAAAATTGAATTAGCAGCAGAGGTGGAAAACAGTACAGCCACAGGGACACAGCAAAAATTCAAATTGGCAGCAGAGGTTAAAAAACAGTACAGCCACAAGTGTAGGCTACATTTGAATGTGGCAGCAGACTTGGAAAACAGTACAGCCACAGGGGCAGAGCAAAAAGCAAATTGGCAGCAGAGGTGGTAAAACAGTGCAGCCACAAGGGCAGGCTGAATTCGAAATTGGCAACAGAGGTGAAAAACAGTACAGCCACAAGGGCAGGCCAAATGTGAAGTGGCAGCAGAGGTGGACAAACAGTACAGCCACAGGGACACAGCAAAATATTTCAAATTGGCAGCAGAGGTTAAAAAACAGTACAGCCACAAGGGTAGGCTACATTCGAATGTGGCAGCAGAGTTGGAAAACAGTACAGGAACAGGGGCAGAGCAAAAAGCAAATTAACAGCAGAGGTGGAAAAACAGTACAGCCACAAGGGCAGGCTGAATTCGAATTTGGCAGCAGAGGTGGCAAACAGTACAGCCACAGGGGCACAGCAAAATTCAAATTGGCAACAGAGGTGAAAAACAGTACAGCCACAAGGGCAGGCCAAGTTTGAAGTGGCAGCAGAGGTGGACAAACAGTACAGCCACAGAGGCACAGCAACATTCAAATTGGCAGCAGCGGTGGAAAAAAACAGTACAGCCACAAGTGTAGGCTACATTCAAATTTGCCAGCAGAGGTGGAAAACAGTACAGCCACAGGGACACAGCAAAATTCAAATTGGCAGCAGAGATGATAAACACTATAGCCACAGGGGCAGGCTAAATTTGAAGTGGCAGCAGCAGTGGAAAAACAGTACAGCCACAAGTGTAGGCTAAATTCGAATTTTCCAGCAGAGGTGGAAACACTACAGCCACAAGGGCATGCTAAATTCGGATTTGGCAGCAGAGGTCAGAAGCAGTACAGCCACAAGGACAGGGTAAATTTGAATTGGCAGCAGAGGTGGAACAAAGTACAGCCACAGGGACCCAGCAGAATGCAAATTGGCAGCAGGAAAACAGTAAAGCCACAAGGGCAGGCTAAATTTAAAGTGGCAGAAGAGGTGAAAATTCAGTACAGCCACAGGGGCACAGAAAAATTGAAATTTGCAGCAAAGGTGGAAAAACAGTACAGCCACAAGGGCAGGCTAAATTCGAATTTGGCAGCAGAGGTGGAAAGCAGTACAGCCACAGGGGCAGAGCAAAATTGAAATTGGCAGCAGAGGTGGAAAACAGTATAGCCACGAGGGCAGGCAAAATGGAAGTGGCAGCAGAGGCAGAAAACACATGGGCACAGAACATTTCTGAATTGGCAACAGAGATGTAAAACAGTATAGCCACAGGGGCAGGCTAAATTTGATGCAGCAGCAGCAGTGGAAAAACAGTGCAGCCACAAGGGCAGGCTAAATTCGAATTTGGCAGCAGAGGTGGAAAACATTACAGCCACATGGGCACAGCAAAATTAATATTTGGCAGCAGAGGTGGAAAGCAGTACAGCCACAAGGGCACAGCAAAATTCATCGGCAACAGAGGTGGAAAACACTGCAGCCACAAAGGCAGGCCAAATTTGAAGTGGCAGCAGAGGTGGACAAATAGTACAGCCACAGGGGCACAGCAACATTCAAATTGGTAGCAGAGTTTGAAAAACAGTACAGCCACAAGGGCAGGCTACATTTGAATGTGGCAGCAGATTTGGAAAACAGTACAGCCACAGGGCAGAGCAAAAAGCAAATTGGTAGCAGAGGTAGAAAAACAGTATAGCCACAAGGGCAGGCTGAATTCGATTTGGCAGCAGAGGTGGAAAACAGTACAGCCACAGGGCACGCCAAATTTGAAGTGGCAGCAGAGGTGGACAAACAGTACAGCCACAGGGACACAGCAACATTCAAATTGGCAGCAGAGGTGGAAAAACAGTACAGCCACAAGGGCAGGCTAAATTCGAATTCGGCAGCAGAGGTGGAAAACAGTACAGCCACAGGGGAACAGCAAACAGCAAATTGGCAGCAGAGGTGGAAAAACCGCACAGCCACAGGGGCACAGCATAATTACAATTGGCAGCAGAGGTGGAAAACAGTACAGCTATGAGGGCAGGCTAAAATTGAATTAGCAGCAGAGGTGGAAAACAGTACAGCCACAGGGACACAGCAAAGTTCAAATGGGCAGCAGAGGTGGAAAACACTATAGCCACAGGGGCAGGCTAAATTTGAAGTGGCAGCAGTGGTGAAAAACAGTACATCCACAGGGGCACAGCAAAATTCAAATTGGCAGCAGAGGTTAAAAAACAGTACAGCCACAAGAGTAGGCTACATTCGAATGTGGCAGCAGAGTTGGAAAACAGTACAGCCACAGGGTCAGAGCAAAAAGCAAATTGGCAGCAGAGGTGGAAAAACAGTACATCCACAAGGGTAGGCTGAATTCGAATTTGGCAGCAGAGGTGGAAAACAGTACAGCCACAGGGGCACAGCAAAATTCAAATTGGCAGCAGAGGTTGAAAAACAGTACAGCCACAAGTGCAGGCTACATTTGAATGTGGCAGCAGATTTGGAAAACAGTACAGCCACGGGGCAGAGCAAAAAGCAAATTGGCAGCAGAGGTGGAAAAACAGTATAGCCACAAGGGCAGGCTGAATTCGAATTTGGCAGCAGAGGTGGAAAACAGTACAGCCACAGGGGCAGAGCAAAACTGAAATTGGCAGCAGAGGTGGAAAACAGTACAGCCACAGGGCAGGCTAAATTTGATGTAGCAGCAGAGGTGGAAAAACAGTACAACCACAAGGGCAGGTTAAAATTTAATTTGGCAGAAGAGGTGGAAACAGCACAGCCACAGGGGCACAGCAACATTCTAATTGGTAGCAGAGGTGGAAAGCAGTACAGCCACAAGGGCAGGCTAAATTTGAAGTGGCAGCAGAGGTGGAAAACAGTGCAGCAACAGGCAGTGCAAGTGAGAAGTCCGGGAGAGGAGGTGAAGTTTGTACAGACTAGGGGAGGAGCAAATTGAGGGAGAGGTAACTAATCCATGGTAGTTGAGGTGTGAGTGTACAGTAGTTCAGGCTCCAACAGGGAGTGCAGGGGTTCCAGTCACATTCAGCTGGTGAGGGGTGTAGGAGGACCTCCTAGGCCGGTCCAGGTCGCGGGCAGGGAGAAGACAGGGCCTTTGATGCAGGCTTTAGATTCAATGGGCCGCCTCCTGCCTCCCGGTGACAGTAATTTGCTAAAATAGAATGCAGGCAACCAATGGGAGTGGGAGCAGGCTCAGGCACAACAGCAGGGGGGACTGCAGAGAGTGCGGCCATGCTAGAAGGGCCAAGCACTACAGTGAAGAAGTAGTACTGTAGGCATCTAGGTAACACAGCATGTGGAAACAGCTAAGCGATCACCCCCTCTGCCAATGTAGATCTCAGACGCAGGATGCCTCTCTCAAACAAGAAAGGTCTCAGTGGAATGCAATGCTTAGACACAGAATGGGGCTTACCAGCAAGGGGCCAACAAAGGACAAGGCCAGCGGTGCTCTGCGATGTCTCCCAGAGCAAAGATCAGCTGCCCCTCCCTGCGTTGCAACACTTAGATGCTGTTTATGCCTTCATTTTCATAAATGCAGACGTCTGAAGTGAGTTGAAGCTAAGGCTTGGGGGTCCCGCACTGTATGAGGGCGATGCTAATAATAATAATAATAATAATACATTGCAATAATGAGCGCTGTTTATTATTACCCACAGTGTGTGGTGTTCACTTATCGGTCTCAGAAGGATGAAAGGCTGAGTTTGTCCCTGCCGGGATTCGAACCTGCTCCTGCCCGGCTAGTCGGTTGTCTTCTTTTCGATTGCAACATGGGCACATGGGAGAAGAGAAGCTGTTCCGAAATGGGCATGTGACCTGCCCCCTCCCATCCCCAACACCTACATACTAGACCCTATGGCAGTGGTCTTCAAACCTTTTTTAGAAGGCCCCCCACTAAGCAAAATTTGGGCAGGCCGGCCCCCCTCCCCCAAAAAAATACCAAAATGACAGTATGTACGAATGGCTGTGAACCATTGCACGCCGTCACTGCACCCTACTCCCAGTATAATCCCTGGGCTCCCTCATCTGCTCCCATCACAGTCGCTGGGCTCCCTCATCCCACTCCTACCTAGTCCCTGGGCTCTCCCCACCCCATCACACACACTACGGCCTTCGTGAATTAAGTGCAAACTCTTCTGCTTCCATCCCTATGGTGGAATTAAGAAGCTGCCTGTTAAGACAATTACACATGTTTCAATCGAATTATGTTTAATGAAGCCAGCTGCACACCTTCTCCTCCGTACTTACTCCTCGGGCTAAAGGCTTTATAAAGTCGAATCGTGCAACCTCCTCGCTTAAGAATATGGGCCCCCAGAAATGACACGAAGACATATAGGGGTGCGAAGTGAAGGAAATGAATAGTTTGCCCATCGCTGGAGCAAAGGTCTTATAGAACAGATTGTGGGCTATGAAACCAGGAACCCCCTTATTCTAATTTGCAAACCCACTTGGCCAAATTCTTTTCTTTCATTAAACAAAATTTCTCCCTTGTCTATCCAAGTTGGGTGTGCTCAGAAACAAGTGTTGTATAATAAACTGTCGTTTAAGCTGACCGTGCCTCCAGCATCTATGCTGTTGTCTCATTGAGAAGGCTGGCTGTCCAGTCCCGGCTCCCATACGGATGCAATGTGTGACCTTGGCTTACTGGCTACATCTGATTAGCCTGCAGTCAATTCGCAACCTGCCTTGGGAAGACGAAACTGCGCACGGGGAACACACCTGGAATAGCCACGTGTTCATGCCTCCATGATTGCTTCAGAGCCCAGCCTGTGTCAGTCTACGGCGCTGCTTAATTCTTCGTACATGAACATTAAAGATTACAAGTCTTAAGGAAAGGAAGCAGATCTGTCCCATCCTCCGTTCCCTCGGCCCAGTTTTACAATAAGTGTCTCCTGCTAAAGGATGGTCAACGTCCAGCACAGGTCGATGGACAATATGTCAATAAGAGGACACGTCACGAATCCCCTATATCAGAAATCCTGCCTCTACCTGCTGCTGTACTGTCTGATCCCAGCGTCCATGATGCAACGTGTGGATCCCAGGTGCCGGCTCCACACCCCACCGGTGACCGGGCTCACCAGGCAGGGAGACATCATGTTAGGTGGGATATTTGTAGTCCACGATGACATAGAATTCCAGGAGACCACCTTTACCACGAGGCCTGCACCCACAACCTGCCAAAGGTACAGTAAGGAGCTGTCTCTTTAATCACGTTGAGGTAACGTATAGCGCCTATAGTCTGCATTTAGGTGCTTCAATAGTTCATAGAGAAACAGTAAGACTAATACGCTTTGTTCTGTTTGCAATTACCTACATACTCCCTATGAAGGGGTAGCTACTGAGGGCTTGCCATATACACACAGAGCTCAGCTGCCCGTGCATTAACGTGCTAAGCTTTCCTACTAAAGCTTTGAGCGCACATATAATACGCGGCAGTCTGCAATAGCCTATAAAGCCCGTTCCTATGTTTCTCATCACAGCCTAGTTGTAACATCACTAAGGACCTTTAATTAAAAAAAATGACATCATTATGCTTTGCAATTAGTAATTAAAAATATTTGGGATTTCGCAATCCCTGCTGCTGGAGTCAGCACAGAGCGGATTCCCAGCTGAGAGCGCATCACTTGATTAAACTCATGACCACATTTGTAAATGTGCCTTCTATGACACTTTACTGCCATTAACTGATAAGGAACTCTTCATGGTAGTATGATTATTATTTGTGCACTACTGGAGTTTAACACCTGAGAGCAAGAATGAGTATGCTCGCTGTTACTTACTTTAGAGCAAAACATAAAACGATTTTACGGATGCATTTTATTAAACTGCTTACATTATTTTTCAGCACGACATCAGCAGCTGCATATTCGTTTTTTTTTGTTTAATCCAGACACATTCCAAATAGATGTTATGCATCAGCAACTTGGAGATCTCTTGCATTTCAAGGATCAGGAAGACAGGTATGAAAGGAGATGACCTTGTGTGGCCATGTATTAGAAGGAATAAAATACCCCCCATGGTGCAGACAAAGGATAGTGCAAGTCAACTCAGCGTCCCTTGACCTTATACAGGCCTCAGTCGTGTTCCTCCATTTGGTCACTCATCTCCTCTGTTTCTTGTAGATCAAGTGTTTAGGGAAAAGCAGTTTAGAATCGTACATTGGGATATAAATTAGAGTCTGGCAGAAGCCTTCTCTTGCTGGAAAGTCTTTTTGTATCTATAATTCACTTTACAAGCTCCCAGGTTACCAGGGGTCAAGTCCCAAAAATTAAAGTGGGGGACTCATCAACAAACACAATGGGATGTGACGTTGCCAGAAATTAGCATATCAAGGTGAAATATGCACATTTCATTTAATTGGCTTTGCATAACCACCCAAATTGAATTGGACGAATGGCATTTGCCTTTCATGAAATAAACACACACACACAAAACCAAGACAGGATATTTTCTTCTAATAGTGTTTTTGAAAACGTTAAAAGGTGTGCATGGTTTAAACTCCAAGAACCAATACAAATGTTTTCCCTTGGACTTGCAATACCGAAATGGGAAATGTCACCTTTATTTGAAGTTTTTCATCAGGTTATGTAGTGCAGTGGTGAAGTGTCCTGCCTCCAAACTTGAAAGCTGTGATTTGATCCACGAGGTCGGCTTTAATTCATACGTTCAAAGAGGATATCCAATGTTTCTCTTTTAGCTGGGGGGGACTGAGTCCATCCTCTGAATAAAGTGGGTGGACTCCGCCAACCCGCCCCCCGCATGTACCTTCGACTTGATCCCTGCAGGGTACAAGCCGGGGGTGAAGCTTCAGGTTTGTCTGTTCTTCAGTGGCCGCATCAATTAAATATACATTATTTGAATTAATATGTTAATGTTACGAGTTTTCTTGATACATGTGTTCAAACCCCATGCATTAATGTACCTTGATATTAATGCTACTGGGGTAATTACCTGTGGTTTGGGATTGTCTCAGAATCACCCGAGTGCATGGGCAGAGCAGTAGTTATGAGGGGCTGGCACAGCTACGTTGCACAGACCACCTAATTGGAGGATCTACCTCGGCCGCCCGCATCATCAAGGGTCTACGTGAATATGACCCCATCGCTCCGGTCCTCATCGACATTCACTTTCTCCCAAAAACGCGCGCAAATCACCTTCAAGTCTTGCTGCATCATCTATAAGGCAGTCGCCTTCAAGTCACCATCTACCTCGCGGAGAAACTCAGCATCTCTGGTGGACGGCGCACCACCAGATACCGGGACAAGTGCAGAATTTAAATACGCTGTTACAAAAGTGAAAGGACCAGAAAACAATGCTTCTCTGCTTACACCCCAAAACTATGGTACCTCCTCTCCGTCAGCATCAGACTCGCCCCCACACTCCTACAATTCAGAAAAGAACCCAAGGCCATCCTCTTCAAGGAGTCTCTCCTCCTCAACACCTAAGCAATCAGATCGCCCCCGTGCCACTTGACTCGCTAGAGGCCATCGCCCTTCTTCTCCCCGCCACCCTCTATGGCTGTGCTCCTCTGTGCCCCTCTGTATCCAACCCTCTCGCTGTATATCTGGTTTGTTGTGTCCTCTGAAAAGTGCTCCGTTATGCTTCTGTAATGTTGTACACCTCTGTAAAGCACTCTGTAATGTATCTGTATTGTTGTACACCTCTGTAAAGCGCTCTGTTATGTATCTGTATTGTTGAATACCTCTGTAAAGCGCTCTGTTATGTATCTGTATTGTTGTATCCCTCTGTAAAGCGCTCTGTTATGAATGTTATGTATCTGTATTGTTGTATAGCTCTCTGTTATGTATCTGTATTGTTGTTTACCTCTGTAAAGCGCTCTGTTATGTATGTTATGTATCTGTATTGTTGTATAGCGCTCTGTTATGTATCTGTATTGTTGAATGCCTCTTGAAGGCACTGTTATGCATCTGTATTGTTGTATACCTCTTTAAAGCACTCTGTTATGTATCTGTATTGTTGATACCTCTGAAAAGCGCTCCATTGGTTTTCAAAGCTAGGTCTGTGCTCAGTAAATGCCATAATAATAATAATAATAATAATAATAATAATAATAATAATAATAATAATAATAATAATAATAATAATTCCACAAAGTGAAAGATGTGTGACGTCATTTGAATGGAAGCAGAATTCTGGGTCAGGACTGAGGCGCTTCAGATGACTGCACTTGGATAGAGAAAGACCTTGGCCATTGGTGGTGAGAGAGAAATTAAGTGCTTGGTTACAGGTGCAATATGTATAAGTACTTGAATGGCCAGAGATTAAGGTGCACTGAGTATTCAATTGCAGATGATGCAGCTGGAATATCACATGAGGCAGTGAGGGAGTAATGAGGCCCGTGACCCCAGCAATGTTGCTCCCTGCACCGAGGTCACTACAAATGGCAAATGGCCCTATACTCACTTCTATACTGCCATATGCACTCAAGAGTGTCCCCATTAAGGTGCATCGACACTTTCAAATTTCAAGCAAACTGTTGTTAGCAGATCAAGGAGAAACTTCATTGTGAGTGCCATCTGCAAAAAATAGTGGACCACTGGATTTAAAGGATATATGTATTTATTATCACAAATATTCATTGGGCCGTATTATGAGTTTGCCAGTTACAACGGTACTGGCAAGCTTGCCGGTACCGTTGTTACCGGACCAGCAAACTACGAGGTCTGCTCGCGGGTTCCTTTTCGCCTGCCAAGTCTGACCTGACGGGTGGACCGGCACCCACGAGCAGACCATGTCGGATGCACCGGCACCATTTACGATTGGTGCAGGTGCATCTGGCCTCCCCATTCCCATTGAGTCCAATGGGACTCAAATGGGAATGGGGAGTAAATATTTCCGGGGGCCCTGGGAATGGGCAATTACCGGGTCCGGCGGGGCCGTAATTCCACAATTATTGCCATTCCTGGGCACCGGAAAAACAATTATACCGGCACAGCTACTGCCGGTCTCATAATGAGGCCCATTGTGTTATTAAAGACGCAGCAGCCATTATATCTAGGAAAACACATCATAAATGCGAGCTCATTGACGTTTTTGCTTGTATGTGCAGGTATTGATTTCCTCGACACCATCTTAGAAACTTCTGTAAAAAGAAATCTATCAGAGACATAACTTAGACCGGAAGAACTGAACCCGTGCAATTGAAAATGAGTGGACACATAAGTGAGGAAATGGCTAGATGAAAGTGTTAACTATGAAACACAAAGTTTTATTTGTGGAATGTGGATCTTTTATTTGTAAAAAAAAGTTTGTAACAAACAAAGGGTTATTACCAACACTTCCAAACGATGTTCCTAAACAATAATCTGACTGTTTTTAATGTCCATACATATGTTTCAGATTCGGAATACAAAATTACCAATTTATGCAGGCCATGGTGTTCGCCATTGACGAGATCAACAGTGATGCTTATCTTTTGCCCAACGTCACCGTGGGTTTCTGGATCTATGACTCATGTGCCATGATGCGCCGCGCCCTTAAGGGGATTCTTTGGATACTCACCGGGCAGGAGGAGCCTGTTCCAAATTTTAGCTGCCAGCAGAACCTCCCACTCATGGGCATCATGGGTGACGCTGGGTCATCATGCTCTATCGTCATGGCACGCGTCCTGGGTCTATATAGGTTCCCCCAGGTAAGAGTCTAAAACCTTGTGTATTGCTAAAGAAGTATTGAAGTCAAGTGAGTTAGAAAGCCCATCCAACAAATGGGGGAGTGACACATAAGACCCGTTCCTCATTCAATCGACATCTCAGGTCTGATGTGCAAGTATCCTGAGGTTGGGTGGCTATATTTCTCATGGCAGGAGACCTGGCCCATTTTAATTGTATTGTTTACTGCGCTGACCTAGCTCGAGAGGAGCGGGGTGCTGTACAAGGTGTGGGTAGCCAGCATTTGGGCAGGCATCTTTTAACAGTAGCCCAGTAATGTGAGCTGAGGTCTGTGTGTCAGTATGTGCGTCCTTTGGAATTAGACCTTGGTCAGGTGTTTTTGAAATAGACATGTTGTGAGAGATTTGCGAAATTGGAGAATTGTGAAGGCATTCTGAGCCAACACCGTGACTGAGTTCCACAGGGTGGATGCATGTGTCTCTAACTGAGCAGGTTGCGTTATCAGGGGAACATTACACATTCTAGGCAAACAATGTTTGGAATGTTGGCATCACTTAGAAGGAAGGAAGTGATGCCTTGCATGTATTGGGGACTAACATGGATTACCAAACATAGGGAATTGGGAAAACTCCTAACACAGGCTATCTATCCAGCAGTGTTTGGCTATAGAGACAAGCATTATATTGACAAAGAGGTACACTATGCCACACTGACCACCAGTTAACACTTAACAGTTAAGTTATACAGAACAAAGGATTGCCAAAGACTATTGTCATTCAATAACAATCTATGCGAATCCCTTTTTCTCCCAGTAAACCGCTTGAAATGAGGAGCCAGTAAGTGAGAACATCTCTAGATTGCAATGTCTTTAAAATACCACTTCCTAAATTGGAGCCTGCTTGGTATTCTTATGCTGGCAAATGGTCAGTTATATTTTCATTGAGTGCCTCCCTAAATTGGAGGGTGTTATTTATTTTCACCTTGTATGTTATATCTTCTTTCAGCAGCACCCAAGCTGGAAGGGGCCAGTCATACTTAATGGCCTGAATGCAGAGAAGCACTGTGCTGTCACACCAGCCCTTTCCTCTATGCCCGTTGACCTTATTGAGTTCGGAGTGAACCTAATGGCTCACAAAAGCCATCTCATCATTATTAATGAAGTGGCTTTTCCCTGTGCACCTCATCTGGGCAGAGAGCTCCATCACAAGGTGTTCGGTGTTGGGAACAGGACAATGCCATACGATGTGGGTTCAAAACCCTGGGCATGCCATTTCAGCCCTTCATCTTCCCCAAGTCGTTAAAGTGAGTACCACTAGTGGCTTATAATGGTGAAACTGAATATGACAGCGCTTAGAAACGGGAAGAATCTGGTAGGAGCTTAATATAGGGGTACAGAAGTCAACAGATGAATGTCCAGGCTTTGGTAATGTGACTAGCATTGCATTTCCTGTTCCCTTGAAGTGATGAAATTCAAAACAGTTGCTGTATTATGAAGAGGACTTTGGGAGTGTGGGCAAAGGTCCCAAAACTCATCTTCTACACTATCAAAGTGGTCGAAACAAAACATTCTTTTGGAAGATGGAAGGGAAAACAATAGAAATTGTCCATTCATACACTTATCTGGGTATTCATGTGTTCATTTGTCAGAAACCTTTATTGTACAAAACATAGAGCGTAGGTTTAGGGTTATCTCGAATTTTGTAAGATACAAAAGTGGATCTTCAATTGTAAGTTTGCTGTAGTTATATAACACATGTCTTATTCCATGCCTAACATACGGCCTGGAGGTTTTTACGATTGTAGAAAACAATGGCAAAAGAAGTTAGAGGGTAGACTGGGGCGTTGAGCCTGGGGCCTTCCGAGAAATGCGCCAGATGAAGGTATACATTGTGAATTGGGTTTAACATCACTTACTACCTTAATGAAAATACAGATGGGTATTCATTATCTACAAATTTGGGGCAAACTAGAAGATAAGGACTTGCTCTGTTCTGACTCTGGCAGTTATTTTATAAATAATGGCACAAATGAAACGTTACAAGAATGGAATAATGATGTTAATATGTTTTGTGACGAGATTGATTTTAAGGGGGATAAGGAAACATCGTTATCGGTGATGGAAACTAAAATTAAAAAACTAGCTGGTATTTGGGACCGGGATAATATTCTGCAAAATTGGGCACTATGAGGAAATATGACAATTATGTAAAGCAAAGATTCCCAGTCAATACTTTGGGGGTAATTCATGGAATTAAGCGCAGAAGTGGCGCATGTGGCTGGTGCAAAGATTATGCGTGCGGCAGCATGCGCCAGCTGCATGCGCCAAAACCCATTTTGGCGCACAGCGTATTCATGGATTTATACAACCATAACCAGCCGTGGCGCAGAGAGGCGCAGCGACCCTGCAACAGTGCCAGTTACGCCCCATCTCCGCCTCGTGCGCCTAAGACATCGCACAAATCCCCTACATGGCGCAAAGGCCAGGAGAACAGTATACAGACCCCCAATCATGAAAACATGCTAAAAATGCCACACAGCCCTCACGCGCCAGCAAAATCGCATGTAAAAGTCCCTGCACACCCCTCGGAATACGCGTACCCCGCTCGCGCCAGCATAATCACGTGTAAAAGTCCCTGTGCACCCCCCTGTGATGTTGGTGGCCCAGAGCCATCATCGCTCCCACCCTGAGCCTGCTGCTGCCGTGCATGTGTCCTGCCTGTTGATGCCTGCATGTCCTCCTCTTGCTGGGGTCCAGTTGGTGTGGTGCTGGACCTCTGACTCCCGACTGTGGCAGGGATGTGTCCTCCACCAGCCAGGCGGCTCAGGGACAGCTACATAGGGTGCCCAGGTGATACTTGGGCAGGAAGATGGCACAGAGGATGATTGGCGCATTGGGGGTTCAGTTGAGGAGCGGGTCGCTAGAAGATCCAGCACACGGAGGAGCCCAGCTGGTGACCTGTCCTAGTAGGCCGACATGGTCAAAGAGGTATTCGAAATGACATGCATTGTCCAGATGAGAACCCTGCACGTCATCCCGAATACCAATTTGACGCAATGCCACCCCAGCTAGGACAGGCTCAATCCAGTCACGGATTGCCACGTCCGCATGGAGAGGAAGGCCAGCTGTTGTTTGCGCATCCCCTCCCTGAAAACGGGTCTGGACGAAGGCATCCCTGCTGGTGCGGGATGATGCAGTCACAGGATCGGGGACAGGATTACACACAGGCACCTCCACGGCGGCCTGTGCTGCCTCCTGTCCCTGCCCCTGGACTGCACCACTAGCACCAGTGGAATCCCCCCTCCAGGCCCCGTGCGTGGGCCTTCCACGGCCTCCTCCTCAACCGAATCCACCACCAACCTTGATGACTCTGTGCCATCTTCCTCCATAGGCCCCTATGTGGGCTCAGCTGCCCCTACTGCTGCCGAGGAGTCCACCTCCAACCTCCGCCTCTTACACCTTCCCTCGGCAGCTGTGGCCATGGACACGGCACCAGACTCCTCACTTCAGGAAGAGATGACTACGTGGGAGGAGAGCTGGGCCTTGCGTCTCCGGGCTGGTGGTAGGATCCTTGCCGCTGTGCTCCACAGCACTGTCTGCGCCCTTTTCATCAGTCGACTCTGCAGACAGGGAGAGACAGAACACAGGCATCAGGGCACTGTACAATGGTCAGATACACACATGACAGTTGCACATGAGTGGCAGTGTCAAACTTCACAGATGGCATCACACTCCCCAACACTCATATCATTTGAACCCACACACATGCACACATTAACAGGAATCGTGCAGCAAGCAGCAGCATCCTTACACACACAACAGCATGAACATCTGAAGGTTGGCATGACATCACAAGCAACATGGGGAGTGCCGAACACATGCACACACGCCAATAGACAGACATTCATCCGTACATATCCAACCCCTGTCACATTGCAATCATCGGCAACTATGTCACATCTGCCAATTGGGTTCCTACATGTCTGTGTCACATGCATCCATGGCGTATCACAGTCGCACATATGTCAAACACACACACTCACATGTATGCCGTGCACGTACATAAAGGAACCAGCATCCATGTGTCACACCCCAACCATGCCATAGTACATACACAGAAATGCTAACATGTGTGCATTTCCACATGCAGTTTTCCATCGTGCTTTGGAACACATACACCATTGATGTTGTTATTGTTATTGTTATTGTTATTTTGCACTTATATAGCGCCTTATATACCATTGGTATGGTCTGAAGGCGCTGGTAGGTTGAACGCCCTTGGGAACCGAAGTTCAGATCAGTAGAGAGAGTAGGGAGAGTCAAAAGGTGCGTGTGAGCACCGGATATGTGTGCAGCTTGTGCGGTACACGTGTAATAGCTGCTTCTTATCAGTAGGTGTGGTGGTTGAGAGATCAGGAGAATGTGTTCGTTCTGGCAGGATTTATCCGGAACGGATGTGGCTGCGTTAGGCCTGAGGAAAACGCCTGGCTGGGGGTGTGGGACCAGCAGTGTTTACATAGAATGATGTGGAGTAAGCGGTGGATGTTCGTATGAGAACAGTTATACCGAATGGTGTCATAGTATCTCTGTGTTCTAGTTGAGTGGTGATGTAAGGAGAGAGTAAGCGTGGGGTGTGGTGTGATGGGTCATATGCTCTTTCAGTGTGCAAATTTCTAAATGCAACTTTCCCAGAGAGGGAACTGGGCGAACTTCTAAGTACAGTCTATTGGGAACACTTCTAAATTCATTTCATCAGCACTTCTAAATGCAGCTTTCACAGAAGATATTGGACTCGTATCTAAATTCAATTGTGCATGACACATGACAGGACTCACATGCAGCATGGTCATGTCCATGCACATACACATCCATACATGGTCCTTTTCAGACATATGTCCAAGCTGCACTCTTCTGACACACCTCAACATGCACTGCGTCCAATAAGTATGCATGGACACTTACCTCTCGACTCTGGACTGGTCTGCCTCTCGAGGACCTGGCGGTGAAGTGCTGGCTTAATGCGTTCCAGGACCCTCATGTCATCGGTGGTAAGGTGGACCCGGCGCCTCACTGCACCCGCTGCTTCCAAGAGGCTCCGGGCCTTCCTGAGGGTCCTGGACCTGAAGTCCTCCCAGCGCTTACGGACATGTGGTAGGTCGCGGGTTGCCACCCCCTATACGTTGATGGCAACCACGATGTCCTTCCACAGTCCATCCTTGTCGGCGCGTCTTCTTCTGTAGAGGGCATCATAATGCACCAGGACTTGCTCCACCAGGATGCCAACTTCTCCTGCAGTGAAGCTGGCAGCCCTCTGCCTCTCTTGTTGGGGGTTGCCAGTGGTCTCCGATGGTGTTTCCCCCGACATGGCATCCCCGAAGCAGGTGTGGGTGGACAACTGGGTCCTGGTGCTGGGCTGTGGAGCGATGGAACTGCAGTTGGGAGTCTTCTGTTCCAGCAGGGGTGGTCACAGCAACTGGACCCCTACAGATGGCTGACGTGCGGGCATCAAATAGCAGGGCACTTGGCCAGCAGGCAGGCAGGCAGCAGCAGATGGCTGGTGGGAGTCAGCTCGGGGCTCTGGGGGGGCAGGGAAATTGCCTTCTGGGCAGCAGCATGGTCTTCCGTGTGTTGTCGCGTGGCTAGCTTGATACAGAGTGATTTGGCAGTGAAAAAACAGCACGTCAGTGTGTAATTTGAGAAAAGGCTCTTAGCGCGTAAGAACGCATGTGGCGTAACACACGCAGGCATTTCCCTTGTCACGGGTGCATAGTGATTCAGCACGTGAAAAAACAGCAAGTCTGCGTGTTAATGCGTGTAATTCGATTAAAGGGCCTATGCGTGTAAGTGATGTGATGCGCGGGGGCGATTCCCTCGGCGCAGGTTAAAGGTGAGCAGGTCCCGGCAGTTCGCTGTACGTGCCTTTCGTGGAGACCGGCACGTGTGTTGCTACTTCTGGTTGTTTCACGCGCCATCACAACTTCACAGCGGATCAAGGACGTATCTCTTCTTTTGGCGGGGTATTGGCTACGCATGTTTTTCATTACCACGCTAGTCAGACGCTGAGTCGCGCATGCTATTTTTCCCACTGCGGGTCCCCCTGTGTATCGCGTACCCATTTTCAAGGTCATAGTGGCCTGCGTGTCCCACGTGTATGTGTTTTTCGTGTCCCTGGGTGCCACCGTGTACTGTGGGAGGTTAATTCCACACACGTGGGCTACCAGGGGTTAAGTGCATGGTTTTACTGCAGTTTTGGGGTGCCTGAGCATTGCGTGACCCATCACTTTATCACCGGGGTCACATACAGCCTTGCAGGTGACCACTACTACATCTGTGCCGGCACTAACACATCTGTGCCAGGGTTGGGAGGCCACGAAAGGTGACGGGTGCCTCAGCTGGGCGTCCTCCATGTGGCGGGCATAGTCAGTGATGTGGCCGGGGTGACCATGACCAGGGAGTAGGGGGACTCCAGGGTGTACAGAGTGGGTGCAGAGGGGCAAGAGGCAGGGGTACGCCACTTTGGCAGGATGCTCTGCCACGTGTTGGTGCAGTCATGCCACCAATCCCTTGTGGTTCTGGGAGATGCAGCTCTTGCATCTGGCACTGGTGCCCATGTGAGCTGGCAATCCGTTTCATCGACTGCCACAGGCCCAATGGTAGTGGTAGCTGCAGGTGCAGCTGTGGCCACCACCACCCAGGCTCAGGGTCTGCCAGCGCATGCTGCTTTAGCACCTGAAGAGTCACAGGATGATTTCCAGGTGTTCAGGAGGCACTTGGTAAGTGCATGCAGGGCTGCCCTGACCGAGGCACATGTCCCTGGGGCAGTATTGTAATCTGCTGCCCTGACCAGCCTGGTGTTGGCAACTTGGGCAGATGCAGCCGACACCACCCCGGCTGTGAGTCTGCCATCCAGGGGAGTCTCGGTCAATGACCATGGCACAGCGGATGTTGCTGCGCAAGGTCCAGTCAAGGGCACCCAGAAGCCACTGACTTAAGTCAGGGCTTCCGTCCTAGTTCCACCTGCCACTCCCTCGGTTCAATCCACCAGCGCCACTGTCCCTACTGATCAGGGCAGCATTTGCCAGTCAGGGAACGGATCAGAGGAAAAAGGTTGCATCTGCACAAGAGGCTGGGACCCTGCACATGTCTCCGCCCTCCGGCATGTCGAGGAAGAAGCCTTTCTGCAAGCAGGAATTGGACTTCTTTGTGGATTACGTGTCGGGACACGACCGTGATATGCTAGTGGGCCCGAATTGTCACACTACAGCTGCCCAGCTTTTGTCCCACTGGAAGCATGTTGCGGAGGGTGTCAGTGCATTCGGACATGAGTTGCACACAGCTCAGGAGTGCAAAAAGCATTGGGATGACCTCTGACGCTGTGCCAAACTGAAGCGTGCTTCCAATTATGCCATGACTCAGGTGACTGGCAGTGGGTCACCACCTGAGGAGGAAGATCTCACTTCGCATGAGTTGATTGTTGCGGCGTTCATACCAGCAGAATTGTACGAAGGAGTGGGAGAGATGCTGGACTTTGATGCCCCTTCCAGTGGGTGTTGTCGCATGTTTGTCCAAACCATGTGTGGTTTGCTTGTGTGATGTGTTGTGCTTGACTGCCACTACATGCTATGTGTACATGGTTTTCATGTGCTAGTCATGCAATGCTTCACTGATGCGTGCCTGCTGTGCAGCATGCTGGACATGTAGAGCAGACGGGGACTGTCCTCATCACCACACTTGCACCCTACTCACATGCTAGTCACCCGGCTCCCCTGCGGTTCATGTTTCAGCTCACTGGCCCTTCTGTATGTAGCCTGGGGTGTCTTTCCATTCAGCACTGGGACTATGTCATCGCATGACTGACGTGCATGTGTGTTCTGCCTGCATGCAGGTACTCCACATAGGCATGCTCCCTTGCCCATCCACCCCCCTGCACCCCAATTTCACCATGGCACTGGTGGGTATCATGTTGGACTACTGCAATGGCCTGTTCAACGCTCCTGTGTAAATGCACACTTCCCCCTGCCAACCTGCCAGACATATACTGTGGGGTACATCCTTTGTCCTTGATGCAGGGTGTCTAACTCGGACTGTGCAGATGGCAGATGCTCCGCAGAGACACGAGTGCCCATTCATGCTCCATGTGCATTCCATGCATGTCCCTATGTGTCCTTGGCAGGATGATCATTGTAGTATGTTTCCAGGATGACATACATTTAATGGCATTTGATCATCCATTCCATGCCCACTCTGGCTCAGTCCTGCATCAGGCACATGTTTAGGGTGTCATAGGGCCTCATTACACAGATGGCGGTAAGGATTTACCGGTACCGGTAAAATACTGGTACCGGTAAATCCTTACCGCCTTACTACGAGGTCCCTTTGCGGGTTGGGGGATTTAACGCCTGCTTTTTGCAGGCGTTAAAAACCAACCCGCAAAGGGACCCAGGGAGCTAATTACGGTACCGCAATTTGCGGTACCATAATTAGCGCCTTCCCCATTCCCATTGAGCCCTATGGGGCAAAAATGGGAATGGGGAAGGGCAATGGTGGAAGGGGGAATTACCGCCCCGCCAACCTTGGAATGGGGCGGTAATTCCCCTTTCCGCCAAGGCGGTGCCGGTATTTTACCGGCATGAACCATGGCGCTAATAGCGCCATGGTTCTCCGCCATCCGTGTAATAAGGCCCATAGTCTGTGTGGGGCACAGGCCTCCCCCTGTTCAGGCCCCCTGACTCTGTTCAACTGGTGTAGTGGCTTCTGCACAAATGGGTGTACTACTGAGGGTTCATCATGTGTCCTGCTTACTATCCCATGCTCATCTGCTGTGTTGTCAGTTGACTCAGTTGATGCAATTGAGGCTAGTCAACACTGTCTGCCAATACACAGTTCTCTGGTCAACCTTTCACTGCCATGCAATGCCTCCCTGTATTTTCACTAAGGGGGGGGGGTTGCCTGTAGCCATGCAACCCATTGCATGCACATTGCACATTATGCCTGAACCTGCCCTTACACTGCCTTTATGTTTATTGATTGACATCATAATGTACTTGTTTATGTAGATAGTTAGTAACGTACACATGTTCTGCACTGCACCAACCCACTTCTGAGCCATGTTACACCGTTCTACATGCCTACTCACTGCTGCAATGTCAAAGTGACCTGGTATGTATGGTCAGATTGTCCTCCCTTCACTGTCATGAAAGGCGCGGGCACAGGTGCATCCTGTACAGATGTACTCAGTATTGGAACACCATAGTGGGTGTTTAGTAAAGTTGCTTGGTCAATCAGTGGCCTATACCAACTGGTATAGGCCGCAGATTGATTATAGCCTGCCAATCGGGTTGTAATGACTGTGGAGCTGCCTTTATGTTTGTATGTGTACACTTCCACATACATCGAAGCAAGCAATGTTGTAGCTGCTTGCTTTGCTGTATAGGTTGCTGTTCATAATCACCATATGGGTGTATATGAACACAGGTGTTCTTGAACACTTTCACATGTACATATGCAAGCAGCTTCAACGTTGTGTAGTGCAACACTGCAGCTACTCACTTATGTGTGTGTGAAGGTGTTCATTTACACGTGTTCTCTGCAGCTTTTTTGTTGAATGACTAAAATGTAGTTGATTAACATCAATGCTGCTGCGATTTCAGCATTCCGCCCGTTATGTTCAACTGGCACAATCCTGAAGGTGCACTGTAGTGTAGTATGTGTACACCCAGGCCCACTTAGCGAGTCTGGTGGGGATGGCCGTGATTATTTGACACACTGAATAATGTTTTATGGCACAATCAATGCACAATATGCTCAATGAGGCCCTGAGGGGTGTTCTGGAGGCTTCATGGCCGGCAGCTCGGACAGTACTGGGCGTTATGATCCCTCATGCCTTGTTGCAGGTCCTCGCTTTGCTCGTGACATTCACTATGTCTACATGGCCCATGACGCCCGGTACGGGATGAGCTGCAGATGGATGAAGCTATATTGGTGATGATGGTTTAGTGATGCATGTGTACATGCATATTATGTGTGTCATGGTGAGTTTGGATTCACTTGCAGGTGTGGCCAGTTCAGACATGCTTATGGCATGTGCCCTCTCTTTGTTGCCATCTGTCATTTCTGCCTGTGACATGTGCCTGACAGAGATGGTGTGTGATGGAGGTGATATACTACATTCTATACATGTGTAGGCTTTGCTATTTACACACATCAATTTCTGCTTTTGGGATGTGTTTGCATATCAATGCCACTGGATGCATGCCGGAATTTCATTTGTGTGTGACATGTCTGCTTCATGTTTTGGCTGTCGATGTGATGTCTACGTGTGTGTGGGTTATGTGCTTCTGACATGTGTACTCATGTTTGTTTTTTTCCACATTACAGATGATGACGCAATGGAGCCAGAGGATGGTGATGTCAATCCTGACACGCTGTGGCTATTACATTGGCAACCCGGCACAAGTGGGGGTCGTGGGGTGGTAGGCCACGAGAACCCACTTGTGCTCCAGACCATCGTGTCTAGGGCTAGCAATGAGTCTAGTTCGGATGATCACTCTGACAACAATGTTGAGTTGGATGCGCGTCATGTCCATTCGTCGACGGTGAGTGATTCTGATGTGGACGATCTTCTGTCCGCGACACCTGCACTGAGGGGGCAGACAGTGTTGGAACCTCCGCCTGTGATGGATCGGGACGCACGGACACACTCCACACAAGTTGATGATGTGCCTGGGGCATCACCTCAACAGAGGGTGTCAAGCCCGGCAACGCAGTGGCCGTGCACCACCGGGTATACTGAGTGGGAGCAATCCATGTGTGCCAATTCAGAATGACAGGGGGCAACAATTGATAAATTCGCTCAGATCATGGAACGTGTGGCCCAATCCGTGCTCCCCCCTGTAAGGCAGGTGGAGCTACAGCAGTGGCCAGCACAGTTCACGGCCCACTCACTCAGGCTGGGCATGGCGGGCTCAGACAGGGTACACCGGGCTGAAATGGTGTCTCTGCGTCAAGCACTTGCTGCTCACGCAGAGGCACACAGGGAGGCGCTGAGGGATGACCATCAATCCCTCAGATCGACTCTGGGTGTGCTCAACATGTCCCAGAGGCAGCAGACAGAGGAGAGGTTGGAGCAGCTTGAGAATGCCATCTTGGCTGAGCTACATGCATGCCTGGAGGTGCTCCGGATGTCATGTGTGGCCATGCAGGAAGAACACTGTGTTACACGTGCTACCTTGCAAGATGAAGCACGCGTATCACGTGAGGTGCTGCAAGCTGACCTACGTGTCATTGCCGCACAGGACCAGGTTTACCAGTGCTGCAGACTTGCTGCCGACGAGGGGCAAGCTGCGCATAGGCGTGGTCAGGGTACTGTGGTGCCACGTCCACCTTCTGCTTTACATCAGGAGTGTGACTCGGACGACGACTTATCTCCCACACAGGTCGGGCCGTGCAGGCATTGAGCCCAAGGAGGTTTTATTTTTGGATTTCAACATCATCGCATGTGGGTGTTGAGGTGCACCATGTACCTCCCCCCTCCTGGGTTCCTGTCACGACCGCTTGGCGCTGGCGGCTGTGGGAGAGGTGGAAGCGGGGCCGCCATTGATTTGTGCTGCCACGTTTTCTCCCTGACAGCTTTAACGGTCTAGTCTTTTTTTTAACATGGCCGCTGCCTACGCGTATTTACTTCCACACGCTAGGCAGTTCGGCGCGTTGCAACTTCGGATTTCCCTCTGTTGCTCTCGCTCCCCTATTGTTTTCTCCTTGGCGGTGCTCCGCCCGTGCTGTTTTGGGGCTCCCTGGCCCTTGCTCACTTTCCCTTGCGCTCTTTCTCCTTCCAGCCTTCCCAGTGTTTCTCTTCCCGGTTGTTTTCACCGGTTTCGTTCCTTTCCCTGGCTGTCTCTTTCTCGGCTCCTTTCTCATCATCAGCTCGTCCCTCTTGTACTCTCTCACTCACCTTGCATATCCGTCAGATTGTGCTTTCCCGAGTATTCCTGTTATCTGGTTCCTGCCTGCTCTAGTACTCCGGAGTGGTTTTTATGCCATTCTGGCTTTTCCCCTCACTCTGTTGTTAGTCCGTCGCGGAGGGGGGTCACCGTGCCTCCTGTGTTCGGAGCCGCGGTGGCTTCCTTTCGAGGCCGACCTTACCTTCTACAGAAGAAGAGACTTCCCGCTCTCCACGCCAGAAGAAAGAAGTTAAATCCAAGCTCAGGTGAGGAGGAAAGGGAACGGGAGTACGATTTGTGTCCTACTGATGAGGAAGACTTTACCGAACAATCAGATAAATTGGTTAGTCCGCCAGCCCAGTGTGATAGCACCTATCCCCACAGGTCGTATGTGGGCATTTTTGATTTTATAGTAAGTTTAATTAGTTAATTTAGTTTCAAATTGTTTGTCTATTGTGCATTCATGTGACGGTGTGGTGCTTTGTGGCTTTTGAAAGCATCCACTGTCTGTTCCATCTGGGCCCATTCAAGCTTGTCTCGTGTGTGTGTTTGCGGTTTGGGGTACTGATACATATGCCACTCCTGCTTCCCCTATCAATGGGCTCGCAAGGATGGTTTGGTGTGACAACCATTTATACAGGGGCATTGGACTTTCATCATATCTGTGGCCTGTCTGCTGCTATAGTACTTGTGTTAACACCCCTAGTGGGGATTATGGATGTTTTCTCCACAGCATGTCTGCAATCAATTTTGGTGAGTACATTATTGAACTGTTCATTTATTGATGTTGATTGTGATGTATGTTCATTTTCTTGCCTGTATACGTGCTTCGGCTGTCAAAGTCACACTGATGGTGGGAGGGGGCCGGATGTTGACAATGTCAAGTTGGTACATGTTGATTTCAGCCCCTGGGGATTGTGTCAAAGGAGGATGCATTAGGAATGTGACCCAAGAGGCACAACTCACGGTCCAGTCCTCTCCTGAGATGTCCGCCTATACTACTTCTACGCTCTGTTCCGTTTGGACGGCACGTTGTGTCTGTCTTCCCTCTTGGACTTTGATACTACCTGACGGCGCAGTTTTCCTACTGGACTACTTCTCTTTTACTTGTTTTTCATACTCTGGTTCCTTTAGTCCCTGTTCTTCTTTCTGCTACTGTCCTTGTTGCAGATATGTCCACCTGTCTCTCGGGCAGTTATTTCCACGTACTCTTACACTGCCTCAGTTTGCCTCAGTACACTTCTGTTCAACAGCATCTTTCTGTCACCCCTCCTGTCTTTCATCTATAACATCCATGCCTTTATGTTGGCTGTTGGCCTTTACCAATGCTATTCAACTGCTGTGGCTCTTGACTTGCTGGCAGCTGTTTCCGGCTATCTCACATTCTCTGTGCCTTTCCAGACTTGTGCTGTCTCTGTCTTTCTTTGTTCACGCTATCAAGGATTGATTGGGTTTCAGCTCAACCATCCAGTTGTGCCAGCCTCTTTGGTTATTTTCGACTCAAGTTCCAGCTCTACCTGTCAGGGTTCAGAACCTGAGGTTGTGTGGGAGGAGGTCAGATGTAGGTCTCAGACTTCTCCCAGTGACAAGCAGCATAAAGACATACACACAGTAAACTTTCCAGCCTTATTAAAAGTTTGTATGCCCTTTCTGCAGGAAAAGGAGCCTCCAGACTGCCTTTTCCAGCAGACACCGGGCCAAGAACTACAAAACCCTGGCCACGTTGGGTGGTGCACACGTGCGCATACCTGCACAAGCAGAAGCACAAGGCTTGTGCTCAGGCGTCCGACAGAAGCAGACGTGTTTCCAGGTGCTCCAAGCAAGGTGAGCAGCACACAGGGCCATGCCACAGCCGACCTTCCTCCAGGCCCCTCGCACATGCAAGCTAAGTAGTGCCAGTGCTGGGGAGCTTAGCCAGGCATTGTGGAGGATGCGCACAGTACAGCTAAGCCATGCTGAGGAGCAAATACCAAGAAGCTTTCCAAGTTGTCAGGGGCACACGCAGGAGGCATCACCCATATCCTCGAGTCCCCCAGCTCCATAGAAGCTAAGTTATTAGCAGAGTAGCGTTCCTAGCCACAAATTAATACAGCTCAAGGGGGGGGCACCCATCGAAGCACAAACTTGAGTGCAGTGCATATCATTAGCATATGCAATTAGCCACATGGGCTGCCTATAGTAATCATGGCTAGCATAACGCAACTTGCACTGAAGTCGCACCTCGCCACATGCGTCTAGCAGCACATCCAAGGCACATTCTATCATGTGTGATTCTTAACACATGGTCTTCCATTTAATGCAGGGCCACGTGTGGCTACCTTACCGCATTAACAATGTGTAAACCAACACGGGGGCAAGCAAAACTATACGAACAAAGCAGCAGACAAGAGTGCTTATCTGGGGAGGAGTCACTAAGTTCGAGGCATGCATGGTGTTATGTGTGTGTGGGGAAAACAAACAGAACAGTAACTCACAATCTCTTTGCAGCATTGAACTGCTCCTGTTAACGGACCCTAGGGTGCACAAGCCAGCACTCACCCCAGAGATAAGTCTCTCTTTTGCTCGCCTTTGAGCCATTTTGTACAATGTGCATGAAGTACATGGCTTCTCTGATTGAGTATGTGTAATTGTTAATAGTTGTATTTTGTATTTTCACTACTTTCCCTTGCCCATCCACCTCCCCTCTCCTGACCCTCTTTCCGGTTATCCTAAATACTGATGCCTATCCAACCAATTGATCCCTAACCCTCTTTGCCCACCGGGGCCTCGGAGGCCCGTCTAAGTTTAACCTTGCAGGCGCCCAGACCGCAGAGGGGGTGGTTGGTTCGTGCTACTCCTGCGCCTGGAGACCAGAGCTGTGACATTACCCATCAGTTGTTGCATCCTCATTGATTATTGTGTACTGAAATTGCTACCCATCCTGTTGAACCATTGTTCAACTGTGCAACCTTGGTAGTTATTCTATCATTCTGCTTGGACATGTGCTTGGCCATATTCAGCGACTTCAAGTCATCTACTGGAGACTCTTCCAGGGTTTTTTGGTGGCAACAGGCTTTTTCGCTGGTTTGGGGGTTTGGGTCCTTGGAGTTCTCTGCAATTTGGTATTTTTACCAGCCAAGGTGGCCTCTGAGGGGCTGGACCCTATTTACACGAAAGGTAGAACAAGGAAACAAAAAGTTAGGGGGATAGTGAAGCCAGGTAGACCAGAAGGAAGAAGCCAACGGACCCCAGACACAGTTTTTCTGAAGGTCATGGTGATGGGTATATGAGGGAGGGCGTTTTGTAGTCGGACAGTACACTTGGGCTAAAGTGTTTGGGCACTCTCTGACATTCTCATTGTGAGGTACTATGTACATGATGTGTTCTGCTGGTCAATGGCTGGTCCTGTGTTAGATTTACTTTTCAGGGTTCAGGGGATTGTTGTGGTTTGACATACTGGCCAATGTGCACATGTGATGTGTACAGGACACTGAGGGTCACTTGATTTCACATGCATGTATTGGGTGCATGTCCCTACTGACACACACACTTACACAATGCTCCACCACACATACAACCACCCTTCCATGCCCACGCGTGCACACAGATTGCCTTCTCTGGCATGCTGTGTTCCTGCAGCGCATGATCACTTACCATTTGGGGATCGTGTACATGCGTCAGTAGGTTATTTTTGTTGCTTGTCCTTTTTATATGATGCTCAAGGTGTATACCCAACACAATGGCTGCTCACTATGCTGTGTGCTGAGCGGTGTGTTGCAGGAGACACACACAGCACACAGGTTTGGGATTTGCGGATTTGATTGGCCAATGTGCATGCCAACAGGCATCTGTCTTTTGTTGATGGCACCGCTGGTGGCATGCATTTTTGTATGACTTTGTATGTGAGGGAGGTTGTTGGTCAGTCATTTAATCTAATTCCATGCCAGGTGTGATTGTCTCAGGCCTCTTTCCATTTATCACATGTCACTTCGTATCTAATTGGTCATGTGTTGTGCTTTTGGTTTGCTTATTTGCTGTTGCATGCCATGTCATGGTGTGGTCGACAAGGGTAATGTGGGTTGGGATGGTTTGGGTGACATACCAGTGATTGTCATGGCCTGTTTTGCAGGGGGTGGTTATGTTTAAGTAGCTAAGGATGCACACATGTAGCACTTCCATGGCAACATTCTCAGGGTGGTAAGGTTGTGACAGTTGACTGTCTCTTTGTCATCATCGATTGTCACCTGGTATGTGCCAGGCCTGTGTGCACTCGGCAGGGGTGGGAGTTTAGGTGAAAAATGTGGCCACATGCCGGGTCCGGGCTGCTTCGCCACGTGCCCTTCCCCTCCCATGTGCAGCGCCTGTGCCTGTGGTTGGGGATGTGGGGGCTTTTTCACGCTTGCGCAAGCTTGCGCCACGATTTTCGGTGCACATTTGTTCCATGAATCGGCTAGCATTACTTTTAAACTTTCTTTCTATAAAGGTACAACATCTTCAACCCACTGTTATCAAATATATTTCATCAGTAGGACCCAGCTAAACCCAGATCTGTCACTCGAATCTCTTAAAAGTTGGTCTGAACCCGAATCACCCAAATTAAGGGAAAATAAATAAAATGTGTCCGAAAGCATTCACGCAAGCTTACTTGCAAGTCACATGAAAAGTGTGAAATGCTCAGTTCTCATCCCTTCCTCTTAAATGTGCCAAGTGGCCACAATGATAACATTGAATTCATAAGTTTAGCTGCATCTTTTGCAAACATTGGTTTTGCGTTTGCAAGGCGGTGCCTTGATGATGCAACGGTTTAGAGCACACAATAATTACTTCATACATCTGGCCAAACCTATGTTCATATATTATGTGTTTCCAGAAATCTGTGTTCCACAATACCTTAAGTATGTAGTTTATGTTTTTCCAAAATGTGCAAAAGTTAGAGGTTACTCACTTTTATTCCGCACAAGTCATGTCATTATAAAATGTTGCCATGGAAGTATTACCCTTGCAAAAATATGAAATAAATAGCAAATGCTATGGAAGTTACCTTTAGCACTTCAAATAGAAAAGAAAGTGTGTAAGTATAAATGGGGAAAATAGTTCTGACAGAATCTAGAAGGAACAAAATACAAAAAATAACATAGTCAGTTCATCACAAAGGACGGTTTCCAAAGCTCAACTAAATCATTTGGAGATGGCTACTTAACATAAAGTATTTTCAGTGATACAGAAATGTAAGTAAAGTACGAAAAACATTAGGAAGTCAAAGAAACCAAACCTCAAGGATGTGGAGCACGTGCTAAAATGGCTTGAACATCTGCCTTGACATAATAGAGTTTCTGAATCTCCAGCCTGATGATATATAACTTTGGGTAGTCGCCAGACACCTGAAGACTTCCAGTGAGATTCAGCTTCTCTTACATGTAAGTGTAGTGATATATAGCTAAGATTTCTTGCCAGTGTCGGACCCGGCCAGGATATAAAAAGGAGATCAATTTTTTTTTATTTTTTTTTTTTATTTTTTTTATTTGAACTTTACTTGGTAAAAACCAAGAGATCAATTTGTTATGACACAGGTCAACCAAATGCCCGCTCCCATTGTCCTGCAGCATAAAGTATTATGAGCACATAAAATACACTTCTTTGAGTTGTACAAATGTACCGTCAAGACACAAAACCAAAGAAGCAGTGTTATAAGGGTATATGCTTGCTGTCATTAATTTACAAGGCTAAGCCATTTGTCTTTGAGTGAGATTTCTTAAACAGTGTTAAAAAGAAAAACGAATGACTTTGTGATTCTAATTGTTGTTTGGAAGGTTAATTTGCTAAATGGGACCAGATGCCCCTATTGCAGTGAAATGACTCAAACATTTGTACTTACCGTGAAAAAATAGTCCCAGGCAAAGGACTGACATTCACTGCCCCACACTGAGCACCAACCTCACAACATTTAAATAATACGAGGCAATATTACCCAACCAAACAATATGCATTGTATCAACTATGTATGGATACAATCAATCTTTGGTCCTGGCAGAATATGTGCCTTGCATGTTTGTTCTTCTTAAACAGAACAGGAAAAAGGATGCAAAGTAACTGCTGAATATGAACATTCCTAAGCCTGTCATAGCTAGAAATGGAGAAAATTATGATACACGTTTCTCACCTTGCACCGTTCCGTCATGGGCACTCCTGTTTCTTAAAAATATGGCAAAAGAGAGTTCTCAAATCGTGTTATCTACTTTCTGGCATTTGTAATGCACAGCAATTTCCATACTTGTACAAATATAAACTTGAGCATGTATGGCTGTACTTCATTAACACTGTCACAGAACCCAAAGGTGTCTGTGTGATAGTCACCTACTTGTAGTCATTGTTTGACACGTGTAGGTATATGTGCACTATGTATATTATGAATAATATTTGTCAATCCTCAATAAAGGTGTTAGATACCTTGCAACATAAAGCAAATCACAACCTCCTGTTTGGGTCGGTGTTGGGAGAATCACAGATATTTGCTTTAGCAGTAGTTCTGCAGAGGCTTCCAACGAATTCCTGTTTAGTAGATGACAGCACTTCAAATATTTGAACAGCTCCTCTGCATACTTGCACATTGTCACATGAGCTTCCACCACCCTTCAGAGAAGGTAAGCACTTCTCAACCAGATATGTGTTTACTCTTTTACTCAGACTTCATTTGCATTCAGCGTAGGCAGACCAACTGGTGACCTTATTTTAGTGTATCTAATGGAGTAAACTGGCATTGCCCTAGTGCTGATAGCTCACAGGTGGTTTATTTCTCTCCTGTGCTGTTTTATTTTTCTGTGGGATTGCATCTGAAACTAATAAGTTAATGTCATTTTCACATATTTTGCGAGTTGTCGCACAGACAACTTTGAGGACCCTCTGAACAAATAAATGAAGGTACCCCAAGACTCTTTGGTGGGGCCACCTTTACCTTCACGTTACAGCCACAGCCCATAGCATGATATGTTGATAGAGAAACTGCAATCCACATCCCTGGGGGGTAGAAGGTATCATAGTCTGTGTGAAGAGCTGCTGGTGTAGCAGAGTCACAGGGGAAGATCCATGTTTCTGTGATAGCAAGACGCGATGGTTGAAGGTGATAGTAGTCAAAGAAGCTCATTTTCAATGAGCCCGTGAAGTGACTTAATAGCATAAAAGCCTTGCCTAAGTCTTTTAAGCCATTCATTCACATCACAGCTTATTTCCATGTATTTTATTTTTTGGCCATTTGTATGGAGCCTCCACACAGGTGTTTCCTATTTGTATGATGGAGAGGAGGGGTAGAAAGTAACTGATGTTTCAGCCTCTCCCTTTTTCCCTGTCATAAAAATATGACAGCATTTGAATTGACATGCAATTTTATCCCGGCACAAATGCTGTGGATTCCTATGGAGTGCACTAGCTTTTTACACCAGGCGGACTCTACACCAGGAACATGAAAAACATGGGGATCCTTTCCTGTCAGGAATTATACTACACACTCATTGATTGCTAATACATTGCTACCAGAGCATTGATTAGAACAAATTCATATTGCAAATTGTATGCAAAGCATTTCATCACAGATTTAAAAAAAATGTATTTTCACGTAGAAATGTAAAACTGCATCATATTAACAATACACCAAACGCCACAACAAATGAGAAAACGTATAATTCCAAAAATGGATGGACGATGGAATCTAAATTAAAAACAGAATACCCATTATGAAGTGACGCATGTGAAAACCATATGAAATAACACCTACACCACAATCTACATATGTTTGATAAATAAAATATTGACATTTCATTTCTTTTGATAAAGACAAGCCCAATTTCACATCACCAAAACACTGCAACCATTAATTAATTGCAGTTCATAGACCCAACATGTTTCTGTTCCCAATACATTGCATAATATGCTTCAGGGGCAGTTTTCTATTTTCATACTCTCTTCTATAACAATGAATTCTTTGGTGGCAATCTGCAATACAAAATACACATAGTATTGTTCATGGAAGTGTAGAAAATGCCTCACACAGACATATATTTAATTTCTTGTTTCTTCACACATAGTTAATCAGTGCATTGTGATGACCTGTTTAATTCACCCATGTAGGGTCATCTTGGCAAAAACCAAATTCGAATGCCATTTACAAACAAACCCTTATCCAGGACGCTGCAATATGTATTCAGACTCCAGACGAATCCATTGTAAATGCTGCTTGCGATGGTACATGTCAGGCAGTGTTTACTCAATTTGCACGGCAGAGTACAAAAGACCGGGTTACTCCACTTCTAGGAGAGGGCATAAAGATGAGGGCCTGGGAAGGATAGTGGTAAGAATGTCAAACCAGGAAAAGACCAGTGCATGGTCAGATGAAATATGTCACATTTCTTTATCTAAGTAATAGGGGATTTAAATTAGCAAAAAAGAATCAACAGTCAACCCTGATGACATTGTTGTTGGAATACATTCCCAAAACAGATGAAGAGTACAGCTAGTAAAAAGCAGGCAAAAGTGAACCGGTGCAGTCAAATTAGGGTCGGAGCATTATTTGGGGATCACTAGGGGTCGCAACTGCGGCCCTAGCATCCCTGTGCTTCCCCCGGCAATGCCTCTCCATTATTTCATTTTGAAATCTGAGGCCTCCCCCCCAACAGGACATGAATGGCTCTGGCTCCTGTGCTCTGCTTTGCATGACTGGAACCAAAGCTAGCTCTTTGTGTGCATGATGAAGTATGGGAGCCAGAGTCCTGCCTGCAGAGGAGGAGCAACACGTTCTGGAAGGTAAGGACCTTTATTTTTTTAATGTAAAAGTGTATGTGGTAGTGTGTGTGTGTGTGTATATTATGCAATGTATGTGTGTGTATATAGTATGTAATGTATGTGAATGAGTTCATGATGTTTGGGTAGCTGAGCGTGCTTATGAATGGTGAATGAGTGCATGTGTAAATGAGCAAGTGGTGTGTGAATGTGCATGCTTGTGTTAAATACCTGGAATTCTTACCAGTAATCTTTATTACTCCTAGGCCCACTCTTCCTTGCTCCAATACTTGCCTATAAAGCACCTTGTCTCATGCATAATTACTGCGACGAAGAACAGGGACATTGAGTGAATACTGGGCTGAGAAGTTGATTTTGGGGGTTGGAGGAGGATAGTGGGAGGGATGGAGAGAGGATGTGTGGGAAGGATGGGACAGGAGAGGGGTGCACTAATACACAAAGATCATCAATGAAAAAGTAGGCATAATATGTATTAGTGGCTAGACTGGCATTTTCGTACTGCTGTCTAATTATTTCTTAATGTGGCATGACATTTTGACTGGGCATCTATAATAATGTAAGCATGGTAAGTGTTATTACCTGTATAGCTGGCCTTTGGGTGTACCAAGTATAGCCTTTTCTTACTGTGTCATGGCATATTTTCTGGGCATGTATAATTAAGTAATCATTGTGCATGTTATTACGTTACTAGACTGGCCTTTTGGTGCAGATCGTTTAGCAATTCCTTACCGTGGCATGACTATTTGTACTGGGCATCTCTGATAAAGCAATCATGATACGTGTAATTACCTGGCCAGACTGACATTTTGGTGCAGCCAGTGTATCCGGGCATCTATGATAAAGTAAGCATGTTAAGTTTTATTACGTGGTTAGATTGACAGTTTGGTGCAACCTATCTAGCCTATCTTGGTATGTCTTACTGTGGCATTGCATGAAATTGTTTACTGTGCATCATCAAAGCTACAACTGACATGATACGTGTTATTACATGTCTTGCCTACTGTAAGAGGATTCAATTCAACACTACAGCTAAGTCAACGCCTAGTCTATAATACTGAATGAAAACCCTTATTGATATATCTTTATGTCCAGTTCATGCGTTCTGGATGACTACTCCTATATAACACCCCTCTCTTGGAATCCCCCTGACCCCACTGAGCCAAGAAGTAGTTCTGTTTTGCAAGTTTAAAAGGTTTATTTGATAATTTAAAATATATATAGATATCACACTTTATAATAAATTAATAATTGAATAGCACACTTAATCTGATATGATAAAGATCAACAACTGAGAATCTGGCACTAGCACACTTCTTATAATCACTAATGAGTTGACATGAAATGGATAAGGTAGCACACTGGTAAATAGGAACAAAAGTATAATGTGGTAGAGGATGCTTTATGTAAGCTCAGGTGGATGCAATATTCAATGAATGCAGTACAGAAAATACTCAATATGATTTCAACCAAACAATTTAATCACTTTTCTCTGGCAATCCCCTCCCCTCCCTTGATGCAAGGCAAGGAAATGGAAGGAAAACACACAGTTCTCAGAAATGCAATCAATGTAAATCAGTTCACCCCAGCAAGCTTACACTACAGAAAACAGATAGGAGTTTTGAAAACACAGGCAAAATGCTTTGATATGTGCTAGCAAAGGATGAAAAATATGCTGGAAATGCTTTTAATTCCCTTTCAGAGGTTCAGGGTGAGTGGTATCTAGTTAATATTAGTCCAGGCTCACACTAGCAATGAGGCAGGGATAGTTAGCAGGTTAAACGAATTTCTGGCAAATGGAAGGCAAGCAGCAGCTGATTTTACATGTGGAGAAATTTGCAAATCGTGGTAAAATTCGCGGATGCGTGTTCCGCGATTGCGGTAAAACTATAAGGGGTAGGAATGTGGTTCTTGGTGCGATTCAAAGCTAAGATTCTAAGCTTTCAAATGAAAGTTACTGCAAGTCTCTAGCACAAACGGTTGCGGAGATATGAGCGATTTTGTGAAGGTCGTTTTTCAGATTTGAAATTTTAAAGTTCAAAAAGACAAGTGCAGCTTGCAACTAGGAAATGACAAGTGACAGCTTTACAAATGACAGGTGACAGTTAGGAGGCAGTTCTACTTAGATTAAATAGATTGAATTATATTATTTTAACTAGGAGATTGGTTCTGCACAGTTTTCTAGGTACTCACACTATATTCTTGAGTGAAATGGGCCTCGCCATGGATCTGGTCAGGTTTTAAACTCGCCTCTGGTCTCTGCACTTCACAGTGATCTGGGTCAGCTCTCTCTGGTTCTCTGGTCTGGGTCTCTAGTTCTGGATAGATTGAAGTCTCTAGTTTGGCTCTCTGGAGGTTTATGAATTTGAAGTCTGGATCTCTGGATGTTGTATGGTCCGGCAGAGCGCGTTGCAGCAAATGGAATTGAAGGTCCCTGTCTGTCCTGACTGTCTGCTTTTATGTGTTTAGAATGTGGGTGTGTTCTAGCATCACTGACCCTACCTCTCTCTCAGCTTCTAATTGGTCAAACTTCCATTTATCATTTGATTGGGGAATGAACTGTGAGTCAGAGGGATGTCATTTTATGGCTTGCAGATAGGACACTCCTCTGTCAGATTGCACACATTCTATATTTGATAATAAAAGACATATTTCACAGTTACACAGTTGCTTGAAATTACATATACATGGTGTGGCTGAATTTAGCCATGTCTCTGTCCAAATCTGCTGTTTCTAAGAGCTTGCATTCAGAAATGGCACATAATTGACTTTTTAACTGATTTTTCACTTTCTGACATTGACCCAACTTTACATACATGTGTGCAGGGAGTATGGACATTAACTGATGAAGTTTCAGATTTTTAACATGCATACATTTAGAGTAATATCCACTTTTCCGCTAAAACCCCCCTGAACACGCCACCGGGTCGAAAAACCTCTTAAAATGTGGGCAGAAAAATCACAAGAATTATGGTGTCATTTATAAAATTTTCACATGTCCGCTCTATGAGTTATTCATCTTTTTCTAAACAATATTCTGGCTACAAAGGGGTGTGGTTTCCCCTCAGCACAAGGTAGAAATACTGGTTTATCCAGTTCTGCCAAGCCAGCTTCTCTCACAGGCAGTGCTCCTCCCAGCTTCTGCCAAGAGGAAGCTACATTTTACGACCGCTGTAATAAAACCTTTGCCTGAGTCAGGAGAGGCTCATTGTTCAAGAGGAAGCCATTTATGATCCTCTCAATAAACCCTCTGCCTGGGTGAAGGGAGTTGCATTGTTCACTCTCCTGCAGAGCACAGGTAATTCAATTATCAGAAAGATGGCATATCCTTAGTGTGAGCAGCAAAAGGGCAGCTAGGCCTGGGAACACAGCTGTGACTCAAGTTTCACTCCTGATGGGGGTAGTTGCCAGGCAGAATTCAGTTCCTTAAGCCGGGTTTCACATAAAATGTCACTTTTTGTTCCCCAGTTTCTGCCTTCAAATAAAACTAAACATTTTCACATATGCAGCTAGAAGGCTGATTCTAAGTGCAAAACTATGGCATTTCAACAGTTACAAAGGCATGTGACACCAAACATAGGTCACTCATTTAATCTAAACATTTTCGATTTTAGTGTCTTTAAATCCAGTGCAACTTAAACTGCTGACTCCATAGCTCAGCCAGTTTTGTTATAAGCATTGTTCTGGGCTCTTCATTTCCCAGATTTTGTAGGCACACAACACTCCATTCTACCAAATGTCTGCTGGTGTCCAGTGAGTTTTTAGATGTGTTGCAATGTTTAAAATAGACAGTTTGAGCCTGCCTTCAGAGAAACACAGGGTGGTTTTAAACTGCCGGCTTTTGGATAGTGGTGAGTACTGGTACTGCACCCATTTTTGGGATTTAAGAAAATGAATTCCCAACAATTCTAGGTTGCATTTGGCAATCAGCATTGCCATTCCCAATGGTTTCAGACTACTGTGCGGGTAGTCCAATGGTGGTTTTAAAGCGCTTTGAAGCTAACCGGCGCTACTGTTTTTCCTTTGGCAACCCATTTCCCTCATGGCAACCCGGCCTTTCATTCTCGCACTGGTGGGTGGCAAGTGAGGCAACCATTTTGGTGGGCGCACAAACTGCGCAGCTTTCCTGGATTTCGGCGCACATGTGGGTTTTCCGCCATCTTGAATTTTCTAAGCCCACAGCACCAAATGTTGTAGCATGATAGCTTAAACGTGGGTCAGGACACCCAACAAGCCCCCCCACGCAACTGCACTTTGAATTTGAGTCGATGGGGAGTCGCGTGCCCAAGGGTTTTGACCCACGCACCGGTCTGTCCGCATAATCTTCTTCCTACTCTGTAGATGGCACAGTTCAGCATCTTCTTCTCCATCCGGTACTGATCGATCGGTTCTCCTCGCCGGTCCTGATGGGAATATTGGGCGGTACACTGGGCCCATTGGATCTTCATTCCCGGTCTCCGGATCGTCCTCCTTGGCCAGTCTCAAGGTCTTCTTTCTCCTAGGACGACAAAGGAAGAGCGGCAATACCTACTCATAGACGTTTTTCCACCACTGTTGAGATGGTGGGACAGCATATGCATTTCATCATGACGAAACATTACATTCTTATTTTGATAAAAAACAGTATAACTAAGAGACAGTTTCATGCAAATCACAATATTTTAGAGACTAGATGTGGTATGTTTTATGATTGGAACTGAATTAGTCTGAGACAGTACCCGCTAGGATTCCAGAGGATTCCTCCAGTTGTTGCAGAGTGTGCCTGGTATGGCAACATTTCAACTGGTTTATGTGGACCCACTTGTCTTCCCCCTCTGCCGAACCGCCTTTGGGGATGTGGATTTTGTAGGCCACAGGTGAGATCTTGTCGATGATCTCAAAGGGTCCTTTCCATGTAGGCAAAAATTTGCGCTGCTTGGCCTGGTTCCTTTGGAAGTTGTATAGATAGACCCGGTCCCCCACCTGATATTCCTTCCTGGAAGTTTTCAGGTCGTAGTGGGTCTTCATGCTATCAGCTGATCTTTCTAGATTCCGCTGAGCATAAGCAAAAGCATGTTGGAGGTGTTTCCTTAAATTCTCCACATACTCATGAGTAGTGGAGGCATTTATCAGTGTCTGCTCTTGGGTCCTATAGAGCAAATGCTGAGGAAGCACCATCTTGTGCCCAGTCATCAACTCAAATGGTGACATTTTGGTTGCAGATGAAGGGGTAGATCTGATGGCCATTAGGACCAGAGGTAATCGGATATCCCAACTTAGCCCAGAATCTGCCACAAACTTCTTTAATATGCTCACAATGGTTCGGTTATATCTCTCTACTGCCCCAGAAGAAGCTGGCCGATAAGCAATATGCAACTTCCTTTTGACCCCCAGTATCTCCCACATCTTTGTCATTACTTCACTGGTGAAGTGGCTACCTCTGTCTGACTCAATCCTTTGAGGTAGACCAAAACGGGAAAAGATGTGGTTAATCATCAAGGCAGCTGCAGTTTCTGCCTTGCAGTTTGGGGCTGGGAGACATTCCACCCACTTGGTAAACAAGCATGTCACAGTCAACATGTACTTATTCCCCCTAGCCGAGCGAATCACAGGGCCTACAAAGTCGATTTGTAAATCTGACCATGGCAGTGTCATCCCCCGCTTTTGTAAAGGCGCCCGGTGTGTGAGGGATGTCGGCTGAAATTGTGCACACACAAGACAACCCTTCAAATATTGGTTGAGGTCCTGGCCCATGTGTGGCCAGTATGCAACCTCTCTTAAGATTTCCAGTGTTGTGTGAAACCCCCTATGACCGGCGGTGGCCGCATCATGGGCGTGACTTAACATCAGGCTTCGGAATGAGGTAGGAACCACCCACTGATCGTGGCCAGCTTTGGATTTCCTTACCAGCAAACCGTCTTGGATCCGGAACATTTTTGGACATTTCATCAACACTCTTAGGTCCTCTTTCCCAATGTAATCGGTATCCGTCAGGGGAAAGTTCTCGGGGTCCTCAAGGTGCTGGTAAAATTTACCAATTATTGGCTCCCCCTTCTGAGCAGTAATCAAATCAGCATCAGGGGTCTCCTTACTCCATTGTGCAATTGAAAGGTCGTTGTGAGCATTTGTCTGGGACCTAGTGATGGCAGTGACCTGGATTTCCCCCAACAGGGACTCAATCTCAATTAGATCCCCTTGGATGGCCCCGGTTTTGGCCAGCTGATCAGCTAAGTCATTTCCAATTTTGTCTGGTCCCTCTACTTTGTAATGACCCTTGATCTTTTTCCAATAGATGGTCATTTCATTCGAGGTGACCAGATCATCAATGTTTTGGATCAACTTCCCATGTTTCAAGGGTTTGTTGTTAGCACATAACATGCCTCTGGTTTTCCAATTAACCAGGTGCTCCACGAACCCGTTCCGTACATAATCCGAATCTGTGATTCTGACCAGTTCGCGGAGTTGATGCTGGACAGCAGTGAGGATGGCCTGATGCACAGCCATCAATTCTGCCACCTGACTACTTCGGGGACCAATTTTGTATCCAGCGGAGGGTTCTGGGCACTCATTCACCCATGCATTCCCTACGCCAGCCACCAGTTCTTTCTCCCCGTTGTTGTCAACATGGTAAGAGCATCCATCCACATAGACAGTGGGCATTCCCTCACACTTGTCCTCTTCAAAGACTTTGTGTGGGGAATTAAGGTATGCCTCCGTGTTGTCCTTGATTTTTAGACTTTCGTCCTCGAGACAGTTTTCTCTGGCACAATCATGCAAGTCAGCCAGACCTTGCGCGAGGGGACTCTTCTTGTTTTGGCCATATCGGACCTCCACAGGAAAGCCTTGCATTGACAGAATCCAGGAAGTAATTCGGGAATTACTCACATTTCCGGCCCGGATTCTGTCACTTTGGAGATATTGCAGAGGCTGGTGTGGAGTCTCCACTATGATGTGTTCCCCCTGGATAAACGGGCGGTAATTCTTCAATGCCCACACCGTTGCCAGGAGTGCCTTCTCACAATCGTTGAATTTTTCCTCCACAGAGGATAAAGTTTTGCTCGCATAGGAGATTACTTTATTGACCTTGTCATGCTTTTGGTATAATACGGCCGTCAAGCACGTATTAGAGAACCCTGTCTCCAGGAAGAACTCCTTGTTTCTGACAGGGTAAGCTAGGCAAGGCGCTTGTGAGAGGCTTCTCTTGAGTTGTCTTACTGCCTCGGATTGTTCTGGACCCCATTCCCACTTGACCCCCCCCTTTAGGAGATGAATCAGGGGTCGGGTGATCTCTGCGTAGCCCTCAATGAACTTTCTGCTGTAATTAGTCAGTCCAAGGAGGCTCCTTAGTTCCCGCAGAGTTGTGGGGTCTTTCAGTTTCTGAAGTGCTTCCACTTTCTTTTCCTGGGGACAGAGGCCCTGAGGAGTAATCTCATGCCCCAAGAAATTAACACGGGTTCTACACCACTGTGCTTTCTGAAAGGAAAGTTTTGCTCCGGCGGCCCTCAACTGGGTCAGAACATAATGGATCTCCGCTATGTGTTCCTCCACAGATGAACTTTTGATGAGGACATCATCTACATAAGCCAGGTTACCCCTCGCACCCAGGTCGGGCATGGCCTTATGTAGGAAAATGTTGAATTCATTGCCGGAGTTGAGGTATCCGAAGGGAGTCCGGGTCCATGTGTACTGCTGGCCCCCAAAGGTAAAAGCCAGTTTGTATTGGTCCTCCCTGCTGACAGGCACGGTCCAGTATCCATTGGTCAGGTCTATTGCAGTGAATACTTGTGACCCCTGAATCTGGGCCAGCCCTTGGTCAATGTAGGGCAGAGGCCATCGGGAAGTATGGACCCGTTTGTTGAGCTCCCTAAGGTCGGCGCAGAGTCTCCACTGGCCGTTTGGCTTCAATATTCCCAGCACCGGATTATTGAAGGTGCTGTGGACAGGACGGATTATTCCCCGGGACTCAAGGTTCTTAATTATTTCAGTAAGGGACTCCATTGATGCGAGAGGCAAGCGATATTGCTTCACAAACACAGGAGTCATGCCAGGGTCCGTGGGGATTGTTGTTGTGTGGATGTCGGTGCGACCACAGTCATATGAGTCTACCGCAAAGAGATCTTGGAAATCCAAGAAAACTTGTTTCAACTTTTGCTTTTGTTCCAGAGTCACACAGGCATCAGCTAGGTTGACTCTCTCTTCCACCATCTGCCTGAAGCCTGGAAAGACTTCTGGTTTGGCTATCTCCGTGGCCTCCTCCAGCTGGGTGGAGAAGTCCCTGGTCAGAGTGCTGATTTGGACCGGAGGCTTCAGGTGGGAAAGGCAGCCCTCATGCACCTGGAAAATCACCTCATCCCTCCTGAAGTCACAAGTCACATCTTCCTTACCATAGGGGCAGGAAGTGTACACCAGGAAGTTCCCCCCATGCCGGGTAAAAATCCTGTCTGGTGTTGCGTTGTCATCACTGTCACTGTCAAAACAGTCCTTGGGGATTGGTCCTAACAGTTCATTTACTAAGTCGATGGAAAAATGTCGGTCATCAACCGCCATTCCAATAATGGTGCCTGCGGCTAGAGTAATACTCTTTAAGTCGCTGTTATCCACCTCTATTAGAATGGTGTCATGTTCTATATTGACTAATGGAGTTGGGTTTACCCCCAACCCTTGCTGTTGGAGAGAAGCGTTTAGATGTATGTAAGCATCAGGGTTTTTCAACTCTTGTCCCCTTTTAACTTTCACTTCCAGGGAGAATTGTCGGGTCCTTTCTGGGATGGTGACTTCCTCTTTAACCTGAATTTCAACTGCATAAGGGAGCAATTGAGCTGACCTAAATGCTTTTTCTGGATCATCAAAGCCCATGGGATTATCCGCTAATCGGGACCAAGCTTTGAAGTTTATTAGGTCCAAACTAATGGCAAAGCGATTGAGAATGTCACTGCCTAAGTAAAAGGCTGCGGGGACGTCTCGCACGACCCAACAATTGTGGACTATGCTCTTGTTGCCAATGGAGATTTTGAGCATACACCTGCTTGGCAGGAGATGTTTGGAATTAGGTGCTTCCAGGTCCATTTCCCATTTGTCTATCAGTTTGAAGGGGGGAATGGCTGGATCTTTTGGGAGTTGGCGAAACATGGCTTCGCTGATGAAGCTCTTACCGTTGTTCACACACACTCGAGCGAGAACAGAGTCCTTCCCATCATTTAACTGAACATGGATGAACAACTGCTCTCCAATTTGCTGAATATCAGCCAGGCTCTGAGCTGATTTCACATCTTTCTGGACTATAGGAGTGGGAGTTTCAGATTGTGGATTGGTATAGAATTTCAAAGTGTTTCCTTCCAGCGTGGAATACCACTTTAGACTGGAAGGAAGGTTGATTTTCAGAAATAGAGAGGACCCCCCATCACCAGTCTGTTGTCCTACTGCTATGACTGTCACGTCTGGAATTTGGTGGTTCTGGAAGTGAAATTCTACTTGGTCAGATGTTTGTTCAACCATGTGGCAGGTGCCGTTTAAACTAACATGGTTGACACTCTGTTTTAATTTTATGGGTCGGCTAGTCTGGGTCCAGAGGACCTTGTTTACGCAATCAATTAGGGGTGACAACCTTCTCAGGAGGTCATTCCCTAGTAAACAAGGGGTGCCCTCCGGGGTCACAACTATGACCGGGTGTTTCAACTTATGTCGCCCAATTTTAATGTCCAAGTCTGCAGTCCCCTCAACGGGAATTTCCTTCCCGTCAAAGTTCTGTAGTTGTCCCGGAAGAGAGGTGAGAGGAATTTGGTAATTCTCTCCCCTTCCTGCATTCAGTTCGTCAAAGGCCCTTCTGGACAGAAGGGTAGCTTGAGATCCAGTGTCCACCAGTGCCGAGATTGTACCCTGCCCCTGTACTTGTACCGGGGCATAATATCTTCCCTCCTTCTCCTCAAGGGGGCACAGGTAATGTACATTTTTGGACAACTGGTGGGCTAACTTTCTGGTTTTGGACATTGCTAGCGAAGAGATTTGGGCAGAATTCTGTGGAGAGTCTTGGGAATCTGAAAGAAAAATTTGGCAACTGGAGATCAGAGCCATTGTGGGTTCCCCTGGTTCCAGTTCTGGGCCGCCCCCCCCTTTTTGGAGGCAGTCCCCAGTATGGGTTTGAACCCGGGGATTTTCTTGCTGTTGGTTCTGGGATGAGATGGTGGGCGGCGGTAGCTCAGTCTCCACATCTCCCCAGTCTGGATTTGCATTCCTAGGGACCCATTTTTCTTTGGGAGGAGTTCCCCCCTCTCTGAAGGAGAAGATCCTTTTCTCAGGATCCTCTGAGGATCCCTCTCCCTCAAATTGCAAGATCTGTACCTCCTCCTCAAACTGAGTCTGTTTTGGTCTTTTGTTTCTCCTACCCCCCCTCTGCTCCTTAGGAGGCAGACTTTCAGGGGCAAGAGATTTTGTTTCCGGTTCCTGGGTTTCCATGGGCTGTTTACAAGTGAGGAAGGAAGCTTCCTCCAAGGCTTTACACCCCCCTTCCCCTTGTGCCTCCTCCCTGGGAACCGGTGAGTTATCGGGGTGCTGCCCCCGTCATTGTTCTGGAGCACCAGGTCCAGAGTTGGGTGCGTTCTGCGCCGGCATGCTGATCTGAGGGTTCTGCTGAGCCCTCAGTATGTGACCCATATCCCGCGCCATGTTTTGAAACTGGCGCTCTAACTGGGAAACCCGCTCAGGCTGATACGGGGCCCTGTTTTCTCCCCTGGGCTGATCCCGGGAAGGGTAGCTGTCCCTCCTCTGGTAATACCCCGGGTTGGGAAGATTTGGGTACCCCTCCACCCTTGGCCTCCCCTCTCCCGGATTCAGTGGTCTGGGCTCAGGGAATTGGGGAAAGAAGGATGGATGATTTTTTTGGGGCTGAAAGTCGGGTGGATATCTGGGGAAAAAGTTCTGCCCAGGGTTTGGTAAATGTCTGCCCTCCTGTGGGAAGCTTGGAGGGAAGTTCCCTGGGTTAGGTGCTTGGCTGGATCCCCCCCCCTTGGGCTGGAGGAGTCCACACATAACCCAGGATGGGTCGATTTCCCTTGTAACGGGGACTTACATAATCAGAAGAGCGAGGGACCCCATTTGTGGGGCTGCCTCCTTGGCTCCCGGTCTGTGACTGACCCGAGGACCTCCTGGGCCTAGCATTATTAGGTGCAGGTAGGTTTTTAGGCCCCCCCATCTCCAAATCCAAAACGGGGGTGACCTTTACCTCTGCCACCTTGGCAGCAGCAGGGGTGCTGTTGGCTTTGGGGTTTTTCTGGGCATTACTTTTGCTATCTATCGGTTTCTGCACCTCATAGATCCGGGTAGCCTGTTCAATGACCCAATCTAAGGATCTTTTCTCGTGAAAATCCCTCACGAGCTGGGTCATGATGTATTTGGGCAAGGCATGGAAAAACGTATTTATGAACTCTCTACTATCTGTGCGCACCCTTCTTGTGGTCTGTGCAAAAGCACGCTTTAACTCCTGCACAAATTCTTGTGGGGCCTGATCCTCCCCACATTGCAAATTGTAGGCTGCCTTGCGAGCCTCTTGAGGATTTCTGTGAACAGAAAAATGTTTCAGGATGGCCGCCTTATATGTGGACCATCTTAAATGATTTTGGTCCTCCAGCCCCGCAAAGAAACTGGAGTATTCCGGGGAGAATGTCCACTTTACATATTGAATACAGCTTTGGCTGTCCTTCAAATGGAAAGTCTCCATCATTTGTTCAAACAACTCTAAGTGCTCCCAAACAGAATACTTAGCGTTCTTATGGTAAGGCGTGATGACGCTCCTGATCGCCTTAATCTGCTTTAAGGGGTCCTTAAGCAAGGCCCTTTTTGCCTTATTGGCCTTTTTGGTTCGGGTAACCCTTGTCCATTCATCCTCGGACTCAGAGGCACTGCTCCCAGAGGTTCCCGTCTGATCTTCCAGGTTTTCCCGGATTCTGCGAGCCTGGGAATGGCTGGCAGAATGTGGGGACCTGGTCTCCTGTGTCCTGCGCAGTTCAGAGGAGTCTTCAGATTCCTCCTTGCTGCCAGGATTTGATGGGTACCCCCTCCACTGACCTAACTGGGCAGAGGTTTTCAGGATGCCCTTAATGGGCCTACTCTCCTGGGGTTGCCCACTGAACTGTACTGTACTTGGGTGCCCATACCCGGATGCCCACCCCTCCATTCCTGAGTGGTACTGGCCTATGAGCCCCATACTCTTAGCTGGATAGTAATCTGCCATCCCTGTGGCCCTGTGCTCATGTGCGCCAGGGGACATGGGGGTGGCAGAGTCCAGGGACTGAGAGGTATGAGGGTCTCTGGTACTAGGGCTCCTGAGGTTATGCTCCGGAGTTTCCATTTCCCAGCGAACCTCATCTCTATCCGTCCCTGCTCCCTGTTGCAATGCAAAAGCCTGCATTTGTGCCTTCAGTTCCTCAGTTAAGGCCTTACTAGACTCTATCAGTCTCTCCTGCATCGCTACCTGTTGCTGGAGCCTCTCATTGTGCTGGCAGAGAGCCTCATTTTCCCTCTGTACTTCCTGGTTGGTCCTGGAGAACTGGGCCAGTCTTTGCTGCAGGAGGGTTACCTCCTGAGCTGTGTCCCTATTGGCCTGCTCCTTTCTTGCTAGAGCATCCTCCACCCTCCTGGTGTGCTCTAGCAAGTTCTGGTGTTCTTTTTGGAGGTCACCCAGTCCCTGGTGGGCCAGGTGATTTTCTTCCATTTTTCTTTTTAAATGGCAGACTTCCTGGCCTAAGGTATCCCTTTCCTGACTAAGAGCCTGCATCTGTGCCGCCAGGTCGTCCCTTTGCCTTTGGAAGGCACCAGCATTCTGGCGCTCCTGATCAAACTCTGCCTGGGTATCCAGGTCTTTCAGAATTAGTTTGTTGCTCTCTGCCTTCACTCTATCTAGGTGGCCTTGCAGGGTGACTACCTGCTCAGCACATACCCTGTTGAAGTCCAGTTGTTGCTCCAGCTTTTTCTGGCTCTGCAGTAAGGAGTCCAAACTGTCTTGGTGCTCCTTCTGCAGGGCCAGAAATCTGGTATCCTGGTCAGCCTTTTCCTGTTGCAGTATATCCATATCCTCCTTTATTTTAGTGATGTACCGTCTGCTGTCATTTTCTGACTCCTGGCTCCTCTGCAGCCTCTGCTCAGAAGAGTCCAGATCAGATTGGGCCTTCTGTAATGCCATCTGTTGCCTATTTGCCAGATTTTGGCTTTCAGCACATCTATCCTGCATGTCTCCCACGTATAGGTACAGGTATGCTGCTATCCTGGCAATCTTATTGTGTTCCTCTTTGGCTTTAGGAGCCATATATAGTTCACTCAGGGCCACATGTAAGGGACCCTGATCTCTATATATATCTGACCCTGTTTCAGTGACCTGTCGCGTGATGGCCTGCAACCAGGCATCCTGGCCCTGTTCGGTCCATTCACCTCTCACAAATAGCTTATGCAAGAGGTGCTCTCTGGCTATTTTCATGTCTACTAAGGTCGTCATTCTAGAGATTGGTCTCTGTCCTGACTTACAGAAGTTAGTATTTTATTTTTGCAGAACAGAACTTTTCTTGGAGTGTCCCTTTTGAGGAGTGCTTTACAGCGTAACACAGCGTGGTGATCCGACCGGATATGTGTATCTGGTCAGCTGGCACGCTGTATTCATCTGCACAAATGGTAAATCTAACCCAAACGTCCGGCTCGAGCCCCCAATTTGTAAGAGGATTCAATTCAACACTACAGCTAAGTCAACGCCTAGTCTATAATACTGAATGAAAACCCTTATTGATATATCTTTATGTCCAGTTCATGCGTTCTGGATGACTACCCCTATATAACACCCCTCTCTTGGAATCCCCCTGACCCCACTGAGCCAAGAAGTAGTTCTGTTTTGCAAGTTTAAAAGGTTTATTTGATAATTTAAAATATATATATATATCACACTTTATAATAAATTAATAATTGAATAGCACACTTAATCTGATATGATAAAGATCAACAACCGAGAATCTGGCACTAGCACACTTCTTATAATCACTAATGAGTTGACATGAAATGGATAAGGTAGCACACTGGTAAATAGGAACAAAAGTATAATGTGGTAGAGGATGCTTTATGTAAGCTCAGGTGGATGCAATATTCAATGAATGCAGTACAGAAAATACTCAATATGATTTCAACCAAACAATGTAATCACTTTTCTCTGGCAATCCCCTCCCCCCCCCCTTGATGCAAGGCAAGGAAATGGAAGGAAAACACACAGTTCTCAGAAATGCAATCAATGTAAATCAGTTCACCCCAGCAAGCTTACACTACAGAAAACAGATAGGAGTTTTGAAAACACAGGCAAAATGCTTTGATATGTGCTAGCAAAGGATGAGAAATATGCTGGAAATGCTTTTAATTCCCTTTCAGAGGTTCAGGGTGAGTGGTATCTAGTTAATATTAGTCCAGGCTCACACTAGCAATGAGGCAGGGATAGTTAGCAGGTTAAACGAATTTCTGGCAAATGGAAGGCAAGCAGCAGCTGATTTTACATGTGGAGAAATTTGCAAATCGCGGTAAAATTCGCGGATGCGTGTTCCGCGATTGCGGTAAAACTATAAGGGGTAGGAATGTGGTTCTTGGTGCGATTCAAAGCTAAGATTCTAAGCTTTCAAATGAAAGTTACTGCAAGTCTCTAGCACAAACGGTTGCGGAGATATGAGCGATTTTGTGAAGGTCGTTTTTCAGATTTGAAATTTTAAAGTTCAAAAAGACAAGTGCAGCTTGCAACTAGGAAATGACAAGTGACAGCTTTACAAATGACAGGTGACAGTTAGGAGGCAGTTCTACTTAGATTAAATAGATTGAATTATATTATTTTAACTAGGAGATTGGTTCTGCACAGTTTTCTAGGTACTCACACTATATTCTTGAGTGAAATGGGCCTCGCCATGGATCTGGTCAGGTTTTAAACTCGCCTCTGGTCTCTGCACTTCACAGTGATCTGGGTCAGCTCTCTCTGGTCTGGTTCTCTAGTTCTGGATAGATTGAAGTCTCTAGTTTGGCTCTCTGGAGGTTTATGAATTTGAAGTCTGGATCTCTGGATGTTGTATGGTCCGACAGAGCGCGTTGCAGCAAATGGAATTGAAGGTCCCTGTCTGTCCTGACTGTCTGCTTTTATGTGTTTAGAATGTGGGTGTGTTCTAGCATCACTGACCCTACCTCTCTCTCAGCTTCTAATTGGTCAAACTTCCATTTATCATTTGATTGGGGAATGAACTGTGAGTCAGAGGGATGTCATTTTATGGCTTGCAGATAGGACACTCCTCTGTCAGATTGCACACATTCTATATTTGATAATAAAAGACATATTTCACAGTTACACAGTTGCTTGAAATTACATATACATGGTGTGGCTGAATTTAGCCATGTCTCTGTCCAAATCTGCTGTTTCTAAGAGCTTGCATTCAGAAATGGCACATAATTGACTTTTTAACTGATTTTTCACTTTCTGACATTGACCCAACTTTACATACATGTGTGCAGGGAGTATGGACATTAACTGATGAAGTTTCAGATTTTTAACATGCATACATTTAGAGTAATATCCACTTTTCCGCTAAAACCCCCCTGAACACGCCACCGGGTCGAAAAACCTCTTAAAATGTGGGCAGAAAAATCACAAGAATTATGGTGTCATTTATAAAATTTTCACATGTCCGCTCTATGAGTTATTCATCTTTTTCTAAACAATATTCTGGCTACAAAGGGGTGTGGTTTCCCCTCAGCACAAGGTAGAAATACTGGTTTATCCAGTTCTGCCAAGCCAGCTTCTCTCACAGGCAGTGCTCCTCCCAGCTTCTGCCAAGAGGAAGCTACATTTTACGACCGCTGTAATAAAACCTTTGCCTGAGTCAGGAGAGGCTCATTGTTCAAGAGGAAGCCATTTATGATCCTCTCAATAAACCCTCTGCCTGGGTGAAGGGAGTTGCATTGTTCACTCTCCTGCAGAGCACAGGTAATTCAATTATCAGAAAGATGGCATATCCTTAGTGTGAGCAGCAAAAGGGCAGCTAGGCCTGGGAACACAGCTGTGACTCAAGTTTCACTCCTGATGGGGGTAGTTGCCAGGCAGAATTCAGTTCCTTAAGCCGGGTTTCAGATAAAATGTCACTTTTTGTTCCCCAGTTTCTGCCTTCAAATAAAACTAAACATTTTCACATATGCAGCTAGAAGGCTGATTCTAAGTGCAAAACTATGGCATTTCAACAGTTACAAAGGCATGTGACACCAAACATAGGTCACTCATTTAATCTAAACATTTTCGATTTTAGTGTCTTTAAATCCTGTGCAACTTAAACTGCTGACTCCATAGCTCAGCCAGTTTTGTTATAAGCATTGTTCTGGGCTCTTCATTTCCCAGATTTTGTAGGCACACAACACTCCATTCTACCAAATGTCTGCTGGTGTCCAGTGAGTTTTTAGATGTGTTGCAATGTTTAAAATAGACAGTTTGAGCCTGCATTCAGAGAAACACAGGGTGGTTTTAAACTGCCGGCTTTTGGATAGTGGTGAGTACTGGTACTGCACCCATTTTTGGGATTTAAGAAAATGAATTCCCAACAATTCTAGGTTGCATTTGGCAATCAGCATTGCCATTCCCAATGGTTTCAGACTACTGTGCGGGTAGTCCAATGGTGGTTTTAAAGCGCTTTGAAGCTAACCGGCGCTACTGTTTTTCCTTTGGCAACCCATTTCCCTCATGGCAACCCGGCCTTTCATTCTCGCACTGGTGGGTGGCAAGTGAGGCAACCATTTTGGTGGGCGCACAAACTGCGCAGCTTTCCTGGATTTCGGCGCACATGTGGGTTTTCCGCCATCTTGAATTTTCTAAGCCCACAGCACCAAATGTTGTAGCATGATAGCTTAAACGTGGGTCAGGACACCCAACACTACATTGTGCAGCCAGTTTTCACATGTTTTCACAATAAAGCAGTAAGATAGATCTGTGGGTTGAGCGCGCACGGCGGAGATCTGTGTGTGATCTGCAGGTTGCAGTTTTGAATCCCGGCAAGGCTAACACAGCCTTTCATTCTTCCGAGGTTAATTAGTACCAACTTCGGTTAGAATGACAATTGTATTTAAATTACTATATAAATAACAAATCTTTATCATGAATTAAAGCATTAATGCTCCTGTGCATTGTTGGTGTCTTGAATCTATTGAATTTTTGGATACTTTAATATCATATGCAACTGGCAATGTAGGGGCTCTACTTGTCATATACTGACAATACATGACATGCAGCTATAACTGGCATAATATGGAAGTAACGGGCCATACCATGCTGAAGTAGCATATCAATGGCAGAGCCCAAGCCTATGTTAATTCTATTGGGTCTAACCCTATCATAACATCCATGTCATATGAAGGCAGCACCCTAGTTAAAATGTGTTTGGTATCTAAAATATTCTTGCCTGCATTAGTACTTATTTACTATTTTAAACATTTTACAAGTATGTATTTCTTTATGCCCCCAAACCACTTCCAGTGATGTCACCAGGGGTAGAAAGGAACTGATGCCATCCAGGTCAAAGGGCATGTGACATCACTTCCTGTGGCATTCAATTGGCATTTAAAGTAGATGGAACATCTTTTACACAAGTCTTTAGTAAAAGCAAAATCATAGGGATGGATAGTCATCAGTGCCCATTTGCTATATGGGAAAAACGCTAAGAAATTTGAGACCATTACAATATCAATGTAAAGGAAACGAGTACCTTTACATTGCCTTCCTTTTCACATATTTGATCATTTAAGCTATATTGTGGTAATGTGTTATGTTAAGTTGATTTATACCACACGCTGCTATCATTTGCATGATCTTCAGGCACTCACATTGCTCTATTAGAAAGTGGGTAGGGTAGGTTAGTGAGGGAAGAGGGATAAAATAGAGGTTGTGCTCTTATATTGGTGCTTCTAGAAGCAGGAAAAACTGGAATCTGTACGTGTCGGCTTTCTGAGTGTGTCTGGATTGTGCGCACTCTGGTTATTGTGTCCGAAGGGGCGACATCCAGTGTCTGGGTTTTTTGTTTGTGGCAGTTTGTTCTTTTGATGGATTTGTAAGTTGTGTGTTTTGTATATGGTAGGGCAGGCACATTAGTTTGTGTGAGGTATGTGTGGGGTATGCTGGAGAGGAGCAAGTAGCAGAGGTGGTTAGTGGTTAGTACAGTGTGGTTGTCTTATTGTTGGTTCCAGGATCCGTACTGTCCCTCGTCTTGTGTCCGCACTAATATCATGGGAGGTGTCGGTTTTTATGCTAATCTCGGTGAGGTTTTCAGTCGATTTCTGATGGTAAGGTTATCTTCTATCCTCCGAATGTACTTTTTTGTGTGTGTTTTGTTTCAATCACGAGGTTGTTGCTTTATCTTAGGTTTCTTCCTGGTTGGAAGCGGTTGATTTTGGCTTGGAGGAATTTGTCACCTTGTCCTCTTAGTGATATGTGGGCGATGCAGAGGGCTTTACAGTTAATACATTGTTTTACTGGGAGCCATTGTAGGCTTCTCAGGGCTGGTATGATGTGGTCTCTTCTGTTTAGTCTCAGGAGTATTCTTGCTATTTGGACATATAACCCACATCTGTCATGAGTGTGAGCTCTTAGCGGTGCTGGCTTTTCCAGAGATTGCTGTTGTATTGCTAGTCTATGCATTTGGATTTGAATTCAGCCACGCCTATAATTTTGGTGAAATCACACTAGTGTGTGCCCAGTCAGTGTAACTAAGAATTAGAAATATAATGCATATCTAAAGAATAAGGCTGGGTATCTCTAAAGTGATTCCAGATGTCAGTATTGTGGCCCACACATATTATATTTGGACACTTTTTAAGGGACTGGAGGACATACTAAAAAGGTGCTTTCTCTGGGAGGGTTTTGAGTCTCATAAACACCTGCAAAAACATATTTATTACTTTTAAAAGTAAACATGATTCCCCTTTGTGGAAGGTGAGTATACATGGTGGAGACAGTAAAGCTGGAACCTCTCGAATTTCTACCAGGTCTAAGATTTTATATTTTAATTTTAATTTTGGCTCAAAACATGCCTTTTCTGTGAGTTCAACTTCATACCTATATACAATAAGGCAAATAGAAACTAAGCTGTGGCTAGTTTGAGTAGGGGTTTGTTTAGCTAGGGTGTAGTTTGTTATGAGTATTAGTTTAGTTTAGAGTAGATTTAAGTCTGTAATAGACACGGTCAAATTAGTGAAATATGATAGAATTTTGGGGGCATTAGGACGAATGTGACTTGTTGGTAAAAGGGGACTAAACTAAACCAGTGAAAGAAGCTGAGTCAGGCAGTCACAGTTGTGTTTGTCTGGCAGAAGAGAATGTTGAAGCAACCTTAAGCACACATAAATTGTGTAGGCAGCAGAGAACATCAAAGCAGTGTTAGTGAGAACACACACACTTTGCAGGCAGGTGAAGAAGGCCAAGGCAATGCTATGCATCCATATGCGTTGTAGCTATAGGCATAGGCATAGGCGAAGGACAAGGCAGTGTGAGGCACATGCATTTGTAGGTGGAGGAGAATGTCATAGCCAGGGGCGGTCTGGGAAGGGTGGCAAGAGGGCAAGTGCCACACTGTCTAGCTGAGCTGTTTCTCCCGGGCTGCCAAAGTGAATGAGTGAGAGAACAGCCTAGGTTGGTAATGTTGGTACCACTGCACCTCATAAACCATTGGCCTGTTACATTATGATGCTCCAACCCTAATGTGACTGGACAGATTGCCAAGACTTCTACTTGCCAAGGAAATAAGTATCCATATTGTATTACAGTTTTTCATTGGTTTCATTCTGTAAGAATTCTTGCCCTTTGCTCCGGTGAATTTCATGGTCACTAGTCTGATCACAACACTGCTGACCACAGCATCCTCAGCATCCTCATCTCTCTCCTCTCCAACAGCATGGGATTACCCTCACTTTCCTGAATTGGTTTACCCCCTGCCAGGGAGTCCAGATTAACTCATTTCGTTTGAACTCACTTCCATTCTCATGAAGAATCCCCCAAGGCTCTAACCTCTCTCTTATCATCTTTCACCTTTACGTGGAGCCACTGATCCCACTCTGCAAAGATCCTGATATAGCCATCCAACAACATGCAGACAACACTCATCTCCATAATTATATAGCCAGAGTTTAGTCCTAGATGTTGACTGCATACCACAAACGTTAACCCTCCCAGAACAAATTAGTTCTCATCGATCTCCCCACTAAACAATAACTAGTCCAACAACGGACAATGGATTAATGATATATGCCTAGAGGTATACCCGCCACAACTCCCCGATTCAGCAAAATCCTTGGGCATTACCATTGACAGCAGCAGCCTGTCCTTCCAGAAACACATAGACAATGTGGCCCAAGTGGCTTGGCTCCAAATCTCCACTCCTCGCAAGATCAAATCCTTCATCCCGCCGAAAGACATATGGACTGTAGTGCAGGCCCTTGTGGTTTTACACATCAATGAGGGAAAATCCTTCCTGGCAGGGCTCTCTGTTGAGTAAAAGGCTCCCCTAAAATCTTCCACCATGCCGCACCAAACCCCATTACAAGTGTCTGGAAATTTGGCTAAATCGCCCCCAACCCCACTCCTATAGGAAATACAAAGGCTCCATCTGCGGGCAAGAAACAGTTCAAGACCACATGTATCATCTAGTGAGTAGTTACCAGTAGCATTCCAGGGCGCTTGAAGCATAATCTTCAAACTTCTTGCGAGTTAATTGAAGAACCGGTTCAAATCATAGCTCGTTTGCAAAGATAGGACCTGAAAATAATCGTCTTGTCATGCACCCGCATTCTAGAAATTTCTGCAAATTTATCAACATTTTTGTATTGAATATTGTGCTTTCCTTCTGTACAGGAAAACAAGTTTTAAAAAATGTGGGGCCAACTTGGATTTTTACCTCCACCTCTGAGTTGGCGGCAACAATTAGTAGATGTACTACAGAAAAAGTGCCTAAAATACCTTCAACGGTATTCCCATGGAATACCACTGGTGACATTTGATCAAATCCTGAATTGAGTGGATTGTAAAATTGGCAGTGTATTTGCTAAGTATTGCCAATGTTAACATTACCACCCAATTCTGAATGACCCATTAAGTATGTTATTCATAATCATCATCATCAAGTTTATTTGGATTTGCATAAAAAACAATCCATAAAACCATTACAAGATACAAAAAATATATAACAATGATATCATAATAAAAACCCATACCGCCATAAAGCCATCATAAAACAACAACAAAAACAACAAACAGAGAGAATTACAACTTCAATTAATTAATCAGTGTATAAAAACTCATTATTGGGGCAGTATATCAAGCAGTCGTTTCCTATGACAAAGTGCTGTTTTTAGGTACGAGAGTAACAACTAGCCCACTTGTGGTGGATTTACCCATAACATGTATATTAGAGCTGGCCTTTATTGTGCAATGCCTGTTTCCCTTAGTAACAGTCGTATGAGCCGTATTCTCGCCTGTACATATGCTGGGCAAAAGAGAATCAGGTGTACTAGGTCCTCCTATGGAGCTTCGCATGTTGGGCTAGATTGCTCTGCACCACCCCGGTCCAGTATGTTATTGTTTTTCATTGTCTTGCCCAGAACACTCTTATATGACAAAAAAGACACACATGCAAATCAACAACAGATTCAGGTATATAGGTGCGTAGCCACATGCAACCAGATACATCTCTCCACCTATATTTTACACTGCCACAAATACACTCAAACACATCATCACAGTCACAGAAATTGAAATATAAACACAAATACATATACAGACATGCAGCCACACATACACACAAACACTCTCCACCTTTCTTGAAAAACCGAATAAATATAATAGGTCACTCTTGCTCCCTCTCCATCATCATATCCCAGACAAGCTCCCCTCATAGTTCCTTCTGCTTCCATGAATTGAAATGTTGAGCCAATTTTCCAGGAAAGTGCACCTTGGGAGCACAATAAAAGCCACATCCCCTTGACATCTTCCGATCCACATCGTCCAAGTGCAGACCCCATGCAAAATTGCCAGCAAGACCACAACTACAGCTTCTTGTCATGTAAGTCAGGGGCTGACTGGCAAAACATGGTGGTGGGCTGTCTACATTTGAGCAATGGAAGGGTGAGTGACAGAATTGGTGACTGTGCAATGTGGTCAAAGGAAAAGAATGAAATAAAATCGAGATATGAGTAAAGGAGAGCAATAGGGGAACAGAGGTATGAAACTTATCTCTGTGTCATCAAGGATGTGGCAAAGGGAAGGACACCAAAAGGTGATAGGTAAGGAAACATGGTATATCCAACAGAACTACAACTCTGGAAATGTAGGTCAGCAGGTTGATTGACTGCTGCTGAGATCTGTACTGGACATTCATGCCACTGCACCTGATTGTCAGAAAAAGGAAATGGATCAAACCAGGACCACAAAGTGATGCATATTTGCTTTGTGAACATGTTTCAATTAGAACTTCTCGTATATTTGTCAGGTTGATTTATCATGTGACTTTGTGCTTTGAAAGTAGACACAATTGTACAGACTAAGATTATATTTATAGTGAGTTTTCATTATAATTATAGTTTGATTCTGTATATTTTCATGTACTTTCAGATATTTTCATCTCAGAAAACTGACGATCTGGAGGCTTCCCACTTGTAGATACAATGCTATTTTTTAGAGCAGATTTATTGAAGAGTGTACTACTTTAGCTCTTCAATATCTACTTTGAAAGACATGCTTTTGAGAGTTCCAATATGGAAGTTGGGATAGCAGAAGATGAGGCCTCCTCTACTCTCTTGATTGGAAACAGTGGAACCAGGAAGACAGGGCTCAAATCCCTCATTCCACACTTCACACATATGATCTGAGCAAATCACTTTTCATCACTGTGTCTTATTTTCCTTAGCTACCTATATAGAATGTCTCACTCATATGGGTTTATTTATTTATGTATTTATGTCTATAAAGGAGCAACAATGCTCTTTTGATCACACACGAACGTAAAATAGATAAGAAAACCGATTTGACAGAAAGCAATGATCTACTTACAATAGGGTGAGTTTGAGGGACAATCTGACCAGGCTGTGGAGGGGAGTAAATGGAACAGTCACCAGGGACAATACATAAGTGCACATACATAAAGGAAAACCACTGTTGGACATTTTTAAGTGCAGGTAGACAGTCAGGCCAGCTGTGCTCAGCGTGTGACCATGCTGAGTGAAGTACCAGAGTGTAGGAAGGTGCAGATGAGGGATAGAGGCAGGTTAGAGGTGAGGACAAATGTTAGCTAGCAAACAAGTTCTACAGTGTTACTCCATAAATATTGACCATTTAATTAATACATACTGGTCAGGAGGCAGGTTACCAAGTGAGGGTCTGATCATGTGTAGGGTAGGGAGGGGGTAAACAAAGTTCCAGGTATGTGTTTTGTGTTGTAGGCTGGATATCCAGAAAGCTTGGTATGGGTCTTTTGCCTTGCCAGCTCACAATTTGCTCTGAGAGAGTAGCCAAACCCTCCGGCCCTGCTATAACTTGGCTCTAATAAGGAATTGCCACCTCTGCATTGATCAAAAAACTAAAGATGGAATCAGATGGGATGGGAGGAGATGTAACCTGCTGTCAGATTCAAAACTGGGACACAGGGAAATCTGGGCTCAAACCACAACTTTCCCATTTAACCAATTATATTATCCTGGCACAATCATTTTACTATGTTTGGTAAGTGGGAGAGTTTCGGGGGGACCTAGTCTCTAAGAAAGCATAAACAAAAGTTATGTTGTATAAAAGGAAATCAATGTCAATAATGTCTACTATATACATATACTAAATTTACTTGAGACTTTGTGGGCGAAGAGGTTGGCATTGGGTTTACTTGTTCTGGAAGTTGGAACACTCTACTGTGCCATGGGCCAGAAAATGATATTTGCCTCCCACGCCAAAGGTTCCCAGTTCTCCCCTGGCCATATCAGTTTGTTGTGTAGGCATAGGAGAACTCCAAAGCAGTGTAAGGCATACTTCAGGTTATGAAACCATTGTCATCATAGGCATTTCGAAGTCAGAGGAATTGTGAAAGAAGAGTTACACCCAGGTGCATTTTGTAGGCAGCAGATAACACAACAGCAGAGTTTGAAAAGCCCAAAGCAGCATTAGGCCCCCCCTTTTTTTGCTATGCAGGGATTATCATAAATCCCCAAATAACTAATGCATTAATAACAAATCCAAAATTACCACAAATCCAAAATTACCACAAAACCCCTGCTAAAACACCAATGTGTAAGCATGCCCTACCCTTTATTCTCCACAATCAAACAAATCCCACAAAAGAACAAGGGATAAACTGGGCCTGTTATCTCCTGGTCAAAATCCTTCTTACAAGTTTTGTTAAGCCTCCCAATTGGATCACACCTCACAATCCAAGAACATATTCGACTCATAGGAAATTTAGCACTATAAAAATGAGGTCGATCAAAGCCACCCAAAAAGGTCTAAGCAACATAGAGAACTCTTTTAAAGAGGTTGAGCATCACTAATCATTAATACTAATTTTATAAATCATGACCTAAATGGCTGCTAAGTGTAATTGCTCCACAAATATATATGTTAAGAATAAATTATGACAAATGATATCAGATGCCAAATGTGCAAAGGACACTAAGGGGCCAATTCTCAAAAAAGAGACATCTAAAGTAGCACAGCACATGTGCTGTTTTTAGGTGCCCGTTTTGTGGAAATGTACAGATCACCTTATTCTCAAACATGATCTGCACATTTACAGGAGGCTGTGGTGCAGTGCAAATGATGAGCTGGCCAGTGCCCTTGAAAACGTTAGTGTCAGGCCCACATGGTTGCTGAGAGCGTATATCACATTGACAGGTCCTAGGAGGACTTCCACTGTTTGAGGGATAGAAATGTAACTGGGACAGTAGTGGTTCATACTGTTGCTATGTGTGCACCCCTATGCACCTACTACAAACAGATAAAGGGTGATGTCATAGTTTGTGTTCAGTTTAAAGCACATCCTGTTTGTCAATTGGGGTTGCTCTATAAAATGAAGAGTCACACCCTTTGATTTGCACAGTCAAAAAAAGTTGAAAAAGGCATCAGAATGGGCGCATCTAAGATTCACCTATTCTGATTCCCTTTGTGGATTCTAATGCACCTTTTTGGGTGCAAGTAATGAGATACACAATACATAGTAGAAGTTGTAGTATAAGTGATTTATTAAGCACAAATTTCAACAAAGACACCAGTATCAAGGCGCTAGTAAACAAACATTTCTAGAATACAAAAAAAGCACTACAATGCATTGCATTCCAATCCAATATAATACAATACAGTACATAAACTTGAGACAACAGTTAAGGGTAGCATATGGATATAAAGCACCCAACAACTATCCCAGCAGATCTTTCAACCTAACAAATTCCTGCTACCTAAAAAGTTAACAGGTATTGTTTGAGACGTCATTTAAAAACCTGCACTGCATATCTGTTTCTAGCAAACCATTCACACATCAAATCAAATAAACTTTATTGCAGAAAAGTTACATTTGCCATGAAAGCAAATGCCAAACACAAGAAATTAGACACTTTAAAGAATTTAGAAATCAAAGTTAAGAATTTCGAGTATGTGATAGGATCAAGAAATTATATTTCAAACAGTAAAATCATTAGTTATTTTAGCACCACTTTTTGTCATTATTTCAAAAGCGTGCACCAATACTGCTCCACAAGGCAACAAACTGAAGGTGTATTATACATGGCTAAAAACCTCAATGCATAAAGACTGTTATTTATCCTGTGTCCCAATTCAAAGTTCATGCACCTGCATCATCAGAGAGTAGGGACACAACAGTTGCTAACTGGAATATTAAAGCTGGGGAAGCTGGCTGGGACAAACGAGGCCCTGGCATGACAAATGAGACGGGAGTATCTTTTGTTCTTGAAATCGGGGGTTGGGTCCCTCTATTCCCAGGCAAAAGAAAATAGTGATTTTATGATTGTGGGGGAAGCAGGAGTTTTGAGTTGAAGAAAATACTCCCAGTAAATGGGGAAGACCGCATGGTATAGTTATTGTGTGTTTATGGTGAAATATTAAGGATGTGGATACTCCTATATAAGAGGAAGGGGAGAGTTGTGTTGATTATAGGGTGCATCCCAGGAAATGGGGAGTGAGTAGCGTTACATAAGCAGAGGATGTGTGGTTTTCCTTTCATCCCAGGTAAGGGGGCATGAGGAGGTGTAGTTTTTCCTCTGTCCTGGATAAGGGGGCATGAGGAGAGGCGGTTTCCCTCTGTCCCAAGTAAGTGGGCATGAGGAGGTGTGAATACCCTCAAGTTATAGAAGCAGAGGAGGTGGCAGAATGAATTGAGCTATTTTTGGTAGATGTGTTTTGTATAATATGTGTTTTTTGTGAAAATATATTGTAGGTTTTGGTTTATTGGTGGTTTTGAAAGTATTCGGAGTGAAAGATTCAATTGTGGTGTGTATATTAACACGCACTTCGGGTATTAAGATTGACATTTTCTACACTGATACACATTAATAAAATGGACTGCCCACTAGCACCTGTGTAAATCATTTCCCCAGTATTGGAAGAACATAATTAAATACCATAAGGAATGGATACATGAAACAGTAGAAGAGGAACTGCTGGTTGGAGTGAAGCTAGGAGATATGACATTTTCATTTCTGGCCAACATAGGAGCCACCTAATCCTCCATCAGCGTACAAGGATTTCCTTTATCAGACATCATTATTGACATGCAGGAATTTTCTGGGGCAATGGTGACGGTTCCTTTTACAGAAGAATTACCCATAACAGTAGGAAAACAAGAAATAAAATCACCTTTATTATATTCACAAAACACGCCAGTAAACATATTAGGCAGGGACATCATTAGCAAATTAAACATGACAATCTCATTTACTAAAAATTGAATATTGTGTTCCACTCCAGGTATACACTATGCACAAGCAAGGTCAATCCTACAGGCATTTTATGGCTTCAGCATTTTAAGTAGAGCACCACTACACATAGTTGTATTCCTTTATGGGGCACGGGTAATATTGGGATGAGTGCCTAGAATAGAGGACAAAGTATTACATGTATCTACAGTATTTTTATTCAGACAGCACTTCCTAGAGTGATTACACATGGTCAGATTATTATGGTGGGTGCATCTAGAAGCAGTGATAATAGAGGAAGCAGCAGTAATATTACACGGAGTAGACAAGGAGGGTATTGAATAGTGCTCTGTCTTGTGCATCGATTCAACACTATGTTTCACTAATTTAACTGACAAAGAACATTTCCAAAAAACATCAAGGATGGAGAGGCACTGTTTGAAATGTGTATACCATACCAGTTAATAGTGGATCACAGGGAAGTACCCCAGAAAGTATTGTTTGCAAAAATATTTTCACTGTATTTTCAGGCAGATTTGGACACAGTGCCTAAAGATTATGGACCAGTAAACCCATTGATGTGGGTCTTAAAAGGAGTAGGGGCATGTTGATTAAACTAAAACAATGAGTTTTATTATCCCAAGTGAGACAGTGCCCAATTTCCAGAGAAGCAGATGAGGGAATATATGAAATCATTGCAGCATTATTACAGAAAAAACATTATAGCACCATCAGAATCCCCATGCAAAATGGTTGTGTATCCTGTGAAAAAGAAAAACGGATTGTAGATTAATGCAAGATGTGTGCCCTCTAAATAATATAGCTGAATTCCCAATAGGTCCAAATCTAGCAACAGTTTTATGCAACATCCCAACAAGTGCAATGTATTTTACAGTAATAGATCTCAAAAATGTGTTGAAATGTGGTGTACTTTATGTTGAAATGTGTTAAAAGTCAAATTTTGGCTATTGCACAATAAATAAATAAATAAATAAATATCTCAAAAATGCTTTCTTTTTAATTCCAATGCACCCAAACTTACAATATTTTCCTGTGTTTACTTACGGCGGCCAATGACTCAGGGATACTATGAATCACCCAGTGTGTTTAACAGAGTGACACACATGGAGCTAGGGAATATACAGACACATAGTGAAGTGATACAATATAATTATGACATCTTGGTGTGCTGCACCACAGAAGATGAATGCAGGAAAGATTTGGTGATGCTCCTGAAACTATTAGCGGAGAAGGGATACACAGTAGATAAAGACAAACTGCAATATTGTCAAAAAGTAGTGATATATTTGGGCCATATTATATCATCAGAAAGAAGAAGAGTGACAGCAGAGAGAGCAGATGCAATACACAACACAACACAACCAGCTACAGTAAAAAAAATACAACAGTTCCTATGGCTTTGCAATTATTGCTCATTATGGATATTAGATAGCGCCTCATAAACTAGGCCCGTTCTACAAGGATTAAAAGAAGCACAAAAGAAGGGAAAAGTTATTGGGCCTCATTACGAGTTTGCCGGTAAAACCGTGTTCATTACCGGCATGCCAGAATGAGCGGGTCCGTGCACGTATGAACCCGCCAATAGTGGGTGACTACGAGTGCGCGAGCACACGCGTTCCCCCATGCCGGTAGTGGCAATACCGCCATGCCGGTAAAGGGCCTCCAAGCCCCCTATACCGGCATCGCGGGGCCCACCCATTGCGCTACCGCCTCACACTAACCCGTAAATACCGGCACGGTAATACCGGCGTGGTATTACTGTGTTCGCAAAAAATGGACCCGGAAATTACGTCATCGCACAGGAACGGGAAATGGGCCGGCGGCCATCTTTAAAAACACAATCCATTGCAATCCTCCACAACCAACACTCCTCCTGTGTCGTCGTGTGTCAGGAGAGCATCACCATGTCCAAGGCCAGCAGGAAATCCACCCAGAGGAAGAGGAAGCAGTGGTTCTCGGACGCTGAGCTCACCATGCTCGCCAACACACTGGAAGAGCATGCGGACGTAATACGCTGCACAGACCTCAAGCATGCGGCCCAAACCCGCAAAAAAGAGGTCTGGCTCGAGTTAGCGCAGAGGGTGACAGCAGTGGGGTGCGCCCCAAGGAGTGTGCGCGACTGCCGGAAGCGGTGGGACGACCTCCGCCTCCGTGTCCGGAGGACCCTGTCCAAAAATCGGAGAGCCGCAAGGGCGACAGGTGGTGGGCCACACTCCCCAGTCCAATTGATGCCATGGGAGGAGACGGCAAGTCTCTTCATCAACACCGAAAGCATTGAGGGGATCGGAGATCAGGAGGTCGGGGCGGCAATCACCACAGAGGAAGGTGAGTGTACCATCACAACCACGTATCACGACACATGATGTGGCCCAACTGATGGGGAAGTTAGAGTGGGCAAGGAGATGCATCAACATACCCATAGATCAATCATCGTCACTTCCCGCACCACATGGACGCAGAGTGACGACCCCAATCCCAACAGAGGTGCCACATGACCCAACCATGCCCATGCACCCACCACACAGAGACCAAACTAATCCTACACCACCAGCCATGCATTGATCCCCCACATACCACCTCAGTACACCCAAAGCAACAAACCAGAAATGAAATGATGGCTGAATGCATGGACACATCCCACACAATACATCACAGCCGCCAATTGACCACATCACTGATGACCCGCATCTCTTCTATCCCCCAGGCACTGACGATGAAGGTAGACCAGTGGACAGGGGTGCGAGCACGTCCAGTGCACAAAAGGGGTCCAGGGACACCCCAACACAACCGTCCAAGGAGAAGTCATCTGCCAAAGCCAGCATGCCACGCAAGGCACCAACCCTGCAGGGAACACCTGCACCCACTGACCAACAACCAAAAACCACAACAGTGGTAGCCCTGCCGCAAGCCACCAAGGATGTTGTGTCCACAGAGGTGGAAGAGGAATCAGACATGATGCCTGGCACACCCACCCCAAGCCCAATTGCCAGCCCCCAACCACTAGCAGAGTCTGAGTGCCTCGACAATCCGTGCCTGCATAATTCAGACCTCGGTGAATCAGACACTGCGCTGTTCGAGGACAGTGCCCCGGAGGATGGCTCCGCGCAGCCGCCTACCACCACCCTGCAAGGCACGACTCTGCCCTCCTCCACTCTGCCCTCCTCCACTCTGCCCTCCTCCACTCTGCCCTCCTCCACTCTGCCCTCCTCCACCCTGCCAGCAACCTGCAGACCTGTGGACGTCACATCATTCGAGACCCGCCTGACAAGGGTCGAGGCCCGGCAGGAGTCCATGCTCCAGATCATGCAGCAGCAGGTAGAAGCAAACAGAGAGGCCATGAGTGCCATCGTGAGGGCAATAGCAGCCAATACTGCAGCAGTGGAGGCATCCACACGTGCCTTCCAGGAGTGCATGGGGACACTCACGGAGGCCATCCGTGCAGGTAACGCTCCAATGCAGCGGCCACACCTTGACACAGGCAGTCCATTGAGAATTGACATTTCCGCCACAACTACCCCTGCCACCTCGGCCCAATCCAGTCCGGTGCGTCACATGAGGAGGAGCGCACGACAGCCGGCCATGGCACCACCCAACACCAAGATGCAAAAGAAATGAATGCACGGACAATGACATTGTGGCAGGACACATTGTGGAAGGGAGCACTGTCCGATGCACACATGGGGACACTTAGTATCTGTGTGGAGGGAGAGGGATTTCACTGGGGTGTTTCGAGGGTTTGTGGGGTGGGAGGGGGGGTTCACTGGGGTTTTTGGAGGGGAATGTTAATATTATCACGTGTATGTGAATAATACACCCGTTGTTTGCAAGCAATTCAATGGCTGGACATTCTTAATTTTGTGCATGTACATTCAATGTGTGATAGCGTACGGTTGTGAACTGCTAAGTATACAAGTGTGCATGCCCACATGCAGCCAGTGTGTCACTGGAACATTCCTTTCATGGTCCGTGCGTTTCAGATGTACACGTGGATTAGTGCTTGGCGTACAGCATGACCATCCCGTGCATCATGTACTGGCAGGGGGGCTCCTTCGCCTCCGTCTCTATCCCCTTCATGGTCACCCGGCCCATGCATGTCTATGTCAGTTGGCAGTGGTACATTCCTCCAGACGCACATGTTGTGCAGCATGACACAGGCCATGGTGATATTTGCCACCCCCTCAGGCCTATAGAGGAGTGCAGCACCAGAACTGCATTGGAATCGTAACCGCGCTTTCACAGGCCAAAGGTATGCTCAGGCAGAACACGGGTACGAGTGTGCACGCGATTGTACTCCTATCCATGCCAGTTCAGCGGTTTGGGGTAAGTAGCCACGGCCTGAAGGTATATCCTCCATCACCTGCAGGCAGATTGGAATAGGTGTGTGTCACTCTGACTTGCCAACTTTCAGGGCACTCAGTCATGGCGGCAGCTATTTGCTGTGGGCATGCACATGTCCCTGTACGTATACGCAATAGTGACATAGATGCTATGGATACTGTAATGAGGTGTGGGACACTGGATGTGGTTTGATAGATGATGCAGGGTGTAAACATGCATGCTGAGGCAGATGTGCTGTGTTAGTGCGGCAATGTTTGGCCTCCAATTCATGATGTGTATTCTATGCATGCTCACAATTATGCATGCTCACACTGGCCACATTGCCAGGGTTACCATCCTGTTCAGTCCTGCATTGCTTGACATTGCCATGGTGGCCTGGTTGTGGCTCTTACTTGTCGACATCCATATGCATAGTTTGGCATTTGTGGCCCAGTGATGTGTCGGGTTCGGTTTGGCTAGTTCAGGTCTTCTGGAGTGTTTGGCTCGGCATGCACTCTCCACTCACTGGCTACTGCCACCCAGGTGCACTATTCCCCCCCTTGCCACCCAGGTGCAGTAGCCCCCCCCCTTCTGCATCTGCACTGATCAGGTCCCCACAGCACAGCCATGGGACAGTTGTGCAACTCACCAGGCTGCCAGGCACGTGGTCCAGCATGCATGAGAGTAGTGGTTGTGAAATGCCATGCAGCTGGTCCACTGTGTGTTGGTAGGTGCCTGGGGCCAGGAAGTGTTGCACAGTAACCACCTTTATTGGTAGGGGGATGGCAGTGCGTATCTCGATGTGGCTGGCAATGTCATTCTGTGTCATGTCCACTATGGTGGTGATGGTGTCACGGTCCAACCGGTCCAGGGTGTGCGTCTGCTCAGGGGTTGGTTTACATGGGCTGGTTCTGGTGCAAGGGATTGGTGGCTGCCTACGTGGCACTGGTGGCTGCGTTGGTGGTGATTGCTGGCCATGTCTCGCCCTCCTTCTCCTCCTGCGTCTCCTCTGTGCTGCCTGTTGTTGCTGCTGTGGTTGTATCACTATGGGCGGGTCCTCCTGCAACATGTTTGATGGTGCTAGTGGGGGCATTTTGGTGTGGGAAGGGGTGTGGTGTTTCATTGTGCGCCTTTTGTGATGGCCAACTCTGCATTGGCTACGCCGAGGGGGGGTTGCGGTGTGTGGGTGTGCTCAGTTCATACTGGCACAGCCTCCTTTGACTCCACCTGTGGGGTTGTGTGCACCTGTGGCAGCTGCCTTGTATCTTGGTTGCTGTTTGCGGGTGGTCCGCGATGCCTGTTTTTCCGGCATCATGCAGCCCGTTATTACCGTGTTCGCGATGCCGGTATTTGCATGTTTGCGTGGGTTGTGATTGCCCCCTATTACCGGCATGCCGGTATTTACTACCTGAGGAGGCGCGTGTACGCGCCTGTGCCGCTATTAGCGGTACCGTAAATAACGGTGCCGTTAATACCGGGTTTGTGGGTCAGAATGCTACGGAACGTTAAATGATGCCGGTATTCACATACCGGCATCATTTTTCCCTTACCGGCATAACTCGTAATGAGGCCCATTGTCTGGTCAATAAAGATGACAGAAGCATTCAGTGTACTGAAACATGCGATTAACATCACCCCATTGCAAGCAACGGCAGATTAGAAAAAAAATGTTTTTGTTGTTCTCCGATTCTAATGGTTACGTGATGACAGCTGTCCTCACTCAGGTAACTACAAAGGGGCACACACATATGTCATTTTACAGTGGTCATTTAGACCCAGTAAAGCAAGGACATTTCCCATGCGAACAATTATTGGCAGCAGCTGCCTTTGCAACTGAAAAATCAAAAAATCATGAACACTAACTATGGTTTGCTAAGTGACTCTTGATGTAGAGCATGCACTGTTTGCAATTTTGCAAAAATCAAAATCCATGCTCACAGGCTATGAGGTAATTCTGTCCTCCATTCAAATTGTGAGATGGTGCATTGTCAATTTAGCTACTTTTCTTGCAGAACCTGTGGAGCAGGGAGGTTCTGTGCATGGCTTTTCAACATATACCGATTTCTATGATGATTTACCACATGTTGAGGAACATGCATTTACGGGAGGATAGATATTTTTATTGGTGGGCCATCAACGATAAAACAGAATACTGGATTAAGGCACACAGGAGCAACAGTGGTAAAATGGGAAGATGGGGCGTTTGGAACAGTGGCTAAAAAAAGATTTCCAGCACTTTATTCTGCACACACGGCAGAATTAATAGCTCAGATTTTGGCATTAGAAATGTATTGAGATACCCCTGTAACAATTTATTACAATTCTGCACAGTCAATGCGACAACACATTTGGGGCAGCCATGATGGAAAAGGAGAGGTTGTAAAAAATCTTGCAGTACGCCAGTACAACATGCTCAATTATTATCCAGATTAATTGAAGAATTGTTGGGCCCTGCAGCAGTCGCAGTGGCAAAATGTGCCACCCACACTAATGGAACAGACATAATAGCACAATAGTGTAGCAGATTCCGTGGTACAAGAAGCATCCTACATGCCTGAGATATTGGAAATGGTAACAATTGTAACACAACAACAAGTACAGATAACAGAATCCAATCATGCCCTACCTCTAATACAAATAATAGAGTTGTAGGGATGCATGCCCCAACATGAGCAGGAGCCGTGGACTAGGGGAGGGTGTGTTTTGTCACCCACTGACCTACTATGGAGCCAGAGCATTACAGGGAAACCAATCATGCCACTGGAGCTAATGACAGTTGCCCTTGAGAAGCTGCACTATCCTACACACACATCAAAGGAATATGTAACAGTATATTTAAAAGAGTGGTTTGTTCCTAATTTAAAGGAGTGGGTGTCCAAATTCATAACAAATTGTGTAGTTCTTAACAATATACTGCAGGACACACACTAAAAACAGTGACAGCAACAGTGCCTCGCCCATCTGGGCCCTTTCGCCATTTGCATATCGACTATGTCGATATGGGAAATAGGTGTAAGATATATCGCTATATGATCATTATGGTCTGCCACTTCTCCCATTGGCTTGAAGCAGGTCCTTGTGCTCATTGTGATGCAAAATCAGCAGCAGAATTCTGCATACACAAGATATTCCCCCCTGGGGTATCTGTGAAGTCCTCCAATCAGATAATGATCAGCACTTTTTTAATTATTTATTCAAAGAGATAAGATCTATAGTGGTCATAATACACAAACTATGTTCAGTTTATCACCCACAAGCCAACAGATATTATTGAATGCCTCAATGGTCTGATTAAAGAGCACCATGGAAAACTGCATTACCCATAATAAAAAACTGTCTGCACTGCTTGCCAATTGCCCTCTTCGCACCGAAGAATCAACCAAGCTCTGACACATGAAGTTATGACTGGCAGATGAATGTATGATCCACTAACACCTGCACATGAGTGTTTAAATGCTGAAAATGCAGCACCCGTTTTAGGCAATGAATTTCAGGAATATTTTAGGGCTATAACCAATTCTCTTAGTTCATCTCAAACCAGATAACACCTCAACAACAACGACCAGCAGAAGCTACCGGAGAAGAGGAAACACCATCAGGAACATACATTCTGCTACCCCTACCACAGCTTTATCCAGGGAACTGGGTGTTGATTAGAAATGTTGTAAGGAAGTGGAATCATCCTAGATTTGTTGATCCATTTGTCATCAAATATGCCACACTGACTGCAGTGAAACTCCAGGTTCATAAGTGAGCGGTCTATCGTTCTGATGTCAAGAAAGAAAAGACTAGCGCTCCCCTTTATGAAGACAAGGAGGGCAACTAAAGAGAAGTGTCATGAGATATAATATATAACTGTTTCAAACTATATGCGTCCACTTATTAACAGGGACTCAGAACTTGTTATTACACAGCACAGGAGATGCAAAAGATTAATGGAATGTGTGCCTTGCATAGTATTTATTATTGTCTTCTCTTTTTTCTCTCTTTCTTTTTTGGGATGAAATATAAATAGTTGGTGAAACAACAAGGGATTAATGATTTAACAATATGGGAGTATGACAAGGACAAGGAGAGAGGTCTGTGACCCTGAAAGATTTGAGCGAGGTACACATGATGGATTCTCTAATGAGATTGAAAATATGTGGTATGGCCATATGCAGGTAATGGGGAGAGAGATCGAATGAAACCTGCAATGTGTGCTCTCTCATCGCCCATGCCACAGGCGCCCCCAGACTGTCTACACCACATGAAGTAAAACCTGAGATGGCACACTGTCTAGTTAATCTTGCCCTATTCAATACAAGAGGTTTATTCTAGGGACATTCGGCACATGCAAAATGGGAAGAAAATTCAGTTTTTGTTGATGACTTTATAAAATTGGAGAAAATGGCAGATATATCAGGATCAAAGGAAATTGGAATGCTTTATACACTGGAGTGTCCACACATGGGGAAGTTACATTTACTTTGAAGTAAAAAAATGAAAATGAAATGATATTTTATTTATATTGCGCTCGTACACAAGTATTTCGGAGCGCGACCAGGCAAAAAGGGAGGGGAACAAGGGAGAACAAAAAAAAAGAAAACAGCAATCTTACTAGGCCCAGTGACATTTAAGAAAGAGCAGGTGCATGGAAAAAGGAAAAGGGGAATGTGAATGGAAGGGGGGGAGTGGAAAGTGCAGAACAGTTGAGAGAAAACAGCCCCAGGTGCACAAAGGAAAGTACTGCCTTGGTGCACACAGAGACCACAGCTGCACATAATGGGGATGTATTTTATAGAGAGAAATGGAATGAAGGGATAACTGGATGCAGAAAAAAGACAATGGTTGGATTAGCAAAATAATTGGTTGCACACTTGAACAATATATGTCCAGCAGACTGGAGACAATATGCAAAATTGTTGAATTGGAGAAATGCAAAAAAGAACTGATTTGCATTTAACGCCTCATACACCCTTCTTTATATTTCAAATATAACAGATCAAAGTGGGAATGAATACTGGAAGTAAAAGAATAATCGGCATGTCAGTCTTTAAGTTGAGACAGCATCCCTCATGGAACATTATTGGTCCTGCGTCACCCAGGCCTATACGCAGCTCCCACCAAAGCGGAGTGGCTCTTGCACATTAACAACTCTTCATTCCCCAGCATTGATGGTTCCACAAAGCCACGTCGTTTCAATTGCAGATCACCCCTCCTTAACTGATGTGAACTATCGCACAAGTAGTAGCTCTTTGACATTGCAAAGGAGTACGAGAGAACATTACTTTTCACAATCATCTTCTGACAGTTTGGCGGTAATCCCTACAAAGTATAGGCTTTTCAGCAAGGTCGCTGTCTTTTTCTCATCGCTTTTAGCACCTGGAATTCAAGCAGCAATGAAAGCTAAATGGGTACAGATTACCAAGTGTGAGCAGCTCCAGCTTGCTGATACTACATAGAAAGGGCTTAATTCAATAAAAGAAGAGTTTAGGGATGTCAGATTAACCACTCTCCAAAATGAGCTCGCCCTACACCTCCCTACCACTATGTAAGGAGGTGTATGTGCAAAATTGGAACAAAGCTACTGAAAATTCGGCCAACAAACGATGCACAAAACGGCTGCCTAACAGATGTTATTGCTGCCGTGCACACTTTGCACACTACCATGGAGGAGGAGAGTGGACCAGTTGTTGATGAAGTACTGGTTTCCATTCTTATTGTCTTACTCATAAGCCTCTGAATTCTACAAGTGGTTTTACGGTATTTAAAGGGAGTAGGGAAGAAGAAAGCACAAGTGCAAATGTTGTCACTTACATTAGGATATTATGATGCCTCTGTCCTCTCGATACATGCTCATACAAAAACAGACCAGTGGAATGGGAGAAAGAAATATGTATGGTTGCAATTGGCAGTCCCATTGGCCCCCCAGGCATGCATTTTACCCCTGCCCCAGACTCTGAAAATAATAGCCAACACTAGTTAGAATATGATGCAGATGGAGAATGTTGTTTTATGACATGTCACACAGAGGAATATACAGCCCGCAGAGGAAGCCTAAAGGGAGTGTGTAGTGTGTAGACTGTAGGGGGGGTGTCTGTACTTCCGCTCTCGATATGGTAGAGGAGAGGCACAGAGGATCCCAGCCAAGATTCTCTATTATTGGTAACGTACTCGAGCAATCAAGGCCTAGCTTCTCAGGAGGTGATGCAGGCTGGTTCTTAAGTATGGTGTAGTCCCCAAACCCCCACAAAGGTATGTCCACATACTGTATTACTGAAAACACAGTCTTTATATAATTAATATTCAAAGGTATGTACACGATCACAATAACGCACTTTTTACTCGGAAATCAACAATGATAAATATATACAATTCTAAAGTGGTACCACCAATGTTATTAAATCTCATTAAAGTGCATCAAAGGTACAGTTAAAATGTCACACAGATCAATAACGAGGGAACCAGCAATAGAGATAGGAAGGAACGTAAGATGGTTGAAACAGTAGGCAGAATGCTGGCCTCTACCGGTTCTGTGTGGAGATCCCCCCACCTGGGCAACCTGTAAAATAAAGATATATAGCACAAGCCCAGTCCATATATTGTTCAATAGCCTTATTTCCTCCTATAATCTTTTACCCCCCCAATGTACCTGGTGGAGTAGAGTTCTTCGAAGACGCGTCGAAGGATCCTTCTTGAGTGTCTCCCTTTAAAGCAGGAGCCATGGATCGCCGAGAGGCGTCAAAGATGGTGAACTTGTCGTCAACGGCGGCGATGAGAAGTTCAAGGGTGCCGAGACCCCGATGTCGATCCAGGCGGTGCTCGTCAGCGACGTCCTGCGAGGATGAGGTGTGCTGGGCACCTCAGTGATAGATTGTTCAGTACCGCCAAGAGTTTCAGAAGAGCTGTGGCCCAACGAGGCGACGAGTCGTCGAAGTCTTTGTGGCCTTCAGGTGGCGGGAAACCCACCGGCGGATTCTGCTCGGCGCGTTGGTCGTGCTCGACTTTCTCCGGCGGGACAAAGCAGTCGACGTTGCGGACAAGGGAGTCCTTGGATTCAAATGTACTTAGGCAGAGGAGCGGGCGGCTCCGGTCGTCGGCGGCACGGCGTCAAGCAGTCCCCACGGCTGGGCAACACAACTTCAACGGAACTCCAGCGGTTACACAAACCTGCGAACCCTGGTCGACGGCAATAGACTTCGACCCTAGCGAAGTCCGGGTGCTTTGCTTCGTTCGCCTCAGCGGTCCCGTCTCGGGTCGGCAGCCTTTCGAGGGTCTGACTTCCAGGGAGCTTCGGCGAAGGTTAGCGGTGCTCGATGGTCCCTCGGAGCACGGGAAGAGGGCGCCTTACCAGGTCCTCTCTCGGATCTGTCTTCGACGAGTTCAGCAGCTTTCAGATCAGGTCGAAGCAAATGCAACAGCAAGTCTTCGTCTTCCAGCTGGGCAACGAGGATCAGCAGTTCCAGTTACTCTTCAAGTGTAGACACAGCTTCGGAACGCTTCTGAACAATTTCCAGTGGTGAGAGGTCCCCAGATATACTATCTTGTCTCTCATCCACACTGCTGGGTCACTCTCAGCAGCCAATCATACAGAAGGGCATTCATGCAGTCAGTCAGCCAATCAGGCACACAGTGCATTCAGGCCATCCTCCTCCCTCTCAGACACTCACAACAAGGAAGGTGGATTGGGACAAGTACTCAGCCATTCAACACTACACACTGCATTCAGGCCAGTTTCGGGAAGGGCTGTCTCAGTCTTTGTCTCTCATACCAGAAACCAGACAGCCAGAACAAGAAGTGCATATTGGTCACACACTCCATTCACCCAGGTCCCACCCACAGGACGTACCCACAACATACAATCACTGGGAAGGCTCCAGTCAGTCTGGACTGGACTTCACAAAAACACCATATATGGGACTTCCACCCAACAGCCAGTCAGGGGGAAGGGACAGAGTCAGGGCTTCCCAGGGCTTTGGGAAAACAAGATAATAGGTAATAGAAAGCAAGAGGCCAAGGGGCCATCTTGTTTTCTATCAGGAATCAACTGATTCCAATGGGAGGGCCTGGGTATCCCAAAATGGAGGATACTCAGCGCACCTGTCAAATTCAGCATGGAGCTGCCACCAGCCCATACCCTGCTCTGCGGGCCACCCACAGGTGCCCAAAAACATACACTAGGGGCACAGGGTTGTACCCCCACCCATGGGTGCGTAAGGGTATCCCACGGGTCTGTTCACCAAACCAAAAGAGAGAGAGCTGCACCGCCAGGAGTCCCAGATGAACTCCTGCGTGGAAAATATGACAGAACACATGAAAAAAGGCAGTAAAGGACAAGGATACGGAGGCCCCGTCCCTCCGATGCATTTCCAGCATCACATGTAGGACATGTATCCCAAAAGATGCTTATTATAAAAATAATGGCTGCAGGTGTATTGGTTATTAAACTAACCAGACGGGGGAATATAATGGTGCAAATGTGGCAAACATCACATCATGCATCACCCCCTGTGAGGAATCTGAGGGCCTCCTTGCTTCTTTCCCCAAAATATCCTCCCCCCAGTTGACCAGGAAAATGCCATCACTTTTGGATCCTGACCCTGGGTGTGAATATGCAAGGGAGGATCACCTGGGAGGAGGAAACTTGGGGAGTGGTGGTGAGGCATCCTTGGGTGAGCACAGTATCCCTCATTTCCCTTTCATCAGGAATCAATTGTCCCCCAGACATTTACGGGGTATTTCCAATCCCTTCCCTTTTAAGCTAGAAAATCATCTCCCCATATTTACCATTATAGTACTGAGATGTGGAAGAGACCACACAGGAACAGACATTCATTCTTTATTAGTTTCAACACCACGCTGGTACTGGGACAAGGAAGAGGGATGCAGAGTACTAAGACCGCTGTGTAAACAACATGAATGGCCTGCAACTGAAACTAAATGGGTGGTATAAATGGTCAGCTTGGGTGAGGCTAATGGAGAGAACAGGAACTCCCGTGGATTTCTTGCCGATGGAGCGAACGGAGGAAGGAGCTGGGAGACAGGTATCTGAGGCATCGTGGAGCTGCATAGTCTTTTCAGCGGAAGCAGACTGTGGCTGGGGGCCATATGGCATTCTTGGAATGTCTCCGATGACAGGCTGCCAACCACCAAGAGTCAAGTGGACTCCCTCTCCAACAGCCTAAGGTGTTGGCGAACCGAGAACAGGGGCCTGCGGAGCTGGGAGCAGCAACCACGAAGAATCGAACAGAGCAGAGACGGGCAAGCAAAGACAGTGTACCCAGTGTGTCAAGCCAGTCTGCGTGACTCGGGGTTGATGTGGTGCGAGCCGCAGGCTGAAGGAACATCAGAATGCTTGCGAGAGAGCAAGCAGAATCGGTGGCAATGCAATTGCCGCATCAGAAAGGTAAAACACAGATGCTGAATACATATAATGTTGTATAGATTGATGAACTTCATGAAACGAGCGGTTTTGAATGCCAAATTGAAAAGGCAGCAGAAAGACCGCAGAAACAGAAACAGTAAAGTTGAAAGTGAATGAGAAACCCTTGAGCCAAGTGCAAATTCCCAGCAGAAGCGTGAACTGGGAATGTGCCATTACATCATTTTGAATATGAATGAAAAGCATTTTGAATACCACCCAAAAGAAAATGATAATGAGTGTATACCACAGCATGGAAAGTAGAGGGACATGTTCTCTGATACAAAGGAACTGTGAATCAGATAAGCTGAAGAAAGCAAGAATTTGTAATGAGTATAATGAACTGTGAAGTGTTGAAGTTGAGAAAAAGCAAGCACTAAAGCCATAAGGAAAAGAGGAATTGCACAAGTTGTGGCAGACTATGAAATGTTTGTGATACTTCAAAAAGTGAATAGTGGCAAGACAAGTGTTGGAAAAGACTGCCAGGATATACCTATGATACCACTTTTGAGCTGAAGCCGTGGTGATGCAACTGTGTAAAAGAATTCAATCAGGTGTGTTGGTTATGTGACCTGTAATGGTTGGACGGCGTGTTCGGAAAACTGCTCCTAGACCGAAAAACACCCCACTCAGGAGAAGGTTTATGGTTGAATATACAGAAAAGCCTGTGCATTGGGAACTTAAAGAGTTGAAATGTATGATTTTGATGAAAGAGCCAAGAGCCTGAAAGCTGGGAAGAATCTCAAGGAATCATGTTGTCATGAAAAAAATTAGACTTGAAAGCTTCTAGAAGGGAACCGCTTTTTTTTATTAATATTGAACTATTTGGAATCCTGGGGAAGGGAGAACCCCTTTCCAACCAAGTGCTTGAAGAAGCTCTGAACTTTTGTTTGAACACTTCTTTGAACACATTCATTTGAAGCTGACATCGTTACACGGTATAGGCAAATATAGGTTTTGGACACAGACAGACCTTTACTTTGGACTTCCTGACAGAGAATATCCTTATTTAAGTAGAGAAATCCCACCTTAGCATAGGATAAGGTAGGCCTTATCCCAACCTCATCGTGATTTGAATAAAAGATTATAGCCCACACTTTACTCTGTTGCCTGTGTCTACTTTGTGATGCCTTCACACTGCCATGTACCCATAACGTGAACGTAAATATAAGATAAGGAAGCTCACCAATGAATGGTTTTATTCCTTTTATTTATGAAGCCTGAATACAAGGAACACACTAACACAGCAGATTGTATAGAAACATTTCAGAGAGGGGTTTTCTTGACAGACAGTAACTGTTCACTTGGACCAGCATCATGACTCGTGTGGGTCACAGGTGCCTTTCTGCAATCTGGAAAGGGAGACCAATTGTTGCCTAAACCACCACAGGCTAAAACCGAATGCGCTTTTTTTTTGTATCCTGGAATTCCAGGGGCCACCGTAACCTGTTTACCAACTGTGTCTTAGGACAATTACTTAAAATATGCCATTTAATCTATCTTCAAGAAATTTGGCTAACAGAAAAACCCTTGTTTGACGGCCACGTGTCCCATTTCCAAGCAGCTCAAAAAGGTGCCTGGGTCATCTCTTGGGGGCTCTACTCAGCTTATTAAAATAATGTCTAGGATTAGTGGCTCTAGGGGGTTTTTAGTCTCTCATGTTATGGTGAAAGAAGAGATGAAAAAATGGGATTTTGTTTTTCATAAATTTGTATTTGCACAAGGGGAACACAGTGTTAGATGTAGCTTTGGACAAATTTACCACCTTTATAATTGGCTGGTGCGTTAGAGTTAGAGGTGGTTTTCCTATTGTATTGGGTGATCTTGATGCCCATTGTATAGTCTTTGACCTAGAGACAACAGAAATTGCCAGGTTGGGCTATTCTAATGTGCGGCTGGGAAATGGTCCAAAATGGTTTTGAGTCTCCATAGTCTGGGGCTTAAAATGTTTAATGGTTCTGTCCCATGCAATATTCCTCATAATTATACGTGGAACAACAACACTCAATTGTTTGCGCCATATTCATCCTACCATTTTAAGCAACCTGTATGTTTCTTGTGGAGATTAAACTCAAGGTCGAGTGTGCTAGCCTTGATGGACCTCGCAACCTTTTGGTCAAAACTGCTGGCAACAACATTTTGTGAAACCCTCACAATAGTGATCTGGTCAATGACGTAGTTGCTCTTTGATTGGATGATGTTAGGGAACATTCTCCAGAATGGCTAATTTCCCTTACCTACTGAGTCCATCAGCAGCTTTTCTGGATTTCTAGGATTTTTTTTTCACCTGGTAAGAGTGTGAGCCTTTTTTCCCACTCTTACATGTGTTTTGCTGTGTTTGTTTAAAACATTTTCTGTTCATAGACTGTGGAGCCTCACCTACTCCACAGACATCATATATTTACTGTGTGTTACACAGCACCTTCAGTGCAGTGACACAGGGTTGTCTTTTAGACTTCCCAACTCAGAAGTCCCCCAGAACATATAAAGTTGCCATTCACTTTATTAGCCTCTGCAAACCCACAGACCCAGTACACTCTATCTTACATAGAGTACTGGAAAGGGTTAATACTTTTCCCTTTTTGTCTGTTTCTCTTGGAGTGTTGTTTCGCTCTCTTTTCATCAAGACTTGGCTGGTGACAGTGGTAACTACCCTATTTTTCCAATCACGGTTATCTTAAATAACCTTGGTATTTTTTAGGCTATCTTGGTAGCCTCAAACTTAAACCTGCTAGACCATATATGTTTTATTTTGGTTCCGGCTGGGTTTATCCACCATTTCTTTTTGAAAACGTCTTTCTCATGTTCTACTCTGAGTGCCAAACAAGGTTTGGTTCCTTGGTTCACCGTCTTTTCGCGGGCTTCTACGCAGAAGCCCTCCTTAGGTGCTTGGGTTTCAAGGAGCGCACTTTTTATTTGTTGCTTTGCTCTGCTGCTGGTTTCTTCCCTGGGCAGTGCAGGTCCCTCCAGACACTTTTGTATGTCTGGGGGGGACAGGATGTGAAGGAGGGGTTTAGTTCTCCCTGCACAGGTTCTCCTTGGAGACCCATGTCACACTCTGAACTGATTGGCTGTGGTGACTGTACAGGTGGGACAGCCACCCTGATGTGTGATTGACAGCCAGGCTGTGCGAATGGGGGAAACTGCATAAAAAGCAGTTCCCTGGGTCTGGAAAGGCAGAGTCACCACTGGAAAGAAAGAACCGATGAGGAGCTGACGGAAGTGGACCCCTACCACGCCTGAACCGCCCAGTGAAGCCCTGCTGCAGGTCCGAATCCTTTAACGCCAATGAGAGAGAAGATCCTCCAGGAATCTTCTTCCCCTGAGCTGGTGGGAAAAACCAGTTCACTCAAACTGCAAGCCAGGACTCCCTCCTCTGGTCGAATTCGCTGTACAGAGCTACAGTGGGCCAGATAGCCAGGAAGGTTGGACCCTGCTTGGGTTTCAAGGAGCGCTCTTTTTATTTGTTGCTTTGCTCTGCTGCTGGTTTCTTCCCTGGGCAGTGTAGGTCCCTCCAGTCTTCCTACCTAATGTTAGTCCGACACTCGCTTCAGGAACCGTGAGCCTGCAGGAACTACCAGGAACATCCAGCTCAGCTACAGCTTCTTCTCCATTTAAAGGTACTGTGCTAATCCGGTTGTTCGTTTCGTTCAGCCGCGGTGAAAGCGTGTGAAATCTTTTTCCAATCTGAGGGTTTGTCCTTCTCTACTCTTTAAACTCATTAGACGTAATAATATTGGACTATTCGGATCCAGATATTTTGATTTCACTAAATCACTCATTGAAGTAAGAAACGCGCAAATCGATTGTGAAGCCACTCTGCCTGCTGTGAAGTCTAACAGAGAGAAACGCGTGCCAGTTTGAAAGTCTGAATGCATAAAAACCAATACTGAATTGCTGTTAACAGGTATTATTCTGAAAGATGCTAATCAATCATTGACTTATAATTGATTGAGGATTGGTGACACTAAGCAGAGCGTGGGCAATTTTCTTAAAACACAAACATCCACTCTACTTGAAGGAAGGCGGGAGACCTTTGCTGTGGAGGCTGCAAAGTGCCAAGGATGAGGACACTCATTGAAACTCCAGACCTGGAGCGCCAGAGCAGGGTCTCTGTGCAAGGGAAGGTGGAGTGTCTCAGTGAGGCTTGCTCCGTGATGTCCAAGAGGACCGCCAAAAGGGGCAATGCGACTTGACGGGGCAGTGGGTGGGGACTGCACATCGGTCAATCCGGTAGCAGTTTAACCCGGCACAGGACCAGGATGAAGTATTTTCCTGATGCACAACCTAAATAAGCCAGTACTTGGATTGAAAATCACTTTCATGATGACACGTTCAAAATATATGCCCGATTAAATCTATACATCACTTCGTTGATGCCAGTGGAGGTATGGTCACAGCTTCCCTCTGACTCCATCACTGTCTGCATTACTTTGTGGCCTTGGTAATTCTTGTAGTGCTGCCAGAATCACTCTTGTGTGCCTGTAACAGCACCTAGCCAGATGCCTCATGTGTATATCTACCGTGTGCTTGTTCCTCAGCATGTACAATCCATTTTGTCAATTTCTATTTTAATTGTGAGGGGACTGCTTTTTTTCACTTTTAGGGTTGTCTTTTGTCCTATACCAAACTGACCATGACTGGAAAGAAAACAGAGTATGCTAACAAATCCATTTACATTGTGGTGTGGTAAAAAAGTGGCAATAATTCAGTTATTGGTGTTTTTTTAGGTGGTAAACAAATTATTGCCACTAATCCTGCACTGCCACAGCTCGAGTTTAGAGGTAAAGTGGAGTATTTACCTCCATATAAATGCTGTAGGTAAATTGTCCACCTAAACTTCATAAATTGGTGGATTTACCTGGCGGTATTTCCACTCAGAGTAAATCAACCAAAAATCCCCATAGAATGCCGTGGAAGCCACATATGGGAATTTACACCACTATACCTCCACTCCTACGCCTATGCTAATGTCACTGGCCCAAGTGGTGGTAACAGTAAATTAGTTTAGTGGTGAAATGGCAGATTTGCCATCGATTTACCCATGTCTATACATCACAGGCCTCAGTCAGTAGTGAGTTGTCATTGTTGCTAAGATTCATTCATCTTTTAAGATATCTTACCTTTACACTCATCCCACTTTTATTCCTGTACATGGTCTTGTGGGGGCAGCGGGAGGCATTGTGGCAGAGCAGTCATTTGAACACATGGGTCCAGATCAGAAATTGGTGCAGAGCAAAATGTGCCTATCGTGTAGTGAGCATGACAACATGTCACACGTAGGCTTTGCCCTTTCTGCCTCATAGTTTGTTTTGTTAAACAAAAGTGCAAGGAAAAGTGCCAGCCTGAGAATGACTGGGGAATGGGTGATGCCGGGACATGATGAATTGCCTAAAGGGGGCAACTGCCCCCCTGTCCTCCCAGATCTGACACCTAAACTATTAATCACATGGGACTGCACACAAAATAACACAGCATTAAAATATATCCTATATATCAGTACCATGAGTTAATTACAGATCACCCAAGATATGCACCCTAAAATGAACGTCAAGACACGTGAAAGGAGTGAAGGGCATTTATATCATATTAAGACCACATAGAAACTTCATATCATTGTAATATGCTTGTGGGTGCCAGCAGTGATCGGAAAGCCTCCCGTCAAACGTTGGTTAAAAACACTGTTGCGACTTTGCCTTAGTCTTACTCATCCACAATTGTTGGTTGCGATGATCTTTCTTTAACATTTCTTTTTCTTTGCAGATCAGTTATTTTTCCTCCAGTCCCGTCTTGAGTGACCGGAACCAATTTCCTTCCTTTTTCCGCACCATCCCCAGTGATGACTTCCAGTCCCAGGGACTGGCTCAGCTGCTGGTGTACTTTGGCTGGACCTGGGTGGGTCTCCTGATTGAAGACAATGACTATGGCCAACAGGGTGTTCAGATATTGAAACAAGAGCTTGCCAAAGCTGGAATCTGCATTGCTTTCTCAGAAAATATCATCCTACACCAGGCCGACCGGAATGCCTTGCACATTATACAGGTGATTGAACACTCCACCGCCAGTGCCGTTGTCATCTTCTGCAGTGATGCTGGGCTGATCCCTTTAATAGATGAGATGGTGATACGCAATGTGACAGGGAAGACCTGGATCGCCAGTGAAGCTTGGTCTACATCTGCTCCCCTTTCCATGGAGAGATACTCAGAATTCCTTGCTGGCACAATCGGATTTGCTATTCGAAGTGGAGTGATTCCAGGATTTGAGGAGCATCTCACCAGTGTCAATCCTTCCAGATCTGCATTCAATGGTTTCATGGGAAAGTTTTGGGAAGAGATTTTTGGATGCAAATGGCTCGACCATAAGCTGGCCATTGACATTCTCGATAACACGTCAGCTCTGTGCACAGGGGATGAGAAACTGGAGGGTATTCACAATGACTATATTTTTGTATTGAATGCAAGAGTTGCATACAATGTCTACAATGCAGTATATGCCATTGCTTGGGCCTTACATAACCTCACATTCTGCAAGAAGAGTGGATCTGCATTTACGTATGGTAGCTGTCATGATAAATCAGACTTCAAACCATGGCAGGTACAGTAAACCCCTTCTTTTCAATTGCCAGGGCCCATAGACAAATGATCTAAATTCACAACCTATTGCAGATATCATTATTTCATTTCAATAAGTCCAAATCTTTTCTAAGTCCTTTGCTATAAAAGAAAAGTCAACCTATCTTGTTAATTAAATGCATTAATTATACATAATTCCACAAAAAAGAAATAATAATATCCCAAGTGAATCATGCCAGATTACTCCAGCTTCTAAGAGACGTGATCATAGATGCTAATATTATCAAATTCAATAGTACTCAATGTATCGACCTCAGAACAATGAAGGACTGAGTAAATGTTGTGGGGGACTCAGCATTCGCCAACGACCACGCATACCATGAAACACAGAGCCACCATCATGTTCAACCTTTCTTTATTCCTCCTACCTCTTGACTCCTGTTTCCCTTCCCCTGCTCCTCCCCTTCCTCCTAACCGTGCTCTAGGTGCACTCTGGTCTCTTGCCTGGGGTGTGGGTTGGCATGTCGAGCTTGTGGGTGGTCTTGTCCTGCACATTCTCTGAAGGTGACCTTCCTGGCTACAGCGCCAGCATGTTCGTCCAAAGGCTGGGTATGGTTGTCTGTGGGTGTGTTTCCACCCTGGCCCGTGGCATTGCTCTGTGTCCGGGCCTTCTGGCCAGTGTCTTCTCAGTTTGCTTCTTCTCCAGGGTCGAGTGGGCTCAGAGTATTGCGGTCGCTCTTCCGTGAGGGCTGCGATGGCGTTGCGTTCTACTTTCCTTTCAATGGCGTCTGCCTGTGTGTCAACTCTCTCGTACGTTTTTGCCAGATTGAGTATTTTCGCTAGGGGTAGGGGTTTTATGAGAAGGTGTTTTCCTATCTTCTGCTGGAGACGTATGATGAACTCTCCAATGGATTTGTGTGGACGCTGACTGTGTTGGTTAAATGCAAGGCGTTCGTAGTCTTTGTTGGATCCTACTATGAGTTTGTCGTTGATTGCATCGAGGAGACGTTGGTACGTGGTTTTGTCTGTGGCTGGGATTGTCTTGATGATGTCCTTTACCCCTTTTCTAACCAAGTTCCTAAATATACTGAGTTTGCTTGGCGGGTCTTTGTTCCTAATTGCTCCTACAAAGTCTTCAAATTCTTCAACCCATTCCTCCCATCTTGTTCCTCGGTCGTGGTGCGGGATCAAGGCGAATGGGTTGGGCCTTCTCATGACGGTGGCATATGACGTGGGGCCCAAGTCTGCTAGGGTTTGCGCACTTGCGTCGACATCTGCTTGTGCTAGGTCAGTCATGGTGGCTGGTGTTTAGTTTGGGTATGGAGTCGCTGTGCACTTGTGTGCGGTCTTTGGCGGCAGATCGTTGTGTTTGGTCTTTTGGTTTGTATGCTTTTACTTTCACTGTTGTCGGTCCTGCCTGGTATGGGTCTTCTCTGCTGCTGGTACATGTCAATTTGGGCAGCTTTCCATGTCTCTCTTCTTTTTATTTCCTGTGCATGTCCTTCTCTTCTGTTGACCTGGGTAGTATTGGGTCCGCCGTGGTGGTCAGTGGCTGTCCCTCTGTGGGCCTGAGGGTCAGCACTCTGTAGTCCTCGTACAATGTTCTTGTGACCTTTGTGTCACAGTGGCCAAATGGGCGGGGTGGTGGGCGGTCACTTTTAATCTCTCAAGTAGCGCGTTGCCCTTAGTTGCTAGCGTTGGTCGGGGCAGTCAGGGTGTTGGCAGGGTGCTGGATGTACCTTTGCGTGCTTATTCTTAGTTATGGGAGTTTCCCATGAGTGCGTTGGTTGGGGTAGTCAAAGGGGTTAACAAAATGCTGGGTGCCCCTTTGTGTGCTGGCTCTGGTTAGTTACTTTTGTTGCTGCTAGGGCGCAGTTCTGGGCCATTCTCAGGTCACTTAACTCCTGCACAGCGTGTGTTTGTCCTTGCTGCTGTTTTGAACCTGGTATGTGTACTCGTGGGTTGTGAATGGGTCTACTATAATTTTCGTCCCAATTTCCTTTTTTTTTATTTTAAAGGTGTCACGTAATGGGAGACGCGGGGTGTGATTGCGAAACCCCACGCTTGTTTATAATAATGTCACAGACGGGAGACGCGGGATGCGCTTTCCCCACGTGTCTTTACTATGCTTGCACTTGCCGGAGTACCTTGTGCGTTGGTGGAAGCGTCCTCTGCGATCCGCTCACCTGCAGTCTTCCGTGTGGCCAGGATGCAGTGGTCGATCCTAAAGTGTGGCGTCGGGATGCCGCAGCGGTGTTCTCCTCTCTCCTGCTGGGGGGCTGTGTGGGATGCACACATGGACCACCCGACCAGTGCCTGTGATGTCTCTCGGGCACATGGGCCCTCTCCACTTGCAGGGCTCGCGGGCCCTCTTCTGACAGCTGGGCACATGGGCCCTCCTTTCCGCTTGCCAAGCAGCTGGACAAACGGGCCCTCACGGTGTGTCGGGCGCGCCGGCCCTTTTCACTTGCAGGGCACACGGCCCTTTCCCTTGTCACAGGGCGCATGGGCCCCACTGCTGGGCACACAGGCCCACTTTCACCGTTGGGCTCATAGGCCCACTTTCACTGCTGGGCTCACGGGCCCTTCCACACTGCTGGGCTCACGGGCCCTCCTCCACTGCTGGGCTCACAGGCCCTTCCACACCACTGGGCTCACGGGCCCACTTTCACTGCTGGGCTCACGGGCCCGCTTTCACTGCTGGGCTCACGGGGCCTTCCACACTACAGGCGCACAGGCCCTCTGTTACTGCGGGCGCGCCGGCCCTCGGTCACTGCGGGCACACGGGCCCCCGGATGCTGGTGGGCATGCAGGTCCTGCACCTGTACTCCTCCGTTGCACGGCTCACGGGCCCTCCGTCTTCCTGTTCTGCTGGGAGCACGGGTCCCCATTGGTGCTGGGCGTCCGGGCCCTCCATTATTGCTGGGCGCATGGGCCCCAACTGCTGCTGGGCACCCAGGCCCTTCTACCTCCCGCATGGGGTGTCACCTGTACCTTTTCCTCCATGGCGCAGGACGTTTCCCCTCGTCGCCAGTTGTTGTGGGGGACTCAGCACTCGCCAGCGCCCATGCATACCATGAAACACAGAGCCACCATCATGTTCAACCTTTCTTTATTCCTCCTACCTCTTGACTCCCGTTTCCCTTCCCCTGCTCCTCCCCTTCCTCCTGCCTCCCACCCCCTCCCATAGTCCTGGGCTTCCTTCTTAAAGGAGCTCTGTCCTTTTTCCACTTACAACAGTAAACCTTTCCAAAATTCTACCTTGCAAAGTGCACCCAGACCCAATGTCTGAGTCTTAGCTTGTAAGTAAGCCATAGAGGTAGTGATTTTAGCTCTTTGCCTGGGCACAATGCAAGCAGAAGGATCCTTGGATCAGAAAGCACCGGGCCATAGACACACTACAAACACAAACAGTGAATCAATGCAGGAACAATCGGAATCCCGAGGAAGTCATGGCTTCTTCTTAAGTAGTGTTTAACCTCTAAGTCACTCATCAAAAGTTTATCAACATTTGGAGCATGGTTATTTGACGGAACACTGATAAGCATGTTCCTATTCCCAAAGCAACTTTACACTAACTCATTTCTTGCATAAATACATTGGGACCGATTCGTAAACTATTTTTTTGTGGATAGGATGTGATTGGATGTGAAAATGCACCCACTTGCACCAGAAATGTTGCACAAAGTTCACCAGAATGTATGTATCATACATGCACAAACTCAGAGGCCCTCTTTTACTGTGATGCGCAGGTGCATAGCTCTGATTAATTTGAATAGCATCACAAACAAGATGCACTTGTACATTTGTCGAAAACAAGCTCATGAGGGGCACAATGCATGACACGGTGAATCGCTGCTGTCCCAATGCATATCTATGACTCAAAGAGGGATAGAAATGTTTTGGTCTGTTTTTCCCATTTCGCAATGACAGTCCATCTCACTGTGAAATGTGCTTCCAGCAACCACATGGACTCTGCAAGCCTGTTATACATAAGTGTCAGAAGCATGCTAGCGATATTATTTTATGCAAGGCGGCTGTATAGAAAAACCTGTTCGATGAAGCGAAGCCCTCTAGAAATTAACAGGACCCTTTTAAGACTAAAACATTTTCAGTATTGGGGCACCTAATAATAGAACCTCTTCTGTGCTATTTTAAGAAGCCTCTTTTTTTTGAGAATCCGTCCTATTCTGACCATCTTAGAATCTGCAAACGTTCATTAAACATTCATATTCACTGAAAGAGCAAACACAATTGCACGGTGACTCAGAGCCGAGTCTAAGGTGGGTGTTAAGTACCGAAAAGGTTGGAGAAAGCGTTAACAACCTTTTCGGTACTTAAGACATATTCTGAAGGTGGAGCATTCTTCTGAAGTCGAAATGAATTCACCACTTTCGGAATATATGTGGCGGGTTGCTAGGATAGGTGGGAAACCAACCCAGCAACTGCACATTCATTACCTGCCATTTAAGACGGGTATTCTTGTGGTACTCCTCCACTTTTTAATGTGCGTTAAATTAGCGCACATATACGGCACCGTTTCAGTGCCGGTATTGTGGAGGAGTGCTACAGGAAGTTTGTCCCTGAGTGAAGGTGGGTGGGTTAAGATTAATAATAGCCAGGTTGGGATGGGTGGGTAGGTAATTATTAATGTAATATGTGGGTAATTGTGAATATTGGCATACAGCTGGCACATTATTGTATTAAAGCATGTGCAGAAATGCTGTAGTTCTGGCGCCAGTGGCAGAAAGGGTGCTGTGTAGACTTCTACATTTCCGCAAAGGGCAATTTTAAGTCTACACAAGTGTGTACCTAGTTTAGACTGTTGTCTGAACCACAAGAGTGTGAATGGAAGAGTGTGCTATTGGGGAACGTGCAAATGAATGAAGGACTTATATACTTGATGAATGTGTTTCTCACATTGCCATGTATGTACATTTGTGAAGTTGGATTTCACTTAACGTACCTTCTGTTTGGTGGCGGATGTTAGTATGGTGGAATGGGTAGTCCACTACATAATACTTAAGAGCACCATATGCGCTGTGATCAAATGGTGTGCACCACACACGTGCACTATTATCCATAAGAAAGAGGGAATGAAGTGTGCCACTTGGGGGCAAGATGGATGTGCATGCCTTTTGCCAGGTGCTGCAGCATGGGGAAAAGGGAGACACCATATGCAAACCAGGATTGCTGGGAGGCATCACATTTGCACCGTTATGTTTGGCCTTGTGTTGTTATTTCCTCTTTGAGCTACACATTTCTGATTGTTGTATGTGTTTGCAGCGTGTAGCTCACAATGTGGTGACACTTCGAAAGGTGCTGACTTAGGTAACCTGTTGTCGCAAATACATGAATAGGTGTGGAATGTGTGGATACCATTTTCGTACTTCATTTTTTAATCTTTTCTGTTCAGGTGCTATATGAACATCAACTGCTAGCGTACACATACCCAGTAGTGTGTGCAGTTTCTACAAAGAACAGTGGCCATGCATATCCAGCACCCATGTCGAATGCTTTTGCAGTGCACTTTTTAGCTTGTCTTAAGCATGCCAACAATGAGCAACCTGTGCAACCAACAGTGGTGAATGTGCTGGCTGAGCTCCCACCTCCCAGACAAAGAAGAAGGCGTCCAAATAAAGAATGTATATATTGCACCAGGGTGAATTTGTTCAACATGTCATCCGAACACATCATTCAGCTTTACTGGCTGTATACTGATGCAATTATGTATTTGGTAGAGCTATAAAAGAAGGAGATGGAAGGAAGCACCAATAAGACTACAGCTATTCCATCTTTTGTCAAAGTAATGGCACTGCTTCACATTTGTGTAACTGTATCGTACAGGGCAATGTTGCAATGGCAGCATGGATGTTGCAGCCAAGTTTCTGCAAAAATGTGCAAGTAGTTTTGGCTGCACTGTTACAGCACATATCCAAGTTCATTACTTTCCCACTTATGGAAGTTGAGGTTGCTGCTGTGAAGTGTGTTTTTTTTGCAATAGTTGTGTTCTCCAACATTGTAGGGGCAATAGATTGCACTCATGTGCGCATAGTACCACCCCATGAAAGGGAGAAAACGTTTAGAAATCAGAAAATGCAGTACTCAATTAACATTCAGATGACATGCCATGCAGATTTGCAAATGACTGATTGCTAAGCCAACTTCCCTGAGTCTGCACATGATGCATTCATTATGTGTAGCAGCAACTTGCCCGTGGTAATGAGTGGCTTGTCGTCAGACATAAGCTGACTGCTTAGGGATGGAGCATACCCCTTGAAACTGTGGCTAATGACACCAATCTTGAATGAAAACACAGCATCTGAACAGAAATATAATACAGCACGTATGAGGACAAGGAACACAATCGAACAGATGCTTGGCCTCTTAAAAAGTTGTTTTAGGTGTTTGCATGTGTCTGGAGGGGATATCATGTATGCTCCAGACACAGTTTGCAAAATTGGAGTGCTGTGCTGCATGCTGCATAATTTAGCCATTCAACGCTGACTGCCTGAGCCAGTGGATGGAATATCAGAGGAGGTGGACAAGGAGGAGGACCCCATACGCAATGACGAGTATGAAGACAATGGGCGCAATGTTCGTAGTGATGTAATTTTTTCATGTGACACCACTGGATGGTGGTCATTGCAAAGTTTGAACATAATTATGAGAACATGGATGAAATGTATGATTGTGCAACATGTGCGAAAATAGGACAACACACGTTAGTGCCATTGGGCCTCATTACGAGCTTGGCGCTAAAAAGCAGCCATTCACGGCATGCCGTTAATAACATGACCGTCTTGGCTCGAACCCGCAAACAGCGGGTGATTAAGAGTGCCCGAGCCCCCAGATAATGGCATCAATGAATGCGCACATAACGGCTCCGGCCTCGGCAACCCCCAAATAGCGGTACCGGTATTAACATAGTGCTAAGAACGGGCCTGTTATTACCGGACCCGGAAGTATCATCATCGTGCCGGAACGGGAAATGCTTAGGCGGCCATGTTCAAAAACACAATCCATTGCCATCCTCCACATACAGGACCTTCACCACCAGAACTCCTAGCACACCACGGACAAAATGTCAAAGTCTACCCAGAAAGGCACTGCCCGGCTGCGTAAACCACGGATCAAGGATGAAGAGCTGAACATGTTAGCTGACACCCTAGTGGCGAATGCTGATGTGGTGTCCTGCAGCGACCTCAGGCATCCAGCCCAGTTGAAGAAGAATGCCATCTGGGAAGAAGTTGGCCGGAAAGTAAGTGCAGTCGGCACCACTGCACGCACAGAGCGCAATTGCGAAAAAAGATGGGATGACCTCAGGCTGAGAGTTTCGGCCAATCGGAGCCAGGGGCGGGCAACTGGTGGAGGACCTCACTCACCAGTGAAATTGGCCAGATGGGAGGAGACTTGCAGCTCAGCCATAGATGTGGAGTCTATTGAAGGAGTTGGTGGAGCTGAGTTTGGCGTGCCAACATTGGCAGGTGAAGGTGAGTGTCCCTGCATACACATGACAACTAATCATCACCATTGACCTCCAAATGTGACAGCAACGGCAGCCAATAAATGGCCCATCATGCACACCAACACATATCCATATACACATGCTGGGCCCACCACTATCACATCCCAATGCATGCTGCATGCTGCGCCCATACACAAATACACACCCGATACACAGATGACCTGCACGTGTCACACAGCACGTCACTCCCAACACACATTAAGGCCCAACAGCAGCCACCATGGTGTACATGTGAGCACCTGCACGATTCCAAACAACACCCCCCAACCTTGCATGTACCCAGTCCGCTGTGAAGCCAGGCATGCAACTGATCACATGGCACCACCTGCACAAAGACAAACGCATGCGTGATGCATGCACCACCATCACTGATGCCCTGCCACTCTCTGTCCCCCACAGGTGCAGATGCAGAAAGCGAAGAAGCACAGTGAAAGGCACAATGCACAACACCAGCCAAAAGGGCAAGGTGGCAAGGTGATGGCACCGGACCATCTACATCAAGTGGACCAAGGGGCAAGCGGGACAACAACCAGTGCCCTACCAGCCACACTGCAACCCACACAGGACGAGCAGACACCTGCCCCTGCAACCCCGGACACACAATCGACACAGGCCGAGGACACATCTGGCATGGACGATGGCACACAGTCTGCTGCTGCAAGCACAATTGGGGAGATGGCTGCATCGGCACAGCATATTGTCGATGAGGAAGCTGACCCTGACAATGACGGCAATGCAGGACTCGTCCACTCAGAGCCTGTATGCCGAACATCTAGCTCGCAGGTCACCCCACAGGACACCCCTTGCCGGGATTCATCTGAACAGGGCAGCCCTGGTGAGTGGTCTCTGACATTGCACAGCCCCATATTGAATGCAGTACCACCACATAACCCACCAACCACCACCCAAACTGCCATACGGGACCTTGAGGGATGTCTGTCCAGGATGGAGGGCCGGCAGGAGGAGATGCAAGGCTATGTCAAGCAGTACCTTGCTGAAGGGGAGACAGCACACCGTGTGATCCATGACAGCACTGCGGCCGTAATCCTGACCATCAGCTCAAGTACACAGCAAGTGCACAATGGCTTCAATGCCTTGGGACAGATCCTCACCAGGATTCCTGACAGCATGGAGCAGCGGCAAACTCCGGATTTAGGGTCACAACCATCTGGCTCATTGACCACGCCAGGGAGTTCCAGGCAGACCAGCCCCGTGTGCAGGTCCCTGCGAAGTGCATGGCACTCAGATATCCAACCCCCATCTCTGAAGGGGGCACCACAGTAGCAGGGCCACCCTGCAGATTCTCTTTACGAATACATGCAGACACATGTTGTGCCATTGTTGACTTTGGGTGTTAGGGGGAGGGTGGAGGGTGGTGGTGGGTGTAGTACTGGGGATGTTGGGGGGTGTGGGGGTAGAGTGGGGGTGTGTGGGGGGAGGGTGAGGGGTGTTGGGGCGTGGATTGTTGAATCATGTTGTACAAATAATCTCACTAATACACCTGTTGTGTACAAGACATCACGAGTGAACATTGCTTATTTGTTGTTTGTCAATGTATTGCTTCATAGTGAACTGTGCCCATATACCCACACACCCAGTGCCCACAGTTTCCAATACATGACACCCTCTGCATCCAAGTACATCAGAATGATTGGTCTTCAACCAATTGCCGCACTGCACGACCCTCACGTGTATCACGTCCTGGCCTATGTCCAACATCTACTCCTTGCTCTCCTTCTACTTCACCAGGTGGTGGCAGCTCCGTGTCAGGTGGCAATGGTACGTTCCACATGTGCATCAGCCCTGTACAGTGCATGCCAATCCATGGTGCGAGACTTGGGTGACATACATGACCTAGGGTCCTAAGCATTTAAACCACCAGGCCCCCCAATGCATTTTAACTAGGGCCATTATGTACGCACATGTGAGGGCTGTGTGGCGATGGATAACTCAAGATACATTCATCCCTCTCCTCCCATGGCCCAGGGGGCATTCCCCTTGCATATGCATGTAGCCCCCCATCCCTCTCCTCCCATTGCGCCAGGGGGAATTCCCCTTGCATATGCATGTAGCCCCCCCATCCCTCTCCTTCCATGGCCCAGGGGGCATTCCCCTTGTATATGCATGTAGCCCCCCATCCCTCTCCCCCCATGGCCCAGGGGGCAGACTCACCCAACAGCCAGCCACTTCGTACAATGTCTTCTTCCATGTACCGGGGTAGTGAGGAGTTCCACAGCACCATGGCATCATGCGTGGATCCTGAGTATCTGGCACAGCAATGTGTTATTATCTGGCTGGCATCACACACCATCTGCACATTGATGGAGTGGTATAGCTTCCGATTACGGTACACCACCTCCACGGCATGTGGGACTATAAACTCTACGTGCGTGCAGTTGAGGGCACCAATTACATTGGGCATGCCTGCCAGTGCATGGAATGATTTTTTTCTTGGCATTCGCCTCCTGTTGTGTCCGTGGTAGGGATATGTAGGCACTTGCATGCTTCAGTAGTGCATCCAGCACTTGGTTTAACACAACAGAGAAGCATGATTGCAACATGCCATGCATTTGGCCCAATGTGTGTTGGTAAGTGCCTGTGGCCAGGAAGTGGAGCACAGATGCCACCTTCAGCAGAGGGGGGATGGCTGTGCGGATGTTGATCAGGCTGACCAAGTCTTCCTGTATTAATTCCACTATGTTGGTGATGGTGTCGCTGTCCAGCCAGTACAGGGTGTGGATCTGTGCTGGGGTTAAGTCAAATGGATTGGCCCTTATCTGTGGAATTGATGGCTGTCTGCGGGGAACAACTACCTGCACTGGTGGGATTTGCTGGGCAAGTCTCATCCTCCTTCTCCTCCTGCGTCTCCTCTGTGTTGCCTATTGTACTGCCTGCTCAAGGAGTAGCAGTGCAGGCATGTCCTCCAGCCCCAGTATGGCAAGTGCAAGTGGTAGCATTTTGGTTTGGAAAGGGGTGTGGCGTGTGGGTGTGCTCCTTTTGTGCTGGCCCTGACTCCATTACCTCCACCTGTGCTGATTGTGTGCACCTGTGGCACTTGGTTACACATCAGTTTGCGGTTAACGGGTGGTCCGCGATGCCGGTATTGGCGGCATCATGGTAGCCCTTCTTACTGGCATCTCGATGCCGGTATGTACATGTCCGTGCGACTCGTGGTGTCCTCTTCGTTGCAAGAATGCCTGTATTACGGGCGCGCCACCCGCGCGCATGCCCGCATGCCGGTACGGTGGTGCACGGCCACAGCGGGTTCTTGTCGATGCCGGTGGGACCGGCATCTAGGGTCGTAATACTACAGACCGGTATTGGAGGCCGGTATTGCCTTATCGGCTCCATTATTGCGGGACCGCCAACCTCATAATGAGGCCCATTGAGTTTGAAAGTGTATTGACAACTGTTAACAAATGAAACTTTGCTCAATAAAAGTATGACCAAGCACATTGGTGTCCTGGACTGATTTATGGGAAGTCTACATTATCTCGGATGAGCCATCAGGAAATGGTCCTTGTGCACACAACCAGCCCAATTTTCATCGATTTTGAATGGTGATGCGTCAACATCTTCAATGTGCAAGCCTGGTCATAAGTACTTTTCCTCATCAATAACCTTGTCTCCACCCCTTAAACTATGGTAAACATGACCCAAATGAACATTACAAAACTGTTCAATGAAATTAAGTAACCAAACGTTGCAAAAACATTTACCAATATGTTTTCTGTTACTGTTCTATTTTAGCATGCTTACACCTGCACTCTCTCTGTGGCCGACTAGGCAGTGCAACCTCATGGGCATCGTTGCTGGTAGAGGTGCTAGGGGAACTGAACGATTCCACTGCTGGATTGTCCTCTGGCAAAATTGGCACAACCATGCCGGCCGTCAATAGGAAGTACTCCTTTTCCTGCACTTTCAATAGATCGGTCAGTGTTTGCAGGCACAATGCATTCCCCTTAACTGTGGCACTGCACATTTGCACTGCCTGCCTCAAAGCATTCATGATTTATGAGTTTTGCTTTTGCGTTTGGATGTACATTTTGACACTTTTGCTCACCACAACTGCCACACTATCAATTGATGAGCACAGTGTGCCTATGTTTCGTTGTATTTCATTCAAGGCATCAGTTACACATGCCATATCCGTATGTGTGACTGAATTTCCCTTCTTAAGGGTGCACACCTGAGTCTTCAAGTAACAACGCATTTGAGGGAGTGCCAGAGTTTATGTATCTGTGGTGGCAAGGAGACGGCAATAGTCGTCCGTGAATAGACCTGTTGTTCTTCCACTGGTCTGCTCAAGCGTCAGTGGTCGCTGGGTGAGCAGGCTGTCTTTTACAAATGAGTGCTCCATGGCTACATCCTCCACTACATCGGCCATGTTGCCTGCATTACTCTCATCATCAAAGTACTGATACAGTGTAATTTCAGTATCCACTTGATGGTCCTCTGACGATGGCAGATTATCTTCTCCTTGGGTAGGATTTTCATAGACTCTGCTGCGGCTTCAACAGATGCTGACAATGAAGTACCTGCACAAATAAAGACAGTACGATAAAACCACATTACAACAGGCCCATAGCAGCATGGAAAGTAATCATAGAAGTGCATGGTACAGGAACATGAATACACTCCTTCTAGTGCAATCTGCTTGGCCTAATCCACCTCTCTTGCCCTCCTTCTTTCTCTTCCCCAAACTACTGAGCTCGCTGACTGGTTTCCTGGTGCAGAAGGAGCAAACATTCAGCACTTAAACCTGTCCCCTGCGGCGGGACTAGGCGCACTTGTCTTCCTCCCACTCCCTTACACTTCCTGTCTTGAATATCTGTCTGTCCACTCCTCCCTCTGTTTCCTGTTCTAGCCATGACTGTACCGCAGTATATTGGAACGTACGTTCCTTCCCTCTCCCCCCCTTCTCTCTCTCCTCACAGACCCTATGAAATGCAAGCACCTTTAATTCTGTGGGCAAATCATTTGGGTCAAAGGGCGATCCTCCACCAGTGCCCTTGCTGTGCTCTTTGCTCTCAAGATACTTCTCGGGAACCCTGCGCCACACATCATACCACCTTTTTTCATTGCTTCAACCATGCGCAAAGTACTGGAAACAGCATTCACTTTGGTGCCAATAAGGCTATTTTTCACAGAAAGAGGTGTCCGGTTTGCCATTGCCCCAAATAACATTCTTTCATTTGTTATAACTTCATCCACCAGTACACCCACGGTCACTTCAGTGAACTTTGCCTTCTGTTTTCGGCCTCCACTTTGCACTTTCACATCTTGCCCAGCCATCAGAATACTACCCTCTTTGACCACTTCACACTGTAATGGCACCTTCCTTTAGGTCATCTTATAATACCCATGCAAAAGTGAAAGTTGCTCTCTCCCCTCCTTCACACATTTCTTTTCCTGCACACACTGCTGAGAACGTCTGTTCTCCAGCTAAACCAGTCAAATCGAATTGCTGCCCAGGAAATTCCTTTCATCCCTTCCACTATTATAACCTTCCCTTGACACCTTCTCCGTCCTGTCCTGTGCTTTGTGCCGCATTTGTATCTAGTCTACAGAAGCATGTGGTTTTCCATGTGCTTCCTCTACGGGATCCGCTGTGTCCTCGGCAGCACTTTCGTTTAATAACTCATTATTTAAGGAAAGTGCTGGGTGAGCAGGCTGTCTTCCACAAATGACTGCTCCATGGCTACATCCTCCACTACATCGGCCATGTTGCCTGCATTACTCTCATCATCAAAGTACTGATACAGTGTAATTTCAGTATCCACTTGATGGTCCTCTGACGATGGCAGATTATCTTCTCCTTGGGTAGGATTTTCATAGACTCTGCTGCGGCTTCAACAGATGCTGACAATGAAGTACCTGCACACATAAAGACAGTACTATAAAACCACATTACAACAGGCCCATAGCAGCATGGAAAGTAATCATAGAAGTGCATGGTACAGGAACATAAATACGCTCCTTCTAGAGCACTCTGCTTGGCATAATCCAACTCTCTTGCCCTCCTTCTTTCTCTTCCCCAAACTACTGAGCTCGCTGACTGGTTCCCTGGTGGAGCAAACATTCAATACTTAACCCTGTCCCCTGCGGCGAGACTAGGTGCACTTGTCTTCCTCCCACTCCCTTGCACTTCCTGTCTCAAATATCTGTCTGTTCGGTCCTCCCTCTGTTTCCTGTCCTAGCCATGACTTGTACCGCAGTATATTGGAACATACGTTCCTTCCCGCTCCCCCCCTCCTCTCTCTCCTCACACTTTGTCACATATTGCACTAGTAGATATGCCTTCGGCATGGCATGCTAGTTTTTGTTGTTTGGTCATTCAATGCCTAAGTTCTCCAGCTAAGCCAGTCAAATTGAATTGCTGCCCAGGAAATTCCTTTCATCCCTTCCACTATTATAACCTTCCCTTGACACATTCTCCGTTCTGTCCTGTGCTTCGTGCCACATTTGTATCTAGTCCACAGAAGCATGTGGTTTTCCATGTGCTTCCTCTACGGGTGCCGCTGTGTTCTCGGCAGCACTTTCGTTTAATAATGAATATGTCATATTTAAGGAAAGTGCTGCCGAGAATTTTTATAGCGGCCGTCGTCAAAAACAGGCAGAATGAAGGCAGTGCACTGTGGTGTACGACAAAGACGCCCAGGACAGGGACGTCATTTCACCAAAATGCCAGGGGTAGCGGAACTGACATCATGAGACCCTTGACCCCCCTGATGCCATCACAGGAAGTGATGTCATTTGAGCCCGCCCCAAAGTGATATCACGGGGGGTGATGGAACACAACATTTCACGCGTTGACAAAACAGGAAGTCACATCACATAGCATTGTACACTATGAAAAATATAGTTATGATGTCACTATGTGATGTACATTTCATACAATAATGGATCGCCATATGTATCATTAAGATCAGTGTGTATAGGCCCATATTACCAAATGACTGTGTATGCAAGCAGACGTCCATGACCAAATGATAATGATGTGTTATTATATAGCACTTATGCTTAAGTGCTTTACATAGAAAAAATATACACCCAATATCACCCAACCTTGTTGGTACTCATCTATCGACCTCAGAAGGATGAAAGGCTGAGTGAGGCGTTTAAGAACAGACTAAATCAGTGACTCACCCGCTGAAGTGTGCCTGAAATAAACCTTTAATGAGTCTAGCAATTATTGTATAGAATTCCAGAAAGACACAGTATTTGGTGTTCCTATTCTTTCTTATTTAGGGTCAGTGCTGAAAGTGTTAGACTTGTGGCACTCCTGTTCTTATTTTTCTTCTTTTTTAAGGGGCCTGAACAAGAAAGCCAGCCACCCCAGATGTAAAGAGCCACAGCTCAGCCCAGTTGCGACCTCTGGCGACCTCCAAATGATGTCCCTGGCCCAGGCCCACTTGAGAATAGTGGTGGAGCCTGGGCGTCCAGATTTGGTGTAGTGATTCATGCTCTTTAGCACGCTCACAGCGCCAACATAAGAATCGGGTTATCAAGGGCCGATTGTGACCTCATGACAAAAAAAGAGTGTGGATCTACGAAATTCTCCCCTCCAGTTTCCAGCGCCACCATTCTGAAGAGGGTGGAAGTATTGTAGGGGAGATGACATACTTTCCAGGAGCAAAAGCTTCTAAAATCTTTCATTGTCGGGGGACCAAGTGCTTCAGTGCCATTGCAAGCATTTCAGACTGCCACTGTTCTAATTTAAGAAAGTTTTCTTAAACTTTCATTAAACTAGAAAAGTGGTGCTGCAGTCTAAGAAATGCTATTTTTATTGAGGGGAAAAGGGTGTAGTGGTGCTTAACGACACCTCAGAAGTGTCGTATTTTAACTCCTTTTTCTGTCATGCTAAGACAGTGCTGTTGGGAGGCGAATCTCCTCCCTGTGGCTGCCCTGCATTCCTGATGGTTGTAGGGCAGTTGTTAAGCCGTAAATCAGGCTCATGCAAAACCCGAGCTTTTTTCATGTCCCTGCATCACATTCTTTCCCTGTCAGAATAGGGTGCATTTTAGAAATGTGTTGTTCCGGCTTGGGAAAACAGATTTCTATTTTTACACAGACCTCTGAATCAGGCCCTCAGAGTCATCCCGATGGCAACTAAACTTTCTGTGCCTGTTTCTGGCCACAGAATGAAATAATGCATCTGTGAAGACCATTATACTTCCAAAGCAACATCAGACCTTTTTACATACCTTGCCGAGCAGGAACTCCCTAATGAAATGCAAAAAGTGGTCAAACAACCAAAGATGACTTGCACTGCTAATTCATTTTTGGACATGTTAGGAAAAAGAAGGCTCCAGTCCCTAAACCCCTGATGCTCACTACTCAGACATGCCTCCATGTCTATCTCTGCATCCTCGGCATTGCCAACCCCATCTGATTACCATTTGCAATTGTAATCCTGCAGACCTCATGCAAACCATATGCATAATAAAACTGCACCAGAATACTACATTGCAACCCGTAGACACCCACTCGTGTTCAGCAATGCACACTTAGGACCAGACACTCAAACAGGCATAAGTGAAGAAATGCACTACTTAGAGTAATAAGGTGCAGCCCAATCCACAAAGGGAATCTAAATGTATGTATATTAGATGTGCACTCTCAAAGGCCTATTTTCACTGCATTTGAGCATTTGTGCAAATAAAGGTGCATTTCTGTGCATGACAATGTGCATCGAAAATCCCAAACCAAATGCGTTTTGAAATGTGGAAAAATCAAAGACCTTCACCTGCAGCCGTTTTGAGTAGGCGGAGAGGAAGGCACAATACATGATAGGTTAATTTCTGAACTGTTCATGCATTTTCATTGACCTGGGAGAGCTGCAGGCTGAGCTGCTGCTTTCCCAATTGCTCTTACATCCTTCAAACAAGGATAGATATGCATGTTTCATTTTTAAAGGTCCTCTCATTGTGAAATGTGCTCTCTGCAACCACAGAGATGCTTGGAGCCTGTAAAACATTGGTGTTGGGTGCACACTCACAACACAAAGGCAAGCAGCGGGGCGGGCCTCTGCATCCATTGCCCTGCTGTCCGGCCACCCTGATATAGGCAAGCGCAGGGCGCATTCGAGAAGGAGGTGGGATGTGAATTTCTGAAATGAACGCAAATGAAAAACCACATCTCCTGGATATTTCTCATTTGGGTTCTATGGTCAATCCATTCATTAGCACCCTCTGTGGGTGTGCCAGCGAATCAAATTTCTCCAAACCAGGGCTCAATCACACAATGCAGGCCTTGGTTCGGAATAACCAGAGTTCTTGACCCACCCACTGGCCATCTTCTATAAGCTCTACCGCTTCTATCGTCTCTCTGCACCTATAACTACCCCTACCAGTTCCCACTTACCTGATGTCCTGGGGTCTCTGTGACTCTATTCAACTCCCGCCTGAAATGGCTGTCATAGAAATGAAAAAAGGGGCTCTGCATGGGTGGGCATGTTTCTCAAAAGACATTTCTCTTAGTACAGTGTGGGTTGGCCTAGGGTTGCTAATAGAAATAGGCAGTAATTATGGGGCTGAACCATGTGGTAAGGATGCCCGGGCCCCATGTTAAATCCATGTTATGTCTGGGCCATTACCAGGCAGTTCAGCCCCAAGAACGGGTGTATATTACTTAATTCATATTCCCCACATATATTTCTGTATTGTTATTTATTTATAAACATCACAGGGAAAGCAATACATTTTTGGGACAAAATTGCTTACAAAATGTACCATTAATAACAGAGCAGGGAACATTTTCATTTACAAAGGGGTGAGAGAATGTGACTTGAAGACCATATGTTGCAGGGGAAGGTGGAAACATAAGCCAGGGACAAGGACAGGAGAGAACGACATAGGTATGGGATGGCGGAGGAAGGGTCATGGAAAAGTGCTATACTGTTGTCCTTATGGGTAGGGAGAGAGAGGAGCAGGGTGATGCTATAGCGTAGAGTGCTAAAAACAGGTTCTTCAGAAAGAAGGAGAGCTTTGAGGTTGGAGTTAAATAGTGGTAGAGTTGGAGTAGCACAGAGAGTGAGAGGAAGAGCATTCCAGAGTAGAGGAACGAGGAGAAAGAGAGAGAGATAGAGAATGAGAAGTACAGGGCACTCGAGTAGTGGCAAGGAGGTGAGCAGAGGATGATCGTAACGAGCAAGGAGGAGAAACCGCAGTGAGATGAGCAGATAGGTAGTGAGAGATGAGCCAATGGATAGTTTTAAAGATGATGAGAGGATGTTTATACATAGCCCTTTGTTTCATAGATAGCCAGCTAATCAGTCTCAGTGCGTTGAGCATGAGCGAGTGAGGTACCATCCAATATTTGATGGCAGGGGGAGAGTTTGATATTTTTGTCAACAGCTCACCAGATCAGGAGTGAAAGGAAAAGATCTGTGTATAGTCATCAAAGAGCTGATAGGAGAAACTGTAACAAAAGATCTGGGCACCAAGAGCTGAAGTATAGAGAGTGAAGTGCACTTCAGATTGAACCTTTTTCCAACGAAACAACGTATGAGGTACTAGAAGGATGACACTGGTGTTGTTAATGATGGTATTTGTCCATTTTGTCATAAAGAGTATGAAACATTGAAGTATTTGACCTTATATTATACATTTTTTGATTCTGCAAGGGAACAGCATTTAGCACATTATTTAAAAAATGACGTACCTTTTGTGTTGGAAACCCTATGGCTGAAATGTATGTGGGGTTATAAAAATCTTTACTCATTGCATTAGGTCCTCTGCTAAAAAATTATTGAAACTAGTCTTGGATAATTAAACAGGGATTTCATCACTTAACTGGAATCACCTTGTTTCCTGTTTACCTACTACTTGTAACAGATCTATGATCCTAGGTAATAGGGTTACTGATGCAAGGCTCTGAATGTGCTTTTGCTAATTCTGTTATTATTGCATGGTGTTCTGTGCATGAATTAATTTTTATTGTATAGTAAAATGTGTATGTGGAATTGAGTGTTCATGTGTGTTATTGGCTTAGCTGAACAAAATAATTGATGTCAAATTAAGCTTTTTCTTTTAATCTGTTTGTTTTAATAATTGTTGTAAAGGGCTCAAATGTAAGTGAATACATGTTTTGCATACGTTTGTTTTATGTTGTTTTTATGACTTTTTAAGTTTGTTGTAAAGGTGCTTGCACCAAAAATAACGAATAATCAAAAATAAAAAAAAATAGAGAGTGAAGTTGCTCCAGCTGTTCCAGGACACCTGAAAATATCTCAGGGCAAGTTATGATGCAAACCAAGCGAGGTCATTATCTCTGATGCCAAGGAGAGATAATGTATAGAGAAGGTAAGAATGGTCGACAGTATCAAAGATAACTGAGGGGTCGAGAAGAATAATAATAGATGAAAGGTTTGCATGATGAGTGGAAGAGTTGAAGTTGCTGACATTGAGAAGAGCTGTCTCTGTGGAATTTAGAGGTCAGAAGCCATATTGGAGAGGGTCCCAGAGGATGTGAGTATAAAGGAACTCAGTGAGTCAATAAAATACTACTCACTCTAGGATTTTGAAATAGTGTGGTAGAAGAGAGACACAAGGAAAGTAGGCAGGACAGTGAGGATCTAGAGCATGGTTCTTAAGGAGAGGGATGACAGTATCTGTCTCATAGGATGAGCGAAAAATGGCATTGTCAAGAGAGGAGTTGAAGAGGAAGCAGGATGTGGAGCAACACAATGACCTATGTGCAGGACCAGTGGGTCAGTGGGGGCCCTGGAAGGGTTAGCATTGAGGAGTAGTTCAAGAATCTCATCAGGGTTGGCTGGGCAAAAGGAAGACATAGTAGGAAGAGAGGAGGGTAGGAGTGGGTTGAGAACAGTGAACAGAGGGAGGGTGTGGAAGGTAAGTAACAAGGGTATTGTGAATTGTAGACATTTTAGAAGCAAAGTATACATCAAGATCATTTGCAAAATAGAGGAGATGGAGGTGGGTTTAGGTGGTGAGAGAATAGAGTTGATAGATTTTTGGAGGCACCTATGTTGGGAGGATTGAGAGGAAATGAAAGAGATAGAAGTCATGTTTGGCAGAGTCGAAAGTAGAGGGATAGTTTTGAAAAGCAGTGAGATAGAGTTGGAGATACGGGGATTGTCTTGACCTTTTCCAAGTGCAAAAGGTTTTCCACATTGTTGTTTTCAGGGTGCAAATGAGAGGTGTAATCCAGGGCTGTGGAGGGGATGATTTAAGTGTGAGTGTAGTAAGAGGGTAGTGAGAGGAAAATGGACTATATAGAGCAGTGTTAAAGTTAGTGTAGCCTTCTTCAGTGGATGGAAAGATGAGTTCAGCATAGGAGTAGAACGAGTGGTGTAGATCAGATTTCAGAGTCAGGGAGTCTGGAGGAGTTAAATGTGCACTAGTCATAGTAGATCAAGGGAGTGAGGAAGATGCTGGAGTGAAGATTGAGGCAAAGACGATAGATTGATTGGAGGGATAAGGAGAGATGGCGATATTAGAGTCAGAGGGCCTCATTACGAGTCTGGTGGTAACTGAGGCGGTAAAACCGCCTGGTTACCGCCGGACTCGTATTACCATTCCGCCTCCGTGATTCCAGGAATTACCGGGGCATTACAATCCCGGTTTTCCGGGAATCATGGAGGCGGAATGGTGTTAATCCCCATTCCCATCGAGTCCTATGGGACTCGATGGGAATGTGGATCATGGAAACATCTCGTAATGCTGCCGGTGTTTCCAGGTCAGACCTGGCGGGAACATCACCTCCCGCCTGCAGGAGTTGTGATTGCCTGGCATGGAAACAACGGTGGCGGCGGGTTTACCGCCACCGTTGTTTCCATAACGGGCGATTTGTAATGAGGCCCATAGAGTTAAAAGGAGATGAGAATGTGGTCAACAGAGTTATCATTTGAATGGCTGGGCAGAGAGTGGACAGAAGAGAGTAAGTGGTTATGTAGATGAGAGTTAAAGTCAGTGGCTAACGCAGCAGAGAGAGAGGGGAGGTAACATCACCAATGACAGTAAGGTGGTGATCAGGAGGGAGATAGTCAATTAGTTGGGAGATATGGTTGAAGAGTCAGAATGAGAGATCCATGATTCAGTAAGGGTAACGAGGGCAAGAGAAGGAGAATAAGACAGGAGGAAGTGTGAGGTAAAGAAGGTTTTATTGCAGACAGAATGTGCTATAGAAAGACGCTGAGGTGTGAAAGCACGTCGACATTGAGTCTGAGGAATAGAGAGGGCCTGGCGGTAGATGCGAGAAGAGGAAGTGTAATGGAAGTTAGGGTTGGAGTAGCTTTTGGGAAGTAGTGGAGCGAGAAGCGTGGTGGTGTTGAGGAGAAGAGATGATAGGGATGGGAAGAGATTTAAGATGTTTCTGAGGAGAGGAGAATGACGAGAGAAGAAGAAGGCAAAGGAAGAGATAGCATGAGAAGTGCATGGTGAGTGTGAAGCTGAGTACTTACAGATAAGTAGCAGGACACAGAAAAGCAAGGCTCATAGTGAAAGAGGCAAAGATGCTGGTCAACTGCTGAGTTCTGCCCTATCTGGGACTCCCCGAGCTGGATGCCAGTAGGGGGTTCAGAATGGATGACACACACTCTTGTCACCTGCTCAGTGGTTAGTTCCTCTGATTTTGTCCCTGGTGCTGCCAAAGCATATTTAAGTCTGACTTTATTAAGTCTCCCTTATGTTGCAGGGCCCATTTTCAACCAAGAGCTTACTGGGCATGGTATATAATTCTATGAAATGGTTTGTTACAGTGAACTGAAGAAAGAGGAGATTTCAGCTTTGACACTGCTCTTTCTTTATTCTCCGGAACCAGGGAGTTATTGATCTCACACAGGCATCAAACAGTACAGTAAAGCAGAGTGAAGGGAATGCCAGTTTTCAGAATCGCACAAGACATTACATTCGCACATACTGTATAGTCAACACCCTCTAATAAATGTTGATTAAAGTATGACTACTACGTCGAGTGGGAACTGCTAAAATAATACCCCCCTGACATACAGTCTCACCCCACAATTCTGGGCAAGAAACAGGCCTTTTGACCAAAACATAAAAGTATATAAATTACTGGTTTTAAAGGTTAAATTACGAAAAAATGGGTGCCCAGCTTTAAACAGGGAAAATCACAACAATGTTACTCAATCACAGGCAGCTTGTCTACAAAAAACGAAATTGACCTGCACACACAAATAAGTATTCATGTCCATTATGAATTCTGTATACATATTAAGGTCTGAATAATGCACGCATTCTAATTGTAAGTCTACCGCTGCCAGCCATTGGATTTAAATGTGCCATAGAGCAATCAATACGGCAGATGGATCATAACCATCAATGATTCTGCGAACATTTTGCTTTGCTTAAAATGCTAGCATCTTTTACCAAAACATGAAACACATTACTTTTGCTGTCCCCAAATATTAGCAACAAATGCTGGTATTAGGGGACTGATGCATACCTCTTGCCTCCAAAGTAAATATGGTTCTTAGGGGTGTTAACAAGGCTCAAGCCAAGGGATCACATGGGTAGACGGCATCCGCCCACTTTTTCAAAAGGGCGGCCGTTGTCCCCCTTATGTGTGTTAGGAACTGTTAAAATAAAAAAAAATACACATTTGATGTCTGCAGTGTTATGGCTGGGCACCGAACCCAGTGCACGCGATTGGGCAGCAAGACACTCAGCCACAAGACCAAACAGATAGGGTAGCAGATGGATGCTGAAATGTTGTGTATTGACATTCGCCTAACAAAGGATGTCTTTTGTGAAAGACTCTTTGGGCCTCATTACAACTTTGGAGGCAGCCATGCCCTTAATAAGGGCATGGCTGCCTCCAAAATCGTGTCCGGGTTCCCTGAATGGGGAAATACCGGGCCATTCCGAGTATGGAGGGCCCGGTATTTCCTCCTTCAGGGAACCTGGGCCTGGTCCTTCCCCATTCCCATTCGAGCCCTCATAGGGCTCAATTGGAATGGGGAGGGAGCTAACTACGGTCCCATTACGAACGGGCCTGTTGTTAGCTCCCTGGTCCCCTCGCGGGACACGCTATGGACGTCTGGAAAAACCAGACGTCCAGAGCGGGTCCCGGCGAGGGGACCTCGTAATAGTGTGGAATGGGTTTAACGGCGCCACACCATTACCGGCGCCGTTAAACCCATTCCGCACAACTTATAATGAGGCCCTTAATCCTAAAAGGTTCGTACCTTTTATAAGTATCCTGCAATGTAATAATACAAATTGTTCTCTTGGCAAATGCTTACACTTTCTCAGTTGTTAAAGATAATTTGAATGGAATTTGCATATTTCGTTCTGGTGTCTGTTCAGTTCGTGTGCCGTCCCTTCCCTATGCTCGTGTAAGGGCCCCCCCCACTTTATTTTAGGACTTGAGCCCTGGCTGCTAACTTGTGTGTGAGTTTAAAATATGCTTACAATAACTTTCACTAGAATTCTGCAGGTTTTGCGATAGGTATTCTCTCGACTCAAATGCCTCGATGCTCGTGCCACAGAAAAACTCCAAACAGACCAAGGTGCAGAGCTCAGGCCCTTGCGTGCAACAACAAATAAACAAAGCTGTCTTGAATGGTTCCTCTTCTCCCACTAACCAAACAGATCCCCCTCCTCTGTCATCAACATCATATTCTTTATTTCAGATAAGGAACAGGTTTTCCATTAAAGCATAAATAAAAATGCAGCTAAAATAAAAATCAACACAATATTAAAACATGGCATATTTAACTAGTTAATAGACCCTCTTTGCAGAACCAAGATATTTGCCTACAGCAAAACACAGAAAGTGAATCAGGAGCCACTGAAGATACAGGATGGCTGTACAAGATGGGTGACGATAATAAATGGGGTGGAGAAAGGTAACAAAGAGGTTCTTAGTTCTCCAAGGTCAGCCTTCCCCACGCCTCCCCTGGAAAGTCTCTGAATGTCTCTCAGCTACAAGCTTAAAGGCTTCCAACCCCTGCTTCTGATCGGCTACATGCTGCAGGTTACAGGCTCTGATATACATTGCCAAACTCTTATGGGATTCATCTTGGAGTTTGAGGGAAAACTGTAGCTCTGTGTTGAGTGGGAGCTGGAGACTGCAATTTCGAGGGACTGCCAGGGCCATTGGGCAAGACATGAGGGCTAAACCCTGACCCCTTATTATGTTCTCTTTCATTACACTCAATGTACTCTCTCTATTTTAAAATGGCTCCTCGAGGTTCCACACTGGCTGATACCTCATCCCTACTCTAATGCCAACCTATGTGCAGACCGGCCATGCCTATCCTCCTCAATCTGTCGCATTATTCTCTCCCAAACCCACTGAACAACTCTTTCTATCCTTCTAGTGTTGGAATGCTTCCTTCTGCCATCCTCTCCTTTCCACAGCTCCTTTGCCCTTCTCAATCTTCTTCCAATGACCTTGTGACAATCACCTCCTATCATCTTTTTGTCACACTTTCTGACTTCCTCGTTCAGATGCACTTCTATATCCCATTGTAGTTAATTCTTCACATCATACTCACAATATTCTGCTACCAGCTCCTTCCTATAACTCTTAGCATCCTCTCTAACAGGAACATCTCCAATATCGAAGTAAGAGGTTTCTGGGCCTGGGCAGGTCTCTATTGTGTGCTGCTCCACCATTGTAGGGTTGCCAAAAGATCATTGGCCCGTGCAATAAATTATATCCCCACACTAAAGGTGAATTTGGATTGGACAAAATGTGTCCTCCCAACCGTGGGAGTCCACACAGAATTAACCACTTCAAGGTAATGAGAAAGAGCATGGATATGCGAAGTGTTGTCTTATGTTGCCATTCTTTTATCACCCAAACCTATGAGAGGGCAGTCATTTAATGAAATGTGGGCAACACTTGTATATTCTTTCCTCTGGTTTCTGGGAACGGTTTTCTCTGTCCGGGTCACGTGTGTCGAGACCACAAAACGAAACCCTTTCATCTGTAATTATGAGGATTTTAGACAGAATTTCTGCAAGTGGCTCATTATCGCGGTAGCTGGAATTTTCCTCCTTCCCCTTGGTCCTTGGATGGGTGTCCTGTTTCTGCTTGCCTCGAGTAGCAGCGATCATGCCAGCTTGTCAGTGTTTCTCAAATTTGTCTCCTCTCTTGCAGGGTCTGATGACCTATAACTTCTATAGTGTCCCTTATGGCTTCTCCATGTTAGTAGCAGTTTAAGCAAATGTAAGCTATATATACAAATTCTTCTGCATCTTGCGGTTTCAGCATTGGCAAATGATATGAATGTAGAAGTATGCATGTGTGTTCATCCTCTGCCTAAGTAAGTCATAAGCATGTGCTTTGTGCCTATATGCAATAAACTAGTGCATGTCCATGTAGCTTTATGAATGGATGGATATGTAGTTCATGTATAAACGCGGCTACATTGTGATGTCAGTGATGACATCATTGGTTTCTGGTTCTCCAGTCACTCAACCTGATCGATTGATGTCAACTCCATGTCGTCCAAAACCTCAATTTGGTATGGTCTGAACGGTTGTGAAAGAGAGTACCATTTTTCGTATCGATGATTGCGGTGATGGGACTAAGAGCGAGTCACATCTATCGTTTCTCTGTCTTCATGTAGAGAGTCGTGTGGGGGCATGAGGGTCAGATTTGACCCCTCATCTATAATGTTCCCCTCCAGCTAGAGCAATTAGTGCCACTCTGGTTGTGACTGCCTACCTTAAAGACTATATGCCCTTTTATTCCAGCAATTTCCAGCTTATTGCTCCTCATTTTTACCAGTTCTTACTTCTAACTTTACTTCTTCTCTTGACTAATCCTGCATTTATGCCAGTTCACTTATCATTCCATACCTCACCTCGCTCTCATTGCTACAGTTACCCTAATAATCTAATACAATCCTAACTGCAGCCCTCCTCCTATCTCCATAGGTCTTCTCAATGCATACTCTATTTTTAACAAAACTCATTCTATTCTTGATTCTTTTTTTATCTTAATTTGTGCTTTCTATGTCATACTGAGACCTGGATCACAATACAAATATTTCCTCTTCACTAACAACTGGTCTCTTAAGCTTTCCCCACTCCCTACATTAACTTGGCAGGGGGTGTGGCAATTTCATGCTGTTCAATTCATCCTATAATGTTCTTCCATCTCTGGATCTCCACCACAGTTCTCCTCTTTTGAGTATCATGTGCTTTCTTTTTCCAAACCATACTCCATTTTGTTTTGGATTACCTATCACTCACCTGCCATCCCTTCAACCTTCTTTACCGACCTTGACCCATTGCTCTCAGGCTTGCATCCTCTCTCCTCTACTTTCTTCTTGTAGACTTTAATCTACACCCATCGACCATTCATTGTTCTTCTCCATTTCTTGAGTTAATAGACTCCTACAATCATTTCCAATATCCAACTCCTCCATCCCACTCTTACAGGTTCAATCTGGATCGGATTTTCTCTTCTGTGCCTTCAACCTCATCTGTTTCCTCTTATCCTTATTCTTCCTTTGATCATGTTATTTTCCTTATCTTTTTCCAACTTCCCAAGCCCCCTGTCTCTATTATTTCTAAACAATATTTTCTGTGTCTCATTCTTCAGCCTTTTCATGACTTAGTCTTCTTATCTTCTCTTACTTCTTCTCTTTCATCTTCAATGACCTTTGCTTCTCTTTCAATTAACTCTGCACTTTCTACTTTCAATACTACCCTTCACACTTCTCTGTACTTACTCCACCATGCATGCCCTTTCCGCCCTTCAACCAACTCTGCCCAACACTGGTTAACTACTGAATTCTGATCTCTTCGTAACTCACGGAGACATGCACAGCGTGTATGGAAAAGAATTCAATCCCTCTCAGACCTAATTTCTCTTTCTACGATTCACACATCTCATGACTCTACTCTTGTTGCTGCTAAAAAGTTACTCCTCAGACCTTATTGTCTCAAATTGTCTGCTCCATCTGTGTCTTTTTCTACTTCTAAATCATATGCCCCCTCCCCTCTCTCATGAACAGTCTCTTTCTTTATAACATACTCCTTCTGACTTTGTAAACATCTTCATTTGCAAAGTTGTGCTAATACATTCTTCCTTGTTGTCCACTAGCACTACATCTTTCATTACTCCGCCATTTCCTCTTCATTCTTCTCGTCATTCTCCTCTATTTGTGAATCTGATACTACTTCTTATCTTGCACATGCTCACCCCACCGCTTCTTTTAGACCCTAGCCCATCTCCTCTTATTACTAGTCTCTTCCCTCTGCTGTTGTATTATCATACTTGATTCATCAATCTTTCCATTCCCTCTACTACATTTCCCACTGAATTTAAGAGTGCAGTTATTCTTCCACTCCTTAAAAAATCTTTCTCTGCACCATCAGTTTTACCGTCCCATCTCTTTGCTTCCTTACCTTTCTAAAATCTTGAAATGTGTGGTTGACACGCAAGTTTCATCCTACTTTCATCACAACTCACTTCTCCCTCTTCCTCAATCAAGGTTTAGGCATTTCTGTCTACTGAAACAAACTCAGTTCTGTCACTAATTCTCATTTATCTACTAGGCACTATCGACCTTCTTCTATTATCACCTTGCTAGATCTCTCAGCTGCTTCCCATACATACTTCACCCTTCCTTCTTCGCCACATTCTTTGGGATTTTCTAGTGCTGCTCTTTCTTGGTTCAAGTATTTTCTCACTGATCTGTCCTTCTGTTTTCCTTGGGGTGGTTTAGAGTTACTCTCTTTTCATCTTGACCACAGAGTTCCTCAAGGCTGGATCTTCTTCTTTTATCATTGTATAATTCTGCTTTGTCTTCGATCATTTCATTGTTTGGGATTACATCACACTTTTCTGCTGAGGATTCAGAACTCTTTAGCTCTTTTTCTGCTTTTTCGGATACACTTCTTACTACTATTTCTGACTGTCTTCTCTCGATCCAAACTTGGATGCACTCACTTTATCTTCACTGCAATGCCTCTTAGACAGGAATCCAATTAATTCCAGCCTCTACTGTTTCCCCTTTGATTCCACCTCTATTAACATGAATCCTATTTCTCTTTCTATCACATAATTTTCCCGTTACATCTGTGCCCTCTTTTATTTTTCCCTCTCTTTTTCTTCACAAATTTCTAATATTGCAAAGCTCCCACCTTCCTCACATGCCATGCTACTAAACTTCTTATCACTGGATTGGTCTGTTCATGTCTTCCTGTTGGTCTTACCGCATCCCATCTTGCCCCTCTGTGCTCCATATTTAACTCACAATTTGCACACTTTGCGGAATCCCTGCTCGCCCTTTAATTTCTCCTTCTCTCCACTCACATTTCTGGTTATCTTTTGAATTGGGCATGGTGTGCTGCCAATGATCTCACATTGGGACCCCAGCTCCCTCCTACCCGCCTACCCTATGGCCACCCTCTTTGGGTGCCCACCCCTCACCCTCTTATGAGGCAAAAAACTTGGTGTCATCTTTGTCTCCTCTCTCTCCTTCTCTCCTCACATCAAAGACCTTTCTAAGAAGGCCCACTTTCAGCTCAACCTCCTCAGAGGCATTCTTCCTTTCCTCACCTTCCCCCAGAAACTCAATGTCTCCAGAGCTCTGGTCCTCTCTAGGCTGTATTACTGCAACAGTCTCTTCCTCAATCTCCCTTTATCCTCCCTTTGCCCCCTTCAACTAATCCAAAACAGGACTGCAAGACGTATCCTTGGTCTCATGCCCATGGACCACATATCTATAGCCGGGAAATCTCTCCACTGGCTCCCGGTTGCTGTTAGGATCAAGTTCAAGACCCTCTGCATCATCCACAAGGCTTTCTCTGGCATGGGACCCTGCTACATCCAACCCTCTCTCCCTAAATACCTCACTGCTAGAGCCCTCTGGTCCTCTAGCTCCAACTCTCTGCAGATCAGATGCTTCTCTATGCAGAGAATGGGGGGGAATCTCTATCGTATGCAGGATTCTCCCTCTGGAATGCCACTATCTGGCTTGAGCTGGACCACCTTATGTTCCACAAGCTCCTCAAGCCCCTCCTTTTCACTTCTTCCTTCTCTCTCCCACTATCCTGCTAACTCCCCCATCTGCTGCAGTGACTGGCAGCCTGGTTCTCTATCAGTTCTAGAGGGCACCAGGCCCCCCGCCCAGTCCCCCACTCCAAGCACTTAGCATGGGGACCCTCTCCCCCTGCACCCATGCAATATCTGGCACTTGCCCTCCTGGCCCCCTTAGCAATTGTCTTCCCCCTGTTGCCCTCTCCCCCCTCTTCAACGCCCCCTCCTTCTTCACTTTCACCCTCTCCTCTTTACTTCCCTTCCCATGCATGCACTTCACATTGCTCAGACCGGCCCCCCCTCCTCTCCCTTGCATTTCTTGTTCCTGCACTTGCACGATCCAAAAGTCACAAGGCCTAGTAGGAAAGTTATTTTTTATATTTCTCCCTTGTTCCCCCTATCCATATTTGTCTTGTGGCACCTTGAAACATAATTTGTTGTATAGGCGCCTTACAAATGATATGATATGATAATTAATAACGCTCCTGTACACAAGGGTTTCTAGACGTGACAAGACAAGAACGGGAAGACTTCGGGGGGACAAACGATCTTACTAGGCCTTGTGTTATTGAGATCGTGGAAGTGCGAGAATGAGAAATGCAAGGGGAAAGGGAGGCGGGAAGTGCAAGGGAGAGGGGAGGTGAAAAGAGGGCAGCAAGGTTCGGAATAAGTGCAGCCAAGGCAGTGCGTCTCTAGTTAGTGCAAGGAGAACAAGGGACTGTAGGGCTACAGTTACATCCCCTAAGTGCATGGTAATTCTGGAGGCAGTGCAAGGGTGACTGATCAAGAAAGAGCCTGGTACCCAGTGAGACTCTGAGGGTAGCCAAGCATCCAGTCGGTACAGAAGACAGGTAGGTCAGGTAGGTCAGCAGTGAAAGGAGAGAGAGAAAGGAGAGGAGAAGAGGAACGTTTTGAGCTTCTTCCGGAACTTCAGGTGGTCCGGCTCAAGTTTGAGAGGGGCAGGGAGGCCTTTCCGGACAGAGGTACATGCAGAAGAGAGAGATCTACCCCCACTCTCTCCCTGGAGAAGCATCTGAACCTTAGAGAGTTGGAGGTAGCTGAGCAAAGGGCTTGAGAAGGAAGGTATTTTGGAAGAGAGTGTTGAATGTAGTGTGGGCCCCGCCCAAAGAAAGCCTTGTGGACAATGCAAAGGGTCTTGAACTTGATCCTTGCAGCCGCCGGGAGCCAGTGGAGAAATTTCCAAATAATGAAATACATTTTACCTACAGTTCCTCTTTATTTGCATTACATTTAAACTTCATTCACTTGTTTCTTTGTATGTCCCGTCTTGTTCTCTTCGTTCCCATGCTCAGTTTCTTTTGACTGCTCCTAAACCCACGTTTTTGATCATTCAGTCTTCTAGCCCCCAAACTTTTCAATACCTTTGCACTACATATCAGATCAATTTTTTCTCACTCTCCTTCTCTCACATACCAAAAAACATTTGATTTCTGTTATGTCTTAAGATCTCTCTTTTAGGTATTTACACCATGTTCCATTCCTTTTTGTACTATTTCTTTTTATGCGCGGAACTCTGATTAGAGCGCCTTATAAATAAAATATAAATACAAATCCTCTACTTTACCTCAAAAAGCTGATCTACCTCATGATTTACTGACAAACTTGTAATGCGGCCCAATGATTTATACATTGCTTCCCGCTTGATAGATAGCACTTTTGAAACATCCTATAGTTTAAACGAACTGGGTGTAATCGTTGAGCTTGGGCTTGTAACCTGGTATAGTGCTGGTCTGGACGAAAACATATTCTGATTCTGATTGCATTCCTTTTTATTAGGAAGTTTGATACTGTTTTTTTCCAGGAAACCTGGGCTTGAGGACAATAGTATATTGAGGGTTACACAAACTATGATGTTATCTCCATTCACAACTTTGACTGTCCAAGTGGTTGTTTAAGTATCTTGGTAACCACTTAACTCAATCCTAGTGCAACTGTCTTAGAAATTAATTCACTAAACTTACAAAGGGTGCACTTCAAATAACTGGTAAATGAAAACATCTTTTTGATTATTAACCATCTGCTTGGGCAGCTGAGCCTGAATTATCCCTAAATATCAGACTAGATTTTGCAAGGGCGCTGGCACCGTCACCAACCTTTTGACATTAACTAATGTGATCCAAAACTCTTGGCACATATGCAACTTAAACATCTGTGCCGTGTACATGTACATTAGCATGACCTTTGATACTGTGTGCCGGGACACACATTGGAGTAAGCTGGTGAGGTGGGGCATACCGTCTGGACTGTAGGTTGAACAATAGTGGGGGGGGGGTTACTGATGCCATCAACACTTTTATTGGGCTTAAACAAGGTTGTATACTAGCCCAACTGTTGTTCAATCTCTTCCTGAGCGACCTGTCTGGAGCCCTGGTGAATAGTGTTTCCACATTTCCCGAGCTACGTATGGTGCAAATACTTTGACTTGGGTGCCGGGATGGCTTGATACTGTTAGATCTTATGCCTAAAGGTCTACAGAGTTGACTCAACTGCTATAATGTGCAGAAAATCGCCTGGTTATTAATTCGGGGAGTGTGAACTCTATGTTCTTTAGCCCTAAAATTATAAAAGCCGTTAAGCCTTTAAAATTCAAATTAGGAACTTTACATATTGAACTGGTGTGCACCTATGAATATCTGAGGCCTACTCTGGACTCTAATTTGTGTTGGGTGTCCCATCTTGAATGCATTCAAGGGAAGGCTAACTCCAGTACTGCTGGGTTGACGCATTTCGCTAGGAGATATGCTGGATATTTTTTAATATCATTTGTGAATCTATATAAGGCTGAACTAAGACCGATTTTTTTGTACAGCACTAAAATATGGACTTATAACACCTGGAACAAATTATCCCAGATTGGCGTGAAACTGTATCAACTCCTTGCTTAGTCTACCAAGTAGCACGCTGTATGAATACACCCTATGGTAGACCTTTGCTCCCTCCCTTGACTGCACAAGAAAAATGGGTTTTATCAAACATTGTATTATCTGAGGAAGGAATTCTTTTGCATGATAACGGTGTATTACTTGGTACTTACCTTCTCAGCTGCAGAAAATTGCTGTATTTATACTATTATACTCAAATGTACAATTGGTTAGACAGGGTTGGCCACATGTATTAAATCTTACACATAGGGCCTCATTACGACCCTGGCGGTACGGAGTGAACGGCGCCGTAAAAGGTGCCGGCGCCGTTCACTCCGTACCGCCGCATTACGAGTTCCCCTCACGGGACACGGTAAGCACGCCTGGGAAAACCAGGCGTGCTTACCGGGTCCCGCGAGGGGAAGAGGGAGCAAACAACGGGCCATCTCGTAATGGCCCGTTGTTTGCTCCCTCTCCCATTCCCATTCAGCCCAACGGGGGCTGAAATGTGAATGGGGAAGGACCGTGTCCGGGTCCTTGGAGGGAGGAATTACCGGGCCTTCCGAACTCGGAATGGCCCGGTAAGTCCTCATTCCGAGGACTCGGTCCCCGATCCGATTTCGGCGGCAGCCATGCCACCAATAGCGGCATGGTTACCGCCGAACTCGTAATGAGGGCCATAGGGTCCACAAGTCAAAATAGCTCTGATGAAAATCAATTCTGAAGAGTTGCTAACTAACCCGGATGTAAAGCATCCTCTGGCAATTATGTTGTTCATTGGCTAAATAATACCAGTAGCAATGGCTATCTGATAGCCTACCTATATAATATGATTGTGGCATCCTATTTACGTATTAAGTGTAATCTTTTGGGTGCACTAGGGTTTTTTTGTTTTGGGGACTCACGCTTGCCTAATCGCCATTGTCGACTCTATGTTCATATTTCCCTAAGGACCTTGGTAACAGAGAGTACATAAACTCATGCAGCGTTGCACAACTCCTTTGAGAGTAGCGACGCAAGGAGCCCTGGATACTCCTTCCGGATATGCTGGACAGGAAGGGGGCGTGGCCTCCATGGCTAGATCCGTTGTGTGAATCACTAGAGCGGCACATTGAGTAGAGCGTAACTCCATCTTGATATTAGTACATACAGGGATGTTAATGCCGTGCATCTGAACCCTCGAGGATAGATTCATCACAGTATGCCCTCTCTTAAGGGTATCTCCCCCCGGTTTGTCGGGTTGTCTGACATGAAACCTCATCACCAATCGCGGGGCATGTATTGCCGACTCCGGCTCCCAGGTTCGATCCGAGAGGGAGTACCCCTTCCAATCCACCAGGTATTGTAATCGTCGCTATGAATTTCGAAACCCTTAGACACATATTAACGGAATGTAAAGTGTTGATTTCCCCCTGTCATACAACATGTCTGGCAGCAGGATTTGATTTTAAGAAAAATGAGACAGAGGCATCTGATTGCTTGTGGCAGGGTTATTTAGATGGCAATGATTTCAGCCTGTTATACCACATGACAAAGCTATGGCATCAAGTGGCAGATGTTTTCTTATTACTCCAGTAGACAGCTATGTAAGTAAGGCACATTCTCTATGGTCGCCTTATGTCTACCTTTTACTATAAATTATGTTATCTCCTTGTGTTTCTATTGTATATTTAAGGATTGTCTATTATCGATGAGTTGTGTTTTTATGTATAAAAAGCCAAATATGGCTGTATTATACAAATAAAACAATAATATTAATAATAATACATTTTCATATTATTATCATTATTATTATATAGAACTAAACATATGGCCTCCAAGGCTGGCCAGAATGTGATGGAAACAATATACAAACTAGTTTCTCCAATCAAAGAACAGTTACATAGGCCTCATCACGACCTCGGCGGTAACCCTTAAATCCGGCGGTAGCGCTATTACCGCCGGATTTAAGGGTCCGCCGAATCAGGGCTTCGGCGGATTTCGCCCAGCTCTTAGCTGGGGGGAAATCCGCCGAAAATTCGCGCAATTACCGCCGGCGGGAAATCTGCCGGCGGTAAGAGCGCGAAAATTCCCCATTGAGCCCAATGGGGAATGGGGCATTCCCGAATGGGCTCAATGGGGAATGGGGACTTCCAAGTCCGCCCAAGTCGTGATCCCGCGCTATTAGCGCCGGGGGCTATGGCGGTCGCGCTAATAGCCCCCGCGCTAATAGCGTTACCGTTACCGCCGAGGTCGTGATGAGGCCCATAGTGTAGAGACCACTCCACTAAATTTATTGTTGGGTGATTTAAACCACCAATTTGAGCATCTCAGTGAGATGCATTCCTTTCTAGAAAAAATATCTAATCTGGAACATAACTGTTCTTACTACCCTAAAACTGGGCAACCTTATGAATGCATTATGCACCGTGTTATTATATATCCAACAAATTGAGTTAATAGAGAAAGCAGGGAGACTAGACTTACTGGAGCCAGGAAGCACTGTGGTATTGCTGGGATGTGGTAGGTTTTGCAAATCTCTTGATTTGGGTGCAGGGCAAGCCAAGCTATCAACCTTGTGCATTAACTGTGAAGAGTGCACATGGTGGAGCTTCTACACTCCTTCAATTAAGCATGAAAAAATAGGTCTAGTGGATTCACAACAATGTATGTTTGGGTTTCAGCCCACAGCACCATACTGGCCTTAGAATAGTGAGCAATGAAGCAACTCAATGATCACTTACATTGCATGTGTGCCTTTCCAGAACAATAGTGTTGGGGTACTCAACATCCGTAAACACAGCCATGTTTTCATTTATGATAGTGAAACAGAAGACTCATGATGCTGCATCATTCTGATTGTTGTTAGATGTTTACATGATATGGGGGAAGGCTGGGACTAGGGAGTCATTGATTATTATTGGTCTGCAATATGTGTTAGCTCTCAATTGATTTCACTAAATGGTTTGTATTTGTTTTCTACCTCCAGCTTCTCCATTATATTAAGAACGTGCATTTTCGAAATAAAGGCGGTGCTGACATATTTTTTAATAGCAATGGTGAAGCTGGTGCTCAGTATGACATTGTAAACTGGCAACGGGGTCCCGGCGGAAACCTCAGGCAGGTGACTGTGGGAATATACGCTGACAGAGCTCCTCCGGGACAAGCTCTCACTATCAATACCAGCGCGATTATATGGCCTTCAGATGTCACTCAGGTATGAGCATCAACAGATATGCCATGCATTTGATGGATTTTACTTCACTAAATGAATGTTGGTGGTGTGTGAAATGGAAATGAATCACCTTGGAAATGAACCTTTCACATAACATGTTCATCTGGTTCTTAGTGATTGCATCGACAGCCAAACTATCGACAACCATAGCATTGACAAAAAAAGCATCTAAGAAAAAATGGAATGCCTTTTTTAAATTTGTTTTATGGGGGGCTCCTCCACCAAATCCCCATTTTTAAATCATTAAAACACATTCTTACCAAACTATACCCTTTACCATTGAAAAAAATGCATTCAATGGGGGTTTATTCGATGCATTTTTTTCAATGGTATGGTCTGTCGATGGTTTGTATTTGATGTAATGACCGGATACCGTTCATCTGGTCAAGAAAGAGCGTAAGACTGAGGTTATGTTAAGAATTCATAATTAAAAGCAATTGAGACCAGCATATTGCAGTCTGGACATCAAGAGCGAAATCCGCTGCAGAACATAATTAAAAGTACAAGGATACAAATGGGATGTATTTGCATTATTAGTTACCCTGAAGCAAAGAATGTTGTCAAGTGCCTGAGTTAGATATTCCTGATCGTGGCATTACTTCTGAATCGGAACATGCCATTTTCCATAACATCACAAGTCAGAGATATATGAGTCACATGACTATTTGAGTTCAATTTCATTCCTCATTCGTAAAGGGAAGTCTAATTCATAGCTAAAACATCCACATAGAACGCTATGGGCCAGTCGAAGCAAGAAGGATGGCCTAGGTGGGCATGTAAAAGTGAAGAGAACCTATAATTATAATTGTTCTTTTATAACGTGTTTAATACCAATGACTGGTTTCTAAGCACGGGATCGAGATTCAAACCTGTGCTTCGCTGCTTTGTCTTGCTTGCAAGACAAACGTGTTGCCCCTGAGTTATCCTTCCCCTTATCACAGTCTCTATCCAATCAAAAATAGCTATGTCAACTATTTCATCTTGGGTGAAGTGTGCTGGCATTAAGCTCAAACACTTAGGCAGAAGGAGTTTTTTTGGAAACCTGAAAAGCAAGAGATGCCATAGAACACAAGAATAGCAGATTTGAACTCCATCATGAAGTAGCTGACAGTGAAATCTTCTTAAGTGGGCCTTTTGTAGATGGACTGAATGCAGAAGCATTTTCACAAAGGGGCCCCGATTACCTGAGAGAGACTTTGGTGTACAAACTGGAAGGAAGAGATTACCTGACAGAGCTGCCTGACACCAGTCAGTGTGCCTACCTGTTTTGGGCCTTGATAAGACTAATAAAAGTAAGTACTGTGACCCCAAATTATTTATAGAAAGGTCCTAAAGAATTAATTAGATCCCAGAAAGCAATTAAACATATTTTGTGAACCCTGTTTAAGTGCTAGTTAACTGAAAGCGGGAGTATAATACAAGGTGTATGTGTTTTGTGATTTATAATCTATGAATGCATTTGATATCTCATAGTGAAACATGAAGTGACAAGTGCCTTGGTTGGGATCTGCCATAGTCAATTAAGTTATTGAAATTGATACCTTAATGAGCATAAGAAACTGGGGTTCTGTGCGGCTGGATCTGATTCCTTGTGAATAGTGAGAGAGTTGGGCACTGCTATCCCAATATTCCAGAAGAATAGAAACCCTAGACACCCTGAGACTTTAACATTGTTTTCAACTAATTTAACATTACAAAAGACGACCTATTGTATGTATGGTCAAGCTAAGAACCAAGAGCTTGTCATAGATATTTTCCAACATTTTAGATTTAAATCAGTGCAAGAAATTGTAAGCTGTGTTGTACCGAGCAACATTTTTCTCTAATGCTAATAATTCAGAGAAAACGGACTACATTATTTTTGTTTCAAACTTTATTCTGAGAACTTGGTCAATCTCAAAAGAAAGTTAAATCAAACAATCAGTACCAATGTGTCTGTCTGTATTATAAAGTAGTTAAGCCTATTATCTAGAACAGTCATGCATACTGTGTTTTATATGTCAGGTCATTTACGCAAATAATGAGACAACAGACGGCGGGTTGCATTTTACATTCCGTAAACAACTTTCCGATATCCATTTGAAAGATTTGGTTGGACTTCAACAGCATTGCAAGTTAGGGGAGCACCTTTAGACCCTTGATTTAATATTTTAAATAAAACAAAATATTCAGATATTCAGATTAAAACTGCCGGTGTACTTTCCCAAATTGTGGGTGGGACTGTTTTTTGGGGGACTAGGAAGGTAAATATATTCCACAGATAGATGTCATTACTGTTTCATGTTTGGCAAATATTTGTTTATATTGTGCACACAAATGGTACACAATACGTGTAGTTTGTCTGATAAAGTGAAAAAGTATATATACAGTATTGGCTACTGCGGAACCCACAAAATGTCAATAGTCAATATTCCCAGACAGCTACATTTCAGCTTGTTGCTAAACACTGAGGCCTGTATTGTGCAATAATGTCATTTGATTCATAAAATGCAATAATGTCCAATGAGGCTATGCCAATGAAGTTTATATAGTTCAACCTCCTTTTTGGAGGTGGACATTTAAAAGAAGTATGTTATGCCTTGACTTTTCCTTCACGGCAAGAGCAAGGCTGTCAGGATCTTTGCCATTACAAAGCTTTCCTTTGGTTTGACCTGTAACAGACAAGACCAAGCACAGGGTAAAGAGGCACATATGAAATCACCTTTCATTTGGATCCAGATGAGCTTTGATCTTTGACGGATACTCCCAAAGGTAATACTACCCCATTCCGAGGTTGGGCTCATTCACAAAAGGGGATCGGCAGCCATGGACATCGGTCATTCTCTGGGTACAGTGACCCTAACACCAATGCCTCCGGCCATGGCCTGCCGCCATACCTAGCAGTCACTGCACCTAAGGCATGGAGTTTTGCCATGCCCAGGCAGAGTGAAACTATAAGTGACCAATGGGCCTGGCCTGCAATAATGACTGAGGGCTGAGTTGACCATTTTACCCAAACTCATCCTTGTACTCCTGCAGAGCAGAATCCAATTTGTCACAATTGGCACACACAACATTTGTCACACATTGATTTTGGAGCCCACCCCCAAACCCATGCCAGACAAATGCCATTTGTGATTTACCACTGCCCTTGACATGTGAGTGAAATATACCTTGCATTTTCAGCCTTGGATTGAATTCCCTATAAGAATATAATTTGATTGAAAAATTTGGAGGAAGTTGATATTTGTATAACTTGCCTCCCCATTAATTATGCAGATTTCAGATATACCATTTCACACATTTGCGGGTTCTTTCCTCATTAGCTCTCATTAGCATACTTCGCTGATAGTGTGCAACTCATTCTGGACCTCTAAAATGTCATTTTATGGAGTTGTCCCCGCCCCTCCATGGAATGAAAAGCTGTAATGCGGACTGGCTAGAGTTCCAGGATGACTGGTGATGCTGTCAGCAGCCTTGGGCGCCGGCCTCCCCTGTGGGTCGACTATCCCCAAGCCCAGTGGCAGTCCCATGGAGGCCCGGCGGGGTCCCTGTCCCTCCACATAGGAAATAGCTGTAATGCGCCCAGGCAGAGCTACAGGACATCCAGTGGGCTGTCCTCAGCCTTTGGTGTCTCTCTCCCATGTGTGTCAACCACCACCAAGCCAAGCAGCGGCCCCAAGGAGCCCTGGCGGGGTTCGCGTCCCACACAGGAGGGAAAAACAATAACACAGCCCAGCCAGAGCTACACAATGGCTGGGTGTGCTTGGGTGCCTGGCTCCCATGTGGGTTGACTGACTCCAAGCCATCCCTGGAAGGAAAAGCTCTAACACGGCCTGGCCAGAACCCTGGGGTGCTGCTCCCAGTCTTGGGCATCTGCCTCGCATGTGGATCGACCACCTGCCTCTCCAGTGGCAGTGGCAGGGAGCCTGGTGGAGTCCCTATCCCTCCCTGGATGGGAAAGCTGTAATGCAGCCCAGCCAGAGGTCCAGGACAGCCATAACAAATTGTACCTTCCCTAGGAGCAGATTGACAGGTTATGCTGACAATCTGTCCCAGGGAGTGCAAAAATTGCATGCCCAGTCCCTTTTGGCTATAGAGGGGGAGAGGGCTGCTTATCTGGTAAGTGGTCCCCCAGGCTCCTCCCCTAAAATGAACCACTGGATGTCTAGTGGCCATTGCTGCTCCTCAGGGGTGGCATGACTGTGAAAACTGCTCACAATTGTGCCCCCCCCCAGGGAATCAGAAAGGATCTGTACCTCCTAGCTGAGTTTCCTGGGAGGGCTGGCCATAGGAACTGAGCCTCCCCCTGCTACCTCAAAGTTTGCCAAACTGTATACACTGGTATTTTTTTTTTTGACTTACTTGGGGGCAAATCGTTGCATAACAGCACCCATCTGCAACCCAAAGAAGGCAAAACAACACTGTGCCACCTTTGTGGCAATTTCTGACCGGGGTAGAGTGAGGGTGGGGGTTTGTTTGGCCTGAGGGGCACACCCCCAGCCCCAGAATAATTTCCCTGGTGGCCTAGTGGTCCATGCTGCTTCTTCCCTTCTGTGGCAGAATAGGGCCAGACCTTCAATGTTACCCCCCCCCCAAGGAAGCAGCAAGGATCTGCCACTCCTTAGAAGGATTCCAGGGGGCGGGGGAGCTGGCCCACATGTACAGGGCCAGCCCGATGAGGCACCCAAATGTGCCACTATATATATAGTGGTGGGAGTTTTGTCTTCCTTGGGGCAGATCAGTGGAACAAACCACCAATTATGCCGCAAAGAAGCCAAAACAACATTTTACCAACTTTGTGGCAAAGTTCAGGGTGGGGATGAGGGGAAGTTTTGCCTGTGTGGAACCCGGACCCCCAAAATCAATTCCCTGGTGGTCCAGTGGTGATTGCTGGTCTCCTCTTTTGAACAAGTTCTCCCCCAAGCCAATCGGGCAAAAACTGAGCAAGCAGCATGGAAAACCGTGTCTGCAGAATTCACTGAAAGGCTTCTGGCATGTAAATTAAATTTCCTGATGACATCAGTGGACGTTGCGTGCGTTGACATCATCACGGCTGCCCCCCGAGCTCAGGCCACCAGGCACAGAAGTGGAAGTCTTCCCCTTCACAGCCTGGGGGTCGGGAGCATCAGTGCTCCTCCCGGGGTTTGGTGGGGTGGATCTCCCCTGCATAGGGAAGTAATGAAAAGGACGAGATTGCAATCTTGTCATCCGCAGTTAAGCAGTTAAACAAGCATTGGCTTCCTCCGGTCTGTTGCTATGCACTTTTTTAAAATTAAACTAATTAAGGAATTAAACCTTTTTAATACATTTAACACCACAAAAATAATAATGGCCCCTAGTACCCTTCTTATACATTTTAAGTTAATTTACCTGTCTCTTAATAAGTATAATAAATACGGATTGTTTCCTAAATTAGCATTAAATACTCTTCAAAAATATAAATGTAAGGAAAATGACAAAACATAAAAGCATCCCTCCAAGAGCTTGTTAAGCAATACACACACAAACACAGAATTGGCCGTTGCAGCCAAGTCATAGACATCACAGCACACCCAGTATTCTTTACTGGAAGTTCACTGCCACTTTAGAGCCAAATGGGCAATGCATTGTTAGAATGCAAAGTAACACAGATGTCAAGTCTTCAAATGCAGTAACATGTCTTTGCCAATAGGGCATTGCTATTCTATACAGAGAATTGTTGAACCCAAGTCAGACAGCTTTCAAGGATTCAGACAATTACATATATGTTAAACTCTAATAGGGGTCGTCAGCACAGTATAGTTTGAACCGGTTTGGTGAATAATTGGACCTTTTTGCATAAACACCAGCAAAAAGTATGTTGGGTTTAGAATGCGGGAAAAAACTTAAGCTCTAAAAGAGTGACATGGTTTTCGGCCTAGGACCGTTATAGCAATGCCAAGCCCTCTACTCTTTTTAGTACTGATTTGAATATTTGGTTATGTTTTTCAGGTTCCAGCCTCAGTGTGTAGTCAAAGCTGCCTGCCTGGCTTTAGAAAGGCTGTGAAAGAAGGGGAACCTGTCTGTTGCTTCGTGTGTGTTCTGTGTCCTCCGGGTGAGATCACCAACCAAACTGGTGAGTAATGAGGAGCAGAATGAATTAAGTGAAATCTCCTGAATATCGGTAGGTTTTACCAGGCCAAATACAAGCACAGGTCCTGTTTGGCAGTAGATTTTAGCTCAGGTACATGCTAACTCTTCATGTACATTATTTCAAGCCTTTGTAAAGCTATTTATATTAGGTATCCATGATGCATTGGACAAGTTATAGACTTTCAAAACCTGAGCCGAAGTGTTATTGTTTGTCCAAGTTAACACCAACTGCCAATCATAACAACTGTTCATATTTAGACCCGCTACTACCATTGTTTCGCTACCGTGTAATTGAATGTCCTTATTGGGTCATAACAGAGGTAATTCTGGGTTATCTACATGATCAAACATAGGGGGCACAAAGCAGGAGCTGTATGCTGGTCTCAATGCAGCATACATCTGCTTTTCTGTTATGCTCTAGCCATAAAGGTTGCTGATGTTGGTGGATGGGACCTTCTGTAATCTTAGCCCACAGGTCTCTATCTATAAAGATTCTCAAATTTAGAACCTAAAATATATGCTAAAACTGTAGACCAACTAGCTGATTATGCCTTACACAACCTAAAGTTTGAACCCAATCCCTTTGAAGCCAGAGACACCCTTCCCTCTACTGGTATGAATGGGTGAGGACACCAGACTTTGGGGGAAAAGGGGTCACATTGTGTCAGGAGGGACTAGAAAGTGCCTACCCAGAGAGAAATCAGAACGGTCTTTTAGAACTTAAAGGGGTACTTCAGTCTAAAATTTGATTGGCGAAAATTGATCCGGGATGTATTTCGAAGCATATATCTATTGTTCTTTCAAAAATTTCCAATGCAACATACCCCCGTTTTTTGCACTTTAACACACGTGAAAACAAGGGTCGGGTCCCACCATCTTGGGCTAATCTTATCCGTTGATACATCGCCCTAAGTTCAAGTGCCCTCGCGGCACTAATTCAGATCACCGGCCCCTAACGCTGACATCACTAGACGCTTACGCCCCATTCCACAGCGCCAATGCACGTCTCATGTCAGCGTCCTCTGTGCTCCATCTAAATGTCTAGTCACCTCATTCCTCGACAAGTGTAAACAAACCCTTTCTGATCACACAAAGTTGGAGTTTCTTTTTCCTTTGTGTCAGTGTATTTCATTTCAAGCTTCCCTGACTTGTTTCTGCTCTGTTCACCTATCTTCCCAGTATGATGCACTGAAAATAGGTACTTACACTACCTAAAATGAATTAATTCAGTCATTTTTTATTTCTTCTATTATGTACTAAACCATATTTAAACATGTGTCCTTGCAAACCTTTAAAGTTTGAGCATATTAATCCTGTCTTTTCACAGTGTGTTTTTGTAACATGGCTGTCTCTTCACTTGTCTTTCTTTAACAGTCAATGTTAATCGAAAACCTCTTCTCTTTACTGTATGCAAACAAAAGCTTTTTTATTTACCTCACTGTTGATTCTGTGCTTCTTCACTATTCAGGAACGGTGGCACAATTCAGCCCTGCATATATGAGCCCGAATATTCAGAAGAGGAAATCCCTGAAAGAGAAAAAAGTCTAGATGATGTGAAATCAGATGAAAGTCATAAAGATCAATTGCCAAAGCCTGAACCCTGTCGCATGCAACATGTTTCCACATGGTGCACCTGCCATTGTTGTGAGCGTATGCCTACTCTGGTTCGTAACTGCTGTTACAGAGAACATTCTGTCCGCTTGGTCTACAATGCCGAATAAGACACATCACCGCTATGCGTTACCGAACTGCATGATTTCAGGGCTGCATGTCTTACAAGATATGTGTTGCGAATTATGAGGGCCCTTATGCACGAACTATGAGCTACAGTTCGCCCTCGTAATCCAAGTAAAGAGTAAATTCACTCTATATATGTTGTGTGTTTGACAACCGAGATGGCTAACATAATATTTTGTTGCCCTGAATCAATATAACTTCGATGGATCACTGACGAAAGAATATTTCTGTAAATTGAAAAAATGACTAATTCTAATCTGAAACCAAAGTGTTCATCTCTAGATTTCTCTTCCAAGCAATTATGTTTCATTCACTTGCAAGTATATCCCATAGTGGTTTTGCTGAAATGTGTGATCCCTAATTGAAATCACAAGTCCTGTCAGTATTTTGCACAAAACAGTACTTTTTAAAGCATAACAGTGCCTTACATTTGACATGGTAGTGCAAACAAACAAAATGCATTTGTTGGGTTCATTCAAGTAAACTATTTCTGTATCTCTTACACAGGTGGTACAGGCTTGTGGCATATTGTGCGTTTTCATAGTGGATTCATGGAAGACTGGGATTTCGTGTCTGAAAAGTCATACCTGCCTGTGTGGTTCAAGCCATTCGAGATGAATTCCCCAGTGACCACGGACAATACTGTGGCTTTATACAGACAGCAACTCAACTGCAGTATTATAATTTGTTGTGTCATTGCCATCCACTTTACCAAACTAAATAACACAAATAAAAAATGAGTTAATCTGAACAGTTGTTCGAAATTCTTTGTAAGTTCACAACACGTCCAAACATCTAAGACTATCGTAAAGATTGGTGTGCTTTAATAAGTTTACTGGCATATCGTACTCGCCTCATCCACATCCATCCCGCTCCGCTATTAATGGTAGTTTGCACCTGTGGATGTGCACTCGCAAAGGGGCTGGGAGGATGGGAACGCTCAAGCGCCGGATACCATGTACACCTCAAAAGCGTTCTTCCGCCTGGGGGCCCTTAGCCTCATGTCCACCCCATACCCAGTTTCTCGAGTCTCCTCTCTGAAGACCCCGTCCCTGCAATCAACATATGTCATTGACAGTGTTGCAGACCTATTGTGCTTGCCTCATCCAAATCCATCCCCCTCCAGTATCAATGGCAATTTGCAGCTCTGGCCGTGCACTGGCCAGCGGGATGGGAGGATAGGAACACTCAAGGTGTCGAATAACATGTACACTTAAACGGGTTCATTTGCATGGGGACCCTTATCCACCTGGCCACCACAGACCCAATGTCTCCAGTCTCCCCTTTGAAGACACCTTCCCTGCAATCAGCATATGCATGTGTCCATTGACTGTGTTCCGGGTCTATTGCCATCATCTCACCCACATCCATCCCCCTGTGCTATCAATGGTAGTTTGCACCTGTGGTGGGTGCTCACATGGGGGCTGGGAGGATGGGAGCACTGAAGGTGCTGAATACCATATACACCTCAAAGGGTTCTTTCACCTGGGGACTCTTGTCCACATGGCCACTCTAGACCTGGTGTCTCCAGTCTCCCCTTTGAACACCCCATCTCGGCAATCAACATATGTCTGTGTCCATTGGCGGTGTTCCAGGCCTGTTGCTCTCGCCTCATCCACATCCATCCCACTCCAGTATCAATGGCAGTTTGCACCTGTGACCCCACGCCTGCAAGGGGGCTGGGAGGATGGGAACACTCAAGGCACCGAATACTATGTATACTTCGAAGGGTTCTTTTTTGCATGTGGACACTTTCCACATGGCCACCCCAGACCCGGTGTCTCCAGTCTCCGATTTGAAGAACCCATCCCTGCAATCTACATATGTCTGTATCCATTGACTGTGTGCCAGGCCTTTTGCACTCCATTGATTCACATCCAACCCTTCCGGTATCAATGACAGTTTACGCCTGTGGCCATGCCCTCGCAAGTCCGCTGCAATGGCGAGATTGACCAGGTCAAACATTGTCATCTAGGCTAGGTGGGTGTGAACGAACATGTCACACAAGCACATACACACCCACTTCTGTAAGTCTTTATAAACACTTTAGAAGGTACCAAGAAAACATCTGTGAAAGCAACAACGGATATCGCATCCCTCTACTTTCTACCTTGCTCGCTGAATCGGTTCATCTGTTCTTCTTACTAATGGTTAGTCAAATTTTATTATTGTTTTCTGTAGTGTCAATGTTCTTTGCTAGGCCACTTTCTATTGCTTTATACTCAATGTACACACAATTCTCATTTTATTTTATTCTAAAAACTCTACTCCCTTATCAACAGTCCTACACATTTCTATCTCTGTAATTGGCACATACAGAGTATTGTTTACAAATGTAATATTTTATAGTGCATGTTTTCAATGCATGTTTGCTGTAGGTGCCATTTCTTGTAAATTACATGTTTGTATTATTATTAAAGGAATGCGATGGTTGGTTCACTCACTGTGATACTTTGTTGATAATAATATTTATGGATATTTCTTTAATAGATCCTAATGACAATCCAATAATGCCTTCTTGTATTGTTTTGGGTTGCACTAATAACAGTCATACTAAATGTCACAGCACAGTCCTGCATGTTTTTCCAGAGGATTTCAATTTAATAAGAAAATGGCTCTTGAGCTGCGGATTTCCAGTGTCCGAAATTGAAGGCAGAGCCAAGAATGTCTTGGATGGCTGTGAGGGTCAATCGATTCCGTGTCTGCAGCATGCACATCTCAGAAGATATGTATGAACAATCACAGTACACTAAAAAGCGTCTGCCCAGACTAGCAAATTACTTCCCAATACAGTCAAACTTAATTCCAGCACACGCTGACCCAGGTGAGTAGTGGACACTGAATTTTTAAATGTATTTTACCATTTTCTAAATTTGGCTGTATAATATGTCTTATAAATGATCACTCAATGGCCCTCATTACAAGTTATGCCGGTAGCCATGCCGCAATTTGCGGCATGGCTGCCGGCAAAACCGCATCCGTGTCCGTGTCCTCGGAATGAGGATTTACCGGACCATTCCGAGTTCGGATGGCCCGGTAATTCCTCAATCGAGGACACGGACACGGTTCATCCCCATTCCCATTTCAGCCCCCATAGGGCTGAATGGGAATGGGAGAGGGAGTAAACAACGGGCCATTACGAGATGGCCCGTTGTTTGCTCCCTCTTCCCCTCGCGTGACCCGGTATGCACACCTGGTTTTCCCAGGCGTGCTTAACGTGTCCTGCGAGGGGACCTCGTAATGTGGCGGAACGGGTTGAACGGCACCGCAGCCTTTTACGGTGCCGTTTAACCCATTCCGCCAGGGTCGTAATGAGGCCCAATGTCTTGAAATAGTCTGTGAACAGGTAACATAATTAACCGTTTTCAGTTTTTGGGGAATATTTCCATTGATATTTTATTACACAAGTTTCTTTCATGATGCGATGTACTGTGATTTATACATTTTTAACTTTAAATTACTTTGTATATCCCTACTTTTGGGATACTAGAATAGTTCAGTGCAATGGGATGCATTTACAAACACACTGTCACATCGCATCCTTTAAAAAAATGGTCATTTTATTAAAATTGCCATCTTTGTCTTTATATAGACTGCACTGATGGAAGTTGGCAGAAACCTGAGGGTATTCTCCCAAGCAGACCTCGAGAATGCCTTATTCGGGTGTCCAGGGAAGGGCTGGTGCTCTCAGATCCCAACCCACGGGGTGGACAAGCGAGGGAGGATCACCTGGGTAGGGGAGCCCGGGGTTGTGCTCAGGGAAATGCCACAGGTGAGACGCAGCATTATACTGAGGAGGATGGTGAAGGGAACAAAGTCCCTGAGGCTTTCCTTGGTTATTCCACTTCTACCTCCCTTCCATCCAAAGAAGCTCCCTTAATAAAGTCCAATTGCCCCTACACCTCTAACAAATCCCCTAAGATCCCAAACCCCATTGACCCCAGAAACCATTGTTCCCCGAGTCCCTGTTTCCATGTTGCCCACCAAAATACTCACAATCATTCTTCTCCACATCCCTCTGATAATTCATTCCCAAAACCAGTCTTCCCTGACAAAACACTACCATTCCCAGAATCCCCTCTGTTAATTTCACAATCACAGTGATTCCCATTTTATTCACAAACCCTAACAATACCCATCCCTCTGATTATCACTTTCCGAACTCCCAGTCAAATCTAACCAACAACTACAGCTCCCACAAACCCTCCTACTAATTTCACCAACTTTACAAGACCTACCCTTCTGAGATCACCACAAACCCTAATACAAATGTGATAATTCCATGTAACACCTCTTTCACCCTCCTTTTCCAAACCGAGCACTTCTTTACATTATGACAAACAACAGACAAATACAAAAAGTGTTTACCTGCCATGTCCCAACCCAAGGGTCAGGCAAAGTCAGGCAATTGAACAAAATAACACACTCCTGATGGCTTTTCCCTTTCCCCACTGGGATAAATGGTGGAGCACCAAAGCACATTACCAGCAAGGCAGACCGCACAAGGAGACAGCTATCCAGTTTAATAGAACGAGAAAGGTGGCGGTAACCAAAAGGGTGACAAGGAGTGAAGCGACCTTGCCCTTTCCGTCCCAGACCCGCAAAGCCTTTGTAAGAGGAAACATAAGATCGCGATCAATAGCCCAAGTGTGTTGTAGCAGATGTCAGAGGCACCCGTAGGGTGCCTAAGCCGATAAGCCAGAGTGAGGGAGACTCCTCCTACCATGGTACCGGACTTGACTCCACAGACAAGGAGAGCCAAGCTGCGCATCACACCCGGTGAGTCGAAGGGGAAACTGATAAGAAACCAAACTGTGTTGAATGAAACCTGCAAAGCGCCAGATTGAGAAGTGTTAAAAGAAATGTGAATAGTAACGGGAAAACCAGCTGCAGAGGGGAGCCAGCACCAAGTGGGTGCTGTCTCAAGAAACTCTGGTTGCTCCTGTGCTGAATAAAACTACTAATACCAGAAGGCTGTAGGAGAGCCGCCAAGATAGGTCAAAGTGGTCATACAGGAGGTCTAGCAAAATCCCCTTACAATTGAAAGTCTTTGATCGGCAAACTGTTAAGAAAGCAAGGGAAGTAAATCCTGCATGGTGAAATGAGTGTATGAACAAGGTGTTACAAAAGTTGGCAAGAATGACCTCGACGGAGGGATGCTAACGAAAAGGGGCGAAGCCTGAAGTCCCTATGAACAGTGTGTTGACAGGAGTGAACCTGGCAGAGGGTAGTTCACAGTAACCTGTTTTGTAAAAGAAGGAAAAGCCATAGTGAGGCTGACATTGGAAAGGGGTCCGAGCCCGAAGGAGGGAGATCCAGCATGGGAAGTTACCACCCAAAGTTGATTGAAAAGAAAATTGTTCAGTTGAGTTGTTGAATACGATATGTGAAAGATCTATGCCCAGAAGAGGGAGACCAAGACGTGAAGTATGAAGAATTGTTTAAAAAGACTTTGTGAATACAAGAAGTATTGGAGGACCAGAGGAAGTGAGCTGTCCCCCTGGTCATTTGCGTCTGAGCCCGGCAGTGGGAAATCCAGGGGTAAAAAGTTATTACCTGAAACTCATTGGAATAAGGAACTGGCTATTTGATTTATGTAATACGATTTGTGAGGGGTCTGCACCCAGAGGTGAAGCTATCACCCAAAGTATGTGTGGAACAGAACTTTGTGTTTGTTTGTTGGATGCATCATGCCTCGAAGGCAAGCGACTTTTTATCGAAAAGAGATTCAATCATCGAAGAACCTGATAGCTGACACGGAACTGTCGGTTCATGCTGGAAATGCTTGGGCATGTGCTGTGCTCAGGAGATCCACTTTGCCGTGTGCTGAAAATGTGGGGAAGGGAGACTCCTGGCATTCACATCCTGACTTACAATTTGAGAACTCTTCTTTCATTATTGAAACCTATCCCAAACTCATTCTGTAATTAGTAGTAAGGATTTGGCAAGAGATTTTTTTTTTTAGTATAGGCCCTTTTATTTGACACAGCGCCACTTGGACTGCCTTATTTTTCATTTTATTGTCAATGCTAGCTCCCATCTTAGATTTTGTTTTAGGTTAGGTGTTTTTCCACCCTGCATTCCTTGTTCAATAAACACCCTTGAACTGTGATCACTTGGGTCTATCTTTACTGTGTCCACCATGAGCTTCTGACAAAGTACAGACTGTTACCATGGAGGAAACCACAGGCACATCCAACGCCCTAATGGTGAGGCCAAGGACTTGCACACAATCTGTTTTTTATCATTTTTGATGTGGTCTAAATTATAATACTAATGTACATTTTCTATCGAACAATGGAATGAATATATACATCGATTAAAGGAGTCAACGGCAACCTCAATCACCTTTCAAGTACATTATTTAGAATTGAATTTTTCAAGCTCAACTTAAAACATATTATTATTGTTTTGAATATTATTAGATTTTGATACAAAGTGGCTTGTAGGCTTATTTGTCAATATAGACCATCCCTTCCATGTCATTTTTGCATTTATTTATTTTGCTTTCACATATTTATTATTACAATTACTGCCATATAGGCAGAGCCTGGAACTTCAACAACGTACTACTCTTCTTCTGCAACTGGTCTGGAGGATGAGAAGTGAAAATATATTGATTTATACTAACAGTATCTATTTTCCATGTAAGCTAAGTTATTGTTTTGATAATTTCAGCAAATAGCAATGCATTTGAGGAACAACCTTGATGTATTTATCTCAGAACCACATGCAACAATGAGAGGAAACCTTCAGAAAAAATGTACTACGTCACTGAATACCATAGAACCTTTCACTATATGCATGGTGTATGTTTTTGTTCATAAACTTTAGCTGCTTAGTGAAAAATTGAGTAAGTGAAACAAAATAACATTGCACCGCATTAAAGGGCCCACAATTTAATCAATATGTTTTGCAGGATGAGTTTGCACCAACTCCCTCTGACATCTCTGAAGTTTATATGTCTTTTTAAAATGTTAGATGTACACAGTGTTGAATGTTATGTTAACACTAATTAAAACATTTAAATCAGATAATTAACCATATCTTTTTTACATAGGTTAACTGATATTGCAAGGTCGACAATCATTAAATCAACTTTCTCAAGATGTAATGTGCGATCAAAGGTTTTAACATTGTGTCATCAAAGATTTTAACATTACATTGTTCCACAATGTATTCAATGCTCTTTAGATTTGTTATGTACAAGTTAGTACTACTGAACTGGTCGAAATTGGAGAGACACATGGACAAGAGGTATACATAAGATATCGTAAAATATTAGTTATCATCCATTGTAACTATGATGTTATATTTAATATTCTTCAGTGGTTTATATAGTGACATTTTGTTATATTTGTATATATGTAAATATGATTCTTTAAGTGGAAGAGCACATTTCAAGGTTTATACAATTTCAAAATGCTGTTTTTCAGCTTGGTCTGGTGGTCAGCAAATCGAAGTTACAAGGAAAATCTGGAAAACAAGGGTATGTAACCGGCAGGTATTTAAAAAAAATAAGTTGTTTAGGAGTTATTTCATTGATATTACATTTTAATGTTGTAATTCACATATTCTGTATGTGTGCTATAAATTAAGCATGTTTTCCTTTCTCTTTAACTAGAGGCCTAGGGAGAAGAGGAGCATACAGACTCAGACAATAACTACATAAACTAATGATGTTGGTTGCCAAACCTTTGTCACTTGGGAGTGGCTACATTTCGAGGTTCAGCATGGTCCTCACAAGATTCAGTACTGTGGTGCAGATGTCCAGAGGCCAGAATTTGAAATGAATGTCAGCAGTGACCCATGGAAAGTCTTCTTGGAGCATTGTTACAGCACACAATGTCACCCAGAAGAGACAGAAAACACATAAAATGTTTCGAATTTGCTTGCAGCACCGCTAACAAACAACAACCTCTAAAAAAATTCTATTTAAGAAACAGGCAATGTTCCTTGTTTCCCCAATACATGTGGACAAATTGGAAATATCACACACAGAAATAACTGAATTAAATGTATCATAAATTGCATAGGCATATTTGTGGGCAGCCATTGGTGAAGTTTACTCATGTAGTCAAAGGCACCGACCTGAAGATCAAGGGTAGATGTGTATACTACCATAACTCATTTTCATGGTCTGCTCAACCTATACATGGAAAAGTGTCTGTTGGAAATGTACTTTGTTCATCTGCTTTGTTGTTTAGTGGATCAATGTTCAGTACAATTTCAAGTTTTTCAAACTTTGTAGGGCTCAAGTTCCTTTCAAAAAACCAATACTACAAATATCAGAAGGATTTCCTGTTCCCCGCTATTAGCCAGGCAAGGACTAGAATAGATGTCAATGGACAATGCTCTCGCTGGCAAAACGGCTCTGGCTTCGCTGGTGATGGACAGTGTGACAGCCCAGGTATTTTCTGCTAAATACTGCACTTACCACTTCCAAGATACGGACATTAAAAGAATAGTGAATTCAGTCGTCATGCAAGTATCTGAATGTACAACTTCTGTTGCCATGGAAAAATATGGTTTCAGTGAATCCATTCAACTTCTGCAATCCAGAGGAATGCAAATAGACCTGATAGCCACTGACATGCAAGTTTCAATAGCCAAGCCCATGCAAGAGCAGTTTCCAGACAAAAAGCATCAATATGATGTAAGGATCATTGAGCAAGGAGCAGTAGTGTAAGAAAAGGTGAGGATTGTGCACAACAAAAAGCTTTCAAGAGACATGAGGTGACTCTCCGAATTCGGCCACACTTGAGATTTGGAGGTGTTCCATAAAAGGTGCCTAAATTACATGCCTAAATTACAGGCCTAATAAGTTGCATTTTGGCATAGACGGTATGAAGGCTAGAACAAGATGGGCTGTATTTGCACACAATGAGAACTTTGGACATAAACAAGAAAAACTGCAGGAATTTTCAGGATGCCTCGTTACAACAAGGAGTTTACCAAAAGAAGCAAACAGTGAATGGCAAAGCCAATCTTCCAGCAGATGGATTTTGAATTTGAGAAAGGTCTGACATTGAATGTGCTGGCCATGCAAGGCATGGAATTGATCCAGATTTTTTTTCCAGGGCCCAGTTTATGTCACAGAACATTGCAAAAGAGGTTTGCCCTCCCGAACTTGAACTTGTGGAAAGGTTGATTTCAAGATTCAAAAGAGGTTTGGCTCTCTTTACAATGTTTAACAAAACCAGTTTCAAGCTTTTGCACAGTGTTTGGAAACTGTTTTCAATGTACACAAAATGGAATAGTGTGTAACTTGAGATTACTTTGTTAAATAATTAGTTCTTAATGAATTTCTGTTTGTGAAATAATGTCACTAGATAGGCTTTAACATTTATTTTGTTTGTTGCTTTTTGTATTTTTTACTGTTAAAATAATGGATTTATATTACAACAATAAATGTCAGTCTGATTATTTCAAGTATGTAACTCAAATCAAATGTAAAGAAGCCTGGTGAGCTTAACACCAACAGTTACCAGGAGCTACTTTTGGCTCCTCCGGTCAACTAATGTACCGCTATAAACTAGCCCCTTGTTCCCTAGCGGTAGTTCCTGGTGACTGGTTACTGCTGGATACACAGGCGCTGCCTGTATCTCCTGCTTATCCAATCCAAATTTCGAGCGTGTTTGTGATGAACTCACAATATTTGAAGAATCTACGCAGAAAACTGGAGCAGCAGGCCTACAAAAACTCAATGTTTCCAGAGCTTTGATCCTCTCCAGGCTGGACTACTGCAACAGCCTCTTCCCCAATCTGCCTTTATCCTCCCTTTGTCCCCTTCAACTAATCGAGAATAGGTCTGCAAGACTTATCCTTGGCCTCAAGCCCAAGGGCTTCCTCTCTCCGCCCAAAAATGTCTCCACTCGCTCCCGGTGGTTCAGAGGATCACGTTTAAGACCCTCTGCATCACCCACAAGGCTTTCTGGGCCAGGGAACCCACTACATCCAATTCTTTCCATAAATATCTCCTGTTTACAGACCTTCAGTCCTCCAGCTGCAGTTCTATACAGATCGGATGCTAGTCCAAGCAGAGAGAATGGGGTAGATCTCTTTCCTCGGCAAGACCCTCCCTTTGTAATGGCCTCCCTGCCTCTCTCAGGCTTCTGCCAGATCTCCTTAAGTTCCATAGGCTTCTCAAGGCCCACCTTTTCTCTTCTTCCTTCCACTCTCCCACCCCTGCTAATGCCCCCCTCTGTCAAATAGACTGGCTGCCTGGTCCCTTCTGAGCTCCACAGGGCTCCAAGTCCTCCTCGCCCACTATAACCCAGCAACTTGTTTTCCTGACCCCGCCCACAATCTGCACTTGCCCTTCCGGGTGCCTTTCGCCTGACAAGCCTGGTGGGGTATGCATCCCTACCGATCCTGGTCCACCCCGTCCTCGGGTTTAGCATGTGGTCCTCACTGCCTGCTTCCCCTGGCACTTGCCCACCTGGCCTCCCCTTAGCACTTGCCTAGCCCCACTAGCTCTCTTCTTCCCCTCCTTCACCCACCTCCATTTGTATACCTCCTCTTGCGCTGCACCTCACTCCTGCCTAGCATTTTCCCTTCTGCCCAACCTATTGTCTGACCTGCACCTCTTGTTACTGCACTTGCACGATCTGAATGGCACAAGGCCTAGTAGGACCGTTATTATTGTTTTCTTGCCTGCACCCCCCCCCCATTTTTGTCTTGTGGTGCCTTGAAACACCATTTGTGCCACATTGCAGAAGTTTGTAATCTTTTGAAAACTGCACTCATTCAAGGTGTGCTGGAATTTTAGTTATGTAAAATTGTTATTGTTTCCCATAGCACGTGTTACCCTGGAGGCAACAGTCCACCAAGCCTGGTGCCAAGTTGCAAACCCCCCCTTTTCCTGATCCGGCCATGTCTTCTCTATATATTAAGCCATCACTTTTCATTCGTCTACATGAAAGAATCTGTGTTTCATGCTGTTACCATCTCTATATGTGAAGTATAATTAATAAAATGAGTTTGTGCGTTTTTATTCCACACTGCTGGAGGGTAGCGAATAGCTACTTAGCTAACAGCAATACATAATTATCAGATTTTGGTTACTAGGTGCAAAGAGTACTGTTGAAAAAGGTTGCATAGTCCCAACGGTAATATTATTTAAACAATTGACAGAATTGCTGAAGTTGTTGTATTTGGCTCAAGATGCAAAAGCCTGTTTTCCTGATTTGTATTTGAATTCTGTTTATTTCAGAAAAGAAATTGCCTACTTTGGCTATAAAAACTGGCCCACGCTATTATTTAGGCTTTTTTTCGGGCATTGACCTATTGACGTGTAGGGAAATCTGAACCTGTCTGCACCTCACATATGTTCCCCTTTCAAAAGAGCACGTACATTTTGTGTGACCAGGCATGTTAATACTGTTAAAATGGAAGTAAATATTTTCATATATGTGATACTTGAAATATTTTGTTCTTGCCATTAATACTGTTCATTTTTGTGGCATGTCTTACTGAAACTCACTCTGGCATGCTGTGAACGCAGGATGAAGAGTCCCATTGTAATTTGTCCGTGAATCCACCATGCTAACAATTTGAAGGACAAAATGTGTTGAATATCTGCAAAGAATTGATAAGATTCACTATATTGAACGCTTACTTTGGAAAGTTACGTTTCCATTGATGCAAACTGTCTTTTGAAGTGGTTGGTCATCCATCAATTAGGGATAATGATCACCCTAGACACAATGTAAGCAAAGTTTTAAATAATATTTATGCAAATGAGGATGAAAAGTGTGCTGTATGCTACATGATTAATATTGTGATGAATGTATGTCCAATTTGACGTAAAGAATATATATCATACATGTTAATTGTAACTTAAATTGATAGTTAACGTAAATAGGTACAGTGTATATTTATTACCATTTAAAGTTTATTCGGATAATATCTATAAACCACAACAAAAACAATTATAAAGTGGGTACTGACATTTATTTTCACATTCTCGATTTTACATAGTTACATAATACAGATGTACGCCTGTCATGGGTACAGTCTACCGGTCGACGGCTTCTTCAACCGTAATTGGACAATAATCATCAACAACGCATCTGTGATAACCATTATCTGGGACTATTGCCATACACCAATCTGTCCTCTCGCAGTTGCAGTAATAAGGAGAGACATGGCAGCCTATATGTTCTGAAATCATGTAGATGTGAAAGTGTTGCAACACCATGTGCGTCGAACAAAAATCAGCGATGGAAGGTAATACCTTTCTGTGAAGAATGTAAAGACTGTGATTAATCGATCGATGCATGGAATCAGCATTATAAGATCACTGTTCACAGTAAAACAAATGAGAACCATGCAATATTTTCTGGCTATAACCTCTACTGGAAAACGTTTCCCATGTTTTAGTGGGCTTAATTAATTCTTTTGAGCGCTATGTCAAAATGAAAGTAGTTCCTAATCTCCTGACTATTGATGTTTTTGTTTTGATAGTTTTTGTGAAAAGAAACAATTGTTTTGGGTTTGTTGTGGATGTATGTGTTTATGTTTCTGTTCTGCGCTAGATAACGTTATGACGTTGGTGATGATAGGGTATGTTTGGCTACGCTGTCCACTAACGTCATTACAACAGGTGGAGCTATTCGTGATCATCTAGTGATGTCAGGGCGTGCGATCTGAATTAGTGCTACAAGGGCACTTGAATTTAGGGTGATGGATCAAAGGATAAGATTAGCACAAGATGGTGGTACTGCATGAGGTAAAGTGCGAAAAATTGCATAAGTTTCATTGGAATTTTTTTAAAGAATGTTTTAAGAATGCGTGCTCAGAAATATATGCCGGATCGATTGGGCCAATAAAATCTTCTGACCGAACTACCCCTTTAAGTCAACCCTTCCCTATTGCCTATAGTACACACTCCAAGAGTGGAGTGCAAAGTGGCGTGAACAAGGTTTAATAGAGGTGTTTTAACACCTAATTCCCAGGCTGCTTATACAATGAACTGACACTCTATGATCACTGAGTTAAGATCATACAACGAAATTCATTTTTTACACAATATTGTCATTCAATGAACTTTAGACCCATTCATCTTGGTTTCGGTGTTTAAACCTAGTACATGTGAGCAACAATTATCTGGATAATCACCCAACTCACTGACATATCACAGCATTTGTTAGCACCACATTTTTGCACATATGCTTTCAACAGGCGGTTTATCATTCACTACTAGATGGCTTCATGCCATTCAATGGGGGTTGAAGCACCAGCTCCATAATGCATTGGTCTTCGCCATAATTATACTGCAAGGAGGATGAGAGTGTAAGCCATCTTTGAAGCACATCGTTATTCAATCACCTGACAATCTCTGTAACAGCAGTCATTATGGGATTGAGAGCACAGTAGTGTAAGCATGATCGATTTGGGACCAAGATTTGAAACTCTAATGGACTCATCAACAAGACGAACACCTCATCAACTATGTGACCCCTAAATCATTTGAGTCCCATCTTTCGATACACTCCAGCATTGTTATTTTTAATGCTTTCTGTAAAATGCACCTTAAAGACCTAAGACATTTATAATTTACATATTAATGTAATGTTTATCTTCACAGGCCTTATCTGCGAAATACAGTCACGACATAGCAGCCAAAGGGGTCTGACAACAGGATGGGGGAAAAGTGAGGATAGAGCCTTGAGGGACACCACAGGTGAAGAGTGTGATGGGGAGAGGGAAGGGCCCAGTTGAACCTGGGAAGGTGGTCCGAGAGGACGGAGGTCAAACAGTCCAGTGCCAGGCTTGTGATGCAAAGGATGTCAGTGAGCCGATTTTTAAGGGTGGCACGATTGACTGTATCGAAGGCAGAGGAAAGATCCAGAAGGATAAGAATGGATGGAGAGTTGGAATCGAGATTTGAGAGCAAGTCTTTACCTGTGTTCAGGAGAGCAGTTTCCGTGCCTTTAGCTGCTGTGAAGCCAGACTGGTGGTCGTGGAGACAACTAACAGATTCAGTGTACTGTATAAGTTGGGAGATGACCAGCTTCTCCAAGCGATTGCACAGGAAGGGGGTAATGGAGATAGGGAGGTAGCCTGGCAAGAGGGGTCGACAGTGGGCTTTTTGAGGAGAAAATTCACACAGGAGTGATTGAGGGGTAGTGGGAAGGAGCCTGTGGCATAAGAGTGATTACAGATATCCACCAAGGCTCGAGCAAGCGAGGCAATGTTGCCTTGATAGTTCTGGAGGAACAGGGGAGCACCTGTTTGGAAGAGACTTTCATCGAGAGGACTTGTTTAGAGGCCTCATCCGGTGCTATGGGTTGGAAAGAGGAGAGTAGGAGGGAAAGGGAGAGGGGGACTGAGCGAGGCCTGAGAGCTGGTGAGGGAGGGGTGTAGAGGAGATTGAGGAAGGAATTTCCTGTGTTTTCGTTAAGAAGTGGGAGGCCAATGAAGTGCAGAGTGTCAGGGATGGCAGGGGAGAAGTGGAGACTGCAGTAGGATTGGCGAGTTCCTTGCAGATTTTAAACAGTTTGCCCATGTTGTTTGTAGCCCCAGAGATGCAGGGTTGCATATGCGCCCTCTTCTTCAAGTGAATAGTGAGTCTGTATTGCCCTTGGAGCAAGTGACAGACCAGTATGTCAGAGGATGTGCCTGAAGTCTGCCTCTTCCACTCAGCATATCTGCACTTGTGTTTCAGAGAGGCTAGGTCGGAGTCATACCAGGTGTTGCGATTGGAGATAGGCTTCATGCGGATCCTCATGACAGGGGTAAGGATGTCCAGGTGTTGGTGATGGAGAGGTGAAGATTAGAAAGGGCTGTATCAGTGTGGGAGTCTGTGGCAGGAGTGGGGGGCAGATTGAAATTTGCAGCGAAAGCAGCAACGGACACTCGCTTCATCAGTCAAATGACGGAGAAGGAGACTGGCAGTGAGGGCAGAGGCTTAGCCGGCGGACCCAAGAAATCCAAGTGAGAGGACAGGAGAGCATGGTCAGACCAGAAGAGAGGTGTAGTGAGAGAATTGGAGATGGGGATAACTGCTGAGATGAGAGCCTCCAAGGTGTGTCTGGCAGAGTGCGTCGGACCGGAGGGAAGAATGATGAGGGAAAAAAAGTCACAGAGGGTGTGGAAGAGTTCAGTGGCCAAATAATGAGTCAAGGTGAATATTGAAGTCTCTGAAAGGAGAAACTTAGAGGTGGAGGCCAGAAGAGAAGAGGTGAGGTCATACCATTCCAGAGGAAGAGGTAGAACAGACCTGGGTCCTGCAGATGGTGACAAGAGTCAACGAGAGGGTTGGAGAGACACCAAGCTTGTAGACAAGGCATTCGAAGGAAGAGTAGGTCCGAGTGGGAATGATAGTAGCAGGGACCTATTCAGGGAAGATCAGGGCAACTCTGCCTCCAGACAGGTTTGGCCTGGGCTTAGAGAGGATCTTGTAGCCCTCAGGGAGGAGTGTGTCAAAAGCAGTGACATATCTGGCAGTGAACCACGTCTCAGTGAGCGCAAGAACGTCAAGGTTCAAATCTTCAAGATGGAGTCGGATGTCAGCAGAGTGTTTAACAGCAGAGCGAGAGTTGAGGGTAGCTATGTGAAGCTGGTTGCCAGCCTTTGAAGGTCTTTCGTTTAGGGGTACAGGGATGTGGTATTCCCATTGGTGGTGTAGAAGGGGCAAGAGGGGTGGCTTATGGTAGGCATCTATCAAGAAGTAGGAGGTTGGCCTGAGAGCCCTAGCCCATGACAGTGCTGTTCTGATATACACTGATGATGGACATAGAGGATGGGAAGCATGCCAAGAGTAATTCCCATCTGGTTCCACCATGAATGGGTGATGAAGAGAAGGGGAGCTACAAAGAGGATGTCAGTGACAATCTGCCTGGAAGAAGCATTGATGTAGGTGTCAGTGATGGGCAGTCCTGGATTGGAGACCAGGAGATGGTTTTTGAACTTTTTTCTTCCAGGCTTTGAAAGAGAGCTAGGATAGGTGATAGAGTAGCAATTAGAGTAAATAGGGGAGATGGAGAGCACCATGTGAGGAGAGAATAGAGAGATAGAACAGGGAGAGATAGAGACGGAGAAACTGCACAATGCACAATGAACTCAACAGGCAGCCTAGCAGCAAGACAGGTGCAGATGATTAAGGTGCACGAGACATCCCAGGTTGCTGAAACCAGGTTGTTGCACTGCTCCAGCTGTGAGAAGGGCCAAGCATGAGGGTGGAGTGACCTGCAGTGACTCTTGATGATGAGGTCGACACAAGGTGTCAGGAGTCTGAGGCTGCAGTGACCTCAGTCTGATCCAGGCAGCCTACCAACAGGACAGGCACAATTTAATCATTTGCACTTGGCAGTGTGCCCTCAGTCAGAAAATTGGGTTTGACCCCGGCCAAGTCAATCAGAGAAATGCTTTGGAGTGGGTTAGCAAGGGTTGAGCTGATGAAGAGTGGGAGAATCTGTAATTCAGAGGGAAGAGCGACTCGCAAATACCCACCGTCCAGATGACACTCTTACACTCTTCCCAAGCAAACCAGTCACTCTGTCGGACTGGATCTGGCTAAGAGCTAAGACTCAGGGATAGGGAGAGCTGTAATACTACTCAGGAACTTCTGTTTCCAAGGCTACAAGTCGACACCACAGGGAAGGCTCAAGGTTGAGCGCAGTTTCTACCAACCACCTAAAACCACTTGCCGCAAGCCCAGGGATCACTATCCCAGCTGAAGGGCTACCACAGCACCAAAAGGACTACTCCAATTGCCCTCAAGCCCCAGAGGCGAATCACAACCGTACCATGAGGTGGTAGCTCACACTTCAGGTAATTTCTGAATTCCCCTGCTCGCAGACCTGCCAAAATTAGAGGGGCAACACTGTAGCAGGGAGGGCATTCCAGATCTAGGAAGGACGGTCATAACAGGAACCGTTGCGTCAGAACAAGAGCATCTCACGACCCCTGATGCCGGGCCGCCTACCGAAGTGAGGGACAGCTTTGCTGCATCCTACATGTGGTAAGCGGTTGGCGGCTGCAGGACCCCAGTAGCCGGGATGGGTGGCTCAGCACCACAGGAAGGCAGGATTATAGTAGCCGGATCGGCGTGGAGGAGCAAGGGGATTACAATGCCGGCAGACCCTTTATTAGCTCGAATGAAGATAAGGCAAGGCAAGGCTCAGGCTCTAGTAGGGTCTCCGTATCACCGTCCGTCATGTTTACAAGTGGCTAGGACCATGCTGACACCATCAGCTCAGGCTTGCAGGGACATTAAACACAGCGAGTAACAAAGTGATTCGCATCAGCTCAACCACTGGTCCTGCACCGATAATAGTAATTTTCAATGATATCCAGTGATGTTACCAAAAAGAGTTTAACCGAAAAAATGTGACCAAATAATTTTTCTGCCATTTTAAAAAAATAGATGGGGGTTGGGCTAAAGGGGTAAAGGGTTTGAAGTGGTAGTTGAGTTAGGGTGGGTTTACAACTAGAAAAAAACAGTGGTCTTGAGTGGGACCCCCTAAAAATGAAACAAAAAATACCTGCAATTTTTTTCAGTAAAATCAGCTCGATAAAACAGTTTTGGTAAAACACATTTCGTTAACATCTCATGGGGCCGTTTTCAATAGCCGGGCAGATACAGGTCTGCAGCTGTGTAGGCAGTTTATCACACCAACTCTTTCAGGCCGATTCATGGAATTAATGTGCGCTGAAAATTTCCGCGCAAGCGTTTCAATGTGTGCGAATCGCAGCGCAAGTGCAAAAAACGCAGCGAACCCTCGCACAGCGATTCATGGAAGTCTGTGCGTGTGTTAATCCATGGATGTGCGCTAAAATCCTGCGTGGTGCACGCTGGCGCACACATCTTCAAACAGCATGCGCTACGCGCACAGCGAAAGCGCACATAGCGCAGCACACACAACTAAAGTAGGCATAATACGGGGTGTGAAAATATGGGCATCACGGGGGAAGTACAGGAGGCAAATGTGCGGAACGCCCATATGCGCGCCTACAACACATATTCATGGAATCGAACGGGGCTAATGCGTGCACCAAAAAAGATGCGCTAATCCAGAAAGACGTACGCCAGCAGGAAGCAGGCATACGTGGACCAGCACAGCATAAAAGTGCGCGCAAACAAGAAACAAGCTCAGACGCTACGATTAATAAACCGTTCCTTGCAGCAGTGGTCGTGGGATACCGCAGGTGGAGGAGAACGATATCAGGGCCAGAATTTTTACACCCAGTACCAGCCTTTTTGGGATGCCTGATGACCAGGTGAATGGGAGGTACAGGTTTCCACCTCACATAATACTCGACCTGGTGAGTGAGTGGGAGGATGACCTCACATCACCCACCCTGTGCTCCCAAGCACTGAGCCCCCTTGAAAAGGAGCTTAATGTACAGCACTTCTTGGCCACTGGATCATTTCAGCGGACATGTGCTATAGTGGGGGGGTGTCACAGGCCACGCAGTCACGCTGCCTACACCAGGTGTTGGCTATCATGACTGCACGCCCATCAGTCCGCAGGCACATATACCTGCCCAGAACACCTGCAGAAAGGCAGGCTGCCGTCCAGGATTTCTACGGGGTGGCACAATTCCCCAAAGTGCTAGGTGGCATTGATTGCACCCATGTGGCTCTACGTCCCCCCAGGGTAATGGAGCACATCTATAGAAACCACAAGCACTGGCATTCCATCAACGTGCAGATAGTATGTAAGGGAGGGAGGGATGCCAAGGGAATCATCACGTCAGTATATGCCAACTATCCAGGGTCCACCCATGACAGTCATTTACAGAATGTCAACCCTAAACCGGGATCTAGAAGCTGGGCAGCATGGCGATACATGGCTGCTTGGTGAGTATAAATGCCACTGCACATGCATGCATGCATGTCAGATACTGCGTAATGTCACAAACCCACTAATGATACCCATCACCACCTCCCCAGGGGACAGTGCCTACCCTCTGAGCACCCACATGATGACGCCAATTCGGAATCACACCATCCGAGGTAAGATACAACACAGCCCATATTGCAACCCGGGGCATAGCGGAGCACACATTCGGAGTGCTCAAGTCATGCTTTTGCTCCCTTGACTGCTCTGGAGGGCAGCTGCTATAAAGTCCCCCAGTAGCATGCAGGATCATAGTGGCAGCATGTGTCCTGCACAACGTTGCAACATGCCAGGGCCTGCCGGTGGACATGGTGGTGCCCCCACATCCCCAACCACATGCATGGCCGCTGCGCATGGGAGGGGAAAGGGCACATGGTGAGGCAGCCCGTACGCAGCTGGTGTCTAATTACTTCACCTAAAATCACACCCCTTTGGAGTGCACACAGACCTGGCACATACCAGCTGACAATCAATGATGATGACATAAGGGACAGTCAACTGTCACAACCATACCAGCCTGAGATTGGTCACCTGGAAGTGTTACATTGTGTGCATCCCTACCTACCGAAACACTACCAATGCTGTGTCATTATAAAACATACATCTATGCTGCTAAATTGATAACCCCCTTGCAAAATACAACATGAAAACAGAGCCATGTCACCCAACCCCTCCCCAGCTCCGCCACACAACACACCATGGCATGTCATGCAATGTGAAAGGAAACACAGCAATGCACAAGAACTGACACAAAGTGCACTGTCCCAAATGGAAACTGCCCACAGAAAATATGCTCCCAGTAATCAATAACAAACAGCAGACATGAACAAATACTTACCACCAACACAATACAGCAACACACCATGAAACATTGCAAAAACATGACAGTACTAAGTCAAAGTAGTGGTAGTCTTACAACCTGAATAAGCCAGCACATCGACCCCTTCCAACTGTAGAGTGTTGCTGCCACACAAATGTGTCAGTGTACTGCATACAACATGAACTCCATCTGCAAAGGAGACGGCCTTGTGAAGACATGAGGAAGGAACCTGCAAATTATGAGGAAGACATGGATTCACAAGCACATATCAATACACCATGCAGTGTACAATACAACAACAATACCCACTAGGGATGTCCACACAGTATTGACTACAGACTGCCCACACAGCTCATGGGAGCCCAATGTCACTGTGTAAGTCACTGTCACTTGGTCACACCCTTTCAAAAGCCCATGGGAACGGGAAGAAGGAGGGGTGTGTGTGCCACAAACCCAAGCATCTAACCCAAACTCAGGACAAGCGTGCATGTGCCCAGCCGTAATACAGTGGATGCCCACGGGAGCCCCACAAGGCAACACACTGTAAAAAAAAAAAATCATGCCCGGCTATGACATTGTGGGAGAAATGCTGTCGCTCTCTTCACCCTCTGCTGCTGCATCAAGAGGTGGTGGCACTATGGGAGGCAGCCCACGCAAAGCCCTGGTATGGTCCTCCATGGCAGCAAGCATGTGGTTCTGGAAGGTCTGATTCTAGAGGATTAAAGTGCGGAGATCCCCATGCAGCACCTCACGGGTTGCCTGCACTCCTGCACGCATGGCCTCGCGGGATGCCCGGATCTCCTCACGTGTTGCCTGCAGCTCAGCTGAAAGCGAACGTGTGAGCTGCTCCAGCTGCTGTTCTGCCCTAACATTTCGGGAAGCCTCAAGTTCAAGCAGACTCTGCCTGAAGTTATGGAGTTCTACCCTCAGGGCTTCCCTGTGGCCCTGTGACTGTATTGATATGGATTTGCGCAGAGTCTCCAGTGTCGCCCGTCGGTCCCTGTTGGACGCCAACATGTCTTCCCTGTGTGATTGGCAAATGGAGTCCGTTGCCTGCTGTTGTTGCTCAATCTGCCTTTCAGGGGGGATAATGGAAGTGGCCACCCTCTCCATTGCCTGAGCCATCATTTCTACTGATGCTGCCTGTCGGTTGCCATACCGTACATGGAGTTTTCCCATACAGTATTGCCTGGGCGGCGCACGGCCACCGTGTCGGCGGGCACCACACCTGTTCGGGGCAAGGCGATCTGCACCTTGCTGTGCTGGCACTGCCTGAGGATGCAGGACTGCATTCCCCCTCTGATTTGCTGGCCCAGGAACAGGATCAGATGCTGTGGAGTGTGACCCAGCATCCGTAACCGCCAAAGGCGGACCTCCCAACACTGACATCCATATAGAGGGTTCTACCCCTGGTGCAGGTGGGTTGGACAGAACAGAATCCCTGCCAGAAGCACTGACCTGCGACAGCACATAAGTCTCATCATCCGACTCAGCACCTGAATAGAGGTCTGGGGAGCTGCACCCAGAGACAGCCCTCAACAGTATGGTCTGCAGTACCGAAGTGTTTTCACCCACCACCACACCACGTCCCCCACTGGTGCCTGGTCGTGGCTGAGAATCCTCCTGGGTCTGCACCATCTCCTGAACCTCACCAGCATCAAGTGCGTCGTCACCTGCAAAAACATGAAATACAAGAAATGGAAACAGGCATGAGCACCATAGCACACACGTAGGCCTGACACGACAGAGATCCTGTACATGGTTTACACATGTCCCACATGACTATAACCCTGGCATGCATGCACTGTCAATGAGTTTGAAGGGGAGTCAAAAAGGCAGACAATGAGGACACCAAGATGGAAAAGCAACACATTTGCAGCATGTTGTGTAGCACTGGCATCACACATCAGCCTGTGAGAGGCATGTCCAATACACATACATGACACATGCCAGCACACAGCTGTCATGTAGCATAGCCATGGTAAATTAGACAACTATAGCGATATGTCAGTGAATGAGTACTGCCACACATCCATGTCACATGGACATGATGAGAAGATTAATGCAGAATAGTGTTGCAAAATATGCATGTGCCACACACTGCAACACATCCAGTGTAAAATAAGACAGTGATTGTAGGAAGATGTACACATCAATGGTTGGTCACTTCAACATGACAGGAAACAACTATCATGTTCCACATGCAAACAGGCCCTAAAAATAAATTTCAGCAGGCCAATACTCCCTCGCCCTGAATGGTCTAATCATTCACATAACCAGGTAACTAAAGTGGCACAATGTGGGGTGTAAACAATGATATAGCATGTCACATATGTGGCATTAGGGATGAAAAAAGAATATGAACAATGGGATGATCTAAACAAACAGCCTGAATGAACACAGAACAAATCAGAACAATGTTGTTGCAAGATGATAGTTCAAGGGCAACATCAGTAATGTGGGGCTAATTGGCTACTGTGGGCAGAAGGGATACTGTCATACCCAAACAAAGGCACGTGAATGTATTGGAGGAAGCACATAGGTGACCCATAACACTCAGGAGTACACACCCTCAACTGGCACTCAATCAGAACCTGTCACCCAAACAACATACACATGGATTACACACACATGCATGGGAACTCACTGGACAATGCGTCGTAATCAGGTAGGTCTCCCACGCCTTGGATCTGTTCCTCTGTGACGAAGGTCCCGGCAACAGACTCGTGTTCAGTGAGTTTGTTATCCTCTGGTGGAGACCCACCGCCAGTCACCAGAGTAGCGGCATGATTTGAGGCCAGCTTGTTCTTTGCTCTGCGTTTCAGGTCATTCCACCGCTTGTAGCAATCATCAGCTGTGCGCCTCACAAATCCAAGGGCACTTATGCGGTCGGTGATGGTCTGCCAGTGTGCCCTACGTTGACCAGGTGTGGTCTTGCACCCTGCAGTCACCACCATTTCTCGGCTATGTGCCGACACATGGGTCACAAGTGCATCAAGATTGGCGTCATTAAAGCTAGGCTTCCTTGATGTGGCGGAGAGTGTAGCCGTGTCTGGGGTCTCAGCCTGTCGTGCCAGAGCACCCTTCTTCCTCTTTTTCAAAGGTGGAGCAGAGCCTGAGTGGCTTATGCCGCTCTGGTCAGTAGGGGCAGAAGCGCCGGTGGACTGGGTACTAGGAGTGTGCAAAGGCACAATGACCATAGGTCTTGGTGCAGGCATTGGCTGAAGTGTGATGTTGGCAGGGGCAACATCGGTTTGATGGACCTGGACCGACAATGTCCCAGCTGGGAGACTCAGAGCTGGGGTGGATAGAGCTACAGCTGCCCCTGCAGCCTCCTCACCATGCCTACTTGGGGCAGCAGATGACATTGCTGCCCCAGATACACGTGGCCTGGTAACACCAACTTGGGCCACCACACATAGCTTAGACTTGCTGACGTGGAAGTCAGCCTGGGAGTCATCCTGTGCCGGGTCAGGTGCCACAATGGGCTGGTCAAACAAGGGCTGAGCTGGGAGGGTGTCAGCTACGTTTCCCATAACCATGGGGGGCATGGGTGTCCCTGATTGGTCCTCCACACATGGGGGTCTAGGGGCACCCTGCAAATCCTGGCCACGTCCCCTACCGCGCCCACCACGCCCACCTTTTGGAGGTCGACCACCTTTGCCTCCCTTACCGCTTGGTCGCCTCCCAACCATGGCACTGATGTTGTTGTGCATATGGGAGGAGCAGTAAACGATTGTCCTGGGCAATTGGGGGTGAAAGGGGTAGGGTACTAGATAGAATTCGTACCATAGTGCTCTAGCAAGGCTGTCTGTGACCCCTGGGGGAAGATGACGGGTCACGCAACGCACCGGCACCCCGAAAACAAAAAATAACGTGCACGCAACCCCTCGTAGACCACGTGCGTGGAAAAATGAACCCGCACTACGCTGTGGCACCCAGGAACACTAAAATAAGCATACGCGTGTTACACGTAGCCACAATGACCTCTGAAGGGGTATGCGACACACGGGGCAAGCACAGTTGGTAAATGCGTGCGCGACTGAACCCTCTGCCTGGAAAAAGAACGTGAAACAAACGTGCATGTGCGCGTTTGCAACACCCCCGCCAAAAGAAGAATTGTACGTTGTCTGAGGAGACAGGGCAAAAGAAGAAGTGAACGCTATTTGAGGAAACAGGCCTAACAAAAATAATTAACGCTGTCAGAGGTAACAGGGAGTACGAACTTCAAACGATGTGAAGTAAACGCGTGTGAACCGAAAAGAAGTAAAGAATTCACCCACTCGCTCTCCACGAAAAGCACGTACAAGGAAATGCCTTTTAAAGCGCCCCACATGTGCAACATCACTTACGCGAGCTGACACTCGGACGTGCAGTTTTTTCACGCGCCATGAGCCACTATGGCCACGTCACGAGGGAAACACCCGCGCGCGTCACGTCACAGACGCGCTTACGCGCTAAGGGCCTTTGGTCCAATGAAACAGCGTACGTGTGCTGACACGCTTACGCGCTAAGGGTCATTCCTCGAATTACGTGCTGACATGCAACATTTTCATGTGCCAAATCACTCCGTATCAAGCTGGCCATGCAACAACACACGGAAGACCACGCTCCTGCCCAGAAGTCCGAATTACTGCCCCCCAGTGCCCTGAGCACGCTCCCACCTGCCATCTGCTGCTGACTGCCTGCCTGCTGCCCACGTGCCCTGCTATTTGCTGCCTGCACCTCATGCATCTGCAGGGGTGCAGTTGTTGTGACCACCCCTGCTGGAACTGAAGACTCCCGACTGGGATACCATCGCTCCACAGCCCAGCCCCAGGACCCAGTTGCCCACCCACACCTGCCTCTGGGGTTGCCATGTCGGGCACACCACCATCTGGCAACCCCCAGCCAGAGAGGCAGAGGGCCACCAGCTTCAGTGCCAGGGAAGTTGGTGTCCTGGTGGAGCAAGTCCTGGGGCAGTATGATGCCCTCTTTGGAAGTTCTCGCGCCGACTATGAAGGACGGACCAGGATCTAAATGGACATCGTGACTGCCATCAACGAGGAGGGGGTGGCAGTCCGCGACATCAAACATGTCAAGAAGCGCTGGGAGGACTTCAGGTCCAGGACCCTTGACAAGGCCCGGCGCCGGGGGCCACCTGTCCGACCACCAAATGAGGCTCCTGGAACGCATATGCCCAGCGCTCCACGTCCAGGTCCTTGAGAGGCAGACCCGTCTGGAGTCGAGCGGTAAGTGTACATGCATAATGATTGGACGCTGTGCATGTCGTGGTGTCCCAGTAGTGTGCAGGTTGCACATGTGTTTTTGTAGGGCCATGTATGGATGTGTATGTACAGGGGCGTGAGGCTGACACATGCGAATCCTCTCATGTGTGAGACACATGGATGGTGTATGTGTGGGTAAGCATGCCGGCCAAATGCAGATGTGGGAGCACACATGTTTGAATTACTGTGTATGTACGTTGGCATGGTTGTGATGTCACACATGGATGTTGGTTCCAGCTGCATGTATCTGCACTGTGTACATGTGCAATTGTGTCTATTTGACAAGTGTGCAACTGTGATGCAACATGGATGCCTGTGGCACTGACATGTAGAAGGCTCAATGCCAGATGTGACATGGATGGCGATCTCATCGCTCTGACAGTTGGTGGACATGCACACATGCATGTAAGTGTGTTGGTTTGTGTGAATGTGTTTTGTACTTCCCATGTTTCATGTGACGTCAGGCTCACCTTCGGATGCTGATGCTGTTGTATGTGTATGAATGGTGCAGCCTGGTGCAATATTGCTGTGGAATTACTCATGTGTGTGAGTGGAAATGACATGTGTGTTAGGGAGTGTGATGCCATGGCTGAAGTCTGACACTGCCACTCATGTACAACTGTCATGTGTGTATCAGTCCATTGTACAGTGCCCTGATGCCTGTGTTCTATCTTTCGCTGTCTGCAGCGTCAACTGATGAAGAGGGCGGAGAGGGTGCTGTGGAGCAAGGCAGCAGGGATCACACCGCCAGCCGGAGACGCAAGGCCCGGCTCCCCTCCCAGGTTGTCACCTCTTCAGGGAGTGAAGAGTCCAGTGCAGAGTCCCAGGCCGCAGCTGCCGAGGGTAGGTCCAAGAGGTGGAGGTCGGAGTTGGACTCCTCGGCAGCAGAAGGGGCAGCTGAGACCCCACAGGGTCCGACGTAGGAAGATGGCACGGCGTCATCCAGGTTGGTGGGGGGTTTGGTGGAGTAGGAGGATGTGGAAGGGACAGACACGGTGTCTGGAGGTGGGGATTCCACTGGTGCTAGTGGTGCATTGCAGGGGCAGGGACAGGAGGCACCACAGGCCGCCACGGAGGTGCCTGTGTGTAATCCTGTCCCCGATCCTGTGACTGCATCATCCTGCACCAGCAGGGATTCCTACATCCAGACCCGTTTTCAGGGAGGGGATCCGCTTACAACAACTGGCCTTCCTCTCCCTGCGGACGTGGCTATTTGAGACCGGATTGAGCCTGTCCTGAGTGGGATGGCGTTGCGTCAACGGGGCATGCAAGGTGACCTGTGTTTTCGTGAGGACACTGCACGTCATCTCAATTGCCTCGTTGACCGCATTGACCTACTGGGACAGGTCACCAGTGCTGGATTCCTCCGTTTGGTGGACCTTTTTCCGACCCCCTCCTCACCTGAACCCCCTATGCGCCAGTCATCCTCCATGCCATCTTCCCACCCATGTATCACCTGGGTACCCTGTGGAGCTGCCTCTGACCCTGCGGCCAGGCTGGTGGAGGACACATCCCTGCCACAGTCTGGAGTCGGACGTCCAGCAGGGGTGGCCACCTCAACAACTGCACCCCAGCCAGAGGAGGACATGCAGGCAGCAAGAGCCAGGGCACAGGCACAGCAGCAGCAGAAACAAGGTGGGAGCCATGATGGCTCGGGGCCTTCAACATCGGAGGGGCAGGCATCGGCCAGAGGGCAGGAGGACCCAGGATTGGAAGTGTCTTCCGTTTGGTAGCGGTTGGGCCAAGCCATAGATGCGGAGCGGCAGCGGCTGGAAGAGGCATAGCTCACAATGGTCAGGGCGGAGAACTCCATGTGGAGGGCTCTGAGGCGGGCCGAGTGCCTCGAGGCAATTCGCAGGGAGTTGGAGGTCCACATGTCATCGTCCCTGCGAACCCATGGGGCCATGGAAGAGGACCGCCTCCGGGACATCGAGCAGGAGTTCGATGATGCCCTGGCCCGGGAAATCGGGAAGTGAGCTGTCAGACTAGCCCGCTGCCATTGTAAATCGTTTTTAGAGTTAGGTTTCCTTTTCCTTTTCCTTTGATTTGTGGTGAATGGACTATGCCACACACATTTGTATATAGTTTTTTTATTAGGTAGTTTCTTAGGTAGGTTTCATTTCTTTCATTGGGCTCATGGACCCTTGACAATGGAATGTACATAGTTGGACAATGCATTATTATGAACTTTTTCTTTTGATTTCACCATGGATCAATGGATTTATCTTTTTACGTTTCCTTTGGATTTGCGTTGGTGGAGGAAGAGTTTGGACTATTTTTCTTTCGGATTTCTTTGGATTGGTTATACTTTTCATTTACTCATCTTTTGCACATGCTTTTCATTTCATGTTTGCTATTTTGTTATGCCTTCATTTCATTGCTTTATTTTTGTACATAATACATTTTGATATTTTAGTTCCATGTGTGGGATTCGCTCATTGGGTTAATGCATGTGAAAATGTGGGTTTACCCAATCAATGCCAACCAGTGTGTGTGTGTGACGGACATGTGTTGATGTACATAGTTGACTTTTGGTTTGTGTCTTGAGATAGGCATGTCAGTTTGGGGTGGATTGGGAAATCATTGCGTCTCAAGAAGGGGTGGTGTGCTGTGGTATTTTGGTGTAGAAGTGGGCCATGATTGTGCATCTTTATTTCATGTAGGGGGGACATGAGTGGGGGCCTGCTGGCAGGCGCCCCTCACTGCTGGGGGTGGGGGTGCTGGGGGACATGAGTGGGGGCCTGTTGGCAGGTGCCCCTCACTGCTGGGGGGTGGGGGTGCAGGGGGACATGAGTGGGGTCCTGCTGGCAGTTGCCCCTCACTGCTGGGGGGTGGGGGTGCAGGGGGACATGAGTGGGGGCCTGCTGGCAGGTGACCCTCACTGCTGGGGGGTGGGGGTGCTGGGGGACATGAGTGGGGGCCTGCTGGCAGGTGCCCCTCACTGCTGGAGGATGGGGATGCAGGGGGACATGAGTGGGGGCCTGCTGGTAGGTGCCCCTCACTGCGGGGGGGTGGGGGTGCTGGGGGACATGAGTGGGACATGAGTGGGGGCCTGCTGGCAGGTGCCCCTCACTGCAGGGGGGTGGGGGTGCAGGGGGACATGAGTGGGGGCCTGCTGGCAGGTGCCCCTCACTGCTGGGGGGTAGGGGTGCTGGGGGACATGAGTGGGACATGAGTGGGGGCCTGCTGGCAGGTGTCCCTCACTGCTGGGGGTGGGGGTGCAGGGGGACATGAGTGGGGGCCTGCTGGCAGGTGCCCCTCACTGCTGCGGGGTGGGGGTGCTGGGGGACATGAGTGGGGGCCTGCTGGCAGGTGCCCCTCACTGCTGGGGGGTGGGGGTGCTGGGGGACATGAGTGGGACATAAGTGGGGGCCTGCTGGCAGGTGCCCCTCACTGCTGGGGGTGGGGGTGCAGGGGGACATAAGTGGGGGCCTGCTGGCAGGTGCCCCTCACTGCTGGGGTGTGGGGGTGCTGGGGGACATGAGTGGGACATGAGTGGGGGTCTGCTGGCAGGTGCCACTCACTGCTGGGGGTGCAGGGGGACATGAGTGGGGGCCTGCTGGCAGGTGTCCCTCACTGCTGGGGGGTGGGGGTGCTGGGGGACATGTGTGGAATCCTGCTGGCAGGTGCCCCTCACTTCTGGGGGGGGCTGCTGGCGGACATGAGTGGGACATGAGTGGGGGCCTGCTGGCAGGTGCCCCTCACTGCTGGGGGGTGGCGGTGCTGGGGGACATGAGTGTGGGCCTGCTGCAGGTGCCCCTCACTGCTGGGGGTGCAGGGGACATGAGTGGGACATTAGTGGGGGCCTGCTGGCCGGTGCCCCTCACTGCTGGGGGGTGGGGGTGCTGGGGGACATGAGTGGGACATGAGTGGGGACCTGCTGGCAGGTGCCCCTCACTGCTGGGGGGTGGGGGTGCTGGGGGACATGAGTGAGGGCCTGCTGGCAGGTGCCCCTCACTGCTGGGGGGTGGAGGTGCTGGGGACATGAGTTGGACATGAGTGGGGGCCTGCTGGCAGGTGCCCCTCACTGCTGGGGGATGGGGGTGCAGGGGGACATAAGTGGGGACCTGCTGGCAGGTGCCCCTCACTGCTGGGGGGTGGGGGTGCTGGGGGACATGAGTGGGGGCCTGCTGGCAGGTGCCCCTCACAGCTGGGGGTTGGGGGTGTTGGGGGACATGAGTGGGACATGAGTGGGGGCCTGCTGGCAGGTGCCCCTCACTTCTGGGGGTGGGGGTGCATGGGGACATGAGTGGGTGTCTGCTGGCAGGTGCACCTTACTGCTGGGGGGTGGGGTGCTGGGGGTCATGAGTGGGACATGAGTGGGGGGCCTGCTGGCAGGTGTCCCTCACTGCTCGGGGGTGGGGGTGCTGGGGGACATGAGTGAGACATGAGTGGGGGCCTGCTGGTAGGTTCCCCTCACTGCTTGCGGGTAGGGGTGCAGGGGGACATGAGTGGGGGCCTGCTGGCAGGTGCCCCTCACTGCTGGGGTGTGGGGGTGCTGGGGAACATGAGTTGGTGATCATATTGCAAGATGACATGTGGCTTGGCTGGGGGGCATGCCCATGGTGGATGGGCTGCCTGCGGGACATGACCAGGGGTGCAGGGTAGTCCCCTGTGGTGTGGGCTGCCTGCAGGGGCCATGTAGGGGGTAGAGGGGACACCTGGGAGGACCCACACTGCCAATTCACGTGTAGGAATCCCCGCGCACCACACTGGATACATGTACCCCGCTCTGACAGCAAAATCATGTGTGAAACTTCACACGCTCCCCCGAAATACAAGTACCCCACTCTGACAGCAAAATCGCGTGTGAAACTTCACGCGTACCCCAGAAATACACGTACCCCGCTCGCACAGGGCTCTTACAGACGCAATATGCCGATGTAACTATGCATGGTCAATGTGGGTCAATGTTACATAGCTTACGCATGTCATAAACAGGCATGCTCGACTTCGCCTCCAAAATGACGCACAGATATTAAAAGATGTGGTGAGGATAAACTTTGCAGAAGCCATCTCCACTCCCGTGCTCCCAGAGCACTCGATGCCCCCTCTTTAAGTCACATTCCAATTCCCAAACCCACTTACCTATATTTACCTGCAAACTATCTCCTGCAGGTTCAATTGAAAAGGCTTGCTTGTATTATGTGGTGTCCTGACTGCACTAGACATCGAAAGCAATGCAATTGTGGGCTGGTACAGGATATTACGGTTCTATTTCAATCACAGGTTGGCCTGACTCCCCCAAAATGTGAGGGACTTTGAACTCAACAAAATGTATTAGGTTTGAATTTCCTCCAAAGTAGTTGACCCATGCATGATTCGTTATAACATATGCATGCAATTAGAGAACTGTGCGCGCCTGGCACATAGCTATTGAGTCAATTAAGGCTAAGTACAATCTATAATCATGAAGCTGTACACGTTTGATTATTGCCCTATAGCAGGGGCCTGCAATCTGTGCCACTCCACATGTTTTGGACCGCAACTTCCATGATTCCTCACCATTGACTATTGTGCCTGGGGTTGATGGGGGTTGTAGTCCAAAACATCTGAAGAGCCAACGGTTGCAGACACCTGCCCTATAGTAATTATACTGGAGGCAGGTATCAAAAATAAATCCTAAACATGTGAACCCTCACCTCATTCTAGTATATTCAGGATGGATTCAAGATTGCAGCGCAGGCTGGATAATGCTCATTTAATCGCAGTTGCAACTAGTAGGACAGAAAGTTCCAGCAAATGGAAGGATGTTGAAATACCTATTCAAACATGGTGTCTTGATCGGCTTGTACATTGCAACTATTCAGACAATCTGATAGATTATCATGCAAAAGGAAGCAATGTGGGTACTTTCGGTTAAGGCTGTTGGCATGCAGCATACCCAAAATAACAATGTATACATATATGATAAATATATGATAATCCTAGGCTTTATATTGAAGTAAATAGTGAAAGTGTGCACTATTCAATAGTCATGTGACTAAAAATGTTACTAAACCCCAATAAAAGTGAAATGAAATGGCCATGCATAATACCTTTTTCACTTCTCTTCTGCAGACTCGACAGAATGTTCCAAGTGCACATGGGATCAGTGGCCCAATGCCCGACAGGACCGTTGCCTACTTAAGATAATAGAGTTCCTCTCCTATGACGAACCTCTAGGAGCTGGCCTGGCAGCTATCTGCATTCTCTGCTCACTAATGCCTGTTGGCATTCTGGGACTCTTCATTTATCATAGGAACACCCCCATTGTCAAAGCCAATAACCGCTCTCTCAGCTACCTCCTGCTCCTCTCCCTCACCCTGTGCTTTCTGAGCTCAATGGCTTTCATTGGCTACCCCACCCCAGTGAAATGCCTTCTCCGCCAGGCTGCCTTTGGCATTGCCTTCACTCTTTCAGTATCTGGCATCTTGGCCAAAACCATCATGGTGGTCATTGCCTTCAATGCCACAAAACCCAATAGTCACTTAAGAAGATGGGTTGGGCCTCGTTTGTCATATGCCCTCATCTGTTTTTGCACGCACCTTCAGGTTCTACTGACTGCTTCTTGGTTGAGCCTCTCCCCTCCGTTCTCACAATATAACATATACACTGAACCTGGAAAGATAATAGTTGAATGTAACGAGGGGTCCTCCCTTGCATTCTGGTGCATGCTGGGATATCTTGGACTTCTTGCCTCCATCAGTTTCCTAGTAGCCTTCCTGGCTAGAAAGTTGCCTGACAGTTTCAATGAGGCCAAATTCATCACCTTCAGCATGCTGGCCTTCCTCAGTGTCTGGCTTTCCTTCATTCCTGCCTACCTCAGCACCAAGGGCAAGTACATGGTGGCCATGGAGATCTTCGCCATCTTGTCTTCCAGCTCTGCTTTGGTTTCATGTATATTCTTTCATAAATGCTATATCATCCTGTTTAGGCCAGAGATGAACACAAGAGAATATCTGATGGGAAGGGAAACGGGAATCCGGAAGGAAACTGCTCAGTAGTCTGCCAACTAATCACCTAAAATATGTCACCAGATGTTCGTATAAGATGTTCCTCATGTATAACCAATTATGAAAGGTAGGCAAGAAAAAAGAACTTAGCAATGCATATATAAAGCAACATCTTGTATGTTATTCCTCAAATAGCTTCTCCCTGGCACTCCCCCCTCTCCTCTCCCTCTGCACTTTGCCCTGTAGCCCTAGCACGATCTGAATGACACAAGGCCTAGTAAGATAGTTTGTCTTGTCCTCCCTTTTTTTTCTCTCCCTTGTCTTGTTGCGCCTAGCAAAGAAACACGTGTGTATAGGCGCGTTATAAATGACATATATCATATCATAACACCCTGCATTTTTGGGAAAAAGAGAGATTCGCCTAAAAAGCAGAAAATTGAGATAATATTCCTTTTGCGACGAAGCAAAATTGAAGTGAACTTTTTGCCCATTTCCTTCATATATTTATACATTATTATACAATGAAGCTTTAAAAAAACAGACTTTTCCTTAAGACAATTCTTTTTTTTAAGCCGGTACGTCCCCATTCCCATTTGAGCCCCCATAGGGCTCAATGGGAATGGGGAGGATGGTAGCAGCGGTACCGTTTATAATGGTACCATTGCTACCATCATCTTCTGCTCACGGATGCCGGTACGGCCACCTGGTCAGACCAGGTGGCTACGGTTCCATGTCATTTCATCATGGGATTTTTTTTGCGTGGTTTTTTACCGCCATTTTTTTACAGAAAAAAAACATCACATTTTTGTACAATTATTTTTGGGGGGATTCCACCCCCAAACCCTCTATAACATTTAATTGTTCATGTATTCACAAACACCCACACCCCATATATATAATTGTCTAACCACCCTAAAAAATTCCATTTTTTTTTAAATACATTTGCGGTAAAAAAAGCCGCAAAAAAACCATCCTGCGATGAAAAGTCATCGTACTGTGGCTGTAAGGGCACCCGCAAGCAGAAGTCCTAGTATGGTGGTATGGTAGCAACGGTGCCGGTAGTAATACCGGTGCCGTTGTTGCCTTACCGCCATACTCCTAATGAGGCCCATTGTCTTTATTTCCAACACTGGAGCAAGCCACATAAAGCTGACCATGAGAAAAGCATGAATCCTGTAAATCGGTTCCAGCTATTTTGAATTTGAGCATTGAGATTGTGCAGAAATATTATTGGTGTCCCAATCTACAGCTGAAGCAGCAGCAACGTCAACATAAGCGCCATACTTGTAGGCCTGAAGGGTGTAAGCTTGAAGTGACGTTCTCGTACGTGTACGGTTGAAGCAGGAAAGCTGTTCAGATGGCATACTTTGAACAGCTTCTTTGGGAAATTAAGTTTCTGTAATTATCATGAGAGAATTGCCACAATGTGATGTACAACGTCATTGCAGACACTATTGAGGAGACGTGCCGTTTCCTGTCCCCCACATTACTACAAAAGCACTGTTTTGTGTCACCTGCAAGACTTCTAAAGTGAGTGTCGCTAATATCAGCTAGAAAGTTTAGGAACAATGACCTGCTGAACTTTAGGAACAATGAACGTAGAACTATGGCAGAACTACGGTGCAAAGAGCCATATGGCAGTGGTAAGAATTGCAGACCGCTTAAAAAATAAATTCTCTGAAAAAGGTATATATTATACTTTTTACATTGTCTACACCATGGAACCTACCCACATGCCACATTCCAGGCTTGTATCATGTTGGGAAGTATGCTGAACATTTCGAAAAGACACACACACAAATACACAACTGTCTCTTTTATATATATGTTATGTTATGTTATTGCAATTTGTAAAGCGCACGGTCACCCAGAGGCATCATGGCGCTAGAAAAGGAGGCTGCTCAGCTGAGAGAGAACCAATGGAAGACCAGAGCTTAGAACAGGTAGGTTTTCAGAGCTCTTCTAAAACCAAGATGGTCGGCAATGGCTTTCAGTACCAGGGGGAGACTGTTCCACAGTTTGGGCGCGGCAATAGAAAATGCTCTGCCGCCGAGCCTTTTCCGATTAGCTTTAAGAACAATCAACTAGTTAGAGCTCGCAGAACGGAGATCCCGAATCGGTATATATCTAGTGAATTTAGTCTGTAGAAATTCAGCACCCTGGCCATGAATAGCCCGGTGGACAATGCACAGACTTGAAATGGATTCGCTGCTTCACTGGCAGCCAGTGAAGTTGGAGTAGGACTGGCGTAATGTGAGCCCCATAAGGGGAGCCAGTGGCTAGCCTGGCTGCAAGGTTCTGCATTCGCTGGAGACGATGGATGAGACCAATCGGTTGTGCCAAATATAATGAATTACAATAGTCCAGCCGTGAGAGCACTAACGCAGCCACCACGGGAGGATGAAGGGCTTCAGGGATCAAAGGCATGACCCTCTTAAGGACCCAGATCTGATGATGGGTGGACTGACAGATGGCCGCCACCTGGTTAGCCATAGACAAGGAGGCAGAGAGGAGAACCCCCAGGTTCTTCACTTTACTAACTGGGCCAGGCAAGGCGCCCAGAGAGCAAGGCCAGAAAGCAGGGGTCCAGAGTAGGGGACTAGGAGGACATCCTACTAACAAAACCTCCGTCTTGTCCCCATTAAGCTTTAACCAGTTCTGAACCATCCATATCCCGACTGCACTAAGACAGTCATGGAGGCAGGCTGCAGCCTCGGATTGATCCTGATCCAAGCGAATTAAGATTTGTGTGTCATCCACATAGGAATAACAGTTAAGCCCATAAGAACGGATGAGACAAATGAGGGCCCAAATATATATATTAAACAAAATCGGGGACAGAGAGGATCCCTGAGGGACCCCACAGGTGAGGGAGCATGGAGTAGATAGAAAAAGAGGCATTGCAAGGGTCTGCGTGCGATCCAAAAGAAAAGCAGTGAACCAGGCAAGAACAGAGCCGGAGATTCCAATCTGTGAGGGGTGAGAGAGGAGGATGGAATGGTCTACCGTGTCGAAAGCGGCAGAGAGGTCTAACCGGATCAGAGCCCCAGCTCCGCCTGCATCTACAAGTCTGGATAAATCATCTTGCACAGAGACAAGGACATTCTTGGTACCTCTACCTGGCCTGAAACCAGCCTGTGCATGATCAAGGACTTTAGAGGACTCCAGAAAAGAGGACAGTAAAGGAGTAACCAACGATTCCAAAAGTTTAGACAGAAAAGGGAGAAGAGAAATAGGACGGAAATTAGCCGGGACAGTGGGGTCCAAGGAGGGCTTCTTCGGGAGAGCAATAACCCTTGCAGATTTCAACTCTGATGGCACCAGGCCAGTCTGGCAAGAGTTATTTATCGCCCTCGTGATGTCAGATAAAAAGTCAGGGGCATTCGTTTTCATCATAACAGCTGGAATAGCATCCTCAGGGGATGATGATTTGATCTTCAAGATGGCCGTCAAGACTTCTGCCTCGGTGAACAGGGGGAAAGAAGACCAACTCACAGGAGTGTCAGCGGGAAGAATTTGGACAATGAACTGATTCATCTATTGTAAAAACAAATTTTCGTTCAGCCCCAAACCAAAATGAAAAAACTGCAAATTATTAATGCTTATGTCTTTTTTGCTAAATGTTTAGTTAATTGACAAATAAGCAAACACATGTGGTTGTAAACATAAAATCGCTAGCTGCAGGTAAGTACAATAACCAAATTTATCTTTAAGCATAACATGACAAATATATCCTTTGGACCAAGAGGGAAGTAGATATTATGTCACTATATTGAAAAAGTAAGATTCAGAATAACTATAAAAAATTAGCAAAATGCGAAGGTGCGTCTCTCAAAACTAAAATGGCGCATAGAAGATAAACACGGAAAACAAACAAAGAAAAACAAAGCATGTCTGTCCCAAATCAAAATGGCGCATAGACGCGATCACGTAATCACGTGATACATCAAACACGAGATATTTTACCCAAAAATAAAAACTAAATGAGGGATTAAAAACATCAGGTACAATCGACAAGAACACGATTATACTTTTCTAGCAAAGATAGTCACAACAGGAAAGACAAGTCGTGTCATTTCCTGACCAAATGGAGGATTAGTGATCACGTGATCGAATCCAACACCTGACCGCAACCCCATCTACTATAAAAGAGGAAGGCAAAACAGCTAAGCACATCGGTTATCAGGCCGAAAGCGGGATTGTTTACAGAGAACGAGAGATACAACTCAAAAAGGGAAAGAGCAAAAGGTGAGTAAACAATAGACTTTATTTAACATATAGGTATATCTTTTTAAACTGAGTCAAGACAGCATAAAATGACAATTGTCCCTCTTCTTCTAGCTTTGCTTCTAAAAACCATAAATTGGGACAGCTTTAAAACGAACAACTTTTCCCAAAGTAAAAACTAGACAAATGTAGCGGCACAGGGGAAGAAACAAGTGTAAGTGAAAGAATTCTAATTATTTACAGGTTTTTCGTGCTTGCTACATGAAATGTTAAATTATCCTAAAAAGCAATCAAAGTTGAAACCGCCATTATTAGAAATGTTTACAACACACTGTCAAAGAATTCTGAATCAAAAAATGTTTCTTTCTATTTTTTTCCCTTTTTAGACATACAATTGCATTGCTAAAAAAACGTGTAAAGTCCCTCCTGAAGATCTATCTGAAAAAATAAGATAGTGAAACACGTGTAGAGGGCATAGAATTGAAAACATGAGGGCATAGAATTGAAAGCATTGACTAAGCAATTTGGAAAATAAAATTTGTTGTGCTGAGGGCGCAAGACACCTGGTTCCTGTCTTTCTTTATGAAAAGACAACATTATTGAAGTGTCAGCGGGAAGAGAAGGGACAAAACAAGTGGTGTCGGGAGGCAATAAAGCCAGAGATTTTGCGATGTTGGCTCGAATAACGTCAGTTTTAGTAATAAAAAAAGAAGCCAAGTCGTTACACAATTCCTGGGAAGGTTTAACCATAGAGGTAAGAGTCTCCGAGGAGGCTAGCGAGTGCACAATGGAAAAGAGAGCCTTAGGCTTGCACAGCGCGTGTTCAATTTTCTGGGCGAAAAAACTGGATTTCGTCAGTTTTACGCTGGTCAGATAGGTGGCCAAATTAAGTTTATATAGCTCTATAAGCGCGGGACTATAGCATGCACGCCATTTGCGTTCAGCTTGCCTAAGTTGGAGGCGGGATGCTCGGAGCTGGTCTGTGAACCAAGGTTGAGCGGGGAGCCTACGACCCTGAGTCAATTTCAAAGGAGCATAAAGATCGGCTGCGGACACCAGAGAATGAGAGAGGGCAGTCAGTGATAATGCTTTCAGAGGGGCACAATTCGAGGTAATATGGGCACTAAGTGCCCATATTACCTATTAGAGATTAGACCATATTAGAGATGTATATTAGTTTGGCCACTCCAGAAAATTTTAGATGTGTTTCTACACTTGCAATGACTCAGTTATTCCTCTTTTTAACATGCAAGTCATTTAGCATAATCTGTTTCATCGCAACAACTCTTGTAAATTCATGCGGCATGGGGAGTGGCAACCAACTTAAATCTAGAAGTGAGAATAGTGTCTGGTGAAACGTTCACCAAACATGAGGTCACTAACGAATCCAGTAAACACTGCTGTATATTTTAATAATGCATTAAATTATTCCATGATTGGCTTGATCATAGACAAAAATGATGATACCATGTGTGTATGAGATAAAGTCTCTTATTTTATTCGTATTCATTATGCATATTAGTCTTCCAGAGGCCTTAGCCACTGATGCATTTGGGACCTAGGTCCTTCTTCAGAGTGGGCTCTACAAATACAATATCATACAGGGATGTTTTGATAGCTTGCTTATAAGTCAGTCAGGAAATGCACATCTCTACTTCAATATGTTACCATGTGGCATCACGCACAAAATAACATAATTGTACCTGCGGCTTTGGAAAATCAAATAAATGTGTTTGTTCTAGAGGTCGTGTCTCGCATCCTTCCTGCAATGTAAATGTGTAAATGTGAGGCTACTTGTTCGCTAAAACTAAAATATATTTACTTAGTTCTCAAAGAAAGAGTAATGTATGCATAGAATGACTCCTAGCCCACCATGTCGATGGGCAGTGATGTTATAAAGGGGATTGTAGTCTGGTGTAGACTAGAAATGCTAATGGCGAAAAGCATACAGCACTTGAGAGATGTGTCACCTATCAATGTTAATGGCGCTGATTAAATGCTGCAGACCAGAGTTAAAGAGTTTTTTTTTAAATTTAACTAATTTAATTTAATTAAAAGAAAAGCAAAGCAGCAGTCCTGTGATCTTATTTGGCATGAGGGCGTTTAGACGTGGCTGCAATGTCAGCCACGTCCAAAAATCCCTTGCGCCAAAATTACAGTGCCTGAATGGCTTTCGCTCTGAAAAGGGCGCTGCGGCGGAATGGCCGTGCAAAATCAGAGTGCTGCAAAATGACGGCACCGAAAACGGGTGTACAGCTTGGAGCATGCAGCTGTACCAAAGTGTGTCGACCATGGCAAATAATTTCATCTCACTGCGCTTTGCCTAAAAATATTGTGGGCCTGATTCATGGAATTTCTTGCACGGTTCGAAGTGACTTTGTACTGCTGAAAGGTGACTTTGCACTGCCGACACAAAACCCGATACATGAAACCGTGTATTTTTGCTTTGCAAAGTCAGTGCAGTCATTTTGTACTGCAAAAATGACATTGTGCTGACTTTACACTGGAAAAATACACTTTGCACAGTTCTATGAATCAGGGTTTGTGTTGGCAGTGCAAAGCCACTTTTCAGCAGTGCTAAGACACTTTGAACTGTGCAAAAAAATCCATGAATCGGGTCCTAAGCATATTCATTAATCTGCATCCTTATTGGTGCTCACAGAGTCGAAGCTTTTTATGCCCCCCCCCCGTGGTGTAGAAAGTGAAACATACTTCCTCGTTCTACTTCCGGATTACAAGCTCACAAGACCATAGCAGAGAGAGGGAATTGTTTATGAGTTTAGTATGTTCTTATATGTGTTTTTTCATCACATGACAACACTGCAGGCCTCTGAGGTGGTGTTTCAAGTTAGTGTAGACTCGCACACACAGGATATAGCCAACTAGGCTGATTTAGGTGAGCAGAAAAAAAAAACACTATTCAGATTGTTCATTTCTCTTGGAGTGAGATTAAACACAGTGCTTCCTTTCTGTGGCCAGTGCATGCCCCTACCATCGCACTGCACTGAAATGAGTCACTGGCTGAAAACACCACATTTTGTATTTGGAGGGTGAGAGCCCATTGAAGTGAATGGGCATTTAGGGGGCTAGGCGGGTGAGTGAACTACAGGGTCTTTGATTTACCAAAATGCCAGGGGTAGCGGAAGTGACATCACATACCTGATGACATCACAGTAAATGATGTCACATGACCTTTCACCCGGATGGCAACAGTTCTTCTTTAACCCCGCTGACATCATCAGAAGTGGCTTGCGAGTGTAAAAAAAGTACATGGTAATGGTATGGTAATGTGTATTTGTAAAGCGCCTATACACAAGGCAAGTGTTTCAAATCGTTCAAGGAGGGAGGGCACAAGTGGAGAAAAAAAACAACAGTCATTCAGTGCCCTTGAATTTCTGAACGATACAAGTCTGAACAGGCAGAGTAAGTGCATATCATACAATTAACAGTGTCGATAACAGCAAATAGGTCTAAAGACAATTCTGCAGTTTTTCCAAGTACATTGTGGCACAACCATGAAAGGAGGGAAGACAGGGAAGATAGATGGACAATCTCAGGCATGGAACGTTCAGATCGTTCAAGTGCACAGACGGTACAGGAAAGTGGTGGGGGGGGGAATCCAAGTGTGCCCAGTAGTCAGAAACTGGGCAAGTGATGAGAGAATGCCATTCTCATGGGTCATTTGACCAAGTGCAATAGCAATGAGGCAAGTGCAGGCCTGGAGGCAAGTGCGAGAGGACTGGCGTGGGTGCCAGGGACCTGTGAGACTCTAAGGTAGAGCCGGCAGACAGTGGGCAAGCTGTGTGGAAAAGGAGGGAGAGAGGGATAGCGCAGAGAGAGAGGTTAACAGGGTAGAGGGATAGAGAAGGAAGAAGAGAAGAGCAATGATTTAAGGAGTTTCCGGAATTTAAGGAGATCATGCTCAAGAGGGAGGGCGGCAGGGAGGCTATTCCAGAGGGAGGCCCCTGTTGAGGATAAAGATCTCCCTCCAAATCTCTGCTTGGAGAACCGGCTCACTCACAGAAGGTTGGAGGTAGATGAGCGGAGGGCCCGGGAGGGACAGTATTTAGGTAGGCATTGTTGCACATAGGTAGGTCCCAGGCCCCAGAATGCCTTGTTGACAATTTAGAGGGTCTTGAACTTGATCTTAGCAGCCACGGTGAGCCAGTGGAGAGATTTCAGCACCGGAAATAAGGGAGGTTGAGAAAGAGGCTGTTGCAGTTGCCCAGCCTAGAGAGAACCAGGGCTCTGGAGACAGTGAGCCACTGGGGGAGGTGAGAAAAGGAAGAGTACCTCTGAGGAGGTGCAGCTGGTAGTTGGACTTTTTAAAGATGTCCAAAATGTGAGCAGAAAAGTAGAGAGTGGAGTTGAAGATGTCCCCAAGGATTTTTGCCTCACAGGTGGGTGTGGGTGCAGGGCCCACGGAGGCCACCCAGAGTGAGAGCAGGCGTCCCAATGAAAATTATCTCAGTCTTATGGGCATTGAGGCAGAGGTTGTTTGCAGCACACCATGACTGAATTGCAGACAGGCAGTCAGATATGAGTGAGGTAGAGGAGGTGGCTGAGGGTAGCCCGAAGGACAGTCGCGTGTCATCCGCATAATACTGGAAGTTAGAGATGAAAGTGGCAATCTCGTGTGCCAGGGCAGCCATGTAGACATTGAAGAAACAGGGGCAGAGGTTACGGGAACGCCACAGGTTGAAAGAGTGATAGTAGGGAGAAAGGACCTAAGCTCCACCTGGGATGGGCGGTCAGAAAGGAAGGAGGTTAACCATGCCAGAGCCTGACCTGTGATTCCAAGAGTGTCATGGAGGCGTGCAATCAGGATGTTGTGGTTTACCGTGTCAAAGGCAGAGGAGAGGTCAAGAAGAATGAGGGCAGAGGGGGTGTTAGTCTCAAGATTTGAGAGCAGGTCTTCACTGGTGTTCACAAGAGAAGTTTCCCTGCCTCTGGATGCTCTAAAGCCAAACTGGTGGTCGTGAAGGCAACCAGCAGATTCAGTGTGGAGGGTGAGTTGGGTGGTAGCCAGCTTCTCTAGGAGTTTGCCCAGGAAAGAGGTGATAGAGATAGGGCAGAAGTTTGCCGGAATCGAGGGGTCGGCAGAGGGTTTCTTAAGCAGAGGGTGCACAAGGGAGTGCTCAAGAGAATTTGGGAAACCTCTAGTGGCAAAAGAGAGTTGCAGAGATCAGCCAAGGCTGGAGCGAGAGAGTCATTGTTGTCCTTAATGGTTTTGGAGGAACAGGGGTCGACCTGTTTGGATAATGCCTTCATAGACCAGACTTATTTGGCAACCTCATCAAGTGTGGCAGGAGTGAGAGAGGGGAGGAGAAGTGGTGGAGGGGCAAAGGGAGGCTCCAGAGGTGTTGGTGTATGTTGTGGTGTGGAAGTGAGAAAGGAAAGGATATCTTGGGTTTTCATGGTGAAGTGTGCAGCATGGGCCGAGCAAAGGTCCTCGTTGGTGTGACAGAAGAGGAGGCTGCTTCAGGATGAGCCAGTTCCTTACAGACTTTGAAACGTTTGGCTGTGTTGTTTGATGCCGCAGAGATGGTTGTTTGATGCTGCAGAGATGCAGGCTTGAATAAAGACTCTTTTCTTGGTGTGGATGCAGAGTCGATCTTGCCTTTGAAGGAGGCAGCAGGCCAGTATGTCAGAGGATCCGGCTGACAAATTCCATTTCCGCTCAGCTGCCATACACTTGCATTTAAGGGCTGCCAGATCAGAGTCGTACCAAGAGTTGCACTTTTTGGAAAGCTTAAGTCGGACCCTCATGACAGGGGCAAGAATATAAAGGGTGTTTGAGATAGAGAGATTGAGGTTAGTGAGTGCTGTGTCAGGGTGGGAGTTAGCCACAGGAGTAGGAGGCAGAGAGTAGGTGGAGGCGAAGGCAGCCACTGTCACTCTTTTCATGGGTCTGGTGATTTTCAAACTGAGCGGTCGTGCCGGGTGTGCCGATGCAAGGGGAGAGGAGAGCTTCATGTGTGAAGAGAGAAGAGAGTGGTCAGTCCAAGAGAGCGAGGTAGTGAGAGTGATAGAGAGAGGCATGTTGGTAGAGATGATAGCATCCAAAGTTGGCCGCTATGTGCATGGAGCCAGAGGGTAAGATAGAGAGGGAGATAGAATCACATAGGTTGCAGAAGGGTCCTGAGGAATCAGGACAGTCCAGATGGATTTTGAGGTCACCCAGCAGGAGGAGTTGAGAAGAGGAGGAGAGTAGAGAGGAGGCCAGGTCAGCCCATTCCGAGAGGAAGAGAGTGGACTGTCCTGCTGGACGATAGAAGGTGGGCATGAGGAGAGACGATTTAGGAGATAGTGAGAGCCTGCAGGCTAAGGGTTCAAAGAAGGAGGAGGCCTGAGTGGGGATGATAGACACAGGTATCCATTATGGGAAGATCAACGCCACTCCCCTTCCAGAACCCATGGGCCTGGGCACCGAGAGGATTTTGTATCCTTCAGGGAGGAGTGTGTCAAAGCTTGTGACAGAGCTGTCCTCGAACCATGTCTCGGTGATGGTGAGCATATCTAGATCCATGCGTTCAACGAGGTTGCAGATGTCAGACGAGTGTGTGTGAAGCATGACAACATGAAGCGGCTTGCCATCTTTGAAGGTCTCCTGCAAGGGGCCAGGGGATGGTTGTCCCCCCCAAGAGTGGCAAGAGAGCCAGCGGGATAGTTGAAGATAGCGGAGGGTCCAAGGCTGACAGGGGAGCCGGGACAGTGCGGCAGGGCAAGGGTGTCTGTGCAGAGAAGTAGGAGGGCACAGCAGGCAAGGGAGCCTGTGCAGAGGAGGGGCAAGGCACAGTAGTCAAGGGTGCATGTACAGAGGAGGGGTCGGGCACAGAAGGCAAGGAAGCCTGTGCAGAGGAGGAGGAAGGCACAGCAGACAAGGGTGCCAGTGCAGAGGAGGAGGAAGACACAGCAGGCAAGGGAGCCTGTGCAGAGGAGGAGGAAGGCACAGCAGGCAAGGGAGCCTGTGCAGAGGAGAAGGAATGCACTGCAGGCAAAGGAGCCTGTGCAGAGGAGGAGGAAGGCACAGCAGGCAAGGGAGCTTGTGCAGAGGAGGAGGAAGGCACAGCAGGCAAGGGAGCCTGTGCAGAGGAGATGGAAGGCACCACAGGCAAGCGAGCCTGTGCAGAGGATGAGGAAGGCACCGTAGGCAAGGGAGCATGTGCAGAGGAGGAGGAAAGCACAGCAGGCAGGGAGCCTGTGCAGAGGAGGAGCAAGGCTCCACTGCAAGGGAGCCTGTGCAGAGGAGGAAGAAGGCACAGCAGACAGGGGAGCCTGTGCAGAGGAGAAGAAAGGCACAGCAGGCAAGGGAGCCTGTGCAGAGGAGGAGGAAGGCACAGCGGGCAATGGAGCCTGTGCATAGGAGGCGGAAGGCAGAGTGGGCAAGGGAGCCTGTTGAGAGGAGGAGGAAGGCACTTCAGGCAAGGGAGCCTGTACAGAGGAGGAGGCAGGCACAGCAGGCAAGGGAGCCTGTGTAGAAGAGGAGGAAGGCACAGCAGGCAAGGGAGCCTGTGCAGACAATGATGCAGGCAGAGCAGTCAGGGGTGCCTGTGCAGAGGAGGAGGAAGGCACAGCAGGCAAGGCAGCATGTGCAGAGGAGGAAGAAGGCACATCAGACAGGGGAGCCTGTGCAGTAAAGAAGCTATTGGCAATGGGAATGAGTCACAGAGAGTGCAAGGCAGCTTGCAGAGTCACCAAAGAGCATGGGGCATCTTGAAGGTGGATGACTTGGGGCAGAAGTAATGATTTTGCTGGCACAAAGGCAGCCACTAATTAGCAGTATTCACGTGACGGTCAAGTAGGGATGACAGAGTCATGAGGGTCAATGAATGCAAATGTAACAGCACAGTGCATTATCATTAAAAATAGCAGATGAGTTGGGCTTGGGGCACAGCCAGGCATGGACAGGAACAGACAGGGCCTTGAAGTGTGGCCCTACAGGTTGGGGCTGGCTTCCTCGCCTGGCAAGATAAAAAGTAAACGGGCCAATCAGCAGCCTTGTGTACAATGCTCCATTGCAACCCTCGGAGGCACTCTAGTGCTGAGGAAGAGGGTGGCCATTACAGAACACACACACAATGGCCCGACATGCAAAGCCTGATGGTGAAGGCGCAGCAACAATGATTGCAGCGTGCCACCACAAATAAACGTCCCACTCACCAACAAAGGTAGAATGCACAGCCGATCACGCTACCACTGGTCAGAAAAAATGTTGTAGAAGAATCAGATGGGTTCCTCCAGTGCGCCCAAGGTTGTGCTGAGGGCGGAGTGTGGTAGAGCGGGGAGAATTGCGACCCACACGCTCCGGATGCAAAACGGGAAAAGGACATATATGTACAATTTTTAAATTACCATATAGGTTTATTTTAGTAACCAACCACATTTTAGCAAGAGGGCTGCCTTCATATGCCATGGATGGGGTCATGATGTCATAGGGTTAGATCCAATAGTATCAACATATGCCGAAGCACTGTTATAGATATGCTACTTCAGCATTGTATGGCCAGTTACTTCCATATTACATCAGTTATAGCTGCATGCCCGGTATTGTCATTATATGCTAAGTAGAGCTTGTGCCTATAAATACACCTTTGGTCATTGAAATCTTGGGGCATGGGCTTTTTTATCTCATGTATACAAGCTATTAGATGAGGCTGGTTGAAATGTCTGTTTGGTCCTCCCATCAGCTGCCCAAGATCTGCATAATCTGAGTGTCATATCCCAGTATGCACTGAATAATCATTGTGAGAAGACCGGTTCTTTGGCACCTGCATTGAATTTCTTGGGCCTTCAAGGTGAATGAACACAAATGTATGTACCTGTGATGCCCATGTGATTTTGGGAGAGTTAAAGAAGCATGGTTTGGCCATACTAGTTGTATCCCTCCTTGGGGCAAATTTGAATTAAAAACTGCTGGTTATTCAGAGCACTACATTAAGGTACTCTTTGTTTATCTGTGCAGTAAGACAGCTCAGCGGGCTGAGTGCTTGCTACTGCAATCTATGTTTGATCTGCAGGTCGCAGGTTTGCATCCCGTCAAGGCCAATTCAGTATTTCATTCTTCCAAGGTCGATAAAGGAGTACTTTGGTTGGGATGGTTAATGTATGTAAATTTGTTCTATGTACAGCGCTTAGGTGTAAGCGCTATATAAATAACAAATCATTATCTAACCAACCTAAATTCCAATTGGCAGTTGTGAACGAGACTTCGTTGTACATTATTGCAATCAGAAATTGTGGTCACAAAGTTTTGAGTGGATGAACAATTTGCCTGGGGAGCATTATCTGCTTTTAGATAAACAGACAGGTCGAATCCAGAGATCAGTTTGGCTCAGATCAGTTCAAGAAGAAATCTTTATTGAACAGCTCTGCAGGAGACAAAGCCCTCACCCTCAGAATTCAACAAAATGTTTATATATTGTGTTATGGTCATCTACATTGCCATACACTTTCAGTGAAAGATATTATGATCTCATCAAAGCAAAATCATTGACCCTATGGGGGTCATTCCGAGTAGGGCGCAAAGGGATACCGGGCACCGTTAAGGGCATCGGTGGCGGTAAACCCTTTGCTTTTACCAGGCGTTATGGACGGGATCCGCAAAGGGACTTCAGAGCTAATAACGGTACCATAATTTACGGTACCGTTATTAGCACCCTCCCCATTCCCATTGAGCCCTATGGGGGCTCAAATGGGAATGGGGATTGACATTTTCAATGGGGACTTACCGGTCCCGCAAAGGTCGGACTAGACCAGTAAGTCCCCATTGAACCAGGGCTGAGACGGTACCGGTAATGGTAGCGCCATGACTAGCACCAACCTCGGAATGAGGGCCAATGACTGCCTTCGGTGTTCGATTTAGACCCAGGTCTCCAAGGATACACAGTTGCTGGAGAGAAAGCTAGCATCCCGGGCAAGCGGAGTACATCAATGGCTTTGAAGCCTGTCCTTTCAGGACTAGCAAAGTGCAGAGACATTATCCATTTACATCATCCCAAGGATCATGGCGTGAACCAGACTAAATTCTAATTGTGAAAACTCAGCAGAATCTAAAAATATACAATGAAAACTTTTTTCTCTTCACTAACATTTATCGTATATAAAATCAAGATGGAGTCCATCTCAGTTCTTCAGAAAAAGTCCTAAGTGCTCGTATCATGATGTAATGAGAATTCTGTGTTTCCCTCATACGCCAGTTGCATCTGTTTTATTATTTGTGGGTATATGACAAGAACAGTTAGCAAAGTTGAATGGTTCTTTAGCTGAACTAATTGAGAAGTGTGCATGTTACCCTCACTTCCATGAGGAACCTGCTTAGTCTAAGCTATGTGGTCTGATTTGCTGAAGCCCCTTTCCTTATTTGCTCCTCTATTTTCTAAGAGCTATGATTGTTGGCCCGCGTTAATTTTCAAGCACTAATTCCTGCAGATGATAGCTGTGTTGATCTGAAAACAGCACACCGTGATATGATTCTAATATGTTGAATTTTGATTCTAAAAGTGAAAGCAAATGTAATACTAAACAAATTAATAAGGATGCTTTTCTGATGATGTGGGACTCTGAACCTGCTGTGGAGAATTGCAAAAAAAAGATTTTGACGTATACCTCACAAAATAAATAAAACATATTTGGTTCCAAACGTGTCTGTATTTGCGAGGTGGTGCAGCCCACAAGCACATTTCTCTCCATAATGAATATTTCTTTTTTTTGCAAGGGTTTCTGGCCTTTTGTTTCCGAATTCAGTTGAGCTATACTGATTATTTGCAATCTCTATTTTACCATTTTAAGTGAAGGCTGATTTGTAAATTCCTGCCGGGAGCACAACATTTTCTGATTGTAGGGTTATGAGGATCCCTGTAGACATGTCTTTCCTTGCTTGTGACAATGGGCCTCATTACGACCCTGGCAGTAGAGGGTTAAAAGCGCTGGTAGAGCTGCCAGCGCCGTTAACCCCTTACCGCCTCATTACGAACTCTGCTCGCGGGACCCGCTAAGGACGCCTGGTAAAACCAGGCGTCCTTAGCGGGTCCCGCGAGCAGCCCAGGATGCTCTAACAATGGGCCCATCATTAACGGGCCCGTTGTTAGCATCCTCCCCATTCCCATTGAGCCCTATGGGGGCTCAAATGGGAATGGGGATGTACCGGGTCCGGGTTCATTGAATGGGGAAATTCCAGGCCCTCCAAGGTCGGAATGGCTCGGTATTTCCCCATTCAAGGAACCCGGACCCGAGTTTGGAGGCATCCATGCCCTTATTAAGGGCATGGTTGCCTCCAAACTCGTAATGAGGCCTCATTACGAGTATGGAGGTAGCCATGGTGCTATTAACCTCCATACCGGGCTCCAATACCGGGTTCCTTCAATGAAGAATTACCGGGTCATTCTGACATTGGAGGACCCGGTAATTCCTCCTTGCAGGAACCCATCCCCATTCCCATTTGAGCTCCCATAGGAATGGGGAGGGAGTTAATAATGGCGCCGTCAATAACGGCCCGTTATTAGCTCCCTCTTCCCCTCTTGGGACCCGCTAAGGACGCCTGGATTTACCAGGCGTCCTAAGCAGGTCCCGCAAAGGGAACCTCATAATCGGCACTCCCGTAATGAAGGGTGCCGGTCCTCTACCCGCACCCTTGATTACGGGAGCGCCAGGGTTATAATGAGGCCCATAGTTGGAAGTTCATAGATGCATAATTGGTTGATATTTAAATTGATTAATTTAGTTCTATTTTATTGATAAATAGACCTTCTGGGCAGACCTGCATGAAAGGGGAAAGGCTGTGGGGAATCAATGTTATTGGAGATCCAGGTTCATGAAAAGAAATGTATTCAATACATTAAGCTTGTGCACACTTGGTGTGTGGTAGGTTGAAAATTCCCCCCCAATTGGAAGTTGCCCTATTACATCTTGTACACTACTTCACGACTGACTAGATTCTATGGATGGCTAAATGCAGTCAAGTGTAGGTCAAAGTGCAAGCACAAGCAATGGGAAATCAGCCACGTCAGCAGCTCCATGGAAGTTTGACATTGCCTCACTCAGCTTGATCTTTCTAGAATCAGGCAATCTAGATTATTGCAACCAGCATTGCTAAATACAGCACATGTGGCTGTCAAGTCTATGGGAAAAAAAAGAGTATCGACACTCTCGCCTGAACCACAGAAGCCGAATGAATTCGACCCTCCCCCCATGGTTGGCACAGGAAATAACATGGCAGCCAATGGAGGGAAGAGGGATTAGGGAATGGTTGTGGATAGGGATGAGAAAGTTAGGAAAACCGGACAGGTGTAGAGTACACGTAGTTGGAAAAGTATAGGGAAGTATAGGGAGCAACATATGTAACAAACTCTATTGGTACAACTCCTGACCTGGCTCCTAAACTCTATTTCGCCCTGTACATATTCAAATCCTACTCCTTACACATATCCAGAAAACATTAGACACGTAGCATAAACACATGAGGGTACACATATAACACTTATGAAACTATTCAGCAAGCAGTATGGAAACATACATGGGTGTTCTCCCCAATGAATGCACAAAACACATGGCCCGTTGGGCAAGCACACAGAGCATAACAAAACATAAACAGCATAATGACTGGTAATCTATTTGATATGATAGGTTATTTATAACGCGCTTAATACCCAGAGGTTTCTAAGTGTTGACCTGGGGATTGAACCTGTGGTGCTCCATGTGGTCTTGCTTCCAAAGCAAGCACGTTGGCCCTGAGCTATCTTCCCAAGAAAATTTGGCTCTTGGTGGTGCTCTATGGGAGCGCTGCGTGTCCTTGTAAGCACGTTTCCACATCTACAACTATACAAGTCCCTCCATTCCCTGCTGTGACACACACTCCACCCTTCCAACCCAACTTGCTCATTTATCGCATCTCAAAACCCCACCGGGAGCCTTCCTCCAACAAAGCGTTGTCACCAAAAACTCAGTCCTTATCAAGGAATCATAAGTACTTTCCTCAACATAAGGCTTGTGAGCCCAGTAAGCATGACCGCCACTTAGCTTAATGTTGGAAGCCCCTTGGGACTGTCCAGACCTGAAGATGAACCGCCACATCACGGAAGAGAAGACCAGTCACCGCTGCGGCCCGGAATGCCTCCTCCTGCTTTAGTCGTCCGGCATCACCGCTGCTCCAACCTGCTTCATCCTCGCCAAATGCTGCATACGCCCATGCAAACGCTCAATAATCTGCACGTGAGCACGGACGGCCGGAGTCTAAATAGTCTCCACCTCATTACGCGCAGCTGAATGTGACATGTGTACCAGGACTACTAAGCCTTCCCAATGCTGCTGGGAAATGTAGTCTTTCCTTATTCCTGCTAAATCCTTAGATTCTTCCATGCCCAATGTCTCCCCTTCTGCCCCAACCCCAAATCCTGACAGTGGGTCCTTTCACTGTCCCCTTTGAAGTAAAATGATGCCTGCCTTGCTTTTCCCAGTCCTGGGAATAGATTTCATAGCGCTCTACTAGTAGTCAAATGTCTTTTCCCCAAGAAGTGATTATGGAGAGCACTGCCAGTTCTATTGGGAATCTTGTCTTCAACATATGCAAGACACATTGCAAAGCACTATTCCGTATGAATTTATCTCCTGTTAATCTTCTGTTCCTAGATGAGTCAAAAAGATCATTCACAAAATTCCGGGTTTCACCCTCCATATATAGACAAATCCTAACATGGAATGAGTCCCTTTTAAAGCCTTTTGATAAAAACCTAAACATGACTCTGTTTTAGAGTGTCCCTTCTTTGCAGTGTCATATCCAGATTCATTGATTTGCAGAGAGTCAGGGTGGGAGGGGTTAAGCAGGAAGTAAAGTACAGTATGTTTCAAGCTGAGCTGTCCAAAGTATTTTTCCTGTTTGTTTCTGACCTCTTGGTATCTCTGGACCTCCTCCCTCCACTCTCTGTCCTAGATCAAAATGATCTTAATGCTAATGTACCACTTCCTGTATTTCCTCTTTCACCTGCAGCTCCCCTTGACACGCCTATTCCCATCCCTATCCCAGAGGAAGTCAGGGTCCCTACCTCGGAGAGGTGTCATAATCCCCATTAACAATAGATTAGGTATTCTGGATGTACCAAGGCCATGTGTTGCAGGAGCAGCTTCAAATGCAATAGTCTACAGAAGATGTCTGTTTGTAGGCAAGTGTGGAAATCCAGAATGGCTGATCAAGTATGGCAGCATATGTATTATTGGCTGGTTACATGAATACACTCATGAATCACTATATCTATCATGTAATTCCTTGTTCTAGTGGACAGTAGCTCTGTCACCAGATTCATGAGGTTACCAAATAACACTTTCGCTGGGGTACTTTTCAGTGAGTCGACACAATGCAGTTAGGATCAGTTTAGCTTAAGCAGTGTGTTTGTCATTTCATACCATGCTTTCATTTAGCTTCCAATATGTCATTTGGCAGGTGAGGGGCATCACTATTTCCTTAGCACCACTAGAGTTTTTCCAAAGGAAACCCATATGAGATACTGAGATTCAGCCCATCCTTGTGCACATTTGAATTACATGATACTTTCTCTGGCTAACACCATATCAGATGCTGTTCTATTTGGAAACAGTGGAAGTATGAGAAGCTCATCTCTATGAGTGATAGTAATCATGTTACCCACTCACAGGGTCTGACACCAGCTCAGGTGTAACCACTGATGGTACTTTTTCAGCACAAAACATATGTGGAATGTTTGTTTGTTAACAGCATCACTTTCCAACAGGGATACCACCTTCATTTTGCATGAAAATGCTCATTGTAAACATCAGAATTGTACACCGTTGCAGATGACATTCTGTCACAGTTCTTCCCACATTGCTATGAAATGTCACATGCTCTTATGTCATGCCAGGCGGTCATTAGGAGTCTCTCCACCTATAAGAAAAAGTCTCAGAGGTAGTATTCAAAATAAAATGGCGCACTCAGTACAGCCATTGAATGCACTGTCCTACCTGCAAAAAATTGTAATACTTTGCAGTCAACAAATATTTTCAATCATCAAAGTAAGATTGCCCAGTCAGTTACAGCTAGAGGTATAAATCTGCTTCTGCATCTAAAGACACTTTTTATGCAAGTAACACAAATGATGTCTCATGGCAAAACAATGATTCCCCAAAAACTATAATCTATGTTTGCAACTAAAACATTTATAAGACTACTAAAACCACAATGTCTGATTTTTCTTGGCCAACTTCAACAAGCTCAGACTCCCAGCAACATGCAAGATCACATCTTCATAGTCTCCTTACTTGACTTCTCTGTACTCTCTGACGATGCTTCTCCATATGACCAGTCACTCATTCATTTTACCATCTCCATCCCCCTTCCCCTCTTGCTACCACCTTCTTGACCAGTTTCGCAAAAATGTCAAGCCTAACTCCATTCCCACCAAGTGTATTATTTGTGTTATTATTGCCTTCTGCCAATGGCTTTTGCGTTCAATGAGCTCCGATGATCTTATGACTAGAATCAACTGATATTATAAGGAAAACTAGAAATCTTAACTTCAATTAGATGATTAGGAAACTAGCAGTGCCTACCTTCACTTGTTTTTCTGTATTATTCACCTCAAACTATGAAACAGCTTACACCTATCACCAACTCTCACCTATCTTTCCTGTTGTGATGTAGTCGCATGTTTGGAGATTTGGCTGGCCCTCATCATTTTGGGTCTTACATCAATGTGGCTTCGTAGACTCTGGCTCATATGGTTGTGTCTACAAGACCGGAGATCAGGTGACCAGTTACGGCTACCAGGAATATTGGGCCACTGACAAGATGATAGATTTCATCACTGAAGCACAAGACCAAAGAGCTATAGGAGGCATGAAGAAGGGACTATGGAGGAGAAGGTGAACCAGTACGAAGGCCCTGGTAGCACCAGCCTCCTGAGCTTCTGGGAAGGATCTGAGTCAGATGTATAACAGAGTGGGCTAGCCCATAAGAAGGATGAAGTAGTGAAATGCGGGCATTGCATTCCAGAGTAGTCTATCAAGGAACATCAGCATGAATCAAAGTACAAAGTGGGACTGCACAAAGGCAACTGTAACAGGATAACTCATAGAGCAGGCCCAGAAAGAAAACAGGCACGCAGAAGATCCTAAGAACCCAGAGAGAAAGGGGTTGGATGGCAGTGGCAGGCAGACACATTCACAGGGGGAAGCAGTGGCCTGTGGGAAGAGAAAGGGAGAGTTAGGGAAAGACATAGTTTGCAGATATTAAGGGAGAGAAGTAAGGACTAGAAATGAAGCATGAAGCAAGGAAGAGAACACAAGTATAAGCATAAACTACACCATAGAATGCCAGTAGAAAGAGGATATGTTGGTGCAGACAATCCTAAGATCATAAGTCATGTATGGGACAAGGTCTCATTACCCAGTCTAAACATTCGGCCCGCAGACAGTCTAACCATTAACTAGGTGCAAAGGTCGGGAAGACTCGGTTACAAGTTGGAAACACAGTCCACCATTTTAGGACACAGAATTACATATGAACAGAAATCAAAATGTCGGATGATCCTAAAATGGCGGCTAGGTCGATTTAAAATCGGAACTTTGCAACGCAGTTTTCTTGGCAGAGCGACTGGGCTTAGGCCAGTATATATAAGAAAGGAGGCACAATATGATTTCCCATTTAACACCTCCGCCAAAAACATATGCAAACTTCAGTCAATCCAAAACAATACATTGAGAGCAGCACACTAAATTAGAAAGCATGACCACATTTCCGCAGCCAGGAAATCCGCCCACTGGCTCCCGGTCAATGATAGTATTAACTTTAAGATCTTGTCCATCACACACTGTTGCATCTCCATCTACACCCCCTCCTACCTGGCAACAAAAATCTCAAGACACACCACAACAAGACCTCAATGCACGGCTTGCAAACACTGCCTCATCACCCACAGATTCAATCGCAAAAGGGGAGGAAGCTTCCCAGCCCGCACCCCTGCACTCTGGAACTCTAGAACGAGCTCTGTGGCCACCTCTGTGAAGAACCATCCAACGGCAACTTCAGGAAGAAGCTTAAAACCTACCTCTTCAACTAAAACTCTTATTGCCCACCTCTGGTGTCCGTTGCCTCCATTTATGTTCTCCCTTCCTAATGTAACCACGCCCTGATGCCCTTGGGCTTGGCACCTTCATATAAATGCCTAATTAAAAATAAATAAAATAATAAATATATGGCATAAGGCCTGACACTCATTTGCTCCATTTGTTAAATATCATATGTTCCCTTTTTATGTCTGCAAGCCCTAATACAGTCATCACCAATATGTTCTCAATAACTACGTAAAGAGTCTTAAAATGGGATGCCCACCACTTGCTGTAAAGGACATTTGGTTGAAGAGGATGCTTTAAATAATATAAATACAACGGACCAACAAAAGTAACATGCAGATGGGGGCAAATGGTAATAGCAAAGAAAATGATGTATACACATTTATTTCAGAAATACTTCTGTCATACTTCTGTCATACATATACAAACTATTTGAACCACATAAATAAACTATAACAATTTATACAAAATGCAACATAAAAGTAGCACATCAAGAACAGGAGATACACATGTATTTGTTAATTAGGCAGCGTAACAAAGACACATAAATATAATATATACACTTTTATATTACATGGGAACCAGTGATGTACACCACAAAGCAACATGTAAGAAGGCTTGACGTATATCAAGCAAAAGAGAAAACATTTAAGAATGTTTGTTTTTATTGCTTTGACCCGTTTCCCTGCCCATGAGGTATTCCCTTGTATTCATCTCTGGTCTTAACAAAATAATGTAACATTTTGGAATAAATATACAGAAAACCAATGCAGAGCTGGAAGTCAAGATGGCAAAGATCTCCATGGCCACCATATATTTTCCCTTTGTGCTGAGATAAGCTGGAATAAAAGAGATCCAGACACTGAGGAAGGCCAGCATGCTGAAGGTGATGAATTTTGCTTCGTTGAAGCTGTCGGGCAATTTTCTGGCAAGGAAGGCCACTATGAAACTAATGGCAGATAAAAGTCCAAGGTACCCAAGCATGCACCAGAATGCAATGGGAGATCCCTCATTGCATTCAAGGATTATCATTCCAGGTTGAGATAGAATATTGTATTGTGAGAAAGGAGGAGAGACACTTAACCAAGAGACACATAGGAGAATCTGAATCAGTGTACCAACACTGGTGACCATGTACGATAATTGTGGTCCCACCCACCTCCTAAGATCACTGTTGGGTTTTGTGGCATTGAAGGCAATTACAACCATGATTGTTTTGGCCAAGATGCAAGAGATGCACTGAGTAAATGTGATTCCAAAGGCCACCTGCTGGATGAGGCACTTCTCTCTTGTTGGATAGCCAATGAAAGCGAATGAGCAGAGAAAGCATAGGGTAAGAGACATGAGCAGGAAGTAACTGAGGGAACGGTTGTTGGCTTTAACAATTGGGGTATTACTGTGATTAATGAAAAGAACCAATATTGCTGCAGGCATCAATGAACACAAAATGCAAATAACGGCTAATATGATGGCTAGAGTCTCCTCATAGGAAAGGTACTCAGTGGTCTTCGGAATACATTTGTCCTGCTGAGCATTGGGCCACCTATCCCATTGGCATTTGAAGCAATCAGCTGCATCTGAAAGACAGAATCAGAAAATAAATACACAGCACACTAAAATAATATTTCATTGATGGAGAGTACCAGTGGGGCATAAAATACAAGAGGCACACACTGGACACTGGTTTATAAGATAAGAGAACATGGGATTGAATGCATGTGCAGTATAGAGACCAAAGAGAAACTAGTACAACTGATTGCCATTTCAGTGCTTATAATGTCTAACAGGGTTCTTCCTTGTTCCCCTACCACTTAAGTCCCCTCCCCTTTTCCAACAGTCATCTCAAGATGTCCCAAAAACCTATTGTCATCTCTTCCCAAGGTGAAACCTTTCTAGTCTTCATCTAGAATGATATGGAAGAAACAGACACAAAAAGGTTGAGTTTGTAATCTTCCTCATCTGCCAAATTTTCATGTGGCCGCTGGGATTCCCCACACAGTGTAGAGTGAGTCACAAAGCCAGTGCAATGAGATCAGTCTCTTGCACCATAGGGAAGTTTAATTTCTCTGTAGAAATCAATAAGTACCTTACAGTCACAGACCATCATGGCTGATGCATGCCATGCCCATAGACACACATAGAAGATCACTCCCAATTTAAAGAATGCAGTGTTGGAATGTATATGAACCTCCTATCCACCAAGGTTTTGGCGTCTTTCACTGCAGTATGTAGTTAATCATCAGAATTCAAGTGAAAGAGCCTCATCCTGCAGTAGCACTCAGGCTCCATCACCCTGTCTCTCCTGCCCCAATAAAAATGAGGCTATTCATTTACTGCCTATTTATGTATAATCAAATAATGTAGGGCTTGGGCAGACCAACAAATAATGGAACAGTTAGACAGAGTGGTTGAGATTGAGGCACACAATAGACAACCTCTGATTATTATATTGGGAGATCTTAATGCCATGATTTCTTACCCGGAATTAGTTGAACAAGAGATAGCATTGAATACACCATTGACCCAACTAAGGCAAGACAAGAGCAATTGTAATGGACAGAAATGGCTTCATTGTGTCATGAGTCCTGAATTCCTAATGCATAACGGCAGATGTAAGCGGGACATCCCAGGAGGATTTTCTAGGTTACATAGCAGAGTGCATCCACTTGGATTACTGTTTCATACCATCATGATATTTTTCACTTATCACTGCACCAAATATTGTACCCAGAGAAGAAAGCGCCCATCTTCTGTTCATGATATACTGACTATCGGAGGCCATTAATGATGATCAGGAACTTATTGGTTAGTTATATATCAACAAAGGCAGTAATCGAATCATCAGGAAACCAGGCAAGTGAGAGGATGATAACAGATTCTTAGATAATTTGGAAAGGAATTGTGGAAATCTGAAGAACCATCTAAAATCTATCGATATATTACTGTTACTAAGGGTCATTGCATAGCCCAGACAGCAAAAAGACATGAAGTGAATGTGTAGGGAACAAAAGGAGAATTATGAAAATCTCATTGCCACTTTGATCATGGCTTCCTTCCCTAATAAGAAGCCCATAGGCATAGGATTTCAGCATCATGATTGGAATAACAAACAGAATCATAGTAATATCTATGAGAGCTACATCAGAGACAAAATCACATAAAAGTTGCCAGGATTCTTTGCGATCCAGTGCTGCTTCCGGAAGTGGCCAAACATCTTAAAAAACAATATTGTTGCTGGCTACATAAGCACAGAAGTAGCATAAAACTCTAAAGCTGGCAGGCAACCTATCCAGATCTGTAATAGTAATCATGCTTGGACCTTATGGAGACTACTGAATGGAAATGGGGCTTGGCCCAAGCTTGTAGAGTGGGCCACTGAAGAGACATGGGCTAATCATATTAAAGACAGAGTTACTGAACACAGTGGGAAGGGAGGAAATGGAAACAAAAATCTCAACACAAATGAGATGCAAGGAGTAAAAACTCGAAGGCTCCAGGCCCAGATGGTTCATGTAATGTATTCATGAAAAAGAATCCAGAAGTAAGGGGAGGGATACTGTCACTGCTTTTCCCTACTATAAGTTGTAAAGGAGTTCTTCCTGTTCCTTGGACCAAAAGTATAGTAACAGTAAAAGTTACCACATTCTAGCTATGATAGGTGCATTGGCTTAGATCTATGCCATGGTGCTGCTGGTGGAACTGAATGAGTTGGTTAATCAACTAGAGATTCAGCCTTTTAATCAGACTGGGTGTAAAAAAAGCAACTCTGGCCTTCACTACCCTGGTTGAAAGCGCTTGGAACTTTCCGAAACAAGCAGTTTATGTGGCCTATGTGGACATTAGTGCTGCATTCAGCACGGTAAATAGAAAAAAACTCTGGGCCAAGTTCAATGATTGGGGGGATCCAGGAGGTCTGCTCAATGAAATTAGCCCTTTATATAGATATACAACGGTAAAGATAAGACGTAATACCAAAGGTTCCCTTTCAACCTCGTTGTGGACATCACAAGGGTTGAAAAATGGCTGCATCTTGGTTCTGTTACTATTTAATTTATATATGTCAAATCTAACAGCACAAATTGCCAGAACAAAACACATGAATCTAAGCTTGGGAATACGCATATCTCTTGGCTCAGATATGCAGATGATTTAATGTTGATAAATCTAACCCCAAGGGGATTGCAGGCTCCCCTAGATCAATTAACTACTGTCATGATCCTTGCCCCTGGCCCTCACTGGCAAGTCAGCCTTCCAGTTAGGGCCAGGTCAAAGGCCTTAAAACCTCATCCAAGACTCTTTTGGAGTCAGTCCTGGCGCCTTTGGCGCCAGGCTCATAACCATCATAATGACCAACATTATAATGGGACTATTTACTTGGGACTATTTAACTAGGGGGGGTTCAGCCAACATGGAGGCACACACATAGCTCAGTTACAAGGAACTGAGCTATGCGGTCTAGTATTTTTGGTGTGGCAGGCCTGGGACTACTTTACCTGGACTACTTTGGGTGTGGCAGGCCTGAGACTGTTTTACCTGGACTACTTTACCTGAGACTATTTAAACCACACCCAAACAGAAGAACATGCTTTGCGTTATTCTGCTGTGGGCAGCGTAACGCCCACCGTGTCCAGTTATTTGATGCCAGCTTAACTGAAACCAAGGACCTGCTGAGAGAGAAAGAACACTACGAAACTCTCATAAACGGACAAAGTTTTGACCTGATCAATGCCCTTAATTCCCACCCCCTCCTCCTCCTCACCTGTAATTGCTTCTTCAGAGGAGCTCTCGGTCGATATCGTTCTTCTTTCTCTCCAGGTGATGACCGGCTGTTTTTTGTGGAGTTTAGGACGGGCTCTACTGGAGGCCACCTTGCCAACTAGCTATATGCTTGGCAGTGGGACCCACAGGGAGTCACCTCACTACCAGGGAAAAGCGTGGCTGAAAAACCCTGGACGACTGGATGTATTACCAGTACTGTTGGTATTTGATGGTGTTGCTTGAATTGAGAACTCCAATTCCCAGAAGGCACTCCAGAAATTCAAAGAATGTTATTCCAGAGAGGGTGTAAAGATTCAAGGATGACATGAAGCCCAAAGAATCACGGAAAGCGAGGATAATTGCTTCAGTGGAGGAGGAGAGAATAGGAAGACTGGAGCCCGCTAACTAATACAGTAAAGCGGACAGAGCCAAAAACCCTGGGAAGGAAGCAAAGGACATTACTGCACGGAAGGGAAGAGCCTGTACTGAGCCGGCAGTAGTGAAGCTCGAAACACGGGGAAAACACAAAACAGGAGAGCGGGCTGGAGGGAGGGAAAGGACAGAGAAGGAAACTGCAGCGGAGAGGATACACTTACTTCGGAGCTCGAAGGAAGTAGAACACAGCGTGTTAACCCGTAGAGGAAGCCGGGTTGCAACGCACCGGTGCTACTGATAGACGCGTACTTGTACGCGTCTCTCCGTGCATGCGTCAGAAGACTAGACCGCTGCATTTGCCGATACCAGGTTAGCCCCTCCTCCATCGCCGCCACAGTTTCCATGGCGTGCGTGTCATGACAGTATGACCCCTTCGCCAAGGACCCTGTCCTGGCTTCCCTGGATGAGTTTGATGGAAGAGGCGCAGGAGTCTGGGTGCACTAAGGTTTCTTGCTGGTTCTCATGATCTTTCTGTCCAAGGGTATCCCTTCCAGAGAATGAGATATTGAAGCACTCCGTGTTTGTATCGGGAGTCTAAGATGCGGGATACTTCATACTCTTGGGTGTCATTCAGGCTTGGAATTCTTCTCTTGATCTTCTTTTATAAGGATCGGGTTTGTATTCCTTAAGAAAGGAGGCGTGAAATACTGGATGTATCTTAAGTAGGGAGGGTGGCAGGTTTAACCTGGATTAACTTGTCAATTAATGGTGAAAGGACCAATATATCGTGGAGTGAATTTTCCTGGATTTATTCGCCTGGGTAGGTATTTGGTGGATAGCCAGACCTTATCCCCGATTCTCCATGCTAGGTTTAGCCTTCTGTTTTTGTCTGGCCATTTCTTATAAGCCTGGCGACTGGCAGACAGGGTTTGCTGGGCCTTCTTATGGGTTCGTTTCAGAGAGTTCAACAACTGATCAATGGTGGGAACATTGGTGGATTGAATTGCGGAGAAAGGTATATTTCTGGGTTCGTACCCATAGGTACACGTGAAGGACTCATTCCGATAGCTGAGTGTGTGGTATTATTATAAGAAAACTCAGCCACCGATAAGAGATGACACCAATTGTCCTGTGTTTGATTGCAGTAGCATCTGAGATACTGCTCAAGCGTGGCATTCAGGCGTTCCGTTTGTCCGTTACCCTCTCGATATGTAATTGTTTACACAACATAGTCCAAAACTTGGAAGTGAATTGTGTTCCTCCATCAGGTACAATCGTGTGTGGTAATCCATGCAGTGGTACAATCTCTTTGATGAATATCTCAGCCGTGACAGTGGCAGATGGAGTACCTTTGAGAGGAGAAAAATATGCTAGTTTACTGAAAGAGTCGATAACTACCATGATTGCTGTGCACCCTTCTGATTCAGGTAGTTCCATAATGAAATCCATTGATAAGTGTTGCCAGGGTCCTGCGGGAGGTTTCTCTTGTTGGAGGAGGCCCAAGGGTCTTGCTGTACTGTACTTGCTCTGTGCGCATATAGGACAAGAAGAGACGTACTCCAAGGTATCTTTGGCCATTGTTGGCCACCAAAAGTGTTGTCTCAGTAATTCCAGTGTGGCTGAGCGACCTTTGTGTCCCACAAAGGTCGCTCAGCCTCCCAAGCCATTACCTGGTGTCATGACCTACATTGGTAGGTCATGACACCAGGTAATGGCTTGGGACTGCAGGACTTGAGTCGGTAAGTATAGCAAGTTCTCCTTAAACAGGAACTCCCCCTTGTGGATCAAAGACAGTATTTGGGTATTAGATGATGTCTTCTGTGCTTCCAGTACCTGTTGCAGAAAGGTGTTAATGGCCCTGATGAATCTCTTCCCATTTAACAAGTACTCGTGTTCGGAGTATTTTCCTGATTCTTCACCAAAACTTCGTGAGAGGGCATCAGCTAAGTGATGCTCCTTCCCTGGTAAGTATGTGAGTTCAAAATCAAATTGGTAGAAGAAATATGCCCTTCTGGCATGTTGTGAATTTCTGCATTCCATTTGTCGTAGGATACTGAGATTCCTGTGATCTGTGCGAACCTGAAACGGGTACTTGGCTCCCTGTTGCAGATGTCGCCACTCTTCACAAACTTGTCTGATAGCCAGCAGCTCCTTTTCAATCACTGCATAGTTTTTTTCGCTGGAAGTAAGAGTCCTTGAGTAATAGGCTATTGGATGTTCCAGCTGGTCTTCCTTTCTTTGCAGAAGTGCAGCCCCGATGGCTCCCTGTGAGGCGTCTGTCTCTACAATAAATGGCAAGGCTTGATAGGGTTGCCTGAGGATGGGCGCAGAAGTAAAGGCTTCTTTGAGCTGATTAAAAGCAAGGTCAGCTTCTTGATTCCAGCTAAATTTCGTCCCTTTCTTCAACAGGGTAGTGATAGGTAGGACTATGTTGGAGAATCTGGTGACGAATTTACGATAAACATTGGCTAGGCCTAAGAACCTCTGAATGTCTTTCACTGAGTTGGGAGTAGGCCAGTTATTAATGGCTGCAGTTTTATTGGGGTCCATTTCTATTCGATTTTCTGAAAGAATAAAGCCCAAATAGGGAACCGTAGAAACCTCAAACAGGCATTTTTCTGGTTTTGCCAATAAATTATGGTTTCAGAGACTTCTGAGTACCTCCCTTACATGTTGACAATGTTGTTCTAATGTCGCTGAATAAATCAAGATGTCATCTAAATATAACACTACAGAGTTGAACAAAAGATCACTAAATCTCTGAAACTGGGCTGGTGCGTTGACTAACCCAAGGGCATTACCTTGTACTCGTAATGGCCTAAGGGAGTCCGAAAGGCGGTTTTCCATTTGTCCCTTTTCCATATTCTTAGGAGATGGTATGCTTCTCTGAGGTCCAGTTTGGTAAACCACTTTGCTCCTTGTACTGCTTCCATGATATCCTTTATCAAGGGCATAGGGTATCTGTCTCTGATTGTTAGACTATTAAGACCTCGAAAGTCAATGCAAGGTCTGAGTTCCTTCATTCCCTTTTTTGGAATAAAGAACAAGGACGCCCCAGCTGAAGAGGTGGATTCTTGTATAAGGCCGTTCTGAAGATTGGTTGCTAGATATTCTCTTAAGGCTTCCTTCTCCGGAAGGGACAACGGGAACATCCTCCCGAATGGGACCACAGCTTCTGGAATGAGGTTGATTTTGCAATCTTGGGTACGGTGTGGTGGTAGTGGTCTGGACTGTGTGTCAGCAAATACGTCTACAAATTCTTGGTATGCCACTGCAGAGTTGATACTCCTCGCTGGTTTTGCACTCCCTTGGTGGTATTGCTTTTCTTCGTTGGATAGACAGGACTGAAAACAAAGTTCAGATCGGAATTCCACAGTGTTGGTACCCCAGTCTATGCCAGGATGGGGTTTTCTCAGCCACGGGATACCCAGGATCACCGGGAAGTGGGCTGCCTTTATTAAATTGAATACAATTCTTTCATGGTGTGTTTTCATCTTGACCATGACCTCCTGAGTCTCTTGTCTGATAAGACCTGAAGATAGAGGGGTGCCGTCAACACCTTCTACAGGAATCGGTTGTTGCTTTTCTCTTCTTGGAACAGCATGTCCTCTTGCCCATTGGTCGTCCATAAAATTCCCAGCTGCTCCACAATCCAGCATGGCGAGACATTCAACTGTTTGGTTCTTTGTCCATTCCATAACCACCTTAAAGACCATTAACTGGTGGGAGGGATCCAAAGCTACGGGTGGATTAGTAACACAAGGATTGGCCAGTGAAGCCCCTTCCGTGTGCCTGTTCAGGGTCGAGGTCTTTTGTTTCCCGACCTCCTAGGAGGCACTTCGGGACAATCGTGCAGAAGATGTTTCTCAGAGCCACAGTACATAAGTAGACTCAAGTCCTTTCGACATTTTCTTTCAGCAGCAGTCAGGGGACCCCTGGCTGTACCTATTTGCATAGGTTCTTTGGTCTGAGGTTGGAGTCTTTCGGAGGTAACAGGTGGGTAGGAGAGGGGAGCCTGCGGAATGCTTGGTTTGAATTTCCTTCTTTCTGCCCGTCGCTCAGAAATACGGTATTCAATTTGAAGAGCTAAGGCAACCAGTTCTTGAAAGGAAGCTGGTATAGCCACCCTGGAGGGTTCATCTTTTATCTCCTCATGTAATCCTCTTCTGAAGAGCGTTTGTTTGGCCGAATCCGGCCATCCGGTCTCCAGCGCAATTCTCTGGAAGTTTGAGACGTACGTCTGTACGTCCGAAGGACCTTGTTTGTTGTCCAAGAGGTTCTCATATGATGTTTATAACACTTCTGGTCTTTCAAACCTAGTGCGTAATTGTTGTAAGAAGGTTTCATAGTCATTCAAAACAGGGTCTGAATCTGTAACCAGCGGGGTTGCCTCATGCAAGAGCATTACCCCCTAGATTCGAGATGAGAAATCCGACTTTCGCCCGGTCCAACTCATACATCTTTGGGGGGAAAGTAAAGTAAACCCGACATGCGTCGAGGAGTTATTTTATTCTTTTGGGGTTACCCTCGTATTTACCACAGGGTAAAGGCATAGGTAGAAGATCGTCACGAACATCGTCTCTTTGAGTGATCTGTTGCCTCAAGGAAGCGTTGTCTGCTTTAAGCACATTGTTCTCTGCTTTCATCGTCTGAAGTTCGGCAGTGATTCCTTGTATGGCATTGACCAGTTCTTGGTATTGTTCTAGGCTGGCCATCTTGGGTGTTGCAAACTCTCAGAAACTGACAAAGTTTTGACATGATCAATGCCCTTAATTCCCACCTCCTCCTCCTCCTCACCTGTAATTGCTTCTTTAGAGGAGCTCTCGGTCAATATCGTTCTTCTTTCTCTCCAGGTAATGTCCAGCCTTTTTTGTGGAGTTTAGGACGGGCTCTACTGGAGGCCACCTTGTCAACTAGCTATATGCTTGGCAGTGGGCCCCCCAGGGAGGCCGCCCCACTACCAGGGAAAAGCGTGGCTGAAAAACCCTGGAGGACTGGATGTATTGCCAGTACTGCAGGTGTTTGACGATGTTGCTTGAAGTGAGAACTCCAATTCCCAGAAGGCACTCCAGAAACTCGAAGAATATTATTCCAAAGGATTCGAGGATGACGTGAAGCCCAAAGCATCACGGAAAGCGAGGATAATTGCTTCCGTGGAGGAGGAGCCAATAGGAAGACTGGAGCCCGCTAATTAATACAGTAAAGCGGACGGAGCCAAAAACCCCAGGAAGGAAGCAAAGGACAATACTGCACGGAAGGGAAGAGCCTGTACCGAGCCGGCAGAGGTGAAGCTCGAAACACGGGGGGAAACACAAAACAGGAGAGCGGGCTGGAGGGAGGGAAAGGACAGAGAAAGAAACTGCGGCGGAGAGGATACACTTACTTTGGAGCACGAAAGAAGTAGAACACAGAGTGTTAACCCGTAGAGGAAGCAGGGTTGCAACGCACCGGTGCTACTGATAGACGCATACTTGTACGCGTCTCTGCGTGCGTACGTAAGAAGACTAGACAGCTGCATTTGCCGATACCAGGTTAGCCCCTCTTCCATCGCCTCCACAGTTTCCATGGTGTGCGCGTCATGACAAAAACTTACCTGGAACAGTATCCTGTCTTCAATCCATCTCTGACTTCAGTTCCACTCACCTGAAGGTACGAACTCCATCATCCGGCACCGCATGCATCCTGGAATACCATAACCTGGAAAGAGGAGAAAGAAAAACAGTATTAGTAAGCGTTTACTCACGTTTCCTCCCGAATGAAGAAAGCCACACAATTCTTACCTGGGTAGTCATCTCCTGGTCAGTATCATTGCTGGAACATTACGGCGCTCGGCGAGGAACATCGCAACCTGCAAGGAGAGAAAAGACACAGGTTAGCAATATAAAAGGCGAAACAGCGCCACCCATTGTGCATTACTCACCGGACAGCATCGCGCACACCGCGCTTTCACCTACCGGCCCATGCTCATCTTAAAACTGCATGACAACACCAAAATACCTTTCCATACCTAAAAGGAAAGAAGCAAGACATTATTATTCGAACTAAGAGGAACATAAGAACTGCATATAAAGACTGTAAAGCAGCAAACCTACGGAGTCGCAGCAGGCCTGGATTCCCACAGGGGGGCTTGCACCAGTGAAGTAACTTGCTCGCTGCTCGCCCCACACATCTACGCACTCCTGCCACGTGGAGCAGGACGGAGAATCCACCTTTTACAATATTAAGGTGAGGAGAAGGCCCAAGGGGGGGAAGGAGTTCAGGCCAAGGGAGGTGGGAAAACATAACAACAATCTGGTATTGAATCCAGCTCTCCTATATTGCAGACCCATCTTTAACCAGAGGCCTTACCAAGGGACCGGGAGAGGGTTCAAGAGTGCAAATCATCCAACCAGGGCTGGGTGGCATCCCTGTGGATACCAGGTGAGCGTAACAACTACATACAGGAGTGAACATAACCTTATCATCAATACCGCAAAAACTAAGGCGATGACCTTCTACCAGGTTGAAGGAGGGTCATAACCAACTACATTTGGAAATGGAATGGTTTGTGCCATAGAACGTGTAAACCAATATCATTATTTGGGAGTGATCATAGATGAAAATTTGACAAGAGTGTGGGTGCCCCTTTACTGAGACCAAACAGGGTTCAAATAACCTCAAACTTGAAATGGGGTCCTCAGTTTGAAAAAAAAGGGAATTACAGCAACAGGTTGGTGTAGTTTAGCAACACAACGTGCTGGCTATACCTTGGTGTCAGTTGTGACCATGTATAATATGAAGATCATTCCCAAAATGACATATGGCATGGAGGTTTGGGGGAGAAAAAGGGTCAAATAGTTAGGCAAAATTGAGAGCCATTCCATTAAGAAGATATAAGCATGCCAGTTAGAACACCTTTGGAAAACATAAATGGAGAATTTAACATTTGTTCTTTGGAGGCGCTAATAACAAATCGGCAAGTAATGACTTATTGGAAGATGAATAACTCAAATACGAACACCTTGCTTTACTATACATAGGGAGAAGCACAGAGGATGCAGAACTATTCTAAGCATGCCATTAGTATTGAAATTATCCATAAGGGAATTAGGTGGGAGCAGCGGCTCAACTTATTTGAGATATCAACTGCCAGGGTTAATTTAAACAAATCATTGAAACTGGCACTAGTAGAACTTGATAGAGCAACATTGGATAAATTTAGCCAGTTAAGCACGTAGTAGAGAACGTATTGGCAACCGAAAACCACCCACCGCCCTTGCAAAGTATTTAAATGAATTCCCGAATTATCTCCCTTGATTCAGCTTTGGCCGATTTCTGCAATCCCTTCTTCGCCACTGGATCTTTCCTGTCACTCCTCATACATTCCCTTGTGCACCCTCTCCTCAAAAAGCCTTTTTCCGACCCTTTCTGTGCAGCTACTACCACCCTATCTCTATCACCCCCTTCCTGGGCAAACTCTTGGAGAAGCTGGCCCTCTCCCAGCTTACCCACCACACTGAATCTGTTGGTTGTCTCCATGATCACCAGGCTGGTTTCAGAGCTGCAAGAGGCACAGAAACTGCACTTGTGAACACCTGTGAACACTTGCTCTCTAATCTCGATTCCAACTCTGCTTCCGTTCTCATCCTTCTTGACCTTTCCTCTGCCTTTGATATAGTCAATCATGCCACTCTTGTAAATCAGGTTTGTGATACCCTTGGCATCACAGACCTGGCTCTGGACTGGCTGACCTCCTTCCTCTCTGAATGACCTTCCCAGGTTCAACTGGGCCCTTTTCTCTGCTCCATCTGACTCACCACCTGCGGTGTCCCTCAAGGCTCTATTCTCTCACCTTGGCTTCCAGTGTTATGCAGATGACACCCAACTCTCCTTCAAGCTTCCCTCCTCTGCCTCCTCCTCTTACTTTCTCATACCTGACTGTCTGTCTGCTATTCAGGCATGGTGCACAGCTAACAATCTCTGCCATAATGCCAGGAAGACTAGGATCCTTCTCGTTGGGACTCGAGATTCCTCACTTCCCCTTAAATTCTGGCCGCCCTCCATGGGCCCCCTCCCTGCACCCCTTCAGGGAGGCAAACATTCTTGGTGTCATCTTTGACACCTCTCTCTCCTTCTTTCCTCATATCACGGAACTCGCCAAGGAGACTCACTTTCAGCTTCACCTCCTCCCCTTCCCCCAGAAACTCAATGGGCCTCATTACAATAGTGGCGATCCGGAAACAAGAGTTCCGGTAAGACTACCGGCACCCTTTTTTTTCGGACCGCCACATTCTGAGTCTGCTTCCCGGGGTCGCCTGATCCCGACAGGTCGGATCCTGCCGTGTGCAGCAGTCAGAGTAGGCAGACTGATCACGGAAGCACCTACACCATTAGTAATGGTGCCGGTGCTTCAGTGTCCTCACTCCCATAGAGTCCTATGGGACTCTATGGGAATGGGGATTAACAAAATTAATTATTTATGGGTCCGGCTGGAAACACACCGGTAGCACCGGAAGGGTAGACACCAGACCTGTATTGAGGCTCAATGTTTCTAGTGCTCTGGTCCTCTCCAAGCTGGACTACTGTAACAGCCTATTCCTCAACCTTCCTAACTGCTCCCTTGACCCCCTTCAACTAATCCAGAATAAGACTACAAGATTTATCCTTGGCCTCAATCCCAGGGACCGCAAATCTCCAGCCCTAAAATCTCTCCACTGGCTGCCGGTTGCTGAGAGGATCAAATTCAAAACCCTCAGCTTCATCCACAAGATTTTCTGGGACCTGGGACCCCACTACATCCAACTCTCTCTGCATAAATACCTCCCTGCTAGAGCCCTTCGTTCTTCTAGCTCCAACTCTCTACAGATCATACGCTTCTCCAAGCAGAGCATGGGGGCTAGATCTCTCTCCTCTGCAGGTACCTTCCTCTGGAATGGTGTGCCTGACCCTCTCAGACTTCAGCCGGATCTCCTTAAATTCTGGAAGCCTCTCAAGACCCTCCTTTTCTCTTCCTCCTTCCCTCTCCCCCTCCCCTTGTCATTTCCTCTCCCTCTGCCTGGCTGCCTGGTCCCTTCAGATTTGCACAGGGCACCAGACCCTCCCCTACTAGTCTACCCCTTGCCTTCTGGGCTCCTATGCCCTTCACTAGCCTGGCTGGCCCAGCACCCCATTATCCCTTGCATCCCATTGCTCACAATTAGCATGTAGACCTTTCTGCCCTGCAGTCTCTTCTCCCTGGGCTCTGTTCACCTGGCTCCCCTGGCACTCGTGTAACCCTCTGGCACTCCCCCAACCCTCTGGCACTCCCCCCTCACCTGCACTTCTTTTACTGCACTTTCATGATATGAATGTCACAAGGCCTAGTAGGACTGTCTGTCCCCCCTTTCCTGAAACACATTGTGTATAGGCACATTATAAAAACCAATAAATAAAAATACAAAATAAAAGGAAAATATCTAAGATATCATTATATGAGAGTTCAGTTTAATTTGGTAGACACTCTAGATGTTATAGGTCCCAGAATGGCTCTTTCCCAAGAGGAGAGATCTTGTAGATTATGTTCAAGAGGGGCTATTGGAACAACTCAACATCCTTTGTGTGCTTGACCTGCATTAATCGGGATAAGAAACATAATGCTTGAGGCAGTGGGAATCGGAAAGAATGATTTAGGAGAATCAATGAATTGGTGGAACCTGCATATGGATGGCAAATGTATACCCTATGTATACCCTATGTATACCCTATGTATACCCTATGTATACCATATGACAACATTGTAGATGTACATACACTCATTCTTAGAGGGAAGAGGACAATTATAATGATGAACGCGATTAATGTCAACATGTAGTGCAGGGGGAGTGAATTGTAGGGGAATGAGGGCTCTTTTTAGTGTTGTTTTTAGTGTGATGTATTTTTATTGTGAATGGGGATATTCAACTGAAGATTGAATTGCAATATTATTTATTTGTTGGAAATTTGATTAAAAGCCACTTTATTGGCTGTAAGATAATAATAAAAATAAAAATAAAAGAAATTTGATGCTTTACTCTTGATGTGCCTAAAGGTGTTTTGTTTTGGCATTTGTTGAATGTAACGTTTACACTAATATGCTGAGCTTTAACGTTGGACATTAGCGACATTGTGGAAACAATGATCATTCTTACATTTTGTTTGGCTGCTCTAGTATTAGCTAAAGGAGAAACTCAAAGCTTCTGCACTGCTTACCGGTTTGATTTGAAATCTCCCCTAGTGGGCAAGGGATGCACAGGTAACAGCAGACTGGTTCGCCCTCTCTCACAGCTTTCCTGGAGCCCGGCAGACAGCTTTGGGTGCACACAGAGGCTGGAATCTGCAAGATTTGAATGGATATAGTATAACACTCTAGAATGGATACGATGTGAGTTTAAACATTGCATCATTAAGTCCAGAATGGTTTGATTACTCCCAAATATGAATTTCCAAACACTAGCCAGTTACATAAATCTGTGCTTGACAGGGTATTTGTCCATGTGTGGCTCACAGCTAGCTTTTTGCAGATAATAGCTTGTTGCATAAGCCTACCTAAAATAACAGTTTTCCTTCAGCTGCTTGAGCTTATGGATGAATCTGATATATTGTCTGAGTTGCTAGTACATTTTGGCAAAGTCATTTCGTTAATTCGTTCTGAATTGACATCCCACCATTTTAGGCGATCGCCCTTTGTTGGCTCAACAAAGGCATTTTAGTTATGTGTTTACATATGTATTTTGTAGAGTTATACGATCTGAATGTATTGCAAATGGTACAAACCATAAGAGATATGCTATATTGTGTCCTGTCGCGGGTGGGCAGGGATTTTCAGAGTAAAAGGAACATTAAGGCAGATTTGCTGTTTGGTTTTCAGTGCAGGCATGTGTTTCTTCCAAATGCGTTGTATAAGCATGTACAGTACCAATCTGTCTAGCAAACAGTTTTAGGATCACAGAAAACCCCATTATATTTTTCAAGTTGCCCAACGAATAAGGCTTGAGTCTGGTAATGCACATTTTAGGTCATTTTACGTGGCAGTCCTGCAAAACATTATGCATTTGACCCTTTAAAGGGAACTTGTGATTTTCATTCAACGAATTAGTAATTCAGTATAAACCTTGTCCCTGGTATTTCCAATGTACACAATACGCCTTTTCCCCGTACCCATTGTATAATGCAATGTGGATAACTGGATCTAGATCGCAGCAACATCCTCTTTGTAATGTTGTGAAAAATTAATGGTCCCCAAAATAGACTAATAATCAATGCAACCCAAGAGGATGTGGTTGAACTTGCAACCTCTATTGGTAAAGGTTATGGAACAAAAATATATGAGCTTCAAATAACTGTGTGGGCATGTAAGGGCATTGCAGCAAAAATGTACAGATGTGATTCCTGGCGTTGCTAGAAGGACATCATGTCTCTGGCTCAAGGCAATAAAAGTCTTAAACAAAACCTGCTTTCCACTAGAATCTGACTCTCAGAACAGACGGCAGGCAGATGTAAGAGACCTACTTGCGAAAAAGGAGCAGAGCATTTTGAGTAAGCAAAGTAAACATGAATACACCAAAGGTGTCTACATGAGGCCGATATTACCCCCAAATTGAGCCTGTTAAACAACATGAGTCTTAAACCTGCCAATCATGCCACAGAAACAGCACACTCTTTTGGAACACTTGGTGCTGGTACCTGAAGAATGTCCAATGTTCAGGGTTGATTTGGCGCTTACCTCTTTCTGATCCACAAAAAAATAGAATGCTGACCAGGGTCTAGATATTGGGTTGATTCTGAAATATAAAGGCAATTAGCCTCCTGTTTTGTTGTAACATGGCTAACAACTTTTGCAACATATTTGTCAGGTGAAAGCAGCATAAGGTTTACCTTAATTTAGAAAGATGGAAACATTGTGATATTCCTGGTGTTGGTCAACATCCTCAAAGGATTGCACTACTGTATTGTCTAGACTGTCCCCTGATTATTCATGAACATGAATACATTTTAATTACACTGTGGGCCTCATTACGAGGTGGGTGGTAAGGGATTACCGGCACCGGTAAGGACACCGGTGCCGGTAATCCCTTACCGGTAATCCCTTACCACCCTATTCCGAGGTCCCTTAGCGGGTCCCTTCCTTAACGCCTGGTTTTACCGTTAAGGGACTTCAGAGCTAATAGCGGGTCCGTTATTAGCTCCATCCCCATTCCCATTGAGCCCTATGGGGGCTCAAATGGGAATGGGGAATGGTTCCCGGAAAGGGGACTTACCGGGTCCTCCAAGGTCGGAATGACCCGGTAAGTCCCTATTCCTGGAACACGGACCCGGAATGCGGTAAGGGGGTAGCCATGGTGCTGATAGCACCATGGCTACCTCCTACCTCGTAATGAGGCCCTATGTCTTCTGTTCCCAAATTAGCACAGCTCTCTGTGGGTCACCACCAAACTTCACAGGGAAGATGTATGATAATAAGCCCAAAGATACACATTGCAAGGAGGGGATCACAAACGTGTGCACTTATGGGCATTGTAGGGAGGTTGTGTGCCAATAATCTTGACATATACTAATAGTGCAATACATGTGTATAGATGGGTTACAAACATGAATTACTAACATGGATTACTAACAAAGCCATCTAGTGATGGCCCTGGGTCAAGGCCTTTCACCCTCTCCACAGCTCTGCTGCGAGCTGCTCTCTCAGATGCCAGTGAAAATGCAGTTGTGAAGAATCCAGGGGCACCTGAGTGCTCCCTTTCATCATCAGCGTCTGCTTGCTTACAGGTTGCCGTAGCAACCAACAACAACATTCAGGGAACAACGAGCCTCACCGCCGCGTCCCGGACCCCTGATAGGCTCCCCAGGCCTGCCAGCCCGCCCCTCCTGCCTTAAAGGGAGAGGAGGCAGACCGCCAGACAAAGCTGTCTGGTGAAGGCTGTGGGTCAAGGCCTTTCACCCTCTCCACAGCTCTGCTGCGAGCTGCCCTCTCAGATGCCTGTGAAAATGCAGCCGTGAAGAATCCAGGGGCAACGGAGTGCTCCCTTTCATCATCAGCATCTGCTTGCTCCCAGAAGGCCATCCCTATGCCTAAAATGGTGGCCACGGTTGCCGTAGCAACCAACAACAACATTCAGGGAACAACGAGCCTCATCGCCGCGGCCCAGAACCCTGACAGACTCCCCAGGCCTGCCAGCCTGTCTCCTCCTGCCTTACAGGGAGAGGAGGCAGACCGGTAGGCAAAGCTGTCTGGTGAAGGCTGTGGGTCAAGGCCTTTCACCCTCTCCACAGCTCTGCTGCGAGCTGCACTCTCAGATGCCTGTGAAAATGCAGCCGTGAAGAATCCAGGGGCACCGGAGTGCTCCCTTTCATCATCAGCGTCTGCTTGCTCCCACAAGGCCATCCCGATGCCTAAAATGGTGGCCACGGGTGCCGTAACAACCAGCAACAACATGCAGGGAACAATGAGCCTCACCGCTGCGGCCGGAACCTTGATAGGCTCCCCTCCTGCCTTAAAGGGAGAGGAGGCAGACCGGCAGGCAAAGCTGTCTGGTGAAGGCCGTGGGTCAAGCCCTTTCACCCTCTCCGCAGCTCTCTGCTGCTCACGGCGGCCGACGTCGGTCACTACACAAGGAAACATACCTTCAGCCCACAAAGGTAAGCAGCCTCTATTGTCAGCTGTTTGGCGGCCGGCAGCCATCCCCGTTGTATTCCCAACACCTATCCCTCTCCATGACTTCCTTGCTACCAGAGTTAGACGCCTAAGAGCGCGTTCTCCATGTCAGCACCTTTCATCAGAACCCCCCTCCATTCTGGTCAGAAATGCTTGCTTGTGCACTCGCTCCATATGCATTTCAAGGACCAAGCGTCCCATGCAAAGACACACCTACCACCCAAGTTCAGCTGCCCTACACCAGTTGAGACTGTACCCAACACAGTCATATGTGTGCCAAGAAAGGAGAGTGCCCAGGTGCAGGGGCGTAGGAGACACATACACTCTGAGGGGGACAGGGGACATCTTGGGGACTTTGTTTTATTTATTTATTTATTTATTGTGTTTTAGTCAAAGAACTCGACTTTTCACAAAATTAGAATTAAAATAGCAGTACGTATTAAATTAGAAATATCACTGTATAAAACAAGAGAAAAGAAGAAAAGAAAACAGAAGAAAATTAAAGGATGCAGCAGCAAAGAACATGTCTTTGTAGGTTGCATTTCTGGATTTTTCATCTGACTATGAGCTCATGGTAAGAGAGAGGAAATAACAATTACTTCCAGTGGGACACAGCTAGGACACCAGCTCATTAAGAGGCAGATCACCTGTAAGTGGACTCCTGCCAAATAAAGGAGTTGAAGCCTTTTTCTACCAACTGCAAGTTACTACTTTTTTTGTGTGGGGCAAGGAGACGTGTGTGTCTCTTGGAAAGGAAAGATGTGGGTTTCAAAGAAAGAGGAAATCTTGTTTGTACCTCTGAGTAAGCCATGTTATGGGAGTAGAGGGACCAGGTGTGTGATGTTGCTGCTTTGACTGTCCTCCGGGGGGGGGTACAGCAAACAAGGAGGATGAGCGATCGCAAGCCCAGATTTGTCGGACCCGGGGGATGCCTAGTGGGGTGTATGTGGACCCAGGGGGTGGCCAGAAGGTCACCCTGCTATGTCGGCTGCCCCTTTAGCGCCCCTGCGAGGGCCGGGTTAGCCTCTCACAATGAGTCTGTTCCCTCTTATTCCATCTCATGCTGGCTTCAGAGCCTAGCCTTTCTTTGCCTTTATTATACTGAATGCAGAGCTGGACTCTGTTCCTTTCTCGTTTAACATTTGCTGCAAAGCCTGATATATTTGATTCTCTCATATGTTATGGGTCCTCTGCCTTGTTACATTATTCAAAGAGCCCCTCTGGCCTTTCTTTGCCTCTCCCTTGTCTCACTGCTTGCTTGCTTAATACATACCTCCTTGCTTGAACACTCAACATATTCTCCCTAACACAGCAAAGGCAGCTGCAGTCTTTCTTCACTTCTATTTGTTCCGTGTCTTGAATTGGCCTCTTATTTCCGCTTTTCTGTCTGCATGGGAAAGACATTTGCCAGTCACTGCCATGATGGTTCTACCTGCCTATAAGAGGGCAACAGCTAGCCAATATTGGAAGAAGATGGGCATATTATGTTCCTAATGCCTAAACAAGAGACACAACTCTTGCCTTTGTTTCTAACAGTAATTCAGTGGATGAAGAAACGTAAGAGCACACATATTGCTAATAAAGGAAGGGGATGATGTCACACTTGGTTAAGACATTTTGATCACGCCAGGAGCTAATTTCCAGCTGCAATTAAGCAATTACCCTTTAGACTTCTGGCTTTAAATAACGTTAGTATCACCTGGAAAGCACAGAGGTTGCTAAACAGGGTTGCTGGAGCACGAGGGATACCCTACTCGTGGGCATGGATGATTCGAGGGCATTCTTGCCCTGTTTTGGTGCCTGGCCCCTACAGCCGTGATGGGGGGAGGGGCCTATTACTTTTGGTTGTACGTACCCTTTGAGGGTGGGCAGACATTGCCTCCTGCTTTAGCCCACTAACAGCTCTGCTTTGCAAATTTATCACACATACCTGTCAGGTGGCATGTAACTCAATGCTACTAATGTTATCAGCCTCAGAAGTCTGGAATCCTTTGCCACATCAACTAGGGTACAGGCTTGCCACCTGAGACTTACCCATGTCTGAGTCTGCATCTGTCGCCCTGTGGGGAATTCCAAAGAAAACAGCATATACGTGTATAGAATCACATTAGAAGTTTCCAAAAGTTTTATATTTGGATAGAATTTAATTTTTTGTATTTTACATTCTGAACATCATATTAAAGAACATGCACATAAGTAAACATAATTTGCATTATCAGAACAAAACGGAAGCAAGATACTGTTCTTGCATAATAATATTGCTGTACAAACGTAATGCAATCACTACTGTCGCTACTGAGAGTAGATGACAGGCGTCGTACAAAGAGTGAACAAATAAATAAACAGGTCAGTAGAGTATATATACATGGGAAGAAATAGTTGACATTGGTAATGTTGTGTATTGGTGAAAAGCGTCTACACCAGGTGTTTTGGCACTATAACCAGGCTAGGTGAGCCATTTATTCCTAGGGCCTTCATCAGGACGAAGGGAAGATAGTGTGGTCAGGATGTTCAGGAAGTGCTGAAACAGGAATGGAGGACATTGATAAGGGAGGCTCAATATAAATTGACTATAGAGAGTGATACAAATCACTGAATGTCTATCAAATAAATAGAACGTCATTGCTTACCTATGGGGACGAGAGTCAAACCAAAGGTGGAGGTAACGTAGGTAACCTAATCGGAAAAATGGACAATACCGTGTAACTAAATCTGGTATTATAAAGCTCAAGACTAAAAAAGTGTGGGCCCACATGACTGTTCTGTGGATCTTACCTATTAATGGTAGCCGTGTGTCCAAAATCAACGTAATGGGACAGCTATATCTTCACATGTATTGCTAAACGTAAAGACAAAACAGATATAGCTATAGTCACTTTCAATGTGAGGATTTAAAAAGGTATTATGTGCACTCAGGTTTTGTGAAGCCGTATAGACGTGCTTACCCAGTGCGAAGTCAACTGTTTGTTCCCATGTAGATATGCACTACTGACCTGTTTGTTTATTTGTTCACTCTTTGTACGACGCCTGTCGTCTACTCTCAGTAGCGACAGTAGTCATTGCATTACATTTGTCCAACAATATTATTATGCAAGAACAGTATCTTGCTTCCGTTTTGTACTGATAATGGAAATTATGTTTGCATTATGTGCGTGTTCTTTAATATGATGTTCAGAATGTAAAATACAGAAATTTAAATTCTATCCAAAATAAAACTTTTGGAAACTTCTAATGTGATTCTATACACATGTATGTGCTGTTTTCTTTGGAATGAAACAGAAGGGAGGAGTTGTCATAGTTAGATTGTTTCCAACCCATTCATTTTTGTTCTAGCAACTTAAGATGTCCTGGGCAGAATAGGGTTGCACCCACCAGGAGCCCTTTTTGACACAATTTAGCCCTGTGGGGAAGACACACACAGAAAGAGCAGGGCACAGTGCCCTTGTGGGCTTTTCACACTTCTTCCTCGGGGTGGGCACAATTCACTCCGCAGAGAAAGTGGCACATGCTGGGCAACATTCTCCCACTTTGACAATGTCACCCAAAGAGCGAAACTGGCCATTTGAAATACCTCCGTCAACTTAATATTTCGCAATCCACACTGATGGGTTTCAGCACCTGCTTAATGCGGGATGGCAATTAAGGGCATTTGCCAACTCACTCAAGAAGCACAGGACACCCTCTTACCAGCGACATGCCATACTCACTCATTCTGATCACGAATTGGCATTTATCTGGGGTCATGTTAAATGTATTTATTTATTTATTACATGTGTAGCATCACGCAAAACCCCCAGGCATCAAGGCGCAAAGTAAACTGCATGGAGTGGACCACTTCCATTGGCGCAAATTTTTACTTTTCTGCCCCAAAATGGAAGATTTTAGCATAAAAGGCAGGTGAAATCACATTGCATTTCCACTTTGGAAGAGTATAAATACCTCACACAATTAGCGATTGCTGGTGGAATTGACAATGGCTTCCTATGGACTCCGCCCACTTTTACCAGGTTTCATTTCCAAGCAGATCCCAGAGGAATCCCTTTCCTTATTTCCCGCATGAGAATCCATGCTGGCATTAAGGCTGTATTTGTCTGGTGGAGCGGGAAATACAGGGGGTCCTGGTGTGTACACTCAGCTCCCGAACTCCACCCAGAAAATGCACGAAAATCTGGCTAATTAGAAAAAGCAACAGTAATAGTGTTTACACCATTTTTACTGAACCAATTGACCTGGAAAATGCTGTGGTGAATCGGAAGCTGAATGCATTCACTCTGCCTATTATCCCACCGAAGATTAAGCCAGGTGCTGAACACAGGTTTTACGTATTTCTGTGCACAATCTGCATTTGGAGAATTAACTAACTGAGCTACCTTACAAATGATATCTCCTCTGGGGCTTTACCGTCTTAACCCCTTAAATGCCTTGGGTATTTCCCCCCAGTGCCAAGGCCTTTTTCGGTGATTTCGGTATGTCGCCATTGAATCCCTTGTAACTTCTTTGTTACATGAGACATCTCGGCCAAAGTTGGCCCCTTTTTTTCCCACATGTAGGTGGTCATAACGCCACCCAGGAATCCTAGTTTGCTGTAGGGGGGTGAGAGAAAATAACCAAAAAGGAGAATTTTTTTTTTTCCTCAAATGCCAATAAAATGTTGTACAAAGAAGCCTGTTGTGTTTTCCTTGTAAGAGCTAGGAACACATGGTTTGCTGTGCTGGATTTTCCATTTTCCATGCTTTCAAGAACAGATTGAGTGGAAGCCAAAATAACATATTTTGATATGCTAATCAGCCGTTTTGTGAGTGTTAGGCGATTTTGGTGTTTTTTGACCAATAGGACATGCTTGGATGGGATGGAAGAAAAGGGTAGGAAAGCTGAATGAGAATCTAGAAAGGCATACATTTCTGAAAAGTAGACAATATTCGAAGTTTAGGAAGGGTTGATTTGCACAGGTCAGGCAACAACTGTGTAGGGAAAGATTACATAGTTTGGGGGGAAATCGGGAAAATGACAGAACAAATGACAGAAAATAAAAACACAATTTCCGCACATTTCACTCTGGTCACACACCGAAACACGCAGCCAACAACACATGGCCTACCTTCCCACAGGTTTCCCGATGAAAACGGTACCTCACATGTGTGGGTGCACCTACCTGGGTGCAAAGGGAAAAGCCTAAAACACTTGTAACCCCAAGTCATTTCGCACAGCAGACTTTCAGGAATTTTGCTCATGTAAACAACCTACAGATTTGGGCCTAGGGTGTCGAAGCCACGAAGGAAAACATGGAACCTCATGCATTTCCGAAAAGAAGACACCCGTGGGAATCCGCAGAGGTTTGACTTGCACAAATCGCCCCATAATTTATGACCCACAATCCTTGACAAAATCTGAAATTGAGTGGAAAAAATACAATTTTCACTTTGTCTGAGATTGTGGGTAATGCATTCTGGGGCAATTTGCGCAAGTCAGACCGCTGTGGATTCCCACGGGTGTCCTCTTTTTGGAAAGGCATGGGGTTCTCTGTTTTCCTTGTTGGCTTGGACTCCCTAGTCCAAAATCTGTATGTTTTCCACATGAGCAAAATCAGATCTGCCGTAAGGCTTGGGGTTACCAGTGGGTTAGCCTTTTCCCTTTGCGCCCAGGCAGGTGCACCCACAAATGTGAGGTACCGTTTTTGTCGGGACACCTATGAGAATGCAGGATGGTAGGACATGTGTTGTTGGCGGCGTGTTTCTGTGGGTGGCCACAGTGAAATGTCTGAAAATTGTGTTTTTTTCCACCAAATTTCAGAGACATTTCCCTCTGCCCACCCACGAATCACGCTGCCAACAACAGATGTCCTACCTTCCCGCGTACCCACAGGTGTCCCGAAGAAAACGGTACCTCACATGTGTGGATCCACCTACCTCAGCACAAAGGGAAAAGGCTAACCCACTGATAACCCCAAGCCTTTCGGCAAAGCAGATTTTGCTCATGTGGACAACCTACAGATTTGGGCCTAGGGTGTCGAAGCCACCAAGGAAAACAGAGAACCCCATGCATTTCCGAAAAGAAGACACTTGTGGGCACCCCCCTTTCCACTTAAAACATCCATGGTGGTTTAGTAACCCCCACACCCACCCAAAACAAATTATATATTTTTCTATTTTTGTTTTTGTGTTGCTTCTTTCCAAGGCGAAGATAGTGCTAGCAATCTGCCCCCAGGGGGGCTACATAAGATGCCCCCATCAATTTGGGGTGGGGGGAGAGGGCCACGCCCCTTTCCACTAAAAACATCCATGGTGGTTCAATGGCCCCCCACACCCACCCAAAACAAGTTATAATTTGTTTTATTTTTGTTTTGCCCCTTTCCTAGGGGCAGATGGGCACATGTGTGTGGCCATCTGCCCCCCAGGGGGGCAAAATGTACTGCCCCAGCTTGGGGGGTGGCTCTGCCAATATTTGCAGTGCCCCCCCCCTCACCCCAAATGGATGGGGCATCTCATGTACCCCTTCCTAGGGACAGAAATCTGACCCCTGGGAAGGCTACATAAGGTGCCCCCATCCACTTGGGGTGGAGGGAGAGGGCCGCCCCCCCTTTCAAACATAAAAGATCCTGGTGGTCTACTGGGCCCGCAACCCAAAACAAGTTATAATAATATATATATTTGTTTTGCCCTTAACTAGGGGCAGATGGGCACATGTGTGTGGCCATCTGCCCCCAGGGGGGTGTCAAAACGTACTGCCCCAGGCTTGGGAGGGGTGGCTCTGCAAATATTTGCAGTGGCCTCTCCCCCCATCCCAAATTGGATGGAAGGCATCTCATGTACCCCTTTCTAGGGGCAAAAATCTGCCCCCAGGGAGGGCTACATAAGGTGACCTCCATCCACTTAGGGTGGGGGGGAGAGGGCCACCCCCCTTGCAAAAATCCCTGCTGGCTAGTGGTCCCACCCGCACCCACCCCACCCAAAACTACGTTTTAAAAAAATAATCTTTTTTTATTGTTTGCCCCCCTTCCCTGGGGGCATATGATCACCCATCTGCCCCCAGGGTATTGCCCCCATGCTTTGGGGGCCAGGGGGGAGACGGCAGCTTACATAGTAAGCAGCCCCTCCCCCCACTTCAAAAACTGATCCCTGCAAGACACACCAAACACATATTCTGGGGGGGGGATAAATGACATTATATCCCCCCCACTTAAAATTGTGGGGGGGATTTGCCCCCCCTGTCCCTCCCATGTCCTACGCCCATGCCCAGGTGGTCATCGACCAACTCACGTCCGACAACAATGTCTCCACAAGGCACACACGTCTTCAATACGACATGCTTGCTATTCACCATGCAGCGTAATCAGCCATCCCAGAAGAAAGAGTCCACTGACAATCGTTTGAAACATTTCTCCTCGCCTGCCCTGCTCAAATAACTCCATGTATTCTTGATGCCACCAGATCGCCACCGTTTACCCATAATGTTGGCAAAGGTCATCCGCAGGCCATAGATGTCACACAGGCTGAGACCTTATTACCTACTGAGATTGTATTTCGGGATGTTTATGCAGTGAGTGTAGTTAGATCTGGTCGGTCTAGTCGATACTTTTCTGGTAAATTTACTTGTTAAATATTTAGGGGCTGCGTTGTTGAGGCACTTGTGGGTGATCATGAGAGTTCTAAAGGTGAACCTATCTTGGATAGGGAGGCAGTTGGTGTTTTGTTGTGTATGTGAGATGTGGTTGTCTCGCAGGATATTAAGGGCACATCTGAGCGTGTTATTTTGCAGGGCTTGTAGCTTGTGGAGATTCTTTTGGCTGGTGCCCAGATAGAGCGTATTACAATAGTCCAGTTAGAACAATATAAGAGCTTGCCAGGGTGATGCAGGTGCTGGGAGTCAAGAAAGGTCTGCAGGCATTTATCAGTTTTGCTGTGTAGGCATTTGAGGATGAGGTGGCATTGTCTTTGAAGGGTTAAGGCCAAGTCTAGGTAAAAACCTAGGGTTTTGGCATCTTTGTCTACTGTGATGAGGTTGCTGTCAATGTTAAAGGAGGAGAATTTTGGGCCAAGTTTATTGAGTCTTAACTTTGAATCGATGAGTAGGAGTTTGGTTTTGTTGTCATTAAGACTAAGGCCTTGGTTGGCCATCCAGGTATGTATTTCACTGAAAATTTCATTTAGGTAGGTGGAGTCTGATTGGTAGTCGCCTGATAGAGTGATCAATATTTGTGTGTCGTCTGCGTAGTTTGTGTATGATATTCCAAGCTCATCTAGGTGGTCGAATAGGAGCTTGGTGAATATATTGTAGAGGGTGGAGGATACACACAAGCCCCTTTGGACTCCGCATGTGATAGGGGAAGGGGTAGCTGCAGCGATAGAGAGAAAACCCTCATGGAACTATCAGCCAAGAAGGAGTGGACCCAAGCTGCAGCTTTGCTGGAGAAGGAGGCGGCTGTAGTGAGGTGGTCCGTTAGGATATTGTGGTCGACTAAATCGAATGCTGCCGATAAGTCTAATAGTAAGAGTAGAGCAGGTTTTCCGTTATCCCTAGCCTCAACCATTTGGATTTTTAGGTCCAAGAGGGCTGTTTCTGTCCCATGCTTAGCTCAACCAGGAGGTTGCTAGTTTCAAGATGGTTTTGAATTTGGATATATGCAGCTTTATCCAGAATTTTTAGTAGAACAGCACACTGGTGATTGGCCTGAAATTGGTGGGGATATTTGGATCAATCTTAGGTTTTTTGATGAGAGGCATGACCCAAGCGTCTTTGAGGTTTTTAGGGACCGTACAGGAGGCAAAGGCAGCATTTATAAAGGAGGTGATAATAGGGGCAAACTTTTTTGCTCCTTCTTTTATGATAGAGGCAGGGCAAATGTCACCTTGGCATCTAGATGGTTTAAGACTTCTGATGATGGCTTCAACTTGTAGTGCGGTGACAGAGGAGAATTCAAATGCTTTGATAGTTTTAGAGAGTGATGCAGTTTGGGTGCTTGGATTAGTCAAAATAGTGTTTGAGTTTTAAGTTTTGGCCGTGGTGGATAGGCTTCATCTTTTCGCTTTGATTTCCGATTGCAATAGGGTGATTTTATTGAGTAGGGCCTTTTGGATGCTAGTGCACCAAGGGGCATCCTTTTTGCAAGAGTCCGGAAGGGTGCAGGGAGATTCAAGTTCTTTAAGGATCGTAAAAAGCTCCTTAGTGCTAGATTCAGCGATTTAGATTCTAGTATTGTAATTTAACCTTTTTGTTTCCAAGATGGCCATTTTATAGGTAGTGGAGGCGGTTGTGAATTTAACCTTGTTCTGCATGGAGTTTTTTTTCTCCAGGACTCCTTTGTGTCTCTTTTGGCTTTGCAAAGTGTTTTTACTTCTTAGGTGAACCATTTGTTAAGGTGTGCTCGGGGTTTAGCTTTCCTTGATTTAAGTGGACTGTTTGGTCAAGGGACTTCAGTAGACTTTGGTTGTAAAGTTCTACCATGGAGGCGGGATCTGAATTGGGTGATGCCTGATGATGGGTGATGGGTTGCAGTAGGGAGAGCATGTTTTCTAATGTGATTAGTCGAGTATTCCTCGTTAGAGCTGGCGAGGCCCTTAGAGGACGCTTGTTTGGTGTCATTGATTTCAAAGGAGATCACATTGTGGTCTGACCATGCACAAGGTGAATTAGCGAGGATTTTAGTATTGCAATTGAGGTCTACTACCCAGTCTAGAATTCTGCCTTTGTAGTGTGTTGGGTCAGCAATCCGTAGCGAGAGACCCAATTCTAAGATGGTATTTTGGATGACTGAGGCATTAGTGTCAGAGTTGTCATGGAGTCCAAGGTTTAAGTCGCCTAAGAGTAGGATTTGTGAATTAGGTTTTGTGTTTAGGGAGAGGAGGAAAGCTATGTCTCCTCGAACGGGGATAGTGGACCTGGAGGTCTATGTATGGTGTGAATGAGGAGTGGACACTGCTCTCTGATGAGAGCATGCGTTTCACTGAGAGGATTTCTCCTGAAGGGAAGCTGGTGCTATCTACTTTTCTGAGGGCTAGGGATTTTTAGCAATGATGGCTACTCCACCACCCCTCTTAGTGATTCTATCGGATCTGATGATGTTGTATTCATCAGGGACTGTTAGCATAAGAGCAGGACCTGCTGTGGGGTAGAGCCATGTTTCGGTAATCTCACATCTAAATTGTTGGTGGTGATGAGGTCAGAGATTTCTAGGGTATGCACAATTAAAGATCTAGCGCTGATAAGGGCCCCCTTGACTGTGGCTACGTCAGGTTGGGGAGGGACAGTAGGGGCATTTGGCGTGAGATTAGGGATGATAGGTAGTTGAAGTCTGTGATGATAGTTGGTGGTTGTGTTAGGTCCGTTGATCTTAGAGGTTTTGGATTGGGCACAGCACTTAGTGGCAGTGGTAAAGCTGGAGCCAAGTTTCCTATTTCTATGGGAAGTGGAGCCAGGTGAAAACAAGGTTTTGAGAATGGTATTCATGTTTGGGTTATAGGTGCAGGTCGGGTGAGGCGATGCAATGTGGTACAGGGCACCTGGTCCTGTAAAAGAAATGTAGGTGTGAGTGTACAACTCTTTAAAGGCACTAAGGTAGTACTCGTGCTCAGAAGGATCAAGAGGCCAATATGGAGGATGATGCAGTACATATAGAAAGTATAACAAGGGGTCACCATAGGGATGGACGGACAAAAGTTTTTGTTAACGTGCTGACATAGTGAGTATAACGGTGGAGTAATGTTAAGCAACACCAGAAATAAATACCAATATGAGGTCGACTATGTTTAAATCACAGTATCCTGTATAAACATACTCAATATGCAGTAGTGATGTGAACTGTATGTGCTATTCAAAATGACAAACAGTGGCCGGGCTAACTAGGAGTAGCAGCCTGTGTTGTCAAGCGAAAACTATGAATGATGACCTACCTACGCCTAACACTGCGCAGCCTAACCTGCCCATGTCTAACGCTGTTAATGATGACCTGCCTGTGTCTAATGTTTCTAATTATGATTTAGCCAATATATATCATGATATGTCAGTTGTCAGTGCCCCCATTGTGCCTTTGAGTCAAAGTACACCATTGCATGTCCTGCTGCGCCCAAATTCACCAAATGCCATTCTGCCTTCACCCCATACTATGAAGGATGACCTGTCTATGCCTAACACTACGCAACCTGACCTGCCCATGCCTAACGTTGTTAATGATGACCTACCTATGCCTAATACCATGCCTAATGTTACCAATGATGACCTGCCTATGCCTAACTCTGTGATTACTGATCTGCCTGAATCAAATTTTGATAGTTCTGTATATAGTCCCTCCAATTATGCCCTACCCTTTGCTCCTCTTAAATGTGCCCTCATTAATGCCCACTCCCTCCCGGGACATGCTCTTGATGTCCATGATCTAATTTCAAGCTGCAATACTGACATGCTAATAATTACTGAAACATGGCTCTCAGAGGTCTCCGGCCCAGCCCTTGCCCTCACCATCCCACCGGGATACAATATCTTTAGGCAAGACCACCCTCTTCAAAAAGGTGGAGGAGCAGCTCTTATTGGCAAGAATATTGCTGTAAAAAAGATGGAAGGGGACCTTGGCCATAACTGTGAGTATCTTCCTCTTAAAGTTAAGGTTTCCCCTAACTGCACCATTGCACTCCATATTATTTATGGACCACCAGGGCCGGTCTCAGACTTTCAGGATGCCCTGATACATGCTCTGTCTGATAACCTGAAAAAAACCTCCCAATCTATTCTATTGGGAGATCTCAATCTCGGCTTCAATGACTTGAACGACACCCAAGCAACCTCCCATTGTAAAGCACTATCTACCTTAGGGTTCACTCATGCCGTCAGGGAACCCACCCATAATAAAGGTTGCACCCTTGATTAGGTTGCCTACCACAACTGTTCCCTCAGAGTCTTGAGCATCTCCCCTATCCCGTGGTCTGATCACCACTCCATTCATTTTTAACTTAATGCCTCTAGGAGCTCAGTTAAACAACAAACCCCCTTCCTTCAGCACAGGCTACAAGCTTCTGCCAACTCACGAAGGAAAAGCTCACACCGAATCTCCTAGTACCGGCCCTTCAGGCTCCCTTCTCCAGTGACCAAGAAATTCTTGCCAATGCGTTCAAAACCGTCATCACTTATGCAGTGATGCCATTGCCCCACTCACCTTGAGAAAAGCCAAGCGTTCCAAGCATTCTAACTCCTGGTTTTCCCAAGAACTGCTTGAGCTGCAGGCCAAGAAAAGGACAGCACACTCCCATTGGAAAACAAACCCAAATGACTCACCTAAGTTAGTTTTTAAGACTATCTCCAAAGAATATAAAACTGCCAGTATCAAAGCAAAAGCCTCCTCATTCAACTCATGGATAGCAAATGCTAATTCAGGAACGAAGGAAATGTTTGCCATCTTCAGGGAGTTGGAAACCCCTACCACCCCCCGCCATCACTCCACAAAGATGAAGACTGGTGTAACACTATCCAAACTGCTATGTGGGACAAACTCAACACGCTCCAGAATAAAATCTTAGCCAATCAACAGGCCCTTAGCCACCAAATATCTCAATCACAAAATAGCACTGCTGGTAATTCCCCCCCTTCGTGTTCAAGGACACGAGCGAACAAGAAGTTATCTCCCTCCTAAAATCAATCAAACCATCCTTCTGTAAAGGGAATGCATGCCCGGCTCAACTGATTAAAGATTGCGCCCTTCCCCTTGCCCCATTCCTCACAGCATTCATTAATGCCTCCTTCCAGTCAGGCCAAGTCCATACTGGCCTCAAGGAAGCACGGGTACGTTCTCTCCTCAGAAAGCCAACACTTGACCCAACGGTCCCAGGGAACTACAGACCCATTACAGCAGTCCCATTCCTTGGGACTAACAACTTGCCCGGCCTCCGGCAGTCAGGATTCTGCCTGGGGCACGCTACCGAAACTGCACTCCTAGATTTACAAAATCAAATGGACGATTTCAGAGATGCAGGAAAACCTGCCCCCCTTTTGCTCCTTGATTTGTCTGCAGCGTTCGATTTGGAGGATCATAATACACTATGTCACAATCTCTCCTCCGCTGCCAATTTCTCCCCTACGGCCATTGCTTGGATCACCTTGTTTCTCCAGACAAGAGTTATGAAAGTCTTCTCTGACTCAGCCTGTTCCCACCCAAGCTTCATAAAATGAGGAGTCCCACAGGGCGCCTGCATCTCACCCACCCTGTACAGCCTGTTTACCAAGCCTTTGTTCCACATCCTGGACGCTTTGGGCATCACATACACTAATTATGCTGATGATAGACAGGTCTTCATCCCTCTTACCGGTGACTATGAAGCCGATATGGCTACCGTCAAGTCCATATATTCCACCATCCAAACCTGGATGGCAGAAAACTGGTTATGCCTTAACAGTGTCAAAACCGAGCTTCTGCTAATTGGATCTCCTGCCACCCTCAAGAAACTGGACAAACAATACAGTTCTTTTACAATTGACAACTTGCCAATCCCTGTATCGCAAGTTGTAAAGACACTGGGGGGTCTACCTGGACTCTGACCTCTCTATGAACAGGCAGGTCAATGCCATTGCATCAACCTCAGCCTAGCACTCTAAATTGATGAACGCAGCTAGACCCTTTCTATCAGAACAGAACTGTCTCACCATCGCAAGAGCAATAATTGGATCTAGGCTGGACTATTGCAATGCCCTCTTTTTGGGGACGTCCACTAAAAACCTTACCAAACTGCAGATAGGTTCCTACCAGACCCACAAGAATGTCCTATACTAATAGGATATCTGTTCCTAAATCCCTAAAAGTGCGGGCAGGAGGATCTAGTAGCCCAGTTTTGGCAGCGACGCACTGGAACTCCTTATCCTCCCAGGTTAGAAATGTTGAGTCACACTTAGCCTTCAGGAAATTAATTAAAACCATGTTGTTTATCTAACTAATTACCTTCTTCACCACTGTTCCTATGAATACTGCATTCTCCAGTCTGACTATTTTTGTACCTTTCACTGTAACTGTAACATGCTCACTGTAACAAAGAGCCAAGTATGCCTATGTAACTAACTCAATATCATGTAACTAAGTAAATTTCATGCAACAGAGCCTCGATGCCCTTGGGCTGCTAGTGCGCTTTACAAATCCAAATAAGTAAATAAATAAACAATGGCAGTGGCTGTAGCATTAGGAACTGAAATGGGGGTGATTTCAACCAAACAGCTGATGTAGGGGTTAGATTTGTGGGCTGCAAGCCTTGGCATACTAACATTGTGTCAGGTATATGAACAAATACGCTGTTTGTGGGTGTCGGTTTCAGAAAATAAAGCGTAGAGTGAAAACTGCATTTGCAGGTGAGATTCAAAGCTGGTGCTGTGAGATTGCAAAAAAGGGGCATTCATGATAAATGCCTATTGCTCCGAGCAGAAAAGAGGAAGGTAGGAATATGTTACTTTATGGGGTGATGTAGCGAATGCTGCCCAAAGGTCGCTTGGAAAATTACACAAGATGGGTGCAAGAAGGGCTGGTAGATTTGTGAAGGCTCTGTCACGTGTTGAAGTTAGAAATGACACAGGAAAGGGGCTGGAGTTTGAAGGAGGTGATAAACGATATCATCAGATAGGTGGGTACAAATGTTCAGAATCTATATGTGATATAGGAGAAAGGCAAGGTTCTGGAGAAGGCTTTATAATGGGATGTCAGCTGGAAGGAGGGGCTTTAGGCATGGGGTTTTGCAAAGCGCATTATGGTCACACAAGTGGGAAAAGAGTGCTATATGAATAACCAAATACAATACAATACAATACAATACAATATAATACATGGCTTGTGGATCTGAGTTTTTCCAAATGTTTGGGGCTCTTTCTGGCTGGATTTGTGGCTGATCTTTGGCTTGCTGAAACTTGAAAACTGGGCTGAGATTTAACAGACTCTGATTTCTTGCAAGGACTTTGATTTTAGTTTCAGAATTTTGAAAGTGATCTGGGGCTTACCAGAAAGCATTTGCAAGCCTCGAGTGGGAAAGCTGGGATGTCTTGTTCTGCTCCGAGCACATTTCTACGTATAGTAGACCCCGTAATTTGAGGTGTGACTTTGCCAAAATGTACACTCACACTCTTTTGTCATTCATGTTTGCTTACATTCCTGTAGTAGCACCATGTATCATGAGGCGTGGCTTTGCCAGAATGTGTGCTAATACCTATTTTGTCATTCATGTTTGCTTACATACCTGAAGTAGCCCCCATACCATGATGCGTGGCTTTGCCAGAATGTGTGCTTATACCTATTCTGTTATGCATGTTTACTTACATACCTGAAGTAGCCCCCATACCATGAGGCAGGACTTCACTAGAGTGTGTTTCCAAGATACAACCCTATGTTTGTGACCCTTGGCATGGTCTCACACCTTATGGACTTTGCTGTTTACTTACTTTATTCATGCATTCATTGCTATTTACTGTCTTTGACTAATAACTCTCACAATTCCTGTCAAGTGGCATGGTAGCTTCAGGTCTATGCGCTATAAAAATGTATAAATAAATAAATAATACATACATCAAAGGCCTTGAAAGCTGCAGGGAGCCGTCTTTCAGATTATTTCTGTTGGCAGCTGACAGTGAGGAAGCATGATACTGTGTTGTGGTTGTGCAGAGACAGTGACTAAGATTCCATCTGGTGGCAGGTGGGGCAGCTGCCAATTGGAGCTCAGACTTCAGACAGGTCTGAAGTGCTGGATTCACCAAAGTCTCAAGTGAAGTAGAGTGAGTATTATTAGGGACAATATTAACTGGAATCTCTTTCAGGGATAATGTGGCCAGGTCGAACTGACCCAAAAGGCATAACTCCCTTTATTTCTAAAGTACCCAATGATGTAGGTCGTTGCCTGAATCAAAATTGGTTATTGGGGATGGTATGTGATTCAGAGAGTTCATTATATCTAATCTTATACTAACCTGACCTAAGCTAAAGGACAAGGAGTAAATGGGGATTGAAGCTGTTTTTTGGGGGAATTTGCCTTCATAGTCAAAGTGCAGATAAGGTATCTTCCAATCTCTTTCCTAACTCAATAACAAGCAGGGTTGGGCACAGCTAAGGCTGTGTTACACTCAATATCAATACATGTCAGTTTGGGTTGTTCCAGAACCTGAAAGAAATGTGTCATTGTGGAATTGCATGTTTTGTTTTTCCTTCTCTCCAACACCATGCACTGATGAAATTATGTGTTGCTTGTTCGTACATATCACCAATGCGAAAGTCTGAAATGTGTTTCTCTTGTTGCTACAAAGGTAAACAGTTTCACCTAAAATAGTAAGGCTATAAGCATCTCTGGTGGTTTATCTATTGTGTGGCCTGCTCAGTTTATGGTATAATGTTTTACTGGAATCTGGTATGTGCCTGCCACAGTACTAAGACTTCTGGTGTCGAGCCAAAGAGCACAGCTGTGATGAAAGGAAAGTGGCAGGGAATATATCTACGAAAACGCAGTGATCTCCTCATAATTTTCTGAAGTGTAAGCAATGCATGGTAATCTGGGCAGACCCGGGATCCAATTCATTGCACTTAGCAACACAAGCAACTGTTAATCATCTAAAAAGTCCTGGTTAATAAAAAGGTATTCATTTTATAAATCAAACAATAAAAAGTGACCTCCAAAAGGGTTATTAGTCAGTAAATAATGTATTCATGGTCATGACAGCATTTGTTGTGGAAAATCCTGCAGGTTTCATTTTGGTCACTTAATAATTGTATTGAGAGGCTAGTAGTTTTGTTTTTAAATATTTGGTACATAGAGATACATAGTCTACAAATGCTATTCATGGGAACATTAGGAATAAAAGTATATTGACACTAAAAGATGTGTTTTTAATAAAACTGCGAGAGTGGACAGAGCCTACAATGATTCCTTATTGGAATTCAGGAAGGACATACACTTCCTTAGCACTTAAGGGGTACACACATTGAGACCATACTTCGCCTCATTGAGCCCAACCACAGTGCCAGCTAAGACTTCAAGTTCAAAGCCATTCTCTTGCTGATCGAACTGTATCCAGCTGATTCGGCAAATTCACACATTTTAGCTGAATATACCTGCTTCATCTACTTTCAAGTTGCTTGTCAACAAATTCACGCAATGCCAACGTCATCCACCACCTGCAGTACCTTAATGTGATCAAGCTTAATGATGTAAATCAACTCAAATAGGCTAAGCCAGTAAATTATATAGCCAATTGCACCTTTCCAAGGCATTCCAAGGTACTCTGACCAGTTGTTCCAGCACCCTCTTCTTCCTCTCTGACTACCCAGCCATCTTCTCTGTCCTCCTCTGCCCATTCTTGGGCACCTGTAACACTTCTGCAGGGCATGTCTCATGTCTGTACTCCTCCACAGAAGTCTTGCAAAAATGGAAATCTCCTGGACGTCGCTACTCTTAACTCTGGCTCCACTGTCTAACACACCTCGGACATCTTCCGTCTCTTCAAAGAGCTTAATTTGGATGAACTCTGTGCCATGGAGACTTGGATCACAGCCAGTTCTGTCACAAGTTTTGACACTCCCCACCCTGATGGCTAGAAGATCCTCTCTGAACCCAGAACCAACCATCCTGGAGGGGGAGTAGCCCTGATCTTCCCAGAGTGGATCCCTGCTTCTGTCACTTCTACGCAGGCCTACTCCTCCTTTGAATGCCTGGTCTGCAGGCTCTCTATCTCTCCTGGCCTCTCTCTCACAGGCCACCTGGCCAGGTCACCCTCTTCCCCTCCGAGTGGGCTGGCCTCTCCTCCTACCTCCATGCTGCTACCTCTCAATTTCTCCTCGGCGACCTCAACTTGAATGCTTCTAGCCCCTGCTCACGGCTCTTTCACAACCTCTACAACTCTCTCTCTCTCTCTCTCTCTATAGTTCCCTCTGGCCCGACTCACTCTGTAGGGTACATACTGGATGTCAGACCTCCCTCTCGCCAACCCTCTTACCACTCCTTCTCTTGGACTAAACACTTTCTTCTCTCCTTACAACTGTTCCTCTCTGTCCCTAAGGGTAAGCACTGCCACCCACCTTCTCAGTCATCCAGCCCATGAAGCGTGTGTCAGTGGAGGCTTTTGCCGCTACTTTCTCTCCTCCTCATTCACCATGGGCTGACTCATTCTCTGACACAGCCCTTTCTAACCTTCATCTCTCAATTTTGAACACTCTGGATGTCGTTGCCCCTGTCATGAGGATGCCTTTGAAGCCTGCATCCAAGTGCAACTCTTGGTACGATTCTGACCTCATCACCATTAAGCGCAAGTGTAGGGTGGCTGAGAGGAAGTAGAGGGCATCGGGCTGACCCTCTGACAAACTGGCCTAACACCTGCTCTAATGACAGTACAGATTATCTCTCCTTTCTAAGAAGAGAGCCAACATCCAAGCCTGCGTCTCGGCGGCCTCTAAAAACTCGGCCACACTTTTCAAAATCTGCAAGGAGCTGGCCAATCCTGCTGCAGTCTCCACCTCTCCTGTTATATCCCAGGCCCTTTGCACAGCTCTGGCATCACATTTCACCACTAAAACTCAGGCCATCCTGTCCACTCTCTCCTCTTACTCTACCTCCTCTTCCTCTCCCTCACCGGCCGTACCTCCTTTTCCTTTCTCCTCCTTCTCCTTGTTCACTCTCGACAATGTTTCTAGACAAGTCTGATTAATGAAAATCTCATCAAAGCAGGTGCTCCCCTGCTCCTCCAGAACCCTCAACACTTTTGCTCCAGCCTTGGCCGATTTCTACAATCACTCTTTTGCCACTGGAACCTCCCCCTTAAGCAATACCTAGTGAACCCCCCTCCTTAAGACGCCCTCTGCCAATCCTTCCTCTCTGGCAAAAATCCCCATCACTCCATCACTCCTTTCCTGGGAATACTCCTTAAAAAGCTGTCCATCTCCCAGCTTAATCTCCATACTGAATCTGTTGGTTGTCTCCATGACCACCAGTCTGGCTTCAGAGCAGCCAGAAGCAAGGAAACCACTCTCCTGAACACCTGTGAAGACTTGCTCTCTGATCTAGAATCAAACTTTCATTATGTCCTCATTCTCCTTGATCGATCCCCTGCTTTCGACACAGTCAACTACACCATCCTACTCAATTGTCTGGGTATCTCTGGTCAGGCCCTAGCCTGGTTGACCTATTTTCTCTCAGATGAACTCTCCCCCGTTCCAACTTGGGTCTTTCCTCTCTTCTATCTCTCCCTGTACATGTGTGTCCCCCAGGGGTCTAACCTTTCTCCCTTGCTCTTTAACCACTACCTGGCACCTCTGGCCCACTGTATCTGTACCTTCTGTTCTACCTTTCAGTGTATAGATGACACCCAGCTCTCCTTCAGGCTCCTCTCAGCCTCTTCTGCTCCTTTTCTCATACCTGGCTGTCTGGCCTCAATTCAGGAATGGTGTGCCTCCGACAATCTCTGCCTTAATGCCAGTAAGACTGAGATCTTCCTCATTAAGACACCTGCTCCTGACTTTTCTATCCCACTCTGGCCGCCCACCCTGGGCCCTCTACCTGCACCTCCCTGTGAGGCTAAGAACCTTGGTGTCATCTTTGACTACACCCTCTCCTTCTCTCCTCACATCTCTGATGTCACTAAGAAGTCGCACTATTTGCAGCACCATCTCAAAGGTATTCTTCCTTTTCTCACTTTCCCCCACTGTCTCCAGAGCCCTGGTCCTCTCTAGGCTGGAATACTGCAACAACCTCTTTCTAAATCTGTCTGCCTCTACTCTTCGCCCTTTACAACTAATCCAGAACAGGACTGCAAGACTTGTCCTTGGCCTCAAGCCCAGGGATCGTACCTCTCCAGCCCTGAAATCTCTCCACTGGCTCCCTGTGGCTGCAAGGATCAAGTTCAAGACCCTCTGCATCGTCCACAAGGCTTTCTTGGGCCAGGGACCACACTACATCCAACTTTCTCTTCCTAAGCATCTTCTTCTCGAGCCTTCCGCTCATCCACCTCCAAGTCTCTGAGGGTCAGACGCTTCTCCAGGCAGAGAGTGGGGGGTAGATCTCTGTCCTCTGCTGGTGCCTCGCTCTGGAACAGCCTCCCTGCCATTCTCAACCTTGAGCAGGACCACCTAAGGTTCCGTAAGCAACTCAAGACCTTCCTTATAGCTTCTGCTTTCTCTCTCCCTTGCTGATGTTCCTGTCTGCTGCGCATAATAGCTACCTGGCCAACCACTGAACTTACGGGACCAGGCTCCTGCACGACCAGTTGCCCTTGCACTGCCTCTGGGCCACTCAACCACTTAGGGATTGTATCTGCAAACAAACCTTAAGTCCCCTGACTCTCTGCACATATGAGCCACCTCCCTGGCAGCACTTAACAGTTCCTTTGCACTTTCCCCTCTCCTCTCCACCACACCCCCCTTGGCAATTCCCTGTGACCCCCGCACCTGCGCGATCTGTATAACACAAGGCCCAGTAAGATTGTTGTTTTGTCCTCCTTCTGTCTTCCCTTCTTTGTCTTGTTGTGAATAGAAACACTTGTGTACAGGCGTGTTATAAATGACTTATATCATGTCATATTAATAATAGCTTGAAAGTAACCATTTGTAATAACACTGTCAAGATGAGGACACGACACAGCGATCTGGCTGTACCTTACCGGGCTCCTTCCGGTATCATGGCGAATTGCAGTACTGCAGGCAGCGGTCTAGTGTTGCAAGCAGCGACCAACCTTTCCATGGCCACGCCCCTCTATGCACGCAACGCTTATCACGAGACGGCGACGGCAGTTCAGTGCGTTGCTACTCTCCACAGAGTTCTGAGACGCTTTGTGAGTTCGAACACTAACTATTTACTATTGTTCTTCCCCATACTTAGCTCCTCTGTCCTGATAAGCACCTTAACCCTTGTTCTGGCTTTCGTCCCAATATGTTTTCCTAGCTTTCGGCAGAAGAATCCCTTCCTCACTTCCGAATCCCTCTGCCTGCACTTCCGGGCGGAGACGCCTCCTTTAACCACCAACGCTCACTGAGCGGGCAAAAGCTTCATCACCTCTCACGTGTTTATCTACTCCGACCCATGTTCGGAGCTGAGCCTTACTCACCATCTTATTCCGAGGGTAAGAATCCTCACGAATATCTTTAGGGAGTCAGTTCAACTCCCCCTTCTACCAGGTTCATATTTATCTGTTTTGTTCACAGTTTTCTTGTTAGTTCCTACTAACCTCCCGGGTCTAAAATCGGGGGACACTCCTTTCCTCACTCAATGCTTATCTCTGGCTAGTTTTGGGTAAGCCTCCATTTCTTCTTTCTTAAACTCCATTTCTCAGATTATAAATGTGTTGTGGGTAAATCTTAAATGTCCCCTTATATTATTATCCAGTTCCAGTAGTCCTTACTGATTGCACGAAGATCGTTTACTACATAGAGAAGTAACATCCTGATCATCTGGAACCTCCCCGGGGAGAAGCTATCTGGACGCCTCGAACCCCAGCAGCTCTTCTCGGCACAGGGTTTTTTCCCCTACGGGGGTTTTCCCTGGAGGGCTCACCCCTGGCCTGGACTTTTTTGTTCCGGCCAGTGGAGGGACTTCTAGGTATTGCCTCATTTTCGCCATAAAATCGCAGGGAAAGGACTCAGGTAGGTGTTTTCTGTGTACTTTCTGGCCGTGTTGGAATATCTATGTGATAATTGTTACAGTTAGCAACGCCTTGACGAAGAGAATTATTTCGACACGGCTTGGGCGTATTCAGGGAACACCTAGAGAAAGATGGATCAGCAAATCCAGCAGCTTATAGCTGCAGTACAGGCTTTAACTTCCGAAGTTCAGACCCTTAAACAGGAAAACGCTGCGCTGTTACAGAATCAGCAGCAGGCAGCCCAACAAGCTGCCCAGCAACAGGTTGCACAACAGCAGGCAGCTCAGCAGGCTACAAGTGGGAGGATCCCTCAGTGTTCAGAGGTTCCTCCCGGGGCTCTACCAGGTGGAATGTTTGATGGAAATCCTCATCGGGTAAAAGAGTTTCTTGATGCCTGTACTGTACAGTTCGCTTTCAAACATGCCTATTTTCAGAATGATAGGGACAGAGTTGGTTATATGATTTCTCAAATGTCAGGACCAGCCCTAGCTTGGGCCACCCCATTGGTAACGTCCAATAATCAAATTCTTGACTCCTATACGGCATTCCGTAACAGCATTCGAACCATGTTCGCTAGGCAGGAAATTAGGGTGGCCTCTCAGGAACATTTGCTAGACATTAAACAAGGGAACCAAGACATACTAAACTATGTCACCCGGTTTAAGCAGATGGCTAGCGAGACAACCTGGTCAGACGATGCTCAGGTGACAATTTTTCGTAGAGGTCTGTCAGAGGAGCTAAAAGATGAAGTGTCCAGAGTACCTCGCCCATCATCCTTGGCAGAATTAGTGGCATTGGTTATGCAGTTGGATTATAGAATCCGAGAACGGAACAATGAAAGACGAAGAGGCAAAGTCATGCGCCCGCTTCCTTCTCAGCCCTCATCGGTCACAAACAAATCGAGTTCCGATGAACCTATGCAATTAGGAACCGCTACCCCTCGAGGTCCTTTGTCTATAGAGGAGCGTACCCGGAGAAGAACCAATAACCTATGCATGTATTGTGGAGCACATACTCATGTGGTTCAAGATTGTCCCATCGCTCCCCCTAGAAAGTCGGGAAACGCCAGCGCCCGGCCGTAGGAGGAACCACGGTTCGGGAACCCTCTCTGGTTTTAGGTTCCTCACATAATTTGCAATGTTCACTTTGTCCCGATTCTTCTCTGACTTATATGTTGGTTCTAAGAGTAACTTTAAGAATCGGTGAAAATTTCCTTCCCGAGATCTCAGCATTGGTGGACAGTGGTGCCGCTGGCAATTTTATCGACGACCAATGGGCCAGACAAAGAAACATACCTCGTTCGGCTAAACCCGAGGCTATTCCTGTCGAAAGTGTGGACGGAAGTCCATTAATTTCCGGCCCGATTATGAGCCAGACGAATCCTTTGTCCATGTCAATATCCTCTCATCATGAAATCATAACTTTGGATATAATCCGTGCCGCCCACTATCCCATCATATTAGGGTTGCCTTGGTTAAGAAAACATAACCCTTTTATTAACTGGACGGCTGGATCCCTTTTCTTAGGGTCCGAATTTTGTGTGAGACACTGTATTGGAGATCCAGGGAAGAACAAAGAAGCTCCTAAATTGCCAGTTCTAGAGAGTCCAAGGACCAAGATTGTCAGCTACATTTCAGGTTTACCAAAGGACTACCAAAATTATGCTGACGTCTTTTCTACCTCAGAATATATGCAATTACCCCCTCATCGTCGCGATGATTGTGCCATTGAGTTGGTTCCAGCACAACCTCTCCCGTTTGGAAGAATGTATATTCTCTCTAACACCGAGAAAGAAGCACTACGAGAATACCTACACACTCATTTAAAGAACGGGTTAATTACTGAGTCTACATCCCCGGCGGCGGCATCATTATTCTTTATCCCAAAAAGAAACAGTTCAGAGCTCAGACCCTGTATTGACTACCGGGGCCTTAACAAGATCACCATTCCGGACAAATACCCTATGCCCCTGATTCCTGATATATTAGAAGCAGTCCAAGGAGCCAGGATATACACCAAACTTGATTTAAAAGGGGCTTATCATTTAATAAGAATTAGACAAGGGGACGAATGGAAGACCGCTTTCAGGACTCCATTTGGTCACTATCAATATCAGGTGATGCCCTTTGGTCTTTCGAATGCTCCAGCAGTCTTTCAGAGGTTCATGGACCATCTCTTCTCCGACCTTCTACTTCATTCTGTTATCGTCTATCTTGACGATATTTTGGTTTTCTCGGATAATCTTTCAGAACACAAATCTCAGGTCCAGGAAGTCCTTAGCAGACTGCACCGAAACCATTTACACTGCAAAATAGAGAAATGCATGTTCCATCAATCACAGGTGACTTATCTGGGGTACATTTTGTCGGCTCAAGGTATTTCAATGGACCCAGAGAAGGTTTCAGCTGTTAAGGATTGGCCAGTACCCACAAACTGTAAGGATATCCAGAGATTTGTGGGATTTTCTAATTTCTACAGATGATTTATTCCTAATTTCTCCTCTCTTACACAACCCATGACTAATTTATTAAAGAAGGGGGTTCAATTTGTCTGGACCAAATCTATTCAAGATTCTTTTGAGGAATTGAAGAATCGGTTTACCACCGCTCCTATTCTGAAGACTCCGAATCAAAAGCAGGGTTTCATCATCGAGACTGATGCCTCCCAACATGCTCTAGGAGCCGTCTTGCTACAACAAGACGATCAAGGCCAAGAACGACCCATCGCATATTTATCGAAAACATTATCCCCTTCCGAATGGAATTATACTGTCTTGGAAAAGGAACTGTTGGCTATCAAAAGAGCGTTCGAAGAATGGAGACATCTATTATTAGGGGCCGTCATTCCAGTGGAAGTTAGAACAGACCATCACAACCTGCGTATTTTACAATATGCTCAAACATGCAACAGCAGACAGGCTCGATGGGCTCACTTTTTCTCCCCTTTCCGGATCTCCTTCTCGTTTATTCCTGGGAAGTATAATTTGCAAGCGGATGCCTTGTCTAGAAAGGACCCTACTCCCTCGAGCCTCTTCCGTTCAGAACCCATTTTCTCTTGCTCCATGTTGAAGGTAAACAAACCCTTCGATTTTGTATCACGTCTGGAAGAACAATCTGGGCCGGCAATATTGAAGAAACTTTCCCTAGCCCACCAGAAGACGCTGACCAAAAAGGAGGGTTGTTATTTCCATGGTCTTCAGGTGTACGTACCAACCAAGATACTACGGAAGGAAGTATTGAAGTGGTGTCATGATTCCAAGACTTCGGGTCACCGAGGACGGATTACCACCCGAGAATTGATCTCCCGTTATATCTGTTGGCCAACGATAAGAAGGGATGTTCAACAGTATGTCGATTCTTGTCCTACGTGTCTTCAGACTAAGAGTCCCCGTCAACATCCGGCAGGGACTTTAGTAAAAATGCCATTACCCACAAGACCATGGCAAATCATCTCCACTGACTTTGTGGTCGATCTACCTCCCTCAGGAGGTCATTCGGCCATTATGGTAACCATTGATTCCTTTACTAAATTGGCACACTTCGAGCCACTTAAGGGACTTCCGTCCGCAGCTCAAATGGCCCGGAAGTTTATTGACAAAATCTTTTCCAGGCATGGATTACCGGAAGTCATCATCTCTGATCGAGGGTCACAATACACATCTAAATATTGGAAGCAGATTTGCAAAATTTTAGGTATTACACGAGCTTTAAGTTCGGGGTATCATCCCCAAACCAACGGCCAGACAGAAAGGCTCAACCAGACCTTGGAAGGTTATTTAAGAAACTATATCTCAGCTGCTCACGATAATTGGTCAGAGTTATTACCTCTAGCAGAATTTGCATATAATAATTCTTATCATTCCTCACTTAAGACTTCACCATTTTTTTGTTCATATGGATTCCATCCAACCGCATTTCCCAAAACCAAACACTCCGACGTCAAGTTTCCTGATGTTGAACAGCTGATGGGACAGATTCATGACGGACATCTCGCTGCCTCAAAAGCCCTATCGGAGTCTCAAGAAAGAGTGAAGAGGTTCGCTGATCGCCTCCGGACCCCATCTCCGGTTATCCAACCCGGTGACTGGGTTTGGTTGTCCTCTCGTTTTCTCCACAGACATCTTCGGCCTTCAAAGCTTTCACCGAGATTTCTGGGTCCATTTCGTGTTGAGGCAGCAAGGGGCCCAGTCGCTTTCAAATTAAAACTCCCAAGGACCTGGTCCAGAATTCATCCGGTGTTCCATGTCTCCCAATTAAAGCCAGATCTCCGAAGTACTTTTCATCCTAATATATCGGTACGTCCTCCCCCCTTATTAGGGTATTCAGGTTCGGAATATGAGGTATCAGGAATTTGTGACTCCAGATTTCATCATGGAAAATTACAGTATCTGGTGGATTGGAAAGGGTACTCCCCTTCAGACCGAACTTGGGAATCTGAAAAAGCAGTTCATGTCCCCAAACTTGTACGTCTGTTTCATTCAAAACATCCTAACAAACCAGGGGGCGGTACCTTTAGGAGGGGGCATACTGTAATAAACACTGTCAAGATGAGGACACGACACAGCGATCTGGCTGTACCTTACCGGGCTCCTTCCGGTATCATGGCGAATTGCAGTACTGCAGGCAGCGGTCTAGTGTTGCAAGCAGCGACCAACCTTTCCATGGCCACGCCCCTCTACGCACGCAACGCTTATCACGAGACGGCGACGGCAGTTCAGTGCGTTGCTACTCTCCACAGAGTTCTGAGACGCTTCGTGAGTTCGAACACTAACTATTTACTATTGTTCTTCCCCATACTTAGCTCCTCTGTCCTGATAAGCACCTTAACCCTTGTTCTGGCTTTCGTCCCAATATGTTTTCCTAGCTTTCGGCAGAAGAATCCCTTCCTCACTTCCGAATCCCTCTGCCTGCACTTCCGGGCGGAGACGCCTCCTTTAACCACCAACGCTCACTGAGCGGGCAAAAGCTTCATCACCTCTCACGTGTTTATCTACTCCGACCCATGTTCGGAGCTGAGCCTTACTCACCATCTTAATCCGAGGGTAAGAATCCTCACGAATATCTTTAGGGAGTCAGTTCAACTCCCCCTTCTACCAGGTTCATATTTATCTGTTTTGTTCACAGTTTTCTTGTTAGTTCCTACTAACCTCCCGGGTCTAAAATCGGGGGACACTCCTTTCCTCACTCAATGCTTATCTCTGGCTAGTTTTGGGTAAGCCTCCATTTCTTCTTTCTTAAACTCCATTTCTCAGATTATAGATGTGTTGTGGGTAAATCTTAAATGTCCCCTTATATTATTATCCAGTTCCAGTAGTCCTTACTGATTGCACGAAGATCGTTTACTACATAGAGAAGTAACATCCTGATCATCTGGAACCTCCCCGGGGAGAAGCTATCTGGACGCCTCGAACCCCAGCAGCTCTTCTCGGCACAGGGTTTTTTCCCCTACGGGGGTTTTCCCTGGAGGGCTCACCCCTGGCCTGGACTTTTTCGTTCCGGCCAGTGGAGGGACTTCTAGGTATTGCCTCATTTTCGCCATAAAATCGCAGGGAAAGGACTCAGGTAGGTGTTTTCTGTGTACTTTCTGGCCGTGTTGGAATATCTATGTGATAATTGTTACACCATTTATGTTTTACCATTTTATTAATGTGTGCCTACAATTTTCCTTCATGCCGTATACTTCCAAGAGTGTACAATATGTATTATATATATGGACCTACCCGGTATTATCTATGTGCTCTTCTTTACAGAGGTGAGTTTTTAGAATTTTGGTTGTTATATGTGTTTGGGTAAACAACATAGAATTAAAAGAACCTTGCTTAGACATTCCTTTTAATGTATTATTTACTGAACAATTGTTGACTCCTTCTGCTGACTCACATCTCTGAAGAAGAAGTCCTGCTCTCAATCCATGCTACAATTATAAAGGCGACGGAGGGATCCTATTTAACGTCTACCTGTTTTTCCTTTATGTATGACTGAAATACCTCTGAGCCATTTTGTGGTTCACATTAGGGCACAGTATGCGGAAGTCTAAGCTTTCCCTTGTACTTCTTCTGGGCAGAATAGGATGTTATCTCACTCCTGTCCAGAGGGAGGTATCTCTTGATCATTCAGTTTCAGATTTTATTCAGCTTTAATGTGACCTTCTAGATCACAATTTGGTGAACCTCTGCTTAGAGTTGGAATTATACAGCAACATATTCTAGGAACTTGCATAGTGTGCTCAATTACTTGTTAAATAACCATGGGGACAGAGCCGAGGTAAGAACCTACCAGAATGGGCCTTATTATGACCCTGGCAGCCGCAGTATGAATGGTGCCAGTAAGGTACCGGCACGGTTCATTCTGGGCCACCACATTACGAGTTTGCTTGCGGTTGGCGGTATGCATGTCTGGTCCTGCCAGATGTGCATACCGGCACCCGCGAGCAGACCAGGATGCTAACAATGGACCCGTCATTAACAGGTCCTTTGTTAGCATCCTCCCCATTCCCATTTAGCCCTATGGGGACTCAAATGGGAATGGGGTAGTAACGAGTCCGGGTCCCGAAAATGGGAATTACCGGTCCTGCAAAAGTCAGAATGGCCCGGTAATTCCCTTTTTTCGGGACCTGGACACAAGTTTGGAAGTAGCCATGCCGGTAATGACGGCATGGCTACCTCCAAACTGAAATGAGGCCCAATGAGTGGTGGGGCAATCCAGTGACTTGGCCATCACGAACAATGATGACCAGACTGTTGCCTACCGTTTGAGATCCATTGTGGTGCAGGATGGCATTGGGCAAGTGTGCATGCATAGACCCTAATGGAGCACTTTATTACTGTTTAATGCCCGATAATTTGTCTCCTCTAGAACTGTTCAAAATACTCCAAACCAGGCTTCCAAATCTGGACACAGTATCTCAAACTTGACTAGCAGCACTGGAGACAAAGAGTCAGATGAGGTCTCCAGGACTGAACTCAGTTCTTCAGGTTTACCAGCTGTTTGATCGTATGACTGGTCATTCATTAACCAAAGAAACTCGCTTTAAAACGATGACGTGTCGAAACTGTTACATAATAGAACATTGCAGGAGAAAACATAATATCATAAATTCAATCAGGCCACTAGAGATAGATCACCAATGGTAAATAATGACTCTATGCCCCACCCCCCAACTATCCAAACATGCTGCTATAAATCAAAATATGCATTCATTCACTATCTTCCAAACAACCTCAGAGCCCACACTTCTACTGTGTTCCGATTGTGAGGGTGTTTCACGAAGATTTCCTGAGCAAAATTTGAATTACAAATGCATGAGATCTTCATGAATTGTACATTAATCCCATGAGATGTATGAACTCAATGATTGAACACACTGGTTGAATTAAGCCCATTGCAAAACCTGTGTGGGTCGGAACCTTGCCATTATTATCACCCATCTCAAGAATAATTTAATATTCTTTCGTTTCCGTTTACATAATCATGTTTCATGTAGATACTAGTGGTTACAGCAAACATTGTGACAACAAAAGAACAAATGAGCTCACATTTCCTCATATTTCAACAATTCTCATCACATAGAGCACAGAGCAATGTGCACATGTCTGGGTGTTTTACAATTTGATGACATGTTTGGAGTAGGAAGGAACAAGAAAGCGAGATTGAGTAGGTCTGTGAATACATAGGGATTTTACAAGGCCAATATAATTGAACAAATAAGGGGGAGAGGAAAAGCTGCTACAACTAGCCTATCAGACTGAGGGGAGAGTGAGGGAGGGGAGTGAGAGGACAACGAGGTAAAGCCAGTGGGATTTTGTTCACAGGGAGCAGTGGTGGGTAAAATCGGAACCGGTAAGTGCAGAATTGGGAACAGAAAGTGTAGTGGTATAGCCAACAAGGTTCTGCCTGCAGCGTATCAGCGTTAGAGTAAATGCACCCCATTGTAGGTTACCCTTACCTGAGTGATCCCCGAAGCCCATAAGACCTTACTGGCATTGAAGATAAGGGTCTGTCCTTCAGGGGCGCTGGAGTCGTACTTGCCAACTATCACGTGCTTGAGGGAGCCCTCTGCGTTTTTTTGAAAATTGATAATGTCGTATTGAGCAGGAACTTCACCATTTTGATTGAAAAATACTTCACCACCACCATTCTTTCTAAACCGAACATTCTTCAGATAATATAGGAGCTAGAAAAAAAAATGGACAAATACAGTTTGGAACACACCTTGCCAATAGCAAGCTACTTTCAATTATTACTTTACAGAAAATGAAGAACTGATTACACCAATTTTAGTCACTCACAATGGGGTACACACTAGCTAGCCTGCAATGTTTAAAATGCTAACTTCTCTATGCCATCTTGTTTTTCCATCACTTACTTTTATGAAGTGAGTCAGCACCTACAGGCAACTCCTTGCATTACACTACCGATAGAAACACAACAACATTAGCAAAATCAGCAGTTCTGGCTTTTCTAAAAGGAACTGTGTCAGAACTGTTTCAGACACTGATTTTTCCTATCAGCTCAGGGAGCTTTGGTGCAAAGAGACAGGTCCTGATTCTAAGCAAAATCCACCCCCAATGTGCCCTGGGTGTGGGTAGGAAGCAAAGTTTGCCTCTGCTATTGGAACACTCCTTCTTCACCTCAATGGACAGGAATATCAACTCTTCTAAAAGAGGTCCAAGTTAACTCTTCCTTATGTCCTAGACGGTCCAAGAGTGAATGAAAAACGAAGTTGGACACTCCATTTTATTTTAGACGAAGGACCACAGGAGATTGTGGAAATCAAGCATACCTAGATTGCCTTTTAGTGCAGGAATTGGAGGGGACAGGAAAGAAAGGCAAGCCAGCCGAAAGACAAATAGAGGAACCCTTATCCCAACTTATCTGTGTTTCCTGGTTGTCCTAACACACCCCTTCTCAGCCTGCAACTTTAAATGATCTGTGTTGAGCAGCCCCCTTGTGTGATGCAGTCTTTTGTTATGTTATGTTAACAGAACTTATTAAGCGCAAATACCCCCAAAGGCATCATGGCACTGGTGGCATGAAAGGAGATTTTAATGATATGTCAGATTCTAGAATATTGTCGTTTTCAGTACCCGGTGCAAGACAAGATAGTCAGCAGTCCCCAGTAGAGCAAGGGGAAGGTCATTCCAAGCTTTAGCGGCTGCCACGGAGAAGGCTTGCTCCCCTGATCGAGATAGCCTGAACCGGGGAACCACTACAAGAGCTGCCTGGGATCGGAGAGAGTGAGTGGGCACATAGTGCAAGAATTTAGCTTGCAGATATTCTGCCCCGAGGCCATGAAAAGCCGGATGTAAAATGCACATGGCCTTAACAATGGAGACATATGGGCTCTGAAAAGGGGGGCGAAGAATAAATCTGGCCGCAGCATTCTGGAGTAGTTCTAGCCGCTTGATAAAATAGCAAGGCTGTGCCAGATAGAGCGAATTGTAATTGTCCAGTACACTCAAAACCAAAGCTGCGACCACCTGGGCCTCACATGCTATGCGAAAGAATGGGAAGACCTTCCGGAGTATGAAGAGCACTTAGCTATTTGATGCCCTGCTCTCCTTTTTGTCTCGTTGGGAGATCCCAGGCCTGACAAGAGGGTGTTACTTTCCCTTCTACAGAGTCAAGTGATACCCTTTTGTCTAATTCACAGGAATGCAAAGAGGCAGGATCATGGAATCCACACAGACTCCGAGGGATTTCTGAGCTCACAGGATTGAAACTGGTATGCTATAAATCAGATGTGGCTTTACTAATGATGTGAACCTTCAGCCACCAGACCCTAGCTCATGTATGGCGTATGATTATAGAGTAAACTGTCACCTGGATAACGGTTCATGATAATTATGTAGGTTTAGAACAGATGTGCGTATCTTCCCTACACCCCCTGTGTTGCAGTGACATTGCTGTCCCATCCGCAGTCAAATTGGGCCCTGCAACCTTTCAGCCTGCTCTGTGCCACTGGAGAGCGGGTGCCACAGATCACGAGACTCATTCAGCAGGGCACACATGTTATCATGTATTTGGCATGGAGTTTGGCTAAAGGGAGGATCTGGTTAGCAGACCACCCTTTTTGAGCTAGAACTACCTGAATCATTTTATTAGTTATTAAACAACATAACAATCAGGGCTTCTACTGTAATGCTCACCTGATTCTCACAGAGGCGCCGGTCTTGACTGGGCGACTACCGTATCTTCAAAGGTGATGTGTAGCACCCGGTTGGCTCTTTGGGCTGGACCTCTGTGCACTGTATGCCTGACGTGTAGAGTAAGATGTCTGCAGATAGAAAATATGGGGTTAATGAACTGGGGTTATTGGGGTGTCCCTATCTCTTTCCTCTTCTCCTCTCCTGTAGACCCCCAAAGGTTAACGCTCTCACCTTAGGTAAGTGAATGCCGAGCTCTCCATCTGCCTCGGGGCAGGGTGCTGTAACCAGTTTCTTCACTGGATAGGTAGCGCAGGCCTCTTGACTTCAGAGGACTGCTGTCCGTCGTTTACTGCACCAACGGTAAGTTTCGAGTCGTTCAAATGTCTTTAAAGTCTTTAGTAATGATGTCTCTTGTTTTGCAAGGTTCCGGCGATGGCGGATGACGGGCTGAAGTGAGTTGAAGATGGAGCCCGTGTGATGAATAGAAGCGCCTGGAAGCACGTAAGTAAGCGCTTGTTGCCTGCTTCACGATGCGCTCTAACTGTCTTTTTATTTTGCAGGTACGAGTTCGGAGCGGCTGCAGGGTGCCGGAATACCCACTGGATTAGATGTGGAAAGGAGTAATGGCACGTGAGTATTAAAGTTCCCCAATGTCTTTAAACGCACCTTGTTTTGTCTTTCAGATGCGGGATGCAGCGCCGAAGGCCTCCGGAGCGCACGAAGAGTAGCTTTTTGTCTTTCAGATGCCGGAATGCAGTGTGAAGACCTCCGGAGCGCACCAAGAGTAGGTAAGCTTTTGCCTTTCAGATGCCGGAATGCTAATCTGTTCTTTCTTGTCTTTATAGGTGTTGCTGAAGACTGGATTCAGGATGGTAAGCCTTTGCCTTTCAGATGCCGGAATGCTAACCTGTTCTTTCTTGTCTTTATAGGTGTTGCTGAAGACTGGATTCAGGATGGTAAGCCTTTTTCCTTAGGCCCAGGACCGGATGCAGAAGACACGATGAGCGTTCTGCTGCAGAGGTTGCAGAATAACGCAAAGCAAGATTCATCCACCGGGTGTGGTTTAAATAGCCTCCTGTAGTGCTTAGGTATCTCCTTCCACAGCCACGCCTAAGTAAGAAAAGAGTTCCTGGTAAGAAAAGAGTTCCTGCCTTCCAGAAGAGTTCCAGTGTTCTGAATCTAGGGAGTGGCTCCAGCCCCACCCAACAGGAAAAGTAGTTCCAAACAGAAGAGGATCAGAGGCTCAACTGGCAGGCAAGTAAGCAGCATGGTCTGCTGAAGGTAAGTCCACCCAAGCATTATGAGCCCGGCGCTTCCAGCGCTGGGACTGGGCATATTTATGAGCCTGGTGCCACTGGCGCCAGGACTGGGTCCAAAACGTCCCAATTGGGACTGGTTGGCACTCGGAACCTGGGTTATGGATCTGCTTCCAAGGGAGTTGGGAAAACCCTGACCTTTTGGAAGCAGAGATCATGACAGTACCCCCCCTCAAGGCCCCTCCCAAACCGGGCTTCTCCGGGGGTTTTGGCTTGTCAGGAAATGTTCGGTGAAATCTTTTGATTAGGCGAGGAGTGTGGACATATTCAGCAGGTTCCCAGGATCTCTCTTGGGGGCCGTAGCCTTTCCAGTCAATTAGGTAGAATAGTTTAGATTTGGAGATCTTGGAGTCCAGAATGCTTTTGACTTCAAACTCGAGTTCTCCATCCACTAGAATAGGTTTTGGAGATTTGGTTAGTCGGGTTTGAGGTTGCAGCATGCAGCGTAAATACTGTTCCAGAGTTTGATTGGTCCTCTTGGTTTGTCCGTCGGTCTGAGGGTGGTGACTGGTCGATAGTCTCACATCAATTTGAGCCGACCGACAGCAACTTCGGCAAAAATGAGAAATAAATTGACTACCTCGATCCGAAATTAGAACCGAAGGAAAACCGTGCAGTCGGACGATGTTTTCGAGAAATTCTCAGGCCAGAGTTGCTGCTGTTGGCAAGCCTTTGAGCGGAATGAAATGCGCCATCTTGGAGAATAAGTCCACGATTACTAGAATCGTATTGTATCCGGAGCATGGAGGTAGATCGGTGATGAAGTCCATAGAAAGCGTATGCCAAGGGCGAGGTGGGATGTCAATAGGGCGTAAGAGGCCTGCTGGTCTTTCCTTTTGACTCTTGTTTTGGGCGCATACTCCACAGGACATTATAAAGTCTCTGATATCTTTTTTCCAAGACGGCCACCAGAAGTAGCGCTTGATCTTTTCTGAGGTCTTGGCTATACCGGGATGACCTTCCATTAAAGAGTCGTGATAACAAGAGATTACTTTTTTCTGTAAATCTGTGCTGGGTAGGTATAATCGTTCTTGGAAATACAATAAGTTGTCCTTTACTGCAAAGTCCTTTCCCTGCAGATGCCAATTCTGTATGTCTGCTGGAGTTACAAGTTGCCTGGCTTTATCCTTAACTTCCTCTATGGATTCTGTGGCGATTACACCCAGAATTCTTTGTTCGGGAATGATTGGTACAGGTTTAGGGTTGACCAAGTGTTCTTCCACTCCCATCCGAGAAAGGGCATCGGCTTTACCGTTCTTTGTACCAGGTCGATAGGTAATTATGAAGTCAAACTCGGCAAAGAATAATGCCCAACGGAGTTGTCTAGAGGATTGGGCTTTTGCAGTCTTCAAATATTGCAGGTTTCGGTGATCCGTAATCACAGTAACGGTGTGTCGGGCCCCCAGCAGATAATGCCGCCAAGCCTTAAAGGCAGACTTGATAGCCAGAAGTTCCTTGTCAGTAATCGTGTAATTGATTTCAGGAGGCGAGAATTTGCGGGACCAAAATGCCACGGGATGCAACTGATTGGTTACCGGGTCTTTTTGTGATAGAACTGCCCCCATGGCAAGGCTTGAAGCATCAGTTTCCACGATGTAGGGGAGTTCGGGGCGAGGGTGTTTTAAGATTGGTGCAGAGATAAATTTAGTCTTCAAATCCTGGAAAGCTTGTTCCGCCTCGGTAGACCATTCAAAACGTTTGTTTTTCTTTAACAAGGCAGTGATGGGCTGGACTATTCGAGAGAATTCGGGGATAAACCTGCGGTAAAAGTTAGCGAAGCCTAACATGCTTTGCACACCTTTTACGGAGGATGGTGATGGCCATTTGAGAACTGCATCGACCTTCTTTGAATCCATACGCACTCCGCCAGGTGATAATATGAATCCCAAGAATTCAACTTCAGTCACGTTGAAAACACATTTTTCCAACTTAGCGAAAAGTTTGTGTTGACGCAATCTTTCGAGGACCATTTTCACGTGTTTCCGATGTTCAGATTCCGATGAAGAATAAACGAGGATGTCGTCAATGTAAACAACAACACATACATCTATGAGCTCTCTGAGGACATCGTTCATAAAATATTGAAAGGCGGCCGGGGCATTGCAAAGTCCGAAGGGCATGACCTGATATTCAAATAGCCCATACTTGGTGCGGAAGGCCGTCTTCCATTCATCGCCCTCTTTTACTCGTACCAAGTGGTAAGCTCCTCTAAGATCCAGCTTTGTATATATGCATGCTTTTCTGACTTGGTCCAGGAGTTCAGGGATCAAAGGTAACGGATATCTATTCTTAACGGTGATCTGGTTCAGGGAGCGATAATCGATACAAGTTCTAAGGTCTCCTTCCTTTTTCGGAACGAAGAACAAAGCTGAAGAAGCAGGGGACTTGGAAGGACGAATAAACCCATTTGCCAGGTATTGATCCAGGTATTGTCGAAGGTGAAGGTTCTCAGGCTCGGTGAGGGCATAAATTCTACTACAAGGAGGAGTAGATCCAGGTATCAGGTCTATCTGGCAGTCATAAGACCTATGAGGAGGTAGAGAGTTAGCCTGATCCTTCCGGAAAACATCTTGGTATTCTAGGTATTCGGGAGGTAACTGGGGAGTCTCTGAAGAAATTGCGGCCAGTGCAACACCAGGTGGAGGGTGACAAGTAGAGACACATTCTGGAAACTGGACCGTTCTTGCTCGCCAATCGATCAGAGGATTGTGTTTCTCTAACCAAGGTATTCCTAGAATAATCTGAAACTGAGGGGCCTTGATCACATCGAACACGATCTTCTCATGGTGTCCATCTTGACTTACTAGCGTCACCTCTTGAGTGGTATGCGTTACTGGCCCGGAGGCTATCTCCGTACCATCCACCGTAGTAATGACGTCCTTTACAGCCTTGGGACAAAGAGTTAGATTCATCCTCAAAACCATTTCATGATCCACATAATTGCCGATGGCACCGCTGTCGACGTAAGCTTCAATTGCATGTAATCGATCCGGATTATCAGGGCTAATGAGGACCATAGGTATCACGAAATGCGAGGTCACGGAACTGGTTTTCACGCTCGGCAAGAGGACCTCTATTCTTGTCGGGCGAGGTCGTTTCCCTGCTCAGAGTTTGTAACTTTGGTAACTGCAGCTCCTACTGCCTTCTTGGCAGGTTTCACCGGACAGTCTCGAAGAAAGTGCCCTGAGTTTCCGCAATATAGGCATAATTGCAACTGTTTCCTCCTTTCCCGCTCCCTTTGTGTTAGAGGACCTTTCAGACCCCCTATTTGCATGGGTTCCCCGGAGTCTACTCCTTTGGAAGGAGTTGGCGGTTTGGAAAATACTCGAGCATCACACTTGGAACGATCGGCCTTCCTGTTCTGCAGCCTGTGATCTATTTGAACGACCAAGTCTATATAATCCGAACAGTCTTGTGGGGGATTCACTACTTGGGCTAAAACGTCTTTGAGCTCTCCACGTAGACCTCTATAAAACAGCGTAATCCTTTTGTCCTCAGGCCATTGAGTTTCCACTATTAGTCTATTGAAAGATGCAATATAAGCCAAAAGGTCTTGATTACCCTGTCGCAACGAAAGAAGCTCATTGTCCAAGGCCTGCCCCTGTGAATGTCTTGCGAACAGTTTTTCCATACTAAGCTGAAAGGCTTGAAAATCATGGAGAACCGGATCATCTTGATTAACTAGAGGGATCGACCAGTCTGCCGCATTGCCACTAAGGTACGAAAGTACAAAAGCTACTTTTGCTTGATCAGTTGGAAAGGCTGCTGGCCGGCATAAGAAGTGCAACCGGCACTGATTGATAAATACTGCAAACCTCTTTGGGTCACCAGAAAATCGTTCGGGCGGAGCCAGAGGTACATTCCCAGGTAGGTTGATCTGCACTGGATTTATAGAGGATGTTGAAGGAAGATTTGCCCCTGATGCGGGTAACGGGGTCTGTCCGGCTTGTGACTGTAGCACTTGTCTAGCAAGATTGTCTGTTCTCTCCTTGGAAATAATTAGTTCCCTTCTTAGAGCATTTGTTTCCTGACGAGCTGCATGCACTTCTGCCCTTAGTTCCCCAAGTAACCGGGCTAGGGGGTCAGTATCCGAGGTTTCCATAGCGCCTGGGCGAGAGTTTTGCGGTAGGCTTTGCGTTCTGTAACGCTCACCTGATTCTCACAGAGGCGCCGGTCTTGACTGGGCGACTACCGTATCTTCAAAGGTGATGTGTAGCACCCGGTTGGCTCTTTGGGCTGGACCTCTGTGCACTGTATGCCTGACGTGTAGAGTAAGATGTCTGCAGATAGAAAATATGGGGTTAATGAACTGGGGTTATTGGGGTGTCCCTATCTCTTTCCTCTTCTCCTCTCCTGTAGACCCCCAAAGGTTAACGCTCTCACCTTAGGTAAGTGAATGCCGAGCTCTCCATCTGCCTCGGGGCAGGGTGCTGTAACCAGTTTCTTCACTGGATAGGTGGCGCAGACCTCTTGACTTCAGAGGACTGCTGTCCGTCGTTTACTGCACCAACGGTAAGTTTCGAGTCGTTCAAATGTCTTTAAAGTCTTTAGTAATGATGTCTCTTGTTTTGCAGGGTTCCGGCGATGGCGGATGACGGGCTGAAGTGAGTTGAAGATGGAGCCCGTGTGATGAATAGAAGCGCCTGGAAGCACGTAAGTAAGCGCTTGTTGCCTGCTTCACGATGCGCTCTAACTGTCTTTTTATTTTGCAGGTACGAGTTCGGAGCGGCTGCAGGGTGCCGGAATACCCACTGGATTAGATGTGGAAAGGAGTAATGGCACGTGAGTATTAAAGTTCCCCAATGTCTTTAAACGCACCTTGTTTTGTCTTTCAGATGCGGGATGCAGCGCCGAAGGCCTCCGGAGCGTGCGAAGAGTTGGTAAGCTTTTGTCTTTCAGATGCCGGAATGCAGTGTGAAGACCTCCGGAGCACACGAATCCGGAGCACACGAAGAGTAGGTAAGCTTTTGCCTTTCAGATGCCGGAATGCTAACCTGTTCTTTCTTGTCTTTATAGGTGTTGCTGAAGACTGGATTCAGGATGGTAAGCCTTTGCCTTTCAGATGCCGGAATGCTAACCTGTTCTTTCTTGTCTTTATAGGTGTTGCTGAAGACTGGATTCAGGATGGTAAGCCTTTTTCCTTAGGCCCAGGACCGGATGCAGAAGACACGATGAGCGTTCTGCTGTAGAGGTTGCAGAATAACGCAAAGCAAGATTCATCCACCGGGTGTGGTTTAAATAGCCTCCTGTAGTGCTTAGGTATCTCCTTCCACAGCCACGCCTAAGTAAGAAAAGAGTTCCTGGTAAGAAAAGAGTTCCTGCCTTCCAGAAGAGTTCCAGTGTTCTGAATCTAGGGAGTGGCTCCAGCCCCACCCAACAGGAAAAGTAGTTCCAAACAGAAGAGGATCAGAGGCTCAACTGGCAGGCAAGTAAGCAGCATGGTCTGCTGAAGGTAAGTCCACCCAAGCATTATGAGCCCGGCGCTTCCAGCGCTGGGACTGGGCATATTTATGAGCCTGGTGCCACTGGCGCCAGGACTGGGTCCAAAAGGTCCCAATTGGGACTGGTTGGCACTCGGAACCTGGGTTATGGATCTGCTTCCAAGGGAGTTGGAAAAACCCTGACCTTTTGGAAGCAGAGATCATGACATCTACTCTCTTGACATATGTGTATACTTGCCTCTGCGCGACCCTTCCTTTGTGTATGATGCTGAGTGCCTTTGTGTATGATTCGTGTGTGCCCAATGCCTCTGACTTGTACCTGCTTGAATAATAGTGTTAGTGTTAGTGTGCATGTGTGTGTCCTGTACTTTTTGGTGTCTCTGTACAGGTCATCCCCTTGTGTGAGTGAGCCTGCCAGTGTGTTTGCCTCTACTTCCTCTACCTGCCCGCATGTGAGGAAGGGGATTGAATACTTGCAGCATTTTTAGGATGTACTTGGCATAAGCGCATCCTGTCCTGAATGGGGAATGTAAGGGAGCTTGGTGGGGGGGGGGCGGGTGTTGTTGTCCAAGACCCTTTGTGAATGAGGCGCTGGTGAGTCCAACCCATGCAAATTAGTACCAAAGTCAGGGCTATTTTACTTTTTGAGACCAAGTGAAAAACTATGCTTTAGGAATTTCTGTGGACATTTATTCTGTGATGTTATCTGAGTATGGAGTTGCATAGGTTGGTGACTGCGACAAAGGTTACTCCTTCCGGTTAAGGTACCTTGCTGTTGGGAACCCTGCCACTTACTTAAATAACCATGACAGGATAACTTCAAAAGGCTGTAGAAGGCAAGATGCATGAGAAAGCGGTGGGTGTGAATGTGCACAGTATGGGGGGTTAGCAATAGAAAATAGAGAGTTGTGCTTCTAGAACTAGAAAGCCCAGTAAACACTGTAATGCGATATCTCAATAAGTCAATGCATCTGCACGCCGCATGCAGGCTGAATGCTCGAATGTGGGTAGGAATGACTGAGCCTTTTAGTCTTCTGATGTTGAAACACTAATTACTATGGAAGTGACCAATTGTGAACATCGATATCAACCCTGTACCAGTCTAGGACTGGGCCACAGTCATTCCCACGTCAGGCTTTCCTGGGTCTGCTTTCAACGTTTAGAGAATGTAAGATGTCTATCAGAATATTGGGAATTCATGCAGGCACGTACCTCTAAAGGCTGATACAGCGGGGACAGATTAGCAACATTTTGATATCCTTCTGAGTTGGGCGACATGTGGTAGGAAGGAACATTTGCAATAGAGAGTGTTTTTGGCTGCCACACAATTAACTTGGAAAGGCCAATGGGGGTAGAGAAGAGTCAGAAACATGTCAAGTATGCATGATGGAGGTCTTCATCGTTCTGATGCTCCTTACATCATCACTATTGAGGTTTATGAAGAAACTTTCAAAACAAGTTAGTGGCAGGAATTTACTTGCTCACAGACCTGGCAGACGGTGACGCAGGCAGTCACATGCCAAGCATGTAAGAATCAGACATGCATACCTCTGACATCGCTTAAATTGTTACTATTTAACATTTGGATGTGCAATATTGCCATGGTAAGGTTGGATGGCTGTTCTGTACCTTGAACACAAAATAAAACATAACTCACTTCAGGAAGTTTAAAGGATTACGTTTTTACCAGCTGGAAACTAAGTGTTAATTTCCCTTTCTATAAATGTAGACGAGCACTTTCTTTGACTTTACTGTTTACAAAAACTGAAAGTGACAGGCACTTAACCTGAATTTAACACCTGCATTACCTGAAAATTAAGCGACTTGTGTTTCGGCCAATCCGACTCCTCTAAAACACATATGCATAAGTATTGTTGGGGATTTATTTTCTGTGTACTGTTTTCCTGCACCGACTTCTATGGTGGCCCCCAGATTATCTCTTTTTATCTGGATCTAGGATGATTTGAAGTGAGAGTGGGGCCTTTTTGCCTCACTTGCTTCATTTAGTTTAGGGTGCACTGGTAAGTCCCTATATCTATCTATGGGTCAAGTGAATGTGTCTCCTTTACTCTTTCATCTTTGTTTTTACAATCAATAAAACAGCTTTATTTCAGCCATGAAAGCACAAACAATCAAAAACATCATCAGCAATAACATACAAATATGAGGATCTTAAATACATCATGTATGCGATACAAGTAATCTCTGTTTTAAATTGAGGGCAACATCCCCATCATATGGGTACACAGCATTTAAAGGCAGGTTCCTGAGTTAAAAAAAGCTGGCAGAAGTATTGACATATCACATTAAAACGAACGCATAATAAGATCACCTAATTTCGGAAGACATTATCTAATCTACTGAAAACATCATGAGCTTTGTCATAAAGCCAAATAACATGTTAAGAGCAACCTAGCGGATTTATGGGGCTCATATGTAATGTCAATATAATTTTAGCCATCCTCCTCCTCCATGCTCTAGAAATGTTTTAGCCACATGGAGTGAGCCGCTAAGCTGTCTGCGAAGTCACATCAACGTTTCAGTCCTATTCAGCAGTTCGGATTAGTCTTGCCAGAATTAAAGAATTTACAAATGTTATCCTGAGGTCTGAGTATCCTGGGCAGATTAGAATAAAATGAATAGTACTGTCAGGTGTTATTCGACATAGTGGGCATGAATCCTTTCCCCAATCATTTCATTTGCCAGTCCATTGCCTTACTGCTAAGATACCCAGTCACAATAAAACATATTATGTTCTCAGGTACTTAGGATGCACAAAATCAGGGTACTGGTCAAACCCAAAGATGAATTTGCAGTCCCAATAATACCTTAGTCTGGGCTTCTGATTCACCAGATTCAGGAGGCCTCATTTAGCTTTGGTCTTCAGTGCTTATTTGATCAACAGCATGAATAAAGAATTCATCAAATCTGGTTGAGACCAAAAGGCACTTAACCCTATGAATGCAATTGTTTTTCTTGTGTGCTGAGACCATGGTAAGGAGGTCTCTCCTGTGTGGTCGGTGAGGTCCATCACTGCCTCCCTGCATTAAAGCAATCTTTCTGTTGTCCATAGTTTTGCCCAAAACTACATCGGTTTGGACATGCACAGTATATCCAACCTCTGAAGGCCCATCACCATGAAAACTGTCAGGTTAGGGGCACTTGTTGGCAAAACTAATACATTCTTAACAACATTATTTTCAATTACTGAAAGCGAATCACAATTTGCATGCCCCCCAAAGCTCAGCACCGTTCAGAGCTGCCTGCCTCGACTACAGCTCGATGGACACATTAACTGGCCCACTTCCATTCTCATGGGTGAACCTAGCGATCGCACCATTATACCTTGTACCTGGCTATTTGTGAAGCCCATCGCCAATCATCTCACTCTTAAACCAAGTTAATCATAAATAGCCACTTGTTGAATGGGCTCTCCATTCAATTCCAGTTTTATCCTAGATTTGTGCTTGGTTCGATTCCCTTTAACTAGCAAGGTTTTCGACTTGCATGTGTTAATTGTTGGTCCACTGTCTTGTTAAAATTCACAGACTCAGCTAGTTGCAACTTGAGTCCACCTGGGGAAAGTGAAATAACAAGAGAATCAGAATTTGATCGCCCGCCAGCGATGGGGGTATCCGATGGGAACTCCAGCAACCTCATGCACACCTCATTTACACATAAACAGAACACCTAACCTTTCCTCATGCCCATCTCTGTTGCTATGGGCTTGATGGTACTCCCATCTATCTTCCACCTGACCACCGTCACATTGCCAGTTCAATAGCACAGCGAGTAGAGTGCTCCTTTTGACATCTGTGCTAGAGCCTGCTGAGGCAGGTTCAAATCCCGGCAGGGCCAAACTCAGCCTTTCATTTTTCCGAGCTCGATAAATGAGCACCACACACCGTGGCTAATAATAAGCAGCGCTCAGATGCCTGAGGGTTTGTAGCGCTATATAAATGCTAAATTATTATTATCATTATTATTGTTCTGAGATAAGCCCTGAATGGCCCTTAACAGAGATGGTGGCATGGACATACTCTACAGCATGTCCCATAGCTTTGCCCTAGGAACTCTGCCATAGACTGTTTTTAGGACCATAAATACATTTTCTGCAAGGGCAAATATTTACTACATACTAGCCGGAGACTGAGGCTTTGGTGGATTGTGCTTCTACTAGACTGAAACCCTGCTTGCAAATGGTGGATCGCACTGTGCTCATTGATCCAGATCTCCAGATGCCCTAGTACAGCCATGGCAAAAATGTTCCCATTCCCGTCAGGTAATGATATCAGCCTGTAGTTGCCCGGTAGTTCTCTACACCCCTTCTTGTATATGACATGCATTACTCACTGTAATAGCATTTCTGATGATTATATCTGCTTAGATTCACATGCTGTGCATATAGTCTGACATCCAGTGGTAACCGCAGAGTATTGCATCTTGTCTTTCGAGAATCGAAAGGGGACGTCGACATGGGCGTGCCTCTAACACTATCCCTAACATGACGTGTAGTGTACCCAAAATCCATCACGTGTCGAGGTGCCTCCGATTGTATTTTTTCTGCCATGAGGGAGCCTAATGACTAATGACTATTGTGAATACATAAAAGAGAGAAAGTAGACATCTATGTACCTTCCATCTCAGCGGGGAGGAAGGGTGGGCGCATGTGAATCTAGGCAGATAAAATCATCAGAAATTATTTTACAGTACGTAATGCATGTCTTCTGATGCTTGTTAATCAGCTTAGAACCACATGCTGTTCATAGACTAGCGAGCAGTACCCAGAGCTGGAGGAGGGTTGTGAGAAGGAACAGTAGTGAAAAGATGTCTTAGTACTGCTTGTCCCACCTGAGAATCAGATCTAGAATGAGTGTCTAGGCAATAGTGTTTTGTAAAGGGGTGTACAGAACTCCAGGTTGCCGCTTTGCAAATGGACTTTAGGGGAACATTTGAAATGAATGCTACAGAAGCCCGAGTGCCTCGAGTAGAATGTGCTCTAGGCTTGAAGGGCAGTTCTCTCTTCGCAAGAGTGTAACAAAGTGTGATGCATTTGACTATCCACCTTGAGATAGCTGACTTAGAGACAGGATCCCCTTCTCCGCCAGCTGCCTCTGAAACTGAAAATTGGTTTGTTTTTCTCAGTGGTCTAGTTCTTTCAGGTAAAACATGACTGCCCTGCGCACATCTTTCGGCCCCCTTAGTGGGGTTCTGGAAGAAAGTAGGCAGTTCTATGGGTTTACATGGAACTTGGAAAAAAATGTAGGTGCAAATCTAAGGTGAGTCCTCAGAACCACCTTATCTCTGTGAATTGTAACAAAATGGTCTAGAACTCAAAGGGCCTGTAGTTCACGAACTCTCCTTATAGAAGTGATATCCACTAGGAAGGCTGTTTTATAGGTAACATCTTTGAGACTTGCCTTATGCATAGGCTCAAAAGGAGACCCTATAAGTCTAGTCAATACCACATTTAGGTCCCATCCGGGAGCCAGGTTAGAAATGGGGGGATGAATCCTTTTAACCCCTTCTATGAAAGCCTATATAACTGGTATTTTTCACCACAACACCTTCTGTTGTGACGTAGTCTAGGCTGAGAGAGCACCTAAGTGAACCTTCAGGGAATTAAAAACCAGGCCTGAGTCTAGTAGATAAGTCAGGTACAATACAAAGTGAGTAGGAGAGCAGTCAATTGGATTGACGCCCTTCGAATTGAACCAGATAACAAAGCACTTTCATTTACTTGAGTAGCAATATCGGCTGTTAGGTTTTCACACCTCCCTAAGTATGTCCATGCATCTCTGAGGAAGTTGGAGATGCCCGAACTCTATGACCTCAGGAGCCAGGTCGCTAAATTCAGAGTTTGCGGGCATGGGTGCAGTGTTTCCCCCTTTTCCTGAGATAACATGTTGTATGGGCAAGGCAGTTTCATTGGAGGAGTTAGGGACATCTCCATCAGATGAGAGAACCAGGGTTGGCGGGCCCACACGGGGGCCACCAATATCATGGTGATTGGTTCCTGGTGAATCTAGTGCACGATCTTGTTGAGTAGGGGACTTGGTGGACAAGTGTAAACAAATTTCCCTGACCATGTTATCCAGAGACCGTTCCTCTTGGATCGGTTTGGGGAGTATCTGGAGGCATAATATTGGTATTGAGCATTCTTCAGAAGTGCAAACAAGTCGATCTCTGCGAAACCCCATTGTGCGAAAACTTTGGTGACGATGTCTCCGTGTAGTTGCCATTCGTACTGTACGGGCAGTGGGAAGTCTCTGCTGAGCACGTCCGCTAGAAGATTGAGTTCCCCTGGAACATGTTGCGACAACAGGAATATCCTGTGTTTGAGAGACCATTTCCAAATGTTCTGGGACAGCTTGGATAGCCCTGGAGAGTGTGTGCCCCCTTGCTTGTTTAAGTAGTAAATGGCCGTGGTGCTGTCTGTGAGAACCAAGACTGTCTTCCCCTGTAACTGTGTCTGAAAGGTTTTCAGTGCTTTGAATACGGCTAACAGCTCCAACAGATTTATGTGGTTGGATGCTACTTATGGGGACCACACAGCGTGCGCTGTTTGTTGAAGCAGATGAGCCCCCCACCCCGTGAGAGATGCGTCTGCCGTGAGAGTGGCATCCACTGCAGGGGTGGTGAAGGCCTTTCCCTTCAAGAGGTTTTCCCTCGACTACCACTGCAGAGAGAGAATGAGGGCTGGCAAGAGAACTACCAGATCTTCCCATTGTCCGCTGGCCTGACACCACAGGCTGTTGAGCCACACTTGCATAGGATGCATGCGCAGATGCGCGTGAGGAACTAAATAAATGCAGGACACCATCATTCCTAACAGTCGCATGGCTTTGTGTACCGTCATCTCTTGAACAGCTACATATTGAAGGACCTTTAACAGCTTGTTTAGAACCTTCTCATTGGAGGGGAAGACAAGGCCGTTTTATGTTCGAATTAGAGCTCCAAGGAACTGTTTAATTTGAATGGGGTCTAGGCTGGATTTCTTCTCATTGATGGAGAATCCCAGGCTGAATAAGACGTCTATCGTCTTTTGCGTGTTCAAAAGGCATGTTGCACAGGAATCCCCTATTATGAGCCAGTCATCGAGGTAAGGGTAAACCGGAATGGATTCTCTGCACAGGTGCGCTGCTGCCACTGCCAGTACCTTTGTAAACACCCTTGGCACTGAGGCAATGCTAAAGGGGAGTACTTTGAACTTATAGTGCTTGTACTCTATCATGAAACGTCAGTATTTTCTGTGTGCTGGCAACATTGAAATAGGAAAGTATGCATCTTTCATATCAAGTGTTGCCTTGTAAGCCCCCATGTTTCAGCAGAGGGATTACCTCCTGCAAAGTGACCATAACAAATATTTGAGGTTTGACAAATTTGATCGCTGGGTGCAATTCTAGCACAGGGCGTATGGTGAGATCCTTTTTGGGTACAAGGAAGTACACTGAATAAATACCCTTGTTTAACTGTAGAAGAGGGGCAACTTCTATGGCCTCTTTTCCTGAAGGATCTCAACCTCTAGCAACAGGATGCATAGGTGTTCTGGCATCAGGTGTCTTGATTTTGCCGGCCTGAATTGAGGTAGTCAGCAAAATTCTATGCAGTACCCGTGGACAATGGTCTTGAGCACCCACTGGTCTGTTGTTATCCCCTCCCATGTATGAAGGAATGATGTTAGATGTCCCCCGACCGGGGAGGCATGGAAGGGGACCCGGATTTGAGGGCAATTTCTGACTTGAGGCCGGGGAGCCTCTGGGGGTGGAATTCCGGCCTCTACTTTTTCCACGGCGTTGTCCTCTAGGTGGATACATGGTGGTGGTGTTAGAACCTTGTTCTAATGACCAGTTGTTTCCTAACCATACTGGTTTTGAGGGGAGCGCGATTGCCCAAGAAAGGAACGACGAGAGCCGCTCCCTCTCTGTTGTGAAGGCCTTTGGGTAATCTGGTTTAAAGGAATGGTGCAGTCAGAAATATTATTGTCCCTATGGTTCGGCCATGTGCTTTTAACCATAATTCGATCGATCGTACAAACATTTCCTATGCACCTTACCCGAGTTTTCGTCTCTTGAACACAAGCAAAATCAGGCAGCAGGGCATGGCCATCTTGTTATAATCTTATCACTTGCCCCATCGCCCTGGGTGACCTGCGTTTGCAGCACTAAATCATATCCCCCGCCCGTGAGCCTGACATCACCAAATCATTGATATTTTCCGCCTCTCTCCGTGACGTTACTGGGCAGCGTAGCCAATCACGCCCAGTCGTCATCAACGCAACTAGACTCTGAACCCGGAAAACAACACACATCGTCTCACAGCACAGGGTGTCACAATTAGGAATATGAAACTGTACTTTAAAAGGAAACAGCAAGACTGTACAATTGGTAAAGTACATTTATTTCACATTAAATGTTTCGATAACATTCGGCGTCTGACATAATCAATGAAAACTGAACTTTTTTCTTTGCTCTCATTCCATAAATCCGCAAATGTTTATCGTGAATCACACGCTGTTCTTTTTGGGTACACAGGGAGTTCGTTTTGTCTAAATGAAGCACTTCGGTCACTCGGTGAATTAAAAAGCTGGTGCATGAACTTGGCACTAGACCACCGTAAAGGTTATGTTGCTCCTAATCGCCGGTACCGTGTACGGGCATATTGGACCTTGTCTGTCGTCCCAAAGTACGGTTAAGTAGATCCAGTGATTGACAAGTAGCTGCAGCTGGCGGTTGAAGAAGCCATCGGTCGGGGTCCGGAATAGATGACAATCGCAGAACAGCACGATGTACCTGTTTGCAAAAGATAAAAATAGAAATGTGTCTCAGTAGCCGATCTTTATTACAATTAATCATTTTCTTTATTAGCGCGGAAGTGACGTGAACCGAGAGAATACAACGTGGAATATCAAAGTACTCTGCTATTAGCTTCCGAGGATAGTGCGATCGAGAATGTTGAGCTCTAAACGTAATGCGTAAACAGGGACAAGAATTCGAGGTGCAAAAACAATGTAATCATTTATTAGCGTAGGACCAGGGAGAAACAAGTGGTGGTCTACATGCGTCTCGATGCTGGCCTGCTCATGTGCCCGGTAGATAGCCCAGCACACAAAGGTTGTACTAGCACTTCATTGCAATATGCCACACAGAACGAACAAGTACAATGTCACCAAGCAATAAAGGACAGCTATTCGTATTTCAACTAGTTCTGGTATGAAATCGTCTAAAGAGAAACTTACATTATATTCGGCATTTCCATTTTCTTGGCGTAATGCAGACCACAATGCAGACTCCTCTCTTCGTGTTAACGATTTTTCATAAACTAAACTTATATGTAACTTGGTCCAGTTTCGGAATGGGCCACCTTATCATATCATATGTTATCACACACCCCCCTTCAATTCAATCCCTTTCGGAATGGTCCCTGTCTCTCAAGGTCAAAAAACAATAGAACCTTATACTGTGCGCGGGACGCGTGGGCCTCCCAGCTCCCAAGAAAAAATTCAAAGCTGGTGACCTTCACTCAAAATGAACATACATTCTTACTTTGCAACATCCTGTCAGGCTGAGAGGTCCTGTGCCCGCGGAAGCTGCTGAACCCCCGACAATCCCCCTGAAATGTAATTCTCAGAACTAGGTTTCAATTCAGCTCTGCAAACTACACCCCAAAGGGAAATGGGGAAGTGGATAACAAACCAAAGCTGAACCTGCAGAGGATATAAGAAAAGCAGATACAAATCCTTTTATTACTTACTCAACCTTAAGAGTGGAAAGACTTTAAATCCTTAACTAATAATTAAGAATCATACCTGCTTCTTCTCTTGAAATTTCTTAGAGAAGCCTGTAAAGAAGCTGAAAATCTCTCTTACTTGAGACTCTTGAAATTCACAGCAACTTCTTAATTTGAGCAAACCTGGAAAGTTTTGCTCTTTGCCTTTTTTCCAAAATTCACTAGTTGTCCAGTTAAATTGTCTTTATTTTTTCTTTCTTTTCTTTCTAACTTTTCTTTTGTTTTCAAACTTTTTACAATTCAATAAAGTTTGTGAATTCTTGAAGAAACACGTGCAAAACACACACGTGGATAATCTCAATACAGAAGATTTGCACGTTAGAAACTTCCTGCGTTGAAGAACACGCACACTGTAAGGAAAGTCCACGCGCAAAAAAACACACGCGCTTGTAAAAACACGCGAAGCAGAATTCACGCGCAAACGGAATCAGGCGCAGATAACACACGCGCTTGTAAACTCCCCGCTGAATGAATTTCCGCGCCTATACACACGCGCCTTATAACCCACGCGCAAAAGAGTTCACACGCGGTCGAGTACACGCATTAAAACACACGTGCAGGTAACCACACGCGCAATTGAGTTCTCGCGCTGAAGCACACGCGCTTGAAAACACACGCGCTATAGAGTTCTCACGCGGCAAACAGATCCTCGTGCTTGGAAGCACACGCGCTAAGAAAATACACGCGCTATAGAGTTCTCACGCGGCAAACAGATCCTCGCGCTTGGAAGCACACGCGCTAAGAAAACACACGCGCTATAGAGTTCTCACGCGGCAAACCGATCCTCGCGCTTGGAAGCACACGCGCTAAGATAACACAAACGCTATAGAGTTCTCATGCGACAAGCCGATCCTCGCGCTTGGAAGCACACGCGCTAAGAAAACACACGCGTTATAGAGTTCTCAGGCGGAAAGCCGGTTCTCGCGCTAGGAATTACACGCGCTGGAAAACACACGCGCTATAGAGTTCTAACGCGACGAGTCGATTCTCGCGCTACGAATCACACGCGCTGTAAAACACTCGCTCGCGCTAAGTTCAAAAATATAAATTCAAAGGTTAAATTTTACGAGTTCTCACTTAAATGTCATTAAGATAAACAGAGCTGCAGTAAAAACAAAGTCACTTATCTCCAGCACAATTTCTTAAAGATCTTCAGAGTTTCCTGTCTTCAAAACTAATTCCTGACAGCTGATAGCTTCTCCTGACACCCCCAAGAAAGTAGCCGCTCAACTGCTAACGCCTGAAGGATAAAATCCACCAGGCCCAAGTCTAAAGCAGGAGCAGCCACTAAACACGTCCTCTCAGCTGGGGTTTAGATGATGAAAGGCAAAGAGTGACAGTTTAGAATGTTCATTGTTGTTCAGCAGTGTTTTCCAACCAATCAGAGCTGTCACTGTGAAACTCCATTTTGCCTTGGGTCAGAACCAGGATTCTGAATCAGGAAGTTAAGGCCAAACCAACTACAATAGAAAACTTCCCACCCACACAAGGCTAATCTAAAAAGGATAATAAAAGAGAAATAATGGGAAGGAAACTTTAATAAGGGAAAATAGCCTGAATAGGGGAAGGAAACCTGACACATCCCGTGTCAACTCATCCATGAGAACATGAATTTTGAAGCATGGGCAGAGGGAATTGGGGGCTATCACTGCTCATTTTTCGTGGCACTGCTGAGCTGTAGGGGAAAAATTGCCAACAACACAATGCCCCCTATTCCCAAATTATAGTCGATGTAACACATAAAATGAGTCAAAATGTGTCTAGTGATAGGCCCACCTCTGCTTATCTCATGGCCTCGTACCCCATGGCATGTTTGCACAGTCAGTACTTCTTGTGTGCCTAGAATGTTTTGTGACCTAGGTCTGATCCCTTTTGTAGAACGAGCAGATATTCAGCTTTTTGCGGAACTTTATTGCAAGGAGACTGCCAAAACCCAAATATTCTTACACACTGTTACCTATTGGTCATTAACACGAAAAATGAAGGTCCCACAGTAGCTCGACTAAACTGTGAAATGGTAAAGCAATCGTAATAATTGTAATATTGTTTTTAAGAAAAGGAATGAGAGGATAGATTTCAAAAGACAAATTGCATACTTTATTTGTACAGTTTATAGAAACATTTTTTGGAAAAATAAAAACAGACGGTAATCATTTCAACTGGTATTTGAACGATTTAACAAGCTCTGCTTTGGGTGGACATGGAACGCTTGCAATGTTTTGTGGCAATGTATGTGTGCTCTGAACCGATTTGTGCGCAATTCGATGAGTATGCCTCTCGACGACATTAACAATAAGATCTTTCACAAAATCGAATTCCATTTTCTCATATACTGGTTTGACAACCCATTTTTTGCTTCTTTTCGTAAAGGCCATAGTGTAGCGAAGCATCCCTGAGTTTCCTGCAGTCCTAGATTGTTCCCGACCTACATTCTCGTTGTGCGCTAATACCGCTAGTAAAGTCCTAGATTTCATCCCTTTGATGCCAAAATGCAATCTCTTTGGCCTGTACTTTAGGCACATATTGTGGAACACCTCCAAATCTCCTGTGTGACAGAATTCTGTGAGTTCCTTAAGATCTCTTGATAGAGTATTATCAAACACAATCTTCTCAAGGGCTTTGTGTGGAGGTGAAGGTGGGATCAACCACTTCTTCTTCCGTGCCTGCTCTGGGGACAAAGGGCCATGTTCACATTGGTGGAAATGTTGGTTTTCTGTCCAGTGGTTAACGTTGGAACAGTGGTGCATTACTGACCGCCATTTTTCCAGTAGAATTTCCACAGACCAATCACATGTTTTGGAACTCCACCAAAGATGGTTGCTGAAAGACTGGGACCATTGTGAAATACTTTCCAAACCTTTTTTTTCCCTGCAGTCGAGATTTTTTTATTGATTGATTTGGCAACATGCCATACATCAAATTGATGTTTAATATTTGGATACTGCTCTCTCATTGTTTTGGCTATTGAAATGTGTCTGTCCGTGGCTATGAGGTCGATTTGCATTCCGTTCGACTGTAGATCTTCCAGTGATTTTATAAAACCAAGTTTCTCCATGGCCACCTGCATAACCACCAAACTCACAATTCTCTTACTTTCCTAGTCCTGAAAATGGTAGGTGCAGTACTTAGCAGAAAATCCGGGGCTGTCACACTGTCCATCGTCGGCTAGCCTGAAACGTTTGCCGTGGAATGTACTTTGAATAGCCCATTGTTCAATTTTCCAAGCATCACTAATGGCAGGGAATAGATAATCATGTTGATATTTGTAGTATTGCGTTTTAGAAATGAAATGGAGTCCCACAAACTGAAAGAAACTGGATAACTTCGTGAAAAGTAAAGCTGCTGCACACAGTAGATTGCCCGCTGGCAGTTTCCTCAGCATCGGTTGAGCGGACCATGAAAATGTTGTATGTGACCTTTCACAGGTGGCATGTATTTTGAGGTTACTGCCTTGTGTTAGACGAGTCATGCTCACAAATGGCTTTCCAAATACTTCCCCTCCCACTGAACACACACATTTCAGCATCTTTATAATCTCCATCAAGCTGCTGTCGAATACTATGTATTTCGCCTCTTTTATTAAACTGTCATCCGGCAACACTGTTGTTTCGGACTGAACTGTTGTGGACATATCACCCAAACTGGACATACTATAGTGAATATCTTTATCTGTTTCGTTGGTCAATAGTGTTGATGCTTCAGTCTCTGTCATTTCAACATCTATTACTTGACCATGGATTGGAGAAAAGCTGACGAGAGAAGGCCAGGAGAAAAGGCCTCCTGTGCTCTTTGCAGCTCCGCTGCGAGCACGTTTCCTCCCACTCCAGCTGGATGCTGGATCAGCTGTTCTCTCATTTGGAACAACCGTGTGTTCCATTGTGATCCCGCCCGCCGCGTGTGCCGTCCTGAAACCTGCTAAAATGGATGCCAGAGCAGTTTCCATGGAAGTATCCAAAACCTACACGAAGTCTGCTGCCCATTCGTCAAGTCGGCTTGCCTGCCCCTCCCCTCCTGCTTTAAATGGAGGGGGAGAGGGCCGAGAGGCGAAGCCGACGAGAGAAGGCCAGGAGAAAAGGCCTCCTGTGCTCTTTGCAGCTCCGCTGCGAGCACGTTTCCTCCCACTCCAGCTGGATTCTGGATCAGCTGTTCTCTCGTTTGGAACAACCGTGTGTGCCATTGTGATCCCGCCCGCCGCGTGTGCCGTCCTGAAACCTGCTAAAATGGATGCCAGAGCAGTTTCCATGGAAGTATCCAAAACCTCCACGAAGTCTGCTGCCCATTCGTCAAGTCGGCTTGCCTGCCCCTCCCCTCCTGCTTTAAATGGAGGGGGAGAGGGCCGAGAGGCGAAGCCGACGAGAGAAGGCCAGGAGAAAAGGCCTCCTGTGCTCTTTGCAGCTTCGCTGCGAGCACGTTTCCTCCCACTCCAGCTGGATGCTGGATCAGCTGTTCTCTCGTTTGGAACAACGTATGTTCCATTGTGATCCCGCCCGCCGCGTGTGCCGTCCTGAAACCTGCTAAAATGGATGCCAGAGCAGTTTCCATGGAAGTATCCAAAACCTCCATGAAGTCTGCTGCCCATTCATCAAGTCGGCTTGTCTGCCCCTCCCCTCCTGCTTTAAATGGAGGGGGAGAGGGCCGAGAGGTGAAGCCGACGAGAGAAGGCCAGGAGAAAAGGCCTCCTGTGCTCTTTGCAGCTCCGCTGCGAGCACGTTTCCTCCCACTCCAGCTGGATGCTGGATCAGCTGTTCTCTTGTTTGGAACAACCGTGTGTTCCATTGTGATCCCGCCCGCCGCGTGTGCCGTCCTGAAACCTGCTAAAATGGATGCCAGAGCAGTTTCCATGGAAGTATCCAAAACCTCCACGAAGTCTGCTGCCCATTCGTCAAGTCGGCTTGCCTGCCCCTCCCCTCCTGCTTTAAATGGAGGGGGAGAGGGCCGAGAGGCGAAGCCGACGAGAGAAGGCCAGCAGAAAAGGCCTCCTGTGCTCTTTGCAGCTCTTCGCTGCTCGTCTGCCGTTTGCCCGAAACCTACGCCGCACCCGGAAGGTAAGAAGCTCTACCCCTGCAAGCGTCTCTCCAACCCCTGCACCACCTCAAGGCGCTTCAGGCTGCGCCCCTGTACTTTGAAAACTGCCTTCAGCTCACAGCCCATTCCCACGAATAGCCGTAATACGCGGCTATGCTCACGCACTGTACAACCCTCCTCATTCGCTGATAAGGCCAGGCACCCCCGTAAAACCTCAAAGCCTGCATCCATGTCAAGTACTACCTACACAGCCACCAACAAAGTACTTAATTTTCCGTACAATTATACCGCCTCCATAACCAATGTGATTACAAATGTGTCCACCACCGCTGAAAATGTGACCCCCAGTGTAAAATCTGTGATTTGCAATTCTTCTACCACCATTTTGAATGCTAGTGTGCCAAATGCTATACCACATGTGTCCACCACCGCTGAAAATGTGACCCCCAGTGTAAAATCTGTGATTTGCAATTCTTCTACCACCATTTGAATGCTAGTGTGCCAAATGCTATACCACATGTGTCCACCACCGCTGGAAATTTGACCCCAGTGTAAAATCTGTGATTTGCAATTCTTCTACCACCATTTTGAATGCTAGTGTGCCAAATGCTATACCACATGTGTCCACCACCGCTGAAAATGTGACCCCCAGTGTAAAATCTGTGATTTACAATTCTTCTACCACCATTTTGAATGCTAGTGTGCCAAATGCTATACCACATGTGTCCACCACCGCTGAAAATGTGACCCCCAGTGTAAAATCTGTGATTTGCAATTCTTCTACCACCATTTTGAATGCTAGTGTGCCAAATGCTATACCACATGTGTCCACCACCGCTGAAAATATGACCCCCAATGTAAAATCTGTGATTTGCATCTTCCCTAACACCCAGAGCTCAACCCCCCCCTCCACCAAACCCTCTCTCATCATGAGCCCCCTCTCAGGCACTACTGAACCCCACATGAAATGCGCCATGATTAACGCCAGGTCCATCAATGCCCACGCCCTAGACATACACGACCTCCTAAACTCCCACAACCTAGATCTACTCATGATCTCAGAAACATGGCTACATGATGCCTCCGGCCCGGCACTATCCCTCGCCCTACCCCCTGGCTATTCCATAACTAGACAAGACCGCCTCTCCAAAGGTGGAGGTGTAGCAATTATTGCCAGAGACTCGCTCTCTATCAGAAGGATAGAGAAATCCCTGACCAACAACAACAGCGACTACCTCCAAGTTAAAATAACCCTCTCTCCCCATTGCACCATTACTGTGCACACCATTTACCGCCCTCCAGGCCCAACAGAAGACTTCCAAGCCTCTCTCATCCACCTCCTCTCTGACAACCTCAAAAAACAGTCTAAAGCCATTTTCCTCGTGGACGTCAATCTAGGGCTCCGGGATAGTAAGGACGTAGCAGCCAAATCCCTTGACTCTGCCCTCAATGCTCTAGGCTACAAGAACACCATCCTTAGCCCTACTCACACTCAAGGCAGAACGCTTGACTGGATAGCACAGCATAACTGCCCACTCATCATTACAGGTAACAATCCCACCCCGTGATCTGACCACCACATCATCACCTTTAGCATCCTCACCACTAGCTCCCTTGCTGCCCCCTTGCCTCAACCGCTCCCTCCTTGCCTCGCCAGAAGCTCCCGCCAGCTCACCAAGGAAAGGCTACTGCCCTTCCTCCAAGGCCCAGCCTTCAGACCACCTTTTTCATCAGACCCAGAAACACTCGCAACAACCTATGATACTGCCATTAAAGCAGCTATCAACTCCATTGCCCATCTTAAACCACGCAAATCCAAACCCACTACCCATTCCAACTCTTGGTTCACACCTGAGCTCCTCACACTCCGCAACGAGAAAAAAGCTGCACTCACACAGTGGCAAACGTCCCACTCTGAAAAAGACAAGATGTTCTTTAAAGCCCTATCCACCAAATACAAAAAGGCAATCAACCAAGCAAAGGCCAAATCCTTTGAATCCAGAATCTCGGAAGCCCAATCTAGCACCAAAGAAATCTTCGCCATTTTCAGAGAGCTCGAGACACCCACTCCGCTCCAGAGATATCACCAAAGACAAAAACTGGTGTGACAAAATACAAGCGGCCATGCAAACCAAATTAAGCCTCCTCAAAAGCAAAATACTAGCCACTAAACAAGCCTTACCCAGTAGCCATATCCCTATCCCGTCACACGCCACGGATCCCCCCTACCCTTCTCCTTCAAACCCATCCAAGAAAAAGACATCATCAACATTATGAGGAACATCAAGCCCTCTAACTGCAAAGGTGATGAATGCCCAGCCTCCATTATCAAAGACTGCACGGAAGCGCTAGCGCCCTTCCTAACAGCCTTCGTTAATGCCTCCTTTACCACAGGGAAAGTCCCCGCCTCCCTCAAGGAAGCTTGGGTCCGACCTCTCTTGAAAAAACCAACTCTCGATCCCACCTCCCCCAACAACTACAGACCTATCACCACTGTCCCATTCCTCCTCAAAATATTGGACAAAGCAGCCTACTTGCAGGTCCAGCATTTCATTGAAGAGAACAAACTCCTTGGACTCCGCCAATCTGGCTTCCGCCCTAGACACGGGACCGAAACCGCCCTACTTGACTTGAAGAACCAAATGGACGATGCTAGAGACATGGGTAAACCAGCACTTCTCCTACTCCTTGACCTATCCGCGGCATTCGACCTCGTGGATCATGGCGTCCTATGCCACCACCTTTCCTCCACCGCCAAATTCTCCTCAGAGGCCACAGCTTGGATCACCTCCTTCTTACAAGACAGAACCATGCAAGTATTCTCTGACCTAGCCGCCGCATCCCCAACTACTATACTTTGTGGTGTACCCCAAGGCTCCTGTCTCTCCCCCACCCTATACAACATCTTCACACGACCCCTCTTCCTCATCCTCGACGCCATGGGCATCTCATACACCAACTACGCCGACGACACCCAGATCCTCCTCACTCTCACAGGTAACTATGACACCGACTCCCTGACCCTCAACAACCTCTACAACACCATCCAAGCCTGGATGGCTGACAACGGACTATGCCTCAACTCTGACAAGATGGAACTCCTCCTGGTAGGTTCCCCCGACACGCTAAAAAACCTAGATGTCCAATTTAGCCACTTCACCATTGACTCCATTAAAATCCCGGTCTCCGATTCTGTCAAAACTCTGGGAGTCTACCCGGACTCCAGCCTATCCATGGATAGACAAGTCAACGCAATAGCATCCACAGCTGCATATCATGCTAAACTTATCAATGCAATCAGGCCCTTTCTATCCAAAGAGAACTGCACCAACATAGCCAGAGCCATCACCGGCTCCGGGCTAGACTACTGCAATGTACTCTTTCTAGGAACCTCAAACAAAAACTTAGTGAGACTACAAGTAATACAGAACAATGCTCTCCGGGCAGCCCAAGGCATTGCTAAAAGAGAACACATCTCTGAAGCCAGAAAACTAGCGCACTGGCTCCCAATAAATGAAAGGATCGTATTCAAAGCCCTGACACTGACCCACAAGTGCATTCACTTCACTGCTCCTGCCTACCTTTCTCAAAGGATCCACCCTGTCTCCACCACCAGGCCAACCAGATCCCCGTACACCAACATGCTCTCTGTGCCACTAGTAAAAAGAGTAAAAGCGGGTGGGTCCAGCTTCCCCTAACTCGCGCCCACCCTCTGGAATGCCCTACCTCCCACCATCCGTGGCGAGGACTCCCTCACCACCTTCCGCAAAACACTGAAAACTACCCTCTTCACATAAGGACCGACACATCAGCACAAATACTTATCATTTAGGTTCGTAATTTACACCCAAATGCAATATTTGTAACAACAGTATGATTTCCTGTACTACTCATAATGTGTCAACAATCGCTATCATATGTACCATGTAACTAAGTTATTGCAAGTAACAGCGCCTCAATGCCCCTGGGCTGCTTGCGCGCTATATAAATTTAAATAAATAAATAAATAAATAAATAAATAAAACATCAATGTGGACTGTTTTTTGCAGGGTGTCGATTGTGTCAAGTGCTCATTGAGTAATGTAAAACTATCTACTATAAATTCACTTTCACCTTCATTTTGCGGAGCAGGCGCATTGTAGCAATGGTCCAAAAACACTTTGTTGGATTCGCCGGTCATATTAAATTCATTTTCTGGCCATTGGACATAGGCATCTCGAGTGTAAACACGCCGTGTCTCAATGGTGAAAACAGTTTGGCAAGCAGCATCTGTCATTTGTATCGCTGTATGTGTCTGCATAGTCTGTACTCCATCAGGCAACTATAGGATAGATAGGAAAAGGGATGTTCAGTGTAACTCCAATATACAATGTTGTACAATTTACATTAAAAGAAGCATATAATGAAGGCCTCAGCACAAAACAATTGCCAAAAATATAAAGTGTTTATAACTAACCTTATTTTTATTTCTTTTCTTTGAAACCTTCTTTACTCTAACATCAACATCAGCAAGCTGGCGCACCGACTCAGATCCACGTGCCTCCGGTTCAATATACGGATCTTGTATACACCCCTATAAAAAATAGTATCCATTTAAATAAGTCATTTGCATTACACATATAATTAGACCGACTTTCTCTCATTAGATGGTACTGTCAGTATGCATACCTCTGGCTCTGGATCAACTGCAAGGTCTGGTTCCGGAACAACTACAAGGGATAATGTAATTGTAGAGGACACTGCAGCATCTCCCTGAAACACAGTATTTGCATTAGTAAGGACGAAAAGATTGGAAACTGGACACACAATTTGGAAAGACGACAAAGGTACATATCAACAATTACACGATATGTAAATATGATCAGATTATCTTGTCCTATTGAAATGTGAAGACACATACCTCTGGCACCGGATCTACTACGAGGGATGTTGTAATTGAAGTGGACGCTTCAGCATCTCCCTGAAACACAGTACTTGCATTAGTAATGCAAGTACTTGCATTAGTAATGCCCCCTGTGAGTGTCTGTCTGCCCCCTTTGCCCCCCATGAGTGTCCGTCTGCCCCTTGCCCCCCTGTATTGCCTGTCAGCCCCATCGCCCCTTGATTTACTGCTGTACCCCCCCATCGCCTTGCCCCCTCGTTTAGGTCCGTGTGCCCCCCTCCCCCCTTTAAATTGCCTTCCATCCCTCCCCCCTCCACTACCCCCTTCTATGCCACTTTTCTACTCCTCACCCCTCTTTCTTTCTCCCTCCTCTCCTTCTTCCCCCCACTTAGCACTTACTCCTATCATTTGTTCCCATGACTTCTGATAGCAGCTTGTCTGTCTCTACTCCTCCTCCTCCCCTTGTCTCCTCCTTTCCTCCCCTCACCCCCTGCTCTACTAATTTGCTGCCGGCAAATTTGTACTGTAGTGTGTCTGTTCATCTCCTTTCTCCCCACTCATATCCCCCCCCCCACCCCCTTCCCTCCTCCTGTTTACCTCTTGCACTACATCAATTGTTGTCAGGCATAGTAATGTTAATGCTTGTTTTGTTCTCCTTCTTTCCCTTCCCTCTTTGCCCTATCTGTTCTATGCACTTGCACTATCCGAAATGTCGTCAGGCCTATTACGATAGTTATTTTTCACATTCTGTATTATTTCAAGGACTTTTATTGAATGTAACTGTATTTTCCTATGTTCTCTCCCTCCTTGAAGCGCTTTGAAACACTTTGTGTATAGGCGCTATATAAATAAACAATCAATCAATCAATCAATCAGTAAGGATGAAAATATTGGAAACTGGGCACACAATTTGGAAAGACGACAAAGGTACATATCAATATCAAACCATGATAAACATTGTGTAAAGCAATGATACGTTGTGAAAATATGATCACATTATCTAGAATTCCGTAGATAAAATCAGTCTGGAACAGAATAGCTAGGTAAGATTACCTGATACGCGCTCGAAGTGGTTGGTGACTCCAGGCAAGACATGGATGTTGAATCTTGTTGCTTCATATTCAGTGGATAGTCATGGAGTGGTAAAGGGAAAGTATTATTCGATTTAAAAATTCCAACATTAAAAAGTGGCATGTAAGGAGACTGAATACAAGAAAAGTATGCTTATGTAAATGCATAATATAGCATAGTTATCCGTCCTCATAAATCATTTTTTATGTGGGTTCTACAAAACAAGGACTGATGTTTAGCAAAATAGTCATTATTTCAAAAGCTATTCAATCACATAAATATGGAAAGTAATATAAGTGACATTTACACCAAAAATACAGGCATAAAGCTAAATCCGGAAGCGTGACTCACCTGTGGCGGCATTTTTACGAATAAAGTCGGAATAGCATTTTGGAGCAATTTTCGAGTTGTTCACAGTTGATTCCTCTTTGTGTGCAAGGACGTGTCGTACATATCTGGGTTGAGATGCAGGCTGCAGATACCGTATTGATGACCCCTCTTGTCCTCCAAGACTTGTTTGACTCTACTTTCAACCTCTTCTGGTGGATATCCGCAACATATTACCCATTCTCTTATTCGATCAACAGTCTTAGGGAATACATGCATTTTAATGCCTTCGGATTTGTCATGGGTCTTCTAAGGGCAACCGAAAATAGAACATGGAGCCATTGTTGCAATTTCTGCAAAATAAAGGTCAACATTATTAGAAAACTATTTTGCATAAACATGTGAGAAAGAATGAATTGGACCATACATTGTTCATTGTACGCTTTCTTTTGAGCACCACAGCAAAACCAGTGCAGCGTGTGCGGCTGTATTATGGGATAAATTTCAGAAATGATTCATTGATGTGTTGAAAATCAGAACATGTTACTCATCCCTTGAATGTTCTATCGTGCACGAAAAGGAAACATGCTTATACTATAGACACGGTCGGCGAAGGATGCAATACGATGCCAATTGACACTGATAAAAATTGACATATCGATAACATAACAAAAGAAACTCAAGTCAATAGCAAGAAGACAAATTAAAATTGCACTAGTGAGTATGTTACTTCGAAATAGATATAAATTTACAAATGAAGGAGATATGATAAGGATACATGCCCTTACCTGCACCAACAAACAGTTGGATTCAGCAAGCAGAGTAATAAGTGGCAGGAGAAAAGGGAGATGTTCACAGGTAGCACACTGACGAGTTCACTCGAAGCGGTCACAGAGTAACACGTTCCCAAGTTGAATTGCAGTGCTCAAAGATGTTCTCATGGTAAATATCAAGTGGTTTATAAAGAATTACAAAAAGGGGTGTGTTTGTGAATGAATGACGTGTATATGTCGTGGTGTTAAGTGTATTGCAGGGGAGCGGCCTGCTTCAAGGAGGCCTGCCTGGAGACACGGGGTCTGAGGAGGCCATGTGAACAATGGCCCCCGGGCGTAGGATACCTTCTGAAGTGTACATGGTGTTTGGCACCTTGGCCGTTCGCGCCCCTGACAGCACCCCATGGCAGCGCACATCCACTGGTGCGAACTGCCTTTGATAGTGGAGGGGGGATGGATTGGCTTGGGGCATGCAGACAAGGCACCGGAACACTGCTGAATGGAGACAAACTTATGTGGATTGCAGGGGCACGGCCTGCTTCAGGGGAGCCTGCCTGGAGACACGGGCTCTCAGGAGGCCATGTGAACAATGGCCCCTGGGCGTAAGATACCTTTTGAAGTGTACATGGTGTTTGGCACCTTGACCATTCGCGCCCCTGACAGCACCCCATGGCAGCGCACATCCACTGGTGCAAACTGCCTTTGATAGTGGAGGGGGGATGGATTGGCTGGGGCGTGCAGACAAGGGACCGGAACACTGCTGAATGGAGATACACTTATGTGGATTGCAGGGGCATGGCTTGCTTCAGTTGAGCCTTCCTGGATACACGGGGACTGAGGAGGCCATGTGAACAATGGCCCCTGGGCGTAGGATACCTTTTGAAGTGTACATGGTGTTTGGCACCTTGGCCGTTCGCGCCCCTGACAGCACCCCATGGCAGCGCACATCCACTGGTGCGAACTGACTTTGATAGTGGAGGGGGGATGGATTGGCCAGGGGCGTGCAGACAAGGCACCGGAACACTGCTGAATGGAGACACACTTGATTCACTTAAAAACTGAAACAACCATTGATAAAAAATATGTTGTGTTTTATTAGGTTTCTTATTTTGATGGCACAAAAATACTAGACATTGTAAAGGTCTGGTTGCAGCTCAGCGAGGGAAAATACCCTGTACTGACCTCTGTCACTGGGGAAAGTTTGTCTAATGGCGCCAACGACACATGCGGGTATTACTCGTCGAACGCGATGTCCAAGCCTCCCATGAAGCCACCATGTCTACGAACGATAGGCCACCAGCCGGTACCACCTATGAAAGAGAAATATACAATCTGTTTTTAAATGACCAAGATAAGTGTATTAAACCTTAGTTGTCAATGACAATTCTTGTATGCAATGGCATTTTTGCCAGGACAAATGCTAACTAGACACTGCACAATATTGAATGACTTTTATGCGACTATTACTAGAGAATTGCAAGACTAAACGGATATGACACTGATATATTGAAGTTACGAGAATATAGGGGACAACCATGAAATAGTAGTGGCCTAACTGACATCACAACCAGACTATCCTTACTCGTTACTTGGATTACGAGGGCGAACTGTTGCACGAAGTTCGTGTATAAGCACCATCAAAATCCTCAACACGGACCGTGTGAGGCAGGCTGCCGTGAAGTCCGGGAGCTCGGTAACGCATTGTGGCTGTGGATCGCCTTGCGATATGTAGGACAAGCATCCAGAGTTTTCTCGGCAGCAGCAGTTCTTCTCCTCGGTTGGCATTAGCGCGCACCGATTGCAGGTACACCAGGTGGAAACACCGTCCATGCGACTAGGTCCAGGCTCTTCATCTGTTGAAACGTCCGCCCAACTGTCGTTCAAAGCCCCATCATTTACAGAGCTTACTCTTTCCAGTAATTCCTCCTCGGAGTACTCAGGCTCATACAGGTAGGGCATTATTGTTGCCATTGTGTTGTAAAGAAACAAAAATAATTTATAGCGGTCGTACTGGTATCTGTTCACACGGGCTACAAGCAACGAAGGTAGCTGACCAGAGCACAGAAACGAGTCACAGAATACTAAAAGAAATACAGTGAGAGGAATGGAAAGAAAATCTGCTGTTGTGTGTTGTGAAACGCTCTGTTTATACTTATCGAGGAAAGAGGCTTCCTGCCGTTTCCATGGCGACACATCATTAGCTGAGGTGCAGAGGATGTTGACACGAGACGTGCTTTGGCATTGTGAAATGGGCGTCTAGTGATGTCAGGCTCAGGGGCGGGGGATATGATTTAGTGCAGCGAACGCAGGTCACCCAGGGTGATGCGGCAAGTGATAAGATTATCATAAGATGGTCGCACGCTGCTGCCTGATTTTGCTTGTGTTCAAGAGACGAAAACTTGGTTATGGTGCATAGGAAATGTTTGTACGATCGATCGAATTATGGTTAAAAGCAAATGGCCGAACCATAGGGACAATAATATTTTCTGACCAAACCATTCCTTTAAGGTCTTTAGAGTCTCATGTTCCTTTTTGGCTGTCTCAAGTGCTTCGTCCATGGCCTTGCCGAACAAGTTGGTCTCTTCAACTGGCTTGTTTATTAAGGCTGCTTGGGTTTCAGGCTTAAACCCAGAGTTTCTCAACGAGGCGTGCCATATTAATAGCGTACCCTGAGCCAAGGTCCTTCCCGCTGTTTCAGCAGCATCCAAAGTGTTTTTAAGAATGTTGTGGTTCACTTGCTTGCCTTCTGACCCAAATCATGAGCAGTCTAGCTCGCATTGGTTCAGGGACCTCTTGAAGGCCCTCTTGCAGCAGGTTCCACTGTACATCTGAGTAGCTAGCTAAATGAGTGGTGTTGGCTATTCGTATGTAGAATGCAGCAGCAGTCTTAACCCTTTTCGCCTGTGCATACAATTTTTTGCCTTCTTTATCAGGCGGAAATGGCCTGACTGGCAGGAGGCTTTTCCTCAGTATGTCCGCTACAAATCCAAATCCGGCACAGCCTCCTGTGTGGCGATTTGGAAATGGCCAGCTGCCCTCTTTAAAATGGCGTTAAACACGGACTGGAGTGGTAGGAAGGTAATCCATACACAGAGCGTCAGGGTTCGGGGTAGGAGTAAGGGACGCCCAAGATTGATTATCAACCGGATGGCTGTCTTTCCAATTATCCATGGGATCAGCAGGATCATCAGTATGGTCCACAAAGGGATCAGCATCCTGTATGTAGGGATTTATAGGAACCTCGTCATCAGTAAGGTCATAAACATTTTCTTCATGAGGATCCTCAAAGGTACTCTGAAACTTGGCCATAGGCGTAAAGGGAAGATCTTCACGAGGCCTCTTGGGAGAAAACCTCTCTGAGAATTCAACAAACATTCATGCACCCCTCAAACTTCTCCCTGGTCCATGATGATGGACCAGAGGAGTCCAGGGAAGGAAAGAGGTCTTCTTGATGATTGTCCCGTGTAGAACGTCGAGACTTTTCTCCTAAAGCCTTGGATAAAGCATAAGGGCTCTCAGAGTACTCTTTCTGGGGCTCCTGGCATTGTGACGTGTCAAGGCCTTTCTTTCTGTTTCAAAGTGTCTTTTGACTGTTCCTTTTGTTTAACCGCTGAAGCAATCGTCACAATACTATTGCTGATGCTCAGGTTACAGGGAGGTGTGGCGGTTGAGCCGGTGGCTGTGCTGTGGATTTCGGCACCACCGGGGCCTTAAGCGGTGTCAGCGCTTTCTTCGGAAGCATCTCAACAGCACATGTGTTTTGGTGCTAGCACATTTAATCTTGGACTGCCCGGACACATGCCGCTGTCGCGGTTGCGAGACGGACTGCTGATCATAAAGATCATCGCGCACCGTCGAAGTATCCGACGTGCCTGTTGGCGCTTTGGAGCACTTCGACTGGACTTCCGAAGCAGAACTGTGGCTTGTGATCTTTTTGTGAGAATCGGGTGCCTCCCTGTCGCTGCGATGTATTGTTCCCATAGCAGGACTCACGTCGTGCCTATCTGGGCCGGAGATGGACGCTGCGGATTGAGAACTCTCTGCCGTAAGGTCAATGGCTTCCGAAGTGGAGCCTTGGTCATCGCTAATCCCTTTGTCACACTCGCCGGCTGTGGCGGCGGGGGAATGACTTTTGGCCTGCGACATAGCATAGGCTGCCCACTGCTTCAAACGGTGCTCCTTAATAGTCTTGGGAGGTAGGAGTTTACAGGCCGCACAGGACGCCTTGTTGTGGTCGAGGGGAAGATAACTATTGCACCAACAGTGCCTGTCTTTCCGCAGATATTTTGCCTTACAGAAAGGACACAATCGAAATGGAGTCCTGTCCATAGCAAAGGATTGTGATAGCGGTGCAAACCCAGGGGACCAAAAGAGGGGAAAAGGAAAGGCATTTTTGAAAAGAATATGACCACCCCCACCCCACTCTCCCTACGGTACAGGCCTGCCAGAAGGCCCGGCCACGTGGTGGGCAGTGCCGACTGGATCAACAGCCGTTAAAATTCCGACTTCAGCAGTCTTCGGTAGTGGCACAAGAATCAACCGTTGAAAGGAGTGACAATGAGAATAAACGATTGAAGGTTGAGAAATATAACAATAACACAATGGTTTATGAAGCGCTCTGCATTAGGGCGGCCATATAGCTCGGCGGAAAACAACAATATGAGGGACCTGGACACGTGAGGGATTTTGGGTACACTAAACGTCATGTTAGGGATAGTGTTACAGGCACACCCATGTCGACGTCCCCTTTTGATTCTCAAAAGACAAGATACAATACTCTGCAGTTACCACTGAATGTCGGACTACATGCACAGCATGCGATTCTAAGCAGATTAACAAGCATCAGAAATGGACATTCTTCACCCTTGTCCATGAAGGAGGAACACTGTTCAATTTTAGAATGCCATTAAACTATTTAATCAAATATGGTACCCAGATCGTTGGTTCGAACATATAGAAATCAACAGCAATTTTGTCCAGACCCAGGACTTTGCCTGGTCTTTGCATAATTAGAGCCAGCTTCACATCTTCTTGACTAAGGATCAATAGTGTTGGCTCTACATCACCGGGGCCAGGTCCACTAGCTACAGAAAGCCAATCCGAATCCTGCAAATCTCTGTCCTCATGATACACATTTTGGATGTTCAGATATACAACCAACAATTGAAGAATGGTGTGCATTTCTTTCTGCTACCATTAGTTTCCAAAACCTCTGGTTACAACTGTCAGAAGTTGACTTCACAACTCTTCTTCAAAAGCCTCACTTTTTCTCTTCATCTCTTCATTACATTTGTATAGGCCTTCCTGGCATCCTAAATGGAGCTGGTCCTGCCATTGCTACCTCCTTTGTTCTTTGGACTAGTACACCCTTAGATTCCCTGCAAACGGTGTTGTAGCTTAGCGCTTGTAGGGAAAAACATTGCCCGACATTTTGTAGCTTCCTCATGGGCTTTCCCGATATCAACATTTGGACATGGCACCTCTGATAGGAGGAATTCTAGCATAGGGAGGATACTATTATATACTTACGGGAGTAGCTTAGCTATATCAAGCTTGACCCATTTGATGGATCGTCTTCCATGCACTTCAATTGAGATACCTACTCTTTGACGTGTATCACTTCCTTTTGCAATTCCAAACATGGAGCTGCAGACAGAGAGCACCAGTGGATGGTGGTCACTCTCTAATCTGGGCAAAACTGCAAAGGTTTACAAAAAAACAGGATTTAATATTGACCAATATATAATTGTTCAAGCTACTACCCACTCCACTGATGGCAGGTAATGGCAGCCGGACTATCCCCGGGAATCTTCCATTGAATGCCCTCCTGCTGCAGGCCATCCAAACAGTAGCCACCTCTTCTGCCTTATGATATTTCCTCTTTGGTCGAGGTGGCACCAGGGTCTCCAGCACCCAGGCCTGGTCCTTGTTTTGAACCACCCTCCCCTCTATCAGTTTAATCTGTCCTTTAAAATTTGGAAAAGCCTCATACCTTCAACCTTAATATGACAGTTGAATAGATGTATCACTAAGAGCTCCCCCCCCATTAAGCTGAGATGCAGTTCCAAGAGAGCGCCACAGACATTAACAGCACATCTAACAGATGTGAACAATGATGGCTTGACCCAGATCAAGCCTCCTCCAGCTGGCCTTCCTCCCTTGCCCTGTCGAGCCGGGCAAGAGAAGGTGGCATAGCCCTGAATATGCAGGGGTTTTAGAGCCCATGTTTCTTGCATACATATAACATTGTGTGTACAAAAGAAACATAGCCATTCCTCATCATGGATATATTTCCCCAACCCTGCAACCCTGCAAAATTCCAGGAAATAATATGCCCTGTCTCACCTCCAGAAGAGAAAACCTTTATAATGCTTAGGGTTGGGCCCAGAACCAGCATGAACACCTTGTCAGTGAACATCCTCTGTCGCATTTATCATGTCAGGGACTACACAGCTACAAGACTGAATGGATTCCTGCTACCCAATCTTGTCCACAAGCTGTGGCCCTACAATATTCCACTCAGGACCACGACTAATCACCCCCGAATTAACAGCGCCCCGAGGGAACTTGCCACTGAACTGGCATTCGAGGTCCTAAATTGATTGTTGCTAGTTTCACTAGAAACTGGACCATATTCTCCTCTTCTAATCGTATTGCTCTTCCAGTTGAACTAGCTATTGCAATTGGTGCACTAAACCTAATGGTTTCTTCTAGCCTGCACCGTGGGAGAGATCTTTGTTCCATTTCCAGGAGTCCTTCAACAAGTTATTTTGCCCTGAATACTATCTAAATAAAGTCCCTCTGCTTATCGGCAGGGCTAGAATAGCGTTCACATGTCAGTATATCCCTATGGATAATCGAGCAGTAGCCTCTCTTAAACCTAAACTAGTGAATCACTTTATTGGTGAGAGCATCCTGGGAATCCCAAAATCTGCTCTCCACCTTGGGTAGATTCACAAGATACACATAATTCCCTCCTACTGTAGTGTTGTTTGCTAGAGCCATAGAAAGACAACTTGTTTATGTGTTCAGATGAAACTTGTTTTGCATTCTTTTAGCAGCCGAGAGCAAAGTCTGTAAGCGTCTCATGAGACTCCAGAGATTATTTACAAATTCAGTAGCGTCCACGCAGCTGTGAGTTCTACTGGCAGTAAACATATCTGGAAAAATACTGCAGAATATTTGGAGGGAAAAGATATCACAGAGACACTACACTTCTTACTTTGAACTCCGGCTGAGCTGACTGAAGCAGATGTATTTCCGTTAGCCTGTTCCCATTGGTGAAGGATTCTCTATCCCACCCTGGTGATTCCCAGTGAAGGTTTGGCAGAGATGAATGTTAGAGAAATGCTAAAGCGATAATAAAGAGACCTGAGACAGGTCTATTTCAAACTACAAGTGGGAATTCATTATTTGCGTTCCAAGACAAAGCCCATTGCCTTGTAGCATTTTGTTAAGTGCAGAGTGGAACACTTTAAATTAAAAAAGATCTATTTAAATTACTGATAAAACAGGCAGGCAAAACAAGGGGTCACTCTCCAACTTTGCAGGGTCACTGAACAAATATTCTGTGATCTCCTACCTGGTGGGGGTTTAGATACAAAATTATCAATCACCCTATAGATCTTGCTATCTATACTTGTCCCCACATTCTCCACGGGCCTGGCCAGTATATTAACAGATTCCTTAGTCCCACTGAGCCTTATTTCAGACAGGCCTGCTCAACCATCAATATCTTTAACCTTCTGCCCTAATGTATCTAGGTCACTGCATAGCATCCTGTTTTCTGCTTTAAGCAATGCCATCAGTGGGTATAATGACTTGCATCCCTTGCAATGGACATGGGGTTGCACCCCTCTTGTCATTTATAGGCTTTAGACAATGTTCCCTATGAAGATGCTACCTCAGTTATCCTGCCAACATTAGCCGGACCGCTGGCGCGAATAATTCCCATAAGCGGGTTGAATCTATTTTCAATAATTACCTCAAATGGGTAGATTAGTTGCGTTGTGACTGGTACCAGATATTAAGCCAACTTCAATGTGTGGTGACATTTGCCGCAACCCCTCGTGGGGATTACCATTGAAATTGGTGCAAATAATCTCAACAGGTATTTTATGATGGTCCCCACACCCCTCAAACTGGGCTAGTGAATTGGGTACCTCATAACCTGGGAGGATCTGCCCCATGTTAAGGAGAACTGGTAGTGGGACCTTCCTCAATCTAAATGCAAAAATCTCTAATTGGTCATTTGTGAGGTTAGCCACACATTTTGACCCATTTTGCTTTCTATTGTAGATTACCATCTGATTGGTGCCCATACACTTCTATGGAGCTTCAATTTAATGCAATAAACTAGCAAACAAGCAAATCATCATATTAGCCTCATTAATATGTTTGGTAAATTGGAGATACTGCACCTCACTCCCACTAATTGGGGCTCACATTGCTTACCTTTTCACCATAATGCACCATAATGTATTAAACCACCAATGGACTAGTACCAATACAAACAGATTTAAAAAAGGAGTGGGCAAGTAATATTCAATAATTCCAGACACACAATGTTCAATATACTATTATCCAAGACTGGACAAAATCCTAGGCATATTTAGAGCTCTAATAGAACACAGACTTAGTTAAAACCGGAACACACAAGATAGAAAATACATAAAAAGCCGGTATGCAATGATTTTAAACCGATTCAAAACTGTGATCTGATATAAAAAAAGGTCATGCATAACTATTATAACACATAAAAATGAAAGGAAGATTTAAAATGTTAGAAATGTTCAAACCGCTGGGGATTAAATTCCAGGAAGTATACAGGATGCCAGTAGAGCTATAAAGCCACAAGTTAGTTGCTACCTCAAAGCATTACAGCTGGTGAGTACAGTAAAGCCGGCAAGATTACTAAATTGGTCAGAGCAGGGCAAGGTGCAGATAAAGGGTATGTATTCAGTAGAGCCCTGGTACAGGTCACAAAACAAAGCTGATAGCTAATGTCTCGAAAACGTGGATCCTGACACACGGGGCCAGGAAGAGTCTCACAATTGTGGACCGTTTAACCCATTCTCATTAAGGGGTTAACAGCACCGTAAAAGGTTGCAGCGCCATTAACCCCTTAACACATTACTACGAGGTCCCTTTGCGACCTTGAAGGGACCTTGAAGGTAATTACGGTACCGCAATTTGCCGCCTTCCCCATTCTCATTGAGCCCTATGGGGCAAGAATGGGAATGGGGAAGGGCCAATGGTAAATGGGGAATTACCGCCCGCCAACCTTGGAATGGGGCAGTAATTCCCCATTTACCATTGGCGGAATCGGTAAAATACCAGCGGCAACCATGGCGCAACTAGAGACATGGTTACCGCCTGGGTCGTGATGACCCCATTGTCTTCTACGTCACCAGAAGACCTGATGCCACAATGCCCTGTGGTAGCCAACACAAGCCCTTGCACCATGCAAGCTTTCACTGCTGCGGGCCGGCCTCCACGATTTTACAGCCTGGCGTTAGTGGAACCAGGTCTAGGATCAGTAGATCATAATTTCTACTTTAACGGGTTCAGATATATGTAGAAACCCTGCATCTGGGGGTATAAAGTGTTAATAACGAAAATTTTATGTAGACATGCACATATAACTAAAAATATGACGGAAACGTATGTGGGGTGGCATAAAGGGTTACATCTTATGGGGAATCGGTTGCAATGGGTTTTTAGGGGTTGCAAACAGGGGATTAGGAGAACACAAAAAAGTGTTATGTTTTGTCGTTGTAAAATATTCGGTATATGTGCATTCTGCATAAAATGTGTGCATCTGGGGGTCTTGTTAAATAATGGAATGACACACACTGTCATGAGCCCTTACCGGGGATTGTTGCCCTCGGACTGCTAATGTTTTTACATTGTGGCACAAGACCTGCAGCAGAGTACTTTTTAAAATTTCTCCAAGTGGCATCCCAGTTATTTTTGGCTTGTTGAAGTGAACTGATTTCCACTTCTATTTTTTTACTGCACTAATGCTATGTCTTAGTCTAGTGATACAAGACAGATTATTTGTGTCAGACCTTTTTGTTGTAAATCTTCCTTCCTCTTCAGGTGGGAAATTGCCATATAAGGATATGCACTTTCACGGTTGTCACGTCAATGACCAATTGACCTCTTGTCTGTGCTTTGTGTGGGTGAACTGGATGAAACTGGGTGTGAACTTGTCTGGTTCCAAACCACAGTATGTCAAGCTGCTGGGAAGATTGTGGGTTGGTGAGCTCCCTCTTTAAAAGTTGCAGGTCTCATGTATTGGTGGGCTAGGATATCCCGTAAACTCGAATTATTGATAAATGCAGAGGACCTGGAGCTATTCAAGTTCATCAACCACAATAGCTAAGCATTTTAAGCAGATAGGCCACTAAAGGCTCTACTTACGACTGCTGCAGCAAACAACATTGACAAGGCCAACCTCCATGTGTGAGACCTCGGCCTGCAAGGAATTGCATTCTGGCAAAGGTGCAAAGCCCTGGCTTTTAGATTTTTCCATAAAAAGATGAGGGTGATTACTTCTCCAAAGATGTAATCTGCTAACCAGAAATCACGGTTTCGCAACTCCATGCCAAAGCATAATGTACTTGTGCCTTGCCGCATCAGTAGCCTGAACTGCAGCACCCGCTCAGCTCATGCAGCAGAACATGTTCAAAGGTCACAAGATGTCCACTCGCCCCCTGCAGCGGCAGCAAAGTCACTGCAGTACAGGGGCATCATTTAAGATATGTCCCCTGTTCCCAAACTACCCAGTGCTGGTGGCAGGGTGATCTCTAAGAATTTGCTATGCTTGAGTTTAGGCATAGAGCATGGTGATACTTATGCTGATGGCGGACATTACCCAATTCGATTTTGCACATGTGTCATCTCCTGTGAATCTGTGAATCAGCCCTGCTGTGGAAGGGAATGACTATTTTGGTCAGATGGGACGGTACTTCCCCACAGCAGGACAGACACCCTGAGCATCCAGTCTCTCTTTGTTTCTCTTTGTGAGGGCTGGTAACCCGCTCCTCCAGAGACAGCAGCACTGCAGAAATCATTCCTGGTTTCAGGTATGAAAAGAGAACACCCATTCAGGACGAGTAGCTTCACACCTCGGTGCTGCATATCCAATATTCATTGTTTGTCAATAGGAGGGAAGGGAGCGAGAGTAGGATAGGCAGGGGTGCTGTGGATACTGGAAGAAGACTTCCACCATCTTGTTTCTCACAGTCTCTCTTTCCCTTTCCTGTCTCTCCACTTCCTATGGTGTAAAGCACTTTGAGTTCAAGATCAAAAGGGCAATCTGCAGGATCAGGGATTGGTCCCCTAAAGCCGAGTAGCTTTAGACCAATCACCTTAAGATGTGTGCCCTTAAAAGAAGAATTCTCACACCCTCCTTCAGCAGAATTACCTCAGTTCCTCAAGGATCCATTAGGGCCAAAGAGACGTTCTGAACATTCTCACCTGGAGTACATTTGGGGCAGTTGTACTGCCCAAAGTCCTCTGCCAGAGGTGAAGAAGGAGCCGTACAAGACAGAAAGAAGATCTGTCCCCTAACCACTCCCAGGGAACCTCGGGAGTGACCAGTGCTGTGGACAAGGACCAAACATTCTGCAACAGATCTACTCTGCTAGAAGAGCAGACCCTGAACTGGCACATCTTTTCTTTGTTTCCTTTGCGAAAGCCTCCAAGCAATTGGAGGGCCAGACCAGCCGAAGCTCCTTGTTCTATCGCACTGAACCGGTCACTCTGTGTTCCCCGCATCTTGAACAATAGGGAAGGTGCTGGTGCTTCCTGCAACCAGCCAAACTATTGCACTGCATCTAAAACAGCTAGACACAGCATCGTATCCTAGAGAAATATGCCAACTTCTTGGCCCGAAGAGACTGCTCTTCAGGCCAAGTCTCTTTGGGCTCAAGAGTTTGGTTGGAACCCAAACCAAATCTCTGGAACATCACTCGCCGACTCCAACTGGGGGTTACAGCACATCTTGGCCCAGCTACCCTGAGAACCACCGACTTTGACTGTACATCGATGCACCCTCGATCACCACTTCAACGACCATCGCTCACCGACTCGATCTGCTGGAGCGTCACTTGCCGACCTCTCCCAGCAGCCAAAGCAAGACCTAACCTGGCCAACTGTCAATCGTTTTTGGGACTGCCCCGACCTGCATCATTGAACTGCAGCCGTTAATCCGCACAGAGCACTGGCATTCGACCCTCCTCAGTGCCCGCTTGCTGCAAGGTCGTCCACGATCCTAATTGCCCGACTGAGCCCGATCAGCTTGCATCAAAGTTCGATACTGGGCCTGATGCATCAGCCCACCAAGAACTGAATCCAGGTACTATGAAGCTGAACTGCAGCCACAGTCCACTGGAACCCTAGAGAATGATTAGGTCACAGTTGCTCTTGTTTTCAACCCAATATCCTTTTAAGGTAGTACCTTACCTACCAACCCAGGAACTACATTCAAAGTGCTACTTTCTTCAGTCTGTTGCAGTTTTTCTGTCCTTCCTTTGTGTGGTTTTTGTATAGTAATCTTGTTTTGTTCGAATTGCAGATGGTGTGTGTTATTAAACAGTTTATATTTTTATAGAACCTTGATTGAAAATTCACTTTATTTTGGACTGTGATACTGTGTTGTTTGCATCACTACTTGTTCACCTTCACCCCACTCTTCCCTCGTACTGCATTACCACAAAAGGTGAAGGAGGTATATCTCTTGATTGTCCCTATTTTACCTTTATGATTGTGTTGTGTTTTGATTTGCAGATGTGTGAGGGCTGAAGCTGACTTTAATTCATACGGTGGACTCCCCGTTTCAAGATGTCCTACGCTGTTACAAAGCGTAACCATAGAGTCGTTGTTCTGCATTTTTTCTTGTGGAATGAGCCCCTCTATCCATGAGTGTAGCGTTTCCATAGAGAGTGCTGAATTTGTTAAACCCAGCTTCCTGGTGATTGCTCACGTGAGATTTTCATGCAATGGGATGTGATAAACCCACTTTAAAGTGAGCCTTCTAAAATTAGTGGGCAAGTGTGCTTTGAGCTTCGGCTAGAATGTTCGGCGGGTTACCTTGAACAAATTAACATTGTAGCAATGGTCCAAAAACACTTTGTTGGATTCGCCGGTCATATTAAATTCATTTTCTGGCCATTGGACATAGGCATCTCGAGTGTAAACACGCCGTGTCTCAATGGTGAAAACAGTTTGGCAAGCAGCATCTGTCATTTGTATCGCTGTATGTGTCTGCATAGTCTGTACTCCATCAGGCAACTATAGGATAGATAGGAAAAGGGATGTTCAGTGTAACTCCAATATACAATGTTGTACAATTTACATTAAAAGAAGCATATAATGAAGGCCTCAGCACAAAACAATTGCCAAAAATATAAAGTGTTTATAACTAACCTTATTTTTATTTCTTTTCTTTGAAACCTTCTTTACTCTAACATCAACATCAGCAAGCTGGCGCACCGACTCAGATCCACGTGCCTCCGGTTCAATATACGGATCTTGTATACACCCCTATAAAAAATAGTATCCATTTAAATAAGTCATTTGCATTACACATATAATTAGACCGACTTTCTCTCATTAGATGGTACTGTCAGTATGCATACCTCTGGCTCTGGATCAACTGCAAGGTCTGGTTCCGGAACAACTACAAGGGATAATGTAATTGTAGAGGACACTGCAGCATCTCCCTGAAACACAGTATTTGCATTAGTAAGGACGAAAAGATTGGAAACTGGACACACAATTTGGAAAGACGACAAAGGTACATATCAACAATTACACGATATGTAAATATGATCAGATTATCTTGTCCTATTGAAATGTGAAGACACATACCTCTGGCACCGGATCTACTACGAGGGATGTTGTAATTGAAGTGGACGCTTCAGCATCTCCCTGAAACACAGTACTTGCATTAGTAATGCAAGTACTTGCATTAGTAATGCCCCCTGTGAGTGTCTGTCTGCCCCCTTTGCCCCCCATGAGTGTCCGCCTGCCCCTTGCCCCCCTGTATTGCCTGTCAGCCCCATCGCCCCTTGATTTACTGCTGTACCCCCCCATCGCCTTGCCCCCTCGTTTAGGTCCGTGTGCCCCCCTCCCCCCTTTAAATTGCCTTCCATCCCTCCCCCCTCCACTACCCCCTTCTATGCCACTTTTCTACTCCTCACCCCTCTTTCTTTCTCCCTCCTCTCCTTCTTCCCCCCACTTAGCACTTACTCCTATCATTTGTTCCCATGACTTCTGATAGCAGCTTGTCTGTCTCTACTCCTCCTCCTCCCCTTGTCTCCTCCTTTCCTCCCCTCACCCCCTGCTCTACTAATTTGCTGCCGGCAAATTTGTACTGTAGTGTGTCTGTTCATCTCCTTTCTCCCCACTCATATCCCCCCCAACCCCCTTCCCTTCTCCTGTTTACCTCTTGCACTACATCAATTGTTGTCAGGCATAGTAATGTTACTGCTTGTTTTGTTCTCCTTCTTTCCCTTCCCTCTTTGCCCTGTCTGTTCTATGCACTTGCACTATCCGAAATGTCGTCAGGCCTATTACGATAGTTATTTTTCACATTCTGTATTATTTCAAGGACTTTTATTGAATGTAACTGTATTTTCCTATGTTCTCTCCCTCCTTGAAGCGCTTTGAAACACTTTGTGTATAGGCGCTATATAAATAAACAATCAATCAATCAATCAATCAGTAAGGATGAAAATATTGGAAACTGGGCACACAATTTGGAAAGACGACAAAGGTACATATCAATATCAAACCATGATAAACATTGTGTAAAGCAATGATACGTTGTGAAAATATGATCACATTATCTAGAATTCCGTAGATAAAATCAGTCTGGAACAGAATAGCTAGGTAAGATTACCTGATACGCGCTCGAAGTGGTTGGTGACTCCAGGCAAGACATGGATGTTGAATCTTGTTGCTTCATATTCAGTGGATAGTCATGGAGTGGTAAAGGGAAAGTATTATTCGATTTAAAAATTCCAACATTAAAAAGTGGCATGTAAGGAGACTGAATACGAGAAAAGTATGCTTATGTAAATGCATAATATAGCATAGTTATCCGTCCTCATAAATCATTTTTTATGTGGGTTCTACAAAACAAGGACTGATGTTTAGCAAAATAGTCATTATTTCAAAAGCTATTCAATCACATAAATATGGAAAGTAATATAAGTGACATTTACACCAAAAATACAGGCATAAAGCTAAATCCGGAAGCGTGACTCACCTGTGGCGGCATTTTTACGAATAAAGTCGGAATAGCATTTTGGAGCAATTTTCGAGTTGTTCACAGTTGATTCCTCTTTGTGTGCAAGGACGTGTCGTACATATCTGGGTTGAGATGCAGGCTGCAGATACCGTATTGATGACCCCTCTTGTCCTCCAAGACTTGTTTGATTCTACTTTCAACCTCTTCTGGTGGATATCCGCAACATATTACCCATTCTCTTATTCGATCAACAGTCTTAGGGAATACATGCATTTTAATGCCTTCGGATTTGTCATGGGTCTTCTAAGGGCAACCGAAAATAGAACATGGAGCCATTGTTGCAATTTCTGCAAAATAAAGGTCAACATTATTAGAAAACTATTTTGCATAAACATGTGAGAAAGAATGAATTGGACCATACATTGTTCATTGTACGCTTTCTTTTGAGCACCACAGCAAAACCAGTGCAGCGTGTGCGGCTGTATTATGGGATAAATTTCAGAAATGATTCATTGATGTGTTGAAAATCAGAACATGTTACTCATCCCTTGAATGTTCTATCGTGCACGAAAAGGAAACATGCTTATACTATAGACACGGTCGGCGAAGGATGCAATACGATGCCAATTGACACTGATAAAAATTGACATATCGATAACATAACAAAAGAAACTCAAGTCAATAGCAAGAAGACAAATTAAAATTGCACTAGTGAGTATGTTACTTCGAAATAGATATAAATTTACAAATGAAGGAGATATGATAAGGATACATGCCCTTACCTGCACCAACAAACAGTTGGATTCAGCAAGCAGAGTAATAAGTGGCAGGAGAAAAGGGAGATGTTCACAGGTAGCACACTGACGAGTTCACTCGAAGCGGTCACAGAGTAACACGTTCCCAAGTTGAATTGCAGTGCTCAAAGATGTTCTCATGGTAAATATCAAGTGGTTTATAAAGAATTACAAAAAGGGGTGTGTTTGTGAATGAATGACGTGTATATGTCGTGGTGTTAAGTGTATTGCAGGGGAGCGGCCTGCTTCAAGGAGGCCTGCCTGGAGACACGGGGTCTGAGGAGGCCATGTGAACAATGGCCCCCGGGCGTAGGATACCTTCTGAAGTGTACATGGTGTTTGGCACCTTGGCCGTTCGCGCCCCTGACAGCACCCCATGGCAGCGCACATCCACTGGTGCGAACTGCCTTTGATAGTGGAGGGGGGATGGATTGGCTTGGAGCATGCAGACAAGGCACCGGAACACTGCTGAATGGAGACAAACTTATGTGGATTGCAGGGGCACGGCCTGCTTCAGGGGAGCCTGCCTGGAGACACGGGCTCTCAGGAGGCCATGTGAACAATGGCCCCTGGGCCTAAGATACCTTTTGAAGTGTACATGGTGTTTGGCACCTTGACCATTCGCGCCCCTGACAGCACCCCATGGCAGCGCACATCCACTGGTGCAAACTGCCTTTGATAGTGGAGGGGGGATGGATTGGCTGGGGCGTGCAGACAAGGGACCGGAACACTGCTGAATGGAGATACACTTATGTGGATTGCAGGGGCATGGCTTGCTTCAGTTGAGCCTTCCTGGATACACGGGGACTGATGAGGCCATGTGAACAATGGCCCCTGGGCGTAGGATACCTTTTGAAGTGTACATGGTGTTTGACACCTTGGCCGTTCGCGCCCCTGACAGCACCCCATGGCAGCGCACATCCACTGGTGCGAACTGACTTTGATAGTGGAGGGGGGATGGATTGGCCAGGGGCGTGCAGACAAGGCACCGGAACACTGCTGAATGGAGACACACTTGATTCACTTAAAAACTGAAACAACCATTGATAAAAAATATGTTGTGTTTTATTAGGTTTCTTATTTTGATGGCACAAAAATACTAGACATTGTAAAGGTCTGGTTGCAGCTCAGCGAGGGAAAATACCCTGTACTGACCTCTGTCACTGGGGAAAGTTTGTCTAATGGCGCCAACGACACATGCGGGTATTACTCGTCGAACGCGATGTCCAAGCCTCCCATGAAGCCACCATGTCTACGAACGATAGGCCACCAGCCGGTACCACCTATGAAAGAGAAAGATACAATCTGTTTTTAAATGACCAAGATAAGTGTATTAAACCTTAGTTGTCAATGACAATTCTTGTATGCAATGGCATTTTTGCCAGGACAAATGCTAACTAGACACTGCACAATATTGAATGACTTTTATGCGACTATTACTAGAGAATTGCAAGACTAAACGGATATGACACTGATATATTGAAGTTACGAGAATATAGGGGACAACCATGAAATAGTAGTGGCCTAACTGACATCACAACCAGACTATCCTTACTCGTTACTTGGATTACGAGGGCGAACTGTTGCACAAAGTTCGTGTATAAGCACCATCAAAATCCTCAACACGGACCGTGTGAGGCAGGCTGCCGTGAAGTCCGGGAGCTCGGTAACGCATTGTGGCTGTGGATCGCCTTGCGATATGTAGGACAAGCATCCAGAGTTTTCTCGGCAGCAGCAGTTCTTCTCCTCGGTTGGCATTAGCGCGCACCGATTGCAGGTACACCAGGTGGAAACACCGTCCATGCGACTAGGTCCAGGCTCTTCATCTGTTGAAACGTCCGCCCAACTGTCGTTCAAAGCCCCATCATTTACAGAGCTTACTCTTTCCAGTAATTCCTCCTCGGAGTACTCAGGCTCATACAGGTAGGGCATTATTGTTGCCATTGTGTTGTAAAGAAACAAAAATAATTTATAGCGGTCGTACTGGTATCTGTTCACACGGGCTACAAGCAACGAAGGTAGCTGACCAGAGCACAGAAACGAGTCACAGAATACTAAAAGAAATACAGTGAGAGGAATGGAAAGAAAATCTGCTGTTGTGTGTTGTGAAACGCTCTGTTTATACTTATCGAGGAAAGAGGCTTCCTGCCGTTTCCATGGCGACACATCATTAGCTGAGGTGCAGAGGATGTTGACACGAGACGTGCTTTGGCATTGTGAAATGGGCGTCTAGTGATGTCAGGCTCAGGGGCGGGGGATATGATTTAGTGCAGCGAACGCAGGTCACCCAGGGTGATGCGGCAAGTGATAAGATTATCATAAGATGGTCGCACGCTGCTGCCTGATTTTGCTTGTGTTCAAGAGACGAAAACTTGGTTATGGTGCATAGGAAATGTTTGTACGATCGATCGAATTATGGTTAAAAGCAAATGGCCGAACCATAGGGACAATAATATTTTCTGACCAAACCATTCCTTTAAGGTCTTTAGAGTCTCATGTTCCTTTTTGGCTGTCTCAAGTGCTTCGTCCATGGCCTTGCCGAACAAGTTGGTCTCTTCAACTGGCTTGTTTATTAAGGCTGCTTGGGTTTCAGGCTTAAACCCAGAGTTTCTCAACGAGGCGTGCCATATTAATAGCGTACCCTGAGCCAAGGTCCTTCCCGCTGTTTCAGCAGCATCCAAAGTGTTTTTAAGAATGTTGTGGTTCACTTGCTTGCCTTCTGACCCAAATCATGAGCAGTCTAGCTCGCATTGGTTCAGGGACCTCTTGAAGGCCCTCTTGCAGCAGGTTCCACTGTACATCTGAGTAGCTAGCTAAATGAGTGGTGTTGGCTATTCGTATGTAGAATGCAGCAGCAGTCTTAACCCTTTTCGCCTGTGCATACAATTTTTTGCCTTCTTTATCAGGCGGAAATGGCCTGACTGGCAGGAGGCTTTTCCTCAGTATGTCCGCTACAAATCCAAATCCGGCACAGCCTCCTGTGTGGCGATTTGGAAATGGCCAGCTGCCCTCTTTAAAATGGCGTTAAACACGGACTGGAGTGGTAGGAAGGTAATCCATACACAGAGCGTCAGGGTTCGGGGTAGGAGTAAGGGACGCCCAAGATTGATTATCAACCGGATGGCTGTCTTTCCAATTATCCATGGGATCAGCAGGATCATCAGTATGGTCCACAAAGGGATCAGCATCCTGTATGTAGGGATTTATAGGAACCTCGTCATCAGTAAGGTCATAAACATTTTCTTCATGAGGATCCTCAAAGGTACTCTGAAACTTGGCCATAGGCGTAAAGGGAAGATCTTCACGAGGCCTCTTGGGAGAAAACCTCTCTGAGAATTCAACAAACATTCATGCACCCCTCAAACTTCTCCCTGGTCCATGATGATGGACCAGAGGAGTCCAGGGAAGGAAAGAGGTCTTCTTGATGATTGTCCCCTGTAGAACGTCGAGACTTTTCTCCTAAAGCCTTGGATAAAGCATAAGGGCTCTCAGAGTACTCTTTTTGGGGCTCCTGGCATTGTGACGTGTCAAGGCCTTTCTTTCTGTTTCAAAGTGTCTTTTGACTGTTCCTTTTGTTTAACCACTGAAGCAATCGTCACAATACTATTGCTGATGCTCAGGTTACAGGGAGGTGTGGCGGTTGAGCCGGTGGCTGTGCTGTGGATTTCGGCACCACCGGGGCCTTAAGCGGTGTCAGCGCTTTCTTCTGAAGCATCTCAACAGCACATGTGTTTTGGTGCTAGCACATTTAATCTTGGACTGCCCGGACACATGCCGCTGTCGCGGTTGCGAGACGGACTGCTGATCATAAAGATCATCGCGCACCGTCGAAGTATCCGACGTGCCTGTTGGCGCTTTGGAGCACTTCGACTGGACTTCCGAAGCAGAACTGTGGCTTGTGATCTTTTTGTGAGAATCGGGTGCCTCCCTGTCGCTGCGATGTATTGTTCCCATAGCAGGACTCACGTCGTGCCTATCTGGGCCGGAGATGGACGCTGCGGATTGAGAACTCTCTGCCGTAAGGTCAATGGCTTCCGAAGTGGAGCCTTGGTCATCGCTAATCCCTTTGTCACACTCGCCGGCTGTGGCGGCGGGGGAATGACTTTTGGCCTGCGACATAGCATAGGCTGCCCACTGCTTCAAACGGTGCTCCTTAATAGTCTTGGGAGGTAGGAGTTTACAGGCCGCACAGGACGCCTTGTTGTGGTCGAGGAGAAGATAACTATTGCACCAACAGTGCCTGTCTTTCCGCAGATATTTTGCCTTACAGAAAGGACACAATCGAAATGGAGTCCTGTCCATAGCAAAGGATTGTGATAGCGGTGCAAACCCAGGGGACCAAAAGAGGGGAAAAGGAAAGGCATTTTTGAAAAGAATATGACCACCCCCACCCCACTCTCCCTACGGTACAGGCCTGCCAGAAGGCCCGGCCACGTGGTGGGCAGTGCCGACTGGATCAACAGCCGTTAAAATTCCGACTTCAGCAGTCTTCGGTAGTGGCACAAGAATCAACCGTTGAAAGGAGTGACAATGAGAATAAACGATTGAAGGTTGAGAAATATAACAATAACACAATGGTTTATGAAGCGCTCTGCATTAGGGCGGCCATATAGCTCGGCGGAAAACAACAATATGAGGGACCTGGACACGTGAGGGATTTTGGGTACACTAAACGTCATGTTAGGGATAGTGTTACAGGCACACCCATGTCGACGTCCCCTTTTGATTCTCAAAAGACAAGATACAATACTCTGCAGTTACCACTGAATGTCGGACTACATGCACAGCATGCGATTCTAAGCAGATTAACAAGCATCAGAAATGGACATTCTTCACCCTTGTCCATGAAGGAGGAACACTGTTCAATTTTAGAATGCCATTAAACTATTTAATCAAATATGGTACCCAGATCGTTGGTTCGAACATATAGAAATCAACAGCAATTTTGTCCAGACCCAGGACTTTGCCTGGTCTTTGCATAATTAGAGCCAGCTTCACATCTTCTTGACTAAGGATCAATAGTGTTGGCTCTACATCACCGGGGCCAGGTCCACTAGCTACAGCAAGCCAATCCGAATCCTGCAAATCTCTGTCCTCATGATACACATTTTGGATGTTCAGATATACAACCAACAATTGAAGAATGGTGTGCATTTCTTTCTGCTACCATTAGTTTCCAAAACCTCTGGTTACAACTGTCAGAAGTTGACTTCACAACTCTTCTTCAAAAGCCTCACTTTTTCTCTTCATCTCTTCATTACATTTGTATAGGCCTTCCTGGCATCCTAAATGGAGCTGGTCCTGCCATTGCTACCTCCTTTGTTCTTTGGACTAGTACACCCTTAGATTCCCTGCAAACGGTGTTGTAGCTTAGCGCTTGTAGGGAAAAACATTGCCCGACATTTTGTAGCTTCCTCATGGGCTTTCCCGATATCAACATTTGGACATGGCACCTCTGATAGGAGGAATTCTAGCATAGGGAGGATACTATTATATACTTACGGGAGTAGCTTAGCTATATCAAGCTTGACCCATTTGATGGATCGTCTTCCATGCACTTCAATTGAGATACCTACTCTTTGACGTGTATCACTTCCTTTTGCAATTCCAAACATGGAGCTGCAGACAGAGAGCACCAGTGGATGGTGGTCACTCTCTACTCTGGGCAAAACTGCAAAGGTTTACAAAAAAACAGGATTTAATATTGACCAATATATAATTGTTCAAGCTACTACCCACTCCACTGATGGCAGGTAATGGCAGCCGGACTATCCCCGGGAATCTTCCATTGAATGCCCTCCTGCTGCAGGCCATCCAAACAGTAGCCACCTCTTCTGCCTTATGATATTTCCTCTTTGGTCGAGGTGGCACCAGGGTCTCCAGCACCCAGGCCTGGTCCTTGTTTTGAACCACCCTCCCCTCTATCAGTTTAATCTGTCCTTTAAAATTTGGAAAAGCCTCATACCTTCAACCTTAATATGACAGTTGAATAGATGTATCACTAAGAGCTCCCCCCCCATTAAGCTGAGATGCAGTTCCAAGAGAGCGCCACAGACATTAACAGCACATCTAACAGATGTGAACAATGATGGCTTGACCCAGATCAAGCCTCCTCCAGCTGGCCTTCCTCCCTTGCCCTGTCGAGCCGGGCAAGAGAAGGTGGCATAGCCCTGAATATGCAGGGGTTTTAGAGCCCATGTTTCTTGCATACATATAACATTGTGTGTACAAAAGAAACATAGCCATTCCTCATCATGGATATATTTCCCCAACCCTGCAACCCTGCAAAATTCCAGGAAATAATATGCCCTGTCTCACCTCCAGAAGAGAAAACCTTTATAATGCTTAGGGTTGGGCCCAGAACCAGCATGAACACCTTGTCAGTGAACATCCTCTGTCGCATTTATCATGTCAGGGACTACACAGCTACAAGACTGAATGGATTCCTGCTACCCAATCTTGTCCACAAGCTGTGGCCCTACAATATTCCACTCAGGACCACGACTAATCACCCCCGAATTAACTGTCTCAAGAATTGGCTGTCTCAAGTGCTTCGTCCATGGCCTTGCCGAACAAGTTGGTCTCTTCAACTGGCTTGTTTATTAAGGCTGCTTGGGTTTCAGGCTTAAACCCAGAGTTTCTCAACGAGGCGTGCCATATTAATAGCGTACCCTGAGCCAAGGTCCTTCCCGCTGTTTCAGCAGCATCCAAAGTGTTTTTAAGAATGTTGTGGTTCACTTGCTTGCCTTCTGACCCAAATCATGAGCAGTCTAGCTCGCATTGGTTCAGGGACCTCTTGAAGGCCCTCTTGCAGCAGGTTCCACTGTACATCTGAGTAGCTAGCTAAATGAGTGGTGTTGGCTATTCGTATGTAGAATGCAGCAGCAGTCTTAACCCTTTTCGCCTGTGCATACAATTTTTTGCCTTCTTTATCAGGCGGAAATGGCCTGACTGGCAGGAGGCTTTTCCTCAGTATGTCCGCTACAAATCCAAATCCGGCACAGCCTCCTGTGTGGCGATTTGGAAATGGCCAGCTGCCCTCTTTAAAATGGCGTTAAACACGGACTGGAGTGGTAGGAAGGTAATCCATACACAGAGCGTCAGGGTTCGGGGTAGGAGTAAGGGACGCCCAAGATTGATTATCAACCGGATGGCTGTCTTTCCAATTATCCATGGGATCAGCAGGATCATCAGTATGGTCCACAAAGGGATCAGCATCCTGTATGTAGGGATTTATAGGAACCTCGTCATCAGTAAGGTCATAAACATTTTCTTCATGAGGATCCTCAAAGGTACTCTGAAACTTGGCCATAGGCGTAAAGGGAAGATCTTCACGAGGCCTCTTGGGAGAAAACCTCTCTGAGAATTCAACAAACATTCATGCACCCCTCAAACTTCTCCCTGGTCCATGATGATGGACCAGAGGAGTCCAGGGAAGGAAAGAGGTCTTCTTGATGATTGTCCCCTGTAGAACGTCGAGACTTTTCTCCTAAAGCCTTGGATAAAGCATAAGGGCTCTCAGAGTACTCTTTTTGGGGCTCCTGGCATTGTGACGTGTCAAGGCCTTTCTTTCTGTTTCAAAGTGTCTTTTGACTGTTCCTTTTGTTTAACCACTGAAGCAATCGTCACAATACTATTGCTGATGCTCAGGTTACAGGGAGGTGTGGCGGTTGAGCCGGTGGCTGTGCTGTGGATTTCGGCACCACCGGGGCCTTAAGCGGTGTCAGCGCTTTCTTCTGAAGCATCTCAACAGCACATGTGTTTTGGTGCTAGCACATTTAATCTTGGACTGCCCGGACACATGCCGCTGTCGCGGTTGCGAGACAGACTGCTGATCATAAAGATCATCGCGCACCGTCGAAGTATCCGACGTGCCTGTTGGCGCTTTGGAGCACTTCGACTGGACTTCCGAAGCAGAACTGTGGCTTGTGATCTTTTTGTGAGAATCGGGTGCCTCCCTGTCGCTGCGATGTATTGTTCCCATAGCAGGACTCACGTCGTGCCTATCTGGGCCGGAGATGGACGCTGCGGATTGAGAACTCTCTGCCGTAAGGTCAATGGCTTCCGAAGTGGAGCCTTGGTCATCGCTAATCCCTTTGTCACACTCGCCGGCTGTGGCGGCGGGGGAATGACTTTTGGCCTGCGACATAGCATAGGCTGCCCACTGCTTCAAACGGTGCTCCTTAATAGTCTTGGGAGGTAGGAGTTTACAGGCCGCACAGGACGCCTTGTTGTGGTCGAGGAGAAGATAACTATTGCACCAACAGTGCCTGTCTTTCCGCAGATATTTTGCCTTACAGAAAGGACACAATCGAAATGGAGTCCTGTCCATAGCAAAGGATTGTGATAGCGGTGCAAACCCAGGGGACCAAAAGAGGGGAAAAGGAAAGGCATTTTTGAAAAGAATATGACCACCCCCACCCCACTCTCCCTACGGTACAGGCCTGCCAGAAGGCCCGGCCACGTGGTGGGCAGTGCCGACTGGATCAACAGCCGTTAAAATTCCGACTTCAGCAGTCTTCGGTAGTGGCACAAGAATCAACCGTTGAAAGGAGTGACAATGAGAATAAACGATTGAAGGTTGAGAAATATAACAATAACACAATGGTTTATGAAGCGCTCTGCATTAGGGCGGCCATATAGCTCGGCGGAAAACAACAATATGAGGGACCTGGACACGTGAGGGATTTTGGGTACACTAAACGTCATGTTAGGGATAGTGTTACAGGCACACCCATGTCGACGTCCCCTTTTGATTCTCAAAAGACAAGATACAATACTCTGCAGTTACCACTGAATGTCGGACTACATGCACAGCATGCGATTCTAAGCAGATTAACAAGCATCAGAAATGGACATTCTTCACCCTTGTCCATGAAGGAGGAACACTGTTCAATTTTAGAATGCCATTAAACTATTTAATCAAATATGGTACCCAGATCGTTGGTTCGAACATATAGAAATCAACAGCAATTTTGTCCAGACCCAGGACTTTGCCTGGTCTTTGCATAATTAGAGCCAGCTTCACATCTTCTTGACTAAGGATCAATAGTGTTGGCTCTACATCACCGGGGCCAGGTCCACTAGCTACAGCAAGCCAATCCGAATCCTGCAAATCTCTGTCCTCATGATACACATTTTGGATGTTCAGATATACAACCAACAATTGAAGAATGGTGTGCATTTCTTTCTGCTACCATTAGTTTCCAAAACCTCTGGTTACAACTGTCAGAAGTTGACTTCACAACTCTTCTTCAAAAGCCTCACTTTTTCTCTTCATCTCTTCATTACATTTGTATAGGCCTTCCTGGCATCCTAAATGGAGCTGGTCCTGCCATTGCTACCTCCTTTGTTCTTTGGACTAGTACACCCTTAGATTCCCTGCAAACGGTGTTGTAGCTTAGCGCTTGTAGGGAAAAACATTGCCCGACATTTTGTAGCTTCCTCATGGGCTTTCCCGATATCAACATTTGGACATGGCACCTCTGATAGGAGGAATTCTAGCATAGGGAGGATACTATTATATACTTACGGGAGTAGCTTAGCTATATCAAGCTTGACCCATTTGATGGATCGTCTTCCATGCACTTCAATTGAGATACCTACTCTTTGACGTGTATCACTTCCTTTTGCAATTCCAAACATGGAGCTGCAGACAGAGAGCACCAGTGGATGGTGGTCACTCTCTACTCTGGGCAAAACTGCAAAGGTTTACAAAAAAACAGGATTTAATATTGACCAATATATAATTGTTCAAGCTACTACCCACTCCACTGATGGCAGGTAATGGCAGCCGGACTATCCCCGGGAATCTTCCATTGAATGCCCTCCTGCTGCAGGCCATCCAAACAGTAGCCACCTCTTCTGCCTTATGATATTTCCTCTTTGGTCGAGGTGGCACCAGGGTCTCCAGCACCCAGGCCTGGTCCTTGTTTTGAACCACCCTCCCCTCTATCAGTTTAATCTGTCCTTTAAAATTTGGAAAAGCCTCATACCTTCAACCTTAATATGACAGTTGAATAGATGTATCACTAAGAGCTCCCCCCCCATTAAGCTGAGATGCAGTTCCAAGAGAGCGCCACAGACATTAACAGCACATCTAACAGATGTGAACAATGATGGCTTGACCCAGATCAAGCCTCCTCCAGCTGGCCTTCCTCCCTTGCCCTGTCGAGCCGGGCAAGAGAAGGTGGCATAGCCCTGAATATGCAGGGGTTTTAGAGCCCATGTTTCTTGCATACATATAACATTGTGTGTACAAAAGAAACATAGCCATTCCTCATCATGGATATATTTCCCCAACCCTGCAACCCTGCAAAATTCCAGGAAATAATATGCCCTGTCTCACCTCCAGAAGAGAAAACCTTTATAATGCTTAGGGTTGGGCCCAGAACCAGCATGAACACCTTGTCAGTGAACATCCTCTGTCGCATTTATCATGTCAGGGACTACACAGCTACAAGACTGAATGGATTCCTGCTACCCAATCTTGTCCACAAGCTGTGGCCCTACAATATTCCACTCAGGACCACGACTAATCACCCCCGAATTAACAGCGCCCCGAGGGAACTTGCCACTGAACTGGCATTCGAGGTTCTAAATTGATTGTTGCTAGTTTCACTAGAAACTGGACCATATTCTCCTCCTCTAATCGTATTGCTCTTCCAGTTGAACTAGCTATTGCAATTGGTGCACTAAACCTAATGGTTTCTTCTAGCCTGCACCGTGGGAGAGATCTTTGTTCCATTTCCAGGAGTCCTTCAACAAGTTATTTTGCCCTGAATACTATCTAAATAAAGTCCCTCTGCTTATCGGCAGGGCTAGAATAGCGTTCACATGTCAGTATATCCCTATGGATAATCGAGCAGTAGCCTCTCTTAAACCTAAACTAGTGAATCACTTTATTGGTGAGAGCATCCTGGGAATCCCAAAATCTGCTCTCCACCTTGGGTAGATTCACAAGATACACATAATTCCCTCCTACTGTAGTGTTGTTTGCTAGAGCCATAGAAAGACAACTTGTTTATGTGTTCAGATGAAACTTGTTTTGCATTCTTTTAGCAGCCGAGAGCAAAGTCTGTAAGCGTCTCATGAGACTCCAGAGATTATTTACAAATTCAGTAGCGTCCACGCAGCTGTGAGTTCTACTGGCAGTAAACATATCTGGAAAAATACTGCAGAATATTTGGAGGGAAAAGATATCACAGAGACACTACACTTCTTACTTTGAACTCCGGCTGAGCTGACTGAAGCAGATGTATTTCCGTTAGCCTGTTCCCATTGGTGAAGGATTCTCTATCCCACCCTGGTGATTCCCAGTGAAGGTTTGGCAGAGATGAATGTTAGAGAAATGCTAAAGCGATAATAAAGAGACCTGAGACAGGTCTATTTCAAACTACAAGTGGGAATTCATTATTTGCGTTCCAAGACAAAGCCCATTGCCTTGTAGCATTTTGTTAAGTGCAGAGTGGAACACTTTAAATTAAAAAAGATCTATTTAAATTACTGATAAAACAGGCAGGCAAAACAAGGGGTCACTCTCCAACTTTGCAGGGTCACTGAACAAATATTCTGTGATCTCCTACCTGGTGGGGGTTTAGATACAAAATTATCAATCACCCTATAGATCTTGCTATCTATACTTGTCCCCACATTCTCCACGGGCCTGGCCAGTATATTAACAGATTCCTTAGTCCCACTGAGCCTTATTTCAGACAGGCCTGCTCAACCATCAATATCTTTAACCTTCTGCCCTAATGCATCTAGGTCACTGCATAGCATCCTGTTTTCTGCTTTAAGCAATGCCATCAGTGGGTATAATGACTTGCATCCCTTGCAATGGACATGGGGTTGCACCCCTCTTGTCATTTATAGGCTTTAGACAATGTTCCCTATGAAGATGCTACCTCAGTTATCCTGCCAACATTAGCCGGACCGCTGGCGCGAATAATTCCCATAAGCGGGTTGAATCTATTTTCAATAATTACCTCAAATGGGTAGATTAGTTGCGTTGTGACTGGTACCAGATATTAAGCCAACTTCAATGTGTGGTGACATTTGCCGCAACCCCTCGTGGGGATTACCATTGAAATTGGTGCAAATAATCTCAACAGGTATTTTATGATGGTCCCCACACCCCTCAAACTGGGCTAGTGAATTGGGTACCTCATAACCTGGGAGGATCTGCCCCATGTTAAGGAGAACTGGTAGTGGGACCTTCCTCAATCTAAATGCAAAAATCTCTAATTGGTCATTTGTGAGGTTAGCCACACAATTTGACCCATTTTGCTTTCTATTGTAGATTACCATCTGATTGGTGCCCATACACTTCTATGGAGCTTCAATTTAATGCAATAAACTAGCAAACAAGCAAATCATCATATTAGCCTCATTAATATGTTTGGTAAATTGGAGATACTGCACCTCACTCCCACTAATTGGGGCTCACATTGCTTACCTTTTCACCATAATGCACCATAATGTATTAAACCACCAATGGACTAGTACCAATACAAACAGATTTAAAAAAGGAGTGGGCAAGTAATATTCAATAATTCCAGACACACAATGTTCAATATACTATTATCCAAGACTGGACAAAATCCTAGGCATATTTAGAGCTCTAATAGAACACAGACTTAGTTAAAACCGGAACACACAAGATAGAAAATACATAAAAAGCCGGTATGCAATGATTTTAAACCGATTCAAAACTGTGATCTGATATAAAAAAAGGTCATGCATAACTATTATAACACATAAAAATGAAAGGAAGATTTAAAATGTTAGAAATGTTCAAACCGCTGGGGATTAAATTCCAGGAAGTATACAGGATGCCAGTAGAGCTATAAAGCCACAAGTTAGTTGCTACCTCAAAGCATTACAGCTGGTGAGTACAGTAAAGCCGGCAAGATTACTAAATTGGTCAGAGCAGGGCAAGGTGCAGATAAAGGGTATGTATTCAGTAGAGCCCTGGTACAGGTCACAAAACAAAGCTGATAGCTAATGTCTCGAAAACGTGGATCCTGACACACGGGGCCAGGAAGAGTCTCACAATTGTGGACCGTTTAACCCATTCTCATTAAGGGGTTAACAGCACCGTAAAAGGTTGCAGCGCCATTAACCCCTTAACACATTACTACGAGGTCCCTTTGCGACCTTGAAGGGACCTTGAAGGTAATTACGGTACCGCAATTTGCCGCCTTCCCCATTCTCATTGAGCCCTATGGGGCAAAAATGGGAATGGGGAAGGGCCAATGGTAAATGGGGAATTACCGCCCGCCAACCTTGGAATGGGGCAGTAATTCCCCATTTACCATTGGCGGAATCGGTAAAATACCAGCGGCAACCATGGCGCAACTAGAGACATGGTTACCGCCTGGGTCGTGATGACCCCATTGTCTTCTACGTCACCAGAAGACCTGATGCCACAATGCCCTGTGGTAGCCAACACAAGCCCTTGCACCATGCAAGCTTTCACTGCTGCGGGCCGGCCTCCACGATTTTACAGCCTGGCGTTAGTGGAACCAGGTCTAGGATCAGTAGATCATAATTTCTACTTTAACGGGTTCAGATATATGTAGAAACCCTGCATCTCGGGGTATAAAGTCTTAATAACGAAAATTTTATGTAGACATGCACATATAACTAAAAATATGACGGAAACGTATGTGGGGTGGCATAAAGGGTTACATCTTATGGGGAATCGGTTGCAATGGGTTTTTAGGGGTTGCAAACAGGGGATTAGGAGAACACAAAAAAGTGTTATGTTTTGTCGTTGTAAAATATTCGGTATATGTGCATTCTGCATAAAATGTGTGCATCTGGGGGTCTTGTTAAATAATGGAATGACACACACTGTCATGAGCCCTTACCGGGGATTGTTGCCCTCGGACTGCTAATGTTTTTACATTGTGGCACAAGACCTGCAGCAGAGTACTTTTTAAAATTTCTCCAAGTGGCATCCCAGTTATTTTTGGCTTGTTGAAGTGAACTGATTTCCACTTCTATTTTTTTACTGCACTAATGCTATGTCTTAGTCTAGTGATACAAGACAGATTATTTGTGTCAGACCTTTTTGTTGTAAATCTTCCTTCCTCTTCAGGTGGGAAATTGCCATATAAGGATATGCACTTTCACGGTTGTCACGTCAATGACCAATTGACCTCTTGTCTGTGCTTTGTGTGGGTGAACTGGATGAAACTGGGTGTGAACTTGTCTGGTTCCAAACCACAGTATGTCAAGCTGCTGGGAAGATTGTGGGTTGGTGAGCTCCCTCTTTAAAAGTTGCAGGTCTCATGTATTGGTGGGCTAGGATATCCCGTAAACTCGAATTATTGATAAATGCAGAGGACCTGGAGCTATTCAAGTTCATCAACCACAATAGCTAAGCATTTTAAGCCGATAGGCCACTAAAGGCTCTACTTACGACTGCTGCAGCAAACAACATTGACAAGGCCAACCTCCATGTGTGAGACCTCGGCCTGCAAGGAATTGCATTCTGGCAAAGGTGCAAAGCCCTGGCTTTTAGATTTTTCCATAAAAAGATGAGGGTGATTACTTCTCCAAAGATGTAATCTGCTAACCAGAAATCACGGTTTCGCAACTCCATGCCAAAGCATAATGTACTTGTGCCTTGCCGCATCAGTAGCCTGAACTGCAGCACCCGCTCAGCTCATGCAGCAGAACATGTTCAAAGGTCACAAGATGTCCACTCGCCCCCTGCAGCGGCAGCAAAGTCACTGCAGTACAGGGGCATCATTTAAGATATGTCCCCTGTTCCCAAACTACCCAGTGCTGGTGGCAGGGTGATCTCTAAGAATTTGCTATGCTTGAGTTTAGGCATAGAGCATGGTGATACTTATGCTGATGGCGGACATTACCCAATTCGATTTTGCACATGTGTCATCTCCTGTGAATCTGTGAATCAGCCCTGCTGTGGAAGGGAATGACTATTTTGGTCAGATGGGACGGTACTTCCCCACAGCAGGACAGACACCCTGAGCATCCAGTCTCTCTTTGTTTCTCTTTGTGAGGGCTGGTAACCCGCTCCTCCAGAGACAGCAGCACTGCAGAAATCATTCCTGGTTTCAGGTATGAAAAGAGAACACCCATTCAGGACGAGTAGCTTCACACCTCGGTGCTGCATATCCAATATTCATTGTTTGTCAATAGGAGGGAAGGGAGCGAGAGTAGGATAGGCAGGGGTGCTGTGGATACTGGAAGAAGACTTCCACCATCTTGTTTCTCACAGTCTCTCTTTCCCTTTCCTGTCTCTCCACTTCCTATGGTGTAAAGCACTTTGAGTTCAAGATCAAAAGGGCAATCTGCAGGATCAGGGATTGGTCCCCTAAAGCCGAGTAGCTTTAGACCAATCACCTTAAGATGTGTGCCCTTAAAAGAAGAATTCTCACACCCTCCTTCAGCAGAATTACCTCAGTTCCTCAAGGATCCATTAGGGCCAAAGAGACGTTCTGAACATTCTCACCTGGAGTACATTTGGGGCAGTTGTACTGCCCAAAGTCCTCTGCCAGAGGTGAAGAAGGAGCCGTACAAGACAGAAAGAAGATCTGTCCCCTAACCACTCCCAGGGAACCTCGGGAGTGACCAGTGCTGTGGACAAGGACCAAACATTCTGCAACAGATCTACTCTGCTAGAAGAGCAGACCCTGAACTGGCACATCTTTTCTTTGTTTCCTTTGCGAAAGCCTCCAAGCAATTGGAGGGCCAGACCAGCCGAAGCTCCTTGTTCTATCGCACTGAACCGGTCACTCTGTGTTCCCCGCATCTTGAACAATAGGGAAGGTGCTGGTGCTTCCTGCAACCAGCCAAACTATTGCACTGCATCTAAAACAGCTAGACACAGCATCGTATCCTAGAGAAATATGCCAACTTCTTGGCCCGAAGAGACTGCTCTTCAGGCCAAGTCTCTTTGGGCTCAAGAGTTTGGTTGGAACCCAAACCAAATCTCTGGAACATCACTCGCCGACTCCAACTGGGGGTTACAGCACATCTTGGCCCAGCTACCCTGAGAACCACCGACTTTGACTGTACATCGATGCACCCTCGATCACCACTTCAACGACCATCGCTCACCGACTCGATCTGCTGGAGCGTCACTTGCCGACCTCTCCCAGCAGCCAAAGCAAGACCTAACCTGGCCGACTGTCAATCGTTTTTGGGACTGCCCCGACCTGCATCATTGAACTGCAGCCGTTAATCCGCACAGAGCACTGGCATTCGACCCTCCTCAGTGCCCGCTTGCTGCAAGGTCGTCCACGATCCTAATTGCCCGACTGAGCCCGATCAGCTTGCATCAAAGTTCGATACTGGGCCTGATGCATCAGCCCACCAAGAACTGAATCCAGGTACTATGAAGCTGAACTGCAGCCACAGTCCACTGGAACCCTAGAGAATGATTAGGTCACAGTTGCTCTTGTTTTCAACCCAATATCCTTTTAAGGTAGTACCTTACCTACCAACCCAGGAACTACATTCAAAGTGCTACTTTCTTCAGTCTGTTGCAGTTTTTCTGTCCTTCCTTTGTGTGGTTTTTGTATAGTAATCTTGTTTTGTTCGAATTGCAGATGGTGTGTGTTATTAAACAGTTTATATTTTTATAGAACCTTGATTGAACATTCACTTTATTTTGGACTGTGATACTGTGTTGTTTGCATCACTACTTGTTCACCTTCACCCCACTCTTCCCTCGTACTGCATTACCACAAAAGGTGAAGGAGGTATATCTCTTGATTGTCCCTATTTTACCTTTATGATTGTGTTGTGTTTTGATTTGCAGATGTGTGAGGGCTGAAGCTGACTTTAATTCATACGGTGGACTCCCCGTTTCAAGATGTCCTACGCTGTTACAAAGCGTAACCATAGAGTCGTTGTTCTGCATTTTTTCTTGTGGAATGAGCCCCTCTATCCATGAGTGTAGCGTTTCCATAGAGAGTGCTGAATTTGTTAAACCCAGCTTCCTGGTGATTGCTCACGTGAGATTTTCATGCAACGGGATGTGATAAACCCACTTTAAAGTGAGCCTTCTAAAATTAGTGGGCAAGTGTGCTTTGAGCTTCGGCTAGAATGTTCGGCGGGTTACCTTGAACAAATTAACACGCATTGTGTTTGTTTGTAGCATTGTTCGTTGTGTCAGCTCCAGATCGCAAGTCAAACCAAGGTCATATGTGCATCGGATAAAGTTACAGCGGTTTTGGGAAATAGAGTTTAAATACTACATAAGTACACTTGTTGAGGGCCATCTTGGATTTCCACCTGTTTAAATGTTTTTGCACTATACGCATCTCCCAGATCTTTTTAGTTGGTGGTTCAAAGTGTATTTGTTGTCTTCTTACTAGTGCTGGCTACAATGGCGTTATGAAATACTGCTGCAAATAGATGATGCATGTTTACTAAATGAAGACACAGCGCTTTAAGAGTCCACCACTGTGTAAGTGTTATTTAGTGTTACCTATCCTTGTTTGTTACCGTGGATCCTGATTCTAAGGAACTAATGTTCTTATTCAAATTGCTAGTCACAGATTGACTAGCCTTGAAAGATACAACAACAAAAATGTACCTCTGGCTAAAGAATGTAGATTTGGTATTAGTATGCAATGATTGAGCGAGGTTTATTTCTTGCTGGAGCTCAATGAGTCTCTATTGTTCTCACTTTTCTAAAGTAAATTCATGTGATGTTTTTATGAAGAGTGAACAGATAGTGTTCAGATGTGTTGTTATGGGTTTTATGGGGAGTTTGTGGTTCACTCACCACACCATTGTTGCTTCCAATTGTTTACACAGGCCCACGCCTAATTATAAGGTGCCCTGATCCCACCGCAATACACATCATTTAGAGCGTTTGCGGCGAGTACCCTTCAAGTTATGTAATCTCTTGTTGAGTGCAAATTAAAATAAAATAACAGCACTAATTGAAGCTGTTTGCACTGTGTTCTTTAGGTGGGGTACCTCCTAAACATCACAGAATCTGTCTCCTGTACTTCTGTACTTTTGAATAAGGTCATCTGGTTTAAGAGTGTCCGGAGCTGAAAACCAGTCCCGACGTTACTAGAATCTTTTATAGAAGTTATTTTATCGATACATAAATATGTTTAAGAATGAAACATGGTTTCCTTTAATGCAATACTAATTAACAACCTCTACTAACTTTGTATTATTGTTGAGAGGCCTGAAAACGGGCTACCATTTTACAAATTGTTTGTTTTAGTAAAGTACTTAGTGGTATTTTGAAGTACTTACTTATTTTGCTATTAACATATTGGTGCATTAATTAGGTTTTACCAAAAGTGCTCCCTGTTAGAAATCCTTTTTATATGTATTTTTAGTTTGATAAAGAGCACTAGTCACTTAAAACTAATTATAAATGTATGTTAACTGTATTTTTATGACTTAGATTTAAACAATAAATTGTGATTTTATTACCTTATATTTGAGGTAGACTAGCACCAATGGCTATGAACTACTAACTGAGTTATGGTGGTCGAATCATCAGAATAATTTGTTTAACTGTTGATTTGATGCCACAGATAGAAGTGGGTACAGGAGGTACTAACAGTGCAAAGTTGTTGGGATCTTGTTATGGTTTTTGTACTTTACTCAGGGTGTGATCCCTCTGACCATTACAATAGCCTTTGTCTCTTTTGAGTTTTTTTAGGGCTGAGTGGGCAATTTTACCCTTACTGACCCATATACTCCAGCGAGGCAGAATCCAATTTCTCACACTGCCTTCATCTCAGCTGGTGCCTTCCTCTCTTGCAGGGGCCAACCAGCGATAAGCCCTAGTCTACATACATTGCATCCCTAAGATCAGAGTTGTGCATTTGGCCTGTGCCTGCCTACCCTGCACTGTTGCATGTCCGCCTTCCCGCATAATCACCCAAAACTTTGCTGGCATCTCTACAGCTCTTTTGGGACCCAGGAAAATCTCTGGCCGATGTCATGTCTCGGTGCGTTATACAACAAAGATAGTATAGGATGAGAGGCAGAGAAGCTCAGACTTTCTTTATTTCATTTGGCTATCGCCAAGCACATTTCTATCTGATATGTTGTGTGGATGTGTTAAAGTGTCACTTCACGTAAAGTAAAAACATGTGTTTGGCTTTCTGGTATGTTGTAAATTCTTTGCTTACACAAGTTGGGTAGAGGTAGACATTGGAGGAATTCTTCTGCAGAATTCTTACGACTAATTATGCTGAATACAACATGGCCTATGGTCAGGTTGGCAGTAAAACAGCAGTATGTTAAGTACCTCCTGTGCTTACCGTTGTCACCTGACTCCTAATGAGGCATGACATGTCCTCATATTTGAGTTTTGATCAGAGTTTCCTGCATTTGAAGTGAAATTACTTACATGTTTATTTTACTGAGAACATACCATAATTTACTCTAAATCTGATGTGAGCAGACTATGCTTTAATTCCTATACATTTTACCTCTTTTTTTTACCTGTGTAACTAGATCTAATCCATACCAGTTCATTGCAATTCAGCCGCCTCATATATACCTGGCGGCCAGCAATACTGCTTGCTTCCTGCTGGGGTAGGAAAAAGGCGTTGAAACCCAGAACCACTCTGATTCTCCTGCCTTGTTCTCGCCCTTGTAATGAAACTATAACAATTCTACAGAGAGGGCCATGGCCAAATAAGTGTTAAGCGAAGTGGTTGTTTCTGTAGAATGTACAATTATTTAAATGGGACCATATTACTACTTTACTTAAAGTGTGTTATTGCATACATTCATTTGGATTTTCTGAGATTTGGCAGAGTTTTCTTAAAATGAATAACATAATCCAGAGAACTGGCATAGTGGAGCCCCTGCAGCCCCCTCGTCGCCCCATATCCTGGGGAGGCCCACCTCAGCCAACACCTTGACTAAAATCAGGGTGAGCGGTGGGCTGGAGAAAACTGCTGGTGGCTGGCCGGAAGGGGGCACGCCTTTTCTGGCTTACCTTGTGAGACCTACTCAAGTGTTAAAACAAGGACCAAGAGTAAGTAGAGATGGTGGGCTCACGACCTCATGCCCTTTAGACAAGTAGTAAAATGAAAGAATATATAACTCCCTCATGGATTTGTGTTTGCCTAGTATTGACCACGGTTTTGGTTAGATACTTTTTTCCAGTTAACCTCTCTTTCTACAGAGTCCCCTTCAGCCGTACTTCCAGCCCAATACATACTTGGCCTGAATAAAGAGAGAAGAGTGAACCAAAATATTTGTATTGAGTCATCTATCTATCCCTTGGCCATGACAGTACACATAGTATGACTATGCTCATCAGGTCAAACTCCTAAATTCACACAAGTAAACATTCTTACTGTACCTGCCATGGTTGGAAGTTCAACCTATCTGCACACAACAAACTTATAGATGACTGTAACTCCTTTTTGCAGGTGTTCAGATTATGCAGAGTCCATGCACTTGCATACACGGCAGTGTAGGCATTGTACTGTCCCCTTAATTGTGAAACGTCATTGTAGTCAATGTGAAGTGAATCCAGTTTCTCATTACCAGTGCAGAGTTTTGATGTATTATCCCATAGGAGTGTCACATTTTTCTCATCTGGCCATTTACAGCCAAATGCTTCCTCCCAGAACCTCTTTACAAAGACATTGTCTGTTGAACTTGAAGGATGAACACTGTTCAGATGGTTTTCAAAGCCTGGAATCTCTCCACTGTATGTTGCAAACCCAATGGCACCGGCAAGGATCTGAGAATACTTGTCCACTGATAAGACTGTTGATGTGGACCAACCCTCACTGGCAATCCAGACTCTCCCAGTCAAATTGTGTCTCATCATCTCATCCATCAAAGGGGTAAGTCCAGCATCACTGGAGAAGATGACAATGGCATTGGTAGTTGAGTTTTTTATCACCTGGATAATATGCTTGGCGTTTCTGTCTTTCCGGCTCAGGATGATGTTCTCAGAGAAGGCAATACAAGCCCCAGCATTAGCCAGCTCTTGCTTTAGTGCACTGGCACCTTGTTGACCATAGTCATTGTCTTCAATAAGGAGACCAACCCAAGTCCAGCCGAGGTGCATCAGAAGGTAGGCTAGACCCTTGGACTGGAAGTTATCATTGGGAATAGTGCGGAAGAAGGAAGGGAATTGGATTCTGTCACTCAGAAGTGGGCTGGATGAAACATAGCTGATCTGTAAAGGAGCACAGTTGTATCAAAATATAGTATGCTTTCAAATGTAGAAGTGAAATATGGTAAATCGTTCTTTTTGCAACAGTTTATCATAACAGTTCTCGCATCTACCCCTAGTGCTTCTATTTCTCAGACTCAGCATCACTATCCTTCTACATCAAACTTTCTTTCTATTGCTCTTAGGAATGCACAGTCTGTCTGCAATAAAACCTCCTTTACGTCTGACTTCTTCTTTTCTCATTCTGCTTCCCTGGACCTTGTTACACTTACTGAAACCTGCCTCCCCCCTCTAACTCTGCAACACTTGCTGCTCTTCATGACCCTGCCTACACCGTCACTGACTGTCCACATTCCACTGGTAGGGGTGGTGGGGTAGGACTGCTTTCATCCTCCAAACCTCCTATCTGTCTCAATCCATCTACCGCTAACTTTCCCACATTTGAATACACTATCTCCACAATCACTGCACCTTATTGCTTATATAGTACCTGTCTCTACTCTACTATCTCTATCAAATATTGGATGGCGTCTCATTCATTCATGCTCAACTCCACTAAGACTGAAATTCTCTACTTCACAGCCAAACAGGCTATCTTATCCTCTTCTCACCAGATTAGATTCCTTACTCTGCTTCAGATGGAACTTTGGTGTCATAGTCAACTCATCACAATCTTCTCGCTCTTCATCTACGTATCTGCCATTGCAGCCAGACTCAACTTTCTCAATAGCAGAGAAATCCATCATTTTCATCCTTTCAATACTGCTAAATAGCAAATTTCCTCCTTAGTCCTTTCTATATCTGACTACTGTGCCAGTCTGCTCTATAGCCTTTCCAAGTATGCTTTTTCACCTCTGGACAAACTTCTCAAATTCGTAGTCCGCACACATTTAAACCTTTCTTTCTTTACCTCTACCTCCTCTTCCGGTCGCCAGATCGGCTGGATATCTATGAAACAAAGAGCTTAGTATAAACCTCTTTTCATCATCTTCAAAACGACCCATGGACTTGCCCTATCCTACCCATCTGCTCATCTTACTCCCTACTCTCCTCCTCGCTCATTAAGATCATCCTCAGCTCAACACCTTACCACCACTCGAGCCCCCTGTGCATGCTCTCATTTCCTATCTCTCTCTTCTCAATCCCCTACTCTTGAATGCTCTTCCTCTCCCTCTCTGTACTACTCCAAATCTACCACTATTTAAATTCAACTTCAAAGGTCTCCTTCTTTCTGAAGAACCTGTTTCCCAGCACTCTACGCAACTGCATCACCCTGTTTTCCTCTCTCCCCCTTCATGGACAACCCTACAGCACTTTTCCATCACCCTTTCATTCAAAATTCAGCAATTTTGGCATCATCCCGTTCCTATGTCATTCTGTCCTGTTCTCATCCCTGGTTTATCTTTCCAAATTCCCCTGCAACATCTGGTCTTCTTGTCACATCCTCTCACCCCTTTGTAAAGGACCCATGTCCTCCACTCTGTTATCAATGGTACATTCAGTAAGCATGTTTGTACCAAAAATGCATTGCTTTCCCTGTGATTTGTATTAATATATTGAACGAAATAAATAAATACAATAAATAATACATTTCGTATTTCTAACAGGAGCACCACAAAACATTTAAAATATCTAAAAAGGGCCATTTTTAAGATAAAATAAAATGGCATTAGGAGCCATTGAAAGATAAAATGAAGAAAAGATAAAAGATAAAGAAAGACATGGGGATCATTTTGTATTGTTCACAGGAAGTAAACCACTTGCCGGTGCTGATCTTCTATGGCTCAGGATTTGATGTCAGTTTACTTGTCAAAAACTGAAATGAGTCTGTGACACTGGAGCAGAGGTACTGACATATGTTCTATGTTATATGCTTAAAAATAGCTTAAGGGGTGCATTGAGTAATATTCCACAAGATAACTAAATGGGCACTATCATAAAGGCACTTCTGGAAAAAGGAGAAGAGTTCAAGCTTTACTCTATCTCCAAGGAAAACTAGTTGAGGACTCTGTGTTTGAAGTTTAACTTCAGCAATTCATTTAACAAAGATGAACACTTTTTCTCTGGTTTGAAGCATAGGATAAACCTCCAGAAACAAGACATATAAAAAACAATCCTCTAAGGAAAAAGGCCCGGGGGACCCATTTGCAAGTAAATCAAATTTGATTTCGTAATCAAAAAGGAAAAAGGTGTTATAAATCCCAATGCCACAAAGCTCTCTGGCTACTTCAAAGGGCACATCTCGTTTTAAGTACAGAAATCATCATCCGCGACGCACACAATATACAGTGTAAATACCTCACCATCATTAGCTAAAACCTATATACATACTAACAATTGTGTATATTGCACTGGCCTATTGGCCACAACCTGATCAGCCCCCCACCGTCTAACATGTGGTCATCAACTCTATCACCTTTAATGATAGATCGCTTGATGGGTTTTTAAATGATTACCCTTCCCTGTGGGCCTAATCACGTGATGTACATTTGGTAGGCAACATGAGCTCAGAAGATACCTTCAAGGTCATACTGGTCCTCTGCAATAATGCAATGCATCACTCCTTCCCAGACACCTAAGCGCCTCCACCATGCCTCCCCATCGCAATCTCGGAATTGTTGGCATCACCTCTTGCTCCTCTGTGGTATAAATCACTGGCTGGTTCACTCTGCTCTCCCCCTTATCAGCTGACCCTCTGTACAGTTTTTTTGGGCCTCTTGGAGGCTGCACTAATCAGCCAAATCATGAAGGATTTAGGTTTTCTGTTTGTAGCATCTGGCAGTTCAAATAGGGTGACCATTATTCTGAGGGGCGCTAGTGTCTTAAATCATGGGTTAGGCTTTTTGGCAGCTCAAGACCTCTGCCCCTCTCCCATGGGTTTGTCCTTCAGGGTCGGCTGCAGCCCTACTCTTACTCGGCCATTCACATTCCTTTCTAGCTTTGCAAGAATCTAACAAGGTACAATTATGTCTCCCACTGGGCCTGAAGGCTCTCATGCTCAGTTTTCCTCCTGGGGCATGGGGTAGGAATGGAATGTCAAACTTGACACCAAGCTGCTCTACTGTTCTCATTGCGGCCTGCAGCTATCCAGGCCTCACTGTAAATATGTCTGTGTTCAGTTTTTTTTATCGCCATGAGGATTGGGGCCTATTTTTGCATTACTATACAAAGTATACATAGTTGCTGCTATTTCACTACAGTGTCCCCCGTGCCATATACAGGAGCCTACCTAGATTCCTGTAATTACTACAATCCACTTCATCAGCTATCCCCGTGCTATTTCTCTGCCCCCACTGCTGCGCACCTTCATTTTATCGTGTGCACTAACATATTTATCTCAACCTAAATCGTTTGTTATGAATTGGGAGCTGGACATGGATCTCAACATTCCCCCCTTTAGTTAATCCTCCATTAACTAACCCTTCTGATTCCTTTCTTCTATCAGCATCATCCTTGGGGACCTATACTCTGAACATGCCTGTCCTTTATACCAGAGGGAGCCATATCTGCCTCTATCAAGACCATCATCATGGCAGCACTGTTCGTGAGTATGATTTGGTACATACATAACATCACCAACAGGAGTACCATGATAGAAACCGATATTTTCACCACCCTTTTGCTTCCCTTCTTCTGTCAGGATCATCCTTGTGGACCCATATCCTACACACATGATGTAAGCTTCCCCCATCCGGGGGAATACTTCTTAGGAGTACATGTGAGCTAAATACGATCACCATCAAGGTTGGCCCAGTGCTCAGTGTAATTCTCTGGGTCTGGTGGTGGCAAAGTCAATGTCCCAGTGTGATCTGTGGGTCTTCTATTCATACCATCTGTGGCTTTTTGGATCCTCTCTCTGAGCATGCTTGTCCTTTACACCACATCATGGCAGCATTGTTTGGAGTATCATTTGGCGCATACAGAACATCAGCAACAGGAGTATCATGATAGCAACCAATATCTTCACCACCACTCCAAGCTATGTTGGTACCCACGAAAACTTGGTGTCGGACCAATCATCAGCTTCCACCACCACTTAATTCTCCATGTTTATCTTGGACTTCTGAAGGACCCCTATAATATGTGCTAGCGACCCATTATCTGCATCATTTGGGAGGGGTGTATGTGTAACATGACAATCCTATCTTCTTGCATACGCCCCCTTCCATGGCCGTCAGCAAGTCCAACACATATCGGTTTTGCAGGGTCACCAACTGAATAGCACGCAATTCACTCTTGATCACATTCAGTCCTTGATAGGTGTCTTTCGCCAACTGGATAATTTCGCATCTCTTGATCATCAGCCATTTAGCGTTGGTTGCGGCTGGGACCCATGTTAACAGAAGGGAGGCAAACAAAACCTCTGTCTTGGTGTACAGGCAGTGTTTGCCTGGGATTGCTTTCAACAACTTGGAGAAATCTTCGGTTAAATAGTTTGATCACCTCTGCCGTCTTTTTAGTGAGCGCTTCTTTTTTCTTTTCTGTGGGGATTGGGTTGGGGGCTGTTTTTGACTGCTTGGCAAAAGACCTGGGTTCTATCATTAGGTGTCTTCAGGAACCACATGAATAGCTGAGTGCAAAGTTGCTAACGCACATGTAACTCTCCATCATGGTGGGAGATGCAGATATGCTTGCTGACCACACACCCAGTATATATCCATGAGGCCCGTTGTGCCCATGGCGAGATCTGGAAGTTGTCATGGCCACTGGGCAAGGACCACAAGCTCCACTACATAAAAGGTCCAGTTGGACCCACTTTATTCTGGTGCACATGCCTTTTTTTCCCCTGCAGGGACTCCACGTGCCTCCAGGTCGGGCGTGGCCATAGGAATTAACTGGGCTGCACGTGCAGCATATTCTAGGAGTGGCAAGGTGGGGCTACGAGTCAGAACAAATGGGTGTGGTCAGGACCAGGCTATTTAAGCCTGCCCCACCCGCATGCAGGCGCTTTGCGTTAGTCTGCTTCCAGCAGCGTAACGCTCACCGCCGCCTGAAGCGCATCTTTACCTGATTTCAGCAGCTTACCAGATTCCAGCAGCTTACCTGATTTCAGAAGCTTACCTGATTCCAGCAGCATACCTGATTCCAGTAGCTTACGTGATTCCAGCAGCAATCGCAGTCAGAGCGCACACTTACCTGATTCCAGCAGCAACCGCAGTCAGGGCGTATCCTTACCTTAATCCAGAACCCAGCCACAACACTATTCGAAAGTCCACTTTCGGCCAGCTTCATCGCGGATCCAGGCATCCTTCATTCGCCAGCAGATCTCTGGATAACAGCATTCCAGTCTCACTTCGCCAGGCCATCCCTGCAAGAGAAAAGGACAGAATAAGGTTAGAAAAACTACAAAGACATTACGCTAAGGTCGCGCTTGACCTAAGAACCAAACTTACCACCTATTGGGACATCGTGAACTCCCTTTTTCTCCATTGGGGCGCTTCTTGCACTGCAACTACCACTGGGCCTCATATCACATATTGGGGAGAAGGAAAGACATTACAAGAGATACGGAAATTAATCAAGGAAAGAGACATTACAAAAGTATACAGACAATAATCATTATTGAAGGATACTTACCTTTGAAGTGGTTCAGCCACAGCCTGTCTGGGCTGCCACGCACATGGCCAGTGAAGAAACTCGGTCTATCTAAAAGCGCCCCTGCAGTGAGAAGCAGGTCGGAGAGCTTGCCATCATAATTAAACAGGTTTGTTTGTTTGTTTGTTTATTTATTTAGTGTAGCGCGCAAAACCCAGAGGTAACAGGGCGCAACAGAGGTCAGGAAGATAGGATTACTTAAAAACTTGGTTACAGAATAAGATAGGCATGAGAAAAAGTGCATTGCATTTACAGTTACATTGTGTGGGATGTGCATATATACATATAATTGAGCGAAGGTTTACAAATTTACATATTAATACTGTGCGTAGGAGCAGTTCGGTTGCATTTACATATTTACAAATTTAAGGCTGTGCGTGGTAGTCAGGTTATAGCATTGGCATGATCAGATTAGATGGCAGGGTTAGTCGTGAGGATCATTGGCCCGCAGCCAAGTGAGGGTGTTTCGCCTGAAGCTATAGTAGGATTGGTCTGTCCTAATGTGGAGTGGGAGGGCGTTCCAGTGTTGGGCTGCCAGGACAGGGAAGCTGCTGCCGCCGGTTTTCTTTTGTCTGAAATTGGGTACCTGCAGGCAGTAGGAATTGATCGATCTGGTGGGGCGGGTGGACGTTTTTTTCTTTATTCTGGATGCGAGATAGGGGGGGGCTGCGTTGTTTAAGCATTTGTGGGTGAGTGATGCCGTTTTGAGGGAGATGCGGTCATGGATTTTAAGCCATTTGTGTTCTCTTCTTTTGTTGGAGATGTGTTCCTTAGAGGGTAGGTTGAGGGCTGTTCTGAGAGCGTTGTTTTGTAGTGTCTGTAGTTTGTTGGTTATGCATTTGTTGGCTCCTAGGTACATGGCGTTGCAATAGTCCAGTCTGGATAGTATTAGGGCGTTGGCTATGATGATGCAGCTAGTTTGGGTGAGGAAGGCTCTACATGCCCTAATTAGCTTGCATGTGTAGGCGGTGGAGGATGCTAGTGAGTTGACTTGTTTTTTTAGTGACATGGTTGCATGAAGGTGAAAGCCTAGTGTTTTCACTGTTTTGGCCACTGTGATGGTATTGCCATCAATGTTGAAGGCCTTATAGTTGGAGCTGAGTTTTTTGAGATTGGTATTGGATCCGAGGAGCAGGATTTCGGTTTTCTCATCATTTAGACATAGACCGTGTGTGGCCATCCATGCCTGAATGATGAGATATATTTTGTTTACCAAGGCCGTATCTGAAGCGTAGTTGCCTGAGAGGGGTATGAGGATCTGGGTGTCATCTGCATAATTGGTATATGAGACACCCAGTCTGTCCAACTTGTCAAATAGGGGCTTGGTAAAGATGTTGTAGAGGGTGGGAGAGACGCAGGAGCCTTGGGGCACCCCACAGGTTATTTTAATGGGGTCTGCTGAGGCTAGGGTGGAGAAGACCCTCATAGTTCGGTTGTCCAGGAATGATTGGATCCAGGCTATGGCCTCTTTCGAGAAGTGGGCTGCTGAGGCCAGGTGTTCGCACAGGACTGCGTGATCCACCAGGTCAAATGCTGCCGACAGGTCGAGGAGTAGTAACATGGCAGTGTTCCCTTTGTCGTTAATCTCATTGATCTGGGTTTTAAGATCGATTAAGGCTGTCTCGGTGCCGTGCTTCGGTCTGAAGCCTGATTGGTGGGTGCCTAGTAGTTTGTGAGTTTCAAGATATTGCTGAATCTGCAGGTATGCTACTCTATCTATTATCTTTAACAGGAATGGCACCGTGGTGATGGGCCTGTAATTGGTGGGAATGGCGGGGTCTAGGGTTTGCTTCTTGAGGAGAGGCAGGACCCAAGATTCTTTGAGGTTGATTGGTATGGTGTTGGAGGAGAAGGATGCGTTGATCAGCTTGGTTATGAAGGGGGCTAGATCCCTAGCAGCATCCTTGATTATTTGGGGAGGGCAGTTGTCGCCTTTGCAGTTAGATGGTTTAAGTGAGGCTATAATTTTTTCTGTTTCTGGGATAGATATTTTGGTAAATCTGAAGAGATTATGGCCTGGACGGTTGGCTGTTTTGTCGTGGTTGCTGGGAGATGCTTCATTGGTGGTGAGAGAGTCTTTTTTCAGAGCGATTTTGGTTTGGAGACTTTTGATTTTATTAGTTAGGGCGTTTTGGACGCTGGTGCACCATGCTTTATCCTTAATTATATTGTCTGGTGGGGGTATAGGGGATTCTAATTCCCTTAGTATAGCAAATAGTTCTCTGGTGTTGGAGCTCGATTTTTCGATTCTTTCATTGAATAGTTTCTTTTTTGTGAGTAGAATTTCTTTTTTGTAGTTGTTTGCACAAAGTTTGAGTTGTGATTTGTTCTCTTCAGTAGGGGAGTTGTGCCATTGGCTTTCAAGTTTCCTTTTGTGCAGTCTAAGTTCTTTCAGATGTGGGGTGAACCAGGTGTTCAGGTGGGCTTGTTGTTTGCTTTTTTGCAGTTTTAGAGGGGCAATGATGTCTAGTCCTTTTTTTATGGTATTGTTATAGTTTTCTACTAGGAGTTCTGGTTTTAGATTGTCGGGGAGAGCATTGAGGGTTGGCAGTAGTAGTGGTAGGAGGTTGTCTGGGGTTATGTTTTTTTTTTTTTTTTTTGCTCTAGACTATATGGGTAAGCGCATGCTCACCACGTTCTGGAAAGAAGGGTTCGATGGAGACCACAGGCATATCACAGCATTCTCACGGCCTCTCGTATTTTTGCAAGGGCAGTACCAACAACTAGCGCATTTCACAACACAGGAACAGGGGAAGAAGCCTGACCAAGGGGAGCCAGTTCCAGGGAGGGCTGCAACCGTGCCCCAACATCCCTGCAGAGACCAGGTGAGCGTAACAGAATCTCTGAATCTCTGCCTGGGCATTATGGAAACCTCGGAAGAAGACCAGTCAGCTCAACTACTTGGGGAACTACGGGCAGAAGTGAATTCCTCCAGACAAGAAACCAATGCCTTAAGAAGGGACCTTGTTATACCTTGTGAACGATCTGATGACTTGGCAAGATAAATGCTTCAGACCCACACAGGTCAGGTTCCATTACCTGGGGTTGCCCATCCTCCGATGCCACAGCCATCACCACCAGTTCAAGTGGTGCTTCTAGGTGCAGTGCCACTGGCCCCGCCCAAACGTTTTACCGGCGACCCCAATACGTACGCTATATTCATGAACCAATGTCGCCTCCACTTTTTGTGCCGGCATGGGGCTTTTCCTAACGATAGCGCAAGAGTCGCCTTTGTTCTTTCATATTTAGGAGGCAGCACAGCGGACTGGTCGATACCATTAGTAAACCAGGATGATCTTCTACTCCGAAACTTTGGGGAATTCCAGCGAGAGATGGAAAAATTGTTTGCCAGACACACCCAAGGACAAGTTCTGGATAACGAACTATTGTCACTCAGGCAGGGAAACCAAGATCTGCTGACCTATATCGCTACTTTTAATCATCTCATAGCACAGACAAATTGGCCAGAAGAGAAGATGACCACACTGTTTATCGGGGATTGCGTGGGGAACTAAAGGATGTTCTAGCCCAAGTGGTCAATCCTCCTGAAGATTGTGCGGAATACATCAATCTGACTGTGCAGCTTGACCAGAGGTTGCAGAATCGAAAAATGGATCGCACAAGGACTGAACGGAGGTCGGTGTATATATGACCCCGGGACAACCAAACTAAAACCCACAAACCAACCGAGCCAATGCAGATCGGAGGATTACGGGCTCTTATCTCCAAGACTGAGAAAGAAAATAGAAGACAACAACAACTCTGTTTATACTGCAGAAGAGCAGGACATTTCCTCCAGGAATGCCCGGTAAAACCTCCTAAAAATATTGTTGGTGCAACGGACAATGCCAACGATGAAAAGGAAGAAAATCCGGAAAACTCCAATGCCCGACAAACATAGGGGTCCACTTGTCGATGAAAAGAAGGAATCTGTACAGACCTCACATCTGGTCATCCTGGTACTTTTGGTCAACCACCAACAACCGTCAAAGGTACATGCCTTGGAGGCATATATTGATAGCGGAGCAGTAGGAAATTATATTGATCAAGATCTGGCCCCACAAATAGGCCTTCCTCTCCAGCAAAAGCTGATATCAGAAAATGTCACAGCAGTGGATGGTTCTCAGTTGTCATCCGACCCAGTGACCCAACATACCGAAAAAGTCATGCTGATGTGTCAGGATGGTCATCGGGAAGACATCTCTTTCAATCTCATAGGAGCTCCCCAGTTCCAGATGATCTTAGGAATGCCTTGGCTGGAAACACACAACCCTAGGATTGACTGGCATAAACGAGTGCTGACCTTCCCTCAAGAACATCTGCTACCACTGAAAATGTGAAGAGCCGGGAACTCAAGGTAAAATCTATCCTGGGGCTCTCTGGTTCCCTACCCCCTGAATACCTGGATTACCAGGATGTGTTCCAGAAGGAGCAAGCGAACACCCTGCCTCCACACAGACCTTACGACTGCCAGATGGATCTGGTGTCTGGAGCACAAATTCCCTGCAGTTGAATTTACGCACTATCAAAGCAAGAAAACCAGCATCTGAGATCTTATCTGGATCAATACCTAGCTAACGGCTTCATCCGCCCATCTAAGTCCCCTGCCTCCTCGGCTCTCTTTTTCATACCAAAGATAGAGGGCAACCTAATAACTTGTATAGATTATTGAGCGCTTAATCAAATCACGGTATAGAACAGATACCCCCTGCCACTCATCCCAGAGCTTCTAGACCAGGTGAAGAATGCTCAAATTTACACTAAACTGGACCTACGAGGAGCCTATCACCTTGTGAGAGTTAATCAAATCACAGTAAATAACAGATACCCCCTGCCACTCATCCCGGAGCTTCTAGACCAGGTGAATTATGCTCAAATATACACTAAACTGGACCTACAAGGAGCCTATCACCTTGTGAGAGTTAAAAAGGGGGACTAGTGGACGATGCCATTCCGAACCAAATATGGGCTGTTCGAGTATCAGGTCATGCCTTTTGGACTATATAATGCCCCGGCGGCGTTGCAATTCTTTATGAACGATGTGCTTCATGAATTATTGCACATTTGCACCCTTGTCTACATAGATGATATTCTTATTTACTCGGCATCCAAGGAGGACCACGTCGGCCATGTAAGAGCAGTTTTGGAAAAGCTTTGACAGCATTGTGCTGTTTGCCAAATTAGAATAGTGTTTCTTCCATGTTACGGAAGTTGAATTCTTGGGCTTCATGCTCACACCATGAGGGGTACAAATGGACACACACAAGGTGGATGCTATCCTTCAATGGCCATCACCAACATCCAAAAATGGAGTACAGAGTGTGCTCGGATTTTCCAATGTTTACTGTCGGTTTATTCCAAGGTTTTCGCAAATAGTTCATCCAATAACCTCCCTACTGAGAAAAAATAAGAAATTTTTTCTGGTCTCCCGAAGCCGAAAATGTCTTTCAGGAGCTGAAACTTGCCTTCACCACAGCACCAGTTCTTTGACACCCTCGACCAGACCTGCCATATGTGGTCGAAACAGACGCCTCAAACGTAGCCATGGGAGAGGTATTATCGCAAAAGACCCTGACACGGGGCAATTACATCCCATAGCGTTTTGGTCCCGTAGGTTTTCTGCGCCAGAATTGAACTATGCAATCACTGACAAGGAACTACTAGTGATTAAGGGAGCCTTTAATACATGGAGACACTATCTTCTGGGAGCAAGACACACAGTCACAGTTATCACAGATCACCGTAATCTACAACACTTGAAGACTGCCAAGGCCCAATCCTCACGTCAGCTTCGCTGGTCTCTCTTCTTTGCCAAATACGATTTTGTCATTACTTACAGACCAGGAGTACGCAATGGAAAAGCAGACGCTCTGCCACTCAAGGGTGAGGACAAGGAACATTTCACCACATCCGAGCCTGTGGCCATCATTCCCAAAGAAGGGATCCAAAACCAAGTTGCTGCAACCGCCTGTTGGGATGACTTAAAAACCAATCTCCAATCTCAGATGAACCAAACAGCACAACAGGAGTGGCTAGCTAGAGGAGACCAATACACCATCAAAAATGATCAACCCTATTTTGAAGGGAGACTGTATATTCCGGACAAGAAATTACAAGAGCAGATAATAGTAAATTACCATGAATCATTAGTGGAAGGACACCCAGTGATTGCCAAGACTCGAGCTACAAAAGGGCTATTGGTGGGCAACCTGGAAAAAAGAAATTGCCCAATTCATTGTGACCTGTGGTGTCGGCGCACAACACAAATCTCAGAAGTTAAGTCCAACAGGGTTACTACGTCCCTTGACTGTACCCCCAGCACCATGACATACCCTGTACATGGACTTTATCACTGATCTTCCTCCCTGCAACGGGTTTACCACTATCCTGGTTATTGTAGACTTATTCTCCAAGATGGCCCATTTTATTCCATTAAAGGGGCTTCCCACTGCTTCTGCCCTTGCCACCATGTTTTTGGAGCAAATTGCCAAGTTACACGGTTCCCCTTCGGTATTGGTCTCAGATCATGGAACACAATTCATCTCAGCACTCTGGAGGGGGTGTTGAAAATAGCCAACATTGATCTCTGGCTATCCACAAGTCATCATCCCCAAACCGATGGCCAAACCGAACAAACCCACCAGACACTCCAGCAACACCTGAGGTGTATGTTACAACAAACTGAAGAGTCCTGGAAAAACATCCTTTGGTTGACCGAATTCACCTACAATAATTCTATCCACACTAGCACCAGACAAACTCCATTCTACACAGTGCATGGTCGACATCCTCGAACGTCCACTTTTGATTCACTTGACAAATTAGAAATGCCAGCAGTTACAACCTTGCACAAAACAATCACTCAAACCCTTACAGAAGCAGTTGAAAACCTGACCAGAGCCAAAGAACAATAGAAAAAGTTTGCAGATCGACACCAAAGAGAGGCTCCAAATTATGAGGTTGGGGATAAAGTTTGGTTGGCATCCAAGAACATTCCCTTGAAAGGACCAAGAGCCTTCCGCCCAAGGAACCTGGGGCCTTATCCCATCAAAGCCATAATTAACCCTGTTGCCATGAAATTAGATTTACCATCTAATATGTGGATCCATCCGAAGTTCCATGTTTCTCTCTTGAAACCGATGAAACCAGGTACTCGGATTGAGGTACCACCCAAGCTGGAAATCATAGAAGGAGAACCGGAATAAGAGGTCAAGACTATTCTGGATTCCAAGATAGGACAATCTAAACTGTACTACCTTATAGACTGGAAAGGTTATGTACCTCAAGACCGTACATGGGAACCTAGTGACTTCGTCCATGCTCCACGACTAATCAGACAATTCCATCGCAACAACCCCTCCAAACCAAGACCAGGAGGAAGAGCACCCGTGAGGGGGGCCTTGAGGCTGAGTGCTGTCATGGCCACTGGGCAAGGACCACAAGCTCCACTACATTAAAGGTCTAGTTCATGAGTAAGTGTGCTCTGCACACTTTACTCTGATGCACGTGCCTTTTATTTCCCTGCAGGGCCTCCACATGCCTCCAGGTCGGGCGTGGCCATAGAAATTAACTGGGCTGCACTTGCAGCATCCTCTAGGAGTGGCAGGGTGGGGCCACGAGTCGGAACAAATGGGTGTGGCCGGGACCAGGCTATTTAAGCCCACATGCAGGCGCATCACATTAGTCTGCTTCCAGCAGTGTAACGCTCACCACCGCCTGAAGCGCATCCTTACCTGATTCCAGCATCTTACCAGATTCCAGCAGCTTACCTGATTCCAGCAGTTTACCTGAATCTAACAGCTTACCTGATTCCAGCAGCTTACCTGATTCCAGCAGCAATCGCAGTCGGAGCGCATCCTTACCTGATCCCAGCAGCAACCGCAGTAGGAGCGCATCCTTACCTGATTCCAGCAGCTACCGCAGTCAGAGCGCATCCTTACCTTATTCCAGCAGCAGCCGCAGTCGGAGCGCATCCTTAACTGATTCCAACAGCAACCTCAGTGGGAACGCAACCTTACCTGATTCCAGCAGCAACAGCAGTCAGAGCGTATCCTTACCTTATTCCGGCTCCCAGCCACAAAACTACTTGGGAGTCCAATCTCAGCCAGCTTCATCGCAGATCCAGGCATCCTTCATACGCCGGCAGATCTCCGGATAACAGCATTCCAGTCTGACTTCACCAGGCCTTCCCTGCAAGAGAAAAGGACAAAATAGGTTAGAAAAACTATAAAGACATTAAACTAAGGACGCGCTTAAGCCAATCCTTGCGCTTGACCTAAGAACCAAAGTTACCACCTATTGGGACATCGTGAACTCCCTTTTTCTCCATTGGAGCTTCCCTTCTTGCACCGCAACTACCGCTGGACCTCATATCACCTATTGGGGAGAAGGAAAGACATGGACAATAATCAAGGAAAAAGACATTACAAAAGGATACGGACAATAATCATTATCGAAGGATACTTACCTTTGAAGTCGTTCAGCCACAGCCAGTCTGGGCTGCCACGCACATGGACCATTGAAGAAACTCGGTCTATCTAAAACCGCCCTGCAGTTAGAAGCAGGACGGAGAGCTTGCCATCATAATTAAACAGGTGAGACTATATGGGCAGGCGCATGCTCACCACATTCTGGGAACAAGTGTTTGAGGGAGACCACAGACATATCACAGCATCTCACTGCCTCTCGTAGTCTCAAAGGGGCAGTATCAACAACTAGCGCAGTCCACAACGCAGGCGCAGGGGAAGAAGCCTGACCAAGGGGAGCCAGTTCAAGGGAGGGCTGCAACCGTGCCCCAACGTCCTCGCAGAGGCCAGGTGAGCGTAACAGAAGTAACAATGTCCCATTACATTTGTTGTTTATTCCCACTGGAACAGTACTATGCCCTCGAAAACAGAATTCATATTCTTCAGCTGCTTGACCTTTCACTGGAAGTTCCTTCGGTTCGATCCATGTTAACTTCGGAATGTATATGGTCCGTATGGTGAAACAGTTTTTGTTAATGTTCCATATCACTTTTTCTCCAAACCCTGCCCATCCCCCTGCTGCAGAGCTCACTACTGACTCTTCCCAACTGTGTGACTGGAAGACAACTCCATTCATTTTCAACAACGGGCATGGCTTGCACCAGTAGTCATTATCGCCTTTTGCAAATTTGTCATCATCTTTATCCATCAGTACTACTTTTACTACGAGCTCCTGGAACAAGCTTTAGACCCGACACAGTGGCATATGAACCAAACACTGGCCATCTAGAGGTGGCATTTCCAGGGGAGCTAGCATTTTAGGTGCCCCTGACATGTGGGGAATAAGGGAGCAGATGTAACAGCTTACATTGGTCCTCTGTTTCCCCACTGATTGCATGTGGCTATACCACAAATGACTGGACTCTGGGGAGTACACATCAGACATGGTATCAAAGACAACCCCTTTGTACTGGTTATATACTTTCTCTTCCTCCACCCTCCACCTCACTCGAACCTTCCATATAATTGTGCCAATCATGCGTGTTCGTTTCATGTCCATTAAGGCATTTGTAGAGATTCATAACAAACAGTACTGTGTTCAAAAATTAATTTTCAAATTCATGTTCAACACATCCTTCTATACTACACCCTCCCCCTTTATATGCCTCAACCATATAACCTGGCGTAGGGAGTACACACATACAACAAAATCAAAACATAGAAATGACATCAACATGATGAGGCGATGATTGTGATGAAAGACCTGTGAGGTGCGAGAAGAATGTGGTAAACATGCAATATCCATAATATTTTACATCTCCTGTGATGTAATCATTAAATGTTGATAGCAGCAAATGGATATTGCAGCAGAAACACTACAATACTATAAGAAAATTAAGGTAGACGTGGATCCAGGCAAATGAACACTAAAAATCAGTTAATGCAGTGCTGTGAACAAAACTTTAAACTAAGGAGGCACATTTAACAAGGAGGAGATGTATGGGGGGCTCCCCTGACATCAGTGAGGTGTACCAAATACCTCAGTTCCTTCACCTTAACCACAAATAGAATGGCATACACTACTGTGTAAGGACTGTTATATCTCTGCTCACTCCACCTGTGGTCAAAATTGCGACCACATATAAGATCTCCAGGCTTCAACTGCAGGGGTGTAAGATTACAGGGTACATTGCAGCACTGTATTCCTCTTCAGCTCTCTGTGACGCTATCTGCTGCGAAAGGCATTTTATGAACTGTGTTAACTCAGACAAATATGGTTTAAACTCGTCACCCAAAATGATGGCAGACCTGTGAACATCTGAAGCCCTTTGTGCTGGCGAAAGTGGTGTGTGCATACGTTGCCCCACCCTTACTCGTTTGAGGCGACAGGTGATGATCCTTATAGGGCTGCATCCGCAAACTGCAATGGGTCAAAGGCAGGCAGTGTACCCAATAATTTTTAATATTAACACACAGTTTTGAGAGCTTTGCTTTGAGAAGGTATTATGCGTACGCCAATGACCCGAGGATGATAAATTGAGTACATTGTATGCTTAATTCGCAAAAGGGCTGCTATTTCTTTAAATAGCTCATTAAAGAAGTGAGTGTCATTATCATATTTAAGTGTTTTGCACACTCGCCAGTGGGAAAACACTTCTCGCACTAGAAATGTAGCTGCAGAGTTAGCGTCTGGATGTGCACATGATCCAGCCTCCACACACCAGGAGAAGGGGCACACAACCACAATCAAATAGCGGAAAGTGTTGCACCGTTCTCCCATGTCAGCAAAGTACATATGCAAATCTCGGAATGGTCTGCTGGGGAGGGGTAGAGTGCCTCGCAGCATTCGCTGGGTCTGCCCTGTATTGTACACTGGTCACACTGTGCAATTAGAGATGTAAACATGTATTAATTTCTGGATGTTAGGAAGATACCAATCCTCCTGTACGTCAGCAGTGATATGCTGCTTGGATACATGTGAGGATTAGTGCAATTGATGAAAGGCAATCATCATTAGTTCTTGACGCATTACCACCTTACCTGTACTGGCCTGCCTCCATACCAGGTCAGTAGGGGATTGTTCACACCCTCTCTTTTACCACAATAATTATTCATTCTTCAGGGCCTGACACTGTAGCTCAACTACTTAGGTAATGAGTAGTGCAGTGTACAGGACCTGCAATAATCTGGCACTGGGAGATAGGCAGCTAATTTGGACGCTCTGTCTGCAACTGTGATACAGAGAGAAATGGGGTTAATATTATGTGTTGGCGCAGCACACTTGATGACTGAGACAATCATAGGCAGCGAAAGGCCATAAATCAGTCTATCAATGAGAGCAGCATGTTGTACTGGAGATCCGATGGCTCTTCTGAATCCTCTCCTTTTCCATCTAGATAATCCTGAATGTACTGTTGTTGTGACATATGCAGTCTGAATAGATGGTCAACCGACACCCTTGAGATGCCTCTAATGCTTCTATTAGGGAAATAAGCTCTGCAGCCTGGCCAGAATAATGTGAAGGTAAACTCTTTTGTACCAACACTTCACACTCCCCATCAACCATCAGAACCACTGCTGCCCCTGTGTTGACCTGTCTCCTGGTCAATAGTTGCTGAACCATCAACAAAGAACTCTTCTCCATCATCAAGTGCACAATCTCTTGACTTTGGTATGTCATTGTCAGGGCCTCCAAAGGTGACGCAGTCATGAACATCGTTAGTGTCAGTGATGGCTTCTGTCAAGATGGTGGCTGGGTTCACCGTCTTACAACGGATGATGCGAATGGAAGGGCTTGACAAAATGTTCTTGTATGCAGACGCCCTTTGAGTTTTCATTGTGGATTTGGACCTTTAAAGGATGGCAAATACAGCGTGTTCCACATATAATGCTACTGAAAACCTCATTGTAACGGTGGCCAACTTCTCGATAGTGAAGGCCACTATAGTCAAAGCTTGTTCACATGGAAGTTGTCCCTGCATGACAGAATCTAGCATATCGCTGTAGTATGCCAGAGGTGTGTGGCCCATAATGCTTTTTTGCGTTAGAACTGCCTTTATCATCTGACCGCCTGAGTGTGAAAATAGAACTCTTGGGTGTAATCAGGTGTTGCTAATACAGGGGCAGAGGCAATAACGTCCTTCAGTTCTTGGAAGCTAGGAGGCATCTAGTCTGTCCACGTGAGGGGGCTCATGTCTTTTGGGCCTCTGAGTGCTTGCAGCAGTGGTCCGGTATATGTCGAGTAGTCAAAGATCCAAGCCCTACAACAATTACACAATCCCAATAACCTTTGCATGTCCTTAACTGTAACTAGTTGGGGCATGATGCACACTGCTGCTGCACGTTCTGGGGTTACTTTTTTGCCATGAACTGAAATCAATTAACCCAAGTACAACACTTCTTGGTGGCAGTACTGCAGTTTTGCTCTGTCCACCTGGTAACCTCTGTCAGCCAGTAACTGTAATAATGTGTCTACACTGCTGCTCAGTACAGCTGAATACCAACAAATCATCTGCAAATTGGATGACGGTAGTTGGTACATGTATATTACCCAATCTGCATCTAACATCCTGTTGAAAAAACTAGGGGACTCACAATACCCGTGTGGGAGCCTAGTATGCTGGAATCGCTTCTCCGACAAATTTAAATGCAGTGAGGTATTGCTAATCGGGGTGCAGTGGGACAGAGAAGACACAGGAGTATATGTCCTTCAAATCGACAACAGTAAAATGGGTTGCCTCTCTAGGCATGTTACATATATTGTAGCAGGGTTGGGATTAGCTGGAAATTCAGCCTTTACTCTATCATTGAGAAGGCGCAAGCCCTGACTCATCCCCCAACTGGAACCCTTTGATTATTTCACGGGATAGATGGCTGTGTTACAAGGGGAATTAGACAGCACTATGACGCATTGGTGCCCGAGGGCCATGATGGTGTCAAAGAGTCCCTGCTCTGCAGCCTTGGACAGGGGTCACTGTTTGACTCTAAGTAACACAACACCTGGCTTAATTGTGATGTGTATTGGTGATACACTATGCTGAAGCCCCACATCATGGGGGTTACTAGTCCACGGACTGTCACACATTTGAGCTAAGTCATCTTAGGCAAAGGGTGGAAAGCTTCCTGGCAGCAGCACGGGACATGCTGACATTGTATGATTATCTCATATGGGACGCATACTGCCAATATTATTTCCCCATCATCGTACTTGTCTTCGAATTAGTCACTTAGCCACTGTCTGTTATTTCCTTTAGAGGTTGTGGTTGGTTCAATGCATAGGACTGTGCACCACTCTTCCATATCCAGCATGATGATGGTCCCCACAATATGTTCTCAGGCCTGGGCAGGTCTGAACAGAAACTCAGATGGCACTCGCTAACACTGATTGGCCACCTGTGGCACCACATTTAACAACTCTGTAATCCCATATATGAACAGGTCCGGTCTGGAAACAGTGAGACTCCTCAGGCTGCTGCTTTGTTCCCCAATGCATGTGCGATCAATATGGCCCACACACAACAGATGCCTTTGGTGAAACATACCACCCCTCGCTCAGTAAACAAGATGGTCATGTTGCGTTTGCTTGGTATTATTATAATTGTTTTTTTGATAAAGTGATTAATACCAAAGAGGTTTCTAAATGCGGACCCGGGATTCGAAACTGTGTTCCTCTGCGTCGTCTTTCTTCCAAGATGAGCGCATTGGCACTGGGCCATACTACCTGTGTAGTATGTCACTACCCAACAGGTTGACCGGGGTCACATTTGGTCCACTACTTTAATGGAGATTTCGTTTGTAAATGGAAATGATTGTACTGCCTCACAAAAGCCCTGCATGCCCATAACCTTCCCTGACAAAGGGAAATGTCTCTCACTAATGCAGGATTTTCTTGCACCCGTGTCCACCATGAGCATTAATGGTGTGTCTCCTATCCCCATGCCCATCAAGGGTTCCCCTTATGGTTTGGCGGAGACTGACAGGACTGGGCATGCTAAGGCTCTCTGTGGGCTGTCATATTGTGGGAAGGTATTCATTCCTAGAAAAACAAATGGGTCTCCCCTAACCACTTGGCCCCTTGATAGTGTGTTACTGTGCCATTGGGTACTGCACAGTTATTCTGCACCTCTGGAGCTTGTGGCTGCACGGGGTGTACTGCATACGCACCACCATGTGCTGACACTTGCATTTGGGGAAACTGTGGTGGGGGAGCAGGCGAGGACAGGTAATGGTACGCCATACGGGACTACTGGAGGACGCTTGTGAAGAAGGCTGTGGGTACGGGGCAGGGGTCCTTGCACATACGGGGGGTATCTGTTGCTGGGTGTATGCAGCCACCTGCCTAATAATGCACACTCGTTAAAAATGACCGCACTAGTCCAACATTGCCTGCACCTCCTCCTCTCAGGCCCATACCCCCAAATCCGCCCATCCACCATGACACCCTGCAACCCCTCCTCTCCCCCACTATTACCCACCTGGAGGGCCTCCCTGATATTGCGGCTAATACCTGCCATTCCAGTCATATTAGCCTCCTCATCCAGGCGCTGTCTGCATGCTGGCCTGGACCGCTGTGTGTTCCGGCTGTCCCTCTACCAGTACCGCTGCTACCACTCCTTCTACTGCTATTTTAGCTAACTTCTTTTGCACTACTGTTTGCTCCCTCTGTTTGCACCATCTGTGCCAATTCCTTCTCTTTCTCTTTGTCTCTCAACCGTTTACAGTCATGTACAATAATAGACTGTAGGCCTCATTCCGAGTAGAGCGGGAAGGGATACCGGGCACCGTTAAGGAGACCGGTGCCGGTAATCCCTTACCGCCCTACTACAAGGTCTCTTAGCAAGAGTCGCAAAGGGACCAGGGAGCAAATAACGGTACCACAAATTGCGGTACCGTTATTAGCTCCCTCCCCATTCCCATTGAGCCCTATGGGGGCTCAAATGGGAATGGGGATTGCCTATTTCAATGGGGACTTACTGGTCTCGCAAACATCGGACTACACCGGTAAGTCCCCATTGAACCAGGTCGGAGTCGGTACCGGTATGGGAGGTAGTCATGGCGCAACCAGTGCCATGACTACCACCATACTCGGAATGAGGCCCTGTATCTCTGCACACCCATTTGCTTCGATCCCCAGTATCTTGTCAAGTGTCTTCTGCACTTCCTTCGGAAACCCTTTCTTGACCACAAAATAGAAGAACAGAGTCTACCAATCCCATGAGTCCCCTGTCTCCGACGCCTCCCCATTTCTTGAACCTATAAAATGTACTGAGCAGGGTCCTCATCATCCAGCATTGTTCATTTTTATTATCGACTGACGCTCTGGGGTATTGGGGTATATGTGTTACAGTACCACCCACACTCCGGCCCTGATATTGATAAAGTGAACTCCTTCATGACTGTAATCTCTCAACTTAACTCCCAGATACCCTGACTTAGCCCAAATGCCATCTGATTGGTCTCCCAGTATTGCAACACACTTTTCCTATCACTCACGGCCAGGATAGTATCTTTTATTTGCTTCTCAAATTCATAGATCCCCTTCCCCGCGCATGCTGTAAGGGATGGGAGCGCCTCTATGAAATTGTTCTTATCCGTGTGTGGCCTTGGTATGTACTGTGCCCTCCCGGGCCGTTTGTGCAACAGCAGAAACTGTGCCCTCACTGTCTTTGTCACCTTCTTCTTCCCTGCCTGCGGCACTTTAACCACTGCCATACTTTCACAGTGGTTCTGCAATCTGGGACCCCATAAGCTCTCCACCCATGGGGAGATCGCTGGTGGAGTCTCATCATCCTCATCTACCGTCTCTTACTCTTCATTCCCATCTCCAACTTCAACCTTGCCAACTCTTCCTTTCTTAGTGCCTCTTCTACATCCTTCTTTGGCTTTCTATCTACTGCCCCCTGTGCTTGGGCCCACGCGGCTGTGGACGCTGCAGGGTTAGGTAGATTCTGATACTGGGTTGGTGTCGGAAGGGGAGGGGTATGGGCAGGCAATGGAAGATAGGTGCGATTTGTGTATCCTGAGCCCGCTCGAGTCAGGCGGTGGGCATAGGGGGTGCTGGAATACACATTAAAGGGCACCCTCCTGTTACCTTGTGGGGATCAATGGCGATATCCTCTGAATCCTCTACCATCTTCCACAATTCCAACACTTTCTTTCTAATCTTCAATTTCTTCCCCTTATAGTTTTCTGCTAAGAATGTATACACTTAAAACCTCTTTCTTATTTGTTCCCTGTTCTGGCCATGGTTTGTACATGACCCCTTGTGTCTCTGCAAGCCATTATTTAAGATACTTGAGAATTGTCTCCTGATAAAACGGAAGAGCTTACACATGTACTCAAAGGGGTTTGCCGGCTCCATTGTAGCCGCCCTTGCTCTGATCTTATATAATACGTTTTCTCGTTGGCTTCTGATTCAACGGGTCCTTACTGTCCTGTTACCCCTCCTCTTACCCGCTACCACCCCGCCCTTCCCTTGGGTTCACCGTCCCACACACACACACCCTTCACCTGTTCCTCACACCACCAAACCTCACACCCCCTTATACGCACACCCCTCACACCCACACGTCACAACCCAATCTACTCCTCATTTACAATTAAACCGGGCCCTTCCTCTGCCCCCGCCTCCACAATAAACACACAAGTAAAAAACAAAAAACTAATTTCCATTCCCACACCTCCTTTAAATCAGATGGCGAGATCCCAGGACCCCACAAAGCTTCTACCCAGACTATTGTTTGTTCTCACACCCCTCTTATACTGGTATGAGAGATGCCAGGCCCACTCAATACACAGGGCCTCTACTCCTCTTTTCTTCTTCGTTATACAGAGCTGTTTTCACCCTCCAGTTTGGGAGGATCCCATTACTCTCTTATCCTTTAAACCAACATAAAATATATCTATATACACTGCCATCTGGTCTTCACATTTCCCACTTTCACTACAATTAACACGCCAACACACTTCCCATCAATCCCAATCACGCTGCCCTTTCCTCTCCCGTTGTTTTTCTCTGCAAAAAGGTGCACTTACATGAATGTACTCTCCCGAATTGCTCAGTCACGGGGGCCCATTAACGGTCTGCTCAGTCATGGGCAGTACCCCACTCAAAAAAACAGACAAGAATTCTGGTGACACCGCACTTGTAAACATCTCCAAGGTGTGCACAGGGGATTCGTCGCTGATGGTGGGTGCAGCCCCTCCAGATGTGCAGCCCAGGAATCGCACTTCTCTGTGTAGGGGTCTGTGATCACATCAGGGTCACCCATTTTGTAGGTCCTCTAAGGAAAAAAGCTTGGTGTACCTCTTTGCAAAGAACACAAGAAATATGTTGTAGTATATATAAAGGAAAAAGGCAACAGGGGTCATTGGATATCCCACTGCCACAAAGCTCTCTGGTTACTTCAAAGCGAACATCTCGTTTTAAGTACACAAATCTTCATCTGTGATGCATATGATATACAGTGTTAAACCTGCCCCCTCACTGAATACCACCTACGTACATAGTAATGACAATATAGTTGTAGCAGGATTTGGGTATGGTGTTTTGGAAGAGGTCAACTGTGGGTGTTCAAAATAATGCAGGAAATTGCCTAGCAAAAAGGATAACCTATCCACTGAAATGAAACTATAAGATGTCCAAGTTATTTAACAGTATGACATTGGATAAGGAGGATAGTGTGATTACCACAGGAAACTTTCAAAGGTTCCTTGAAACACTTGGTTTTATAGGCAGTGGATGTTTTAATCTATTGAGCCCCTGACCTCATTTGTATGACCATGATGTACAAGAGAAAAAGAGAGAGTGAGACAAAATATTAGGTTAATTAGGAAGAGGTGGGGTCTGGTTGCCAAGGATAGGGAGAAAGTGAAAGGTTGAGTCAAAGGTTTAAAAATTGGTGGAAAAATCAAAGGTTCATTCAGATGCAAAATGAAGGGGAAACGATGTTGAAGATCCTGGTTAGGAAGAGTTCCTGTCATTTTTGGGCCCTTATTAAATGTCCAAACCCCAAGCAGTGGTCCAAATGAATCTCTTTCAGAAAGCGGAGTGGGTCAAATTCTATAATACCCTTTATAATGAGTGTAGGCAACAACATTTGTTCCCGATGGTGGACCTTTCTTGGGACTTGGATTTTGATGCTACAAGTATTGAGAAACTTATTATTAGGGCAGCTTCAAATTCTAGGGCGGCTGACCCAAATGGTCTTTCTAATGCAGTAATGAAGTCGGACTCTACTTTATGGGCTCACATTTTTTTATATTCTGTTCAAGAATATAGTAGAGTAAAGGACCTTCACAACTGCATAGGGTCATTTCATTCTGGTGCCCATATATAAGAAAGGTAATAAGAGTATACAACTTAATTATTGCCTGATTTCTTTACTTGATTCAGAAAGTGAAATGTGAGCATGATTCCACAAGGGCCTCTCAATATTCCAAATGGCCTGATAATTAGTTGGATTTAGGAACACTCCTGGGAGAAGGACACCGCTAAAATGTTTTGCAGCTACGGTTGACTTTTCGCAGGCTTTTGATTCGGTCAAGCGTTCTTTGCTTTGGGGAAAGCTGAGTAGTTGGGATATCCCTGTGTAATTTCTATCCATACTGATTCAGATTCATGAGAATAACTCATTGCAAGTATGGTTGAACAGACACAGCGCCCTGTCTAGTAGTATTTATAGCAGGAGAGGATTGAGACAGGGGTGTGTTTTGCCTCTGTGTCTGTTGAATTTGTATTTGCCGGACTTGGGGGAGCATTTGTGACAATCCCGTCTTGCCCCACCAAAAATTGGTCAGATTGAGGTACTGTACCTCATGTACACAGATGACGTGGCCCTTTTTGATAAGACCCAGATTGTACTGAACACCAGCTGAACTTAATACAGTGTTTATTGATGCAAATAAATGAATCTTAAACGCCAAGTAAACCAAGGACATCCGCTTTGTAAGAAGTGAGGAAAAAACTTGGATTTAGGAGGCAGGTGAGAGACCCCTTTTTGAGACCTGAACCTTTTATTTTATACCTAGACCTCCAAATACCATCTTTCCCATCAAAGAAAGCGATGTTTGAATGAAGTTGGGAGGAGTTGTGCCGGTAAACACTTACCGCCCAATTCTGAGGTCCCTTAGCGGGTCCCAGCAGGAACAGGTGGTCTGACCACACGTTCTCTGCGGTTCCCGTTAAGGGACCTTGGAGCTAATAACGGTACCGCAATTTGAGGTACCGTTATTAGCGCCTTCCCCATTCCCATTGAGCCCTATGGGGGCTCAAATGGGAAAGGGGAATGGTTTACTGAATGGGGATTTACCGGGTCCTCCAGGGTCGGAATAACCCGGTAAGTCCCAATTCAGCCAATCTCGGAATGACTCCCATTATCTTGGTTTACCCTTTATGGCATGTACAAAGTGCAATGCCACAGTAATAAATTGTATCCAGACTGGCTGCATCAATGTAGACCTGTCTGGCCAACTATTAACACTTATCATGTTTGTTTAGCCTTGATGCCCAATACAAAATGCTATGTCTTGATCATGGCCAATCACACTCACATACAGCACTCATTTGTGCACATTCACCCTTTCACACTCTCATTCACTTATGCACCCAAACACATTCATACACATTAACAGTTGCAACATTCATTTTTACACATTCACTCTCTCCTTTACACGTGAACCCATAGCACATTCACACACATTGACATGCAAACTCATACAGCATTCATACACCCTCTCATTCAAAAGTGCACCCAAACAATACCCAATCTCATTCACAGGTGTAGGCGCAAACCCTCAAATCAATGCAGGCAAGCAAACATACAGACATACGTTCACATATTATTTTCTCCCTGCAGACAGGGTCCAGTCACAATGGCCCACCAGAATCTGCGCAATGTGCAAAAGGAACCAGCAAGCAAAGGGAGCGTCCTGGTTCCCGAGAGCATGCGTAGTGAAGTCAGAGCTCCTCATTCAGGCTGGCTTTGCTCATCCATAATGAGTGGTGGGTAAAATCCCTGTAACCATTATGGATAAGATGCCACCGTATTTACTGGGAAGCGGATGATGGAGGGGAATGATACAGAGTCATGGTGGGGCTTTAATAATACAAAAATACTGCCATAAAATACTGTCATATTGGCAAGGGGGCAGGTGGGTGTTGGAATGGGAAGAGCTCTCAAATGTGTACGGGTTTTGGTTCGGAAAAACAGCGTGAGAGACATCAACAAAAAAAATAATTGGAGGGTTGCAGATAGAATATCATTAGTATTTTAGGAGGTTGCAGTGAGGCATCTGGCAGCACATACAGTTACTCAATTAGTGTTGTGCGGGATGTCAACAGGCATCTTGAGCTGCCCATATTCGAGAACGAGTCAGAAAGAGGTGTTGGTTTGAATATGATCACCATACTATAGGGTCATTAAGCATCAATAGGTGAGTTTATGGTTGCTATCTACATTCGCCAATAGTGCTTTTAAGAACACGCTATTATTATATTATTCTATATCAGGACTTGGACAGTTGACATGTTTTTATGCTTTTTACCTGTGGAAGTCGAAATAGGCCCAGTATCCGTGCCATAACAATGGAACATGACGAACCAGCATCGCCGATGATGCCCAGGAGGGGCAGGTTCTTCTGGCACCGGAAGTTCGGAGCAGGGTTCTTTTGCCCAGCTAGCATCCAAAGGGTCCCCTCAAGGGAGCGTTGCATCATCCTGCAAGAATCGTAGATCTGGAACCCCAAAGTGATGTTTGGTAAGAGCTGCAGGCTTCTATTGATCTCCTCAATGGCAAAGATCATAGCTTGCAGAGCCTGGTAATTCTGGGTCCGGAAGCTAAAAAGGTAGAAGAATTTAAATGTGAATTGATTTTTACATTAATACAAGTGAATGTGATTATCCACACACTACACCTGAAAACATTATCTGGAGTTTTCATCCCAGATCCTAGCAGTGAGCATTATCAGTGGGAATGCATATATTCACATATCAATTCCAACCATGTTTCAATTCTCCAGTCAAGTCTTTCTTGGAACATTGTGTACACATCTGCTGTGGAGTGGCACATTTATTAGGCAAGGAAATCTGGCAAGTTCAATGCGGAACACAATGGGAATTTTTCTGACGCGTAAACACGCCAGACCCATGTTTGGGCGGATCCTTAAATGCAGCGGTAATAGCATTACTGCTGCATTTAAGGGTTACTGCCGAACTCGTGATGAGACCCAAAGTGTGTAAAGGAGAATATAGGGCTTATTACGAGTTGGGCAGTTACCACCCGCCCTAATAGCCTTATCGCCAACCGGTCCAGCGCTATTACTGCCGGATCAAGGGTTGGGCAGTAACTGTAATTCCCCATTCCCGTTTGGTTCCTTTGGACCCAATGGGGAATTTTCGGTGCAATTAGCACGTGCTAATAGCTCGTGCTAATATCGCGGTGCTAATTGCGCCTGAAAATGGGAACACCCTAGACCCATGTTTGGGCGGACCCTTAAATGTGGCAGTAATAGCGTTACAGCCGCATTTAAGGGCTACCGCCCAACTCGTGATGAGGCCCAAAGTGTGCAAAGGAAAATCATTGTTGGAATATAAAGAATAAATGTGGATGAGTCAGCACTCCTCCCCACATTAGACAGCATGAAGTAAGGTGGTCCCTGTAGACAGGATGACACACTCTGGCTCAAGTTCTCAAAACAAAGGCAGTTCAAAAACGTGGATCGCGGATCACCTGGCCTTCCATGTTAAAGTATCTCTTCCCAGCTTTCAAAACACAGTTCAACAAAAAGTTCACGCAGTCTCACTTAGTTGGGCTCAGACCTTTCAAAGGAAATCATTTGCATAGGTCTCATTCTGTCGGGCTCTGACCTTTCAAAGCACAACACTTGCAGGGATTCCCTTCCCAAAGCTGAATTCACAACCTCTGGGGGTTCCCGTCCCCTAACTTATCACACTTCCGGTCTCGCTCAGTCAGGCTCAGACCTTTTCCCGATGTTGAAAACTTTCAAATGTGCGTGGCTTATACTATAGACCTCCGCAGGACCACTTCGACTTTCCCTTCAGCTCACACTCTCGTGTTATTTGCCCCAGTGTGTCTTGGTCTGGGCAGTTCGATGTCATAAGTACAAAAGCTCAACGTTCACCTTTTTACTCCCACCCCCATTTTCCCAGGTGTTAATTTTGATCACTTTGCTTTTTCTAGTCAATTCACTTTATCGCTCCATAACAAAATAATTTCACATTTCACAGAGACTTTCGAGTGGGCTACTTCCTTTCACTGGACCACTCTGCTACTTATTATCGCTGGTTTCATAGCTATCAGTAATTCAAGGTTCATTCACAGGTCTGCCTTCCTTCGTGTCTTATCCACACGTGTGCAACCTTCAATTGTGCGATATACAGTTGCAACTTCAATCTTTCCTTAACACACACCAGTCTTTCATGTCACTTGCTAATTCACCAGCTGTATGCATTTCTTTCTTTTCTCTGCAGTTGTTAATCCACGAGTCAAGGTTAATACCACAAGTTTGGCCGCACCTCCCGAACTCTGCTGTTCACCCGGGAAGGTTGCTGGCATCCTTGAAACACAATGCAGTCTTCTTGTCTGGGGTTTGGCCTTCTCCACGTGTCTTTGACAACTTTTGGAGGCAACAACCTCCTGCAGGGAACTCCTGGTGTTGACTACCCTTTTCTCTCGTTCCTTGGTCCGTCGCTCTCCTCCAGTAGATTTTCCTTCGCCCAAAATGTTCTGCTCTTGCTCGTGTTTCACCTTGCTCAAAGTTTCTCTCTATGTTCCACCTTTTATCCGTGTGAGGAGAGCTGATTTGTATCAGATTTATGCACTTAAATTCAAGTGCCTGACTTTGCCTGATCCGATTAGCGGGACATGTCCAATGAGATATGTAAGAGATGGCCTCTTTACTCTCAGTCCCCCTCTTCCTCAAACCAGTGTTTGTGTACAAAGGGGGGGGGTTGGGACATTGGGGAATCCTATAAAATAGGATGGGCTATGTGTACAGGAAATAGGGGAATATTGCATCTCACCATCGGTCGCCTCATTCCAAAGACCCCTCACCCAGGTGATAGTCCCGCACTGGTCCACTCCCAGGGTCTGGATCCAAAGGCGACGGATGTGTCCTGGCCACTTGAGAAAGAGATCCCCGGGGACTAGTAGGTGACACACCCTTTGGATTCTCACAATCCTAGCATCCAGCCCAGATCCAAGCTATAACCAAGGCTCCTTAGGGTAAAACAAAATAAAATATGAGATTCAGGATGAATTACTAGGTGTTTTTGTGAAGGGGTTGAGTGTGGCATGGTATTCTTAATGTGGGTGATGGTATCGAAACAACAGGCCAGATGCTCTCCATTTGAGGGACGTGAACAGACAGGTAATATAAAGAAGACTGGATATTGATGGCTATGCAACAGGTGTACTTGTCTGATCTTGTGCTCTACAATGAGCCTGACTATTGAGCAGCCACTCTGCAATAGCACGGGCTCATGTGAGTGGTGAGATGCACTGTAAAATCTATTCAGTAGATACATGTCAGAATAAAGTTAAATTAGAGCTTTAGAAAGGTATAGCATTACAAAATCCCAGAAATTCTCAGAAATATCTTAACTGAAAGGATGTTTAGGGTATTTTTAATCTGTCTGGTTCGAACACCAGAAATTGCTTTACACATCTTCAGTTGGAGAAACGTTAACGTTTCTGCTTAATGCATGAAATAAAATGGAAAATTGCTTGTCACAGTAACTATGTGCCATAACTACAGGCCCTCCCTTCCCCATAGCCTAGCCACAGGCTGGCATCGGATAGTGCACTAGTCATAGCAAAACATTCTATGAATTAAAAGAACAAGTTACTTACCCGTGGTAACGTTCTTCTGACTGGAGGTTCCTCCCAAGTATTCCTCATCTTGTGATATGATATCTTCCAGCATCAGCTGCTGCAGAAATGTTTTTCAGCAGAGAGTGGTGTATGTCTATACTGTCGACTCTATGTCCCTTGAGTGCTTCCATCTCAGAGTCGACTTCATATATATAGCACGTGCAGCGCCCGTTGGTTTCATTTCTGTTATTACGCCTTCCTAATGCAGAATTACCAGCATCTTTGAATCCTGGACAGCACCAGACTTTGAAAGTGCGTAAAGTGTAATGGCTGGAAATTCTACATCGGGGTAGGCTGGGAGGGGCGATAAAGAATACGTGGCAGGACCATCCGGTCGAAAGAACGTTACCAGGGGTAAGTCACTTGTTCTTTGATTGGATTGTGTCCTCCCACGTATTACTCATCTAATGATACACTCCCAAAGCAGCGTGTTGTTTTGGAGGAGGGAGTATGAGTTTTGAGTTTCAAGATTTGTCATGGATTAAGTACAAGACAGATTTCCCAAATCCTCCTTCCTGGCTAGAGGATGAATCCAGACAGTGATGCTTTGTAAAAGTGTGGATGGTAGAGTAAGTGGCTGCCGCACAAATATCTTTTATAGGCACCGCTCTTTGAAGAGTGGAAGATGTTGTCATGCCCCTTCTGTAATGGGCTCTTAGTCTTTCTGGTAGATCTTTCCCGGCCAATCTGTAACACTCCAAAATGGTGAGAATTATCCTTCTGGATAAAGTCTGTTAAGTAACCGGAAGTCCCAGTTTGTGGTCAGTGTAGCCAATTAATAGTTTGTCAGTTTGATGTATTTTCATCATCCGAGGTATCTAAAAGCTCAAAGCCATTCTGAGGTAGCGGATACCCTAAGGAAATGTAAAAAATGGCAAATGGTGGCTTACAAGATAAGGCCTGCAGCTCACTCACCCTACGGGCTGATGTTAATGCAAATAAGAGAATGGTCTTAAATTTAAGTAGTCTTAACGGACATGAGTGGAGTGGCTCAAAAGGAGCTCACATCAGAAATTGTAATACTAGATTAAGATTCCGGAGGGAACACGTTAGCAAGCACCTTAAAGAATTGTATAATCAATGGCATCATAAAATAAGATACCTCCTCAGAGGTGCGCTTCAAGATGCAAAGCGCTGCCAAGCATCCTTTAATGGTCCCAATCTGGAGCCCCGATTAGCCAAACATAACAAAAAAGAAAACCCCATAGGTGTATTGCATTGAAAAGGGTCAACATCCTTCTCCCTACACCAGCAGCAGAATTTGCTCCAACAGCACAGTATAAGTAGTTTGTTGTTGGCCTTCTCGCGGGAATGCAAAATATGCATTACGTCATACAGGAGGTACCAATCCTTATAACTCAACCTCTCAGAAACCATGCGTGAAGGTTGAGTGTCTTGCACTATGGATGGATAACCCAACCCAACCCTCCACTCGCGAGAGAATTTCCTCTATTTGTGGAAGACGCATTGGAGGGCAGATGGACATGTCCAGAAGGTCCGGTTACCACGTCCGTCTCACCAAATCCAGGGCAATTAGCATCATAGATTTCCTGAACATTTTCAACCTCCTGATCACGTGAGGAATGACAGAGACTGGGGGAAACGCATACAGGAGTAGAAAATCCTAATCCACTACGAACACGTTTCCTAGAGCTCCTCTTGGGGGAACAGTTTGCACTTGGTAAGTACAGATCCACTTAAGGGGTTCCCCAAAGGGTAAAGATCTCTTGAAGGACTTCCTGAGCTAGTTCCCACTCGTGGGAGACTGGGCTCTGCCTGCTCAGAGCGATGACCACTGTGTTCTCCTTTATGGATAGGTGAACTGCTCATGGGAGATTCCTTCGTGAACTGCCCAGAACCAGAGCTGCATCGCCTCTCTGCACAGTAGTAGTGAACCTACGTCTCCTCTTTTCTTGAGGTAGTACATGGCCACTGTGTTGTCCGTCATTATATGGAAATTCTTTCCCCATACAGAGGGCAGAAAGGCCTTCAGCACTAGTCTGATTGCACTCAGCTCCAACAGATGGATGTGTAGTTTGGACTCTCATTGAGGCCAAATACAGCTGATTGTCAGATTGTTGGCATGGACTCCCCACCTTGCGAGTGAGGCATCGATAACTACTGTTATCTCCTGCTATGGTTACCAAAAACGTTCTCCCTTCAGAATGTTGTGCTTAGGCCCACCACAGGTCTTGCCTGAGAATGGGGAACATTCAGCCCGGAGAGCCCACTGGTGGGATCTCATTCTCAGGCGAGCCTCTGGCACCAGAAAATGCAGGATGCCATAAGGCTGAGCAAGCTCAAAAAGTCAAAGGCCGGAAGACGCTGGGCCCTCTTGAATTTGGTGACCATCGCTGAATGCGCTAAGCCCTTACCTCTGGTGGCAAGGCTTTTCCCAAGGATGCATCCAAAACTGCTCTGATGAAGTGGAGTCTTTGAGATGGTTTCATGTGGGACTTCTTGTAATTGAGGGAGAAGCCCAGTCTGTGGAGAGAGTGGCAGGTGATGCTGTGATGTTCCAGAGCTTGTTCGGGTGAATGGGCCCTGATCACCCAATCATCCAGGTAGAGGTAGACGTGAATCCCTTCTCTCTTGAGACTCACGGCCACCCCCGCCATCAACTTGGTGAAAACCCTCGGGCAGAGTTCAGCCCGGATTGACTCGGGAGGATAGCTCAGGGGCCACGCGGTCGCCTTGAAAGCAAGACGGTGCAGAGCAACACAAGTTCGATCCCCGGGTCCGCGCTTACAAACCTCTGGGTATTAAGCGCATTATAAATAACAAATTACAATTACAATGGCAGAACTAAAACTGATAATGAGAACTGCCAGTGACAAATCTCAGGTACTCTCTGTGCTAGTGAAGGATAGGCACTTGAAAGTAAGCATCCTAAAGGTCCAATGACACCATCCAATCCTGGAGCTGATGGGCCTGAAGGATCTGAGAAAGTGTGACAATCTTCAACTTGTCCTTCCTGAGGAAACTGTTCAAGCATCTCAAGTCGAGTTGGGTCTCAATCCTCTGTATTTCCTGGGGTTTGGGAGAGAGAGAGTACCACCCTTTGTTCCTCTCCACTACATGTACTGGTTCTATAGCACCTTTCTCTAACAGGCTCAAAATATCCTTAAAAATCAACAGATCTGGAACTTTTGAATGGGTGGCTACCCGGTGGATGGTCCTGAAGCCTTTTTAGAAAAGGCTTATTTGAAGAATTGAACAATATATCTATCACACTTTTATTAATAAAATAATATCTGAATAGCACACTTATGAATAGGAACAGTGAGCAGCAATGGGCAATATTACAATATCAACAATCATTTTAATCAGTCAGGAGTAGGAATAGGAAGGATAAGGTAGCAGAGAATACTTTGTATGATTCAAGGAAATGCAATGATTGGAAAGAATGCAATACAGAAATAAACTTGATATGATTTCAATCAAAAGATAATATGATCACTTTTTCCCCTGTTATTACTCACTTCCCCCACTATGCAATATGAAGAGATTGAAATGAGGGCACACAGGTTTCAAGAATACAATCAATAATGCAGTTCAATTCCAGTTCCCCCACAAAGCTTAGAGAAAACAGGTAGGATTTTAAAACAGGCAAAAATACTCTTGAATGTGATGGCAGTGGAAGTGAAAATATGCTAAATTGATTTTAATTCACTAAAGGAGATTCAGCACTAGTGAGAATTACTTTAGATTGGTTCAGGTCAACACTAGCAATGATCCATGCATGATTATCAGATTGAAAACAAATAGCAGCAGTTGGAAACAAGAAACAGCTATTTTGACATGTGGTGAAATTGAGCTAAATTGCAATTTGCAGCAACTTTTCTGCGTACGTGAAACGCGATTATGGAAAAACTATAAAATTGGAGTGTCGTTTTAGGGTCTTAGCTTCAAAATGACATTTAAATTGCGGTTCTAGGACGTGCAGTTCAAAAGTTACAGAGGTTTTTGTGAAGGTAGATTTTTCAGAAATAAAGTCAAGATTTCAAAATGAAAGATTGCGCTTTAATGATTAGGAATCAATATGGACTTATACTAAGGGGCTATGAAGAAGCAAGACACTCAACGGGCAGCCACCAGAACAACGGCGCCTCCGCTCTGACTTCTGTCCGTCAAAAAACTTGTCCCTCTTCAGAAAAATATCAGCGCAAAGATGATTATTGCTACAATTATCACAGACAATATAATGAAGAGAATTCAGGATGGACAAAAGATTCTATAAGGCAGTACTGGATAGGTTGAAATGGTTGGATTGGGTTACTTTAAACTAAGAGATTGGTATGTACAGTTCTAGACTGAAAAGTCACTCCTATGGCTTTGGAATGGAGTGGAATGGGCCCCGTCAAAGATCTGGTCAACCGTTTGGCTGGGATTCTCTCGCCACCAGACAGGTCTCAGCACTGGGTTCTGCTCTCAGCATGGAACTGCGGTCTGCACGGCCTCTTGGACTGGATCTGACGGTGTTAGAGAGAATTCTCTTATAAGGCTGAATTCACAAACCTAGTGAGTCCCCCAGCAGCTTTGCTGGATTTTTGGGGTTTATGTTTTTCTCCTGCTAAGAGTGAAACTCTTTTCCTCCCACTCCTAAGCATTATTTGAGGTATGTCTCTGACTTATTTTGTGCTTATGGGCTATTGGGTCTTTTACTCCATTGGGTATCATCTGTTTTAGTGTATGTGTTACACAGCACCCTCAGTGCAGTAACACAGGGGTGTCATAGTGACCCCCAAACATAGACTCCATACCCTGGGACTGACTACTGACTCCTAGGGCATGCAAAGTCACCATTGGCTTTACTAGTCCAAAATTGTGAACAGAACCAGTACAAACCATCATATTGTGGAAGTACTGGAAGGGGTTAATTCGATTGCCCCTGGGTCTGTTTCCAAGGGGGCACTGTCCAGTCCCCCCTTGTCGAGTTTCTGGCTGGTGGCAGTGGTTACCACGCAAAATATTCCACCAGAATATTTCCAATGGGATTTTCCCATTGGTTTTAAACGCACCACTTTTTCGGCACAATGTTAAAGATACCGCCGGTTTATTTATTTAATATAAAATCACCAGTTGGGTCTTTTTGCCAGAACTCTTTTCCAAAATGGCGTTTGTGCCCGTCTCTGTAACTCCAACTAAGGTCGGGCCCTTTGTTCCACTTTTTGGTGGGCTTCTCCACAGAAGCCCTAAAACTGGTGCCACTCTGTCTGGGTTCCACAGGATGTGTAGGAGGGGGAATTGGCACCCTGGACTGCGTTGCCTTAGCAACCCAAGTCACACTCTGTTCTGATTGGCCCAGCGGTGAGCCACCCGGCTCACCACTTAGCATGTATGAGTGACAGCTAGGCTGTTGAATGGGGGTTTTTCTGCATGAAAGCAGGGCTTTGGGGACTGGAACTTCCAAACACACACCACAGGACCTAAGAAATCTGAAGAGGGGAAAGCTGAGCCATCTGCAACAACGACACCACCGGTGGAGGCCTGCTGCAATTACCTCACCACTTTCCCGACGACAAGAGAAGATCTTCTGCTATAAGAGTCTTCTCCCTTTGAGCTGATGGGGACAACCAGTTCCCCATTCGCCTTCCAGGACGTCCCTTGGTCGAATCGCCAGTGCCAACCAACCCGGCGGCCGGATAGCCAAGCTTCACCACAGTGACTGCGAATAAAAGGAACACTCCTCTTTAACCGAATGAACTCCGCGGCTGGTCTCTTCCCTGGGCAGTTCAACGACTCCAAGTTTCCTCCTCGATGAGATCTTCTCTTCCCCTGGTCGAAACCACAAACTGCACCCGCTGCCAGGAACAACTGCCACCGCTGGAGCTTCCTCACTCTTTAAGATACTGTGTTCCGCCTGGCCTCCCTTTCTGCAGATTGCTAAAGGTGACCCTTAAATCCATGGCTTTCCAACTGGGTTGGCCCCCAGACCTTCTAACTTTATCTTTCGCATCAAACCAACCTCCTTTGAACATTTCTGCAAAGACTTGAGTGCTTTTTAAACTGTGTGATCTTGGGCACATTTCGCCTTGCTCCATTTAAAGTGGGCCTGGCCTATGAACTTTGACTCTACAGTAGACTCTGCCTTCACTAACTTGCTGTGGTCTTAGAAAAGTGTTGGGAACTGTTTTATTTTCATGACCTGCCTTTTTCTCTCCCTTTAACTTAATTATTGGAGTGCCATCTAAGTTACGCGCTGACATCTGTTTTTAACAAATCGTGGTGTTTTGACCTAGACTTGTCTAATAATTATTAAGGGAGGTGTGTATACTTTTTCTGATTGTGTTTGAACTTGCTTTTATGTATAGTGCTTAGTGTATTTCCTAAAGTGTGTTTTAAAGAAATAATTATATTCTTTTGATACCAAGCTCTAGTCAGTGTTTTCTTGCTCTACTGTGTTTTTAGCCCTATTGTGTATCCTCTGTATACTGCCCTACCCATCTTGAGAAAGGTCTGACTGCTCAGCCACATCTACCAGGTAAATCTGGGTGGTGCAGACTGCTACTAATTGGGTTTACTGCTTACACCTGTAGTCTTAATCTTCTTGCAGTGTTCCCCAAGGGAACTGCACAGGATTCTGCCTAACAGTTGGGTTCTGGATACAGCTCTGCTCTCTGGGTCTGGATCTGGGTTCTAGCACAGGGTTCTTGGCTAGAATAGCAAAACAGCACAGCCCGGCTGTTGAATGTGAGATGCCCCTTGTAAGTTTTAGGGGTTTAATATCAGGTTGCAAAATATTCTGAAGGCCTGCTGAGAAGGGTTCAGCTTTTGGGTTAGGCCTCTCTGCTTCAAAGTTCTAGAGTTGGTTCTAGAGTTTGGTTCTGGATCTATGTCTGGAGCTTTGTCTGGATCTTCTTGCAGGGTGCTTCGCCAAGAAATCAGTTGAGTAATGGAAAAGTGTGTCTGTCTGTCCTCAGCAGTTCCTATTTATGTATTTCCAAAGTGGGTGGGGAGGCTGATTCTACAATGCTCAACCCTCTAAGGATCTAATAGGTCAGGGAATTTCCTATCCCCTGATTGGAGAAAGGCTCAGCGTGTCATCCTGTGTCATGTCTATGGCTTAGGGGAAGACACTCCCCTTTATCTATGTACAGTATATCTTATTTTTCATAAAACACATATTTACAATATACACAACTTGTTAATACTACATAAGTCACATGACAGATTAACTAAGGTAGATTTCTGTTCAACTCTCATCTTCCTAAGAGCTTTGGTTCAGAAATGACCACTTTTTACGCTTTTGGTGGATTTCTCAATATTAGTTCTGCACCAATTTTTAGACATGCATGCACACCCCATCTGGGCACATTTCTGTAATTTTTTAGGTTCCTGGCATAAACACAGTAGCTACAATATGAATAATTCCGGGGTTTGGTCTCAGAGCATCGCACGGAGTGCAGCTTAGTCTTAAACTATGAGCGAATTTTTCATTTTAACAATCTCAAACTTTCACATTTTTGTCAGTTTGTTACAATATTTTAGAAGCATTTTCCTTAAACATATATTTAGTCCAATGTTAAATCCACATCCCAGTCTGGTCCGCCCCCAGAGCTGGGCTGACTCAGAGGGTCACATGTCCTTCTTCCTGCCAGCAGTTTGTTGTTCGGGTCACACCCGAATTTGCATTTCTATTCAGCCCAAGGACTCCTTTGTCTGCACTCAGAGCAACAGGCCAGGGTGCCCCTCCTAGGTCCTATTCACAACAGCTTGTCAATCTCTTAGCCAAGGGCAGGGGGAAGTTTCCTTTGTCCAGGGAGAAGGTGTGGAATTTGTTTGAAACACAGTGTGGGAAACTTTAACTCTTAACCCAATGTCTAAAAATTGTCTTTTCTTGTAATATAACTCACATTTTTAACACATACATTAAACAATTTCTTGCTTCAAGCCTTTTCAGAATATAGTTTAAAATTGTATCCACCTCTTAGTCTTCTGATAGCAAGTCTTTATTTAGCATAGTTTGAGTTCCATGTCCAACTTTACCCAAAATGGTTTTAAAACGCTGGCTTCTGGTAGAGGTGAGTAACGGTATTACACTGATTTTTGACAGATTTCTTCCAGCAAGCAATCCTCAAAAGTATACTTTGTTCAGATATGGATACACTTCTGTTGACCGGTGTCCAGACATTGGATCGACCTAAAACTGGTCGAATGACATTTGGTCGACGCAATTTGGTCGAAAACCAAATGGTCAAATTTTTTTTTTTAATTATATATTTATTTTTCGGGTTTTCGTTTTTTACAAAAATGGGTTTTTAGAAAAAAAAGGGGGTTGGGGCGGACCCCCCAAAAAAAAAAAAAAAAGGTGAAAATAAAAAAAAATAAAAATTCGACCATTTGGTTTTCGACCAAATTGGTTCGACCATTTGTCTGGTCGACCAATTTTTTTCGACCAAATGTCTGGTAACCCTGTTGACCTTATATTTATGTAGATTCTAGAAGGAGAATGATGTTGACCACCCAACAAGGAGGTTGGATCTTTTTGGGTGGTTTGTAAGCCATGATTTCTATCAATATGACACCAAATAAAAACAGATTTTTGAAACCAGCTCTGTTTCTTTTGCAATGATTTTGCTCTGTGAGCAGCCAAAAGGTGGGTTTTGGCAGTGTTCTCCTATGTTACCACTGACATAGGCAAAAGAAGATGGTGGCCTATTTTTCAGGTTTTCACTGCGCTCTTTCTGGTGATTTCCGGCGGGCAGCATGCTTTCTGGCAGCCATTATGATGTTTCTGCTGCCAGCAATGCACATTGATATTGCAGGACTTGGATTAGTGGGTTAAGACATCCCACAAGCCCCCCTCTTGCGATTGCCGTTGATCTTCCATCAATGGAAATTCGCAAGACTGGAATGACAGCCTCATCTCTCCGGATTCCAAAAATGGCAAAGTTCAGCATCTTTTCCTCCAACAGGGGTGGATCGATCAGTTCTCCTCGCCAGTCCTGATGGGAGTATTGAGCGATACTCCGGGCCCCTCGGATCTTTTCTCCCGGTCCCCAGGTCGTCTTCCTTGGTCAGGCTCCATGGTTTATCTCTCTCTCTTTCTCTCTCCTAGGATGACAAAGCAAAAACATATTTGTAGACATTTCCCCACCACTATTAATGTAGTGGGGCAGACATATACATTTTATAATCAGGAGACATTTGCATTATTGTATTTTACAGACTATATGTGGAATATTTTAGGGTTGGCATTTTATGGATCTGGAGTGGCCCCCTCTGGGGTTCCAGAAGACTCCTCCAGTTGCTGCAGAGTGTGCCTAGGATGGCAACACTTTTGCTGATTGATATGGACCCACTTGTCTTCCCACTCTTCCAAATTGCCTTTGGGGATTTGGATCTTGTAGGCGAATGGTGCGATCTTGTCTACAATTTCAAAAGGTCCCTTCCAGGTAGGCAGACATTTTCGCTGGTTGGCCTGGTTCCTTTGGAAATTGTATAGATAAACCCGGTCTCCTACATTGTATTCTTTCCTGGGAGTCTTTAAGTCATAGTGGGTATTCATGCTGTCGGCTGATCTTTCTAGATTTCGCTGAGCATAGGCAAAAGCATGTTGAAGGTGTTTTCTTAAATTTTCAACATACTCATGAGTTGTGGAGGCATTGATCAATGTCTGCTCTTGGGTTCTATAGAGCAGATGCTGGGGAAGCACCATTCTGCGTCCAGTCATCAGCTCAAACGGTGACATTTTAGTTGCAGATGAAGGGGTAGAGCTGATGGCCATTAGGACAAGAGGTAATCGGATATCCCAACTTGGCCCAGAATCTGCCACAATTTTTTTTAATATGCTCCCAACTGTTCTGTTGTATCGTTCTACTGCACCACTAGAGGCTGGCCGGTAAGCAATGTGTAGCTTCCTTTTAACCCCAAGTATCTCCCACATCTTTGTCATTACTTCGCTGGTGAAATGGCTACCTCTGTCTGACTCAATCCTTTGGGGTAGACCAAAACGCGAAAAGATGTGGTTGATCATCAGGGCAGCTGCTGTTTCTGCCTTGCAGTTTGGGGCCGGGAGACATTCCACCCATTTAGTAAAAAAGCATGTCACGGTCAACATGTGCTTATTTCCCCTAGAGGAGCGAATCACGGGCCCAATGAAATCTACTTTAAAATCTGACCATGGCAGTGTCATCCCCCCCTTTTGGAGAGGCGCACGGTGTGTGAGGGATGTTGGCTGAAATTGTGCACACACAAGACACCCCTTCAAGTATTGGTTGAGGTCCTGCCCCATGTGTGACCACTATGCAACCTCTGTTAAGATTTCAAGTGTTGTATGACACCATCTATGACCGGCTGTGTCCGCATCATGGGCGTGACTTAACATCAGGCTTCGGAATGAGTTAGGAACCACCCACTGATCATGGCCAGCTAGGGATTTCCTCACCAACTAACCGTCTTGGATTCGGAACATTTTTGGACATTTCATCAACACTCTGAGGTCCTCTTTCCCTATGTAATCAGTATCCGTCAGGGGAAAGTTCTCAGGGTCCTCAAAGTGTTGTTAAAACTTACCAATTATTGGATCCCCTTTTTGAGCCATAATCAAATCAGCATCTGGGGTCTCCTTACTCCATTGTGCAGTTGAAAGATCATTGTGAGCATTTGTCTGGGACCTAGTGATAGCAGTGACCTGGATTTCCCCCAACAGGGACTCGATCTCTATTAGATCCCCTTGGATGGCCCCGATTTTGGCCAGCTGATCAGCTAAGTCATTTTCAGTTTTGTCTGGTCCCTCTACTTTGGAATGATCCTTGATCTTTTTCCAGTAGATGGTCATCCCGTTCGAGGTGACCAGATCATCAATATTTTGAATTAACTTCCCATTTTTCAAGGGTTTGTTATTAGCACATAGCATGCCTCTGGTTTTCCAATTAACCAGGTGCTCCACGAACCCGTTCCGTACATAATCCGAATCTGTGATTATGACCAGTTCGTGGAGTTGATGTTGGACAGCAGTGAGGATGGCTTGAAGCACAGCCATCAAATCTGCCACTTGACTACTTCGGAAACCAATCTTGTACACAGCGGAGGGTTCTGGGGACTCATTCACCCATGCATTCCCTACGCCAGCCACAAGTTCTTTTTCCCCGTTGTTGTCATCATGGTAAGAGCATCCATCCACATAGACAGTGGGCATTCCCTCACACTTTTCTTCAAAGACTTTTGAAGTCTTTGAAGTATGCCTCCATTTTGTCCTTGATTTTTAGACTCTCGTCCTCGAGACAGTTTTCTCTGGCATAATCATGCAAGTCAGCCAGACCTTGCGCGAGTGGACTCTTCTTGTTTTGGCCATATCTGATCTCCACAGGAAAGCCTTGCATTGACAGAATCCAGGAAGTCATTCAGGAATTACTCACATTTCCGGCCCGAATTCTGTCACTTTGGAGATATTGCAGAGGCTGGTGTGGAGTCTCCACTATGATGTGTTCCCCCTGAATAAACGTGCGGTAATTCTTCAATGCCCACACCGTTGCCAAGAGTGCCTTGACATAATCGTTGAATTTTTCCTCCACAGAGTATAAAGTTTTACTCGCATAGGAGATTACTTTATTGACCTCGTCATGCTTTTGGTATAATACTGCAGTCAAGTATGTATTAGAGAACCCTGCCTCCAAGAAGAACTCCTTGTTTCTGACAGGGTAAGCTAGGCAGGGCGCTTGTGAGAAGCTTCTTTTGAGTTGTCTTACTGTCTCGGCTTGTTCTGGACCACATTCCCACTTGACCACCCCCCTTTAAAAGATGAATCAGGGGTCTGATGATCTCTGTGGAGCCCTCAATGAACTTCCTACTGTAATTAGTCAGTCCAACGAGGCTCCTTAGTTCCCGCAGAGTTGTGGGGTCCTTCAGTTTCTGGAGTGCTTGCACTTTCTTTTCCTGGGGACAGAGACCCTGAGGAGTAATCTCATGCCCCAAGAAATTAACACGGGTTCTACACCACTGTGCTTTCTGAAAGGAAAGTTTTGCTCCGGCGGCCCTCAACTGTGTCAGAACATAACGGATCTCCGCTATGTGTTCCTCCACAGTTGGGCTTTAGATGAGGGCATCATCTACATAGGCCAGGTTACCCCTCTCACCCAGGTCGGGCATGGCCTTATGTAGGAAAATGTTGTGCTCATTGCCGGAGTTGATGTATCCGAAGGGAGTTCGGGTCCATGTGTACTGCTGGCCCCAAAAGGTAAAAGCCAGCTTGTATTGGTCCTCCCTACTGACAGGTACAGTCCAGTATCCATTGGTCAGGTCTATTGCAGTGAATACCTGTGACCCTTGGATCTGGGCCAGCCCTTGGTCAATGTAGGGAAGAGGCCATCGGGAAGTATGGACCCGTTTGTTGAGCTTCCTAAGGTCGGCGCAGAGTCTCCACTGGCCGTTTGGCTTCAATATCCCCAGCACCGGATTATTGAAGGTGCTGTGGACTGGATGGATTATCCCACGGGACTCAAGGTTCTTAATTATTTCAGTAAGGGACTCCATTGATGCGAGAGGCAAGCGATATTGCTTCACAAACACTGGAGTCATGCCAGGGTCCGTGGGAATTGTTGTTGTGTGGATGTCGGTGTGACCACAATCATATGAGTCCACCGCAAAGAGATCTTGAAAATCCAAGAAAACTTGTTTCAACTTTTGCTTCTGCTCCAGAGTCTCACAGGCATCAGCTAGGTTGACTCTCTCTTCAACCATCTGCCTGAAGCCTGGAAAGACTTCTGGTTTGGCTATCTCAGCGGCCTCCTCCAGCTGGGTGGAGAAGTCCCAGGTCAGTATGCTGGTTTGGATTGGTGGCTTCAGGTGGGGGAGGCAGCCCCATCGACCTGGAAAATCACCCCATCCCTCCTGAACTCACAAGTCACATCTTCCCTGCCATAAGGGCAGGAAGTGTACACCAGGAAGTTCCCCCCATGCCGGGTAAAGATCCTGTCTGGTGTTGTGTTGTCATCACTGTCACTGTCAAAACAGTCCTTGGGGATTGGTCCTAACAGTTCATTTCCTAAATCAATGGAAATATGTTGGTCATCTACCGCCATTCCAATAATGGTGCCTGCGGCTAGAGTGATACTCTTTAAGTCGCTGTTATCCACCAATATTGTTATGGTGTCATGTTCTACATTGACTAATGGTGTTGGGTTTACCCCCAACCCTTGCTGTTGGAGAGAAGCATTCAGATGAATATAGGCATTAGGGTTTTTCAATTTCTGTCCTCTTTTAACTTTCACTTCCAGGGAGAATTGTCGGGTCCTTTCTGGGATGGTGACTTCCTCTCCAATCTGAATTTCAACTGCATAAGGCAGCAATTGAGCTGACCTAAATGCTTTCTCTGGATCACCAAAGCCCATGGGATTATCTGCTAATGGGGACCAAGCTTTGAAGTTTATTAGGTCCAAACTAATGGCAAAGCGATTGAGAATGTCACTGCCTAAGTAAAAGGCGGCAGTGACGTTTGGCACGACCCAACCATTATGGACTATGCTCTTGTTGCATATGGAGATTTTGAGCATACACCTGCTTGGCAGGAGATGTTTGGAATTGGGTGCTTTCAGATCCCTTTCCCATTTCTCTATGAGTCTAAATGTGGGAATGGCTGGATCTTTTGGGAGTTGGTAGAACATGGCTTCGCTGATGAAGCTCTTACCGTTGTTCACACACACTCGGGCGAGAACAGAGTCCTTCCCATCATTTAACTGCATTGGGATGAACAACTGCTCTCCAATTTGCTGAATATCAGCCAGGCTATGAGCTTTCTAGACTATAGGAGTGGGAGTTTCTGATTGTGGATTGGTAAAGAATTTCAGAGTGTTTCTTTCCAGTGTGGAATACCACCTTAGACTGGAAGGAAGGTTGATTTTCAGAATTAGTGAGGACCCCCCATCGCCAGTCTGTTGTCCTACTGCTATTACTGTCACGTCTGGAATTTGGTTGTTCTGGAAGTGAAATTGTACTTGGTCAGATTTGTGTCCAACCATGTGGCATGTGCTGTTTAAACTAACATGATTGACAATCTGTTTCAATTTCATTGGTCGGTTAGTCTGGGTCCAGAGGACCTTGTTTACACAATCTATTAGGGGTGACAACCTTCTCAGGAGGTCATTCCCTAGTAAATAAGGGGTGCCCTCTGGAGTCACTACTATGACTGGGTCTTTCACCTTGTGTCGCCCAATTTTAATGTCCAAATCTGCAGTCCCCTCAACGGTAATTTCCTTCCCGTCAAAGTTCTGAAGTTGTCCAGGAAGAGAGGTGAGAGGAATTTGGTATTTCTCCCCCCTTCCTGAATTCAGTTCATAAAAGGCCTTTTTGGACAGAAGGGTAGCTTGGGATCCAGTGTCCACCAGTGCCAAAATTGTACCGTGCCCCTGTACTTGAACCGGGGCATAGTATCTTCCCTCCCTCTCCGCAAGGGGGCACAGATAATGCACATTTTTGGACAACTGGTGGGCTAGTTTTTTAGTTTTGGACATGGAGATAGAAGAGATTTGGGCAGAATTCTGTGGAGAGTCTTGGGAATCTGCAAAAAAAGGTGACAACTAGAGATTGGAGACGTTTTGAGTTCCCCTGGTTCCGGTTCTGGGCCGCCCCCCCTTTTTGGAGGCAGTCACCAGGATGGGTTTGAATCAGGGGATTTTGATGCTGTTGGTTATGGGATTGGATGATGGGCGGTGCTCGCTCAGTTCCCACATCTACCCAGTCTGAATTGGAATCCTTTGGGACCCATTTTTCTTTGGGAGGAGTTCCCCCATCTCTGAAGGAGAAGATCCTTTTCCCAGGATCCTCTGAGGATCCCTCTCCTTCAAATTGGAAGATCTGTACCTCCTCCTCGAAATGGGTCTGTTTGGATCCTTTGTTTCTCCTACCCCTCCTCTGCTCCTTGGGTGGCAGGCTTTCAGGGGCAGGAGATTTTGCTTCCGGTTCCTGGGTTTCCAGGGGCTGTTTACAAGTGGGGAAGAAAGCTTCCTCCAAGGCTTTACACCCCCCTTCCCCTTGTGCCTCCTCCCTGGGAACCGGTGAATTATCGGGGTGCAGCCCCCGTCATTGTTGTGGAGCACCAGGTCCAGAGTTGGAGGCATTCTAAGCCGGCATGCTCATCTGAAGGTTCTGCTAAGCCCTCAGCATGCGACCCAGATCCTGTGCCATGTTTTGGACCTGGCGCTCAAGCTGTGAAACCCGCTCAGGCTGATACAAGGTTCTGTTTTCTCCCCTTGGCTGATCACGGGAAGGGTAACTATCACTTCTATGGTCGTACCCCGGGTTGGGAAGATTTGGGTACCCCTCCACCCTTGGCCTCCCCTCTCCCAGATTAGGTTGTCTGGGCTCAGGAAAGTGGGGAAAGAAGGATGGATGATTTTGGGGTTGGAAGTTCTGTGGGTACCTGGGGAAAAAGTTCTGCCCAGGATTCGGGGAATTTCTGCTCTCCTGGGGGGAGTTAGGAAGGAAGTTTCCTGGGTTAGGTGCTTGGTTGGATCCCCCCCTTGGGCTGGAGGGGTCCACACATAACCCAGGATGGGTCGGTTTCCCTTGTAGCGGGGACTTACATAGTCAGGGGAATGAGGGACCCCATTTGTGGGACTACCTCCTTGACTCCCTGTCAGTGACTGGCCTGAGGGCCTTCTGGGCTTGGAATTATTCTGTACAGGCAGGTTTTTAGGCCCCCATCTCCAAATATAAAATGGGGGCAACCTTTACCTCTGCCACCTTGGCAGCGACAGGGGTGCTGGTCGGTTTGGGGTTTTTCTGAGCAATATTATTATTTTCCATGGGCTTCTGCACCTCATAGATTCGGGTGGCCTGTTCAATGACCCAGTCTAGTGACCTTTTCTCATGAAAATCTCTCACTAGCTGGGTCATGATGTATTTTGGCAGCGCATGGAAAAATGTATTAACAAATTCTTTACTGTCCGTGCGCACCCTTTTGGTAGTCTGCGCAAAGGCACGCTTCAACTCCTGCACAAATTCTTGTGGGGCCTGATCCTCCCCACATTTTCAATTGTAGGCTGCCTTGCGAGCCTCTTGGGGTTTTCTATCAACAGAAAAGTGCTTTAAGATGGCCGCCCTATATGTGGACCATCTTGAATGATTTTGGTCCTCCAGCCCCGCAAAGAAACTGGAGTATTCTGGGGAGAATGACCATTTTACGTACTGAATGCAGCTACTGCTGTCTTTCAAATGGAAAGTCTCCATCATTTGCTCAAAGAGCTCTAAGTGTTCCCACACAGAATACTCTGCTTTCTTGTGATAAGGCGTGATGACACTCCTTATTGCCTTAATCTGTTTTAAGGGGTCTTTAAGCAAGGCCCTTTTTGCCTTATTGGCCTTCTTGGTTTGGATAACCCTGGTCCATTCATCCTCTGACTCCGAGGCACTGCTCCCAGAGGTGCCCGTCTGATCTTCCAGGTTCTCCCGGATTCGGTGAGCCTGGGAATGGCTGGAAGAATGTGGGGTCCTAGTCTCCTGTGTCCTGGGACGCTCAGAGGAGTCTTCTGATTCCTCCTTGCTCCCAGGATTTGATGGGTGCCCTCCCACTGACCTAACTGGGAAGAGGTTTTCAGGATGCCCTTAGTGGGCCTACTCTCCTGGGGTTCCCCACTAAACTTCGCTGTACTTGGGTGCCCATACCCAGATGCCTGCCCATTCATTCCTGGGAGGTACTGGTCTAGGAACCCCATACTTCTGACTGGATAGTAATCTGCCATTTCCATGGGCCTGGGCTCATGTGCGCCAGGGGACATGGGGCTGGCAGAGTCCAGGGACTGGGAGAGATGAAAGCCTCTGGTACTAGGGTCCCTGAGGTTAGGCTCAGGTGTTCCCCTTTCCCAGTGAACCTCATCTCTATCAGCCCCTGCTCCCTGTTGCCATGCAAGAGCCTGAGCTTTCTGTTCCTCAATCAAGGCCTTAGTAGTCTCTCTTGCATGGCTACCTGTCGCTGGAGCCTATCATTGTGCTGACAGAGAGCCCCATTGTCTCTCTGTGCTTCCTGGTTTGTCTTGGAGTACTGGGCCTGTCTTTGCTGCAGGAGGGTTACCTCCTGAGTCCCGTCCCTACTGCCCTGTTCATTCCTTGTCAGAGCATCTTCCACCCTCCTCGTGTGTTCTAACAGGTTTTGATGCTCTTTTTGGAGGTCACCCAGTCCCTGTAGGGCCAGGTGATTTTCTTCCAGCTTCCCTTTTAAGTGACAGACTTCTTGGCCTAAGGTATCCCTTTCCTGAGCAAGAGCCTGTCTCTCTGCCGCCAGGTCGTCCCTCTGTCTTTGAAGGGCACCAGCTTTCTGGCGCTCTTCCTCAAATTCTGCCTGGGTGTCCAGGTCTTTCAGAAATAATGTATTGCTCTCTGCCTTCTGTCTATCTAGTTGGCTTTGAAGGGTGACTAACTGCTCTGCGCATGCCCTATTGAAATCCAGTTGTTGCTCCAGCTTTTTCTGGCTCTGCAGTAGGGAGTCCAAACCTTCTTGGTACTCCTTCTGTAAGGCCAGAATTCTGGTATCCTGGTCTGTCCTTTCCTGTTGCAGGATACCCATATCCTCTTTTATTTTAATTATGTGCTGCCTACTTTCGTTTTCTGACTCCTGGCTCCTCTGCAGCCTCTGCTCAGAAGAGTCCATATCAGATTGGGCCTTCTCTAATGCCATCAGTTGCCTACTTGCCAGATCTTGGCCTTCAGCACATTTGTCCTGTATGGCTCCCATAGATAAATATAAATATGCCGCTATCTTGGCAATCTTATTTTGCTCATCCTTGGCCTTCGGGGCCATATATAGTTCACTCAGGGCAACATGTAAAGGACCCTGATCTCTCCAGATATCTAACCAAGTTGCAATGATCTGTTGTGTGATTGCCTGCAACCACACGTTCTGATCCTGCTCAGTCCACTCACCTCTCACAAATAACTTATGTAAAAGGTGTTCTTTAGCTATGTTGATTTCTACCAATGTCGCCATTCTGGAAACTGATTTCCTTCCTGATTTACAGAAGTTTATTATTTTATTTTGCAAAACAGACAGTTTCCTGAGAGCGTTCCTTTTTGAGGGTTGCTTTTAGAGCGTAACACAGCATGGTAGCCCAACAGGATTTATTTATCCTATTAGTTAGCACACTGTATTAAACTGCACAAGTGGTTGATCTAATCCAGAAGTCCCGCTATGAGCCCCCAATCTGTAAGTGACTTCAATCCAGCATTCCAACTAAGTCAATGCCTAGTCTGGGATGCCAAATGGAAACCCTTATTTATATATTTTTATGTCAAAGTTCTTTAAATCTGGATGATGAACCGTTATATAACGCCCCTCTCTTTGGATCTCCCCGACCTCACGGAGCCAAGAATATTTGTTTTGCAAATTAAAAGGTTTATTTGAAGAATTGAACAATATATCTATCACACTTTTATGAATAAAATAATATCTGAATAGCACACTTATGAATAGGAACAGTGAGCAGCAATGGATAATATTACAATATCAACAATCTCTTTAATCAGTCAGGAATAGGAAGGATAATGTAGCAGAGAATACTTTGTATGATTCAAGGAAATGCAATGATGGGAAAGAATGCAACACAGAAATAAACTTGATATGATTTCAATCAAAAGATAATATGATGACTTTTTCCCCTGTTATTACTCACTTCCCCCACTATGCAATATGAAGAGATATGAAGAGATGGAAATAAGGGCACACAGGTTTCAAGAATACAATCAATAATGCAGTTCAATTCCAGTTCCCCCAGCAAGCTTAGAGCAAACAGGTATGATTTTAAAACAGGCAAAAAATACTTTCGAATGTGATTGTAATGAAAGGGAAAATATGCTAAAATGATTTGAATTCACTAAAGGAGATTCAGCACTAGCGAGAATTACTTTGGGTTGGTTCAAGTCAACACTAGCAATGATTCATGAATGATTATCAGATTGAAAACGAATTTCAGCAGTTCGAAACAAGAAACAGGTATTTTGATGTGTGGTGAAATTGAGCTAAATTGCAATTCGCGGCAACTTTTCTGCGTGCGTGAAACGCGATTACAGAAAAACTGTAAACTTCGTAGGATCTTAGCTTTAAAATGACATTTAAATTTCGGTTCTAGGACGTGCGGTTCAAAAGTTACAGAGGTTTTTGTGAAGGTAGATTTTTCAGAAATAAAGTCAAGATTTCAAAATGAAAGATTGAGCTTTAAGGAAAAGGAATCAATATGGACTTATACTAAGGGGCTATGAAGAAGCAAGACACTCAACGGGCAGCCACCAGAACAGCGGCGCCTCCGCTCTGACTTCTGTCCATCAAAACACTTGTCCCGCTTCAGAAAAATATCAGCGCAAAGATGATTATTGCTACAATTATCAAAGACAATATAATGAGAAGAATTCAGGATGGACAAAAGATTCTATAAGGCAGTTCTGGATAGGTTGAAATGGTTGGATTGGGTTACTTTAAACTAAGAGATTGGTTATGTACAGTTCTAGACTGGATACTCACTCCTATAGCTTTAGAATGGAGTGGAATGGGCCCCGTCAAAGATCTGGTCAAGGGTTTGGCTGGGATTCTCTCGCCACCGGACAGGTGTCAGCACTGGGTTCTGCTCTCAGCACGGCACTGCGGTTGCGCGGCCTCTTAGACTAGATCTGACGGGTTCTGGATACAGCTCTGCTCTCTGGGTCTGAATCTGGGTTCTAGCACAGGGTTCTTGGCTAGAATAGCGAAACAGCTCAGCCGGGCTGTTGAATGTGAGATGCCCCTTGGAAGTTTTAGGGGTTAGAATCAGGTTGCAAAAGATTCTGAAGGCCTGCTGAGAAGGGTTCAGCTTTTGGGTTAGGCCTCTCTGCTTCAAAGAGTTGGTTTTGGAGTTTGGTTCTGGATCTATGTCTGGAGCTTTGTCTGGATCTTCTTGCAGGGTGCTTCGCCAAGAAATCAGTTGAGTAGTGGAAAAGTGTGTCTGTCTGTCCTCAGCAGTCCCTATTTATGTATTTCCAAAGTGGGTGGAGAGGCTTATTCTATAATGTCGAACCATCTAAGGATCTAATAGGTCAGGGAATTTCCTATCCCCTGATTGGAGAAAGGCTCAGCGTGTCATCCTGTGTCATGTTTATGGCTTAGGGGAAGACACTCCCCTTTGTCTCTGTACAGTATATCTTATTTTTCATAAAACACATATTTACAATATACACAACTTGTTAATACTACATAAATCACATGACAGATGAACTAAGGTACATTTCTGTTCAACTCTCATCTTCCTAAGAGCTTTGGTGCAGAGATGACCACTTTTTGCACTTTTGGTGGGTTTCTCAATATTAGTTCTGCACCAATTTTTGGACATGAATGCAAACCCCATCTGCGCACATTTCTGTAGTTTTATAGGTTCCTGGCATAAACACAGTAGCTACAATATGAATAATTTCGGGGTTTGGTCTCAGAACATTGCACGGAGTCCAGCTTAGTCTTAAACTGTGAGCGAATTTTTCATTTTAACAATCTCAAAGTTTCACATTTTTGTCAGTTTGTTACAATATCTTAGAAACATTTTCCTTAAACATATATTTAGTCCAATGTTAAATCCACATCCCAGTCTGGTCCGCCCCCAGAGCTGGGCTGACTCAGAGGGTCACATGTCCTTCTTCCTGCCAGCAGTTTGTTGTCAGTCACACCCGAATTTGCATTTCTATTGAGCCCAAGGACTCCTCTGTCTGCACTCAGAGCAACAGGCCAGGCTGCCGCTCCTAGTTCCTATTCACAACAGCCTGTCAATCTCTTAGCCAAGGGCAGGGGGAAGTTTCCTTTGTCCAGGGAGAAGGTGTGGAATTTGTTTGAAACACAGTGTGGGAAACTTTAACTCTTAACCAAATGTCTAAAAAGTGTCTTTTCTCATAATATAACTCACATTTTTAACACATACATTAAACGATTTCTTGCTTCAAGCCTTTTCAGAATATAGTTTTAAATTGTATCCACCTCTTAGGCTTCTGATAGCAAGTCTTTCTTTGGCCTAGTTTGAGTTCCATGTTCAACTTTATCCAAAATGGTTTTAAAACGCCGGCTTCTGGTAGAGGTGAGTAACAGTATTACACCCATTTTTGACAGATTTCTTCCAGCAAGCAAACCTCAAAAGTATACTTTGTTTAGATATAGATACACTTCTGTGGACCTTATATTTATGTAGATTCTAGAAGGAGAATGATGTTTACCACCCAACAAGGAGGTTGGATCTTTTTGGGTGGTTTGTAAGCCATGATTTCTACCAATTTGACACCAAATAAAAACAGATTTTTCAAACCAGCTCTGTTTCTTTTGCAATGATTTTGCTCTGTGAGCAGCCAAATGATGGGTTTTGGCAATGGTCTCCTGTGTTACCACTGACATAGGTAAAAGTAGATGGTGTCTTATTTTTCAGGTTTTCATTGTGCACTTTCTGGTGATTTCCAGCGAGCAGCATGCTTTCCGGTGGCCATTATGAGGTTTCTGCTGCCGGCAAAGCACAGTGATTTTGCAGGGCTTGGATTAGTGGGTTAAGACATCCCACATGCTGTGAGAGTATGCTCCCACCTGGGTTTTGAGGGCTAAGGCCTCAGAGAGATTTTGAGGTGGCTGTATTAATGGCTGATGGTAAAGTAGCCATTGCTGTGGAGGATTGTGCACCTCTCCCTTGTCCACCATGAGGGAATCTTCTCTGGCCGCTTTAACTAGCCAGTGCTCTCGCCCTTCCAACTGAGGAGTAGAAGTGAAAGGACTAACCCCTCTAAGATGATCCACTTGGATGAGAGGGTTGTGGCTGTCTGATGGCAGCTCCAAAGAATTTGCCTGCCGCTTTTGAGGTCTGCAGTTTCTCTAGGCTTTCATCAGCCTTGATGCCAAATAGCTAGGTGCTGTCAAACGGCATGTTGAGGAGCCTGACCTGCATGTCTGGTGCAAATCCTGACTTGCTCAACCATGCAAATCTGCATTTTGCCATACTTATTGCAATGGCTCTGCTGATACTGTCAGCAAAGTCCAGTCCTGATTGTCGAGACTCACACAAAGCCTCTTTGCCATCTCTTACAATGCTCTGGAAGCCTTCTCTCTCTTCCTCTTCGGGAATATGGTCAGCTGCCATAACTACACAGTCCCACAGGGTGAATGTGAATTCTGCTAAAGCGCAAGTGGCATTTGCAGACTGTGCCTTTCTTGTCCAAGCGTTGAAGCGCTCATCATACATATCCGGTGGGATGGTAGGGAATGCCATTTGTTTTGAGGTAGATGACACTGACTAAACAGGTAGGCTTTCAAGCGTTGGGTATTTTGACAGGTAGCTAGGGTTGCTACTAGATGGCCTGTATTTTTTGGTGAGGTTTTCGTTCACAGCTGGACTCGACTCAGGAACCTCCCATTTAGCCATGACCATTCTCTGGAGAGCCTCATGAAAAGGAATTATGGGATCATTTTGTGGATCTTTGTCCAGAATATCCGTTAGGTTGTCTTGCTAAAACGGTGGAGCAGGTCTGCTACATCCCATGAAATCAATGACTCTAGTCATCAGGTGCCCATAGGAGGCATCAGCATGGTATGCGTTTCCTGGCTTGCCAAATTCCATTTCAGGAAAAGTGTCGAGCCCACTAGCTGCAGATTTTCTTACAAATCTTTTAGTCTGGTTTCATCAAAATTAAAACTTTCTTGGTTGTTAGTTCTGTCCAGTTACAATCCAAATGGTGTATTTAGCCTTTTGGCTTTCCTTGTCTGCCTTATGTGGCTTGACAAGAGCATGACTTTTCACGTTTTCCTTCAAGGGGGTTTGGGCCTCTTTCTCGAAGATTTGTAACATTTCCTCTCCAAAATGTTCCCACTCAGCAGGAGTGGAGGATTTAGTTGGACAGGCTATACTTCTCTCCTGAGAGGAATCATTTGAACTCGAAGAAGATGACCTATTATGTCTTTTCTTTGACTTCCTCGAAGAAAACAAGGAATCGTGCGACCCGCTCCTGGAGCATGCCTGTTATTTTGATCTTTTTCTTAGTGGTGATTCAGCTTTCGACTAGTCGGAAGATCGTATTTTCGATGAAGATATCGAAGGAGGTTTAGTAGGGGTCCTACCCGCTGCTAGTTTTCCTTTACACTCTTTCAGAGCATTAACAGTCCCGATCATCAACTGACAGGATTGACAGTCCGTGGTTTATGTTCGACGCCAAGGCACTACAGACACATCCGATGGGATATCTTGGCACAGCAGTTGTAGCACTTCTTGAACCCGGTTTTCAGGGTTGAACGAGCTGAAGATGAGGCCATCTCGGCAAAGTTTTTACAATAAAACATAAGCGTGCCGTAATTCTCGAAGCGAAAGCTCTTGCAGTAAAAAACTGAATCTGAAGCCAATGAGTGCTGCGTTTGCTATATATACCAACAATGGAAGTCCTTGCAGGACATCAAGTCGACTGCCTCGATGCACAGTGCCCTCTCCCAAAATGTTTTTCTGAAGCAGATGACGCTGGAGTATATCTTATCATGAGAAGAGGAATATGTCACAATCCATTCGAAGGGAGAATTGGAGAGTGCCTCCCTTAACTTCTGGGCTATTATGCAAGTCTATGCAAATAAGACGAGCATACTCGTCTTCTGCACTTAAGAGGTGGGAAAAGATGGCATCAGGAATGCAGCCAATGAGTGAAAGGCATTGGAAAGACCTCTGACCAAATTCACTGTGTGGTCTCCAATGCACAACACTGCACTGGAGGACACCCATAGTACTCCAAATACATGGGATGGACTGATGAGCACTTGTAAGGGGGAAAATGAATAGGCCCAACCATGACGCTCTCCAAGGGAGAGAATGCCATTGGAGAGTGCTCAGGCTCAGACCAAGCACTTTGGATGCCAAGTAGCCACTCTGTCTGTGTCAGGAAATGGCCCTATGTGCTGTATGACCTTTGACAATTCCAAAATCATCACCATCAGCAGAGGGGCGCTACCTGCAGGGCATGCTGTTTAAGACCTCCAGTCATGTTCTGGTAACCATGCAGCCTCACAAAACATTACAGTAGTTCTACCAGGGATGGTGAACAGCCATGTGTCAAATTATACATAAATGAGTATCCCAAAGACCTGGTGGATGGTCCGTTGGTAAGATATACATATACAACTATATCTAGTGACTTATGATGAGGTACACTTATAAAAGCCTAACACTATCTTATGGCATTTTACTATCAGCCGGTTTCTGTCACTCCTGAAGCTCTTTTGTGTATTGCTAAGTGGGACATGGGATTCACACACAATAAATGATGGGCAAATCCCCAGAAGCCGCTCTGTTCTCTGCATGTAAGTCTTGACACCTTCCCACAGGAGCAGGACATAACCACAGGGGATAGGGTGGGGAGGAGTTCTGCAAACACAATGTGGAAGTCACAAAGAAGTGTCTCACCTTCTTGAAAATACCTACGCCACTTCCTTCCTGTGACCCTTCCTAACTTTCTGCAGGCACTTTGGGAGCTCACATGAGAAGACAAAATCCGTGTTACAGCAGCAAAGATTGGCCCCTTACTGAAAGCTTGGAATTGGCAAATCCAAAATTACTATTTAAGGTGGTGTGACATCCCCATCCCTCTTAATTGAACCTTCCTTGAATCATCTTCGTTTAAGATTTCAATGTAAACTTTTTGGGGTAAACTGACTTCTACAGCAAAGGGAGTGAACATAAGGAAATCCAAAGAGGGTGTAGACCTACCCCCTAATTGGCCATTTTAGGTGACCTGCTGTTGGGCTTATAATACAACGTCTCAATTTATAGTGTTCAATTTGGACCAATTCAGACTCATCCTTAACTAGACACATTTTGAATAATCTTATGACCAGGGCCATAGCTATTAGAACGCAGTGGCTGTCTTATAAGGAAAAGGTAGTTAAGATTTGGTTTGGCTCAATGGTCCTCAGAACCACACATACTACCATCAAACTGCAAATGCTTAATCAGAGACATACATTTTGAATTTCATAAAAGATTGATGGGAAAGACTTCTGTCTGACCAAACCTACAATCAGATGATACCATCCACGTAAAACAAAAGCAGGTGCCCCGAACCCTACCCCGGGTTGAGTCAAATGTGTGTCTTTGCATGCACTTTTGACAAAATGTAGACTCAATATTTTGCCACTCTGAAGTGTAAGCTTCTTGGAATGATGGTCATGCACAACATTATTTATGCATATGCACTTTAGCTGTAACAGGGGAATGCATGTTATGTCTTTCTGCCAAAAATACACTAGACTAAGGTGTTGCACAGCGATGCCTATTTTGGGGAAATTTGGTTTGAGACAGTACCATCCAGCATGTATGTTCCTATAATTACTAAATGAACACCTGGTATGTTTTGCTGTTGAGAGATTTTTATTACGTGCATTGAAAATACGTGATGAAAGATGATTCTGTGTTTGTATTGGTTTTTGTATATCTGATGTTTTACTCTCATACTGACATGGAGTCTTTGCTTTTATGGATACCTTGAGTATTATGAATTAAGATTTTGATGACTTGCTTTTGGAAACATCCGGCCTGCTGCTTGGACACTAGCACCAAGAACTCTGCCTGCTGAAATGACAAACCCTGCAAGTGTCCCTGGCAATCTTGACTTGACAGAGCCTCACACCTCTCCAGAATCTACGGATGCTGCCTCTGGCTCTCCCTGCATGTTCAAGCCGTAGCAAGTCAGTCAAGCACATTCAAGACCCTTTAAGCTGCTGCAAGAACCCACAGGAGTCTCTTTTCTCACCCTATGTTTTCAAACCACTGCAAGGCCCTTCGAGCTACGCCAGCTCAATATCGCCTTCCCGTTTCCCAGCTTCTCCGAACATCGAGCCATTTCTGCTGCTGTACCACAATCATATTGCATGACCCAGTCAATCCAGCTCATCGCTGGTGTTGAATCATTTTGTAAATGCCTCGAGAAATGTCGAGTTTTGAACTGCGTGTATCTGCGTGTATCTTTGAGCCTCAAGCCATTGCCAAGTCTTGCATTGCACCAGGTTTGCAGAGACCAATACAACTAGCTTAACCATTTCATCTCCTATGGGACCCATAGAAAACACATGGAAGACCGGCGCTACATTGTTGAACTCCTGAAATAAGACATTAAGGTATCTACAGTGGGTCTGTCCCCCTGGCCTTGTTCTATGGGCCCCAGTGAAATGTATGGCTCCAAACTAGCTACAAAGATTTTTCACATACATATCCCCTGCTCTTCACGTCCACAGCGAACCTTTTCTCCAAACCTCTCCATTAGCTGACTCAGTCCTTACATTAGTGTGTCGCTAGGGTTTTCATTACTTAGAATATCGATTTTAAAAGTCTTTGGGCCTCATCATGAGTTGGGCAGTATCCAGACTGGCATACCGGCCAACTTTATTTGCGTTACCGACAACCCGTCTGGTGGCATTACAGCCTGATCACGGATTGGGTGGTAAACGCTATTCCCCATTCCCCAATTGGTCCATTGGATCCATTGGACCCAATGAAGAATTTTCGGCGCAAATACTGCTGGCAGTATTATCGCACAGTAATTACGCCGTAAATCAGCATTTTTCCAGCGTGTTGACCCCCCGCTATTAGCGGGGGGTAAACACGCCATATTTATGATTGGGTGGACCCTTAAATGCAGTGGTAACACCATTTCCACTGCATTTAAGGGATACCGCCCAACTTGTGATGAAGCCCTTACTGTTTATAGAGCCTTGCTTGGACATTGCTTTTATTTTGGTACCACAGTACTATTGATGTGTAGTTGCTTCCTTGTTGGCTCACACCCCTCTTAAAGAAAATATCCTGCCCTCGGCCTATCCTACATTATAGAGGCAAAGGAGGTTTATCTTTTATGTTGTGCCTGTTTCACCTTTACGTTTGACATCACTGCTGAATTTGTAGTAGTGTAGGGTTACGTAGGTATTTAGACACCACTACTCATCCCTGCGCTTCTCTGGAGCAGTAATAATTCCATCACACTATCTTATAAAAATAAAAATGATAGCCAAACACTGGGACCAGAAGCACTACTTGTATCCGCTAGATAGAACTTATGGTGCACCTGAAGAGTGACAAGAGGAGCCTAGCTATAGTGTTTGGATCTGTTGGAGCTTTCCGAGTTGATAAAAGGGAGGCCGATGCCGGGGTGTTCTGGGAAGGGGGGCAAGGTGGAAATTGCCCCCGAGGCTGGCTGGGCTCTTACCCACTGGGCCAGTGCAGTAAAATAATTGAACAAGACAAAATCCTTGAGAGTTTAGCCTGTCTCAAAGGAAACGAGTGCTGCCAGGCCTGCTGGGCCTCTGTGTAGATGGGGTGAGGCACTTGTCCTGATTTCAGCGTTGTAGATGTACCTCAGTGGCTTCCACACATAGGTCTCCGCATTGAGAGAATATGGGAGAAGGGACTAGGCTGCAGGTGCATGTTCTGACTGATTATGTGACCCTGGATGCAAATGTTGGCACCATTGTGCACCATACTCCATTGGTCTGTTACAATCCACAGCAGCTTATGTTCCCTACGTGCCAAGGTAGTAAATGGTCATATCTTTTTAGAGTTTGCCCTCATTTTCATTCTATACGAATGCTTATCCGATTGTTCTGGTGAATTTCTTGATCACTACTGAGTTGATTACAAAAGAGTGCAATAGCAGCCTCAATAGCAACCCTGTTTGTTTCTTTATGGTGGTTATAGAGAGCGCTTGTCATTGGGCCGGATATTCCTGTATCCGAGTTCCTGCAAAAAAGGTCTCCCCTTCATCTCTCCATCTCTAACACTCTGGATGTCCTTGCCCCTGTCATGAGGATCCGCTTGAAGCCCAAATCCATGTGCAACTCTTGGTATGATTCCAAACTCGTCACTCTTAAACGAAAGTGTAGGGCGGCGGAAAGGAAGTAGAGGGCATCGGGCACACCTCCTGGCAAACTGGCCTGCTGCCTGCTTCAAAGGCTGTACAGACTCCCTGTACTCTCCAAGAAGAGAGCCGCCATCAAAGCCTGCATCTCTGGGGCATCTAACAACTCAGCCAAACTTTTCCAAATCTGCAAGGAGCTGGCAAGTACTGCTGTAGTCTCTACCCCTCCTGCTCCCTCCCAGGCCCTCTGCACAGCCTTGGCCTCTTATTTCACTACTAAAACTCAGGCCACCTTCTCTTCCTCTACCTCCTCTTCCTCCTCCTCTACCACTCCTTGCCCGTCTGAGGCCATCTCCCCTCGTCCCTTCCACTCTTCCGTTTTCACCCCTGTTTCTAGACAAGTCCTATCTATGAAAGCCTTGTCAAATCAGGTTCTCCCATGCGCATACAGAACCATCAAGGACCACATCCACACCCTTGCTCTAGCGTAGGTCGATTTCTGCAATCACACCTTTGCCACTGGAACTTTCCCCTCCCGCCTTAAGTATTCTCTTTTGCACCCCCTTTTAAAGAAACCCTTGGTTGATCCTTCCTCTCTGGCTAACTATCACCCATACTCCATCACTCCTTTCCTGGGAAAACCCTTGGAAAAACTGGCTATCTCCCAGATTAATCTACATACTGAATCTGTTGGTTGCCTCCATGACCACCAGTCTGGCTTCAGAGCTGGCAGAAGCATGGACACTGCTCTCCTGAACACCTGTTACGACTTTCTCTCCAATCTTGACTGTACTCTCACTTCTGTATTGATTCTCCTCAATCCATCCTCTGCTTTTCACACAGTCAATCATGCCATCCTGCTCAATTGCCTCAGTGACAACCTTGGTATTCCTGATCAGGCCATGGCCTGGTAGAACTCCTTTCTCACCGACCGACGCGCTTATGTCCAACTGCGGTCTTTCCTCTCTTCTATCTCTCTCTCTACTTGTGGTGGTCCCCAGGGGTCTAACCTCTGTCCCTGGCTCTTCAACCACTACCAGGAACCTCTTGCCGACCACATCGCTACTTTCTGCTACAATTTTCAATGTTATGCGGATGATACACAGCTCTCTTTCAGGCTCCCCTCACCCACCTCTGCTTCTTCTCTAATACCAGACTGTCTTGCCGCAATTCAGGAATAGTGTGCCGTGTTAGGCAGAATCATATGCAGTACCCTTTGGGAAAACCACACACAATTAAGACTACAAGTGACAGTACAATTTTACCTTTAGTACAAGCCTGTACTACACAGTAAAGTGGTAGCGATGGCTGAGCAGCCAGACTTATCTCAAGAGTAAAGTGAGCAGTATCAGAAGTTACACAAAGCACAGTAATTACATTGGTTTAAACAAACATTGACTCAAGGTTTCTGAGTAAAAGAATATACATTTATTTACACATTCATTTGTAAAACAGTTCAGCAGAAAAATCACCCTCTTAATATACTACACAACACCCAATCAATACTGGACAAGTTAAGCTCAAAATGAAGTGTGAGCAAAATGGCACTCCAACAATTTAAAAAGGGGGGGAAAGGCAAGGTTATACAAAATTAAGCAGCACCAACAAGTAAGTAGCAGGGCAATCTAGAAAAGGCTTGCTACAATGAGGATTCAAATCAATAGGCCTGGGCCAATGTTAATGGTTCAAAGCCTTTGCAGAGGATCACACAGTTCAGAGTACTTTGTGGTTAAGTCTTTGCCAAGAGTTCGAAACGAAGTTGGTCGGAAGAAAAGTTACTTAACCCCTTAAGTGCCAAGGGTGAGGTATCTCGTCCTTGACAGTGCATACGCAGTGCCAAGGACGAGAAAGCTCGTCCTTTTCAGCACCTTGTTTTGAGCGATCCCTCAAAACTGTAATCCAACCCCCGGGCTATGCTAGGGGGATGGATTACCTTCAGTTTCCCGTCGGCGTGCGTCACGCACGCCAACATGAAACTGAAAGTAATTTTCACTGCAGCAGCCATTTCGGGCTGCTGCAGTGAAAATATAAGGTGAGTCTTCACCTTTCTCCCCCTCGATCTCCGGCTGTATATCAAGCCGGAGATCGAGGTGGGTATCGTTGGAAAGTGGAGATCCTCCCCTTTCCAACGATACCCTGTGTGACAGCATTGCTGCCCGCGGATCTGCGCAGGGCGTTCGATGCACGGGCAGCAATGGCCACTAGACACCAGGGATGTCTTTGAATGCGAGGCAGAAGTGGGGGCCGCTTACAGTAAGCAGCCCTCACCCCCCCGTCCCCCAAAGCATGGGGGCACATATGTGTACAACCCTGGGGGCAGATGGCTGATCATCTGCCCCCAGGGAAGGGGGCAAAATAAAAATAAAAAAATAAATAAATAAAAAAGGGAATTTTGGGTGGGAGTGGGGGGGGCACTAGCCACCAGGGATATATTTTACAGAAAAGGGGGGTGGCCCTCTCCCCCTCACCCCAAGGGGAAATGGGGGCACCCCTTGTAGCCCTCCCTGGGGGCAGATATCTGCTCCTAGGAAGGGGCATCTGACCCCAGGGAGGGCTGAATGAGATGCCCCCCTGTATTTGGTGTGGGGGGGTAGAGGGTCACCCCCCATTACATTAGAAAATTACCTGGCAGTTTAGGGTGCTCCTCAGCCCGCCCTAAACTGTAGTGTACCTTTTTCATTTTTTTCTTTGTTTACAAAACTTGCCTTGGCGCAGAGGGGCACATATCGGCCAATCTGGCGCCGGGGTGCCCAAACCTTACTGCCCCACCCACTGGGGGGTCTGTCCCACCATTTTTGGGGGCCCTCTCCTCCCGCGCCCCAAATGGGTGGTGGGGGCACCTCATGCAGGCCTTCCTGGGCATCCTTCAAACGGCTGCGTGAGGTACACCCCCCCTCCATTTGGGTGGGGCAGTAAGGTTTGGGCACCCTGGCGCCAGATTGGCACACCAATGTGCCTCTCTGTGCCAAGGCAGGTATAGTAAACAAAGAAAATAATTCAAAATGGCAGGCTGCCCTTTAGCGCGGGTGGAGGGGCCCCCTACACCGCCGTGGAATTTCCCAATGTGAAGGGGGGTGCACCTTTCTACCCCCACCCCAATTGGAGGGGCAGCCAATCTCATGTAGCCCTCCCCAGGGGCAGATAAGTTGGGGGCTGTCCTGCACTCCTCCCTGGGCTCAGGCATCCCTTCCTAGGAGCAGATATCTGGTCCCACGGAGGGCTGCATGACATGGCACCCAGGCACCCACTCCATTGCGGGTGGGTGATATGGAGTCACGTCTCCGTCCCATTAGAAAATTCCCCGTCCCTTTGGGGTGCCCCACAGCCCCCCCTAAAATGCGTTCCACCATTTTCCATTTTTTTCTTTGTTGACGAAACTTGCCTTGGCGCAGAGGGGCACATTGGTGTGCCAGTCTGGCCCTGGGGTGCCCAAACGTGTCCCAATGAAAACGGTACCTCACATGTGTGGGTGCACCTACAGGGGGCGCAAAAGGAATAGGGTAACCCCAAGCCTTTCGCTACAGCATAATTTTTTCATGTGGAAAACCAACAGATTTGGGCCTAGCGTGTCGAAGCCAGCAAGGAAAACAGGGAACCCCATGCATTTACAAAAAGAGGACACCCGTGGGAATGCACAGAGGTCTGACTTGCGTGAAGCGGCCCAGAATTTGTTACCCAGAACCCCAGACAAAGTGAACATTGTGTTTTTTCCCTACCAAATATCACACTTTGTCGGGGATTGTGGCTAATAAGAACTGGGGCAATTTGCGCAAGGCAGACCTCTGTGGATTCCCAGGAGTGTCCTCTTTTAGGAAATGCATGGGGTTCCCTGTTTTCCTTGCTGGCTTCGACACCCTAGGCCCAAATCTGTAGATTGCCCATATGAACAAAATGGTCAGTGGCGAAAGGCTTGGGGTTACCAGTGGGTTACCCTTTTCCTCTTGCGCCCCTGGTAGGTGCATGTTAAGATGGATTTCTGAACTCTGTCCTGGAGGGGCAGAGGTTCAGAAGGCCAGCCTAGTTTCTTGGAACAGGGTAACCTCTGGAAAAGCCAGACCAATCAGGGTAGCGATGGCGGCGTTCAAGACTAGGTCTCAAGAGGGATGAGGGTGACTGAAATCCCGCAATGAGCACACAAAGCAAGGACGCTTACAAATTACTCCAGGCAGGTGTTATATTAAAAATATAGACACATTTATTACAAGGCCTTTGTAACATCGACCATAGTAAAGAATCACAATACAACTCCAGTAATCCAACACATCACAAACAAAACTGTATGTTGCGCTTGTCTGGAGAAAGTGTCAAATTCAGGTTGGAAACAGACTTGGGGTTATCTTTGTTTTAGGCTTTCCCCTTGGCGCCCAGGTAGGTGCACCCACACATGTGAGGTACTGTTTTGATCGGGACACCTGTGGGAACGTGGGGTAGTAGGCCATGTGTTGTTGGTGGCGTGTTTCGATGGGTGAGTCGAGTGAAATGTGCGAAAAATGTGTTTTTTTCCGACATTTCGGACTTTGCGGCGGTGTCTGGGTAATAATTTCTGGGCCGATTTGCCCAAATCATACCTCTGCGGATTCCCACCGCTGTCCTCTTTTCGGGAATGCATGGGGTTCCCTGTTTTCCTTGGTGGCTTGGACACCCGAGGCCCATATCTGTATGTTGCGCTTGTCTGGAGAAAGTGTGAAATTCAGGTGTGAAAACAGACTTGGAGTCACTAGTGTTTTAGGCTTTCCCCTTGGCGCCCAGGTAGGTGCACCCACACATGTGAGGTACCGTTTTCATCGACACACCTATGGGAATGCGGGAAGGTATAACATTTGTTGTGGTTGTGTGGTTTTCTTAATGTTTTGACCCATTTGCTGGTGCCCTTTGTCACACAACCCTTTCATTTCCCAAATGTGGCCTAAATTTAGTCGCTGCTTTAGGCACCATTCACTTTTGTAACCTGCACAAGTCACCTACCCTTGAAAAGGTCTGCCTGTGCTCTTTCAAAAAATGTGTGCTTGCCGTTCCTCATTTACACATGCAAAGTGCATCTGTTCAGGCCATGAGCGTAAAACTCCTGTGTACCATGGTGTTAAGATGGATTTCTGAACTCTGACCTGGAGGGGCAGAGGTTCAGAAGGCCAGCCTAGTTTCTTGGAACAGGGTAACCTCTGGACAAGCCAGACCAATCAGGGTAGTGATGGATGCGGTCAAGACTAAGTCTCAAGAGGGGTTAGGGTGACTGAAAGCCCGCAATGAGCACACAAAGCAAGGACACTTACAAATTACTCCAGACAGGTGTTATATTAAAAATATAGACACATTTATTACAAGGCCTTTTTAACATCGACCATAGCAAAGAATCACAATAATACTAAAGTAAACCAACACATCGCAATCAATATAATATATATACAAGACCTAGGGGTCTAAGGAGTTAGGAGCACGTAATATGTAGACCACCTAGATGGGGAGGAAAACAGGCAGTGCAAGTAATCATTAGACCCAGTTCGACGTCTGAAATACACCTATCTAGGAGGAGGTCTGAGCCCTACGAAGAGAGGAGCCTTGTGCTCAAAAGTACCTGCACGCACTGGTACCAATAGACAAAAGAGGGCCTCTTCAAGGATATCAGGCAGTTCAGGAAGGTGAATGAAGCGATGCAAAACAAGTCCCCAATACTCAAGCAAGGCCTCCACTTGTGGGCAGAGGCAGGGTGAGAGTGCGGGATAGAGTCGCTATTTCGCAACAGTGGTAGAAAAGAAACAGGCTCCTGCGCAAGGGGCCACCGGTTGAGGTATGGACTACTCACCGGTCCCCGACGCAGGCAGACTCAGACTTCTCCAGTTCAGTTCATGTTGCTGGCAGGTTCAGCTGCGATGATCAGGACGTCTCGACACCAGGTACATTCTGCGTAGCAGGATGCAGGGTAGAGGGTGTCCCAAATGCAGCGGACGTGCACAGGTTGTTAACACGGCAACCACGTTTACTCTGGTCCGGGCACACTCGTCTCACTTTAGACCCGGGAATGCCAAGTGAACGAAATTCGGTGTGAGGGTGCTGTGGACGCAGAGCAAGCAGTAAACCAAGTTTCGAGGGCTTGCCCGAAACAGCGACTGTGACAGAGCAAAGCGTCCTGCGTAAGCTGGTCAGCCCACTGGTTGACCCAGGGACACTTCCGAAGAGGCTTACTTGCAGGGTTTGATGAAGGTGCCGGGATTAGTTGATCCCACTATTCCAATGGGTCGGAGCGCCTTTGCAGACCTTCTAGGACGATCAGATGCAGAGGGGCCTCGCAGGACGACAGCGGCTCAGGGTGCCAAACCTTCAGCGGGTCATCAGCGGTTCCTCGACTCAGCTTCTTGTTGCAGGATACTTGGCTCCTTATCCCTTGTTCGGTGTGAAGATCGACCTGGTAGTGGTGTTTTCAGCATCCTCTTATCCAAAGTTCCCTTCGCGCCAAAAAACGGACATCCCATCCCACATCCTGGAGGCACACACAAGTCATGCATAAGCCTGCAAAAGCTTTGGGGTTTCGCGGGAAAGTGCATGACCGAATAAGGACTGCCCCGGGTCGGCTTGACCTGGGGGAAGGTGAAGGGGCAAGACGGTCAGCGGACAGGACAAAGAACCTCGTGGCATGGCCATTTTGGGAGCCAGGCCACCTATTCTTGCCAAACGTGGTAAGCGCGGATAACATTGCGAAAAAAATTGTTCAAAACACAAGAGAAACGATAGCTCCCACCAGTCTCGTCCGTGACACACTTGTACAGTTCATAACAAGTCCATCGAGAGTTTCTAGGGCTTTTGGAATGACTAGAGACTCAAGAGCGCGGTAAAGTAAGTTACAGTGCACTCTTGTTTCATGTTACAGAAAAGCTGCAACATGAGAAAAAAGACTAAGGGAAACGAAGTCTCCCAGTACTGACTGTTTTAAGGGCATGTCAGTTTCCCAATAAGAATTGAGCGAAAGCCCAGAGGAGTGCTGCGGAAGGCTGCGCTTCTCTGGCAAAGTCTAGATCAGGGTGTAAAACAACAGCAAAAAGTTTAGGGGTTGCCACATGGAGGGAAAATTACATACAATATGAAATCTTTCCTAACACTCGGCTCAGTGTTTGGCTTGTGGTATTGCTTGTTTTGTAAAACACTACAAAAAATGTGTGCTTTCCTAACTGCAAGTGTCGGGGAATGTAGCGGAGCATTGCTTTTCTCAAAATTCATAGAAGTCATTGCCGTACCAAGCCAACCATGTCCAACACATACCTTTTTTTCGGTCATTTTACCGATTTTCCCCCAATCTTTGGCATTTTCCCCTACCTAGTGTTTGCCTGACCTACGCAAATCACTGCTTCCTAAACTTGGAATTTTGTCTACTTTTCAGAAATATATGACTTCCTGTCCTCCAATTCGGCTTTCCTACCCTTTTCTCCCATTCCGTCCATGCATGTCCAATTGGCAAAAATGGCCAAAATCGCCTACCTCTCACAAAACAGTTGATAACCACATCAAAATATTTTTTTTCCGTTTCCACTCAACCTGTTCTTGAAAGCCAGGAAATCGGGGAACTCAGCACAGCAAACCATTTGTTCCTAGCTCTTACAAGGAAAAAAACACAGGCTTCTTTGTACATCATTCTATTGGCATTTTTTGAAAAAACCCAACATTTTCGCCCTTTTTGCTTATTTTCTCTCACCACCCTACAGCAACCTAGGATTCCTGGGTGGCGTTACGACCGCCTACATGTGGGAAGAAAAGGAGCCAAATTTGGCCCAGATATCTCATGTAACAGAAAAGTTACAAGGCTTTGAATGGCCACATACCGAAATTACCAAAAAAGGCCCTGGCACTGGGGGGAAATACCCATAGCACTTAAAGGATTAAAAGAATAGGGAAAGACAAGCCCCCGGATTGGTGAAATATTTTAAACACTTTCACTGCGGTCGGACGGAAAGAACAACCGTTCAACAGTACCTTTAGAAGAAGAAGGATGCTGTAGCTGAGGCAGAAGTTCCTGGCAGATCCTGCAGGCTCACGGTTCCTGAAGCGACTGTCGGACTGACACGAAGAGGGAAGACTGGAGGGTCCTGCACTGCTCAGGGAAGAAACCAGCAGCAGAGCAAAGCAACGAATAAAAGCTGTGCTTCTTGAATCCCAAACAGGGTCCGATCCTCCTGGCTATCCGTTTCACTGCAGCTGTGCACAGCAAATTCGACCAGGGAAGGGAGGCCTTGCTTGGTGTTTGGCGAAATGGTTGGTCCCACCAGCTCAAGGGAAGAAGATTCCTTGCAGATCTTATCTGTTGTCAAAGTTTGGAGATTCTGAGCCGTAGCATGGTTTCACCAGGAGATTCAGTCGTGGTAGTGGTCCTCTTCCGTCAGCTTTTCTTCGGTTCTCTCGATCTAGTGGCGACTCTGCCTTCCAAGTCCCAGAGACCTGCTTTTTATGCAGTTTTGCCCCATTCACACAGCCTGGCTGTCAATCACATAGCAGGGTGGCTGTCCTGGCAGGACAGTCACCTAGCCAATCAAACAAGAGTGCGACGTGGGTTTCCAAGGGAACCCTGTGCAGTTGTCCTAAAACCCCTCCCTCACATCCTGTCTACCTAGACTCTCAGGCGCCTAAGGAAGGCTTCTGTGCAGATGCTCGCCAAAGGACGGCGAACAAAGGAACCAAACCTGGTTTGGCGCGCTGAGTAAAACACAAGAAAGACCTTTACAAAAAGAAATGGCGAATAAACCCAGCCGGAACCAAATAAAAGTAAATGTGGTCCAGTGCATTAAAGTTCGAGGCTACTAACATAGCCTAAGGCTATTTTCATAGACCGCGGTAGGAAAACTATGGTAGATACCACTGCCACCAGCCAAATCTTAAAGAAAGGGGAACGAAATAATGTTCCATGAGAGACAGTCAAAAAGGGATAACTATTAACCCTTTCCAGTACTCTATGGAAGATAGTTTGCACTGGGTCTGTGAATTTAAAAAGACTAATAAAGTCAATGGCAACTTTACATGTTCTGGGAGACAGTAGTCAGTCCCAGAAAATGGAGTTTAAAGTGGGAAGTCTGAAAAAGACAACCTTGTGTCACTGCACTAAAGGTGCTGTGTGACACACTGTAAAAAGATGATGCCTATGGAGTAGGTGAGGCTCTACAGTCTTTGAACACAAAAATGTACAACAAACAGCAAAACACATGTAAGAGTGGGAAGAAAGGCTCACACTCTTGCCAGGTGAAAAACAAATCCTAGAAATGCAGCAAAGCTGCTGAGGGACTCAGTAGGTAAGGGAAATTAGCCATTCTGGAGAATTCTCCCTAACACTGCCCCCCCCCAAATTAAGGGACAGGAGGATCTAATCCCCACGAGGGTGGATCTCCTGTTGCAAGTTGGTTAAAAGGCCTGCTGAGTACACCAGCAACCTTTTGTGACCCTTGCTAGGAAACTTTCTATCAGTGGTTTTCATTTGTAAACTATATGACCTACAAACCTGTTGTGGTACATCTCTCTTTTTTAATGTACAGGGGATCTGATCTAACAGTCCCTCAGAAGTTGTAACAACCGCCGAACCTACAATAGGCTTTTTCAAGGGGTCCTTAGAAAGGATTCTCTTCGATATAGAGGGGCCTCCATGGTTCCTCACCACCTCTCTCACAAGAGCAGGTTGGGTCTCAGGTATCTTGGTTGGAAGGATTGTGGTCAAGCAAGGTACATGCTGCCACTTCCTCTGAGATCTGACCTTACCAATTTTAGAAGTTTCCCTCCTAACACTAGGATTTACATTGGAGTCTTCAGTAGAAGATCCAACAGTCTTAAGGTGTTTAGCCTGAGGCCTATTTTTCCTGGTTTTCCACCAGCTTTGCGAATTTCCAGTTCTCACAGGCCTAGAGAGGCGTCCAATTTGTCTATCCACCTCTTCTTCAGAAGCAGGGGGAGTCAAATACTTTATAATTGGATGGACACTGATGGAGCTTGGTTTGGGCTCCCATTTCCCTACTATACTAGCCTCAGATTTGCCTGGATTAGAGGTCAATTTATGAACACCAGGGCTTGCAGTGGGGTTCTCTGCACAGGCTTGGAGTGGTCTCTTAAGGTTGCCTCTCTAGCCTGTTTGGTTTGGTTCTGTTTTCTCTCACTGGGAGGCCTGGGGGTACTGGATACTACTCCTAGAGTTTTTAAATCATTCCCCAACAGGACTCTCCCAGGCACCTCATTCTGGACACTGACAGGGATCCTCACTGTCATATTATTACACTGAATGAGAGCTGGTAGAATTGGAACCAACTGGACAGGGCCTCCAGAGAATTTAGTGGGACCTTTGGGTGCCTTAGCAACATCCTCAGGCTTGATCACGCTTTCATCCACTACTGCTCTGCTGGCCCCAGGGTCTCTCCTGGCAGGAGTATCCTGGCCATTGACAAGAACACTGTCCATATAATACCCTCTAGAGTTTTCTGGAATGAAGTTGTACACATCCATATTCTGTTTCTTACCCAGACCCATGGACTCTAAGGATACAGTAGCTTGAAGACCCAAGGGTGCTTCAGCAAATAGTTGAAAGTGGGCACTAGCCATTTGTACTTCTTCCTCTGGGGAGAAGGCTAAGGAGGCAGTGCCGATCACTGCAGGTTTACCCTTGCACCGGGGATCTCCTTTCACATGGTCAGTTGACCCACAAACATAGCATTGACCAAATGCTCTCTGGAATGGGTGTTTCTGCTGACCTCCCTCTGGTTGTGCACCAGAGGATTCACTAGCCCTATTTGGTTTCCCATGTGGCTTACCCTGGTTATGTTTGGGGGCCTCTTCTGGATTGGAGGTAATATAATTCTCATTGTTATCTTTCTTTTGCTGCTTTCCTTCATCCTTCTTCTGAGTTGCCCCAGAATCCTTGTGAGAAGCCCTGTTGGCAAACCACAAGTCAGCAGCCTTAGCTAACTTCTTTGGATCTATTTCCTTAGAATCAGCCAAGAGCTGTCTGAGCTCAAGAGAGCAGGCATCATATATTGACGCCAACATAACAATATTTCTCATAACTTCATAAGTGTTAACTCTGTAAACCTTAACCCAACCATCTACGTTTTTCAAACATTCACATACCCAGGTAGTCCAAGGGGTACCATCATGCTTTTTGAGGGTTCTAAACCTCTTAAGGTACTGGGAAGGGGTCTTCCCAAATCTAGCAATTAAAAATAGCTTTACACACTCATAACCCATCCTATCCACCTCCCCCAACTCCATCACAGCATCAGATGCAACAGTGGGGAGCCTAGAGAAGGGCCAAGGAAGCCACTGATTCCCTGTAATGTCTTGAATCCCATGGTCATACTCAAACATTGCTACCCAATCCAAAATATCAAGCGTAGCCTCATACATACCAACAATTTCTTTAGACATACAGGGTCTCTTAGGACTGGAAGACCTAGAAGACTCAGAGAAGCATTTTCAATAGACATTTTCTTCATTTCTAGTGCATGATTCAACTCCATTTCTCTGAGCTTAGGTTCTTGATGCTTTTGTTCAGTTTGAGCATTGATACATTTGAATTCCAATTGAAGCCTCATCTTTTCTAGAGCAATGAATTCAGGACTGAGCGTAGGACCTGATGGGGTACCAGTGGACAAAGATTGAGGTTGCAGAGCAGATAGAAGAGCAGTAAGGCCTACATTGTGAGACACATCTGCCTCATCTAACTCATCCATAATAACTGACACATTATCATCCCCATCATTTTCCACATTTGCTGGAGGGTCAGGTATTTCAGACCCACTCTCCAGACTTTGTTTCTCTAACAACCTTTCAATTAATTTTGACTTTTTGCCTTTAACAGAGAGATTCCTTTCTCTACACAGATTTTTCAGATAATCTACAGTGTAACTAAGGATGGTCTCCTGACTGTAGCTTTCCATATCAGACATGATTAAAATGTGCTTTTTAGTGATGTTTAGCCTTGTGGTTAGTTGATCCAAGGTAATAGCAGCACTCTAAGTGTAATTACTTTACTTTATCCTCACCACTGTACACCAGTGTTAGGCAGAATTATATGCAGTATCCTTTGGGAACACCACATACAATTAAGACAAGTGCAAGTACAAATTCACCTCTGGTACAAGCCTGTACTACACAGTAAAGTGCTAGCGATGGCTGAGCAAAGTGGTGGAGGGGAGGCACAACAGTGTCATATGATCTATTTCGGTCAGTATTTAAGGGAGGTATAGTAATCAGAGTCCTTATGATTCATTCCAATGGAATTTCAGGTGCAGCGGGGAGAATCACGAGGCCACTCTGGATTCACGAAACAAAAGCACCAAACACACACCAGCTGTTGCCAGCTGGTAAACCTAAGCTGCACTCCTTGTGGGACTTAGTCCCCGTTGTTTTGTTGAAACCTCGTAAGCCCAATCCAACTCCCTGCAGGAGATGTTTAGGCCCACTGGGGTCACTATATTAAGCTTGTTCTCATGCAATCAGAAGTTTCAGAGTTTATGTACTGTTCAATCTATCAACAATATATCAGAAAATCTGTCTATCTGCTCGTCTACAGACAGGAACCACAAGGTTGAGGCAAGACAGAGTTTAGACAGATTAAAGTGTTTTATGTTTTACAAAACGAGTAAACAATTTTGAGACCACACTATTAACTCATAGTGTGGGATAACGTTACAACAAAATACTAGATTCACAAATTATGCAACAATGACAGTGATATAATTGAGCTGAAAACCAGTCCTAACAAACATCGAAATGTGTACCAAGGTTTACAAACATTATAACATAATCATTTAACATAGGAATTCGTTTGTAGCTGAACAACAGAACCACGTTCACGTAATTGTCCTTCTGGGCAGACTAATTCTCCTGCTCAGAGCTTCTTATACACACTCATATTGAATCATGTATGTCGACGCATTTCGGATTAATCAAAATCCATCTTCAGGACAGGGTGTGTTATAGTTTCGACAGAGTTCGTTCAAAATTCCTTATTTCCTGTATACGTAGAATCTAAGGGTAACTACCCGGATGGTAGAACAAATACCTCTCCCCGGCAGTGTGACAGTGACAGGCTGTGATTTCCAGTGTTCAACGCTTTAAATGGGTCAACTCTTATGTTAGGTATAACACTCCATGCCAGAGTTCTGCAGGATTGCAGTTCACGGCAGGAGGCCGTGCTGAATCTCGAACATTGTTTCCAGTGGGCAGCCAGACTTATCTCAAGAGTAAAGTGAGCAGTATCAGAAGGTACACAAAGGACAGCAATTACTATGGTTCAAACAAACACTGACTAAAGGGGCCTCATTACACATCATGCAGTAAACCATGGTGCTATTAGCACCATGGTTGCCGCCGGTACCATACCGGTACTGCCATGGAGAAAAGGGGAATTACCACCCCATTCCAAGGTTGGCGGGGCGGTAATTCCCCCTTTCTCTATGGCCCTTCCCCATTCCCATTTTTGCCCCATAGGGGTCAATGGGAATGGGGAAGGGGCTAATTACGGTACTGCAAATTGCGGTACCGTAATTAGCACCAAAGTCCCTTTGCGGGTCCCAACTCTAACGGTTGGTCTACACTAGCCGTTAAGGTCAGGTCCCGCAAAGGGACCTCATAGTAAGGCGGTAAGGGTTTAACGGTACCGGTGCCCTTACCAGTACCGGTAAACCCTTACCGCCTACCGTGTAATAAGACCCAAGGTTTCTGATTAAAAGAATATACATTTATTTACATATTCATTTTTAAAACAGTTCACTAAATAAAGCAGCAGAAAAATCACACTCTTAGTGATTGAAACAAGGGTGTGGTGCGCTTAACTTTCTTAAATCTCTTCCGAGTGCAGCACAAACTATACTTGAGGTTCCCCTTGGTGCCTCAAAAGGTAAAGTATAAAGTGGTTGCGTTGTATATTTCAGTTCCGTAAAACAGATTAGTCAGTCATATGCCCTCATTACAACTCAGGCGGTTGAACTAGGTTGAAAATAAAGATAAAGTGAAGTTAACGGCTAAGATATAGCCACATTGGGAACAACACCTCACCAGCCAAACAAGCCAGAGGCAAAGGAAAAAAAAGTCCTGCTCATGGTATATTTTGACTCATGCAACAGAACTTGCTGTGTGTTTTTGGAGAGACCAGAATTGCAGCTATTCAACCCCCATCACATGTCACCCCGGGATACATGCACGTGCACAAGAACATGTGCAGGTAATTCACAACAATGAACATAAAGGGTTTTTTGGAGGATTAAGAACAAAACAATAGTGATACATTTCCTAACACCGTAAGAGTTAAGTCTTTTTGTCTGCTGCCAACTAATGACATATGCCCAAAGAAAGTTTAATGTTTGAAAAAGTTTTTACTAAAGAACTCAATAAAATTATGTCTACAAAAATACATAAAATACAACCTTATGAAACCAGAATTTCTGGCTTTACAAAGGTTGAAAGAAGGCCCTTCTCTTAGCTTAAGCTTGCTGGATTCCATGTCTGACAGCATTCTACCTTCTACCCACGGTGCATACATATTTAATTGAGCCCCAGAGAAACCAATAGTTTCTGTATGTGGATCATTCTTAGAGCCTGTGGCAAAACATATTTATTAAGCCGTTGACAATTTTGTTATTGTTTTATCTGCAAGACTCGAGATATGTGATTATTGTAGAAGGGTGGAAGTTTACCCCCCATAAAGACTGGCTTGTGGCTTTAGATACATAATCTCTGTATACCAACATACCGCAAGCAGATGTTCTGCAAGCATTGCAGAAAAGTCGTAATGCTAGATCTAGATCTCTAGATCTGCAGTAAATACCAAATTCCTAATTGAGTTGGCGACCATAGCATTCATTACATGAAAACTATTTTGTTTTCAAAGGTATGTTCTTTGAACAAATAAAAGGAACCTTGATGGGGCAATGTTTTCCCCGAGTTTGGCAAACCTGTTTGTGGACAACTTCGAATATCAATACATAACCCGTCTCTAGGGATAAAAGAGCGACCAGTGTCAATAGTAGCTTTCCGCTGTTCTTAGGTGGTTTAACAGTGTCGAGTTGGGTTTCGAGCTGTGTGGGGAATCGTGCATGGTCCGGTAGTGAGCTGGAGTCCAGTTGGTCCAAATCGTGATTTCAATGTGGTTCGAAAGAGGCATTCAGGTCATGCAGTTAGGATGGCTCACCAGGGTCGGATCGGGAGTGAAGACAATTTGAGACACGTTTTAACCACTGGTTTGAGTCAGTGAGTGATGCGATGCTCTGTCGATTCAGGTATAAGTCTGTAGGTTTGATGGAGTGACTGTGGTGCTCCGATCCACAGTTCGAAGAGGCAGTGGTTTGAGTTTAGTCTGCATGTGGAAAGCAGGTTCTTGGAGCCGAACATATGACAGGCTCCGCTTGTCATGATTCCTCATCGTGTCAATTCGACAGGTGCCAGTAGCAGTAGTTCAAGTTTGATGGAGTGCCAAAAGCAGCACCAGCGAATAACTCTGGTTCGAGTCTGGTGAACATGATTTTCTGCTTTAATGAGGCAGAAAAGAGAGCTGATCCTGGAGAAGCTCTGATGCCAATTCTAGGGGCTCTAGGAGAGGATGAATCTGTTCAGTTTCTGCTCTTCCAGCCTAGGGATGTTGGGTGCAGAGAGGCAGGTCCTGGTCCTCCGCAAGAGCCACCATCAATGTGCCATGGGAGCATGTAGGAGGCAGAGCTTGCTTCTGCTTTGAACTTCTTCTTCTTCACCTCAGTGGTTGAGGGTTTTGGAAAGATCAATTCACCCCAAAGTAGTCCAAATTAATACATCCTCATGTTTTTGTTCAAGAGTGATCCAAGAGGTGTGGGAGACTCCACCTTTTCTGGGTAAAAGCCCACAGGTGATTGGACTAAATCGAGCCTGATTGAAAGAGTTTGATCCTTGCCCTTGAGACAAGTGGTATTTGCCTTCAGACGTCATACCCAAAGTGCTTTGTGTTAAAGGAAGTGGAGGGGATAGGAAGGAAGGTATGTACGAGTGGCCAAGTCCCTGTTAGCTATCCATGTCGAGCTGGCATGTGGATGGGTGCTTTGAGGTAGCCGGGAGAGTATGCGAGTGCCGGAGACTCATTATGTGTCCAGCTATACCTTATTTTTGAGGTGGGACATATCTGCATACTTATGGAAGAGGTGTTGTGCGGTATGTCTTAAAATAGTGTATGATAGCAGATGCGTGCCGGTGGATGGCTTTTTTTCTTCAACATGGAGTGCAATACATACCTGTATGTTCTGTATGGTTTCGTAGATGTGGCGCGGATTCTGTCCTGTGGTCTGCTGGAGTTTATTGTCTTCTATCAACATGGTGCGCGAGACGTACCTGTGTGTCCTTGCTGGTTTCGTAGGTGTGGCTAGGATTCTATCCTGTGGTCTGCTTGAGTTTATTCTCTCCGTCGCTTAGTAAATTTCACGAGGAGTACATTGCAGCCACGGCCTATCTGGCAGGTGTTTAAATAACCTGAGGATTGGCATGGGTTCACCAGGATGAGGGGGGAGGCAGGTTTGAGAGACTTCCGGATGGTAAGGTGATCCTCTAAGCCACGGATGCTAAAGGGAATTGTGGTCCAGATTGTGGGCACTTGGACGGACAAGGAGGATCCCACTATTCATTTCGATTTGAAAGGGCGGATCACAAGGAGGAGTGTGGTGCCTGATCAGAGGTTTCTATTGGGTTGGTAACGGGCGAGTTTGTGTGGTAGGTATTCTGGGTTTGTCATGTGGAGGGAAGGGACGGTGATACACATGGCTTTGAAAGTGGCCAAACCCCAGACAGAGAGCCAGTGCAGGACACAGAGGGCAGGTGTGATGTGCTCTCTGAGGCCAAGGGCCAGGAGGAGCCAAGCCGCAATGTTTAAGATGCGTTGGAGGTAGATATGCAGGGGTGCACAGTTAAAGGGAATTGGTGTTGTCTAGGCAGGAGAGGACAATAGCCATGATTGCTGTGACTCTGAGTGTAGGAGAGGTGAGCGAAGATGCGTTTGAGAATGCAGAGGTGTAGATAGCAAGATTTAGACGTGGAGTTGATGTGGTGTGTAAGTGTCAGATCAGCGTCCATGTTGCATCCACGGTTCTTTACTGAGTTGGATGTGATGGGAGGAGGGCCTAGGGAGGACGGTGAAGGGGTGGTTTGCGGGAGGAGTGCTGTCTTCCCACAGATCATGATTTCGATTTTTACGTTCTTGAGGAGGAGGTGGATAGCCGTCATCCAGTGGTCGATTTCTGTGAGGCATGAGGCTAGGTCAGGATGATGAATGGCAAAGTTCTCAGGGATCTTGAATATGATCTGGGTGTCATCTGTTTCGTTGTAGCAAGTTAGGTAATGTGAACGAATAAGAGCAAGGAGGGGGTTCAGGTAGAGGTTGAAGAGTATGGGGGGTGGGGAGAAGGTGAAGGTAGGAAAGAGGGTGATTTGTGATCGGTTAGAGAGGAAGGAGGAAATCCGCCTCAGTGCTGCATCCCTAATGCCAAGCGAGTGGAGTGTAGCTGTGAGGATTCTGTGGTCGATACTGTCAAAGGCCTCAGAGAGGTCGCGGAGGATAAGTGCAGTGCAGACTTCTGAGTCTGCAGTTCTTTGAGGTCATCCCAGATGGAGAGCATTCCCCATGTTATAAAATTAAACATGATTAATTCATGATTATTAATTATTGATACAAATTGTATATTTTAATAAAGTCTCTGCATCTGTATTGGACCAATGGAAGGCCCAAGCAATGAGAGATTGTTGAATTAAATCATGCTGCATGGGTGATATTTCACAGCTATTTAAGCCCAAACATATAGAAAAAATAGAGTGAGTTCTTTGATTCTTGGCAAGTGCTGTTGTGGGATTATACCTAGTGATTATACCTAGGGATGATTCAGTTCCTCTGAGGGGTCTGAAGCCGGACTGGGCATGGTTGAAGAGCTGGTTGGATTCAGTGAAGAGTCAGACCCTGGAGTGGGCAATTCGGTCAGTAGGTTTGGCAATTAACTGGTTATTCGATATAGGTCAGTAAATGTCTGGAAGGAGGGGATCAAGGAAGGGTTTTTTTAAGATGGGATTTTATATGCGATGTCTTGAAGGCTGCTGGGAATATGCCTGAGTTTAGGGAAGAGTTCATGAAAGATCTTGCAATGCTGCCTCTCTGCGATCCTACCTCTTCTCAACTGGTTAATGAAGGTTATTGTAATCACAGATATATGCTGTGTTTCAAATGTTAATTTATTTTTATTGTACCATTTTTGATCTTATGTTCAGTGCTTCGGTGCTATCTAATACCAAATAAATACAAATACAAATGCCTTCACAGGTTTGGGAAAGGATATCCTTAAAGAGGGCATGGATCTCCTGGGGATCTAGATGGGCGGCTTCTAGTGAAGTAACTTCAGTTACTTCAGGAAGCCAGGTTGAGAGACAGGAGAAAAAGAGGAGAGGATAGGGTAGGAGGGGGAAGGGGATCAGGATCAAGCGATTGAGGGGGGTGCTAGTTTAACTCCGATGGTGCAGTTCCTTTCCACGGAAATGTTGTAAAAGTGGTCTGAGAGGGCATCACAGAGTGCATAGGAGTTGAGAGGGAGGGTGCAGTGAGGGGCCTTGTATTCTGAGATGACCTTGTGGAGTTTCCTACTGGTGTTGTGGGATTGGAGATTTGGTTCCAGTAGAAGGATTTTTTGGCATTCCGAATTTCTGCCTGTAGGCTTTGACCTGACTGGCATAAGCCATTTGCGCACCAGGGTGTGGTTAAGTGTTTTGAGGGATTTGAAGGAAGGGGTGAACCATCTAGGGGAGGGGGCTTGTCTGTGGGAGGTTGATCTGTTGGGTTGAGTGGTTTGAGGGGCAGATCTCCCTGGAGATGCAGAATGGGAATGAGGCAATCATGGACTCAGCCAAGTCCGGTATTACTATGACCTTATTCCACAATGGGAGGTGGTTGGATGGTCCGTTGTTGGTCAAGCAGGGTTGGTGGAAGTCGATAGCACAAAGTGAATGGCTGTGTGGCCCGTCCAGATTAGTGGTTGGGGAGAGCGTGGGAACTGAAGGAGCTGAAAATTGCATCTAGGGTATGGCCAGTGCTCTGCTTGGCACCTGAAATCAGTTGAATCATGTTGAGGGTTTCAAGTCAAGGGCTTATGCGGGGCAACGAACCATATGTTGAGATCTCCAAGCAAGATGAGGGAGTGGTGGGTGGCAAGATTGCCGCTAGTGAGTCACTAAGAGGATCAGCAAGGTTTTTGCTATAGCCCGGCAGTCTGTATATGAGTAAGAAGTTGTAGGTAAGAAAAGGATTGATGAGAAATTTCACTAGGAGGGATTTGCAGTCTGCATTGCAGGCTTGTTCCTCGGAGTGTGCGACGGTGAGGTGTAGTTTGTGGAGGACAGCAATCTTGACGGCTTTGCTAGTTGTGTTGTGTACGATTAGTATGTAGCCTGGGGGAATACCTCATGTGCGATGGGTCAGAAGTCATCTGAGAACCGGGTTTCTGTTATAAAGAGGATATTTGGGTTTTCAGAGGAAATAAAGTCAAATATGCTGTGTCTGTTATGACATTGATTAGGATACATTACATTTGATTAGATGGGCGGGGGCTGTAGGTTCTCGGAGAGGGGGACTGGTGGAGGTCTGATAGGGGTGGTGAGTGGGTGCTTGGGTGGGGCACTTCTGTACGAGTTCCTGTGCGGGGGAGGGCAGTGTGCATCAGGAGAAGAATGGGGAGTGCGGTGAGTGGAGGGATATGGGAGAGTAAAGCATGTGTGATGTTGGATGGGCTGTTGAGCAGTTGCTTTTGAGGGAGACATGATATGGGCAATCTTTGAGTGTGAGAGAAGAGTGCTCGTGATAGATAGTTTCTTAGGAACAGGTCTGGTTTGGGTGCAGGTGGTGAAGGGTGTGTCTGTGAGAGGAAGTTGCAGAGCAGTCCCTCGTCAGAGTTGTGGAGTCAGAGGTGGGAAGTGGGGCTGGAGTGGGTGCAGGGCGGAGACTGGAGTTGCAGAGAGTGGATGCTGAGAGTGGATGTAGATAAATGAGGGGCGATTGGAATGGGGGGTTTCATGTCAGAGATGACGTTGGGTTGCTGATTTCCAAAGGAGTGACGAGAAGGCTGAGAGGGACCAGAACCGGGGCTGTTGGGGGATGGATTGAAGAGGGATTTTACTGGGTTGGGTGAGGTGGAGGAGGTCATAATGGTGTAAGAGAGGGGTGCAGGCATGGATCTAGAGGGATGATAGGGTGAAGAGTGCAGAGATGAGAGTGTCCTGGTGTTGCAGATTCTTTATTTTATTGGATTTTTGGGCGCCTGTGGCGTGTGTGTAAGGGTGAGCGGGGCAGTCAAGAGACGGATGTTTTCGCAAAGGGTAGCCCGGGCGCCACTTACAGATATGAAGACTTTGAAGGGAAGTGGATGGGAGGGCACAGGGCACAAGAGTCAGCATGGGAGGGCTGGGACCTTTTTGGGGAAGGTCTGTGAGAGGATTCTCGGCAGAGTTGTTAGGGGGTGGGCGGGGGGATATTTATCCCATGGGCTGAAAGAGTGGAGGGTGCGGAGGAGGGAGGGAGGAGTGGGCAGGACCGGTGGTTGGACAGGTTTCTGGTGTGCCATCGTGCCCCTCCAACCTTGGAGCTCTTGGCATGATGGAGAGTTTGCTGCCTCTGCTCTGATGGCTATGTCCATGATTGTGGGCTGTAGCACTATCAGCACACTTAAGGGAAGCTGGTTTAAATATGGAGGTAAGATTCAAAGTGCAGCAGGAATCAAAGCAGTGGCTTCATATCAAATGCAGCTAGATTAGGGCAGTGACAGTATTCACAGGGCAGCTAGATTCTAGACAGTGGCAGTGTTCAAAGCTCAGATGGAATTGAACCTGTGGTTACACTCACAGTGCAACTAGATTCAACGCAGGGTACATTTTGAAGTGCAGTTTGATTATACGCAGTGCCAAAAAATTAAAAGTGCAGTTAGATATAAGGTAGTGGCTGCTCTCACAATGCAACTAGAACGTGTGCTTTCCAAGTATGCCTGTTATGTTATGTAAACTGTTAAGCAATTTCATTTTCAATAATTTCCCTATTGCTTGTCAGTCCAATCCCCATTTAAAGCCCTATCTGGTAAAGCATTTCTGGGGACATATCTGTAACTGCGCGTACATGTTTATACTTACTTTTGGGTTTGTCTATTGAAGACCCAAGAAAGGTAGCCCATCTGCAGCTCCAGGAAACCTATCCCAGTCTGATTCCCACACCCTTCTCTAGTTTTGTTTTAGGGAAAGCTTTCTTCATCAGGCTACCCCAGAACCAAAGGCTTCCATATGGGGATTCTCCAACTTCTTCCACAACAGCACTTCCGTGGGGCAGTGCCCCCCCATCTGCAGACTTGCCAGGAATCTCTATTTTCTCTATGGTTCGGCTTAAATAGTTGTGAAATATCACCCATACAGCATGACTTCATTAAAAAAATCTCTCATTGGTTGGGCCTTCCGTTGATCCAATCCAGTTGCAGAGACTTTATTATAATATACAATTTGTATCAATAATTGATCATCATGAATTAATCATGTTTCATTTTATAACATGGGGAATGCTCTGCTGAATCTGAATCTGTTTTCACTTTTTAAAATGATCAAAGAGTTGCGGACGTAAAAAAGCAAAAATGTAATGTTATCTTTGGTGCAATTTAAATGACGTATTTGTAATTTCATTTCCTATGATTTCGTTTGCCTTGGAGTTCCCCTTTGTTCATTTTTAATAAAAACAGGGCTGTATTAGGCTCCAGACATTTAATAGACACATACAGATAGTATTTTATGAGTCTGCCATAAGTCAAAGCGTTGAGATTTGTGCTGGAACCTAGAGCCTCGTTACAAGTATGGCGTTACATGTTAAAATTGGTGAAGAATCCTTTAACAGCAACTTTACCACTACACCAAATTATGAGGTTGCCCTGGAGTGGAGGATTTCCCCCCAGAAAAATGCTGGAGATAATTCCTCCTAATCAGCGCCAAAAAAATCTGCAGAAATACTGTGGCAGAAATTCCACCAAGGTTAATCCGCCCATAAAAGCCCCTTTGAATCCAATGGACTAAATAATAATGAGCACTTAACCCGCCACAACCACTCGTAATCAGGCGGTAAATCTGCCGGACCAAGTGCAAGTAACAGTAATTCAGTTTAACTGTATTCTGGCAGATTTACCACTGGGATACCGCCCATCTCGTAATGAGGCCCTTAGTGTTCAATCTAATGTTTCTGCATATGACCAGATCTAGTTGATCTAATAATTGATTTTTATAATGGTTTTATATATTTGTGGCATTTTAATTGCTGAAAATCATTTGTTTGTGTAAATCTGTGTATGACCTGATTTTAAAAAATGAAGATATTGATTGATTGAAAACAAAACACTAAAATGAGGAGGGGATATGTGACGAATTGACTTCTGTTTTGCAGGAATACAATAATGAGTAGAGGCTAAAGCACCGACTCAGCCCTCAAAACCTCTACAATCCAAGAGCCAACCGAATGATAGAGATAAAAAAGGCACAGGTAAGAGATGTACCTCCTTTGCCTTTTATGTTAATGTGGGCCGAGAGAAGGCTATACTCTCAACAGGGGTATACATGTGGTTCAGTAGCAACACAAACAGTAAAGTATAATAGACCAAAATAAAGGAAAGTCCAATCAAGGTTCTATAAACCTATATACTTTGATCAAACACAGCTATTTGTGACCTGAATAGATCTCTATAGATTTAAGTCAAAGATAATACAGAGTGAATCTAGCATATTGACATTCATCTTGCAATTCCAACTTTTGACTTTCAAAAAATGGTATTCCACAATCAAGCAGGCAATGTATGACAGTCATCTATTGTGTTTCTTCTCGTGAACCTCCGAGACCTGATCTTGCTGATACAACTCTCTCTTTGCAGGAAGATCAACTAAACAGAAATAGTAATGCACCTCAGTCTGGCCGACAGACTGCAGTGTTTCTGTTATTCCAGTACATAGACTTGGTAATGTGCTTCCTTTTAATCTAACTTCAATCCAATAGAATTACCTACTATACTGTTCTGCGACTCCACACACCTCTTGTGAATCACCTTCATGCACACTGTTGCACCCCAGCTCTTATCTGACTGTGAACCATTCATAGTTCTAGAGACGTCCCTCCACACACACCTGAGGCATCTCCAGGCACTAACATTGATAACCACTACACAGTTTGTTTAATCCACATCATTTCCGCATCGTGTAGACTTTGGTATTACTGACTAGGACCAGCACTGCTCCCTGATCTGTCATGCAGACAGCTGTCTACATAGTGTTCTACTTTAATCCCTAAAATTAAGATAGACTTTGCATTTTTCTACATGGCCTAATGCCTTAATGGGGGAGGAGTGTTTGGATTTCAGCAATCTCATGCACATTTCGTACCCATATTTGAAATGCCAAGTCATCATCATTGGACACAATATGTTACTGAGTCCTTTCCCTGATGCAAACAAGTCCTTGTCACATCTCTCCCACTCACTGCACACAGTTACAAATAGGTTGCACGCCACCGTATACATGCGTTTTACCACGGACTGCAAGCTCCACATCAAACAAGTTGATTGGCCCTGTGCACTTTAAAATGTCTTGTGGTTTCAGGTGATGGTGATAGGGAGTACCCCCATGCAGGGTTAGCTAAATCTACCAGCCCACTTACATTGGCGAGGTGATTTTATGAAGGATGAGTATCATTTGTATGGTACTCGATCTTGCTGGGAGTATGGAGATGGTTAAAACCGGTATTTGACATTTACTGTAAACAAACATGTTTTGCAGTAAATGGCAAACAAAGGTTTCAGTGTGTATGACTGGCCTTTGGGTGGCAGCATCGCACGAAATATGAAGTGTGCCTACGGTGATATGCACCATTTTACAGAACGCACTGGACAATATTGTGTAACCAGTCATGCACGATGGGTCAAGTGCATTTATCTTAGATTGAGTATTTAAACTAAGGTACTCTCCCTGCAGGTCTAGTGGGATTTTTAAGAGTTTGTGAGGGCTGTGAAGACTATGTTTGTATTGATTGGGTGTAAACAATCTGGTTGTATTCCCCTTCCCCAAATGCATCCATGAATCGATCAATGACAGCTACTGCCAGTCAATCTTGTATAGAAATGAATTTGTTTTTTTTTCTTAAAAATGAATTTGTTAGCTCATCGTTTTTTCTACACTGGATCATCCTCAAAAGCCTGGGTGTAGGATCACTAAACCAGGGCACTTTTTTTCTGATACATGGGTTTTGTCTTGCATCTGATTTGAGCAGATACATTGTTTAAGGGGATGTGAATCCTGAAAAATGTTGTGGATGATTTTGTGAAAAAACGTTTCCAGATTGAAGAATACATAATTTAAATTGCTTTGACAATAAGAGTGAGAATCTCGTTCATTGAGCACAGCGGGTCATCGGGGAAGGGGAGAAAAGCACATTAATATCCCTTTTTCATCATTGAAAACAAGATTGCCATCCCTCTAAAAACACAATTTGGCACAAGGAACAAGTGTCATGTCAGCTGCCCTGCTACCCCTACACTCCACTTGTAACCCAAGGGTTGCATCACATTTGTACAAAGATCTCTTGCTCTCCAGCTAGGTTTGCACATTAAGTCCATACATACATCACTGAAAACAAGATCCAAACCAATCAGAACAGGCTATATACTAACTAAACAATCCTCATCAAACTTTGGAACACACTGAACAAGCATCGTACTGCTTGACCAAAAAGCATGGCCATTGCAACACACACACTGCACGAGATTAAACAAGTTCCCTAGCCCTGGCACCAATGTCCACACCACTGGGAAAAGGTGCCTCACCTCTCAGAGCAAGCTTCACACCACTCATATCATTCTCTTCCTCGCTTGAAGAAAGTACAATTGCCCTCAGAAGAAGCCACACTAAATGCAGGAACAGCTACATAAAAATCACAACAACAAAAAACAACTGCATATGTGACATGAGCCACACCATTTGGGGTAGCAACACTCTCAGCACCCCTTGTAACAGGCTCCACACCACTGAGAACATGCACCACACTATTTAAAGAAAACTGGAATGACTTAGATTGTTTTTACACTATTAAGAACAGCCTCAACACAACTCAGAACAAGTTACATACACCTTGAATCAGTGGAAATTACTCCAAGAATATCCTCCAGCACAAAATCACTAGGAGTCATAGAAGACACATATCTGTCAACAGACATCTATATAAACAGATATTGGCAACGAAAATAGTTGTGGCTTTAGTGTAGGTATTGGTATGGTGTTTTCCAGGCACTGCAAACAATGGTGTTACCTAGCTATAAGGTGGCAACATCTAGCAGTTGTGTTAGTGTGTGGGATTATGATGTCAGTGGTTTGGACATTAATATATAATACCCATGCAAGAGGTAAAAACTGTTGGCTTTTCCAATGATCACGTTTAGTACGAATTCCCTGCAAACAACAAATGCAAGGACACACATATGAAGTAAAAATCAAGTGGCTGAAGGCTCACTTAGTTAAGACATGTTTTATTTCACCAGAAGCTGGTTTACAAAAGCAATTAAGCCATTACCTTTCAGAGGACTGCTTAACTATAACATTGGAAATCTTTTAAAAGCACATGTCTAGCTCCAGCAGATCCACGGGGCAATAGAGGGTGGTTGACGGGTTGATCAAAGCAGGATAGGTAGTGGAAGGGAATGGCCATAGGGACTACATTGGCCGTTGGGGCTCAATCGGTGGATACAAATCCAAACAAACAACACCCACAGTCTGTGTGACCCACAGGCTGTGTCTTCCACATCCCACCTCTCTCCTATCTTCACATCCCAGGCCAATCGTTTTGGATTACAAGCAGTGCCTACATTGCCACCTAGCAGCCAAAACTAAAAATGGGACAAAATGAGATATGACCATGGTAATGTACCCTTAACTGATCTCCCACAGCGTAGGATGGCTTGTTAAAGACAATAGCCCAGCTGATTGCTGGTTCAAGAAAATATGGCCATTTCACCAGCATTCTGATCACTTGGTGTCCCGGTGACATGGGTTACATATTGTAGAAGAAATCTGACTGACTTACAAAGCCCTACTCCTAATCTGGCCAAAATACCTGGCTGACCCACTTAACATCTTCAGTGGTGCCAGTGTGGCAAAGTGGAGCTCCAACGGGAGGTTTCAAGTTTTCAAGATAAAACAAAGTCTAAACCAATCCAGCTTGAACTCTGTCCTCTGAAAATAACTTCTCCTGAAAAGAACTTAGAACCCTTACTTTTTTTGAAAGGGTCTTTTTCAGCCCACCTTTAGAGAAGATAAAAAGATCAATAATAGCCTATGAAAAAGGGTACGCGCACATATCAGTATCAGTATCCTACAAAGTCTTGCTGAAGCCCCCGTTGAGAACTTGCACCACCCAGATCTTAACATGATGGCTGGATGCACGCCTATGCCAGGCCATTCAGCAGTCTGTACATGTGCCACTGGTTCGACAAGCTGAGCCCTTTGTCACTTCCCTCTGCATACACTCCACACGACTGCACGTCATGGAGCCCACTATGAAGGCTGAACAAGGACCCATTCCTAGCCTAGCTCATCTGGGACCATTCAAGTATTATCTCCCCTTGGATGGTTTCACCTCCTTCCCATTCTGCCCACCACACAATTGTGCATTCTCACTATACAGCACCACATATTAATATAGCCTAATGGTTATCAGCAAATTGTAGCCTGCCCATGATAGTTTAATATGTGCACTAAAAAAGGCCTCCTGAGATGGGCCCAGCCATGTGTCAAACAGTCGTTCAGTGTCTGGACATCATTAACATAAAAGTACAAATTGAAACTGTGAAAGTCTTCATACATCCCTCAAACCACAATGACTCCAGCCAAGTCCTGCTCATACTATTGCGTCTATGTGACGGGTGAATATGTGAGGGTCCTTCTCATCCCGAACATCTCGACCATCGCTCCACCACGCCCTAATTCCCCCCTCTAGAGCTTCCACCTTCCCTTTATCCCCCTTTCCGCACCAGCTCATCTGACCGCGACCCCGGACCCTAACATCTATCCCAACTAACTATAGGCCCATCACCACTGTACCCTTCCTACTCAAAATTATCGACAGAGTAGCCTACCTCCAAATTCAAGACTATTTGGAAGCCAACCACTTACTAGGCTCTCGGCAACCGGGCTTCCGTCCCCTCCATGGCACTGAAACAGCCTTGCTAGACCTTAAGACAAAAATTGAGGAGCTAAAGGATAGCGGAAAAACAGCTTTGCTACTCTTACTGGACTTGTCAGCAGCCTTTGACTTGGTGGATCACGCAGTTTTATGCAATCACCTTAGGCTTGCTGCCAACTTCACAGGGGAAGCTATAGCCTGGGTCCAATCCACCTGTGCTGATCCTATCCAAATAACATGTGGAGTCCCACAGTGCTCCTGTGTCTCACCCACCATGTGTAACATTTTCTCCAAGCCACTGTTTGACAAGGTGGACAGACTGGGCGTCACCTATACAAATTATGCAGATGACACACAGATCCTCATACCCCTTTCAGGCAACTATGAAGCGGACCTGGCCTTGGTGAATAAGATATACATCCTCATTCAGTCATGGATGGCCACCCATGGCCTATGCCTGAACGACGATAAAACTGAAATCTTGCTCCTCGGATTTGACCATAACCTAAAAAAACGTACCCCGAACTACGCATCTTTCAATATCGACAACAACATCATTAAGGTTATGCCCGAGGTAAAAACTCTAGGATTCTATTTGGACTCCTCTCTCACCCTTAAGAAGCAAGTTAACTCCCTCTCCTCCACAACAACCTACACTTGCAAACTAATCCGAGCTGCCAGACCCTTCCTGTCCAGCTGCCTCACTCTAGCCAATACTCTTATCCTGTCTAGACTATTGCAATGCTCTATACTCAGGAGCCAACAAGTCCGTCACTGACAAACTTCAAAGATTGCAAAATAATGCCCTAAGAGCAGCATTGAACATCCCATGTAGAGAGCATATCTCTAAATACCGGACAGAGGCCCACTGGCTAAAAATAAAGGACAGAATCCTCCTTAAAACTATATCCCTCACTTCTAAATGCCTAAATAATCTAGAACCTCCGTACCTATCTGAGAAAATCACCAGGAGATCCTCAACCCGACCTACGAGATCTGCTAACAGCTTTATGCTTGAAATACCAAGATATAAACTGCCTACGGCAGGAGGAATCAGATTCCCTGTCAAAGCTGCTCAATCATGGAACACACTCCCATTTGACCTCAGATGCCTACTACCCTACACTAGATTTAGAAGTAACGCTCTCAAATGGCTTCATACCAATGACCTGTAACCTCCCACCACCCTTTCGACACCTCCCTGACCACTACGGCACTAATATACGCAATGCTAAGCCTGATCCTGCTATGCATATGTTGACATCCTTCTATCTTTTGACCCCTGGCAACTGTCTGTACTGTATTATATATTGTAATTTACTCTGTATTTACATGCATGTATTAGCCTGTGGTAGGCACTGTAAATAAGCTTTGAGACTCCTTGTACTGTTGCGCCCTGCTGCCCAAGGGCTTGGTGCGCATTATCAAATAAACAAACAAACAAACAAAACTTGCAACCTATGTGCCCTTACCTTATGAAAAGCACGCCATTGTTTCCCGGCTGGCATTGTGCTCAATAAATCCCATACATGAATAGAAACAGGAGTGTTTATTCTGGAGTTCACCCATTGATAGGCCGACGGGCCAGTCTCTAGACTGTCATGTAAATCGATGTCTCAAACTCACAATAAATGTTCTTGCTCTTTCACAAGTATATTTATATTCACTCTTAACAATCTTCTTTTGTGGCCAGGCAGTATCGTGAGGCGGTATTCATGCTTTTGCAAAACACAAAAGCAAGGCTTGCTGCAAGTCCCACGGCACTTTGCCCGCATGAAACATCTCAAGATCCTGCAACAACCTAAGCAAGCATTGCCAACCGCAATAGGTCTGAACTCATTTCAAGTGTACGTGTTGTGTAGTTAGATACAGGTGAATACGTGCAGAGCGGCTGGTATAGGTGAATACGCACAGAGTGGCTGGTATAGGTGAATACGTGGAGAGTGGCTGGAGTCATATGTTTGGTATTCAGAAAGAATGACCACGTTCTTTAAGGATAGATCCAAAGCATTGTTATCCCTATGCTGGGGCCCCATCAATAAACAATGGACCGATCAGAAGCGTGTTATGCTTCCAGTACTTAATTTGTGGGGGTGTTTGCCAGGGCTCATCCCTGGCACTTATCTTTGAGCCCCGACACTTAATGTTCCTCACTCACTTTAATTATGAAGTGGTGATATAGTCAGTGTATCCATCAATCACAATGAGCAGGTGTGAGCTGTAGTGTAACCCCAAATATGTCGACACTGTGGGGAGCAGCTGTGGGTGGTGGCAGCAGTGGTGGGGAATTACCCTTCCACAGTGTCACAGGAGTAGTAGAAAATATGTGGGCCCTCTCACCTATTGTTTTACAGATTAGGCACTGTATGCATCACACGTCTGATAATTAGGAACAGAGCCCCTAAAACATATACATGAATTATACTACCAATGGGGAAAAGCTCATACTAGCAAGATCTAAAAAACGGTGAAACTAAGCAACTTAACACATACATGCCAACATTCTGTGACCAAAAATATGTAGGAATCCAAGTTTCAAAAATATTGAAAAAAATCGGTATTTGTTGCCACTTAATCGGTGCGGCGGTAGGACTGCTTAAAAAGTGGTATCCTACCACCTGAATCGGTAGGGTTGGCAAGTATGTAGCAGGTACCGGAGAGGGGGGTGCTGCGTTGTGCAGCTATCCTGAAGAAATAGCATATTGCACTTGCAGGCGGGTGGAAGTGGCAAGAAGCGTGCAGGGCGGGGCTGAAACGTGTGGTTTCCCCCTGGCTCCTGGCACAAGCTCACACCTGCCAGAACTCATTAGGAGGAGTGGCTCGCCATTGCTTCAGTGGCTCGCCCCAGCATTTAAAAGACTGGCACCGGGGAGCTGAGGTACGGTGAACCATGTGGCTGTTGATATCCAGAAGTGCTGGAGCGGATTTCACGGGCACCTCTGACAGTCTGGGGAGGTTGCACTGGCACACTGGTCTGCTAACTGCTGCCAGTAAGAACACACCATTATAAAAGCAGCAGCTTGGACACATCCCCACTGAAGAACGTTCCTCGGATTCTGTGTACTTGCGCACCCTGCAACCATGGCTGAACAGGCTGCTAAATCCAGCCCAAAAAAAATAAAAAAATAAAATGTTTTTGCCACTAAATCGGTAGGCGGTAGGACTGCTTAAAAAGCGGTATCCTACCGCCTAAATCGGTAGGTTTGGCAAGTATCTTAACATGCTTGGTACGTGCAGTTGACATACAACATACATGCCATCCCTCCTGATTTAGGCGGAGACTCCCGATTTTACAATTACAAATATTGATATGTTTACCTTTATCCTGCCTAAAATAATGATCTCCCAATGCAAGCCTTTAGGAACATTTATATCTCCCGCTTTCCGTTTCAAAATCCCCCTTCCAGGTGCTTCAGAAAGTTGGCATGTATGCATACAGCACTATATCACTTGCAAAGTGGTGCGGTGGGGCTGCTTGTTCTTGTTATTATTTACAACATGAAATTCGGGGAAGGGCATTTGACCGAAATCCTTAAATGATTACTGTGAAATGTTGCTTTTTATGCATGCCACAGCCTGTGAAAACAGCACGCTAAGCGCCCCTGCAGAACGTTGCAGCACGTCTCTGGATTACTTTACTGTACCTCTGGCAGGCAATCGCTGCAGGCTTCACCGTGAACGTGGTCTCCTGGAACGTCGCGTCGTCATGAAGTGGGAATATGCCACCCAGGATGATATCACCAACTCTGGAGAGGCCTGTCACATCGCTAATGGGGAGCCGACATCCTGGTTCCGCCTTTAGAGCAACGGACTCCGGAAGTGCCCACTGAATGAACAGGAAAAGCAAGGACTTTTGAGCGAGAGACTGCTCCAGGGGCCTTCCCGCGAACACCATAATCTCAATGGTCGCAGCGTCCATCTGGCCCTTAGCAAGGAGACTGTAATGCCATTGGCAGGGGACACTGAGTATGCTCCTGGACAAAGCTTATGGTAGGTAGGAATGTGGGCAGGAGACCTTCACCTTCCGTGTAGAGTTACTGATGTTTTCAACGAAAATGTGTACAATTTTATGGTGACCAGATTTAAAAAGTAAAAAACCGGGACAGGGCAAGTAACATAAAAGTAGGACTAACGCTTGAAGTGGCTGCCAAGGCACTACACTTCAGTAACATTGGAGGAGAAGGGGGTTTAAGTGTTACTCTTCAAATGAACACATAATTAATTTATCACAAACTAACAGTATTTTAGGATAAGAAATGCAGCATTTGTTCTGTGCGAGATTGTGCATTCCTGCCTGCCAGCTATGAAGATCTACTACCAAAAACGGGGTCCACCGCAGTTTCCGATGGAAACATAATCTTGACAAATGGGGACAGAGCTCCAAATTCCGACACAGCCCGGCAAATCCGGGACGTCTGGTCACCCGAGACAATTTGAACTAGATACAAATATGTATAGTAGTATTACGTTTCTACATCACGGTTTCTCTATTCTTCTTAACTGGATTTCGTGCATTGGATGCTTAATACCATTCTACTGGAAAAGAAACAGGCCAAGCTGTTTTTTTTTTCTGTTTTTCAATTAGCTAAACCCTAACTTTTTTACAAAAGAGTCATAGCACTCGAGTTATTTGCTGTGAAATTCAGGCATGGTACACAGGGTCAGACTTTTAACTAGAGGGGGTGTTTCCTGTCTAATAGTCTAGTTCCCCAGCCGTAGGACGATTTTCAGCCAGCTGGTGTCACCTATCGTTGCTTAAAGTGCATCGTACTCCTAGGTCAATCAGGAAAGTTTCCTCTTTTATGCAATAACATGGCCCTCCGTGAGTTAGAGGATGGACCAGGAGGAACACAGTGTTTAATGTGCGTGCACAATTAAAGAAGATGGCCAATTCCCTTTCATGCAGTTGTCATAATTTCACCCAGGAGACCAACCTATGAGCTGCACTCTTCAGAGAATGGTGCTTTTCTCAGGACATTTCTTGCATCGCTCGCTAACTAGTCCCTTAATGGAGTAGAGGCTTCACAGCACCTGGTCTAAGGTGGAAAAATGCATCTAACTGTTTTTGCATTGCATGCGCGTTGTTTGCTGACCATGCACAGGATCATCTTGGTCCAGTCATGGCATTTAACTTTACCTTACAGTAAATCAGTTTCAGCTGCGTTCGATCTCGTTAACAGAAATTTGTTGTGGAAGAGGCTTGCAAAATGGGGACTCTCTGTCGGATTATTAAACATTGTCGTACATCTTCATAATGGTTCCAATGTCCAAGTGAAACTCAATCATCATGGAGATCTCACTAAGAAAATGACGACTAACTCTGGTCTAAGGCACGGTTGCATGCTGGTGCTCTGCCTGTTTAATCTGTATGTTTCAGACATCGATGAGTACCTAGATAAAGCAGCTTTCATTTCAGCGAAATTAGTTGATTTCTACAATTATATAGCTGGTGTATATGGATGAATTTCAATAGTACCCAAATTGGTTTGCAGAGGCTGATTAATACTTTTAACTACTACGCCTTAGATAATTGCCTCAAAATTTATCAAGTTAATATTATTATTATTATTATTATTATTATCATGGTAATTTTTGTACAGATGGGCCCCTAATTACCTTAACGCAAGCAGGCCCCTCACTCAAGCAACAAGTGCACGTTTGTATGTAAAGTCACTTTATTGTTCAATCGTCCGGGGAGGAGCTAGATGACACTATTGAGCAAAACCAACCCAATTCTCGCCGAACCACATAAGTTGACACAGTATATACATTTTTGCAACAGTTAAAACACTCCCATCCATTTTATTAAAATCCACCCCCCCACATGTGATTGTACAAAACCTATACAAAGAAATCCCATCTTTCTCCAATTCTTCCATTCTCATTGGTCATTGAGTATCTTAACTAGCATCTTCAGATCATATTCATAGCACCACCCTTCTTGGGATTCGTCCGTGGTAGGTTGTGACATCATTTGCACAATTAAATATTCATGTACAAACATAATTCTTTACAAGTAACAACTGGCCTGAGCCCTTACTCATAATTACACATGATTCACATGGAAACTTCAACAACATGAGAGAGAGCAAAATAAAAAGGTTCCCATTGAACTATTGCTGGCTATTTCATCTGCCCTCTCTTACTGGTGTCAACATGTTGAGAGAACAATTAAAACACTTTGGGCCTCATTACGACCCAGGCGGTAAGGTACCGCCTGGGTCGTACCTTTACCACCATGGCGTAAACTACGTTTACGCCATGGTGGTTGGCGGACTTACCGCCCCATTCCGAGGTGAGTGGGGCGGTAAGTCCCCATTTACCCTTCCCCATTCCCATTTTTGCCCCATAGGGCATAATGGGAGTGGGGAAGGCGTTAATTACGCCACCGTAAATTACGGTGGCGTAATTAACAACAAGGTCACTTAGCGCCATGGATTTTAACACCTGCTAAAAGCAGGTGTTAAAACCTCCATGGCGCTAAGGGACCTCGGAATCAGGCGGTAAGGGTCGGCGCTGTTTACGCCGCCGTAAACCCCTTACCGCCTGGGTCCTAATGAGGCCCTTTGTATTGGTCACTTTGGCCTCAAGCGTCACTTCACCCCACATTCATTACTAGTTAAAGCAAATGGCAGGACTCCTTGCATCAGCTCTCTGAAGAGATTACAACTGCTTTCTGTGATACTGCCAGGCCATAATCTCTTGCTCAGTTGCTAGCTGCTCATCGGGTCGGTTCAACATTACTCCCCCTCAATCCTGCAGAATTTGATTTTCCCAGCCACTTGGAATTCACTGCTGAACTGCTAGCTGCAGTGTCTAAATGAATTCAGAAAAACCCACTAAATACAGATGTATACATTTCCTTTGTATGTTTCTCAGTGTGCATGCATGTTTAATAAATATTATGGGTCATGTTTTATATATCATTTGGCGTTTTTGGCATTTGTCTTTCTATGTGCATGCAAATCTAATGTGTAACAATATTGAACACAAAGTATCACTTAAGTAACATATCCCATTCACATTTAACTTCACTGAATACATATCAAAGTGCAAAACTGTAAAATCAGATGTATTTCGCATCATAATGTTGGCATAAGCACGTACACATTGAACCGTCGGTTTCTGAAAATGCCATCTTGGCTGCTTTGCTCTCATTTCCGAGTTTTGATTCTGAACGTGGTGAGAACTCTCAAAGTCACCGCTTTGGAAGCTTCCCTAAAACATGCCCCTTCACAGGAATGTTGAAACCGTGGAGCACGCTGAACTCTGAAACAGAGAGCCTTGAAGTACTGGCACAAATGTTGGCTAATCTGTAAATTAGGTGCCATCATATCTTCCCTGACTGTCTTGATTTCCGCAGATAATTGTGAATGTGCGATCCAGACAATTAAAGAAAAGCATAATTCACAGCATATTCTGTTTCTGAATGATGAAGCCACTGAGTAGAAATACAGACTGACCTTTTAGCCTAGCAGTAACATAGATAAAGTAGCGCAAGGAATGTTACTGGAGAACACAATATCCTCCTACACCGGTCTTCGCTTTTCTTCCCAGACAGCAAATAGTCTGCCAGGTGACATGGAGTGCTCGAGCACATGTAGCCATGTTGCCATGGTAAACTGCCCACGTCCATAGGTCTGTAAGTCCCAAGCCGTTATCCCGTGATGAGCTAGCCGGAATCTGTCATGGTATTCTGAAGGTGCATAAAACACATCTACGGCCAAACATTTTTGCTAACTTTTCCTATGCCTGTAGGCCATGCATTGTCAAAGTTGAGTCCACTCGAGTGAGAATAAACTGTTGTTTATATATTTGTTCCTCATGACTGGTGTGTCTTCATTTCTTTGCAGTAGCCTCCTATTTTTGGTCTAACAGAATGGCACCCGGAACATGGGCTCTTACGATCAGAATCCATCGCTTAGCGAGGACGGAGTGAACGGACTGAGATCAGAGTATCGGGGGCCCCTGCACATCTTGTGAGGCGACTCCTCAGTAGACTGCTGCTTGTGATCTCGGACGCCTCGCTTCGGCCAGTGGTCCTGACGACAAGATACCCGGACTAGAGGCTTTTTGGGAAGACGGCCAGCCATGTCGATTGGTTACATTGATGGGAGATCTCTCTTTTAGATTGGAATCAAATGAGTCTGTTTCAAACCGACAGTGCTGCCTGATGTTGATTTGAGATATTGGAACGCATCCAAATATTGGCTTGGTAGAACTGCTTGTTTAGACATGCCAGGCTTTAGTACATGGTCATCCTGTTGGCAACACTTTGTTGTAGGGGAAGACAATTGAATGACTTGGAACATAGTCAGCCAGTGCCACCACCAGGGTCACCGACATATGATATGTTTATAAAGTGTGGTATAGGAGCTGTAGTATTTAATACTATTTGGCATCGTCAAACCAGACAAGAACCAGAAAGTGGCCGAAATTGGGGAGTTTTGAGATAGCGAGAATTGGGCATTTGGAATGAAAAATTGTTGCAAAAGAAAGCGAGGCCGGCAGCATATGACGTCTTTAGGGGTTGGCAGAAGGAAGCCACCCATTGTCTTAGAAGTAGAGCGAAAAATATGCACATAAACACATTGCACAGGCTGGTAAAGCCTTAGTACATGACCCGCAGAAAGAGGAAGAGGCCATAAGAAGAATGGATAGGGGTTTCCAATAGGAGGTACAGAAAATATACCTGTCAAAAGATGTGCATGCATCTGATGAATTGATAAATAAATTGTTAAATGAGAGGAGAACATCTCCTACCACACCGCATCCATATCTATCGGCACAGCTACAAGCAACACAAGTGCAACCAGCATTGCCTGCACCAGTTACACATTTTGATAGTTTTTCTTTCAACCATGTGTCAAAACTGTTTTTCTATAAACATGAATTAGATTGTTTGCACCAAACAGTATTAGACGAAGGCACACGATTACCATCGTATGTGCAGAAGATATTTTTGCCATCGTCGAAAGCAGTTAGCGAAGAAACGCGCATATGTACAAGAGACGCTCTTAGATGGATTTCAGACGCCTCCATTACACCTATTGTAGTCCATGACACATTTCTACAATATTCTTTATCTATGCAGAGAAAGGTATTACAAATTATGGTAGAATATTTACAAATGTTTGAAAACGAATTTGTGTTGTCCTGCTGACATGATGGTAATTTATAAACATGCGTTTTCTGCTGACACCACGCTAATCTCATTGTCACTCGATTTGGCTGTACTCCTTAATAAACATTTGGACATTCCCACTATGCAATTGCCTATGAGGGAAATTCCTCCCACTCTTGTCCCGAAGGTAGAGATACCTGCTGTAGGGGGAGCACCTGCCATGACTATTCCAGCCCATTACATTTCACAATTTGTTCCTGTTCCATTTTCACGACAGGAAGTAAACACCCTAAAAGCAATCGATTCCAGATATTAGAAAGAATCCTTCAGGATTTTACAAAGAATTAGAGTCAGTCACAAATTCGTCAGGTTTCACCTTAGGTGATATCCATTTACTGTTGCCTGTAATATTACCGACAGATTTATGGAAGCAAATTAGGACCTTAGATGATCAAGCTGCCATGGGAGATACTTGGGTTGCCCTGGAATTAGCTGATAGATCTAGGAAAGCTGGAGAAAAAACGGTGCAAAGCATATTAATGTTACCCAACTACATAGTGACTAAATTTAAAACTTTAGTGCCTGAGAAGAGAATTATTTGGGATAAATTGACCGCATGTATGCAAGGAAAGACAGAGGGAGCCACTGAGTTTTTAATAGGTTTGAACAAGTGTTTTCAGATTTTAGTGGTCAAGACTTAAGTACAGAGCCTGGAAAGAGATTATTTGTTGACAAATTTGCGCAAGGATTATTGCCAGACATTCAGTCGCAGATCACTGCTTCTGAAAGTACATGGCAGGCGAAATCTCAATCAGACGTTTTACATATGGCTCAGAACTACGAGAATAGAGTTTATAGTGAGAAAGAGAAAATAGAGAAGAAGAAAGGAGATTAAAAAAATAGGGTTCTTCTGCAACAGATTGATAGAGGAGCATGGGGTGGAAATAATGGGAATACACAATGGAAAAGTCAGTTCATGCCACAAACATGGCCAGTACATATGAACCAATCTGCCTATTGTAGGCAGGAAGGTCACTGGAGGGCACAGTGGCCGACCCTCCAGCACAGAGCAGCGAATGGAATGATCGGTAGAAGATCGACAGCACGCAATGGCATGCCTGGTCTGAGTAGGAATCAGTTTGCTCAGAATCAACAGAACCAACCACAGGATAATAATGCAAGTAATAAGGGGGGTCAGCAAAAGAATGCTGGTAATACAAACGCTTTTGACACCAATTCGCATTCCGATTTTACTGAAGATTTCACTCTGATGATGTTTTGTTTTGCTAGGACAGCCCGAAGCAGAGTCTGGAATCCATTCCTATTCCCGTAGATCAGAAAGGACCCTATGTAGAAATGAAAGTTGGGAATAGACAGCACGTTTTTCTAGTAGAAATAGGGGCACAGACCATTGACCCTCAGCGGGTTCCGGATATCCCACTGTCAGGGCAAAATAATGTTTCCGTAGGGTTTTCTGGTACTCCAGTAGTGAGTCCGGTTTCTCAACCGGTACCAATGGCTTTGGGTCCATTCACCGACTCTTTTTATTGACTACAAATTGTGGTGAGAATCTTCTGGGATTAAATTTGTTGAAGAAATTGAATGCAGTGATTTACTGCTTGCCAGATGGAGTGTATTTGACAATTTCACCCCAGCTGAATTCCACTTCGCAATTTGTGACTTTGCCTTTACAGTGTGAATTACAACAAGTGCCTATGCATTTATGGGCAGTAAACGACATCGATGTAGGGATACTGAATGTTGAACTTGTACGAATAGTATTCAAATCCAGAATTACCTTACCATGCATTCCACAGTATAAAGTATCTGTAGAAGGTGAACAGGCACTTAAAAGTATTGTTTCGAATTTAATGCATCAAGGTGTTATTGAAGAGATTTCTGATAGTACACGTAATAGTCTGGTTCTGTCTGTTTGATTGTCCTCCCAGTGCCCCACACAAGGGCGGGAGTTATGCCTTGATCAGTTGTGGAAATGCCGTAGGGTCCATTGAGGCGTGCCCGGGGGATCACAGCAACACATGCATCATCCAGCTGGACTGTGGGAAGGTATAGTACGGCCATACCTGCGGGTAGCGTAGCGGCTTATGAGCGTTTCAGTACGGGGCTTGCCGCAGTCTTGGTTGCGCTCCTATTCAGCAGATCTTCTTGCTATTCCGGGGGTGGGGTGGGCCCCGAATCTCCTGGCCTCCGCCCACGAGCAGGGGGCGGGAGGCGGCAGTGGTTCCTGGTGTGTGCCCCAGCTGCGAGTCATCTTCTCACCCCGAGGTGCAGGAAAAATGGCGCCCAGCCCACCCTGTGCGGGTTCGCCTCGCCGTTGCAACCCTGTCCTGCTCCGATTCTTGTCAGAAAGGGGGCCAATCAATGAAGCATCGCTTCCCAAGTCAAGTAATGGGTTTTTCAGCTACGTGTTGTTCCAGGGAATGAGGATATTATTCAGGATATCTGGCGGCCGCTGGGAGTGATCTCGACCATAATGGTATCCTTAAGAATAAACTAGCAAAAATATGTGCACACAGCAAACTGAAAAGGCCCGATGCTTTACCGTTAGACTTACTATCAATGAGAACAGCGGCACAGTCTAGAACAGGACTTTCTCCTTATGAGATCGACATGGGGAGACCTGCTAATATATGGAATGCACCCAGACCTAAGAAATTAAGTGAAATAGAATATCCACTATTAACAGAATTCTGTGACCAATTAACTCAAAATCTGCGTTTGATTCACCAACAGGTTTGAGCTGCTTTGCCTGAGAAATACGAAGGACCTGGTCATCACATTCGACCTGGGGACTTTGTTTTGGTGAAATACTTCAAGAGGAAGTCCTGCCTTGCAACTCGTTGGAAAGGTGCTACTGACTACTCAGACGGCTGTTCGAGTTGAAGGAAAACACCATTGGATAAATGCAGTGCACCTAAAATGAGTGCCCTTGCCTTTACCCTGCGACATATGGGTTAAGGAGGGGGTTGATGATCCCGATTGCAAAATTGTGCTTTTGAACGAGGGCACCCATTCTGATCCTGGGCAGCATTTTGAGTCCAAACAACTCGAGAATTCTTCACTTTCCTCATATCCGGTTTCTCTATTCATCCATCACACTGTACCTGGTGTCACAAAGTACGTTCTTCGACCACGGAAATAGTTAGGGAATGCCATTTTTGCTAGATTAGGAAAGTGTAGTTTGTATACTGCACCCACAAGAAACCAACGGCTTTCCCTCCAATCCCCCTAAAGATGGTCCGAAGAGTTCCAGAGGGGGGTAGGGCAAGAAGAAGACTACAAGCAAGATGGGCCACATGGTCAAGTGCCCCCTACGGATGAACTTATAAAGCCTGTTTCAGTAAGGCTTCTTAACGGACACTGAAACTATGCCTATCTTTGGGGCACGTAGAAACGAGGATATGGATAGCATTGCTACTGGAAAGCCCATATCTAGAAGGCTATGGTCAATAAAGGAGAAACTAATATTAATCACACTTCCAGCTTGTGCTGTGATACCTGTATTATGGTACTTGGAGAGTTCACATCCATTTAGTATATTACTGCCTACTGCTAGCACCACTTTGTCTCCTCTTTATGTGCATTCTCACACCCTTCGACCACTTGATTTAAAACATCGAGAAGGATACCATAATAACACGCTCATACAGATTATGACTGCTACACATGCGATCTTGAAGAAGACTAATTGCTGGGTAAGTTCTAACCTACCACAACACGGTGAGAATGGTATGGGATGGTATATCTATCCACTTCCACTATCGACTTTGTGCTATGCATCCTTTAGAGCTTTATTCTTTGAGAAGTGAAACGATAGTGCCACTGGTAACTTCGATGGGACAAACCTCAATGAATTCGACCGACTAGTTTTGCTACCCTTAGGATGTTCTGTCTTTGCAAATAAGAGTACGACAAATATTGCCTCAACTAAGAACACTGATCAACATGTTAGACCTTATCAATCCATGATCTCATTTAAAATGGCACCAGTAGGAAACAGGGAAGCAGAGCCTCCATCTTCCACCATTAATCATGAAACAGATATATTACCATTTTGTTTAAGAAAAGAAGGTTCCCGATCAATGGGCACATATGATAAATGTGTAAACACTGCTGTTTCGGGGAACAAAAATAGGCCCTTATACATTGGGGGACCCATTTATTTTGTTTGTGGAAAAGAGGCCTATCCATGGTTGCCTAAAGATTGGAAAGGGACTTGTTATCTAGGGATATTGCTGCCAGGGGTTTATATCACATCCACTGTAGACATACTGAAACATTGCTCTAGGAGGGGAATATGATGATACTCCCCTCCAGGTACTGGGTGATATAGCAAAAGCCATGGTTCCTTTTTGGGGCCAAATCATTAATTCACAAGATATTAGGAAATTGGCTAGAGTATTAGAAAACTCTATTAATAAAAACTACTGACATCTTATTTAATTTGATGTTGGAGCAAAGAGCAATTAGATTAGTGGCTCTTCAGAATAGAATGGTTTTAGATGTCATGTTAGCTGAATGTGGTGGTGTATGCAAAATGGCCGGGTCCGTGTGTTGTGTGTACACACCTGACTTTTTGCCCACGGTGTTCCAAGCGATAATACGACTGCACATACTTAGTACTGAAGTTCATGTCCCGAAGGGGATTGGAACATAGGCCTGGAATCTCCTAAAAACCATGGGTTGGAAAATCTATTCAGCGCTAGCTATTATCATTGGGGTAATACTATTTTTCTGCTGCTTTATCCAATGTCTGCCCATCTTAGAATCTGCACTAGGTAATTGTTGTTGTAAATCCCTAATGAGACTAAGACCTGGTCCACATCCTCCTGTAAATGTAACTAATGCCTTGATAATGCTAGAAGCCACTATCAAACAGTTTATGTCTATCAATATAGATGATAGTGATGTCTCCGGTTGTTCTGATGATGACGATGATACATGTCACATAATTCTAGCAATGTGTTGACTTAGGCCAAAAGTATGGTTGGTAAAATCAGATGTATTTTGCATCATAATGTTGCCATAAGCACCTACACATTGAACCGTGTCATTGCGGTTTGCGAAAACGCCATCTTGGCTGCTTTGCTCTCATTTCTGAGTTTTCATTCTGAACGTGGTGAGAACTCACAAAGTCACCGCTTCAGAAGCTTCCCTAAAACAGGCCCCTACACAGGAATGTTGAAACCGCTGAGCACGCTGAACTCTACAACAGAGAGCCTTGAAGCACTGGCACGAACATAGCTAATCTGTACATTAGGTGCCATCCTGTCTTCCCTGACTGTCTTGTTTTCCGCAGTTAATTGTGAATGTGCGATAGAGACAATTAAAGCAATACACAATTCACAGCATATTCTGTTTCTGAATGATCAAGCCACTGAGTAGAAATACAGACTGACTTTTTAGCCTAGCAATAACATAGATAAAGTAGTGCAAGGAATGTTACCTTGTGCTGGAGAACATGATATCTTCTTACACCCCTCTTCGCTTTGCTTCCCAGACAGTAAATAGTCTGCTGGGTGACATGGAGTGTTCGAGCACATGTTGCCATGGTAAACTGCCCACGTCCATAGGTCTGTAAGTCCCAAGCCGTTATCACGTGATGAGCTAGCCCAAATCATGGTATTCTGAAGCTGCATAAAACACATCTATGCCCACACATTTTGCACACTTTTCCTATGCCTGTATGCCATGCATTGTCAAAGTCGAGTCCGCTCGAGTGTGAATAAACAGTTGTTTATATGTTTGTTCCTATTGACTGGTGTGTCTTCATTTCTTTGCAGTAGCCTCCTATTTTTGACTAACAACACGGCACCCATTTCGACGCACCCCCAATCACAAAAATGTTGCATGCCACAAGGTCCACTCTTTACCATCGGGACCTTTCATGACCAACCCAGACATTAACCTCTTTAATTAATACTTTTATTTAACAAATCATGATCATCTTCTTGGGAAACAACCCTACAATGATTTCTCATCTCATTCCCAAAAGGGACATACTTCTGTGCTGAACAACCCCAACTCGCCCCCCCTCCATTTCTGCAATTTACATCCTGCTCCACACAATCATCATAACCTAGTGGAGAGCTCAAAACTACTTCGATCTGAGTACTCATGTGAGATGAACTGTAGTGGTTCTAGCTTTAGATAGGGTCACAGTCATCATGGCAGCTGCTTTCGGTACCTGGGCAGAACAAAATCATACAGGCATTTGACAGGAAAAAAAGGTTATAAGAAAAAAAGACAAAAATAGGTAGAATCTTCACAGTGATGCTCATACAAGACAGTGTACAAGAGGGCGGAGTGACCTCTGACGGGCCCATGTGATCAGAGCTCGCCCTCAAGTACTTTTACGACGAGATAGCTGAACCTTGAGGAAAATGGGGTGCAGGACTCTCTTACTCCAACACCAATCAATAAGGACAACTCAATAGTTTGGCAAAGGGAAGTCCGTTTAAGGACAAGTACACAAAATGGGGAAACAATGGAAATCAACAGTGATGCGATCGCCCGTCTCGCTTCAACTCCCAAACTCTTCATTCCGACAGCAATTCTTATAGGCAAAATTTGTCATCATTGAAGTGTAACACTCAAAAGATTGTCATACAATTCTATTGGTTGGGAAAGGTAACTTAAGTATAGGTGCTATATCTGTATATGGTAACAGAGTGTGAGGATTGGATAACTCTTATCGGGTGGGCCTCTACGGCCATCCCTCTACATCACTTGTGATAGACGTCACTTCAAGTATGACGTCTCATTTGTTCTACTAGCTATAGGACCCTAGATTATTTGGTCCATTGTGATTGGGTAGGTTACACCCCTAGACATAAATATCCACTTTAATTAGCAGCATGCAGAATGGACACCCAGGTGCCTTGTGCCCCAAGATTCACCCTGCCTCCCCTCCATCAATCAGTACTTTAGGGCTATGTGTCAATTAGTTGGCTGAGGATGGCCTTGAAACTGTGGTTTCTTATCAGGAAAAGTTATGGCATCCTCGGGTTCTGGGTGACATCAGGCGTTGGAACCTCGTTGCGCTTGGCTGGTCACGTGTCAGTTCACTGTGAATCTGCTTAATTTTCCCTCTATTTGTGTATTTGATTCTTCCTTTAGCCTTGCCAACTACCTGGGCCTCCTTATCTCGACCTTCACGGGCGGTTGCTATGCTCTGAAGTTTCGATTCTTCGAAGTTGCCGCTCTCCTCCCTTCCTTAGGTTGACCTCGAATTCCCAGGCACAAGCTGCTTCTCACTGAGTTTCGATTCCGCTCTCCCTTCTGGCTTCAGCTGGAATATGAATCTCAGACTGTTTGACCCCTTGCAGCCTGTGCTTAATTCTGCTTTTTGTAAAATGGAGTCGCACTTTTATAGTGTGCTTCTTTGAGGTAGATACATAGTTGGCGCTTGCCGCTCTATTCTTCTACTAAGCATTGCAAGCAGTACCATTTTCTTAGCTTCTTGCCTTTCAAGCCTATTTACAGGCGTTAGCTGGTTGAATACTTCCATTCTGCTTTACAGCTACATTTCCTTACATTTCAACAACGCCTCTTCTTCTAAGTCTATTACACCATTATTCCTTATATTTTGTCTTTACGTGTCGTTCTTTGCTTGTCGTTTCGTTCATTTGTGAGCCTGTCGGGGCCCTTGTGTCGTCACCATTCGCCTTCCATTAATGCCCTTTGGGTCTCTTCAGGGATAGACTGTAGGTAATCTTCATTTCGTATCAGCTGCTGGTACGGTTGTCTCAGCGGGTAACGGGCTGCCCATGGTTGTCTGGTGATGGGCACTTCAACAGGTATTGCTTTTCTGATGGGCACTAGGCAGAGTCCAAGTGTTGCTCTCTGTTGGTTTATTTGTTCCTCATACATCACATATCTTGGCGAATATGTTCCTTGTACCTCAGAATGTTTGGCTGGAGTGCAGGCCATATCTGGGACCTCCTCTATACTCCCCCCTCTGGTCGGTTCATTGACCACTTCTGCCTCCTCCTTCGGGTTCGTCTTATTTGGTTCTTCTGTATCTTGTTCATCGTCTTCTGGGTTTGTACATGATGGTGCGAATAACGGTGTCGTTGGAGTCCATATTTGTATCACTCATTTCAAACTTCCTGTTGTTTTTACATGTTCCAAGTCATAAGCTGGCATAAGCTGGCATTGTCCATTTGGGCTGCAATAGATCCATTTTCCTTCATACTGTCCTTCTGGCGCAAATTCAATGGCTTTAACAAAGTCTCTTATTTCTTCATCAGTCAGGTCTCTGGGCTTTCATCCTGGTTTGGCATTGATCATGATCATCATCCCAATGGCTTTCTTCACAGTTTTCTGGCATTGTGTGATGATTATCTTGATAGCACAAAATCCCAGTAGTATCATCAACAGCAGGGCTCCCAGAAACTTAAATATGTCTGCCATCCATTGTGGGACCCATGAGAATAGTCAGTTTCATTGATCATCTTGTTCTGTAGGTTTGTCAGCATACTTATGGCTTCTGTTAAGGTTCCATTTTCTTCATCATTCGAAGGTATAAATGTGCAACATGATTCTCTGATTTTTGCGCAAACGCCTCCATCCATCGCGGTGATCATGTCAAGTATGTATCTGTTCTGGAGGGTCATCAATCGAATTTCTCTGAGTTCTTCTTTAATCCCATTGAATCCTTTAATGGTAGTGTTGATGGTCTGCAATAACTCCCATCTGGTTATCTGCAACCATTTGGTATTTACTCCAACTTGGATTCTTGATAAAGTGATACTAAACAGCCTGTGTTCGTACGGGATTGCATGAAATGCTTCTTCTGATTTAGCAGAAAAGTAATTCTCTCTCTTTATTCGGGATACCAGTTCCACAGTTCTCCTTTTCCTCAGGTGAGCATCTGCTTTCTGGAAACTGTCAATATTCAGGTCACTTTTCGGGATCACTAGTGCAGGTACATGGACGTTCACTATTGTGCATATGCCTCCCCAGTTTTTCGGCAGTCTTATGTATGCCTTGGATCAACATGCCCAGTATTGGTCCATAATTACTGTGGTTCCTTGAGTCATTCCGGGAGCTTCAAAGATTCGTCTGCAGTTTTGATTTTCCCCCATCTTCCTCGTGCCGTTGTTCCTGAAGCACAATTTTGGGCTTTCCAGTGGCACTATCGGCAAGGGTGTCCTCTGTTTTCGACCCAAGTTAGTACATTTACCAATTTTAGCCACAGAGATTTGCACAACCTCTGTGAGTTTTCTATTGCTTCTTGGCAGGCTCCAAGGACCATCCAAGCTCGGCAGATAACCACTCCTTCTTCCCAATGCATTTGGGGAAACCACTGTTCTCCAAATCTGAATTTGGCCTCTGTTTTTCCCAATTTGAACCTCTTCTGCAGTTTTTCCTTGGACGTTCAGTCTCAGGTTTATTTCCCATCTTGTTCCTTTTCCTTTAACTTCAGGCTCTTCTTACCTGATCACGTGATTCTAGGCATGCGCTCTGTTTCTTGTTTTGATGTCCTGGACGTAACTGTCTTCATCCGGGTACTCCGTTTCAGTTGCCCATATCAATGAGGCATCCCTCCCCATGAATTGTCCTCTTGTGTTGCACATTGCTACGTGTGACAGACAGTGTGCTGTTGGAACATGAATCTCTACAGCCACAAAGATTTTGGATTTTCCCATGCTGTACGGTAGAAGTGCACAGACGAAGTATTATCCTTCTGATTTCCTTCTTCCGACCTCTTTCATGTGTTGGTACCAAATGTTGTTTCCTAGATGTGCTGTTCTGTCCAGGTAATCGCTTAGTTTGTTGTTATCTTCATGTGGGCTTCTCTTGATTCTGAGTGTCTTTCTGTAGTTAGCTATAACTACATCTTTAAACGCATTTGTGTGACTTTTCCTTGCTGGAGGACACTGAGGCATTTTTCATTATCTGCATCAATTTGGCAGGTGGAGGTTTTGTGATTCTCTTCCTCTCCTCTTGCATTCTTTTGATGAGTGCCTTTAACCACCATCTGTCTGTTATCAGCCCAATGTTTGGCAGCATCGTGGGCCTGGTGCTTGTTCCTTGTGTTGGAACTGGTGTGCTTGTTACTACAGTCTCTGTGGATCTATTTTTCAGTTCCTCTTTCGTTTCCTTGCTCTAGCTATGAACGGGAATAAATGATCTATCAAAATTTGTGTCCTTGCAGTGAATTCTCCCGTTGTCGCTTCTGTTTTCTTGAGGGCTTTTGCTATATTTTCTTTAGTCGGCCTTTCACTTGATTCTTTTCGGTCACCTTTACTATATTCTGGGACTGGTTGTTCGGTAAGCAGTCTCGTACTTTCTATTGTCTTTGTTCGAGGTTCTGTAGCCATTGACACTTGCCCTGGTTCGTATGTATTCAGTGTGTGTGTGCATGTAGTGATCAGTGCTATGTTTTTATTCATTCCGTGCTGACCCTGTCTCCAGCTTTTCTCTTCATTCGTTAGCTCAAGTGTGTATGAATCACTGCTAATTACATTCAATTTTAGTTTGTTTACCTTACCATCAGATTTTCTTGGGACTGGAATAACTATATAGGGTCTGGGTGCTTTTGTGGGACTTATGCGTGCATTATCAGGTGGGTGCACTGAAATTGGAACGCTTCGTGCACCAATAAAGAATGCAGTTCTGATTGTTAATGACAGAAAGACAATGATAATCACTATACATATACACATAATCGTGCGGTATGACAGTTGGCAGCATTTCCTTCCAGGGAAGCGGGGGTGCCCCTCTGTTTGTGGGAGGACCAGACTACTGTTCTGGGCCCCCATTTCAATCATAGCAAATGTCAAAGTTTTATTCTTTTCACTTACTCAATTATTGTTTCTTCAAAAGTTTGTATCATAAAGTGTTTGGTGCTTTGCAAGTGTCCACCCTCTTGCGGGTGACGATTGTCTCTGGTTATGGGATACAGTTCCCTCGCTAGACTATGGAAAATAGATTAGCCTAACATTTTTGTGAGTCACATTCATTGTGCAAATTCAAAATAGGTAAGTTCCCAGTCCACACCCCAAATCTGCTTCATTCCTGGGGACATGCTGTAACCTGTTCAATGTGAAGAAATGGAAAAATAGCAATCAATCAAAATCAAAATCAAAGAAAATAAAATAAAGCAGTGAAGTTCTCATCTCTACTCTCACGATCTGTTCCTCGGCGGAAAGTTGAAGTGCTTTGACTCTGTCTCCTGGATCTGTCCCTCGGCAGAAAGATGAATTGCTTTGACTCTGTCTCCTGGATCTGTCCCACGGTGGAAGGTTCACTGGAATCTCCTCAGATAGTTTCTTTGAAAGTTGTACAGTTCCACTTGGAGCATGATGCCATGGAGGAGTGTTCCCATATGCGCAACATTAGCTGGATCTCTGATGAAGGTGATGACGTCAACCCCTGCAGGTCTCCCCACCATTTCAGGAAAGTCAGTTACTAGGCGAAAAGGACATTGTGAGCCAATCGGCTGTCCTCCAGAGACAGGGACATCTGTCCTGTTTTGCTGGGTTCAGGATTACAAGCACTTCCCTTGACGTGAATAGTCCTTGCACTTTCCTGCTGCATGGATTGCAACCAGGTAGCTGAGCTTAGCCCACAGCTGGTGCAAATGTTCAGTGTTCCTTGGATCTCTGATGAAGGTAAGAGTGTCAGTGGTTCTCCCGACGATTGCTGGGCACTCCTCTATAATGCGAAAGAAAAGTGTATTCGTGAATTCATATACTATCGCCTGTGGTGGAAGCATCTGTGTCCTTATCACTGGTAACACAATGAGGGCTTCCGCGATGACAGTAAGCAGTTGCCAGATTATTTTCTTGTTGGCAGGATCTTGAATAAAGCCTGTGACACTGGTTACTCTCCTTACTAGTGACGAATATGATATCACTACCAGTTGGAAATAGGCGAGCATATCCCTTGTAAGATTTCTGCCGGGAGATACCATAAATTCTGCAAAACAAAGTCTTGGTGTTTCTTTCTTCAGGACACTGCGTTAAGCTCTTAGAATAAAAGTCCTTGATCACAGTCTATCAGAGTCTTGTTTTTCGAAAATGCTTAAGTGTGGCTTGGTTCAAAAGTTTGTATCATCACGTGTTGTGGCTTAGATGCACAATTCTCTTCTTCACCCTGCAACTATGATACACAGAGTGGCCGTTTTAAGCCCTTACCCCTTTTTCGTTCTTCTTCACCCTGCAACTATTATGCACAGAGTGTCCGTATTATGTCCTTATTTCCCTTTTGTTTGGAGGAAATGTCCAGTTTTAAGCCACAACTTTCAAAAGGAGTTCTTTTGTCTTGGCTTTGCTGCTCATGCGTCCTTCTTCCTCGTCATGGATCTTGTCTGCGCGTGCTGAGGTTCTTCCCCGTTGTCTGTAGCCTCTTCGCGATGGGGTCCAGCTAGAGAGCTCTCTCCGATATAGGGCTTAATGTAATTGAGAAAGATCCATGCCCTCCTGCCTTGCAGTTTGACAGCTGAAGGAGTGCAGTCCTCTACGATGAAGAGGCCATTAAATCTTGGCTCGTCCCACCTTTTTTTCGTGTGGTTTCTTACCAACACAGCATCTCCAGGGAAGATGTGAGGTATACGTAGACCTTGAGCTGCGCTTGTCTCAGTGTCTCCTGCTGTGTCTTGTGCTGCGCTGCACCCTTTTTGTCGTCGCTGTAGTTGGTCTGAAATTACAGTAAGGATGGATGTCATGCAGTTCAGGTACTCCTGTAGCTCAGTTCCCAAGGCCTCTCGGGTTGGCTGGGCATCACATCTAGCTCTATCTAGGGAAGTAATGGGGGTGTTAATTCTCCTTCCCGTAACTATCTCGTGCGGCGTAAGATGATGGTAAGAGCCTGGTTGGTTCCGAAGAGCATACAATGCCAGTGGAGGACAGTGCAACCATCCCCTCTTTAGAGTAAGCTTCAACTTGGCTATCCTTTCCTTTAATAAGCCGTTCAGCCTCTCACAAAATCCATTACCTTATGGATGATACGCTGGCGAGAATTTGGGCCTTATACCAAGCATCAAACTGATCTGCTCGAAGACTGCGTTAACAAAATGTGCCCCGTTGTCTGATCTCATCACCTCGCACCCCCCCCCCATCTAGGGAACACTTCCCTTACCAGGAATTTGGCAGCACAGATTGAGTCTGGGTGTGTAAAGGGTCCTGCTTCTATCCATCTAGAGAATGGACACACCACTACAATTAAGTACCAGTACCCGTTACACACTTGAATCATTTCAACATAGTCGATATGTAAGTGCTGAAAATGCCCATTAGGTCGGGAGATGACTCCTCTCACTACTTTTAATGTGTGCCCAGCGTGAATTGCTGGCAAATTATGCAGTTAACTAAATTTAGGAGGGAATCCCATATGTACCACCGAGTGGAAGCTCTACCTTATAATGGGTAGTGAAACTTAAAGTAAACAAGAGATAGAGAGCTCTATTCAACAGTTTTCAACATGAAACAAATGATTGTTTCCTAAATATAGAATTCATAGTTTATTAAGTCGTAAAAAATAAATTTTATAAAAACGTCAACATTTTAAAACAGTGCATATAAACAATACAATTCAAAAATTGTGACATACACCGCCTTTTGAACTCGGCTCCAATCCTGGTTGATCAGGGATTTAATTTAGTTTTTGAGGCTCCGATTAGCGTCTCATAAACACAATCGTCAACTTCTTGAATACTCCCGCTATATACAATAACAGTATATCTTGTAGTCGTGTTTTACATATTTAATAGTGACATTACTCCTGACAAAGGTCCCATTAACAGCTTATAGAGGACTGAAACATGTTGAGCATATGATAATGGTTTATGTTTATTGCCATTTCGAACAGTTATATGTAAAGAAGTTGACGATTGTGTTTATGAGACGCTAATCAGAGCCTCAAAAACTAAATTAAATCCCCAATCAACCAGGATTGGAGCCGAGTTCAAAAGGCGGTGTATGTCACAATTTTTGAATTGTATTTTTTATATGCACTGTTTTAAAATGTTGAAGTTTTTACACTATAAACAAAACATCAACACCAAGAGTTCATCCCAACCTCCCCCCCTGCGCTCTCCACCCCCCACCCCCGGAAGAACTCGAATCTACATCTGTTTTCCACTTTGGGTTCATTCACGTGCTATACAAGTCTGAAATTTTTATGTTGTGCGGGCACCATTGTTCCATGTAGTCCGAATTCAGGTAGTCCAGCACCATACCCCATTCCTTCATGAAAGAGTTTTGTTGGTCTTGGAGCTGGTGCGTGATCTTTTCCATGGTCATCATGGACCACACCTTTTGCAACCAGGTGAATGCCAGTGGTGGGTCTCGTTTTTTCCAGTTTTGAGCAATCGTTGCCCATGCCGCGATGACCAGGCCCATAAAGCTCCTCCATTGAGCTCTGAGGAGTCTTTTGGCCCGTGGGTCTTTAAATCCGCACAGCCACACCCTCTCCCCCATTTGGTCTGCCTCAGGGTATATTTTTGTCATTTCCGTTTGCACTTCTCTCCAGAAGCCCTTCACTCCCTTACAGTCCCACCACATATGCCTCCATAATGAGTGCTCGACATATAATGTCATGGAACATCCCATTACAATGGTTGTCACCTTCTCTATGGCGAACCCTGCGGCAGCTAAGCATTGTTCGCATGGGAAGTGGCCTCTCATGACTGAGTCCAGGCTCCCACTGTAATACACCAGGGGCTTGTACCCCAATGAGGTTTTCTGAGCGAGTACTGCCGTCATGACACTGCCATCTGTGTATGATAATAGGTAGAATTCCTCTGCATAATTAGGAATCCTGAGAACTGGGGCCATACAGATCGCTCTCTTGAGTTCTGTAAACTCCTTTTCCATTGCCTCAGTCCATTCAATTTTTTCCTTTGTCACCTGGGCCTTCTTTAGAGCCTGGAGCAAGGGCTTTGTATACGTGCTGTAATCTAAAACCCATGCTCTAACACAATTGCACAGACCTAAAAAGCTCTGGATTTGCTTTATCGTGAGTGGCTTAGCCGTGTTCATGATAGCTTCAGCCCTTTCTGGGGTCACCTTTTTCCCTTCATGTGAGATTAGCTGGCCTATGTACAGCACCTCTTGTTGACAGTGTTGTAGATTTTCCTTGTCAACCTTATATCCTTTCCCAGCCAGTATAGTCAGGAGCTGGACAGAGTCGCGTCTGCATTGCTCTTCAGTGGTGCTGCAGATTATATTGTGTCCACATACTGCAAGACAACAGTGTCTACTGCAATATTGCTTAGGTCCATTTGTAGGACTCTGTTAAAAATGGACAGGGATTCACAGTACCCCTGTGGCAACCTTGTGCTTTTCAGACACATTTGTCTGAATGTAAATGACGTCAGATCTTGAGAGTCACGGTGCAACAGGATTGAAACAAAGCATTTTTCAAGTTAATCACCGTAAAATATTTTGCCTCGATGGGTATGTTACACAGGATCGTAGATGGATTAGGGACTAGAGGGAACTCGGCTTCAACAATATCATTTAATGCTTTTAAATCTTGGATTAAACACCAACACCCTCCTTTTGATTTCTTGACGGGGTAAATCACTGTATTACAGGGTGATTCTGACGTCCCTAGGATGCCCTGATCCATCATGGCAGAAATTGTCTTTGCTATCCCTTCTTCCGCTTCTCTGGACATGGAATATTGTCGCGTTCTTGGTGGAATTGCTCCTGGTTTCACTTTAATTTTCACTTCTCCTACCCCCTTCAGGAGGCCTATGACATAAGGTCCTGTAGTCCATACTGAGACAGGCACTTGGGCCATGTCATCATCAAAGTATGCTGGACGGATCAGCGCCAACATCATTCTCGGTGGCACTTCTCGTTTGATAATTTTTACCCAAAATATGAGACTTACTTCCACCCTCGTCTCTTCTAAATCAGGGTGTTCTTCAAATAGATCGTCATCGGTGACGTCAGTCACTCGATACCCTTCTTCAATGGCGATAATCGCGCACCATTGTCTGCCTTCATCATTGTACCCTTCGACCAATGCTACTTTCCCTTGCACTGCTGCAGTATGTATCGTTAAGGAAATACTTGTCCCTCTTCTTCATGCATAGGTATTCTTGGTCTGATTAGGAACTCGTCAGGGGTTCTCATAGTTCTATCTGCGAGGCCTGGCAATCCCGCCATAAGCACACGCATGCCATATGCGAAGACTTCTGGTTCTAATGGTATAGCTCTCCTGGTTATGCGTCCTGAGTATGCTCTGATCATTTCGCATACCGTTGAGTAATGCATTCCTGGATTGGAGCATACTATGCCCTCCTCCGTGAACGAGATTGTCATGTTCAATTTTGTCATTAAGTCTCGACCCAAAATGTTCACTGGGGTCTGACGTGAATATAAGGGTACATTCATCTCGCATTTTCCTACGGAGACTGGGAGATTGTCTGTAAAGGGAACTCGACAGTGAGCTCCTGTAAAACTCTGAGTATCTATGGCCTTGCCGGACAAGGAAAACTTGCCTTCTCGTATGCACAAGGGTGTTGCACCCGTGTCAACTAAGAAGGAATATTCTTTCCCCACTATGACGACATTCACCCTTGGTTCCCTGTTAGGGTCTGGTGTCACTGATAGGATAGAGCACATCAGGGTTCCCAGTGAGCTGTCCTAGTTCATATATAAGTTTGGTCCACTGTATACGTGTGGATTTTCTCCATTCCCAGGGTTGCCTCCCCTTCCGGAGTTTGTGCCCTGTGACATTTGCGATGATGCCTGTGGAATTGTCCTTGCGGCTAGTTCCCCATGTTCGGGGGCTGAACCCCTTGTTGTGCACCTTGCTGCAAGCCTGGTGCTTGCTGCTGCACTGTGTGATTCTGTGCACAGCCTTGTTGTGAGATTTCAGGCGGATTCACCATGCCTGCTCCCATTCCTTGGCCATTTTGCCACGCGCCTTGGCTTCTGCACGAGCGCACCAAATGCCCTGTCAGCCCACACAGCCAGCACACTGGCGGTGGTCAGGCTATTTGTCCATTTGACATATCTAGACTGCCCATCTGCACATATTGAAAGCCTCCTTGATTACTCTGGTAACCTCCTTGATTACTCTGCCATCCTCTTCCTCTAAATGCCCTTCCCCTTGGGTACAATCCCACGTTACCCTGGTTGTTCTGCTGTGGGTTAGCTACCTGTGGTATATTCTGTTCAGCTGGGCTTGTCAGCATGGCTCCTTCAAGAGCATACTTTGATAATTTCCTATGCACCAGCTTCGCTTCCTCACCCTTATGATTTGCCTCCTTTTTCCGATTCTTTTCTTGCAACAATCTACAGTTATGTGCAATAGTCAACTGTATTTCAGCCCAAGGTTTAGCCTCTACCCCCACCAATTTCTTGAGCTGCTTCTGCACTGGTTCTGGCAACCCTTGGCACAATACGTGGTAAAATACTGGTATAGATTTCGTCCAAGATTCATGTGTTTCGAGCACCCACGCGTCTTGGAAATTCTGGATATAAATGAACATCTTCTAAATGATCTTTTGACTCCTTCATTTTCCGAGTCATTATAGCTTCCATATCGGAAGTGTCTGGGTAAAGCACTTGTAGCGCTTTTCATACTGCCGCTCTGCAATTGTTGAATGGTGCTCCGTCATGGGCAGTGTTAATTATGGTAACACCAGGGAACCCAGCCCGTGCCCATACATTGTCTGCTCTCTCACTGAGTATGGCGATCAGGAGACCCTTAATGTCCCCTATAGCTAACGTGACACCCCATGTCATCTTTTCTAACTCGTGTATCCACTTCCCAGCTCCCAATGTCAGCATTGGAAGCTTGTTTTTCAGGTTCTCTCGATCCATGTGTGGCCATGGAATATATTGTGGTCTTACTCCCCCCTCTTCTAGCAGCGGAAATTGGAATGCGCAGTCTTCCTTCTCTTTCCCCATAGCTCTCCTGTCTATCGCTGGAGTAACATTCCCACATCGCTGTCTACCTGGTAATGTCCTCAACCTGTCTACATAGGCGGGTGCTGACACCCCCCTCTGACCATGGGGTGTTCCTTCATGCCGGTCAGGCTGCGTGGCAGACTCTGATATCCTCGATGCGGACTCGCTAGCGTCTGACCAGCGTACCCCTTTGTCCCTTGGGAGCCGCTTTTCGCGCCGCCTCCCTTCTTCATCTGCCTCGCACTCCATCTCCTCTCCGGAGTTGGACATTGATTGTTCCCAATTCGCGCAACTCCTTGCGTCATCGTCGTTCTTACGGATGTCTAGCCTATCGAGGGACAGCCTTCTGCTCCCACTACTTCGGGTGACATCCTCAGTGTCATAGAGCTCAGTGCTTTCCAAGCGCTGGTCTTCCCTTTCCCTTTGGGATATTTGTTCCAGCACCATTTCATCATATATTTTATCGATCGTTTCCCCGATGCTTCTGGTGTCGAAGTCATCTTCAGTATTTGCCCCACTCGTGCCTGATACTGAGTCGTACGCAGGAAAGAATTCTTCAATGTCTTCCCATTCTACAACAGCATCAGGTTTTTTAACTTCCCGCTCCAGATGCTCGAGATCGCATGCCCTTTGTCTACGCTTATGTTCAGTATCATCATCGAATTCCTTGCGCTTCCTTGCTTCTTCTCTGACCTTCTCTTCTTCCTTTCTCCTTTTGTTTCTACATTCATTTGCCCTTCTAATTTCCTCATCTTCCCATCTCGTTATTTTTTTTCACTTACTCTTTGCTCTTCTTCGAACCTTTGCAGGTTCTGTCTGTACTGGTCATAGGCTGCTATCTGTTTGCAACTGAGCGGCTTTCCTTGCAGTTCGCGATATAGCTTTTCTCGCCTCAGCCTATCTTTCCTTTTTATTCTTTCGTCCCTAATCTCCCTTTCCTTCTCCTTTTCCTTTTTCTGTGTCTCATCAGACTTCTCTCTCGGTCTCACATCATCACTTACTTTACCATCCAGTTTTAACAATATCTGTCCCCCCAGCCATTCGTCTTTTGCGAATGCTATCTCATCCGTTCTGTCTTCACTTCCTTGCCATTTCTATCCCTCTCTCTCTTTACTGAGAGATGCACTAATCTGTGCCTGGTCCTTCCTTTCATCATCGCGTCTCTCCTTGTCCCTCGGGACTGTGGAGGCCAGATGCTTATCCTGCTCTTTCCCTTTATTTTTTCTTCACTCTTGTATTTAGGTGACTCATATGCGGGGTTGATATATCCCGTGGCTCCCTTAAGCTCTCTTAATGGGTAGAGTTCCTCTGACTTACTTCCTTTGGTTTCTGACTCAGGCGGGGCTGGTGGCGCGGTAGGCGTCTCACCCCCCTCCGTGCATACATTCAATATCCAGTCTGCAGGTGGCTCTTCCTCTTACGACTGTTCGAACATTTTCCAAAGTTCTAGAACAGCGAGGCGTTTCGCTAGTTTTTTGCCTGTATACGTGGCATGCAAATAAGTCATCATATGTTGTAAAATGGCTTTAAATAAGGACCCATTCTGTGGCCACGGCATAAACATCTTGTGGGCTGTACTCTTAACCCACACTGTACTGTATTTCGTAAGCTTGGGCGCATGTTTAGGCAATTGTTTACATAAGTGAGCTAGTGGAGTAATATCTTCCATGCTTGAATTTTGTTTCTAACAATACTTTCATGCAATTTCACCACTCCCAACAATATGAGCGAGCACCAAATACTGCAAGCTCTAATCCGATCTTTTCCCGCCAAAATTTTATATCACCAATTTACTCAAGAACATCAATTCAGGTGCGATTCCCTCTCAACTATAGAATCGCGTAAAATCCCTTGATCAATTTCAAACAACACGAAGACACATTTCCGTACGTGTGACACATCAATATAACACGTATGACAAACATCAAACAGACTAGACAGGCACCAGCTGGACACAGATATCTCTGCCTTCTAATCAATATCCCGACATGGAGTTTAAATGAACTCCTTTTATGACGTCTTTAATTGTCATAGTAGCCTATTTTTTCCCTATTATGTAGGACTATGAGTTCACTTTTCTTCTGACAGCTATATTAAAGCGCAGGAACAAGGCGTATCGTCTCTCTTCTCGGGTGTCTACCCCGGTATACACTCTCTTCTCAGGTGTCTACCCCGGTATCCTCTCTCTTCTCGGGTGTCTACCCCGGTATCCTCTCTCTTATTCAGTTATTCTAGCGTCATTATCCCCTTATATATATACAGTCTTCTCTACTTTGGACTATTTTGTTTTTCCGCCTCCCTCCGTTACCTTTTCCCTTACTTGTTCTAATGCCAATAAGACATTTGCCAAAGCATTGAATTTTTTGTTTCACCGCTCGCATGGTTCCTCTCTGAATCCTCGGGATCACCGCCTCCTTTACCGCCTTTTTTAGTCTTTCGTCTGATCCACTGCCCGTAGGAATGGAAGGGTTTCTGTTTGTAAAACGGGTACCTTCAAACCCACTGCAGTTTTTTAGGACAAGTTTATGCTATGATTGTCCACGGGAAGCTTCACAGTCTACTCGGCCAAAATGGCAAAGGACTCGTGATATTGCCGAAGACCTAGAGTTACTTTGTGTCGACGGTCAATAGGTGTCTTATCAATAATCGATATTCAATAGTTGATGGTCAAAACCATCCTCACTGCTACCAAGTGTACAAAAGGGCGGAGCGACCTCTGATGGGCCCATGGCATCAGAGCTCGCCCTCAAGTACTTTTAAGATGAGATAGCTGCACCTTGAGGAGGATGGGGTGCAGGACTCTCTTACTCCAACACCACTCAATAAGGACAACTCAGTAGTTTGGCAAAGGGAAGTCTGTTTAATGACAAGTACGAAAAATGGGGAAACAATGGAAATCAACAGTGATGCGATCGCCCGTCTCGCTTCAACTCCCAAACTCTTCATTCCGACAGCAATTCTTATAGGCAAAATTTGTCATCATTGACGTGTAACACTCAAAAGGTTGTCATACAATTCTATTGGTTGGGAAAGGTAACTTAAGTATAGGTGCTATATTTGTATATGGTAACAGAGTGTGAGGATTGGATAACTCTTATCGGGTGGGTGTCTATGCCCATCCCTCTACATCACTTGTGATAGATGTCACTACAAGTATGACGTCTCATTGGTTCTACCAGCTATAGGACCCTAGATTATTTGGTCCATTGTGATTGGGTAGGTTACACCCCTAGACATACATCTCCACTTTAATTAGCAGCATGCAGAATGGACACCCAGGTGCCTTGTGCCCCAAGATTCACCCTGCCTCCCCTCCATAAATCAGTACTTTAGGGCTGTGTGTCAATTAGTTGGCTGAGGATGGCCTCGAAACTGTAGCTTCTTATCAGGAAATGTTATGGCATCCTCGGGTTCTGGGTGACATCAGGCGTTGGTACCTCTTCGCGCTTGGCTGGTCACATGTCAGTTCACTGTGAATCTGCTTCGTTTTCCCTCTGTTTGTGTATTTCATTCCTCCTTTAGCCTTGCCACCTGCCTGCGCCTCCTTATATCGACCTTCACGGGGCAGCTGCTATGCTCTGAAGTTTCGATTCTTCGAAGTTATTGCTCTTCTCCCTTCCTTAGATTGACCTTGAATTCCCAGGCATGAGCTGCTTCTCACTGAGTTTCGATTCCGCTCTCCCTTCTGACTTCAGCTGGAATATGAATCTCGGCCTGTTTGACCCCTTGCAGCCTGGGCTTAATTCTGTTTTTTGTAAAATGAAGTCGCACTTATATGTATAGTGTGCTTCTTTGCGGTAGATACATAGTTGGCGCTTGCCGCTCTATTCTTCTAGTAAGCATTGTAAGCAGTAACGTTTTCTTAGCTTCTTGCGTTTCAAGCCGATTTACAGGCGTTAGCTGGTTGAATAGTTCCATTCTGCTTTACAGCTACTTTTCCTTACATTTCAACATCGCCTCTTCTTCTAAGTCTATTACACCATTATTCCTTATATTTCGTCTTTACGTGTCGTTCTTTGCTTGTCGTTTCGTTCATTTGTGAGCCTATCCGGGCCCTTGTGTCGTCACCATTCGCCTTCCATAATGCCCTTTGGGTCTCTTCGGGGTCAGACTGTAGGTAATCTTCATTTCATGTCAGCTGCTGGTACGGTTGTCTCAGCGGGTACCGGGCCGCCCATGGTTGTCTCGTTATGGGCACTTCAACAGGTATTGCTTTCCTGATGGGCACCGGGCAGAGTTCAAGTGCTGCTCTCTGTTGGTTTAATTGTTCCTCATACATCACATATCTTGGCGAGTATGTTCCTGGTACCTCAAAATGGTTGGCTGGAGTGTAGGCCATATCTGGGACCTCCTCTACAACGGCACCCAGAAAACTAAAACAGATCCAACCACAGATCATTTGTAATTCCTGCCTCATTTTCCATGATTACTGTACGCTTGTGTAAGGCAGCGATAGTCTGTGTCAAGGACCCAAAGATGCAGCACGTGCTCCCTATCTTCTGACAAACCACTCCCTCCATAGCTGTTAGAGATTGAGTATGCGCCTATTTTGTAAGGTTATAAGCCGCAGGGCCCGTAGTAATTCTTTGATGGCACTGAACGCTGATTCAGATTAATTGATAACCAGTAAGAGTTCATACCTGGTCACCTGGAGCCACTTGGCATTTGCCACGGTCTGGAATTCAGGTGACAGCAGAGATGAAAAGAACGTCTCTGTGTGACTAAACAGTCGGTACTGCTCAGGAATGTTCATTAAGGCTTTTGATGATGCTGCCTAAAGGTAAATAGAACACTTGGTCTGTCACAAAAGTTCCTGGGTATCATCGCAGGTGACATAGAAAAAGTTAAAGGTACCTCACAGGAGATAGCCGAAGTGAAATTGGTTAATGCGTGCAGTGGGTTGGCCATGGGGATTACATATCTGCCCAGTAAACTGGCCCTGGGGTTTGAAAAATGCTTAGACCTGGTCAATCCCCCTTTGCACGCACCTTGTACCTGGAATTTCAATTTTATCAACTGAACCTGGCTTACCATACTAACAAGTGTGAGTCTGCCGGAAATTAGTTATGTTTGATATGTCGTATCGGCAGGGAATCCAATGGCCAATTTTTGTTCTTTTGTCAGGGCTATCGAGTGGCAAGGTGTAAGTTCCTAAAGGCAGTATGTAATGCACATGGTATACGGCGAACAGGTGATGCTCTTTTGCTCCTCAAGAGCAACAATGACATAAATGTAGTGTTTTTTGTAGCAAGCTACATTCATCAAGCATGGCGCATAAGAGCAAGAATACTGAAAGGTGGCGGACTTGGGAACTAACATGCTACCATATCAATACATTGACCACTATGTATGTAACGTTATAAGCACTTTATTGCTTTTTGCACTCTGATGATGCTGCTAATACATTGACTAATGCACTTTCCTGCACAATTTTTAGGATTTGGCACACTATTTTGAAGGCAGTACTTGTTCTTCCAGGTTTTCCAATGCCTCAGGCACTTGTTTACGTATTAAGGTTCCCCTTTCAAAGTTACTGTAGAACCGCTTTGCCTTTTTTGATTTCCATTTTACATGGTCCCATTACTTGGCAATTGTTTTATATAGGTGGACAACAATTATGATCAATTGGGATTCCACTTAGGCATATATATTGGTGACTATGAGTACATCCCTATATCTTTTTAGAATGTTGTTTGGTCTGTAAATTATCTTTTGTATAACACAATGGCACATTGACATGTATACCATGACAGACTGTCTTTTATTGTGTGATGTACACTGTGAAGCATAGTATTAATTGATTTCCGAATGTTGCTACATACCTATATTCACTCTCTGCATAATGCAACGGGAACATGAGATGTTTAATATGTGTATTAATTTCTGTATTTAGTTTGTATTATTTTCCTTAACCTTTACTCTTTCTAAAATAACTGTCATATCATTTGTTTTTGGATAATGACACAATGGGCCTCAATGGGTCGTACCCTGGCGCTAAGGGGTTAAGGGTACTCTTTCAGTTGAAATAGGTCGCGAACCTGAGGGGGCCTGAGCTGCTGCTCCAATGTTGTCATGCATATTACAAAGCAAAACACCACAGGCTGACGTTGCAGTGCCCTCAGGTTGTCAGCGCCCATGGGACTTATATTATCCAGCCATGTTCTTATAACCTCCCTGCCTTTTCATACCGGTTTTGACTACATTAACACCTTGCTGACAAAGAGAGCTGTTCAGAGGAATTTCTGGTTTCAGCTCCTCGCTGGCTGCCTTTCTTTGTTTGGAGCAGAGGCTAATAACCCTGTCCTGTCATAATATGCAGCTACTCACCCTCCACACTCCAGTCCTGTATCTCTCCATTATAGTCTATGCACCCCACAGGTACGTCAGACTTGTTTTCCTGGCTTTAGGCATGCACCGCCCCCACCCCCCAACAACACCATTTTGAAATGAGCCCCCAGGAGCCCAACACATCTTCAGCTGGCCCTGGACTCAGGGCTGGCCTTAATGGTGGCAGCTCCGGGCAGCAAAATGTGCCCCTTCTGCCCCCCTGGTCCTGTGGGACGGGGAGGGGGGGTTTGGGACACATTTTTTAATAGGCGCTGATGTGAAAGCATCAGCGCCCTATTGTTATGAAACTGCGACTAGCTCCCGAGAGCGCAGCACATTTAATTTGAATAGGGTGCCTGCTATGTCTTCTCCCATCACGCCAGCTAGGGGGAGAACTTGAAATACTCCCCTGTGCTGGCGTGGCGGGGGGCAAATGGCAGGGCGCCCCAGACGGTCACCTGGGGGGCCCCTAAGGCCGGCCCTGCCTGGACTCACCCCACAATATCAGTTCTATGGTTTGCATTCCCTGGCTCCTAGGATGAATCAGGATGTAAGAGAGCAACACACCGGTGGCCCATACGGCAACACAACCCACACATGCCCAACTCACCTAGAATCTCACTGGCACACACACCACGGGTACTTCAGGATCTGCGCCTGACATGCAGGATTTGCACTTCGCGCCTCCTCTTCCCCCCAGTAAAGCCCCTGCCCCACTAAAGCCCCCCAGCCCCTCTTCTACATAATCTAGCGCCAAGAAGTAACCGTAATTGGCCGACGGCTCCCTATATAAGACCAAGTTACATAACAAATGCAGTAAATAACACATTTTGACATTTTAATTTACAAGAAATACAGTATTTTCAATGACTTTGCCTATTGAGCTGCTCTCCCTATATTAACCCAAACCATTATTTAAAAACAGGCTTCATTTTGGGAGGAGTCACTGGGAGCGCTTTAAACGGTGTTTTTTCGCCGTGTCCAATATTCCAGCGCTGCGAAACCTTCTCGCTTCAGTGCGCGCTGTGTTTAACCTGATAGTTTATTTTCTGTCGCTTGCTTTGTGCAAACCTTACAAACGTGGTTTCAGGAAAAGTCTTCTGAAGTTTGTACCCATTGTTCATTGGCATACATAGCTACGTGAAGTCGCAAAATCAGACACATATCATTTTAAGAACACGTCGACTGACCGTAAACCTGAGGTGGGCGTGAACCTTATGTCCGAGACCTCACAACAATGCAATTTATTTTATTTGGAACTATTAAGGAGCTTTGCTTTATTTCCGCTATGCAGCGGCATTTATGTGATCAAAAGTGTTGAGGTCAAATAACATAAAATACATAAGTATTCATTTTGTGAAATTAATAAAAGGGCTCGTCCGGGATCTCTCGCACCCGAAGCGAGAATCATACCCCTAGACCAACGAGCCACTGCACAACGACCACTTGCCATCATGTGTCCTTGTCACTCAATATCTAGCTCTTGATGCAACTGGGTTGCTGTTGTTTAAGTTTTAGTCTTAAAGTCTTAGAGCCAGTCAAGCAAAAATATTTTTTTCCATGGGGTTAGTGGTAACAGTTCCCTCCAGTAACAGTACTAGGTTTAGGGCATCACTGCCTTATAGTGAAAGGGTCATTCACAGCCTTTTGCCACAGTGACATGGTCTGTAGCATCAGTTCCTCTGAGTGTGAGTGGTATGATGACCCTGCAATGACCTGGTAAGTGACATCATTGCCTCTAAGGGGCGTGGCCACCCCTCTTCCGGTGACAGGTCTAGCCACGCCCCTCTTCCAGGTGACAGGTCTAGCCACAGCCCTCTTCCTGGTGAAATGAAACAGGCCATTGATCTATTGAGCACATCTGTTCCTGACTCCGGTTAAAAGAGCCATGATTCGCCGGTGGGACGTGGAGCGGAGGCTTTCCTTGATATCGTGTAAATGATAACACGGGAATGCAGGAATGATAGTAGTTAATGAGTGAATATAATATCATACTTTTGCTCGTCAAGTTTGCCCGGCCAGAATGCAGCACTATGTCCCACAGCGCAGAGCTTGCTGTGGTGTGCAGTAAAAGCAATTCAGGTTCAATCACACAGACAAGCTCTACTTCACTAATAAAAAGTTAAAGCTTCTGGCGTGTCCTATGCAGACGAGGTGGCCGAGTGGTTAAGGCGATGGACTGCTAATCCATTGTGCTCTGCACGCGTGGGTCCGAATCCCATCCTTGTCGTCCGTTTTCTTCACACGTTTTAAATATTCGTGGTGGTCTTTACCAAAAAAAAAAATATCTAATTTACTACAATGCTACGGATCTTTCTTTGTCCTTCCCTGACAGATGAACGCTAATCATTCTGTGATGCCAAAACATACACCAGTGTTCAGGGAGAGGGAACGACTGATACCAGTACAAGCTGCCTCAATTCTCCGAAAATTACCATCCCACTCAATGGAAATTTATTTTCATTATTGGTAATTTCTTAGTGCTTATAATACTACTAATTTGCCTTTACACAGCACTACGAAGCCTCAGGCATCTTCTCACCCACAGTGTTTGGTAAGGATGAAAGGCGGAGTTTGGCCCTGGCCGGATTCAGTACAAGTGTTGCTGACCAGTAATTACAATTAGCATTACTGTTACAATTACAATTAGCAGAATCCCCGAGGATAAATAAGGGCCCTACACATCAGTCACGCTACAAATGCATTCAGACATTTCTTGAATTCGTGGGCATTGCGGAAGGAGCTGCTAATATTGTTTAGGGTTTGTGGGAAGATCAGTTATGTAATTCCACCGAAGTTCCTGGTTATGTAATTACCTGTCGGTGTGCGTTGCTGGTGGGTCATGCCCGACCATCGTCGGAATCGCGGCGAGGTCCCGCTTGGTGCCGGCACGCGCCCTGAATCCCTGAGTGTGACAAAGCGGATCACATGTGGAAATAAAATGCAGCCCAACAGCAACACGCCGACAACCGCCGGCTCCTCTGGCAACGCCCGCAGTGTTCGGGCGCATGTGACAGGAGGTCCCTGTGCACGATCCAAAAAAAGACACGTATTGGCAAAGCCAATAGTTTTAGCATTTTATTTTTTTATTTTTAACAGGACTTTATTGAAAGGACACACATACTGGTTTAAAAAGTGGCTGAACGCACACGTGTTTAAGACAATCTTATTACACCAGCAGCACAGTTATAGCTACAGTTAAGCAATTAACTCTTAAGAATACTTTGAAATAATGGCAGTCACTCGCATCACCACGTTTGCTGTTACTGCTTGATAAAGAGATCCTAGGACGATGTATATTGGGAGATGAGGGCAGGGAGTGACCCGAATGGCTGCATAGAGATTAGCCTGGCCATGGGCAGTCACTGGGTAGGTAAATAAATAAATAACATCCACAAGCCCTGTATCCCTGCTGACATCGCTCACCTAGCTTTACTCCAATGCAATCAATTCAGGTAATAGGTGGTTCTTCAGTGCACCCAACAGCCAAAACTAAAAATGGCTCAATTCTTAAGATTATTACGCAATGCTTCACCAAGACACAACCAATCTCACAATTGCTCCCTGAAACACCAGGTCTGACTCACATAATGACCCATAAAAACAGTGAGCCAGTGTCACAGAACTGCCTTGTGAATGCTAGAAACACTAGGCCATTCTCATCCGAGCACTGAAGCACAACACAATCAGCAAGTCTCACGTGATCGTTCACCGGACAAATCTCACAAAATGAATTGTAAAAACAAGGCACAATGCACTCTATTTTGAAGAAAGAGGATGTATGTAGAACAGGAACAACACATTCACTTTTCCATACATAGCACCTACATACATAGCAGTCATGCATTTGTATAGCACTGCCCTGTTCAATGCTACTCATTTTAGTGACCCACTTTGGAAAGATAAAAAGCTAAAGGAAGGGGGCGTGGCTACATGGCCACGTAAAAGACCTGTATCTCGGAGCTCCTGCTGATCCGATGAAGATCCGGATGCTGAACAGGTATAATAAACAAGATATGAACAGTAAAACGGAAGCCACAGCAGCATGAATATGCCGGGCACATAGTGCTGAAAACCCAGATGAGACTTGCATGCAGGCCAGAACACGGAAGAAAAGTTTGGATGGTGTTGCGGGCGAGTGCAACAAAATGGCGCCTAGCCTAGAACAAAGGAAAGGAGAATCCACACAGCGTGTTTGAATCGAAACAGAGCCCTGATCTCAAGGGGAAGCCGCACCAGAGCCCACATGAAGAGCCAGCTTCGAGAAACGAATGACGTGGCAAGGAAAGCTGGAAAACAAAGAACAGGGAGCAGATGTGCTGAGTGCCCACAGAGAGTATGCAAACTGAGTACTAATGTACTTAAAGTGCCGAGGAGGGTGAACATTTATATGTCACACGCCAGTAAGACTCACTCAAAGTCGTTTTGGACCCACAACTATTCACTCAACATCGACTAAGGGTGCACAGCAGACCGAAAGGCATTGAGTGTTCTTATGCCCCCGAAAAGAGGATCTAGAGTGTTGTTGGCAACGTCCAATGCGTGGGATAGAGGAGTAGGGGTGCTTAGCCCCAGCCACGTTGGAATACCATAAGGACCATTGTGAGGAAGCCTAACGGAGGGGGCCTTGGAGACTGTCACAGAAGGTCAGAATCAGTTTTAACACCACAAAGCAGTCTTGGGGTGGGGACTCTAATCAGACTCAGCTGCAACAAGCGCTGCAAGGGTCTTAAAGCAGCACACACACCAATGGACAGCCCGCAGACACAATGTATTTGGAGCTGTTGGCACATCACCAAAGTTAGGGGGGGCCACAAGTCTAACACTGCCAAGCCGGAAGCACGGATGGTAAAGGCCCTGGTACACCCACTGCCCAGCAACAATCTGATAAGACAGTAAGGTGCTGGAAAAGACCCTTATACAATCCAGATGAGAAGAGAGGCGAGAATTATAAGGCAAAGGCAACATATACACGTGCCAACTACTTGCTAATTCACCATACACAGCACTGTGGGCGCTGCTCCGAAGCTGAGGAACAGAGGGTGGCAACACCAGCGGCCCAGAGGCACGGTAAACAAAGCTCCTGAAAATGAATGTATAATAAACTCTGAGGTATTTGGACCCCCAGTAGAGGGCATAAGCAACCCTCAGACCCAGGCAGGCATAGACTACATAGAGAGGAAGAAGGGCAGATTCATATGCAGATCAAGGGGCTAGGAGGAGTACATCATCATTGAGACTCCTCACCAGCCTTTTAAATACCTTTGAAGTGACAGAATATATGTGGGGAATGTGAATAATTCCAGAAATACTTCATGGATTCTGTCCATGCAAGGCTTTCCTGCGGAGGTGAGATATGGCCAAAACAAGAAAAGTCACCTCGCGCAAGGTTTGACTGACTTGCAGGATTGTGCTCGAGAAAACTGTCTCGAGGACAAAAGTATCAAAACACAAGACAGCATGGAGGTGTACCTGAATTCCCTGCACAAAGTCTATGAAGAAGACACATGCAAGGGGATGCCCACAGTTTATATGGATGGGTGCTCCTACCATGTTGAGAACAATCAGGAAAAGGAACTGATGGCCAGCGTTGGGCATGGCTGGGTGAATGAGGCCTCGGAGCCCTCAGCCGGATACAAGATCGGTCCTCGAAGTAGTCAGGTGGTGGAGTTGATGGCGGTTCATCAGGCCATCCTCACTGCCATGCAACACTGAATCCACAAACTAATAATAATCATGGATTCAGATTATGTCCCGAACGGGTTCGTTCAGCACCTGATTAATTGGGAAACCAGAGGGATGCTGTGTGCAAACACTAACCCACTCAATCCTGGCAAACTAATACAATCTATCAATGATCTGGTCACCTCTAATGAGATATCCATCTACTGGAAGAAGGTCATGGATCATTCCAGAATAGAGGGACCAGACAAATCCGGAAATTACCTAGCTGACCAGCTGGCCAAAACCAGAGCTGTCCATGGTGATCTCACAGAGATTGAGTTCCTGTTGGGGGAAATCCAGGTCGCTGCTGTTACCAGGTCCCAAACATATGCCCAAAATTAACTCTCAACTGCCCAGTAGAGTAAGGAGACGCCAGATGCTAATTTGCTCACGTCACAAAAACGAGATCCGATAATTGGGAAATGTTATCAAGACATTGAAGACCCTGTGAATTTTGCTCTGACCGAAAACAATTACACCAGGAAAGAGGATCTCCGGGTGTTGATGAAATTTCCCAAAACATTCAGAATCCAAGACGGTTTGTTGGTACAGAGATCCATCACTGGATGTGACCAGTGGGTGGTGCCTACCTCATTCCGAAGCCATATGCTAATCACGCCCATGACGCAGACACAGCTGGTCATCAGGGGTTTCATACTACTTTGGAAATCTTGCGCGAGGCTGCACACAGGCCACACATGGCTCAGGACCACAACCAATATTTGAAGGGGTGTCTAGTGTGTGCGCAATTTCAGCAAAGTTCACTCACTGTCTGAGCTCCCCTCCAGAAAATAGGAATGACACTGCCCTGGCCACATTTACAAGTAGATTTCATCGGGCCCATGATTCGTTCCTCTAGAGAAATCAAGTACATGTTAATGGTAACATGCTTGTTTACCAAAGGGTGGAATGTCTCCCGGCCCCATGTTGCAAGGCAGAAACAGCAGCTGCCCTGATGATCAATCAAATCTTCGCGCATTTCGGCCTCCTCCAAAGGATTCAGTGTGACCGAGGAAGTCACTTCACCAGCAAGGTGATGACAAAGATGTGGGAGATACTTGGGGTAAAGAGAAAACTCCATATTGCCTACCACCAGCCTCTAGTAGGAGAGTTGAGAGATACAATAAAATGATTGTGAGCATCCTAAAGAAGTTTGTTATGGACTCTGGGCCTAGTTATGACATCCAATCACCACTTGTCCTGATGGCCATCAGGTCTACCCCATCTTCTATGACAAAGCTGTTTCCATTCGAGCTAATGACTGGACAAAAAATGGTGTTACCATAGCATCTGCTCTACAGAACGCAAGAGCAGAACCTGTTTAACGCATCCAGGATACATGAATATAGTGAGAATCTGAGAAGACACCTTCAGCATGATTTTATGTATGCTCAGCGCAATCTGGAAAAATCGGCAGAGGGGATGAAAACCCACTACAATTTAAAGACCACTAAAAAATTATATCAAGTAGGAGACAGGGTCTTCTAGTACAATTTTCAGAGGAACCAGACCTAGGAGCGGAAATTCCTTCCCTCCTGGGGCGACCCCTTTAAAATTGTAGACAAAATCTCACCTGTCACTTATAATTCTGCATTCCTAAAGGAGAACAAACGGAAGAGAAATTGGTGCACATCTATCAGTTGAAGTGCTGCCATCCCAGGCAGAATTTGCGACTGATTGAAGAACCCAGTGAGGGTAGAGCCCAGGAATCCTCCGAAGAGTAAAGATAAGGAACAGGAACCTGAATAAAGAAAATCCTACTATAACAGGGAGTCGAACAATTATACTTATTTTGAAAAGATTACGAAAATGAAAAATGTAAGGAACCACTGTTTGGGAAATATTTGTATGTCGAAAACCAAATGCTTGCTTGAAATGTACACTTCATGCGTATCTCTCCTGCTGCTTTGTTATCTATTGTCAGATCCCTATTGGAAAAATTGTATTGTGTAAAATACTTAATCTCTTTGTTCTTCTTGGCAGATCTATTATCTCCTTGATTCTAAAGGCCAGAGGAGAGCCCCCGGACGGGGAGAGGTCCAGGAACCCCAACCTAATGGAACATTCAAAATCCGAAGAGGGTGAGTACGTACCAGTACACCACTCCATCAGGAGCCAAAATAGAGCAGACACACTCTGAAGGGAAGTCCTTGAATGAACCAGGAGCAGGCATTCTCTAAAGGAGACCCCTGGGGTAGACCCAGGCTATCCCAGAAGGAGCACCCAATTTTCTCCTAGCTCTTCTCTCTCTCAATATAGTTGCTTCAGTTCTAGGAGGGGGGATTTGTGAGGTGAAATAGACCTAAAAAGCCATGATTACAGGCCAGAGTCAGAGGGGGAGATATGCCCCTCAGCAAAAGGCCTGATCTGGAGTACATGCAAAATGATTCTCTTGCTCAAACACGAAGGAGCCAATTTAGGCATCTAGGCACGCGTATGCCTTAAAATATTCCTTGCTACACATGAGGGGAAGACCTCATGATATTGTTGAGAAAGGTCTGGAAAGGATGAGACCCCCTTGGCAAAAATGGCGACATCCAGCATGTAAATGAAAGGGCCAAAATGTGTGCAAGCCTGCACAACAGACTGGGGTTTTACTCCAACAAGAATGATTGTCTTCAGAAATCTGTCTTTCCTCTCATTTTCAATTAAAGACCTACTCTTCAAACTTTGTGTATGAATGCCACCAAAGAACTGCAAGTTTTTTCATCATGAGCCCATCACAGATAATCTTTTATTAACCAGAATTTACAAGGAAATGTGGAACTATAACATCATGAAAGGTTTCACGGCTAAAACTGACCCCAGTGACATTGCGATTGAGTCTTCAAATCAACGCTTTAATTATTCAAATGTACAGCTGAAGTCTTTAAACATATATGTAGCCGTCAGTAATCACTGTTGCAGGAAAGTGCTGTGACAAGGGGTACATGTTAGTTTGTATGCATTTGCTAAAGTTGGATCAAATATAAAATGCTGGGAAAAGGCAACTCTTAAGTTTCACTTCCTAGAAATGAACCCCAGGTGTGAAACCATGCCTTCCCAAGCTGTGTTACCATGTAAATGAGCTGTGGAATTCTGTGGATCTTCAAGTTTTAGGACCAATAGCACCCAGGCCATCGTAAACTTAGTAATTACCCTTTGAAGCTGTAAGCTAACCTAAACAAATTGGTCTCTCTTGAAATCAGGGCTAAGAACCCAATCTCTGCTTACAGAGGGGGAAGAGTGAAGGCAGAGCTTCACACCCATTGCACACAATGGGAGATATGCAATTTTTGGAATACATTGGGAAGTATTAATCATACATTTTTCATGTTCCGATTTAGGAAAAGATGTCAGTGACCTGCTTCTGGTGGTTCCAAAACAGTTTTGGCGATACCAACCTATCAAAAGTTATCAAACAAATATTAATTGTGTTCTCTGTATAAATCTGACAATCATAAACATTTGAGAAAAGGTGTAGTAGGTGATAGGAAATCAGGCCACCAAATGCCATATTTTTCAGTAATGTAGTTTGGGCGTAAACAAGAAAATATGGTAGCTTCGCCCCAATATGTTGCACAGTCATCCAACAAGGTTTTTGCGATTCACCAAAATATCTGAATATGCTGGCATCTGTGGTGTAATCTGATGAGAAAGGGTATTTTTTGAAATGTGAGATTTCTAGGTACAAAAGCCAAATCCAACCCTTGTCCCGTGTGTTAGGGAGAATTCTCTGTTTAGGCTGAATTTCCTAACCTAGTGAGTCCCCCAGCAGCTTTGCTGGATTTCTGGAGTTTGTTTTTTCCATCCTGCCAAGAGTGGGACTCTTTTTCTCCCACTCTTGGACATGAATGTGTGTAATTCCTTTGAATGTCAATGTGTTCTATGGGCTATGGGGTCTTTTACTCCATAGGGTCTCATATGTTTTACTATGTGTGTTACAACGCACGCTCCGTGCCGTAGCACTGGGGCGTCCTAGCGGACCTCCATCATAGACTCCATACCCGGGGACTGACTACTGTCTCCCCGGGCATGTAAAGTCACCATTGGCTTTATTAGACCTAAATTTACTAACAGAACTAGTACAAACCATCCTATTGTGGACGTACTAGTAGGGGTAATTCGATTACTCCTGGGTCTGTTATTCGAGGGGGCACTGTCCCGTCCCCCCTCGTCGAGTTTTGGCTGGTGGCAGTGGAAACTACTTGTTATATTCGACCCCAAATATAACCCTATGGGATTCTTCCCATTGTTGGAGATTGATACTTTTCCTCGTTAATCTCCAACATACCACCGATTTACTTATCTTAAATAAGTCTATCGGATGGTATTTTCTGCCAGAACTCGGTTTTTAAAATGGCGTCTGTGTTCGTCTCTGTGACTCCTAAACCAAAGTTTGAGCCCTTTGTTCCACTTTTGGCGGGCTTCTGTACAGAGACCCTCCAAAGTGGTGCCATTCTGTCTGGGTTACCACAGGGGTGTGGGAGGGGGTTTAGGCACCCTGGACTGAGTTGCCTTGCCAACTCCAGTCTCACTCTGGTGTGATTGGCCCAAGTGGTGAGCCACCCCGCTCACCACTTAGCGTGTTTTGATTTACAGCTAGGCTGAATGAATGGGGGTTTTCTGCATAAAAGCAGGGCTTTTGGGACTGGATCTTCAGAAGTTGCCACAGGACCTAAGAATCCGACGAGGGTAAAGCTGAGCCGACCTGCAACGACGACACCTCCGGTGGAGCCCTGCGGAACCGACTCACCACTTCCCGACGACAGAGGAGATCTCCCAGCCGGAGAGTCTCTTCCCCTGACTGGTGGGAACAACCAGTCCCCTTTGCTTTTTCTTCGCTCCAGGACGCAGTGGTCGAATTGCCCATGCAGAGCCCCTCGGCAACCGGATAGCCACTACCCCTGTACCGCGACCAAAAGGTGGTGCCTTGTGACGGAGCACTCCGCGGCTGGTCTCTTCCCTGGTGGTGCACCGGACTTCACTTTTCTTCGACGACGAGATCATCTCTACTCGTGGCAAAGACCCGACGTGCCATCCACTACCAGGAACAACTGCCCCCGCCGGAGCTGTCTCTCCACAAACAAGGTACCGTGTCCACCTGGCTTCCCTTTCTGCCGGATAGAGTGAGGTGTCTTAATCCTCGCCTTTCCATTGGGTCGCCTCCAAGCTTTCTTTAACGTGTTGTTCTGAACTGGTCCAATCTTTCCATATCAATTTTGCGATAAAGACTCGAAGCGCATTTCCACTGAGACACTTTTGGGACATATCGCCTTGCCTCTCTCCGAGTGGGCCTGGCCTCTGAACTTTGTGATCTGCAGTAGACCCTGCCTTACTTGCCTTGCATTTGTCCGTAAAGTATTGGTACCGAGTTGACTTCATAACCTGCCTTATTTTTCTCTCCCGTCCTAACGAATACTAGAGTGCCATCTAGGTTAAAGCATACACCTCTGTCTGCAAATAAGTGATGCCGGTAAACCTAGACTTGTCGAACTATTGTTAGGGGGATTGATCTTTTTCTTCGTATAGTAATTGTGATTGAAGTTGCTTGCCGTATTAGTGCCAGAGTGTTTTCTATAGATGTGTTGTTATAAATAAATACCTTTATATCTTTACACCGAAGCCTTGTTCCGTGTTTGCTTGTTCTACTGTGTGGATTGACCTATATTGTATACTCCGCATACTGCCTAACTCTTCTTGAGGGAAGTCTGACTGCTCAGCCACAGGTACTAAGTGAATCTGTGTGGTACAGACTGCTACCAAGTGGGTTTACTGCCAAACACCTGTAGTCCTAAATCTTTTGCAGTGGTCCCAGAGGGAACTGCACAGGTTTCCGCCTAACACTGGTGGCAGCAGTGGGATTTGAACCCAGGCCTCCGAAGAGACTGGAGAGGAAGGAGAGGCTAACGGAACTTTCTCCCCTGCTCCTCTACCTGCCTTACCAGCTGTACCTACGAGGCCCATACCAGGTCCCACATGTAACCCTGCTTATTTTGAAAAAATGAAGCTCGAATTAGAATGCAAACGGTTCTTGGCTCAATCTGAAAGAAACCAAGAGCTCGCGTTCAGACGGATGAATGCCCAGGCTCAACAGAAGCAAGCTGAGTTAAGGCTCAGGGAAATGGAACTTAATCACAAACTAGAGATGAAAAAGTTGTCTGTGGAAAATGCTTCTCTCTCCTCTGGTTCCTCTAGGAGCTCCAGTCCCAAAAGACCCCGGATGCTGAAGAAATTAGTGGGTATGTATGAACCGAGATTGGATGTATTGGATTGGTTAAAACTGTTTGAGTACAATCATGGGCTCCAGGACATCACCAGGAATGATTTACTTCCCTGGTTGTTCTCTAGGCTCCTCCCTGTTGCGACGGATGTGGTAATGGAGTTGGGGGAGGCGGAAAAGACGGATTACGAAAGTGTGAAACTAGCTTTGATAGCTAGATTTGGGAAGACCCCTTCCCAGTATCTTAAGAGGTTTAGAACCCTCAAAAAGCATGATGGTACCCCTTGGGCTATCTGGGTGAGTGAAGGGTTGAAAAACTTAGAGGGATGGATTAAGGGTTACAAAGTGAACACTTATGAGGGTATGAAGAATCTTTTTATGTTGGAGTCTATTTATGATGCCTGTTCTCCTGAGCTCAGACAGCACTTGGCTGATTCGAAGGAATTGGATTCCCGGAAGCTGGCTAAGGCTGCTGACTTATGGGTTGCCAACAGGGCTACTCATAAGGATTCTGGGGCAACTCAGAAGAAGGATGAGGGAAAACAGCCTAAAAAATACTCAAAAGAGAATTCGAATAACTCAAATTCCAAAGAGGGCCCCAAACAAAACCAGAAGGGTAAGCCACAAGGAAAACCGCAGCAGAATAGTGTGTCTTCTGGTGCCAAACCGGAAGGAGGCCAGAACAAGCCACCATTCCAGAAAGCATTCGGTAAATGCTTTGTTTGTGGCTCGACCGACCACGTGAAAGGAGATCCCAGATGTAAGGGTAAACCTTCAGGGGTCCAGCTTGTCTCCTTAGCCTTCGCTCCAGAGGAGGAAGTCCAAATGGCAAGTGGAAACTTTCTACTGCTAGCTGATGAACCCATTGGAGTCACAGCCAGCGTTTCTTTAGTATCTCTGGGGTTGTGGGAACAACAGAATTTAGATGTCTATAATTCTATCCCCGAAAATACTAAAGAGTATTATAAGGACAGTGTCCAGGTGAATGGTCAGGAGACTCCTGCCATTAGGGACACTGGGGCCAGCATAACTGTGGTGGATAAATCGTTTTTTCAGGCTGAGGATGTTGCTAAGGCACCCAAACGCCTCACCAAGTTAGCTGGAGGGCCTGTGCAGATGCTTCCCCAATTACCAGTTCTCATCCAGTGTAACGACATGACTGTGAAGATACCTGTCAGCATACCAGGACGCGTACTGTTGGGTAACGATTTGAAAACTCTCGGAGTTGTATCGCATACTCCCAGACCTCCTAGTAAATGGTTACAGGAGCTAACCAGACCTGCAAGAGAGAGGACCATGCGCGGTACTCTCCCGGAGATGATGAAGAAAGAAATCCCTCCTGCTCCACTGGAATTGTCGGCCGCTGTCTCGAAGAAATCAGAAGCGAAAGGGAAACCTAAGACTTCTACCCCAAAACCAGCAGCCAGCATTTCAGTGCAGCCAACAAGGACTTCCCCGTGGTTGTCCAAAGTTACACCCATAACTCCACCTCCAGCTGAGGCTGAGAGGGAAGTACAACCCTGTGTGGTAGAATTAGACTCTGAGGAAGAGCTAATGGAAGGCCAGGAACTCATTGGAGATCTGGATCCAGTTGACCATCCTGAGCTGCAGTCTTTACTGGCAGAAGGTGGACCCAGCAGGGCAGACTTCAGTAAGGGACAGAGAGAATGTCCAACTCTGGAAGGTCTTCGCCACCAGACAGAAGCTCAGGCTGAAGGGCAAGAGCCTGGGAAATACAGGTTGCACTGGGAAGATGGCCTCTTCTACAGTGAACCGACCGAGTCTGCACCTGGAGACTACAAGCGGCTTGTAGTACCCCAAGAGAACAGACCACAGTTCTTGCAGTTAGCCCACGAGATTCCTTTGGCTGGTCACTTGAGTTTCAAGAAGACTAAGGAAAGGCTCTCTCTCTACTTCTATTGGCCAAAGATGGGGGCCGAAGTAGAAAAACACTGCAGGAGCTGCCACACCTGCCAGACCTCTGGTAAGGTTGGCTCCAAGAATGTGGCACCTTTAGTGCCTCTCCCAGTTGTGGGAGTCCCGTTTGAGAGAGTAGGGATTGACATTGTTGGTCCCCTTGATCCTCCAACCTCCTCAGGCAACAGGTTTATACTTGTTGTAGTAGAGCATGCTACTAGGTATCCTGAGGCAATTCCTATGAGGACTGTTACAGCTCCGGCTGTGGCTAAGGCCCTCCTTGGTATCTTCACTAGGGTCGGATTTCCTAAGGAAGTAATCTCTGACAGGGGGTCAAACTTTATATCCCACTACATGAAAGCCATGTGGAAAACCTGTGGAGTTACTTACAAGTTCTCAACAGCTTACCACCCACAAACCGATGGGTTGGTAGAACGGTTCAACCGAACCATGAAGAGCATGATAGGTACTTTAGCGGAACCCCTTACGCATAAGTGGGACCTTCTACTGCCATGCCTTCTCTTTGCTTATAGAGAAGTCCCTCAGGAGGGAGTAGGTTATTCTCCCTTCGAACTTCTCTATGGTCATCCCGTCAGAGGTCCATTGGCCCTGATTAAGGAGGGGTTGGAGAGTGCTCCTTCCCCCAAGCCAGTCAGAGTGACTGACTACGTGATAGGTCTCCGGAGGAGAATGTCGCACATGATGACAGAAGCAAGCGATAACTTGAAAGCTGGACAAGCATTGGTCAAGCACTGGCACGATCAAAAGGCTAACATGGTTGAGCTCGCTCAAGACCAGCTCGTTCTCGTTATGATCCCAACAAGGCAGAGGGCTTTGCAAGACAAATGGATGGGACCCTTCAGAGTTGTGGGTAAACTCGGAGAGGTTAACTATCTGGTGGACTTAGGCAATCCCAAGGAGGCTCCGACCAACCGACTCAAAGCGTATGTCTCATGACCTGATGTAGGAGCGTTGCTTCAAGCATCATCCGAGGAAGAAGAAGAGAGTGAAGCTCTTCCAGATCTCCTCAGAGGCTTGCCTTTGGACGAAAAAATTGAAGGAGTACATCTCTCTTCCAATCTGACACCCGAGCAACAAGAAGAGTGCAAATCCATGTTGAATCAGTTTGCCTCTCTGTTCTCGCTTTCACCAGGCTTGACCCCTTGGGGCCAGCATGACATACTCACTGGTGACTGTCTGCCAGTCAAAAGCATAGGATACCGAATGTCAGAAAACGTACAAACCCACATCAAAGGTGAGGTCAGCAAGATGCTTGATCTCAGGGTAATAGAGCCCTCTACTAGTCCATGGTCTAGCCCAGTTGTGTTAGTACCAAAGGCCGGATCTAAAGAGCTTAGATTCTGCGTGGATTATAGAGCTCTTAATGCAGTCACCAAGACAGATGCCCACCCTTTGCCAAGAACAGATGAGTTGGTGGATAAACTTGGCGCCGCCAAGTTCCTCAGCACATTTGACTTGACGTCAGGCTATTGGCAAATAGCCCTGACAGACCATGCCAAGGAGAAAACTGCATTTTCTACCCCCGTTGGCTTATACCAGTTTAAGGTAATGCCTTTCGGATTGAAGAATGCACCTGCTACGTTTCAATGGATGGTAAACCAGGTTCTGAATGGGATGGAGGACTTCTGCATGGCATACTTGGATGACATAGCAGTGTTAATCAATTCCTGGGAAGAATATGTAACCCACCTGAGAGATGTTTTGCAGGCTCTTGGATGAGCCAATCTGACCATAAAGGCGAGTAAATGCCAAATTGGACAGAGGAAGGTAGTCTATCTTGGACATGAGGTAGGAGGTGGAGAAATAAGGCCTTTGATCAGTAAGATTGAAGCTGTGCAAAATTGGACAACACCTACTACTCAAACCCAAGTGAGAGCCTTCCTAGGCCTCACTGAGTATTATAGGAATTTCATCGATAACTATGGGACCATAGCCTCTCCACTGAATGTCATCTCCTCGCCCAAATTTCCTAAAAAGGTTAGATGGAACGAGGAGTGCAATCACGCTTTTGAAAACCTGAAAAAGGCTCTTTGCCAAGCCCCAGTACTCAGAGCTCCTGATTACCGCCAACACTTCATTGTGCAGACAGATGCTTCAAATGTAGGAACAGGTGCCGTACTCAGTCAACTGGATGGGAAAGGTAGGGAGCACCCCGTTTGCTTCATCAGCCGCAAGCTGAAGGATCCTGAAACAAGGTGGGCAACAATCGAAAGAGAGTGCTTTGCTATCGTGTGGGCTCTGAAGAAGTTTAGGCCATACTTGTATGGTTCTACTTTTGTCATTCAGACTGACCACCAACCCTTGAGATGGTTGATGCAAATGAAAGGGGAAAACCCGAAACTATTGAGATGGTCGATCTGCCTGCAAGGGTTTGATTTCACCATTCAGCACAGGTCAGGGTGTCACCACCAAAATGCCGATGGTCGCTCTAGGATGTATGTCATCGACTAGAGGTATGAGATTCATCCAGGAGTGGATTAAATCCTCCTGTCCCTTAGTCTGGGGGGGGAGGGGCGTGTGTTAGGGAGAATTCTCTGTTTAGGCTGAATTTCCTAACCTAGTGAGTCCCCCAGCAGCTTTGCTGGATTTTTAGAGTTTGTTTTTTCCATCCTGCCAAGAGTGGGACTCTTTTTCTCCCACTCTTGGACATGAATGTGTGTAATTCCTTTGAATGTCAATGGGCCTCATTACACGGAAGGCGGTAATCCAGGGTGCTATTAGCACCCTGGACCATGCCGGTAAATTACCGGCACCGCCTTGGCGGAAAGGGGATTTACCGCCCCATTCCAAGGTTGGAGGGGCGGTAAATCCCCTTTCCGCCATTGCCCTTCCCCATTCCCATTTCTGCCCCATAGGGCTCTATGGGAATGGGGAAGGCGCTAATTACGGCACCGCAATTTTGCGGTGCCGTAATTAGCTCCGAGGTCCCTTAGCGGGTTGGTACTTAACGCCTGCAAGAAGCAGGCGTTGATTCCTCCAACCCGCAAAGGGACCTCGTAGTACGGCGGTAAGGGTTAACGGTCACCGTTGCCATTAACGGTGACCGTTAACCCTTACCGCCGTCCGTGTAATGAGGCCCAATGTGTTCTATGGGCTATGGGGTCTTTTACTCCATAGGGTCTCATATGTTTTACTATGTGTGTTACAACGCACCCTCCGTGCTGTAGCACTGGGGCGTCCTAGCGGACCTCCATCATAGACTCCATACCCGGGGACTGACTACTGTCTCCCCGGGCATGTAAAGTCACCATTGGCTTTACTAGACCTAAATTTACTAACAGAACTAGTACAAACCATCCTATTGTGGATGTACTAGTAGGGGTAATTCGATTACTCCTGGGTCTGTTATTCGAGGGGGCACTGTCCCGTCCCACCTCGTCGAGTTTTGGCTGGTGGCAGTGGAAACTACTTGTTATATTCGACCCCGAATATAACCCTATGGGATTCTTCCCATTGTTGGAGATTGATACTTTTCCTCGTTAATCTCTAACATACCACCGGTTTACTTATCTTAAATAAGTCTATCGGATGGTATTTTCTGCCAGAACTCGGTTTTTAAAATGGCGTCTGTGTTCGTCTCTGTGACTCCTAAACCAAAAGTTGAGCCCTTTGTTCCACTTTTGGCGGGCTTCTGTACAGAGACCCTCCAAAGTGGTGCCATTCTGTCTGGGTTACCACAGGGGTGTGGGAGGGGGTTTAGGCACCCTGGACTGAGTTGCCTTGCCAACTCCAGTCTCACTCTGGTGTGATTGGCCCAAATGGTGAGCCACCCCGCTCACCACTTAGCGTGTTTTGATTGACAGCTAGGCTGAATGAATGGAGGTTTTCTGCATAAAAGCAGGGCTTTTGGGACTGGATCTTCAGAAGTCGCCACAGGACCTAAGAATCCGACGAGGGTAAAGCTGAGCCGACCTGCAACGACGACACCTCCGGTGGAGCCCTGCGGAACCGACTCACCACTTCCCGACGACAGAGGAGATCTCCCTGCCGGAGAGTCTCTTCCCCTGACTGGTGGGAACAACCAGTCCCCTTTGCTTTTTCTTCACTCCAGGACGCAGTGGTCGAATTGGCCGTGCAGAGCACCTCGGCAACCGGATAGCCACTACCCCTGTACCGCGACCAAAAGGTGGTGCCTTGTGACGGAGCACTCCGCGGCTGGTCTCTTCCCTGGTGGTGCACCGGACTTCACTTTTCTTCGACGACAAGATCATCTCTACTCGTGGCAAAGACCCGACGTGCCTCCACCACCAGGAACAACTGCCCCTGCCGGAGCTGTCTCTCCACAAACAAGGTACCGTATCCGCCTGGCTTCCCTTTCTGCCGGATAGAGTGAGGTGTCTTAATCCTCGCCTTTCCATTGGGTCGCCTCCAAGCTTTCTTTAACGTGTTATTCTGAACTGGTCCAATCTTTCCATATCAATTTTGCGATAAAGACTCGAAGCGCATTTCCACTGAGACACTTTTGGGACATATCGCCTTGCCTCTCTCCGAGTGGGCCTGGCCTCTGAACTTTGTGATCTGCAGTAGACCCTGCCTTACTTGCCTTGCATTTGTCCGTAAAGTATTGGTACCGAGTTGATTTCATAACCTGCCTTATTTTTCTCTCCCGTCCTAACGAATACTAGAGTGCCATCTAGGTTAAAGCATACACCTCTGTCTGCAAATAAGTGATGCCGGTAAACCTAGAATTATCGAACTATTGTTAGGGGGATTGATCTTTTTCTTCGTATAGTAATTGTGATTGAAGTTGCTTGCCGTATTAGTGCCAGAGTGTTTTCTATAGATGTGTTGTTGTAAATAAATACCTTTATATCTTTACACCGAAGCCTTGTTCCGTGTTTGCTTGTTCTACTGTGTGGATTGACCTATATTGTATACTCCGCATACTGCCTAACTCTTCTTGAGGGAAGTCTGACTGCTCAGCCACAGGTACTAAGTGAATCTGTGTGGTACAGACTGCTACCAAGTGGGTTTACTGCCAAACACCTGTAGTCCTAAATCTTTTGCAGTGGTCCCAGAGGGAACTGCACAGGTTTCCGCCTAACACTGGTGGCAGCAGTGGGATTTGAACCCACGCCTCCGAAGAGACTGGAGAGGAAGGAGAGGCTAACGGAACTTTCTCCCCTGCTCCTCTACCTGCCTTACCAGCTGTACCTACGAGGCCCATACCAGGTCCCACATGTAACCCTGCTTATTTTGAAAAAATGAAGCTCGAATTAGAATGCAAACGGTTCTTGGCTCAATCTGAAAGAAACCAAGAGCTCGCGTTCAGACGGATGAATGCCCAGGCTCAACAGAAGCAAGCTGAGTTAAGGCTCAGGGAAATGGAACTTAATCACGAACTAGAGATGAAAAAGTTGTCTGTGGAAAATGCTTCTCTCTCCTCTGGTTCCTCTAGGAGCTCCAGTCCCAAAAGACCCCGGATGCCGAAGAAATTAGTGGGTATGTATGAACCGAGATTGGATGTATTGGATTGGTTAAAACTGTTTGAGTACAATCATGGGCTCCAGGACATCACCAGGAATGATTTACTTCCCTGGTTGTTCTCTAGGCTCCTCCCTGTTGCGACGGATGTGGTAATGGAGTTGGGGGAGGCGGAAAAGACGGATTACGAAAGTGTGAAACTAGCTTTGATAGCTAGATTTGGGAAGACCCCTTCCCAGTATCTTAAGAGGTTTAGAACCCTAAAAAAGCATGATGGTACCCCTTGGGCTATCTGGGTGAGTGAAGGGTTGAAAAACTTAGAGGGATGGATTAAGGGTTACAAAGTGAACACTTATGAGGGTATGAAGAATCTTTTTATGTTGGAGTCTATTTATGATGCCTGTTCTCCTGAGCTCAGACAGCACTTGGCTGATTCGAAGGAATTGGATTCCCGGAAGCTGGCTAAGGCTGCTGACTTATGGGTTGCCAACAGGGCTACTCATAAGGATTCTGGGGCAACTCAGAAGAAGGATGAGGGAAAACAGCCTAAAAAATACTCAAAAGAGAATTCGAATAACTCAAATTCCAAAGAGGGCCCCAAACAAAACCAGAAGGGTAAGCCACAAGGAAAACCGCAGCAGAATAGTGTGTCTTCTGGTGCCAAACCGGAAGGAGGCCAGAACAAGCCACCATTCCAGAAAGCATTCGGTAAATGCTTTGTTTGTGGCTCGACCGACCACGTGAAAGGAGATCCCAGATGTAAGGGTAAACCTTCAGGGGTCCAGCTTGTCTCCTTAGCCTTCGCTCCAGAGGAGGAAGTCCAAATGGCAAGTGGAAACTTTCTACTGCTAGCTGATGAACCCATTGGAGTCACAGCCAGCGTTTCTTTAGTATCTCTGGGGTTGTGGGAACAACAGAATTTAGATGTCTATAATTCTATCCCCGAAAATACTAAAGAGTATTATAAGGACAGTGTCCAGGTGAATGGTCAGGAGACTCCTGCCATTAGGGACACTGGGGCCAGCATAACTGTGGTGGATAAATCGTTTTTTCAGGCTGAGGATGTTGCTAAGGCACCCAAACGCCTCACCAAGTTAGCTGGAGGGCCTGTGCAGATGCTTCCCCAATTACCAGTTCTCATCCAGTGTAACGACATGACTGTGAAGATACCTGTCAGCATACCAGGACGCGTACTGTTGGGTAACGATTTGAAAACTCTCGGAGTTGTATCGCATACTCCCAGACCTCCTAGTAAATGGTTACAGGAGCTAACCAGACCTGCAAGAGAGAGGACCATGCGCGGTACTCTCCCGGAGATGATGAAGAAAGAAATCCCTCCTGCTCCACTGGAATTGTCGGCCGCTGTCTCGAAGAAATCAGAAGCGAAAGGGAAACCTAAGACTTCTACCCCGAAACCAGCAGCCAGCATTTCAGTGCAGCCAACAAGGACTTCCCCGTGGTTGTCCAAAGTTACACCCATAACTCCACCTCCAGCTGAGGCTGAGAGGGAAGTACAACCCTGTGTGGTAGAATTAGACTCTGAGGAAGAGCTAATGGAAGGCCAGGAACTCATTGGAGATCTGGATCCAGTTGACCATCCTGAGCTGCAGTCTTTACTGGCAGAAGGTGGACCCAGCAGGGCAGACTTCAGTAAGGGACAGAGAGAATGTCCAACTCTGGAAGGTCTTCGCCACCAGACAGAAGCTCAGGCTGAAGGGCAAGAGCCTGGGAAATACAGGTTGCACTGGGAAGATGGCCTCTTCTACAGTGAACCGACCGAGTCTGCACCTGGAGACTACAAGCGGCTTGTAGTACCCCAAGAGAACAGACCACAGTTCTTGCAGTTAGCCCACGAGATTCCTTTGGCTGGTCACTTGAGTTTCAAGAAGACTAAGGAAAGGCTCTCTCTCTACTTCTATTGGCCAAAGATGGGGGCCGAAGTAGAAAAACACTGCAGGAGCTGCCACACCTGCCAGACCTCTGGTAAGGTTGGCTCCAAGAATGTGGCACCTTTAGTGCCTCTCCCAGTTGTGGGAGTCCCGTTTGAGAGAGTAGGGATTGACATTGTTGGTCCCCTTGATCCTCCAACCTCCTCAGGCAACAGGTTTATACTTGTTGTAGTAGAGCATGCTACTAGGTATCCTGAGGCAATTCCTATGAGGACTGTTACAGCTCCGGCTGTGGCTAAGGCCCTCCTTGGTATCTTCACTAGGGTCGGATTTCCTAAGGAAGTAATCTCTGACAGGGGGTCAAACTTTATATCCCACTACATGAAAGCCATGTGGAAAACCTGTGGAGTTACTTACAAGTTCTCAACAGCTTACCACCCACAAACCGATGGGTTGGTAGAACGGTTCAACCGAACCATGAAGAGCATGATAGGTACTTTAGCGGAACCCCTTACGCATAAGTGGGACCTTCTACTGCCATGCCTTCTCTTTGCTTATAGAGAAGTCCCTCAGGAGGGAGTAGGTTATTCTCCCTTCGAACTTCTCTATGGTCATCCCGTCAGAGGTCCATTGGCCCTGATTAAGGAGGGGTTGGAGAGTGCTCCTTCCCCCAAGCCAGTCAGAGTGACTGTCTACGTGATAGGTCTCCGGAGGAGAATGTCGCACATGATGACAGAAGCAAGCGATAACTTGAAAGCTGGACAAGCATTGGTCAAGCACTGGCACGATCAAAAGGCTAACATGGTTGAGTTCGCTCAAGACCAGCTCGTTCTCGTTATGATCCCAACAAGGCAGAGGGCTTTGCAAGACAAATGGATGGGACCCTTCAGAGTTGTGGGTAAACTCGGAGAGGTTAACTATCTGGTGGACTTAGGCAATCCCAAGGAGGCTCCGACCAACCGACTCAAAGCGTATGTCTCATGACCTGATGTAGGAGCATTGCTTCAAGCATCATCCGAGGAAGAAGAAGAGAGTGAAGCTCTTCCGGATCTCCTCAGAGGCTTGCCTTTGGACGAAAAAATTGAAGGAGTACATCTCTCTTCCAATCTGACACCCGAGCAACAAGAAGAGTGCAAATCCATGTTGAATCAGTTTGCCTCTCTGTTCTCGCTTTCACCAGGCTTGACCCCTTGGGGCCAGCATGACATACTCACTGGTGACTGTCTGCCAGTCAAAAGCATAGGATACCGAATGTCAGAAAACGTACAAACCCACATCAAAGGTGAGGTCAGCAAGATGCTTGATCTCAGGGTAATAGAGCCCTCTACTAGTCCATGGTCTAGCCCAGTTGTGTTAGTACCAAAGGCCGGATCTAAAGAGCTTAGACTCTGCGTGGATTATAGAGCTCTTAATGCAGTCACCAAGACAGATGCCCACCCTTTGCCAAGAACAGATGAGTTGGTGGATAAACTTGGCGCCGCCAAGTTCCTCAGCACATTTGACTTGACGTCAGGCTATTGGCAAATAGCCCTGACAGACCATGCCAAGGAGAAAACTGCATTTTCTACCCCCGTTGGCTTATACCAGTTTAAGGTAATGCCTTTCGGATTGAAGAATGCACCTGCTACGTTTCAATGGATGGTAAACCAGGTTCTGAATGGGATGGAGGACTTCTGCATGGCATACTTGGATGACATAGCAGTGTTCATCAATTCCTGGGAAGAATATGTAACCCACCTGAGAGATGTTTTGCAGGCTCTTGGATGAGCCAATCTGACCATAAAGGCGAGTAAATGCCAAATTGGACAGAGGAAGGTAGTCTATCTTGGACATGAGGTAGGAGGTGGAGAAATAAGGCCTTTGATCAGTAAGATTGAAGCTGTGCAAAATTGGACAACACCTACTACTCAAACCCAAGTGAGAGCCTTCCTAGGCCTCACTGAGTATTATAGGAATTTCATCGATAACTATGGGACCATAGCCTCTCCACTGAATGTCATCTCCTCGCCCAAATTTCCTAAAAAGGTTAGATGGAACGAGGAGTGCAATCACGCTTTTGAAAACCTGAAAAAGGCTCTTTGCCAAGCCCCAGTACTCAGAGCTCCTGATTACCGCCAACACTTCATTGTGCAGACAGATGCTTCAAATGTAGGAACAGGTGCCGTACTCAGTCAACTGGATGGGAAAGGTAGGGAGCACCCCGTTTGCTTCATCAGCCGCAAGCTGAAGGATCCTGAAACAAGGTGGGCAACAATCGAAAGAGAGTGCTTTGCTATCGTGTGGGCTCTGAAGAAGTTTAGGCCATACTTGTATGGTTCTACTTTTGTCATTCAGACTGACCACCAACCCTTGAGATGGTTGATGCAAATGAAAGGGGAAAACCCGAAACTATTGAGATGGTCGATCTGCCTGCAAGGGTTTGATTTCACCATTCAGCACAGGTCAGGGTGTCACCACCAAAATGCCGATGGTCGCTCTAGGATGTATGTCATCGACTAGAGGTATGAGATTCATCCAGGAGTGGATTAAATCCTCCTGTCCCTTAGTCTGGGGGGGGAGGGGCGTGTGTTAGGGAGAATTCTCTGTTTAGGCTGAATTTCCTAACCTAGTGAGTCCCCCAGCAGCTTTGCTGGATTTTTAGAGTTTGTTTTTTCCATCCTGCCAAGAGTGGGACTCTTTTTCTCCCACTCTTGGACATGAATGTGTGTAATTCCTTTGAATGTCAATGTGTTCTATGGGCTATGGGGTCTTTTACTCCATAGGGTCTCATATGTTTTACTATGTGTGTTACAACGCACCCTCCGTGCTGTAGCACTGGGGCGTCCTAGCGGACCTCCATCATAGACTCCATACCCGGGGACTGACTACTGTCTCCCCGGGCATGTAAAGTCACCATTGGCTTTACTAGACCTAAATTTACTAACAGAACTAGTACAAACCATCCTATTGTGGACGTACTAGTAGGGGTAATTCGATTACTCCTGGGTCTGTTATTCGAGGGGGCACTGTCCCGTCCCACCTCGTCGAGTTTTGGCTGGTGGCAGTGGAAACTACTTGTTATATTCGACCCCGAATATAACCCTATGGGATTCTTCCCATTGTTGGAGATTGATACTTTTCCTCGTTAATCTCTAACATACCACCGGTTTACTTATCTTAAATAAGTCTATCGGATGGTATTTTCTGCCAGAACTCGGTTTTTAAAATGGCGTCTGTGTTCGTCTCTGTGACTCCTAAACCAAAAGTTGAGCCCTTTGTTCCACTTTTGGCGGGCTTCTGTACAGAGACCCTCCAAAGTGGTGCCATTCTGTCTGGGTTACCACAGGGGTGTGGGAGAGGGTTTAGGCACCCTGGACTGAGTTGCCTTGCCAACTCCAGTCGCACTCTGGTGTGATTGGCCCAAATGGTGAGCCACCCCGCTCACCACTTAGCGTGTTTTGATTGACAGCTAGGCTGAATGAATGGAGGTTTTCTGCATAAAAGCAGGGCTTTTGGGACTGGATCTTCAGAAGTCGCCACAGGACCTAAGAATCCGACGAGGGTAAAGCTGAGCCGACCTGCAACGACGACACCTCCGGTGGAGCCCTGCGGAACCGACTCACCACTTCCCGACGACAGAGGAGATCTCCCTGCCGGAGAGTCTCTTCCCCTGACTGGTGGGAACAACCAGTCCCCTTTGCTTTTTCTTCACTCCAGGACGCAGTGGTCGAATTGGCCGTGCAGAGCACCTCGGCAACCGGATAGCCACTACCCCTGTACCGCGACCAAAAGGTGGTGCCTTGTGACGGAGCACTCCGCGGCTGGTCTCTTCCCTGGTGGTGCACCGGACTTCACTTTTCTTCGACGACAAGATCATCTCTACTCGTGGCAAAGACCCGACGTGCCTCCACCACCAGGAACAACTGCCCCTGCCGGAGCTGTCTCTCCACAAACAAGGTACCGTATCCGCCTGGCTTCCCTTTCTGCCGGATAGAGTGAGGTGTCTTAATCCTCGCCTTTCCATTGGGTCGCCTCCAAGCTTTCTTTAACGTGTTATTCTGAACTGGTCCAATCTTTCCATATCAATTTTGCGATAAAGACTCGAAGCGCATTTCCACTGAGACACTTTTGGGACATATCGCCTTGCCTCTCTCCGAGTGGGCCTGGCCTCTGAACTTTGTGATCTGCAGTAGACCCTGCCTTACTTGCCTTGCATTTGTCCGTAAAGTATTGGTACCGAGTTGATTTCATAACCTGCCTTATTTTTCTCTCCCGTCCTAACGAATACTAGAGTGCCATCTAGGTTAAAGCATACACCTCTGTCTGCAAATAAGTGATGCCGGTAAACCTAGAATTGTCGAACTATTGTTAGGGGGATTGATCTTTTTCTTCGTATAGTAATTGTGATTGAAGTTGCTTGCCGTATTAGTGCCAGAGTGTTTTCTATAGATGTGTTGTTGTAAATAAATACCTTTATATCTTTACACCGAAGCCTTGTTCCGTGTTTGCTTGTTCTACTGTGTTGATTGCCCTATATTGTATACTCCACATACTGCCTAACTCTTCTTGAGGGAAGTCTGACTGTTCAGCCACAGCTACCAAGTGAATCTGTGTGGTACAGACTGCTACCAAGTGGGTTTACTGCCAAACACCTGTAGTCCTAAATCTTTTGCAGTGGTCCCAGAGGGAACTGCACAGGTTTCAGCCTAACACTGTGTCATATGATTGTTGGGGTACCCTCCCCTGATGGCTCACATCACGCCTACTTTCTCTGAGCCTACCAATTCAGGGAGGGGGGAACCCTTGACCATTGCCCAGTCAGTTGTGCGAGGAGGATGACACAGCAGTGATCTCATTTGGCTTATAAATAGGTTACTCCTCCTCAACTGGAGATGCTCTCTACACAATCTAAGCTGTGCAGCTGACAGGAGATCTGGGGCTAAACTTGGAGAAATTGGGTCTAATCCTGGCGTGAAGCAGGGACCTGGAGTATCTGGTTGGGATCACAGAGTGAGGCCTTGATTGACCACGGTGATGGTGCTGGCAGTGGAGCCCTGGCGCCATTTATAACTGTAGAATAATTTTCTTCTGTAAGCATAGATCTCCACAGGCAAAGATTAAACAAGTCCTATCTATGTAAGCACTAGCCTATAGTGTCTACAAGGGAAACCCCTCTATTCTATCTATTTGGGAAATGTTGTCATTTTTCTATTGAAAAGTATTTTTGTGTGTCTGTGCAATTTGGTAACTATCCCAATGACAAATACTGTGTTCCTCTGTGCATTTAAGTCATTTTTCCCTTGGAACAAAATCATCCCATGTGTATCTGTTGATCATAGTTCTCCTTCCCCTGAAAAGTCCTTTTTTTATTTGGATAATTAAGTAAGTTATTTCCCTAGTATTTTGCTTAGTAAATCAATTAATTCCCACAGTGAAATTCACGGAGCAAGATTGTTGCACTCGAAATCAACCATCTTGTGCCTAGTGAGGTTATTTAGGGGGTAATTCATAGAATTTAGCGCACAAGTGGCGCACGTGGCTGGCGCACAGTGTACTCATGCGATTGTCTGCGCCAGCCGCGTGCGCTGAAATCCATTTCTGCGCACAGAGTATTCCTGGATTTTAGCTACCAAAACCAGCCGTGGCGCACAGTGGCGCAGCAACCCTGCAGCAGCACCAGTTACGCCCCCAAGAACGCCCCTCACGCAGGGAAAAGCCATCAAAATCCCCAATCCAGCGCAAAGGGCTGCGCTAACCCTGTACCAGTATACATGGCCGCCACACAGCACACGGCAAGTGGGGAATGTGTATTACTGGTGTGCGCGGGAAGTTTCACCCACGATTGGCCCTGTGCGAGTGGGGTACATGTATTACTGGGGTTCGCGGGAAGTTTCACATGCGATAGGCACTGTGCGAGTGGGGTACGTGTATTACTGGGGTTCGCAGGATGTTTCACACGTGAAAGGGCCTGTGCCAGTGGGGTACCTGTATTACTGGGGTTCGCGGGAAGTTTCACACGCGATTGGCCCTGTGCGAGTGGGGTACGTGTATTATTGGGGTTCGCGGGAAGTTTTACACGCCATTGGCCCTGTTCGAGCAGGGTACGTGTATTACTGGGGTTCGTGGGAAGTTTCACACGCGAAAGGGCCTGTGCGAGTGGGGTACATGTATTACTGGGGTTTGCGGGAAGTTTCACACGTGAAAGTGCCTGTGCGAGTGGGGTACATGTATTACTGGGGTTCGCGGGAAGTTTCACACGCGATTGGCCGTGTGCGAGTGGGGTACATGCATAACTGGGGTTTGCGGGAAGTTTCACATCCGAAAGGGCCTGTGCTAGTGGGGTATGTGTATTACTGGGGTTCGCGGGAAGTTTCACACGCGATTGGCCCTGTGCGAGTGGGGTACGTGTATTATTGGGGTTCGCGGGAAGTTTTACACGCCATTGGCCCTGTTCGAGCAGGGTACGTGTATTACTGGGGTTCGTGGGAAGTTTCACACGCGAAAGGGCCTGTGTGAGTGGGGTACGTGTATTACTGGGGTTCGCGGGAAGTTTCTCACACGATTGGCCCTGTGGGAGTGGGGTACTTGTATTACTGGGGTTCGCGGGAAGTTTCACACGCGAAAGGGCCTGTGCAAGTGGGGTACGTGTATTACTAGGGTTCGCGGGAAGTTTCACACGCGATAGGCCCTGTGCGAGTGGGGTATGTGTATTACTGGGGTTCGCGGGAAGTTTCTCACGTGAAAGGGCCTGTACGAGTGGGGTACGTCTATTACTGGGGTTTGCGGGAAGTTTCACACGCGAAAGGGCCTGTGCGAGTGGGGTACATGTATTACTGGGGTTCGCGGGAAGTTTCACACGTGATTGGCCCTGTGCGAGTGGGGTACGTGTATTACTGGGGTTCGTGGGAAGTTTCACACGCGATTGGCCCTGTGCGAGTGTATTACTGGGGTTTGAGGGAAGTTTCACATGCGATTTTGCTGTCAGAGTGGGGTACGTGTATCCAGTGTGGTGCGCGGGGAGTCCTACACGTGAATTGGCAGTGTGGGTCCTCCCAGGTGTCCCCTCTACCCCCTCCACATCCCCTGCAGGCAGCCCACACCACAGGGGACTACCCTGCACCCCTGGTCATTTCCCGCAGGCAGCCCATCCACCATGGGCATGCCCCCCAGCCAAGCCACATGTCACCTTGCAATATGATCACCATCTCATGTCCCCCTGCACCACCACCCCCCAGCAGTGAGGGGCACCTGCCAGCAGGCCCCCACTAGTGTCCCCCTGCACCCCCATCCCCCAGCAGTGAGGGGCACCTGCCAGCAGGCCCCCACTCATGTCTCCCTGCACCACCAGCTCCCAGCAGTGAGGGGCACCTGCCAGCAGGCCCCCACTCATGTCCCGCTGCACCCCCACCCCCCAGCAGTGAGGGGCACCTGTCAGCAGTCCCCCACTCATGTCCCCCTGCACCCCCACCCCCCAGCAGTGAGGGGCACCTGCCAGCAGGCCCCCACTCATGTCCTCCTGCACCCCCAGCCCCCAGCAGTGAGGGGCACCTGCCAGCAGGCCCACACTCATGCCCCACACATGTCCCCCAGCAGTGAGGGGCACCTGTCAGCAGGCCCCCACTCATGTCCCACTCATGTCCCCCCACCCACTCACCCATCAAGCAGTGACATGCCCATATCATGACACAAACCAAAAGTCAACTATGTACATAAACACATGTCTGTCACACACACACACACACACACACACACACACACACACACACACACACACACACACACACACACACACACACATTGCCATTGATTGAGTGAACGCACATGTCAACATGCATGAACCCAATGAGTGAATCCCACACATTGAAGTAAAAGATCAAAATGTATTAACATGAAAACCAATTGAAAGTACTTAAAGCATAAAATAATGGCAAACATGAAATGAAATGCATGTCCAAAAAAAATAAATCCTCAAAAAAATCCAAGTAATCGAAAAGAGAAATGGCCAAAACTCTCTGTCCACCAAACCAAATCCAAATGAAACACAAAAAGGTAAATCCATTGATCCATGGTGAAATGAAATTAAAATGTACAAATAAATCCAACTATGTACAATACAATTTTCAAGGGTCCATGATATGATATGATATGATATGATATGGTATTTGTAACGCGCCTATACATAAGTGTTTCAAGGCGCGACGAGGCAGGGAGGGAGGGAAACAAGGGGAAGACAGACAAACGATCCTACTAGGCCAGGTGTCATTCAGATCGCGCAAGTGCAGTGGTAAGGGGAAAAGGAGAAAGTGCAGGGGGAGGAGGTGGGGGGGAAGTGCAATACAAGGTAAGTAGCCTAATAAAATAAAATAAAATAATAAATTATAAATAAAAAGGGCCAGCTGGTGGCAAGTGCGAGGTAAGTGCAGAGCAAGTGCTGGGAAGGGGGGCTGTAGGGATACAGTGACAGTCCCACAGTGCAGGGGGAGCCAGGGAGGCAGTGCAAGAGGAGAGTGGCTGGGCCCTGGACCGAGGTCGCTGAGAGTGGCCCAGATGCAGGTTTAGTGCAGAATTCAGTGGGGAGTTAAGCAGGTTTAGCATGGGAGAGGGAGAGAGAAGGCAGAAGCGAAGAGGAAGGGTTTGAGGTACTTCCGGAACCGGAGATGGTTCTCCTCAAGTTTCAGGGAGGCAGGAAGGCTGTTCCAGAGGGAGGCCCCTGCTGCGGAGAGAGATCTACCCCCAGCTCGTTGCTTCGAGAAGCGGCTGACCATGAGGGAGTTGGAGACGGATGAGCGAAGGGCTCGTGAAGGAAGATATTTAGGAAGAGAGAGTTGAAGGTATTTAGGCCCCAGGCCCCACAAAACAAATGAAACCTATCTAATAAGCTGCCTAACAAAAAAACTATTTACAAAAGTGTGGGGCATAGTCCAAAAGCTACAAAATAAAAAAAAAGGAACCTAACACTATAAACTATTTACAATGGCGACAGGCAAGTCCTGAGGCTCACTCATTGATGTTTTCGGCCAGGGCATCATCGAACTCCATGTCTATTTGCTGGAGGCGGGCCTCTGTCCTGGCCCCGAGTTCTCGCAGGGAGGCACTCATGGCCTGTTCCAACTCCCTGCGAGTCGCCTTGGGGCACTCTGTCCGTGTCAACGCCCGACGCATGGAGAACTCCGCCCTGACCATGGTGAGCAGTGCCTCTTTTGCCCGTCGCCGCCCCGCACCTATACGCTGGCCCAACCGCAGCCACACGGAAGATACATCCATTCCAGGGTCCTCCTGCCCTCTGGCCGATGCCTGCCCCCCTGATGTTGATGGCCCCGAGCCATCATTGCTCCCACCTAGAGCCTGCTGCTGCTGCTGCTGTCCATGTGCCCTGTCCGATGATGCCTGCACATCCTCCATCAGCTGGTCTCCAGTTGTGGTGTCCACCCCTGCTGGACCGCCGACTCCCGACTGTGGCAGGGATGGGATCTCCACCAAGCTGGCTGTGTTGGTCAGGCCAGGTCCACAGGGGGCCCTGGTGGAATCTGGGCCAGAAGACGGCAGGGAGAACGACTGGCGCATAGTCTCCACAGAGGAGGAGAGGTGCGCCAGAGTGCGCGTCACATGTAGGAACCCACCAACCAGGGCCCCTCCCAACAGTGCCACGTTGCGACGCAGCTGTTCGTGATGGCATGTGTTCTCTGCCCAGGAAGACCGCACGTCATCACGAATGTCACGCGTGCTCAATGCGACACCAATCAGGACGGAGCCCATACATTCATGGGATCCCTCGTCCGCAGGTAGTGGAGAGGCAGATGACATGGCACTCTCCCCTACCTGCGGACGTGCCTGGGACGGGGTATCCCTGCTGGTGCATGGTGGTGCAGTCACAGGGTCAAGGACAGGGACATGCACAGGCCCCTCCATGGTGACCTGTGCTGCCTCCTGACCCTGGCCCTGGACTGCACCACTTGCACCAGTGGTACTACCCCCACCAGGCCCCATGTGCGGCTCAGTAGCGGGCTCCTCCTCCTCCGTGGAGACCACCAACCTGGATGTCTCGGTACCGTCTTCCGCCATTGCAAGCCCCTGTGGGGGCTCACCCGGCCCTTCCGCCACAGCCGTAGTGGCAGAGGCAGCACCACCCCCTCGCTCCCGGATGAATGCAAGTCCTGGGAGGGTGGCTGGGCCTTGCGTCGTCGCCCAGTGGAGGCATCCCCGCCGCTTGGCTCCACAGCGTTGTCTCCGTCCTCTTCTTCACTTGATGCTGCATAGAGGGAGACATAGAACACAAGCATCAGGGTACAGTACAATATTCCCCTAGGCAGGAAGCAATAACACATGAGTGGCAGTGTCTAACGTCACTTCCATCCTGTCCCTCCACAACACATGGGTGAATGCACGCAACACACATGCATAAACAGGCATGGCGCCTGCAATCAACATCAGCATCCATGTACAAGGGCCTCTATTAATCAAAATGTTGCCTTCAAACTCACATGCATCATAGCTCACACTGATCCCATGCACCCATATCACCGGAGGGTCATGCATCATGCCTTGTACACCACAGACACAGTGGATAGACACAGTGCATACAATGGTGACCGCACTGCATGAGTGAATCTACACATCATCACGGACATGTGTCATGAATCCATGGCATATCGAAGTCACAGACACACTTCTCAGACACACACACACATGTGCACCATACATGTACATGACAGCAGCACCCATCCCTCACACCCCCACCATGTGCAAGAACAGACACTGGCATGCTTTCATGTGTGCATTTGCCATACAGCTCCCCATGTAGCATTGGAAATCATGCACAAACCACATTACTGGTTCACATGCATGACCATGATGTCCCTGCACACACACATCCATACATGGCCCATGTCACACATACAGGCAAGCATCAGACTACCAGCACACTGCAACATGCCCTGTCTCACACACCAATTCTTGGCCACTAACCGCTCAACTCCAGACGGGTCTTCCTCCGAAGGATATGGGCGTGGAGCGCTGGGCATCCGTGTTCCAGGACCCTCATCTGGATGTCACTCATGCTGACCCGGCCCCCTTCCGCGAGGCGCCGGGCCTTGTGGAGGGTCCTGGACCTGAAGTCCTCCCAGCGCTTCTTGGCGTGCTTGATGTCGCGGGTTGCCACCCCCTCCGCGTTAATGGCAACCACTACGTCGTCCCAGATCCTCTCCCGTCCTTCCTTGGTGGCGCGTGATGTTCTGAAGAGGGCATCATAATGCCCCAGGACATGCTCCACCAGGACACCAACTTCTTTCACACTGAAGCTGGTGGCCCTCTGCCTCTCTGGCTGGGGGTCGCCACTGGTCTCAGATGGTGTTTGCCCGACATGGCGACCCCCGAGGCAGGCGTGGGTGGGCAACTGGGTCCTGGGGCTGGGCTGTGGAGCGATGGTATCCCAGTCGGGAGTCTTCTGTTCCAGCAGGGGTGGACACAGCAACTGGAACCCTGGCTGACGTGCAGGCACCAAATAGCAGGGCACGTGGGCAGCAGGCAGTCAGGCAGCAGCAGATTGCAGGTGGGAGCATGCTTGGGGCTCTCGGGGGCAGTAATTCGGCCTTCTGGGCAGGAGCGTGGTCTTCCGTGTGTTTTTGCGTGGCCAGCTTGATACGGAGTGATTTGGCACGTGAAAAAATTGCACGTCAGCGTGTAATTGTAGGAAAGGCCCTTAGCGCGTAAGCGCGTCAGCACATGTATGCGTTTTCATTGGACCAAAGGCCCTTAGCACATAAGCGCTTCTCTGACATTACGCACGGGCGTTTCCCTTGTGACATGGGCATAGTGGTTCAGCGCGCCTGAAAAAACTGCACGTCCGCGTGTGAATGCATGTAATTCAAGGAAAGGGCCTACGTGCATAATTGAAGTGACGCGCGCCAGCGTTTCCCTCAGCACGGGTTAAAGGTGAGCGTGGCCAGAAATTCGCTGTACGTGCCTTTCATGGAGACCGACGTGTGTAGCTGCTTCGTGTTGTTTCGCGCGCCATCACATCTTCACAGGGATCAAGGATGTATCTCTTCTTTTGGCGGGGTTATTGGCTACACGTGTTTTTCATTATCACGCTAGTCAGACGGTGAGTCGTGCACGCTATTTTTCCCACTGCGGGTGCCCCTGTGTATCGCACCCGTTTTCGAGGTCATAGTAGCCTGCGTGTCCCACGCGTACGCATTTTTTGTGTTACTGGGTGCCACTGCGTACTGCGGGAGGTTGATTCCACGCACGTAGGCTGCAGGGTTGCATGCACGGTTTTACTGCAGTTTTGGGGTGCCTGAGCGTAGCGTGACCTGTCACTACATCACCGGGGTCACATACAGCCTTGCAGGTGCAGGGGTGCTGTTAACATCTTGCATCCCACCCCCTTCACCCCAATTGCCCAGGTCAATTGTCGTGTACACCTCCCATTGGCACCATGGTTGGGAGGCCACCAAAGGTGAGGGGCGCCTCAGCTGGGCGTACCCCTCGTGGCGGGCGTGGTCAGGGACGTGGCCGGGGTGACCAGGGACTCGGGGGACTCCAGAGTGTCCAGGGTGGCTGCAGAGGGGGAAGAGGCAGGGGTGCACCACTTGAGCACGATGTTGTGCCATTGGTCGGTGCAGTCATGTCACCACCCCCTGTGGTTCCGGGAGATGCAGCTTCTGCATCTGGCACTGGTGCCCATGTGACCCGGCAGTCCGTTTCATCGACTGCCACGGGCCCAAGGGTAGTGGTAGCTGCAGGTGCAGCTGTGGACACCACCACCAAGGCTCAGGGTCTGCCAGCGCAGGCTGCGTTGGTGATTGAAAAGCCCTTGGAAGATTTCCAACAGGACCGGAGGGAAACCGTAGGGGCACGCAGGGCTGCCCTGACCAAGACACGTGTCCCTGGGGCAGTAATGTCATCTGCTGCCCTGAATTGCCGGGTGTTGGCAAGTGCAGGGACAGATGCAGCCAACAACACCCCGGTTCTGAGTCGGCCAACCAGGACAGTTGCGGTCAATGACCCTGCCACAGCGGATGTTGATGCGCAGGGTCCATTACAGGGCACCCAGCTGCCACTCACACAAGTCAGCCCTTTGGTCATCCCTCCACCTGCCACTCCCTTGGCTCAATCCACCGGTCCCACTGGCCATACTGATCAGGGCGGCATCAGCCAGCCAGGGTCTGCGCCACAATCCAAGAGGAGGAAGGTTGCACCTGCAGCACAGGCTGGAACCCCACACACAGCCATGACCTCCTGCACATCGAATAAGAAGCCTTTCTGCAACCAAGAACTGTACTTCCTCGTGGTCTACGTGCAGAAACACAGCCGTGACATGCTAGTGGGTGCTAATTTTCAGACTACGGCTGCCCACCGTGATACCCACTGGAAGCAAGTTGCGGAACATGTGAGTGCATTCGGCCATGAGGTGCGCACGGCGCAAGAGTGCAAAAAGCGTTGGAATAACCTCAAACGCAGCGCTAAGGCTAAGCGTGCCTCAAATAACAACTTGACTCTGGTGACTGGCGGTGGGCCTGCACCGGAGGAGGAAGACCTCACTCCGCATGAATCACTCGTTGCAGAGTTCATACCATCTGAATCGGTCGAAGGAGTGGGAGAGATGCCGGACTTTGATGCCCAGTCCGGTGAGTGTTGATGCGTGTTTGTCGAGGACGTGTGTGTTTTACTTGTGTGATGTGTTGTGCATGACTGCCAATACATGTCACGTGTACATGGTTATGATGTGCGAGTAATGCAATGCTTCCCTGATGCATGTCTACTCTGCTGGATGGTGGACATGTGGAGCAGACTGGGACTGTCCACATCATGACTTTTGCACCCTAGTCACATGCTGGTTACCAGTATGCCCCTCCGGTCCATGTTCCAGCTCACTGGCACTTCTGCATGTAGCGTGGGGTGAGCTTCCTCTCAGCCCAGGAACTATGCATAGCATGACTGACGTGCATGTGTCCTCTGCTTGCAAGGGGGTAGCCAATGTAGGCATGCTCCCTTGCCCCTCAACCCCCTGCTCTGAACCCCAATTCCATTTTAGCATTGGTCTGCTACAATATTGCCCTTGGTTACTTCCCTGGTCATGCCTCCTGTGTACATTCTAACATCCAGTGGCCAATCTGCCAGACATATCTATTGTTGTACATCCTTAGTACTTGATGCAGGGTGTCTCACTTGGACTGTGCAGAGGTCAGATGCCCTGCAGGGACATGAGTGCCCATTCATGATCCATGTGCATTTCACGCATGCCCATATGTGTCCATGACTGGAAGATCACTGTTACACAAGTCCATGATGACCCAAATTGCAGGGCATTTCATCTGCCTTCCCATGTCAACTGTGGCTCAGTACTGTGTTGCACACATGTTTAGGGTCTGACAATCTGTGTGGGTCACAGGCCTCAGCCTGTTTGATGGACAATGACTCTGTCCAACTGGTGTAGTGTCTTCTTCAAACGTGGGTGGACTCCAGAGGTTTCAGCATGTGTCCTGCTTACTGTCCCATCATAATTTGCAGTGTTGTCACTTGACTCACATGAAGCTGTTGATGCTAGTCAACACTGTCTGTCAATACACAGGTCTATGGTCAGCCTTTTGATACCATGCTAGGAATCGCTGCTTTTGCACTTGGGTGGAGGGGTGCTTTGCTTGTAGATATGCTACCCATTGAATGCAAATTGCACGTGATGCCTGAAGTTGAACTTGCACTGCCTTCACATTTTCTGACACACACCATGAAGTCCTTGTACATGTAGGTAGTGAGTGACAAACATATTTGCTGCACTGCATAGACCCACTTCAATGCAAACTGCCACCTTTCAACAGCTCTGATCACAGAAGCAATTTCAAGTTGACCCAGCATGCATGCCAGGTTCTATTTTGTGTGTCACATGTCTGCCTGATGTGCTTCGTATTGGTATGTGTTATGTGCTTCTAACATGTGTAGTGACCTTTTTTCTCTCTATTTTTCAGATGATGACGCAATGGAGCCAGAGAATGGTGTTGTTATGCCAGGCACAGGGTTGTTATCACTACATCAACCCAGCACAAGTGTGGGTAGTGGGGTGGTAGGCCACGAAAACCCCCAAGTGCTACAGTCCATCTTGTGTCTGGCTGCCTATGAATCCAGCCCTGAAGAACACTCTGACGACCATGTCGAGTTGGATTAGCATCAGGTCCATATGTCAGGGGTGAGTGATTCTGATGTGGACACTCCTCTGTCCGCGACACCTGCACTGAGGGGTCAGACAGTCTTGGAACCTCTGCCCGTGGTGGATCGGGATGCAGGGTCACCCTCCACACCAGTCACTTATGTGCCTGGGACATCACGTCGATGGGGGCATGTAGTCGTGCAGCCGCGAGCGGTGCCAACGCAACGAGGACAGCCGGTCCTTGGGTCCCGCAGGGGTCAAGCTCAGCAACGTGGTCGCCGCGCGCAACCACAGTATACTGAGTGGGAGCAAGACATGACTGCCAATTCTGAACGGCAGGGGGCAGCAATGTAGAACATTGCCGAGAGCATGGAGCATGTGGCCCAATCTGTGCTCCCCCCTGCTAGGCAGGTGCTTCTCCAGCAGCAAGCGGCACGGTCCACGGCCCGCTCACTCAGGCTGAGCATGGCGGCCTCAGACAGGGCACGCCAGGCTGAAATGTCGTCTCTGCGTCAAGCAATTGCTGCTCACGCAGAGGCACACATGAAGGCCCTGAGGGAGGAGCATGCTTACCTCAGATCCACTCTGGGTGTCCTTCTGATGTCCCAGAGGGAGCGGGCAGAGGAGAGGTTTGCACAGCTTGAACGTACCATCTCGGCTGAGCTATATGCTTGCCGGGAGTTGCAGCGGTTGTCAAGCCAGGCATTGCAGGGGGAACTCCGTGTTACACGTGCTACCTTGCAAGAGGAAGCACGTGTATCACGGGAGGTTCTGCATGCAGACCTACATGTCATCGCCACACAGAACCAGGCTCACCCATCCGGCAGACTTGCTGCCAACGAGAGGCAAGCTGCGGCTCGGCGTGGTCATGCTCCTGTGCCACGTCCTCCTTTCCAGGAAGAGCCAGACTCGGTCGACAATCTATCTCCCACATAGGTCGGGCTGTGCAGGCGTTGAGCCCATGGAGGTTTTTTTTTCCTCAGCTTCATCGAATGTGGGTGTTGAGCAGCCCCCTGTACCTCCCCCTCCTGGGTACCTGCCCCCCGGCTCGTATGTCGCCATTTTTGATTTTTCTTTTAGTTTAGTTAGTTAAGTTTCTGTTTGATAGTTAGTTTAAATAGGTAAAGTAGGTTTTTCATAGTTAGTGTGATTAGTTAATATAGTTTAAATTTGCTAGTCTATTGTGCTTTCATGTGACGGTGTGGTGCTTTGTGGCTTTTGAAAGCATCCACTGTCTGTTCCAGCTGGGCCCTTCAAGCTTGTCTTGTGTATGTGTTTGCTGCTTGGGGTCCTTGACTCACATATGCCACTTCTGCTTCCCTTATCCATGAGCTCGCAAGGATGGTTCGGTGTAACAGCCTATTACATAAGGGCAATGGACTGTCATATCTGTGGCATGTCTGCTGCTGTGGAACTTGTGTTAACACCCCTAGTGGGGATGATTGCAGTGTAATTGTCCACTGTTCTTCTTTTGCTAGATGGGGTGTTTAATGATTCATGTGTACATTCATTGCTACGCATTGTGTAGTATGTTTCTTATCTTTAATGAACATGTGCTTGTTGTAAATCATGCCGTAGATAGTGTGTTCCACACTGTTGCTGTGAAAGATGGACTGATGGTGTGATTTCTGATGTGCGTCTCTGACATGGTCCAGTCATGTAATGCCTGAAGAGCCACACACAGATGAATATTAAGCATTAATCATGTGTTTCATGCACTTTCTGCAGGGGGATGAGCCTCAAGACAACCTTTGCCAGCAGACATGGGCCATTGGACGTCTGGAATCATGACACGTTTGGTGTTGCCGACATGCGCATGTGTGCGTAAGCAGAGGCACAGGGATTGCGATCATACATCCGAAAATCGATGATGTGTTTCAAGGGACTCCAGAGAAGGTGAGCAGCACGGGGGGGGGGGGCACAACACAGCAAACCTTCCACCTGGCCAGTTGAACATGCATGCTTAGTAGCAGCACTGACGGTGAACTTGGACAAATATTGGTGTAGAAGCGCCCAATACAGCTCAGATGTGTTAGTGGACTGATGGCAAGTTGATGTGAAAGTTGTCTGGGGCACCTGCAGGGACAGTGGCACATACCCTCCGGTCCACCATGGTCCATTGAGGCACTTGTATTAGCCATGTAGCGTTCCGAGACATGGAATGAAGCAGCTCACAGGGACAGACAGCAAGGGACAGACTCGGGTGCAGTGCATTTCATTTCAAAGTAGAAATTGCTACATGCACTGGCTACTTTATTTTGGTCATGGTGGTACAGGACTTGTTCTGAAGTCAGACCTTGCTATATGCGTCTGTCTGCTTACACAGGGAACATTGCATGTTGTGTGAATCGTGACACATTGGTGTTCCATTTGCCACAACCCACCGGCGCCTGATTTACTGCATTGACTGTGTATGAACCATCAATGGGGTAATGTTACGTATGGGTATGAAACATCCACACAAGTTTGTCTGTTTGTAGTGTATTTTGTTACTTTGGGGCATATTTGGTGGTGTGTTTGTGTGTTTTGGGCATGCACAGATTATTAACTGTGGCTCTCTTTGCAGCATTGAAATGCTCCTGCTACCGGACCTGAGAGTGCGCAGGCAGGAGGCCAGCACTCACCCCAGAGATAAGTATCTCTTTGACTTACATATGAGTAATTTGGTGCTATGTGCATGTGAACAAGTTTGATCTAATTGTGTATGTGTTAATGTGTGTACTACGTTTTGGTGCATTCCCTACTTTCCCGTGTCAATCCTTCTCCCTTCTCCTGCCCCTCATTCCGGTTATCCAGTATGCCAATGCCTGTCCCGACTGCATATCCCTGACCCTCCTTTCCCACCAGGGTCTCAGAGGCCTGTGTGAGTTAGACCTTGCAGGCACCCAGACCACGTTGGGGTTGGTTGTTTCGTGCCACTCCTGCGCCTGTACACGGGAGCTCTGACAGTAGACATCCGTTCGTGGTGCATCATTCTATGTTATGTGCCTCACATGGTTCAGATCCTGTTGTGACATTGTTTTACTGTGCTACCTTGGTTGTTAACATCATTGTGGTAGTACTTGGCCTTTGTGGCGTACTGCTACTTCAAGTCATCTACTGGAGGCTGTTATGGTTTGTTTTACTGCCTGCAGGCTATTTGGTTGGCTTCTGTGTGGTCCTGCTTTGAGTTCTGTTGGATTTTGTGCTTTTGCAAATCTAGGTGGACTCTGAGGATGCTGGCAACTTTTTACACACAAGGTGGGAGATGGTGACAAAGGGGAATGGTGATCCTGTGGCCAGGTGGAATTCAAGGATGTCGGATGAATAACCCAGATGCAGTTGTTCAGTGGGTTGTGGTGATTTGTGAGGGAGGGGGGTGTTTTGTTGTTGATAGTTGCCTTGCCCTGCAGTGTGATGGGCACCCTGAAATTGTAATTGTGCTTTCCTATTTACATGATGTATTCTGCTGATCAATGCCTGTTCATGTGTTGTGTTTACCTTTCAGCTGTGAGAGGATAGTTGTGATTTTACATGCTGGGGTATACACATGGTAAATGTTCACATGTGGTGTGTAGAGGACACTGATGGTCACTTGATTTCACATGCATATGTTGAGTGCATGTCCCTACTGACCCACACACTCGCACTATGATCCACTACATGTACAACCACCTTTCCATGTCCACGTGTACACTCTGTTTGCCTTCTGGTGCCCACTGTGTCCCTGCAGCACATGTTCTATGACCATTTGTGGATCCTGTACATGCCTATTTTGGTTTTTTTATGTAGTTTGTCGCTTAGCTGTGATGCTCAGGGTGTGCATCACACACAATGGCTGTTCACTGTGCTGTGCGCTGAGCAGTGTGTTGCAGGAGGTGGACACGGCACACAGTAGCTGCAGTGTTGATTTTGCAATGCACATTGTGCATGTGGACAGGCATTCATTGTTATGTTTAAAATACAACTTTTGGAATGCATTTGGGTATGACTTATTTTGGATGGGAGGTTGTTGGTCAGTCATTTCATCTGATTCCATGTCAGGCATCATTGTCTGATGCCCATTTGCATTTTTCACATGGCAAAGTGTACCTTTTTGGTACTGTGTTGGTGTATGGCTATTGCTTGCCATGTCATGTTGTGGTTTGGGAGGGTTTGAGTGACATACCAGTGATAGTCATGTCCTGTTATGCAGGTCTGTGTGATTCACACCTTGCATGTGTGCCTTTTGGTCACACAGGATTGCTTGTGTTTAAGTAGCTAGGGATGCACACAATATGGAAATCCATGGGAACAATCGCAGGGTGGTAAGGTTGTGACAGTTGACTGTCTCTTTGTCATCATCGATTGTCACCTGGTATGTGCCAGGCCTGTGTACACTCCACAGGGTTGGGAGTTTAGGTGAAATATCTGGCCACAAGCTGGGTCCGGGCTTCCTCTCCACGTGCCCTATCCCCTCCCATGGGCAGCACCTCTGCCTGTGGTTGGGGATGTGGGGGCACCACCCTGTCCACCGGTACGCCCTGCCGTGTTGCAACATTGTGCAGGACACATGCTGCCACAATGATCCTGCACACTACTGGTGGTGCATAGAGTATCTGCCGGCCAGAGCGGTCAAGGGAGCAGAAGCATGACTTGAGCACTCCGAATGTGCGCTCCACTATGGCCCTGGTTGCAATATGGGCCGCGTTGTATCTTACCTGGGGTGGTGTGGTGGGGTTCAGGATTGGCGTCATCATGTGGTTGCTCAGAGGGTAGGCACTGTCCCCTGGAGAGGTGATAATGGTTGTGATTATTGGGGTTTGTGTATTTGTGTGTGTGTGTGACATGCATGCATGTGCACGGGCATTTGTACTCACCTAGGAGCCATGTGTTGCCATGCTGCCCAGCTTCCAGGGCCCGGCTCAGGGCGTACATTCTGTATATGAAACTGTCATGGGTGGAGCCAGGGTAGTTTGCATAGACAGAGGTGATGATTCCCTTTGCATCGCATACCACCTGTACATTGATGGAATGCCAGTGCTTGCGGTTTCGGTAGATGTGCTCAGTGGCCCTAGGTGGACGTAGGGCCACATGGGTGCAATCTATGGCACCGAGCACTTTGGGGAAGTGTGCCACGCTGTAAAAGTCCTGGACAACGGCCTGCCTTTCTGCGGGTGTTTTGGGCATGTATATGTGCCTGCAGACTGAGGGGCGCGCTGTCATGATTGCAAATATCTGGTGTAGGCATCGTGACTGCGTGGCCTGTGAGACCCCCCCCCACTATGGCAGTAGTCCACTGAAAAGACCCAGTGTCCAAAAAATGCAGGACATTGAGCACCTTCTCCAAGGGGCTCAATGCTTGGGAGCAGAGGGTGGGGGATGTTAGGTCATCTTCCAACTCCCTGACCAGATCTAGGATGATATGGGGTGGAATCCTATACCTGCCATAGACCTGGTCGTCAGGCATCCCAAAAAGGCTTGTCCGTGGTGAGAAAATGCGTGCCCTGGCTATTCTCCTCCTCCTGCGGTGTCCCACGATCAGTGCTGCGACAAATGGGGCATTCATCGTAGCTGTATATACGTGTTTGTTATTTGCGTGCACTTTTATGCTGTGCGCGGGGCGCTTCCGCCTGCCTTCGTGTGGCAGACGCGTTGACACCTGTGCGTGTCTTTTGCCGTGCGCGGGTTTCGCGTATTCAAATCCATGAATACAGGTTGTTTGCGTGCGTGTGGGCGTTCCGTGTAGTTCCCTGCAGTACTTCCCCAGTTACGCCTTCTTTTTCACGCGTTATTCCCCATTCCGCGTGTTATGCCCACTGTTACGCCCACTTTTGTTGTGTGCGCTGCGCTATGTGCGCTTTCGCTGTGTGCTTAGCGCACGCTGTTTGGAGACGCCAGTGGAAAAGTAGCGCAGCGCCTTCCTTGAATCGCACGCATGCGCGTGATCTTGCTTTCTCTCGCTTGCTCCTCCTTGCGCCTGCTTGCGCTGGGATTTTCGGTGCATGTTTGTTCCATGAATCGGCCCCTATATTGTTATAGTCATTAAAGTGTTGCTCCAAAGAATTATTCCCATTATGAGCTAAAACCGAATTTGTCCATGTGTAAATTGTGTGTCTAAAAACAAATCCCCATTTGCATCTGTCATAATAAACCCAAACGTTTGTTCCCAAAGTGAGCATTGCTTTGCCCAAAACATCCCCGTCAGTTTCACTAAAACTGTGGTTCCTGCATGCCTTTTTTATAGCTGAAAATGTGTATGTCATGTTCAGCTCCAGCTATAATGAATGGGATTTGTAATTTTGTTTTTCCAAAACCTTCTCTTCCTCCTTTAAAAGGGTTTTTCCTCCCCAACCCTTCTTCCTCTATCATGTTCTGATTTAGCATAGCACTTTCCTTCATTTTTCTTTTTAGCTTGCTTTTCATTTCCAGCTCCAGTCAAATTCAGTGTGGTTTATCATTTCGTTTTTCCAAAACATTTACCTCCTCCTTTAAAAAGTGATTTCCCTACTCAATCCTTATTCCTCTATAATGTTCTGAGCTCAGATTTAGCATTGCAGTTTCCTTCACTTTTAGGGTTATGAGCTAGCTTGTCCTTTTCAGTTGCAGCCAAATTCAGTTTGATTTACAATTTTGTTTTTCCAAATATTTCTTTGCATCCTTTAAACAGTGATTTTCCTAAAGTAGTTCCCTTCCCCTATCATATTCTGAGCTCGGATTTAGCATTGCCTTTCCTTTATTATATGGGTTTGAGCTTGCCAGTCACTTTCAGCCCCAGTACAACTAAGCTTGATTTGCATTTTCGTTTTTTTAAACTTTTCTTTTCACCTTTGAAAAATAGTTTTTTCCTACTCAATCCTTCTTTCTCTATCATACCCTGATTTCGGATTCAAATTCTATCCTCTTTTATTTTTTACTTTTATTTTTCTTGTGCTGCCTGTGTAAAAAGGGGATTTCCTAGGTGTGCTAGCTACCCTGTTTTGAAGCTCCATTTGTACTCTAGTGTAAGCAGCCCAAAATACCCTTGTATGCTGTCCCATGGTAGTAATAGTGAATCATTGAACAACACAGTGGCCCTCATTACGACCCTGGCGGAAATCGACTGACCGGAGCGCCACAGCGTAAATAGCGTTTCCGCCATTGCACGAAGGAGCAAAGTGCGGCCCATTCCGACCCATCGGGCACGAGCACCACGGCATGGCGGAAGTGCAAAGTCCGCGATGGCGGAAATGACCCCAAAACGGCCCACACCGCCGCCGTACGTCGCCCCAGGTGCAATACCGCCACCCCTCTTAGCGGTCACCGCAGTGTGCGCCTACCGGAAAGTACGGTGGCCGGAAATATACGGAAACGGAAGTTAAAACATGGGCCCGGAACGGGAAACAACCCGGCGTACACCTATAAATACACTAAAACCACACAACCACTAAAATCACTACCCTGAAACACACCCCAACCCGTCAACCACCCTAGCGAAACCACGAATAATGGGAAAAGCAGCGAAGAAAGCGTGCGACCGCAAGCGGCAGGTCCACTTCTCCCGTGAGGAACTCACCGTGCTAACAGAGACCCTCCAGGAGAATGCTGCCGTCGTCTTCTGCACGCAAATGACCAGGACGGCACTTGTAAACAAGAAGGCCATATGGGCTCTGGTGGCACAGCGGGTAAGTGCGGTGGGGACCGCACCCCGCACCCCACAGCAATGCCGCAAGCGATGGGACGACCTGCGGATACGCGTCCGCAGCATACTCTCTGCCAACCGCAACATTGCCACAGCCACCGGGGGAGGTCCTGAATCACCCATCAAGTTGACCCCCTGGGAAGAAATCTGTGCCTCCACCATCGGAATGGAGAGCATAGAGGGAGTCGGAGGGATGGAGAAAGGAGTGCAGACATCCGAAGATACAGGTAGGTGGGCCAGGAAAAACAATGCCAAATCCACACAGTCCATCCATGTGAAGTACCATGCGTCCACATAGTGCAACAGAAACACATGTCCAGGAGAACGTCCACACACATTGGCCTGATAGCGCACGTTAAAACCCACAATAAATACATAAATAATTAAAAACCCCCAATACACGCACTACACGTGCAGCAGGCACACCCTAACTGCAGGCTGCCAAACAACTGCACCCTCACTCCACACACAAATCAAAGCACCTCCAAGGGCCCGGCCCAAATCACCCTCAGGTACCACCCCAATGCATGTGATACAATGCCATTCCAATTCCCACAGACCCACCAATAACCCTCGCCCTCCTCTACTCCACCACAGGGTCCGATCCAAACGACGAGCTACAGGACACCCCTACCAGCACACCTGCAAAGAGGGCCAAGACCAACGGCCAGAGACCCTCCACCTCAGCTGCACGCATCAAGACACGCCAGCAGCACAAATCAGGTGGCAGCACAGAGGAGGGAACATCAACAGGCACCCCAGCAGCCAGCATGCCCACAACACCACCACCACAGGTCCCCCCAATGGATGCCACAGAAGGCACTGCCTCCGGTGGCAGCAGCACCATAGGTGACACCCCATTGATGGCAGCATGCTCCGACACAGAAAACGGGGATGCCGAAGTCAGATCCATCCATGACCTGTCCCAATCCCCCTGTCTGTCCCATCCCGTACAACATGAGGATACCACGCAGGGGCACCCACAAGACGACGACTGGCCATCCCCCACAAGCCCTGTGACAATGCAACATGAGGACAACAGCCCCTCTGTGACACCCCCGCAAATGGCCTTGGCCCAGCAGAGGCAACAGTCCCTCGACCAGTTGATCGAACAACAGCAGCAACTGGCCACGCTCCTCAAGGACCATGCTGATGAATGTGGGGGCACTAAGGCAGACATAGAAACATCAACTGAGACACTTAGGGCACAAATCGAGAGTAGCACCGAGAGCCTGAGAGTCCAAATGGAGAGAAGCACCGAGAGCCTCAGGGGGGAACTGCATGCGACGGCCAAGGACGTATGTGCCGAACTTGCCGCAGTGCACCGTGTGCTCACTGAGCTCTCGCAAACCCTTAGGGACATGCATGGACGTGAGCAGGCAGACACATCATCCGTTGCAAGCTCCGTCCAGGGCAGCCCCCAACGTAGATCTGGAAGGAACCTGCGCTCCACAGGCAGGGGTGCCCCTGATACCCGCAGAGGGGGCTTGCAATAGCGACAGCCCACTGACAATGAGCATCTTTGGACACTGGTGTTCGGGGGGGAGGTAGGGGGGTGGAGGGGGTGTGTTGGGCTCACTTGGGTGGCGGGTCGATAGGGTGTTCAACATGACATCACATATGCCATAAAAAGTGCACGATCAACCAATGAGATGTGTGGACATTGATCTTTGTGTACTAGGCCATCATAGGCGTACAGTCCATATTGTGCATGTCCCAGACACACGCAGTGCCACGAGTCCCGTGTCCATGTATCAGCCACCAGGCGTGAGTGCTAGAAGCATACATCAATGAGATGCTGACGAATGTCACGGGCCTCCGGTGCCTCGCAGACTCCATGAGGTGCTGCCACATCCCCACCCTCATCATGACCATCATCAGGTGCTTGCAGTTCTGCGTCAGGGGGCATGGGGACATTTCTACGTACGCACATGTTGTGGAGCATGACACATGCCATCACCATCTTTGCAACCTTCTCATGGCGGTACAGGAGTGCCCCGCCAGACCTGCTGAGGCAGCGGAAACGGCCCTTCAGTAGGCCGAATGCCTGTTCTATGACTACACGGGTACGTGAGTGGGCATGGTTGTAGTCCTCCTCATGCTGGTCCCGTGGGTTCCGGACTGGTGTGAGGAGCCATCTCTTCAGTGGATATCCAGCATCACCTGTATGTGGACGAGAAACGTATGATGTGGAATGCCATTGATACGTACGCACACCCCCCCCCCTTCCTGCCAGGTCATTGCCAATTCACATACCCCACATCATCATGCATGTAATGAGACTCACCGAGTAGCCAGGATCTGTTCCCTGCGTGTCGCTCCATGTAGCGTGGTATTGTAGAGTTCCTCAAGACCATAGAATCATGGGTTGATCCAGGGAATCGGGCACAACAATGTGTAATGATCCTGTTGGAGTCACACACCATTTGTACATTCAGGGAATGAAATTGTTTTCGGTTGCGGTACTGGGCCTCCATGGCATGTGGAACGACCAATTCCACATGGGTGCAGTCGATGGCACCAATGCAACCCGGTATGCCGCCAAGTGCATGGAATCCCACTTTCGTGTTTGTAATTTCCTGCTCCGAGCGTGGTAGGGAGATGTAGTCGTCTGCGTGCTGCAGGAGGGCATCGAGCACTTGCAATAGTGTCCGTGAGAACAGTGGCTGAGAAATGCCATGCAACTGTCCGACTGTGTGCTGGTAGGTGCCTGTGGCCAGGAAGTGGAGTACAGACACCACCTTCAGTAGGGGTGGGATGGCGGTTGGGCTATCTATCATGCTGACAAGGTCAGCCTGTGTCATGTCCACAATGGCGGCTATGGTGTCCCGGTCCAAACGGTAGAGGGTGTGGATCTGCTCATCAGTGAGGTTGAACGGATGTGCTCGGAGGCGTGGGATTGCGGGCTGCCTGCGTGGTGGTAGTGGCTGTGCTGGTGGGCCTTGCTGGCCCTGCCTTGCCCTCCTCCTCCTCCTGCGTCTCCTCCGTGCGGCCGGTTGTAGTTGGTGTTCGTCTTCCTCTTGGAGTCGGAGCACTTGCAGTGCTATCAGGTCCCCCAGGGCCAACATCGCGAGTCCTGCCGGTAGCATTTCGGTGTGGTTGTGGGAGGAGACTGGCTGTGCAATTCATGTGTTTTCAGGCTGTATGGCCTCCACCTGTGGTGATTCATTCCACCTGTGCAAACTGCTCTCCCCTTTGGCCGAGCACGTCACGCGCACAACGCTGCAATTCGGGGAATGGTATCTTGCTATTGCTATCATGTATTTGTACCCGATGGGCGTGTTGGATTGGTTGTTATGTTCATTCGGCTATGGTCCCATTGTTTCCCATTCTATCTGTGCAGTCGCGAACAGACTTGTGAAGGGTCAGTGGAACGTAGTACTCGAGTAACGGTGGGCCCTCATGCATCACTGTACCGAGTTGCAACGACGGGCGGGGCGTCCCATTCGTGGGTGAAGGCAGTTGCCATTTTCACACACAGCCGCACTCGATGGAATAATTAGTGATTTCAAACGGCCACAGATGCCTTTTCGACGTGATGTTGCAAATGAGGAATTCGAAGGGCGGCGCTTTCGGTTATCAGCTGGCGGCGAGGAGATGCCCACAGGTCTGACAGCAAATATAACGTTCTATTGTTCAATGTCCTTGAGACAGGGCCCATGGCGAGGGAGCAATGACTGATATGAATAGTTTGGGATGCGCATTAGCTACGTGGCCGATGAGGCCGGCCGTTCCCAAATACATGTTACTTCACAACACTTGAATTACGGGCTGGGGCACTGTGGATTTTGCAGGCTGCATAACGCACAGACTCAATGGATGTTTCTAATGTCATGTGAGTAAATATTCAGGCGTTTTGATCCCGGGATGAGGGAATGATGAATGGATGCATGGGCAGGTGATTTGATACAGAGTTTGCCATGTACAGGGCTTCTTGGGATCTATCCGCCTCCCCTACGCTATGTGATGCAGGGCTGCCATAGTGGGACCATCGTCTATCTGGCCTTGTTGAGCCCTCCCTGTCTCGAGGCGCCCTCAGACACTTGTGTCCATGCACGTTGACATTCCCATCTGATGGATTCTGTTTTGACAGACGCATGCACAGGTACACTCGTTTGTGATGGTGTTTGCACCTCGATATAGATGGTTATGAGTCGCAAGTGGTTTTGGGGTGGTGATGATCCTTTTGAGTGGGCTAGCATGCATATGGCTGTGGATTTCGTGTGATCATTGAAGTGAGTTGTTGGAATGTAGTTCTGATGGCCATTCTGTTCTTTTTCTTTTCTTTTGGTTGACAGGTATCTCCTCCCCTTTTGCCACTGCCATCTGTATGCCACTCCTGCAGATGGATTTTACTCCCGACACCTGCTGCTTCGTGTTAATCGGTGGAGCAGCATTACGATCTTATGGGACGATCGCCAATGGCCCACATGCCCTTACGCAGTACTGGTGTCTCGGAGCAACATTTCGGCCTTTCAGCTGGACTAGTGCCTCCCCATTGGGACAGCCCTGCGGTTCTGTGCGCTTCCATGTTGCCTTATCGTACGTGAATGTGGCTCTGTGTACCATGGGGGTACAGGGCGACACACAAGTGGTGGCTGGTCATTTCTTGCGGATGCAGCCCACAATGGTGATTAGTGTTTTGGAGTTCATGGCCTGATGGCTGTATGGGCTTGGTGTCTTTGATGTGCATAAATTGCTATTCTGATTTGGCCCGTGTAGCGTTTTTCTTTGCAAGTGATGTGGCATATGCCTATTTGGGGGGCGATGTATTGTGAGGGGATCTGCATTGGGTTCCAGCTTCGGGGTTTAGTTGCGTGGTACTGTACTGGGCGCGTTTGCCTACTAAGCCCGTGAGGTCAGGGATGGGGGCTGCCTATATGACTGTTTGGATGTTGTCATGCTCAGGGGCGGGGGATTGGGTTTTGTGTAACAGATGCCGGTCAGCCAGGTGGACTGGTGGAATGATGTGATTTTCGGAATGTTGCTGGGCACAGGTGCCTGTGTTTGCGTGCGTTTCTTGGTGGGGGACTGTGGTCATGTCCATTGGGATGGCTTCTGTATTCGTGCCATCTGTGACCTGCAGCTCCCATTGGCCCCTCTTGTGTTGCTTTTGTTCGTTGGCATGCATGGGTGCTTTGTACATTTCAATGGTTGCATTGTGACTTCATTGCACCTACCGGGAGTTGTACTTTGTGGGCAGGGAGAGGTGTACAGGCACTCAGTGGGGCCGTTTACGGTTGATTCGCGATGCCGTACTTCTCGCCATGGCGGAATGGTACATTCCGCCATGCCTGATGGCGTTAGGTACATGTCCGCTAGGGTCGGAATTGGCGTACCGTTGCACCATGGTGGTGTTTGCGGTTTGGCATGGCGCGCGCGCGTGCTTGGTGCAGTTAGCGTTGGCGTTCACTACGGTGTCGCTAATGGCTTCGTACTTTGCGGTGACGGGTCATAGTCGCACCGAGCGCTATTCGATGGCGGTATTGCATTTCCGCCATCGTTTTTCGATTTCCGCCAGGGTCGTAATGAGGGCCAGTTATCCATTGTCACAGGGGAAGCACTTATACTTTCTGCCATCAGTTGAGAGAAATTAGTTGGCATTGCTTTTCACAACACAAATTTGGTGTGGCATTGAAGTCTATCATAATCTGGTGATGTTTTAGAAATCTGTGGATTGTGTTGCCACCTCAATAGTGGCTGCTGTCATATTGTGTTCAGATTGAATATTAAAAAAATAAATTAATAAAGTTATCATTGACAACACACCGGCCTAGTTCTTGGTCTATTTGGACAAAGGGTGCTTGTTAAGGCCACCTGCAAAAGGAAAAGGTCCCTGTCGTGCTGCGTAATATTTCGTGACAGCCCCTTTCCTTTACAGGTTGAGGACTCTTACTGTGTGCCATCCGTTTAGACCCATTGTAAATGTATATATGTTCTATAGTAGTGTTGTGTGAGTTTTAAGTATTGCTGCTGATCTTTGCTTGTGTTTGATTTAAAAGGCCTTTAATAAATGTATATGTATTTTTGATATACACCTGACTGAGAGTCATTTTTAGTGTCCTTGCTGTGTGTGCTCATTGTGGGCTTTCGATCATCCTCACCACTCCTGAGATCTAGTCTTGACTGCCGCCAATGCTACCTTGATTGGTCTGGCTTGTCCAGAAGGTTACCCTGTTCCAAGAAAGTAGGCCCGCCTTCTGAACCTCTACCCACCAGGTCAGAGGTCAGAAATCCATCTGAACAATCATTCAATTTCATTTAAAAATTTCAAAAAAAGCCCAGATGAGCACACACCCACTGTGCAGGTCTACGAATGCCTCACACTTCTGTTGCATTTTTCCTTTAAAAAAGGGGGTTCCCATTCCTTCTTGGATTCACTCTTGGAAAGCACCTTCGGAACAATTGATTTGGACATATTTTTGGAGAGTTGCTCTTCCGAAAGCTCTCAATCACTGAGGCAAGCTCTGTTCCCTACCCACTCCCAGGACTCATTGTGAGTGACTCTTGCTTCAGGTCCTGCCACTCTGCCCTAACCCTCCCAAAGCTGGGAAAGCAGACTCATACTGCTCTAGAGCCCCCAGGGTGGCCCTGCATCGCACTGACAGACATCGACTTGAACCGCTGAAGAATCACATCACGCATTTAACTATACCAGCAATTACCAACATCACAAACCTCCTCAACTCCCAATCTGACTCTGATGAGCCCTCCGAACTGCAAAACCAGAACACCGTATTCGACACACATCAAACTCTCAGTTCCAACTGACACCAGCTCCTGCTTGACCCAACACGACTCACCACACCTGAACCTGGTTTGACCCACACCACAGCAATGCTGTTGAGCCGCCTAAGAACAATGGAAAGTTACTACTGAACCCTAACTGACCCTGTGGCCCTTCTTTGGGTCCTAGAGACGTGTTAGGTCAATTTTGCACCGGAAAGATATATCCTTTTTGACTCTTTGGTAGTTGCTTTTTGTCTTTTCACCCCTGTTGTATTTACCTAGAGTGATGCATCTTTCTGTCTTTGCATATTCTGTGTTCTCTCTTGCAGGGGTAGGTTTTTATAGTGATTTTTTATAATTATTTTGTAAATTGATGGGTTTAATTTAAGTATATGTATTTTTATAGAACCTTGATTCGACGTTCCTTCCTTTTGGACTGTTATACTTTGCGGTTTATGTCACTACTGGATCTCATTCAACCCATCCTGAGAGTATAGCCTTTCCTCGGCCCACATACCATACAAGGTGTTGGAGGTACATCTCTTGGCTGTTCCTGTTCTACCTTTATGATGGGCTAACTCTTGGTTTGCAGAACTCTGGAAGCTGAGCAGTTGGATTAGCCACTGCCCATCCTCATTCTTCTGCAGAGCAAATGCCATTTTGTCACACTCCTGCATGAAATAGGGAAAACTGGGGGCCCAGTTTCCCACAACAGACTTACCCAAGGACGGTGCAACAGCCTTTGTACTCTTTCAGCCTCGAACCTGATAGGGCCTGAGCTGCTGCTCCAATGTTGTCAGGCCCAACGCAAAACTCCACAGGCTGCGGTTGCTAGTGCCCTCAGGTTGTCAGCTCACATGGGCATCTGCAGACCAAACTCGAACAACCTCCTCTTCGAACCCTGCATATGCTCATCAAGTTCACTGCATCACACTGACAGACATCTACTTAAACTGCTGGAGAATTGCATCACTCACTGACTTGAGCAAGCAATTACCAAGATCTCGAACCTCCTCAATTCCCAATCTGACCCTGGTGAGCCATCCGAACTGCACAACCAGAATACCATATTCGACACACATCAAACTCCCGGTTCCAACGGACTAGACACCAGCTCCCGCTTGCCCGAACATGACTCACCGCACCTGAACCTGGTTTGACCCACACCACAGCAATGCTATTGAGCCACCATAGAACAATGGAAAGTTACTACTGATCCCTAACTGACCCTGTGGTCCATCTTTGGGTCCTAGAGACTGGTTAGGTCAATTTTGCACAGGAAAGACATATCCTTTTTGACTCTTTGGTAGTTGCTTTTTGTCTTTTCACCCCTGTTGTATTTACCCAGAGTGCTGCATCTTTCTGTCTTTGCATATTCTGTGTTTTCTCTTGCAGGGTTGGGTTTTTATAGTGATTTCTATAATTATTTTGTACATTGATGGGTTTCATTTAGGTATATGTATTTGCATAGAACCTTGATTCAACATTCCTTCCTTTTGGGCTGTCATACTTTGCTTTTTAGGTCACTACTAGATCACATTCATACCTGCTCTGAGAGTGTAGGTGTCCCTTGGCCCACGAACCATAAAAGGTGTTAGAGGTACATCTCTTGGCTATCTTTGTTCTACCTTTATGATGGGGCTCACTCTTGGTTTGCAGAAGTGTGGACGCTGAGCGTAAAAGTATATTTTGCCTGAATACCGCCTGATAGTAAACATTGGCCTAAACACATTCGCATCACACTGTAAATCGCATTTGAATGAACTGAAATGGGCTGACTATGCCACCATTTTAAGCTATCTGCCATTTTGATTAACTCCTGCTATCTGTCCCATGTTAGAATTTGTGTTTTCGACTCCAGCAGAGCAAAATGAACTTTGTACTGTGTCAACGTAGATAAACATGCTGAAGCTGCTAAGGTGGATTGTTTCTCCTGCACTAAGGAAACCAGGGAGCTAAACAAGAGCTGTGCTAATCAGTAATTTAGATGCCATCTGTACCAACAGTGTCATCCCCGTTCAAATAGCAAAACAGAATGATGAATATATGAACATGTGCTTTTGCAGAAATCTTTGTTTTCGCTCCTTGAAACTAAGCTGACTTTAAACTTAAGAAAAAAATGGTAGACAAACATAAGTAAATGAAAAAAGGCCTGTTACATTTGTGTCCAATGTTGGAAAAACATATGAAGTGTTTAACAGAAAACCACAAACTATTCAAAGAATGTATGAACATGTATTAGTTATGTGGAAAGGCTATGTACCCTAGATAAATGTGTTACACGAAGAGGGGCTGGACAATGTCTCTGGGATTGTAAGAAAAATGTATAAATACTCATGTTTTTGAAATGTCCAGCACTCTCTCATCTCACGGTGTCTGCTTGCACAGATTGTGGGTATGCTGAGAGCCAGAAGCTGTTCTATTAAATAAAGTGTACTTGTACATTACTACTCGTGACTGGCATATTCCTATTATTTGGTATTAAGCCTCGATATTCTTTTAATCTTTCAAATGGCGTCCGAATAGGGACACTCAGGATGGAAGTCACATTTCTAGTGGAAGACGAGGCTGCCAGACCGAGATCGGAGAGTGATGGGTGTGAAACGTGATTCCTCTGCAGTCCTGCATACCCGATCCCTGGATGGTGGGCAGCGTTTAGTAGAACATCATGACGAGGGTCCCTGTATCAAGGCCTGTTTTGCGACAACAACAGCCACAATGATTTGTAATCTGATCGGACCCCTTTTAAATTTGAAATCAGGTGAGTCGTGCCCCGATTCTTAAAAGTCCTGATATTGGTTGCAGTTTTGTTTTTGCAAATACGAACAACACCACGTGACAGTGATTTGATATGCCAGGGAAATTGTCATCCTGTTTCAGGGAATTACTCCACAGAGAGAGACAATCTTTGAAACAAGGCCAACCGGCGCCATCCTATGGGTCGCCGGCTTATGTTATGTATTTTAAGTATGGCCTAGGAACGATAGTATTTAATGAAAATTGGCACAGACAGACCAGACATGTTTGCGAACTTCAGTGTCCAGTCTATGGTAGTTTTGAAATTGCCAGCCTAGAGCATTTAGAATCTGTATTGTTGAGAAAAAAGGCTAGGCCTGCAGTATTTGATGCAGTTAGAGATTGAAGGAGGGAAGCTATGCAGCAACTCAGAAGTAGAGAAAAGTATGCACGTAGACACATGACGAACACTGAGAAAGCATTGTTGCATGATCAGCAAGTACAATCAGAATGCATTAGAAGTATGGATAGGGCTTTTCAACTAGATGTGCAAAAGGTATATCCCTCTCAGGATATTCATACATCAGATGAGTTACTTAATAAATTATTGAATGAACGTAGAACTGTTCCAACTGCACCACCTCCTTATGTGCCTCCTCCGGTTGTTGATCCTCCTCTTCCCATTGTTGTTCCTCTTCCTCCAGTTGTTGTTCCCCCACTTGCACCTCCACCCTTGCTGACAGTTGCCATCTCCGTAGCTCCGTCTGCACTGCCAGCTGTATTACTGCCGCTATCTATTGACTCTTTGCCAGGTGGTTCTGCTCCACCTGTAGTCGTTGAAGGGGCGGGAGCTGATCCAAGAATAGTGACTCGTGACACAGTATCTAAAGGCAGAAAGAGTGAATTGTATACATGGGCTAAAAAGTTCATAGAAGAGGGTTATGAATCATCTGTTTTAGTTGTGATTTCTGATCAAGGGTGTATTCCTGAACAGAATATTTTGATAGAATGGATGGGAACGTATTTAGTTGATATATGGAGAGATTTAATGGGCATAAATGTCCCACAGGGGTTGAGGGATTTGAATGTCCTTGCCCGCTCAAGGGATAATGCGGATAAAGTATATGAGCATGTAGAGAAGGAATTTGAGTTTAAAAGAGAGCTAAATTGATTACAGGAAGATGAAATGGATAGTAATGAATGGCAAGCTTCGTGTGTGCAGAAGCAATTTCTTCCTCCATTGAAAACAATGAGTGAAGAAATGCGCATTTGCACAAGAGATGCTCTTAGATGGATATCGGATGTTTCAATTTCTCCCATCGAAGTGCTTGACCCATTTAGTCAGTATGCTCCGGCAAGAGGCAGGAAAGTGTTACAGGTGATGGTAGCGTATCTACAAGATGAATTTATGGAGAGAAAGGAATTTTTTCCCGCAGATTTGATAGTTACTTGTGAAAGAGCATTTTCGCCTGATACTGTTTGGACTTGATTTAGCTTTGTTGCATAATAGACGTTCAGATTTGCCTATTTTACAATTGCCGATGAGGTAGGTTCCTCCAACATTTGTTCCAAAAATAGAGATTCCAGTTAATGCTGCAGCAGGAACACCTGCCACTACTATTAAAGCACATTATGTCTCACAGTTTGTCCATGTTCCGTTTTCTAGACAGGAAGTGAATACCATTAGGCAATTAATTCCAGATAGTAGAAAGAATCCAACAGGATATCATAAAGAAATTGAATCTGTTTTGCATTTGTTAGTTTTCAAGCTGGGTGATATAGATTTGTATTTTCCCGTGATCCTTCCTGCTGATTTGTGGATGCAGATTAGAACTGTAGACGATCAGGCAGGGATGGGTGATACATGGGATGCCTTAGTATGAGTAGACGGGGAAATGAATGCTGATGAGAAACCGCCACAGGTAATACTGATGTTGCCCGATAGAATAGTGACTAAATTGAAAACTCTGGTTCCTGAAAAAAGAATCACATGGGATAAGCTTACGGCTTGCATGCAATTGAAGTCAGAGGGTGCAACTGAGTATTTTAACAGATCTGAGCAAGTATTTTCAGATTTTAGTGGGCAGGATTTAAGTACAGAGCCAGGAAAGAGGCTGTTCGTTGATAAGTTTGTGCGTGGATTATTGCCTGAAATCCAATCAAAGATCATGATTTCTGAGAGTGCATGGCAAGCAAAATCTCAATCTGAAGTGTTACACATGGCTCGGTACTATGAAAATAGGGTTAATACAGAGAAGGAGAAGGTGCAAAAGAAGAAGGGAGACCTGAAAACTAGACTGTTATTTCAGCAAATAGCTAGAGGAGACAGAGGTTGAAATACATCAATCAGAGATCCATTTACACCACAGGGTGGCACACAACTCGGTCCTGTACATATGAACCAGTGTGCATATTGTGGACAGGAGGGTCATTGGCAAGCACAATGTCCGTTCCTTCAGCAGAGATCAAACAGTACATATGGTGCCAAGGGTAGAAAATCCAGAGGCCGTCCTGGGATAGGGGGTCCTGGTAAAAGTCTGTTTGCACAGAATCAACAGACACCATCACAAGATAATCAGCAATAGAGTGTTACTAGTGGGAATAATTTTGATAATCCTTTGAATGTCTATTTTCCTGAGGATTTTGGATCTGACGATATACTGTTCCGTTAGGACAGCCCGAGGCAGGGTCTGGAACCGGTACCTATTCCCATCGATCATAAAGGGCCCTTCGTTGAAATGAAGGTTGGGACTATGGAGCATCTCTTTTTGATAGATACAGGAGCACAGAAGTGTTCTATTGATCATTCATGGGTTCCAGATATTCCACTGTCAGGGAAGAACAACATTTCTGTAGGGTTCTCTGGTACGCCAGAGGTAAATCCGGTCTCTCTGCCGAAACCAATTTCACTGGGACCATTCACTGATTCTTGTCCATTTCTATTGACAACAAATTGTGGCGAAAATTTGTTGGGATTGAATTTATTGAAGGAATTGTATGCTGTGATTTACTGTTCTCCAGATGGAGTGTACTTAACGATTTCACCCAAACAAACTTCCGTTCCACAATTTCTGTCTATGCCTTTACCAATTGAATTGAATAAGGTTTCGACATGTTTATGGGCAGTTAATGATAATGACGTTGGAAAAATTGTGTTGAGACCAGGTGTTAAATTGGTGCATATTCCACAGTATAAGATTCCAGTTGAAGGTAAACAGGCTTTAAAGAGTATTATTTCTGATTTCGTACACCGAGGTGTATTTGGGGAAATTTCAGGAAGCGCGTTTAATAGTCAAAATTTACCAGTTTACAAGAAAGGGGATAATGCGATTCCATTTCGTATTACTATTGATTTGCGTGCAATCCATAAGGTTGTTGCTCAGCAGTTTCCAATTGTGCCTGATGTTACCACAATTCTGACTATGATTCCAGCCACGGCTACACATTTTAGTGTTGTGGATTTGAAAAACGCTTTCTTTAGTATCCCTGTGCATGTTGATAGCAGATATTTGTTTGCATTCACCCAAGGGGGACGCTCGTTCACATTCACTCATGTGCCGCAAGGGTACACTGAGTGTCAAAGCTTCTTTAGTAGAGCGATGAAAGAACAGTTCGATACGCTACCTTCCACTTGCACATTGTTGCAATATGTTGATGATTTACTTCTAGCTGCTGATTCTGAAGTTGCTTGCAAAGAGGGCACTGTATTGCTGCTTATTCATTTAGCAGAGCATGGGCATAAGGCTTTGTTGAAGAAGTTTCAGTATTGTCGACAGGAGGTCGCCTATTTGGCTATCTCCTGTTAAAGGAGGGAAGGCGACTGACACCTGAATGGATACAAAGCATCGCTGATATATCTGTTCCAAATACACAGAGAGTGGTCAGAGCTTTAATAGGCATGGCCTCATATTGTAAACAGTGGATCCCAAATTTTTCATTGTTGATAAAACCTATGTTGGCACTGACAAAAAAGGACATTTCTTTGCCTTTACCGTGGAACATGGATTGCCAGAAAACTTTTGATCTGCTGAAGGCTGCGCTGTGTTCAGTGCCAGTTTTGGGCACACCTAATTATGAAAAAGGCTTTGTTTTGTATGTGAATGAATGTGATGGATGTGCTTCGGCTGTTTTGACACAGGAACATGGGGCAAGAATAGACTGTGCGGCCATTTTTCCTCCACGTTAGACCCTGTTGCATGTGCTTTGCAAAGATGTTTGAGAGCTGTAGCTGCTGCTGCTGCATCTGTAAAACAAAGTGAGGGTATGGTTTTAGGTCATTCTTTAACCGTGATAGTACCTAACTACGTAGACATTCTATTAAACAGAACGCAGACACAACATCTCACATCAGCCCAATTTCAAGAAACGGGCTGATTCTATTTGCTCCACATATCCAAATTAAGAGATATTGTTCATTGAATACGGCTGAATTATTGCCTTCTCCACAAGAGAAGGATCGCAGTGACGAAATGTTGCATGATTGCCTCTTTATTACAGAACAAGAAACAAAGGGCAGAATTGATTTAATTGATACACCCTTAACGAATCCACAAGGGGAGCTATTCTGTGATGGCTCCTGTTCTAAACTTCAAGATGGTACATCCACCATTGCTTATGCAATCACCACGTTAAGCACTATTGTGGAGACTAAACGCATTCTGCATAATTTTGCGCAGGCCGCAGAGATTATTGCACAAACCAGATCTTGTGAAATTTCAGAAGGGCTTAGTGTAAATATATATACACATAGTACGCATTTGGGGTGGTTAATAATTTTGGTCAACTATGGGCTGAGAGAGGATTCTTGACCTCACATGGATCAAAATTTCTACATGGCACTCTGATAGTCTGGTTGCTGTCAGCACTTGCGCTTCCTACGCAACTAGCAATAATGAAGTGTGCCGCACACCAGAAAGTGACGGACGATGTGGGAAAAGGCAACGTTTTTGCTGACAGAATAGCCAAAAGAGACTGCTATTGATTTGCACTCAAAGATGTACGTGCTCGATCCAACAAGATGGGTTACTGAGACTTGTATGATAAATGAGGGGATTAGCTGTATAAAAGAAATTCAGGCTGAAGCTACCCCAGAAGAAATCAAACAGTGGGCTGAGGGTCTAGATGATGAGGGTTGTTGGGTGGCTAATGAGAAGCAAAGATGGGTGCTACACAATAACTATGTAACTGCTATGGTCACCATGGCTCATGGCCCAACACACATATGTGCCAAAAAGATTTGCCGACAGTTAAATCCTGTCTGGTATAACACTAATATCCAGAAAAGTGCTGAATGTCTGGTCCAGCATTGCATGATATGCTTTCAACATAACATTGGGAGGGGAACACCGACACCGAAGGGCAGTTTTGGTCCCCTCTTCCATGCCTTTTGAGGTGATCCATTTCGATTATATTGAGATGCAACGTTGTCAAAACTACAAATATGTCCTAGTTGTGATATGTGTCTTTAGCAAATTGGTTGAGGCTTTCCCACTGAAAGATGCCACAGCAATGTCAACAGCAAAGACCATGCTTAAGGCATATTTTCCTAGGTTTAGCTTGCCTAGAGTACCTGGTCTGATAATGGTCCACATTTTATCGCTTATGTCATTCTTCAAGTATGTGCGGGATTACAGATTGATAAACGGTTACACTCGGCCAGACATGCTCAGAGTGCCGGCCTTGTGGAACGCCATAATGGTATTCTAAAGAACAAAATTGCCAAGGTGTGTGCGCACGGCAACATGAAATAGCCTGGCGCTTTGCCAATAGCCTTACTATCAATGTGGACGACTTCACAATCAAAGACAGGGCTCTCCCCCTATCAGATTGTCATGGGGAGACCAGCCAATGTATGGAATCCAACGACGCCCAAGCATTTGAAAGAAATTGAGTATCCGTTTTTGTCTGACTATTGTGGTCAGTTGGCTCAAAACTTGCATTTGATTCACCAACAGGTCTGAGCAGACCTCCCTGTAAAATACGAGGGTCCAGGTCATCGACTCCGACCTGGTTAGTTGATTCCTGTGAAGAATTTCAAGAAAGGGACCTGCCTTGCACCTCGTTGGAAAGGACCACACCAGATCCTTTTGGATACGCAAACCGCAGTACGAGTGACCGGAAAGAAACAGTGGATCCATGCGACATATGTGAAGTGGATTCCTTTTCCTCTACCCTATGATGAGGGGGAGGAGAAGGGAATTGATGATCCCGATGCACACAACAAGCCTGCTTTGATCGACACCAAGGGTGTCAAAAAAGTCCTTCTTGAGCCCATGGCACCTGGGGTGATTGCTGCTTCTTCATTTTCCTCTTCACTGTCGATTGATCTTGTTTCTGATTCTTCATCTTCTTCAGGAAACGACGACGCTTTGTTCACTGATCATTCAGTACTTGGAGTTGTAAGGTACAATCTGTGATCACGGAACATGATTTAGATTTAGGGCGTGCTGACATTACATTAATGTAATAGAATAGGAAAGTACAGCTAGGATTCTGTGCCCACAAGAATTCCACAAGAAACCACTGTTCAGCCAGTCCCTCGTCATTCCTCTGCTGCATACAATAAGCGGGAAGGACTGGCAAAGTTACCTTCAATCAAGATAGGCCACGTGGTCAAGTGCCACCCATGGATGAACTAAAAAAGCCTAACAGTGAGGCTTCTTAACGGATGCTGAGAAACTATGCCTATTTTAGAGGCCACTTGTACTGGAAAGGATATTGATAATTTTGCTGATAATGAGTCTGCCCATCGAGGGTCATGGTCCCGAAGGTCCAAATGTATACTGATCACAATAACAGCTTGTAAGTGTCTTCACTGTGTCTCCACGAAACGTGCATTCGCACACGCTGCATCCTCGAAACCTCCAACATAGAGGGGGTTATCATAACAACACCTTCTTGAGTGCTTTGGATTAAGGAACTATATAAATAACACATCATTATAATTATCATTGATGATCATGAACGCAACCCATGCCATTCTGAATAAGACCAATTTTTGGATATGTTAACATCTGCCACAACATGGGGAAAAGAGATAGGGCTGGTATATACATACTCTCCCTCTAACTACTGCTTGTAATGCTTCGCTTAGGGCATTATTCTTTGGCCGATGGAACGACAGTGTCACTGGGTATTTTGATGCGACTTGTCTCAATGAGTTTGAAAAACGAGTTTTAGCACCTGTAGGATGTTCTCTGTTCACGAATAGGAGCAAGCTAAATGTTGCTTCTATTAGGCCTTCTGATAGACTTTCCAGACCTTTGCAATCAATGATTACCTTTAAAATGGCTCCCATAGGTAAAAGGGATGCCATGCCTCTTTTCTATACTGTTAACCATAGTCCAAACTCTGTTCCATTTGCATACAAAGAGAGTGTTCCCAACCAATGGGTACATTTAAGAGATGTACAAACGTTGCTGTGCTAACCAGTGAAGATAGACCTCTATATGTAGGAGATTACGTTTACTTTGTTTGCGGTAATGAGGCATATCTTGGTTGCCAAGAGATTGGGAGAGTACTTGTTATTTATGTATACTATTACCAGGCGTATATGTTGCCACCACTGCTGAGTTTTCTAGAACTCGTCCCAGGCAGGATGAGGATGGTGACACTCCCTCACAGATTCTGGGTGACATTGCTAAATCCTTTGTGCCATTTTGAGGACAGATAATGAACTCCAAGATATTAGAAAATTGGCGAGGGTTTTAGACAAAATCATCAATGAAACCAATGACATCCTATACAACATGACACTACAGCAAAAGGCTATTAGATTAGTGGCTCTTCAAAATATGATGGTGCTAGACATCATTCTAGCTGAGCGTGGTGGTCTTGTGCAAAATAGTGGAATCTGCTTGTTGTGTTTTTGTACCTGATTCCTCCCCAACTATATTTAAGGCAATTAAGAAATTGTACACCTTAAGTACTGAAGTACACGTTCTAGAGGAAAGCTGGGATATTGGCACATGGTTCTGGGACTTGTTACAATCTTGGGGCTGGAAAGTCTTTTCAGTTCTAAGGGTGATCCTTGGCATTGTACTGTTTTGCTGCTGTTGCATACAGTGTCTTCCTGTCATTTGTTCTATGATAGAGGGAAGGTGTACACAAGTGGTTGGTAAACGAGAACCTAAAACACATATGCCTGGAAAGATTAATAATGCCTTGGTAATGCAGGACATCACTATAAAGGAGTTAATGGCGATCAATGTTTTTGAGGATAGCGATTCAAGATGTTCTGATGATGATACATGGATTTTGAATTATGCTAATGTTTGAGTAATGCTCTTGGTGTAGGCCAAAAGGAGGGTTTGTTAAAGTATATTTTGCATGAATACCGCCTGATAGTAAACATTGGCCTAAGCACATTCGTATCGCACTGTAAATCACATTTGAATGAACCTGAAATCGGCTGACTACACTGCCATTTTAAGTTATCCGCCATTTTGATTAACTCCTGCTTTCTGTCCCATATTAGAATTTGTGTTTTCGGCTCCAGCAGAGCAAAAGGAACTTTGTACTGTGTCAACGTAGATAAACATGCTGAAGCTGCTAAGGTGTTTTGTTTATCCTGCACTAAGGAAACCAGAGAGCTAAACAAGAGCCGTGCTAATCAGTAATTCAGATGCCATCTGTATCAACAGTGTCTTCCCCATTCAAATAGCAAAACAGAATGATGAATAGTTGAACATGTGCTTTTGCAGAAATCTCTGTTTTCGCTCCTTGAAACTAAGCTGACTTTAAACTTAACAACAAATGGTAGACAAACATAAGTAAATGAAATAAGGACTGTTATCTTTGTGTCCAATCTTTGAAACACATATGAAGTGTTTAACAGGAAACAATAAACTATTCAAATAATGTTTGAACATCTATTAGTTATGTGGAAAGGCTATGTACCCTAGGTAAATGTGTTACACGAAGAGGGGCTGGACGATGTGTAACATCAATTGTAAGAAAAATGTATAAATACTCAGGTTTTCGTTTATTTAAGTTTATTAAGATTTTCAAAACAAGCAAACGTACATTGCATAGCAGTATTAGGGAGTTATCAAAGTGACAAACATACAACCAAATCTTTTTCCCCAACAGTTTATGCATAATGCATTCAAGGAGTTTTCCCTCCCACACCTAGCCCCCGCAGAACAGTGTTTCCTCCTTCAATGAAAAATGTATGTGTCTCTGAAGGTTGTGATTAGTGCATGGTGAAAGTTCTTTAGTAACAACAATATGACTGGTTGCCTTCTTGGGTCCTTTTCTTGGCCGTGACATAGGTCTCTTTCATTAGTACATTTAGGATGTTTTCACTGGTTGAGTGGGTAAGATTATTTACTCCTCTTTCTGACAGTCATCACATATTCTCAGACATATATTTATGGACAAAGTCACCCCAAAGCAGGTAACAGTACATAGATTTTCCACGTAGGGTTGCAGTGATTTTTTCTGTTACACATATATTCAAGGCAACATTAACCCTTTTACCCTTACTTGGCAAACTGTGACATTTCCACCTCATTACCAATGCGGCGCATGCCGCTAACAAGAGGTGGGCTGCCAGGCCCTAATCCTTCTCCATTCCTCTTCACATCTTTCAAAACCAAATAGAATAAGGAAGGGGTCTGCGGCTCTCTGAATTCCATCGAGATCTTTGATCCACCCCAGGACCTTGTCCCAGTAAACCCTGATCTGGGGGCAGCCCCACCACATGTGCCAGTAGTCCGCTTTTTCTCTGCATTCACTCGAACACAGCGGGCTTATTGACTGAGTCATCTGGGAGAGCCTTCTCGGATCATATTGCCACCTGTGTAATAATTCCATCACGTGGAGCTTATATTGACTGGATATTGAGAACAGGGAAGCGGCCCTGCACATTCTTCCCCACATGTCCAAGCCAATTTCATCACTGAGATCTCTCTCCCATCTGGTCTTCAAGTGCAAAGTAGATCCCCTCCTGGCCTCGATCAGTTCCCTATACATGGCTGATATCAATCCCTTGATTTCCATTCTGCAGTTTAGCAACTTCTCGAACGGGGTGAGATCTCTACTGATGCTATCTTTCCACTTATCCCTTGTCAGAGTACCTTTGAGCTGCAGGAATTGGAAAACAGACAGGGGGCCAGAGGCGTTGCTAGGGGGAGTAAGGGGGGCTATAGCCCTGGGTCTTTTGGTTGTAGCCCTGAATAGAAGCTCAGGGGCTACAACCAAAAGGCTATAGCTAGCCCTGAGTCCTGCCAGTCCCGTGATTAGCTTAGCCCTTGATCTTTTTCAGACCTAGCAACACCCCTGCAGGGAGCCCAGCCTCAAAGCTTCTTCCAATTCCGAGATTGTGATGAAGAAAATGTCCCTCCACAGCTGACCTACTTTCTGCAGCCAAGCCTCAAACCAGGATTGAAAGCTCTCCAGGTTGGGAATGTCTTCTCTGATGCCCGGAGCCCATAATTCGCTCAGGGGGGACAGCCACAATGTGATCTTTTGCATGTCACTCCTCTCCCTCCATATAACCCACATAGTCCCCTGTATCGGGTGATCCCTTAGTCTTTGTAACAATTTGTTTCTCGGTACCCAAAGCCACTTGGAGACAGTTGCTGGGACCAAATAATAATTATCTGATGCAATCCATTGGGGTTCTTTCTGATTCCTTCGGTGGGGAATCAGAATTCATAATTGGGCAGCTTCATAATATTTCCTCAGGTCTGGCAACCACACTCCACCCTTGTCTTTGGGTAATGTCAGGGTGTCATTGGCCACCCTTGTTTTCTTTCCCTTCCAGAGGAACCTTACAATAGCTCTTTTGACCTCATCGAAGAACAGCTTCGGCATTTTAATGGGGAGTATCTGAAACGGGTAAAGTAATCAGGGAAGACATACTATTTTAACCACATTGAGCCTTCCCAACCATGATATTGTGAGTTTCTCCCACCTGGCCAGGTCAGCGTGGAATCTCACAAGGAGGGGGAGAGGGGGGGGGGAATTGGCATCATATAGTTTATATATGTCCCTCGCAACGTATATTCTCAGGTATTTCAACGTGACATTTTCTACCATGGGCCCCAATGGGGAGAGTCTTTCCATGTCTGTTGGTGTGGTTTCATGCAGGTGGAACAGAATTGACCTAGCTTTATTTATTTTGAAGCCTGAGAGCTCCCCATAGTCTTCGATTAATTGGACTGGTCTAGGTATGGAAGACATGAGGTTCAAAATGTGTAGAAGTAGGTGAATGGCATATAGAGCCACCTCGTGTTCGTTCCCTCCCAGTTGGAGTCCTTCTACCTGTTGGTCTTTCCTCAATGTCTGGGCTAGGAGCGCTAGTGAGAGTGCAAAAACTATCGCTGAGAGGGGACACCCCTGGCATGTTCCCCTACCCAGCTCAAACCACCGGGAGTATTCCCCATTCACGAAGACCGAGGCTTTGGGGGATGTATACATGGCTTTGGTCCCACTCCTAAATTTCGCGCCTATTCCACTTTTCGGAGGACCGCCATCAGAAATCCCCATTCAACCCTGCCAAAGGCCTTCTCGTAATCCACCGATAGTAGAACAGGGTCATTGGCCATTTTTCGGGACTCATTAATCAAGTGTAGGGTCTTCCGCATGGTATCGGCGCCCTGTCTGTCCAGTATGAAACCGACTTGATCGGCGTGTATCAGGCGAGGCATGAGTGTTTCCAGCCTGGTGGCAAGAGGTCTGGAGTAAATCTTAGCGTCCACATTCAATTAAAGATATCGGATGATAAGAAGCACAATGCTTGGGTCGGTTTATGGTCATTTCATCTAAAACCATTTCATCTAATGTCCTTCCATCGAAATGTTTCCATCTAAAAACTTTCCATCTAATGCATTTTCTTTCCTTTTTTTTTTCTTTTTTTTGGGGAGGTTCCGAAACCAGGGATCAGACAAAGGAATCCGGGGTTCTCCCAGTATCAAGGATCTTGTTAAAGAGATCCACCATGAAAGGGAGAAGGGGGGAGAGAAAGGATCTATAAAACCCGGCGGTGTGGCCGTGTTCCACAGGAGCTTTTCCAAGTGACAAGCTCTTGACTGCATTTCTGATTTCCTCTTCATTTATCAGGGCCTCTAAGTTAAGGGATTCATCGTAAGAGAGTTTCTGCATTTCAACAGAAGCCAAATAATCTTCAGTTCCCAGCTGACCGGGATCTTGCTCTGATCGGTACAAAATCTCATAAAAAGAGGCAACTGCTTCTGAGATAGCTCCATTCATTGTACTTTGGGGGCTCCCTCCATCTCTATTTCTACAACTCTACGTTCCACCCATTGTTCCCTTAATCTGGCGGTCAACAGTGCATCTGCCTTGTACCCTTTTTCATAGGACTTCTGTCTCAGAAATTGCAGCTTACACACTATTTGCCCATTTTCTAGTAGTCAGAGCTCTTACCTCTTTTATTTTACATCCAGAATCTTGTCGGCTCTTCCTTCCCCAGCTCTCATCACTTCCCCATCCAGAAGGCAAATCTCTTTCCTGAGTTTATTTTCAACCAGGTCCCTTTCCCTCTTCTTGCTCAAGCCCTCTCTGATTAGAACACCCCACCGTGTAGCCTTCCCTGCCTCCCACACCATCAGTTTGGAGATCTCACCTTTATTGTTTATCTTGAAATATTCATTAATCTCATTTTCCATCTCCGTCTTAAAGACGGTCTTTCCAGAGAGATACGTTACACCGCCATCGACACCCTTTCATGGGTAAGTTGTCCCAGTGCATGTGAACCGTGACCATTTCATGGTCGGACCATGAGACCGGGACAATCTCTGATCTCGTCATAGCATTATTTAGTTCTTCAGACAGATATATATAGTCAATCCTAGTGAATGTATTGTGGGGGGCAGAATAAAAGGTATAGCCCGATTTGTGAGGATGAAGCCCCCTCCATGCATCTCGCAGCCTGCATAATTTCAACATTTCCGCAACCTCAGTACAGCCCTCATCGGCCGGTTCCCTTGCATCAGGGTTACCTGCTTTCCTGTCCAGGCTGGGGTCAGCCCATAAGTTAAAGTCACCTCCAAGAAGGAAATGACCCATTGCTTCCAACATAATTTTGGGAATTGTCTTAGCAAGAAACCGGGATTGTCCCGAGATGGGGGGAGTACAATGTGGCAAATGTGATGCACACCTTCTTTATAGAGCCCCTCTATGTCTGCCCATATCTTGGTGGCTGTGAAGTCTAATCCTTTCCTAATGAGTATACCAACACCCCCTTTCTTAGAGGCCTGACCCCCAGTATTTTTGTCCCCATACGCACACCTGGAACCTTTCGCTCTTCCCCTCAGGTGTATTTTGTTTCTTGCAGAAGGAGGACTTCAAGACCTGACCTGCGGAATTCCCGACATACCAGGGATCTTTCGGTCAGAGATTTGAGTCCCTTAAAATTTACTGTTCCTACCCTGAGGAACACTCTCGTCCGTGAATCATAATTAACCACCATTACTACTTACATATGTCAAGTGACCCCTCAATGGAGATCGGCAACCTAGCAAACCGTGAAACAACATCATATGCACCAATCTGTAACCTAATGAGGATTTTGTTCTCACCCCTTCACCCCCTCACTGGGCTAGTGAGCTCAACTGGAAACAGTAACTGTGAGGTAATGGCCAGACCACTATCGGAGGCCGTTACCTCACAGCCCCATGCATAGAATAAAAAATCACAATAACATTTGAGCCGCCAGTTCCCCCCTAACCCCTCCTCGTGACTCATACTGTAACACTGTGATAAACATATGTTTCTCATACAAATTCAGTCACTATATCCTGCACTCCTCCTCTGTTCAGTGTGGGATGCATCAACCCACTCATCCAAGCCCTGCCACATCACTGTGCATTGCTGGCAGCAGAAACATCATAATGGCCGCCAGAAATCCCCAGAAATAGCGCAGTGAAAACCTGAAAAATAGGCCACCATCCACTTTTGCCTATCTTAGTGAGCACAGGAGATCACTGCCAAAAACCACCATTTGGCTACCCACAAATAACCTTAAACCACTTGGAAATAGCAATGCTGATTGAGAAAGAAACACAGAGCTATTTGAAAATCCGTTTTCTTGATTGTCAAAAATTGCTAAAATCATGGCTCACAAATCACCTAAAAGATCCAACCTCTTTGTTGGGTTTTCCACATAATTTATTGCAAGAATCCACACAAATACCATGTCAGCAAAAATCATATGTTCTCAGAAGAACATCCTATTTTAAAGATACTTGATGGAAAGACAGCTGTCAAAAATGGGTGTAATACCGTTGCTCACCTCTACCAGAAAGCCGGTGTTTTAAAACCATTTGTGTAAAGTTGAACAATTGAACTCAAACTATGCCAAAGAAGAGAATTCCATCAAAATGCCATATAATAGTGCCACACAGTGATTTCATGTTGAAAAAGACTTAATTTAAAAATATGTTGCTTACTTTAAGTTTACAAATGTTATATTGTTTCACAAGGAACTATGTTACAATTGATCAGAAAGTAACCTGATGCAGTTAAAACTCCAAAAGGCTTGCTTCCCCTGAGAACCCTTCACACCTTGTCATTCCCACCAGAAGGAGGATGTCGCATTGGCATGCTAATCAAGAGGGGAGGAGATTTGCTCTGCAACCCAGAGAAAGGAACAATAGATGCCTTGGACTGAATAGGGAATGCTAACTTGGGGTGTAACTGACAACAAACTGCTGCAGGAAACAAGACATGTGACCCCCTGAGTTAGCCCAGCTCTGGGGGCGGAAAATGTGAAACTTTGAGATTGTGAAAATGAAAAATTCACTCAAAGTTAAAGACTAAGCTGGACTTTGTACGATGTTCTGAGACTAAACCCCGGAATTTTTTGATATTGTTGCTGCAGTGTTTTTGCAATAAACATGGAAACTTACATTAATATGCTCAGAGAGGTTATGCATGTGTAGTGATAAGCAGTACCCGCACCTCCCTGGGATCCAGCCCTTTGTGCAAAGTAAATCACTCCTAATTACCTTCCCACACAAATAAGGTTTAAGACGCACAATGATCTCAGTCTGGAAAAAAGCCAATCACACAGAATATATGATGCTTGCATTTATTATCTACAGTGGCTAATGAAAACTAAGCAGCAATTTATAATAATGTGGAAATAGAAAGTGCAAGCTATATAATGCCAATTATCAATCACAGATGAATATGCAATTATTTGGTCTTACGCTCCTAATGAAATGTAGATGAAGGTACGATCTGATCACACCCAGGACCCTCGCCGCTACAGGTGCCCGGCACTCCTCAGAAGAGGAGGGGAGGACTGGCCAAGCCCCCACAGTCCTACACCAGAGCGGGGATGTGATGTTAGGAGTCTCGGCCCTGATAGTGCACAGGTGGTCGTCCAGGCACTGTTCTTCTTGATACGCGCGTCTTTCCAACAGCCCAGGATGAGTCCCCCTTCCCTGGTCCAAGTATAGTTCTCTTATTAGGAGCTGCACGTCAATCATCATGACGTGTCAGCTCTTCGAGAAGCTTCTAGGCTCTCCCTTCCCGGCAGTAAACATGTTTTTTGCTTGGAAAATTACAAGACTGGAAACAGCCAGTCTTGGCTCCCAGGCTTCGGGCACTGTGTTTTGAAAAGATCAGACATTCTTGCCTTATCAGTGCACCTGACTCACAGAGCGAAGACGAGCAAAGCTGTGCCTGGCTCCCAAGGGCTGCATAGAGCCTCTTGCAAATGCTAGATGTTTTATGTCTTCAGAAAAGGCCTTCGCAATTAACCCCTTGCAAGCATGCAGGCTCACCCAGTTCGAGAGTCCTGGTTGATGTCAGCATTTTCCTCCACGCTTCGAATAGGCTCTAATACACACAAGATAGCTCAGTGGGTTAGTGCAAATGCAGGTTACTGCAAGCGCCTAGCAGCTTATCACGACATTCCACCCCTTTCGAAGTGAGGCCTGAAAATGCTGACTCAGTTCCATGATCTGGAAGCATGCACAGTGTGCTGTAGGCCAATGAAGCGTTTCTCTAGCGCAGTAATTCTAGTATAAAGGAAAGACATTCTGCGCAAGAGCCCAATGAAGACGATAAGTATGAATATTAGGGAAATCAGCAACCACAGCAATGGGTGCAGTATTATATTAAGCAGCTTAGTGGAGGAGGGAGACCATCCAGTGAATATATCCCACCAGTGGTGAGTAGTAACTGATTGCAGATGGTCAGCAGTTTTGATCAATTGGTTTCTGTCTATTATTAGCTTGTACTCTGCAGAAATAACTGAGGTAGCTAGCGTCTGGAAATCTTTCCAAGCAGTTTGAGCAAACTGTCTAATAGCTTGAAGCCGGGCAGTAATCACTCCATAGGATAGAGTACAGTTAAGCAAATGCGTGAGCTCAGCATGCAGAGTAGTGTGAGACCACTGGGTTAAAGAATATAGGGTATGAGTAACAATGTCTAAGATAGTCACAACTTGATCTACGCAAAATACTTGAGGATTCCCTAATAACCTATAATTGTTAATAAGCAAGGAATGATTAGTGACTACGCAAGCTTTATGCTGATCTATCTGGAAGATGTCAGTCCCATTTATGTGGTATTGCATCCAGGTGCACTCCCCTGCTACGGGATGTATGCATGGGTCCGGAACCCTCCCAGTTAGGGGACACACCCACCTCTGATCCCAGGGCATGCAGGTGTGACTGTGGATGGTGTAGTTTTGGCTGTCTAACCATTCCCCTCGTATTTGCGGAACCCACCAGGAACCATTGATTTTCATAGGCAATACTATAAAAGGGCACCATATTTCTAGAGCATAAGCGGTCCTACTAACTTGCATTAACGCATGGCAGGTGTTATTCATGCAATCAAAAGCAAGCGGCTTAATCCATATGTTTGCTGGTAACTGTAGCTCTGTGTGCCAGTGGGTTGAAGATAGTCGCCCCCATTCGAAGCGGAAAGCCAACACCTGCTGATTTAGCAAAGTTTGCCATAAAATGCATCGTGTGTCTTTAGCAGTTTCTTTGACCTGTCCTATGGCAGAGAAAATGTCTTCATAGCTGAAATTCTGCCACTTCCAATGGTTGCCAATACTTGTAGCAGTGTTGCGCAGGGTAGGACTTATCAATGGGCCCCACTGGGCCAGAAGTTTTATAGCGCCGCTGGCATCAGAACCCATAGTGGCTAACTTGTTGCGCACAGTTTCTATGTCAAAAGCATTTAAAGCCCCCGTTCCCACTCCCGCTGCACCCGCAATCAATGAATCTAAACCCCTAGCTACGTGCAATTTGGTGATGGGCCATAGAAATCGACTCCATTTATAGCAGCTTGGTAGTACTAAGGAGACATTGCCCCGTGACAAGTCTATGTCTAAGTGTACCTCTGAAATGATGGAAGCGTGCATCACATGTCTGCAATTTAAATGTTGTCTTACTACTGGAAAATCTAGCATGTTCACAGTTTCTACTTTGTGTGATTTGAAAAACACCATCCTCCAAGTGGGATGCCTACCATATACAATATTGGTTTTTGATACAAACACCATACTACCATCTGGTAGAGGCTGTTTCAACGTACAATTGTATGAAAGGCATTTGGTCAAGTTATAGTCCAGAAAATCTTGGCGAGTACACTCATTGCAGTTCATGGGGCAAAAGAAACATGAAACATCAAACAAATGATTTGATCCATTCACTGAAACCTTTGGACCTAAGATTTCATAAGCGCCAGTCATATGAGTTAGTGATAAAAGGTGTCCGACAATGTGCCAATCTAGAACTCTTGCAGTTCCATTTGGATACTCATTTGTAACGCTTTTCTCACAGGTTACGGTGCGGTTGTAGTTATCACGCAGGACTGGAGCATCAGGTGTAGTGCATGCGATTCTCAGAGTCCATGTAGTGTCTTGCAATAACCCACTCTTTACAGAGAAAGCGTTGGTTTGGCAGGCCAGGAGCACCCACAGCAAGGCAAGTCCCATCCCCTTCATACTGCTCTACGTTCATGGTGTGAGCCTAGTAGCGGGAATATAAATAGGCACATCAGAATTATGCAAAAGTACAACATAAGTACTTCCAACACCTTGACTTAACACTTCCCCAGCCTCAGGCTTTTTGTTAGGATGGTGCACCCACACCTTTTTTCCCGTGCTACCGAAGCCTCCTTCCCCCCTCAATGTAGTGTCTGGGGATTGCTTGCTTTCTACTACTAGGGGGACAACTGCTCGTTCACAAATCAATTGTGCAATTCGGTCATATTTGGTTAATGGTACTGCAGATGCACCAGCATTATGTAAAAGTACCGAAACAGTCCCTCTATAATCAGGATCAATCACACCTCCAATATGTCAATGCCTTGTTTTGCCAGGCTGGATCGTGCAGCAATGCGTCCATAAGTGCCAGCCGGCAATTTGATGCCAATACCCAGCGAGATGGATTTGGTTTGCCCCGCCGGTATAACATCATCTTCACAGGTAGATAGATCAAGTCCAATGCTGCCTGCAGTCGCTTGCACAGGCAGCTTAGCTTCTTTGTCGGTTTTCCACACAACAAGAGTCTTTGTAGATTCCACTTTCGCACTTGTCAGTCTCACAAAGGGTGTCTGGCGATTTCCCAGTGGACGATTGTTCAGTTCAAACAGTGCTTGTGCCAGATGTTTGGACCACCCCTTGAGAGTGTGAGTCTTAGTCAGCTTCTTTATTTGTTGCTTGAGCAGCCCATTGCTACGTTCCACCAGAGCAGATGATTCTGGGTATCGGCTGATGTGCAGTGTCCATTTTATGCCTTGCTCTAGTGCCCAGTCTTGCACTTTGTGTCCAGCAAAATGGCTGCCTTGGTCTGATTGGATTGCCATAGTGTCTGATGAGGTATTCCATGCCTTGCAAGGTAGCCCGTTGATCTGCATAGGCGACTGGATAAGCTAACAGCAGTCCAGAGTATGTGTCTACCATGGTCAACACATAATGCTTTCCATTCTCGGGCGGTAAAGGGCCAATGTAGTCAACTTGCCATACGCTAGCAGCTCTTTCACCTCTTCTCAAAGGGCCTTGAGGCTTCCTCTCCAGAGGGTAGTGCTTCACTTCACTGCACACAGAACATTGGGAGGCAGCTTGTATGGCTTGATCCATGGTAATGGGCAATTGTCTCTTTTTTGCCCATTGATAAGTTCCTGTTTGCCCTAGATGCCCTGAGGTTTGGTGTGCCCAATCCGCCATCCCTTGCAGCACCTCAGCTTCTTGCGGTGTTGTCACTGGGCGAATCTTTGCCATTTGGTCCACTTCATTGTTGAACAGGGCAGCCAGTGAGGTGTCAGGGGGCATGTGTGCATCGACATGCCCAATGCAGATTTTGCACCTCTCACCTTTGCACCACATCTCTTCCCAGATGTCTGGCCCTCCCCAGATCGGTGTGTTCTTGATCTGCCAACCATCTCTTCTCCATGCCGGTGCCCAATGTGTCCGGCCTTGATATGTGGCCCAACTGTCTGTGTATATGTATGCAGTCTCTGTTTCCTTCACCTGTTCAATCACGGAGGCCACTGCCTGCAGTTCAGCATACTGACTTGATCCTCCCACACCTTCTCTCATTAGCAGTGTTTCTCGGTGGGGCTGGAATTCGACAGCTTGCCAGTGTCTTTGCCCTTTATCATACTTTGCGGTGCCGTCCGTGAACCATGCAGACTTTTGTTCTTCTTCTGGCAATGTATCATAGGCGGGTGCGACTTTGAAGGGAGATTCTGACAACGCCACAGGGGTGTTTGGTTCAGGCATCGCTTCCAGATCTACCGCCTCCAGCATTTGTTCTTGCAGTCTGGAAACCCCTGTGCGGCCAGCTTTTGCACGTTGCTGTAAATACCATTTCCATTTGACATGAGTGGCGTCTTGTGCTCTGCCACTTTTCCCATTTGCAGCAGTGTCACGCACCCAGCCCATGATTGGAATTTCTGTGCAAATTGTCACTGGTTGCTCGCCTGTGATTCTTTCAGTTTCAACTAGAGCCCAGTACACTGCAGCAACTTGTTTCTCAAGCGGAGTGTATCTTGTCATAGGATCTGTGAGTTTCCTTGACCAGAACCCCTGTGGCACTCTTTTCTGTCCTTGCTTTTGCCACAAGCTCCACACAGCCACGTCATTGTAGACAAGAATTTCCAATTCAAAAGGATCAGTTTTTGTCAGGGGCCCCAGCGTGATGTAATTTTGCAATGCGTCTTTAGCCTGTTGGAAGGAAGTCTGTTGCTCTAGGCCCCATGTAAAGTCATGTTTCTTTCTGGTGACTTTGTAAATGGGTTTCAGTATCAGGCTTAAATGAGGTATGTGATTTCTCCAAAACCCCATTAACCCAATGAATCTTTGTGCCTCTTTTTTATCTGCTGGTGGAACCATCTGCTGAACCATATCAATTACCGGGTCAGGAATTTTCTTAACTGACCCAGACCAGATTGCACCTAGAAATTTCACCTCTTGAGCAGGCCCCTGTACCTTTTTGGGATTTATGGCCCACCCCCGATTTTGCATGTGTGTGATCAACTTTTCAGCAGCGTTTTCTACATGTTCTTTCTCAACACTGGTCAGCATGATGTCATCAATGTAATGAGCAATAAATACATTATCCAATTGCACCATCTTTAAGTCTCTGGCAATTAATCCATGACACAGAGTGGGACTATGCACATACCCCTGGGGCAATTTAGTAAAGGTAAATTGTCTGTCTCCCCAAGTGATAGCAAATTGGTCTTGTGATTCAGTGTCAATATCAATGGAGAAAAATGCATTGGCCAGGTCAAGGACCACATGCCATTCACCCACTTCTCTCGTAAGGTTTTCAATCAGGGTGATGATGTCTGGCACCGCCGCAGCTAAGGACGGCACCTTCTTGTTCAAAATGCGGTAATCAATTGTCAGACGCCATGCCCCATCCGGGCGGCGGACAGGCCAGATCGGCGAGTTGAATGGACTGACTGCCGGCCTCATTATGCCAGCTTTCACCAATGACTCAATAGTTTCACCAATCTCTTTATGTCCTGCTGGCAACCGGTACTGTTTCACGCACACTGGGTCAGCAGGAGGAGGTAAATGCAAGGGGGACCATTTGGCATGCCCAACCACAACGGGGTTAATAACTCTCACATGGATTTTTCGATTGCCAAAAACAAATTCGCCTAAATCTGTAGTCACACTTTTGCCCAACAACACATCCATGCCAAGGATGTACTCCGGTATATCTGCAATCAAAACATTTGCTGTGAAAGGCAATCCCTCGCCAATTGACATTTTTACATTAAAGGCTTTTGCAACAGTTTCTGCTGCCCCATAACCATTGACCAAAACTCTGGGACCAGATAATTTACTGGGATTGCCATTCAGAATGGTTACCTCAGCTCCTGTGTCTAGTAGAGCCAAAACATGTTTTACTTTCTCATCCAAGTACAAGGTAAGTGCCACAAAAGGGCGTCTGTCTCTGGGACTAGTTCTCTTTATTAACCGTACCTCAAAGACAGAGCCAGCCCTTCAATCAAAAATGGGGTCTGGGACCTCCCACTTGTCCTTTGCCAAATCAGGGTAACCTTTTGCTCGCACTTTGGGCTTCAACACCTCCTCTTCAGAGGGTGCAGAGGGCTTAGTTTTTTCCAATCCCTGTCTTTTTAATTTTTTCCATTTCTCAAGCAGCACAGATGTGGGTTTACCATCTATCTCTTCCCTTGGAATTCCTGCTTTTAGCAGGTCCACCCACATTTGTCTGCGTGTGATCTCGACAGTATCAGCTTTCTCTTTAGACTTTACATTTTTACCACGCTTTTTCTCTGAATCATTGTTTGCAGCCACTAGGCGCGCTGCTTTACGCACATCCAGCCCTTCTAATTGCCCTAACAGAAGTGCCACTTCACCAATGGCTTTGCCCTGCGCTGGACCCAGCAATGAAAGCAATGCGCCCTTCATGTGACTCGGTGCATTTCTTAACAAACGTGCGCGCATGCCAGCTGTAAACAACTCCATGTCAGGCCCTGCAAAATTTACACTGTACAGTGCACACTGCAAACCCATCTCTCTAAGCTGATCTGTTGCTTCAGTTAGTGATTGCCAACCGCCCCAACTCTCTTCCATATCCATTGGACTCCCATACAGAGTCATTAAGGCAGTCTGAAGCCAATTAAACAAGGAATGAGAACCTTGCTGTCCGAGCGCACCGCGCACTATCTGTCCCAACATCACATTAGTAGTGAGTGAACCCATCTTTAACAGTTCCTCTGGGGTTAAGAAGATACTATCGGCACCCGTGTCCCAGAGGCGAAGGAACCATCTCAGAAGTGCTTCACCTGGCTTCTGTCTAAATAACTTAGCAATCTCTAAAAGCTCTGTCTGTGTATAATCGCGGACAATCCTTGTATTCTGAATATTTGCACCGCCAGCTTGGCCTTTTGACTTGTTAGTGATTAACGGCCGCGCTGGATAAACACATTTCTTTGGAGCACATTCCAGCTCCTCTTCATCAGAACAATTTAATTCAGCAAGTCTAATTTCAACAGACTCATTCCAGTCATATGCTTGCTCAGTTTCACTATCACTGACTTCACCCGACCATAAATTTGGGTCCCAGTTATCTTTCCTAATTAGCGCGCGAATCCTTATCTTTGACGGATTGCCCCGCCGCTGTCTGCGCACAGCTAAAGAGGCACACCTGTCCTCCATCTGATCAGCCCGTTTAACGGACGATTCAAGGGTCTCTCCCATAATAATTTGTTGCTCTTGGAGCAGGGAAATCTCATCTGTTAATTTGCGAATCTGCGCATCTTTAAGCAATTCATTCTCATGCACCTTTCTGAGCGCCTGCAGGAATAACCAGCCTATGTTTCCTGCTGCCTTTAGCTCCCTTCTGCATCTCTCAAGCGGTAAACTCTCCAAGCACTTACTAATTACCGCCGGGGAAACATCATTTTCAAGCATGTCCCATGCCCTCGGTGCCGAGTACCGATGCAAAATATCTGCCACACCCGACCAAGCATTTGATGCCGGCCATCCTGGAATGTGACAGAGTGCACTATCTTCCCCATTGCATTCATCTTTTGCATGTTTTTTCCAGAATGGCATCGTGCTCGTAAACCCTGCTCACAGCGCAAAATGTAGTGATAAGCAGTACCCGCACCTCCCTGGGATCCAGCCCTTTGTGCAAAGTAAATCACTCCTAATTACCTTCCCACACAAATAAGGTTTAAGACGCACGATGATCTCAGTCGGGAAAAAAGCCAATCACACAGAATATATGATGCTTGCATTTATTATCTACAGTGGCTAATGAAAACTAAGCAGCAATTTATAATAATGTGGAAATAGAAAGTGCAAGCTATATAATGCCAATTATCAATCACAGATGAATATGCAATTATTTGGTCTTACGCTCCTAATGAAATGTAGATGAAGGTACGATCTGATCGCACCCAGGACCCTCGCCGCTACAGGTGCCTGGCACTCCTCAGAAGAGGAGGGGAGGACTGGCCAAGCCCCCACAGTCCTACACCAGAGCGGGGATGTGATGTTAGGAGTCTCGGCCCTGATAGTGCACAGCTGGTCGTCCAGGCACTGTTCTTCTTGATACGCGCGTCTTTCCAACAGCCCAGGATGAGTCCCCCTTCCCTGGTCCAAGTATAGTTCTCTTATTAGGAGCTGCACGTCAATCATCATGACGTGTCAGCTCTTCGAGAAGCTTCTAGGCTCTCCCTTCCCGGCAGTAAACATGTTTTTTGCTTGGAAAGTTACAAGACTGGAAACAGCCAGTCTTGGCTCCCAGGCTTCGGGCACTGTGTTTTGAAAAGATCAGACATTCTTGCCTTATCACTGCACCTGACTCGCAGAGCGAAGACGAGCAAAGCTGTGCATGGCTCCCAAGGGCTGCATAGAGCCTCTTGCAAATGCTAGATGTTTTATGTCTTCAGAAAAGGCCTTCGCAATTAACCCCTTGCAAGCATGCAGGCTCACCCAGTTCGAGAGTCCTGGTTGATGTCAGCATTTTCCTCCACGCTTCGAATAGGCTCTAATACACACAAGATAGCTCAGTGGGTTAGTGCAAATGCAGGTTACTGCAAGCGCCTAGCAGCTTATCACGACAGCATGTATGTATCAAATTTGGTGCAGAATAAATATTGAGAAACCCTCCAAAAGCGAAAAAATGTTGTCATTTCTGAACGCAAGCTCATAGAAACATGGGATTTGAACAGAAATGTACCTTAAGCAATCTGTCATGTAATTAAGTATTCTCAACAACTTGTATATCTGGGAAATATGTTTTTGGGGAAAAATAGATTTTCTATGTAAAAGCAAAAGGGAGGGATTTCTTTTGGACCATAAACACAGCATCACTCTGACTCATTCTGACATGCTGATCCTTTCTCCAATCAGGGGATAGGCAATCCTCTAACCTATCAGATCTTTAGAGGGTTGGGCATTGTAGAATCAGCCTCCCCACCCACTTTGGAAATACATAATTAGGGACTGTGAGGACAGATACAACACACATTTTTCCACTACTCAACTGATTTCTTGGCGCAGCACCCTGCAGGAAGACTCCAGACTCCAGACTCCAGATCTAGAATCAACTCTAGAACCAAACTCTAGAACGCTGAAGCAGAGGCCTAACCAAAACTGAACTCTTTTCAGCAGGCCTTCAGAATCTTTTGCAACCTGATTCTAACCCCTAAACATCCACGGGGCCTAACTAAACCATTCAACAGCCTGGCTGAGCTGTTTTGCTGTTCTAGCCAAGAACCCTGTGCTAGAACCAAGATCCAGACCCAGAAAGCAGCGCTGTATCCAGAACCCATCAGATCCAGTTCAAGAGGCCACCCAGACCGCAGTGCAGTGCTGAGAGCAGAACCCAGTGCCTGATCCTGTCCGGTGGCGAGAGTGAAGCCAAACCCTTGACCAGATCTTTGACGAGGCCCACTCCATTCCAAAGCCTAGGAGTGAGTATTTAGTCTAGAACTGTCCATAGTCATCTCTTAGTTTAAAGTAATATTATTCCATCCATTCCACTTATCCAGAACTGCATTATAGAATCCTGTGTCCATCCTGAATTCTTCTCATTATATTGTTTGTGATATTTGTAGCAATAATCATCTTCGCGCTGATATTTTCTGAAGAGGGACAAGTGTTTTGACGGACAGAGATCAGAGCAGAGGCGCCTTGCTCTGGTGGTGCCCGTTGAGTGTCTTGCTTCTTCATAGCTCCTTAGTCTAAGCCTATCCTTGTTGCTAAATCTTTAAAGCGCGATCTGTCATTTTGAAATCTTGACTTTATTTCTGAAAAATCTAGCTGTAACTTGTTTTCAACTGCTGAAATTCGTTTTCAAAAGCATTTTTGCCTGTTTTAAAATCATACCTTTGACCAGATCTTTGACGAGGTCCACTCCATTCCAAAGCCTAGGAGTGAGTATTTAGTCTAGAACTGTCCATAGTCATCTCTTAGTTTAACGTAATATTATTCCATCCATTCCACTTATCCAGAACTGCATTATAGAATCCTGTGTCCATCTTGAATTCTTCTCATTATATTGTTTGTGATATTTGTAGCAATAATCATCTTCGCGCTGATATTTTCTGAAGAGGGACAAGTGTTTTGACGGACAGACATCAGAGCGGAGGCGCCCTGCTCTGGTGTTGACCGTTGAGTGTCTTGCTTCTTCATAGCTCCTTAGTCTAAGCCTATCCTTGTTGCTAAATCTTTAAAGCGCGATCTGTCATTTTGAAATCTTAACTTTATTTCTGAAAAATCTACCTTCACAAAAACCTCTGTAATTTTGGAACCACACTTCCTAGAACCGAAATCCAACTGTCATTATGAAGCTAAGATCCTAAGCTTTCCAATGAACCTAAAACGGAAACGTTGCCGCGAATTGCAGTTTAGCTCCATTTCACCACATGTCAAAATAGCTGTTTCTTGTTTTCAACTGCTGAAATTCGTTTTCAATCTGATAATCATTCATGAATCCTTGATAGTGTAGACCTGAACCAATTCAAAGTAACTCTCACTAATCCGGAATCTCCTTTAGTGAATTAAAATTATTTTAGCATATTTTTCCATCCATTGCAATCACATTCAAAAGCATTTTTGCCTGTTTTAAAATCATACCTGTTTTCTCTACGCTTGCTGGGGGAACTGGAATTGAACTGCATTATTGAGTGTATTCTTGAAACCTGTGTGCCCTCATTTCCATCTCTTCATATTGCATAGTGGGGGGATTGAGGAGTCACTGGGGAAAAAGTGATCATATTGTCTTTTGATTGAAACCATATCAAGTTTATTTCTGTGTTGCATTTTCCCATCCTTGCATTTCCTTGAACCATAAAAGTATTCTCTGCTACCTTATCCTTTCTATTACTACTCCTAGGTGATTAAAGAGATTGTTGATATTGTGATATTACCCATTACTGATTACTGTTCATATTCATAAGTGTGCTATTCAGATATTATTTTATTCATAAAAGTGTGATATATATTGTTCAATTCTTCCAATAAACCTTTTAATTTGCAAAACAAGCCTACTTCTTGGCTCAGTGAGGTCGGGGAGATCCAGAGAGAGGGGCGTTATATAAGGGTTCATCATCCAGATTTAAAGAAATTTGACATAAAAATATATAAATAAGGGCTTCCATTGGGCATCCCAGACTAGGCATTGACTTAGTTGGAGCGCTGGGTTGAAGTCACTTACATCAGCGATGCCCGAATACGTAAAGTCACACCTGTACTCTGGTCAGTCGCCCGCCAACCTCTGAGGTGCGTGGAATCTCAGATTCCTGAGGTTATAGGTCAAGCGTCCCTCGATAAGGCATGGCCGAGGTAGCAGGGGAAAACCCCCATAGTGGTGGGACCAACGTTCCTGCCGACCTCAGTAATAATGTGTGATGTAAGCACCAAGGCCCCTTCAAACTTGAGTGATGCGTGACCTTCGGGAGCTATATTGAAACATCAGGTATGATCAGCCTTCTGCCTCTGGTGAGGCGTTCCCTCTTCTAAATTTCCTCGAGTCTTTGACATGCTTTCTTCTTGGTCCTTGGATGCGCCATTCTCTTCCACCCTGTCCCTCCTCTCCCTGGTCTCTCTCTTCGTCCCGGTTATCCAGCAGTTCTGATATACAGTTCTTGATGGCTCTCAACCGCTCCTTTTTGCCTTCATTCTCAAACGAGAGAGAGAAGGGATACCCCCATCCGTGGTGGATTCCACGTTCCTTTAGCCATTTCATGAGAGGGAGGTATATTCTCCTTAGGGCAAGAGTCATGGATGATATGTCTTTAGAAATCGTGACACACGCTTTGCCCTGGGCGACCGCCCCACTACGTTTGGCCCTGTCCTGATGGTTGTGGAAGTAGGCTAGGACAGATCTAGTGCCCCCTGATGGTCCCCCCACTCTATGAATTCTCACAGTTTTGGGCTCATCGATCACTTTGTCTTCAAACAAAAGTTTCATAATGTCGTGAAGCGTCTTCTTCAGGTCCCCCACAGAGTCCCCATCTCATTCCGGGATGTCAAAAAAGAATAGGTTGTTTCGCCTCTCACAATTTTCGAAGCCATCCATTTTAAGCCAGAATTCTTCCTCTCTGTGTTCTATTTCTGCAATTCTATGGTCCGTTTGAGTTTCCAGAGTACTTAGAGAGGTTTGGTTGTTCTCGACTCCGTCAAGCCTCTCTTCCATCTTGTCCATATGTTGCGTGATCTTGTCGATTCCCCCCCCCCCCGATACTGGCTCCCATGTTCTTAATCTCATTCAGTAAGGATGAAATATCGCCTTTGGTCACAGCTGCTGCTGTACCTGTGGTAGCCATGCTCATGTCTTGGGGAGCCCCGAGTGTAGAGGGATATGGCGAGCAGGTAAACTCTGCTAGTTTCAATTTTATGTCCATGGGCTTCAAGGCGAGCTCTCCAGTCAAAGTTTGGGCTTATTAGAATGTGGGGGGAGAGCCCCCCTCCTCCTGTGAGTGATAAGGTTTTGTGAATGTGTCTATGCAAGGCTTTGTGCTTCAATAGAGGTTACTCCCCATGGAGCCGGCCTTTCACTCAGGATCCTGCATAGAACTCATAGTCTGTGATCGTAGGGCTGATGCCACTCAGGATCTCTTCATATCTTATGTCCCTATGCGTTCACTGGGACTGTGGTGACGTCCGTTTCTTCAGGTCCCCAGGCGTTAGCGTGGTCTGGGTTTTGTGCTACTTTCTGATGGGATGTCTATTGAGGAGGGCACACACCCCAGAAAAATAGGGGCCCAACCCTCCCGGTACCAAGTAAAGCACAAGGACTGATATAACAAATATGCATCGTTCGGGTGCACCAAGTGAAAAGGGCCTATAAATGCACCCTCCCAGACCTCATCTTGTTAGGTCCCACTGGTGAGTAGGGGTGCGTGTTTTGTGGTTGGTAGTTCAGTGGAAGTCCCCCAACTTCTCAGGAGCCAGTTGGATGGAATCTCCAGGAACCATTTTCATAGAAGACCGCACACGCCCCAGTGTCAGGGGCCCAACCATCTATCAGCAACCTAGATTGTATAGCAGCTTTTGTACGCTGTGGGGTTTGAGAGCTGTGCTTCCTTTGTGGCAATCGAGGTTGTGTACTTGGTGTGACCTGTCAAGTCATTTTGGCCCATGTCTTCATGCTAGAAAACAGCAGGTCCAGGCCATCAGAGGGAGGGACGATACTGCTTATTGGCCAAGGCAGTATCGATGGCCTGGGCACTCACAAATATTGCATGGGGTGATTTAAATTCCCTCTAGGGTCAACATCTCACTTTGATATGTATTGCAGGCTTTTACCGGTGATTAGTTTTATCAGTAATCAGCACGGACGCCATCAGAATGGTTCCAGGAATGCCATGCAGTTTGAAGCGTGCACGCGCACCAAAGACCACTTAACAATTTGCGGTCTTTCTTCCCACCACACAAACCTATCACATTAACAGTGTTGTGATACTGCTGCACTTCTCTCCAATGTGCCCATTCACCACATATCACAACTTGTTGGGGAGCAAAGAAGTTCTTCTGTTTTACCATGGGCAGGGTCTCATGTACACACTAGGTGTGGGGTTCTCTTGGTCAGACCTCTGGCGTTCTGCTCTCTCCTGGGATAGTATTTGCGTTTGCCCAGGTTTCATGGGGGGCTAAGAGGGGATGTAGTGTTCTGTCCTCCACCTCGCTTATCAATGGTCCTGCGCTCTGTAAGCTCTGAGTATACGGGCCTCTCCTCCCTTCACTTGTCCTAATTCAGTGTTGTATCCCTCAGGGGGCACTAACCTTGCAGCCCGTTGGTGGGAGCTGGTTGGGAGCATAGAGAAGTCTGTGTGGCGTGTGGCGGGGGGCCTGGAATCTTCCCCATAGGCTGCAAACATGCATGTCCTCCAACTGTGTTAGCTCTTCACCACACACGAGCCCTTAGCGTGGAGCCCGGCAGGATAAGGAACCAGCGGTTCGCCCAGTCACAGACTCACCCAACCTCTATCATATAGGGCGAGAGACAGCTAACTCGTTCGTTCCTTGTGTTGCATCCACGGATTGAAAAGATCTCGGTGCAGCAGGACTCCGGATACTGTGGAGGGCAGGTGCAGGCACTCGCAGGGGTCTCCAGCGGTCGGGGGGAGGCATGGCAGTACACCGCCGAACCACTTCAGGCAACGGGAGTGCAGTTGCGTTCTCTCCCGCTACGCTTCTTACTGGATGGGGGCATTCGTGGTGGAGCCTGCCTCGGAGCACCTGATGAGGCAACGGTCCCGTTCAGCGTGCTGTTCCGGGGGGTGCCCAGGACCTTCATCGCCTCTGAAGTTTGTCTCTGTGCGATGGCATCTTTCGTGCTTCCTGAGATCAGCTTCGGTTTCACTTCCATTGCAGTAGGCCGCTTTCAGTTGGAGGGGGAGTCAGCTTTCACCATTGTGTTATGGTATGAAACTTAGCGATTTTGCCATGGGGGGGCCTACAAGCGGGGGATTGGGTCGATTGTTGGGCCATGGTATACGGAGCTCACATGGCAGACCAGCTTATCCGTACGCCCACTGGTGGCCAGTCAATACTCATGTTTTTGAGATTTGTCCAGCACTCTCTCATCTCACGGTGTCTGCTTAAACCCATTGCGGGGTATTGAGAGCCAGACAGCTGTTCTGTTAAATAAAGTGTACTTGTGCATTAGTACTCATGACTGGTGTATTCCGATTATGTGGTATTAAACCTCGATATTCTTTTAATCTTTCAGAGCAGGTGGATTAGCCACTGCCCATACTTATGTTCCTGCAGAGAAAATGTCATTTTATCACACTCCTGCATGGAATAGGGAAACTTGGGGGCACTTTCCCACAGCAGACTAACCCAAGGACAGTGCACCTGCCTTTGTACTCTTTCAGTTGAAATAGGCCTCGAACCGGAGTGGGCCTGAGCTGCTGCTCCAATGTTGTCAGGCATATCACAAAGCAAAACATCACAGGCTGCCGTTTCTGGCACCCTTAGGTTGTCAGCTCCCTTGGGCCTTACATTATCCAGCATGTTCCTATAACCTCACTGACTTTACCTGTTTTGACTAAATAAGCATCTTGCTGAAAAAGAGCTGTTCAGTGGAATTTCGTGTGTCAGCTCCCCGCTGGCTGCCTTTCTTTGTTCAGTGCAGAGGGTAATAAACCTGTCCTGTCATAATCTGCAGCTACTCACCCTCCACACTCCATTCCTTTATTTCTCCATTATAGTCTGTGCACCCCACAGGTATGTCAGACTTGTTTTCCTAGCTGTAGTCATGAGCCCCACCCCCCAAAACACCATTTTGAAATGAGCCCCCAGGAGCCCAACACATCTTCAGCAGTCCCTGGACGCAGCCCCGGGCAAAAAAATAAAATGTGCTACTTCTGACCCCCCCGTGCACCCCTGGTCCTCTGGGGCGGTGGATTGGCCACATTTTTCAATAGGCGCTGATGTGAAAACATCAGCGCCCTATTGTTATGAAATGCGCCCCGCTCCCAAGAACACTGCACGTAAAATTTCCGCCTGCTCGGGGAGATCATGAAATATTGCCCCGTGCTGGCATGACAGGGGGCTAATGGCATGGTGCCCGGGACTGTTTGTTACCTGGTGGGCCCTGCCTGCACTCACCAGCAATATCAGTTCTATGGGTTTCATTCCTATATCTACCCTGGCTCCTTGGCGGAATCTCCTCATTATGTAATAGAGCAACACACCGGCAGGAGTGGACTGGGAACCAAAAGAGGCCCTGCAATTAATGTTCAAAGCAGCCCCATATTACACATTATCAGCAAGCCCACCCTTTCCCTATGAGAACATTTGGAAATGAAATAGGTTGCAACACAAAAGAGGCCCAGGGTGACGAGGCCCACGGGGAAATCTCCAGAGTTCCCTATAAACCAGTCCACCCCTGCACACCGGGGGCCCATATGGCAACACAAACCACACATGTCCAACTCACCTAGAATCTCACTGGCACACACACCACAGGTACTTCGGTTCTGCACCTGTCATGTAGGATTTGCACCTCCGCCCCCTCGTGCCCCCAGTAAAGCCCCTGCCCCACTAAAGCCCCTCCAGCCCCTCTTCTACATAACCTAGCGCCAAGAGGTAACCGTAATTGGCCGACCGCCCCCTTTATAAGACCAAGTTACATTACAAATGCAGGAAATAACACGTTTTGACATTTTAATTTACAAGAAATACAGTGTTTTCAATTACTTTGCCTACGGAGCTGCTCTCCCTATAATTAACCAAACCATTATTTAAAAACAGGCTTCATTTAGGGAGGAGTCACTGGGAGCGTTTAGACGTGTTTTTTCGCCGTGTCCAACATTCCAGGGTTGCAAAACCTCCTCGCTTCTGTGCGCGCTTTGTTTAACCTGATAGTTTATTCAGTCGCTTGCTTTGTGCAACCCTTACAGACATGGTTTCGGGTAACATTATTTTGAAGATTTGTACCCAGATCGAGTATCTGTTGGGGGAAATCCAGGTTGCTGCTGTTACCAGGCCCTAAACACATGCCCAAAATTAACTCTCAACTGCCCAGTGGAATAAGGAGACCCCAGATGCTGATTTTGTTCACGGCACAAAAATGGATCCGATAATTGGGAAACTTTATCAACACATTGAAGACCCCGTGAATTTGCCTCTGACCGAAACCGATTACATCGAGGGTTTCATAGTACTTTGAAAATCTTGCGAGAGGTTGCATACTGGCCACACATGGGTCAGGACCTCGACCAATATTTGAAGGGGTGTCTAGTGTGTGCACAATTTCAGTCGAGTTCACTCACACACCAAACTCCCCTCCAGACAATGGGAATGACACTGTCTTGGTCAATGTTAGGCAGAATCATTTTCAGTATCCTTTGGGAACACCACACACAATTAAGACTACAAGTGACAGTACAAATTCACCTTTGGTACAAGCCTGTACTACACAGTAAAGTGGTAGCAATGTCTGAGCAGCCAGAATTTTCTCAAGAGTAAAGTGAGCAGTATCAAAGTTACACAAAGGACAACAATTTAGTATGGTTCAAGCAAACATTGACTCAAGGTTTCTGAGTAAAAGAATATACATTTATTTATACATCATTTGTAAAACAATTCACTAAAGTAAAGCAGTAGAAAAACCACGCTCTTAATATAGTACACACCAATCAATAGATTCTGGACAAGTAAAGCTCAAAATGAAGTGAGAGCAAAATGGCACTCCATCAATTTAAAAGGGAGAGAAATACAAGGTTATTCACAATTAAGCAACACCAACAAGTAAGTAAGCACAGCAATCTAGAAAAGGCAACTACGGTAAGGAAATCAAATTCAATGGACCAGAGTCTTTGCCGAGGATCACACAGTTCAGAGTAGTTTGCAGTTAAATCTTTGCCAAGAGTTCGAAATGAAGTTGGCCGTAAGAAAAGTTACTTTAAAGAGTAGAGAAGAACAAACCATCAGATTGGCGAAAGATTTCAAACACTTTCACTGCGGTCGGACGGAACGAACAACTGGGTTAGCACAGTACCTTTAGAGCAGAGGAATGCTGTAGCTGAGGCACACGTTCCTGGCAGATCCTGCAGGCTCACATTTCCTGAAGCAACTGTCGGACTGACACGAAGGAGGAAGACTGGAGGGTCCTGCACTGCCCAGGGAAGAAACCAGCAGCAGAGCAAAGCGACAAATAAAAGGTGCGCTCCTTAAAACCCAAGCAAGGTCCGGTCCTCCTGGCTATCCGGTTCACTGTAGCTGTGCACAGCAATTTTGACCAGAGGAGGGAGGCCTGGTTTGGGGTTTGCCGAACTGGTTCGTCCCACCAGCTCAAGGGGAGAAGATTCCTTGCAGATATTCCCTGTCGTCAAAGTTTGGAGATTCAGACCCACAGCAGGGCTTCACCGGGAGGTTCAGTATTTGCAGTAGTCCTCTTCCTTTAGCTTCTCTTCAGTTCTATCGATCCAGTGGCGACTCTGCCTTCCAAGTCCCAGAGACCTGCTTTTTATGCAGTTTTCCCCCATTCACACTGCCTGGCTTTCAATCACACAGCGTGGTGACTGTCCTGGCAGGACAGTCACCACAGCCAATCATACAGAGTGCGACATGGGTCTTCAAGGAGACCCTGTGCTGGGAGTCTCAAACCCTTCCCTCACATCCTATCTCTCTCAGACATTCAGGCACCTAAAGAGTGCTTCTCTGAAGAAGCCTGACAAAGGACAGCGAACAAAGGAACCAAACCTGGTTTGGCACGCAGAGTAAAACACGAGAAAGACCTTTTCAAAAAGAAATGGTGAATAAACACAGCCGGAACTGAAATAAAATAAAAGGGGTCCAGCGGGTTTAAAGTTTGAGGCTACTAACCTAGCCTAAAATAGTACCAAGGCTATTTTCATAAACCACGATAGGGAAAAAATTGTAGACACTACTGCCTCTAGCCAAATCTTAAAGAAAGGGGAACAAAATAATGTTCCATGAGAGACAGACAAAAAAGGGATAACTATTAACCCTTTCCAGTACTCTATGTAAGATAGTTTGTACTGGGTCTGTGATTTTAAAAAGACTAAATAAAGTCAATGGTAACTTTACATGTTCTGGGAGACAGTAGTCTGTCCCAGAAAATGGAGTCAGTGTTGGGAAGTCTAAAAAAGACAACCCTCTGTCACTGCACTAAAGGTGCTCTATGACACACAGTAAAAAGATGATGCCTATGGAGTAGGTGAGGCTCCACAGTCCATGAACACATAAAAATGTACAACTCATAGCCAAAAACACATGTAAGAGTGGGAAAAAAAGGCTCACCCTCTTAACAGGTGAAAATATTAATCCTAGAAATCCAGCAAAGCTGCTAAGTGAATGGAAATTAGCCATTCTGGAGAATTCTCCCTAACACTCACATTTGCAAGTAGATTTCATCAGGCATGTGAATCGCTCCTCTAGAGGAAACAAGTACATGTTAACGGTAACAAGCTTGTTCACAAAAAGTGTGGAATGTCTCCCGGCCCCAAATTGCAAGGCAGAAACAGCAGCTGCCCTGGTGATCAACCACATTTTTTCGCATTTTGGCCTCCCCCAAAGAATTGAGTCGGACCGAGGAAGTCACTTAACCAGTGAGGTGATGACAAATATGTGGGAGATACTTGGGGTAAAGCGAAAACTCCATATTGCCTACCACCAAGCCTCTACTGGGAGAGTTGAGAGGTACAATGAAACAATTGTGAGCACCCTAAAGAAGTTTTTGATGGACTCTGGGCCTAGTTAGGACATCCGATTACTGCTTGTCCTGATGGACATCAGGTCTACCCCATCTTCTGCGACAAAGCTGTGTCCATTCGAGCTAATGACTGGACAAAAAATGGTGTTACCACAGCATCTGCTCTACAGAACACAAGAACAGACCCTATTTAACGCATACACGACACATGAATATATTGAGAATCTGAGAAGACACCTTCAGCATGATTTTACGTACGCTCAGCGGATTCTGAAAAAAACAGCAGAGGGGATGAAAAACCCACTACGATTTAAAGACCAATGAAAAGTATATCAAGTACGAGACAGGGTCTACATTTACAATTTTCAGAGGAGCAAGACCAAGAAGCGGAAAATCCTTCCCTCCTGGCGCGGCCCCTTTGAAATTGCAGACAAAATCTCACCTGCCGCTTATAAGATATGCATTCCTAAAGGAGAACAAATGGAAGAGAAATGGGCGCACATCTATCAGTTGAAGTGCTGCCATCCCATGCAGAATTTGTGACTGATTCAAGAACCCAGTGAGGGTAGAGCCCAGGAATCCTCTGAGGAATAAAGGTAAGGAACAGGAACCTGAATAAAGGAAATCCTACCTTAACAGGGAGTCGAACAATTATACTTATTTTGAAAAGATTACGAAAATGAAAAATGTAAGAACCACTGTTTGGGAAATATTTGTATGCCTAAAAACAAATGCTTGATTGATATGTGCACTTTATGAGTATCTCTCCTGCTGTTTTGTTATCTATTGTCATGTCCCTATCTTTAAAAATGGTATTGTGTAAAATACTTAATCTCTCCGTTCTTCTTGGCAGATCTCTTAACTCCTTGACTCTACAGGCCAGGGTAGAGCCGCCGGAAGGGGAGGTGTCCAGAAACCCCAACCTAACCAAAATCTGAAGAGGGTGAGTGCGTACCCGTGCACCACTCCATCAGGCACCGGAATAGAGCAGACACACTCCGAAGGAAGGTCCTTGAATGAACCAGGAGCAGGCACGCTCTAAATGAGACCCCTGGGGCGAATCCAGGCCCTCCTGGAAGGAACACCCTACTCTCTCCTAGCTCTTCTCTCTCTCAATAAGGTTGCTTCATAGCTAGAAGGGGAGATTTTTGGGGTGAAAATGCCATAAAAAGCCTAAACTACAGGTGGGAGTCAGAGGGGAAGAAATGCCCCTCAGCAAAAAGCCTGTGCTGGAGAGTGCATTCAAAATGAGGCGCTTGCCCAAACAAAAAGGAGCCAATTTAGACATCTAGGCATGGGGATCTCTGGAAATATTCCTTGCTACACATGAGGGGAAGACCTCATGATACTGTTGAGGAACGTCTGGAAAGGATGAGACCCGCTTAGCAAAAACAGCGACATCCAGCATGTAAATGAAAGGGCCAAAATGTGCGCAAGCCTGCACAACAGACTGTGGTTTTACTGTAACAAGAACAATGGTCTTCAAAAATCTGTTTTTCTTCTAATTTTCAATTAAAGACCAGCTCTTCAAAATATGTGCAGGTATGCCACCAAGGAATTGTAAGTTTGTTCATCATGTGCCCATCACAGATAATTTTTTAAGTAACCAGAATCTACAAGGAAATTTGGAACTATAACAGCATGAAAGGCTTCACGACTAAAACAGAACCAAGTGACATTGCAAATGGGTCTTAAAAATCTACTCTTTAACTATTCAAATGTACAGCTAAAGTCTTTAAACATATTATGTTGCCTTCTGTAATCACTGTTGCAGGAAAGTACTTTTGCAAGGGGTACAGGTTAGATTGTGTGCATTTCCTAAAGTTGGATCAAATATAAAATGCTGGGAAAAAGGCAACTCTTTAGTATCACTTTGTAGACATGCACCCCAGGTGTGAAACTAGCCTTCCCAAGCTGTGTTTCCATGGGAATGAGCTGAGGCATTATGTGGATCTTCAAGTTTTATGAGCAATAGCATTCAAGCCATTGTAAACTTAGCAGTTAGCCTTTGAAGCTGTTGGCTAGACTAAACAAAAGGGCCCCCCTTGACGTCATAGCTAAGACCCAATCTCTGTTTACAGAGGGGGAAGAGTGAAGGCATAGCTTTACGCCCATTGCACACAATGGGGGATATGCAATTTACGGAATAAATTGGGAAGTATTAATTGTACATTTTTCATGTTCGGATTTCTGAAAAGCTGTCAGTGAGCTGCTTCTGGTGGGTCCAAAACGACTTTGGTGATACCAACCTACCAAATGTTATCATACACATATTAATTGTGTTCTCTGTATAAATCTGACAATCATAAAAATGTGATAAAAGGTGTAGTAGGTGATAGGATCTCCGCCCACCGAATGCCATATTTTTCAGTAATGTAGTTTGGGCGTAAACAAGAAAATATGATAGCTTCATCCCAATATGGTGCACAGTCACCCAACAAGGTTCATATGATTCCCAAAGAAATGTGATGTCTGAATATGCTGGCATCTGTGGCGTAATCTGATGAGAAAGGGTATTTGTGAAAATGTGAGATTTCCAGGTACAAAAGCCAGATCCAACCGTTAGCCTGTGTCATATGATTGATGAGGTAACTTCGCCGGACTGCTCAAATCATGCCTACTTTCTCTGAGCCTACAATTTTAGGGAGGGGGAGGGATCCCTTGATTATTGCCCAATCAGTTGTGTGAGGAGGATGACACAGCCATGATGTCATTTGGTTTATAAATAGGTAACTTTTCCTCAACTGGAGCTGCTCTCTACAATCTCCAAGCTGTGCTGGAGTAACTGTTTGGGATCACAGAGTGAGGCCTTGATTGACCCCAGTGATGGTCCTGGCAGTGGAGCCCTGGCACATTGATTACTGTAGAGTCTTCTGTAAGTATAGATCTCCACCAACATAGATTAAACAAGTCCTCTTTATGTAAGCACTAGCCTAGAGTGTCCATAAAGGAAACCCTTCTATTCTATCTGTTTGGAAAATGTTGTCATTTTTCTATTGAAATGTATTTTTATTTGTCTGTGCAATTTGGTAACTCTCCCCTTGACACATATTGTGTTTCTCTGTGCACTTAAGTCATTTTTCCTATGAATAAAATCATCCCTTGTGTATCTGTTGATCAAAGTTCTCTTTCCCCTGAAAAGTCCTTTGTTTATTTGCATAATTAAGTAAGTTATTTCCCTAGTATTTTGCTTAGTAAATCAATTAATTCCCCCATTGAAATTCACGGAGCAAGATTGTTGCAATTCGAAATCAACCATCTTGTGCCCAGTGAGGTTATTTAATTTGTTATAGTCATTAAAGTGTTAGAATTATTCCCATTATGAGCTAAAAACCAAATTTTTACATGTTTAAATTGTGTGTCTAAAAAGAAATCCCCATTTGCATCCATCATAATAAAACCAAACTGTTGTTCCACTGTGAGAATCGCTTTGGCCAAAACATCCCTGTGAGTTGCCCCTGTAATTTTCCCTAAAAACCGTGTTTCCTACATTCCTTTCTCATTGTTGAAAGCGTGTATGTAATTTTCAGCTCCAGCTAAAATTAATATGATTTGTAATTAAGTTTTTCCAAAACTTTCTCTTCCTCCTTTAAAAGGTGATTTTCCCACTCGACCCTTCTTCCTCTATCATGTTCTGAGCTCGGATTTCCTTTATTTTTTTTGTTTTTTGTTTGAGCTAGCTTGTCCTTTTCAGTTCCAGCCAAATTCAGTTTACAATTTTGTGCTTCCAAATATTTCTTTTAATCCTTTAAACAGTGATTTTCCTAAAGTAGTTCCCTTCCCCTATCATGTCCTGAGCTCGGATTTAGGATTGCCTTTCCTTTATTATATGCTTTTGAGCTTGCTTGTCACTTCCAGCCCCAGTAAAACGTAGCGTGATTTGCATTCTCATGTTTCTAAAACTTTCTTTTCACCTTTGAAAAATCGTTTTCTTTTTCATGTGCTGCATGTGTAAAAATTTGATTTCCATGGTGTGCTAGCTAGCCTGTTTTGATTTGTACTCTAGTGTAATCAGCCCAAAATACCCTTGTACGCTGTCCCATGGTAGTGGTAGTGAATCATTGAAAAACACAGTTTTCCACTGTAACAGGGGAAGCGCTTAACCTTCCTGCCATTAGTTGAGAGAAATTAGTTGACATTGCTTTTCACAACACAATTTATTTAGCTAAAATCAAGTGAACATGGGTTTAATTTCCGATAGTATTTTTTAGTTTTTTGAACAACACCTGCCTATTATTCGGCAGACATATTGGAAAAACAAGAGAACAGAAAAAACAAACATATGTTAAACCCATGTTCACTCGATTTTAGCTAAATAAATAAGCTAATGGTCACTGTATATGTGTTTTCTTGCTCCCATTTCCATTGAGCATAAGTATACAGCTTTATTGATACTTGGCATGTCAAATGGTACAATCTTTGCAGTAAATGTAAATATAAAGATTTGTGTGGCAGGACGCCACCCTCATGTTCCAATAGTTTGCAGCTCTCAAGTCCTTCAACATTCCTTGAGCAGTCACTATTATTACTCGGAGGTACATCTCTTAGCTGTTCCTTTGTTACCTTTATGATGGGGCTCACTCTTGGACGCTGAGCAGGTGAATTAGCCACTACCCATCCTTATGCTCCTGCAGAGCAAATGTTTTTTTGTCACACTCCTGCATGGAATAGGGAAAGTTCGGGCACTTTCCCACAGCAGACTTACCCAAGGACGGTGCAACGGCCTTCGTACTCTTTCAGTTGAAATAGGCCTCCGACCTGCTGCTCCAATGTTGTCAGACTTATCACAAAGCAAAAAACTACTGGCTGCCGTTGCAGTGCCCTCAGGTTGTCAGCGCCCATGGGACTTACATTATCCAGCCAAGTTCTTGTAACCTCAGGGCCTTTTCATACTGGTTTTGACTACATTAGCACCTTGCTGACAAAGAGAGCTGTTCAGTGGTATTTCGTGTTTCACCTCACCGCTGGCTGCCTTTCTTTGTTCGGTGCAGAGGCTAATAACCCTGTCCTGTCATAATCTGCAGCTACTCACCCTCGACACTCCAGTCCTGTATCTCTCCATTATAGTCTATGCACCCCCCCCCCTTCTCTCGCTTTTCGTCATTTTCAGTGGACAAATAGTTTCAGAGTAAACCTTGAGTCACTAGGGGGAGAAACAAATCACCTCCCACCCCCTTTGCAGTTTTTCCAGGGACTTTTATTTCTTTAGCAGCCCTGCCTCGGGGGATTTTGGGAGCGTTACACCGTCGCTGTTGTGTATTCCGCTGCCTCCCTCCCGGTTCCTTCACGTGGGGACCTTCCGAGGAAGAACAGTTCTGTTAACCCTCTGAACATCTCCAGAGTTCCAAGCCTTTCCTGGCACTGACCATCTCTAGTTGGATATCAGATATTCAGAGAATTCAAGAGGTGTATTTGCTTCTCTGAAAGTGCGCTCTGTGACTTGAGCGTCGGACTTCGTTTGTAATTAACTTTGGCTCCAGCAGCACTGCGAGCAGAGCTCTTGCTGCCTGCCTGCTCTACTTCCTGAACGAGGCGGGGCCCACCACGCACACATGACGGATCACATGACCGCAGCCCAGCACAAATTCCCGGCCCAACTGCCCGAGCGGCGTGTATTTGCTTCTCTGAAAGTGCGCTCTGTGACTCGAGCGTCGGACTTCGTTTGTAATTAACTTTGGCTCCAGCAGCACTGCGAGCAGAGCTCTTGCTGCCTGCCTGCTCTACTTGCTGAACGAGGCGGGGCCCACCACGCACACGTGACGGATCACGTGACCGCAGCCCAGCACAAATTTCCGGTCCAACTGCCCGAGCTGCGTGTATTTGCTTCTCTGAAAGTGCGCTCTGTGACTCGAGCGTCGGACTTCGTTTGTAATTAACTTTGGCTCCAGCAGCACTGCGAGCAGAGCTCTTGCTGCCTGCCTGCTCTACTTCCTGAACAAGGCGGGGCCCACCACGCACACGTAATGGATCACGTGCCCGCAGACCATCACAAATTCCCGGCCCAACCGCCCGAGCGGCGTGTATTTGCTTCTCTGAAAGTGCGCTCTGTGACTCGAGCGTCGGACTTCGTTTGTAATTAACTTTGGCTCCAGCAGCACTGCGAGCAGAGCTCTTGCTGCCTGCCTGCTCCACTTCCTGAACGAGGCGGGGCCCACCACGCACACATGACGGATTACGTGACCGCAGCCCAGCACAAATTCCTGGCCCAACCACCCTTGCAGCGTTAAGCCCTGGAGGCAGTAAGGGCTGGAGCAGCTGTTTTGCTGTTTGGTTGTGACTTGTCCTCGTCCTGCGGCCGTGTGAGTACATCAGACTAAGGTCACACCCTCCTCCATCAACTCAACTTCAAATCGTAACTAGGGTAAGGGGGGAGAGTCGGACTCTGGCCGCTCCTCGAGCTGTCGGGCGTTCCTTACCCTATTACTGGGAGCTCTTTAAGATCATCGCTGCTTGATGGTTCACTTTTATTGACTGTCCTTTTTAAACAGATTTTTCAGTTCATATATTTGCTCCCTTATCCAGCCCTGATTTTTGACTCTACTTTTGAAAGAGACCCATATCTACCACACTCTAGTATAGTGTTTTAAACTGTTCTTGTTGTGTTATTTTATGTATTTTTGCTAATCATTGGGTTCAGTGCATTTTATACATTGCATGGCATATTACTATAAGAGTGTACTTTGTCCTAGTTCCAAAGACGTTTAAACTTATTAAGCGCTTTTTATTGCGTGGTAATTCTTGTAACGCTTTTTAATTAGCGTTTAAAAGTGCTTTTTTCTTCTCATTACTTTCACTTGCGCAGTCTACATTGGTACTAGCTGTCTGTTATACGTTCCAAGAAGTAGCCAAACTAGAAGGCTACTTATGTCTCGCATGCTGTATACGCTAAAAACCGACATGCCAGAAGTAGCCGCAGCAACTCACACGAGTAACATTTCGGGTGATGTGTTGATTAGTAAAGCTACCTCTGAGACAGCTGCACCAAAGGTAACGCTCAATACCCCAGTAAATGGTAATAACTTCACATTGAGTGAGGAAAAAAAGAGTTCCTCGCGAATTTCCAAGAAATCTATCACTCTTACTCCTGTAGTTAAAACACCCTCCCTAAATCAAGACATTAGGCATTTCTACGACAAAATAAATGATCCTGCAGTAGTGACTCATGCTCAAGGCCCACTGGAAAGTGCGCTGCCTGTAACAAACAAGCAGCCACGTGAATCTAAAAACATCTCATCTCCAGACCTAATTGAATCAATTCCTTCTGTGGTCATTTCTGACCAAACCCTACTCACCTTACCTCAATCTCCTATTAAAAATGTTCAGGTTAATCAAATGGTAACTGTAGTTGAGGAAGACAACCTGGATAACTCGGTCGCACTTGTTAGTGCAACATTCCAAACGCACTCTATTATCGAGCCTGGGACAACTTCTCAGCCCCAAACCTCCTATCCATCAGCAGGTGACACAGCTTGTGTGGATGTGTTTGAGATTATGGACGTGAATGCTAAAGAATCTGTAACGATCAATACACCCTCACGCCAGTGTAATATTGACCTAGAGAGTTCGAGACTGTCTGTCATCACGGACTACAATCTTCCTGGCTCCATGGACTCTACAAGGCATGCAATTGAAGAGTCCTTCATACAACCAACCCCGAGACGCTGCTTGTCAGCAAAAACCCCTAGTGACTCGTCTGTAAATCCGGCCCTCTTACAGATTACCTTAGGGGCCGTGAACACAACAATATTAAGTCTCTTCAAACTCTTTGAGGAGTTGGATCGAAAACTAGCGCTCCAAACAACTAAAATTTATCAAATTGGGGAGTGGATGAAACGATGCTCGCAAAATTCATCCTCCCCCTCAACCTTAAACCTTATCATGCACAGACTTACTACCTTAGAAAATTTGAGCACTTCGGGTCTGTTGGCAACAGCCCCTCACAAGACCACCATCTTGCAGAGTTCGTCAGGACCGGAATTGAACAATAATTCAAATTCACGGTGCGCTAGAACCTTGCTAACAGTGGTTCCAACATTTGAAAAAATAATTCGCCCTGTGGAGTACATAGATGCCATAACTGACCAAAAAAATGATTCATGGATCAGCGTTGATTCCTCTCAATCTTTTCCTCGTACTGATGCCACTAAAATCAGTAACCCAATGAAGGTCAGCCTCTTCCTCATAAAAACAAGAGAAAAACCACAGTCTCAAAACGGTCTAAATTGACAACCAAAGCAACAACAATGCGTAAGTCCGCTAAATAATCTAATCAAAATCCGCAGGTCATATTTCCACCAACCAGTTTGGTGACTGGTGCCTCAGCGCCTATAGCGCCTCCCCCTCAAGGCTCGGGAGGTGTTATAGATCTTGTTACCTCCTTAGCGGTGACGGTTGCTTCTGAGGTCGCATCCAGTTCTACCTCGCAAGTCCCCCAGGGCGACTATGCGCCTTTGAATGAACTGGTGGACCTTTTTGAACGTGAGGTCTCTTCAACCTTGCCCCTTAAGCCTTTCATTCAAGGCAGCACGACTCACTCCATCCTGACCGGTACTGCTAGGGACTGCTCCGGTCCTCAGATACTTTCTATACCAACTGCTGGCTTTGAAGATAGTCTATCTGCCCTGAAAATGGCGGTAGATGCCTATCTTGGCAAAAGACTGTCCGAGGCACTCCCAGAGCTAAATCGAGCGGCTGAAATTCTAACCGTTCCTGGCTTATCCAATCTTGTCAAAGCTCACGAGGAGTGTCACCATCATGATCCGTCCTTGGGCCGTCCAAGTAACGCTCCAGAATCGAGGGCCCAATTTAATCCTTCCTTCTCTTGCTCAAACATGAGAAATCCGAATGAGAATTCTGGTATGAAGTCCAAAATTCAAGCTCATAATCAAAAAGATGTCAAAACACAGCGTTTCAATTCCTTCTACACCTTAATCTTAAAATGTCGTGAGGGCCCTTTTCCGAAATATGATCTGTGTCGCTCTAGTGTTTTGAACATCTTTGGACACATTTAGTCCCTGGAGGACTTGTCCTCGAGTGATTTTGACCAGATTGAATTTATTTGCGAAAATAATCTATCAATTGTAAGATTATGGATTAAATCGGGACTGGTCCGGAACGCTCCATGGAAATCAAAAATGGACTTATTCAATCTGGGCTTTTTGCTCGCGTTAGACCCCGCCCGACCACCTACACAAGAAAATACAGTTCAAAATGAAATACCAGTACAGATTCCGACCACAGAATGCTCTTGCACCTTTTACACGGAGGTTAACTGCCCACAGACCAGATTGACATCAAAAAACATGTTATAACCATCAACAGTTGAGAAGAGAGAAATTATCTCTCTGGCTAGCTGGAATACTAGAGGGCACTCACATCTACAGTGGTCTGCGAATGCTCAATTAAACAGTTACGATATTATAACCTTGCAAGAGACGTGGCTGGTATGTGCCCCCACTTGGGATGATCATATTATGTGTTCTCTCCCGGCAGTGTCTTCCAGTAAAGGTAGACCAACTGCGGGCTTATTGGTGGCTGTTAAATCTAGCAAACATTTCCAAATTGGGGAATGGCTTTCGCCGAATAGATTCATCCAGGTGGTCAAAATCACTCATGGACCTCATGTATTTGCTCTCATAAACCTCTATCGTAACCCTGCAGGCATTACTGATGACGCTTCTTATCATGCCTTATCATCAGTTTTTGAAACTATTGCCCTACAATCGATTTCTGGCATAAGGGTGGTGGGAGACCTAAATTTTGTATGTCTTCCTGCCCCTAATAAGGGGTTATGCAATGCAAGTCTGAGATGGAGCACCTTTATCGAAGATCTTAATCTGAAAGTGATGAATGGTTCCATTATGGGCGATATCCCGCCGCAAAACACGTGGGAAAGGGGAGACTCTAGTTCCATCATAGACTACATCTATGCAAGTGAAAGCATATATGCCAACGCCACTAAGTTCGAAATCATAAAACAAGCACATAGCGATCATCACATATTGTCTCTTCAAAGGTTGACTCCTTGTCAGACAGTTTACACTGCTAAACATTGGTTTAAACAATTGCTGATACTTAATAACGGTAAGAATCATTTTCATTGGTCACCAGTTCTGCTGCAATCACTAAATACAGCTATTTTACGACATCAAAGCACAAATTCACTATCATCTTATGTTGAGGTACTTGACACATTCAGAAATGCTCAATTTTTACATATTAGACCTTCTCGCTCTCATACTCACGGCTTTGATTTAGCTTTACACCAACGCAAAGCTCAACTAAGAAAAGAGATACGTTATTCTCGCATCCTGCCGCTAAAAGAACAGCTTCAAACCATCAAAACAGCTAAATGTTCATATCGCAATTGGACGTGTGCCAGAAAAGCGCGTTTATTTCAAGTTGACAGTGAGAACTTCCTGTCTGCTTGCTTTTCGAAAAATTCAGCACAAATCTGGCAATTATTGAACAAGTGTAATACCTCTTCCCAATTGGAATCCCAAATAAATGGTGTTGCAGAAACGCAATGGGTAGAACATTTTACCCACCTATACACTGATCATAACAAGTGTAAATATGAATATATACAGAGATCTTCTGTTACTTGGTCCCTGGAATTTTCGATGGAATCTGTGAAGGATTTCATTAGTAAGTCATCCTCCTCACGAGCGGCTGGGCCGGATGGTCTTACGAATCATATGCTTAAACAGAACCCAGAAGAATGGGCTACTATCTTGTTTAACTCCTTTCATCACATCTTATCCACCAAGATAATTCCAAAATCTTGGAGTACTTCTCTAATAGTTCCCATCTACAAGAAAGGTGACCGTAAAGACCCAAAATGCTATCGCCCCATTGCCCTCCTAGACGCGCCGGAAAAAAATGTTCTCGGTTGGTGTTGAAGGAATTTAACCATTGGACCGCCAACGCAAAACAGCGTGATCCAGCGCAGACAGGCTTCGTTGCAGGTCTGGGTACTTCGGTAAATTTCACAACTCTTCATGCCATTAAACATCAGGCACAGTCCGTTAAACATCCCATGTATTTTGCGTTTGTTGACCTACACTCAGCCTTTGATTCAGTTTCTAGACCCCGACTGATGGATAAATTGTTAGAGGCTGGGTGTCCGTCAACTTTAAGTGACATCATTTTCGCACTACACTCGAATACCTCCATCCGGGTACGATTGAACTTTGAGGGGCTTCTATCATCGGATGTCCTTACTTATCGGGGTCTTAAGCAAGGGTGCATACTCGCCTCGGCGTTGTTCAATTTTTTCATTAATGATGTTAGAAGTGCACTTGAGGAAGTACGTGCAGATGCACCGAAATTGAATAACATCGAGGTGAAAGCGTTATGGTACGCAGATGATTTAGTACTAATATCGAAAACTCCCATTGGCCTGCAAAATCTTTAAACAGCATTATGTCAATATTTTCGAGTTAATGAGCTGGTAGTAAATGACAAGAAAACCCAAATCGTAGTCTACACTCCGAAAGGCAAGCGCAGTCATCGAATGACTTGGAAAATAGAGCATATAAGTCTAGAGGTGGTTCCCAATTACACATATCTGGGTATCCTATTTGACGGATCGTCGAACACTCATTATCAGTTAATGAAAATTGAAGTTAAAATTCACGCAGCAATCCGCCAGACTCGTCTCATTATGCATAAATTTGGGAAATTCTCCATTAAACCTGCTCTGATCTTCTGGATACAGAATGTCATCCCTACCATCTTATATGGTTTAGAGACATACAGTGCAATTGATCCGGTATTCCTGTATGCTTTGGAAGCAAAATTTTGGCGTGCTATTCTAAATCTGCCACAATGCATTCCAGGCCCGATCATTCGATATGAAGTGGGTTTGACCTCACTTTTGGCAATGTATAACTGGCGCTTATGCAGCTTGTTCAGAAAATGTCTATTATCTGTTCTTGATAAATCAACTTTAGCTACAGTTGCCAGTTACTTGATGTCATCCTCTCATCTGTTTCCAAAAACATCCTTACCATACTACTAAATGCAGACATTTCTATTGAAACCCTTGTCACCGATCCGGATAGAGCTAAGAAAAAACTCTACATGATGGATTGGGTTGACACTAGAGATCTGTGTTTGAAGTATAAAGATTTTGATCCATCTGTTTTTTCGGCAAAGCGTTATAGAGACATGGCCTTCTACTTATGCAAATCTCCTTCTCCTGCCGTCAGGAATGCATTGTTGCGCATGTGTTTTAATGTATGTCCTACCCGTGAAATTCAAGCCCGTAGGAAAGAAATCCCGTGGGAATCTTCAGGATGCCGTTTTTGCAATAATGCAACAACTATTGAAACTTTGGAGCATGTTATTGTGGACTGTCCTGAACTTATGAACTTAAGACAAAGTGACTTTAGTAAACATTTGCCCTACTTTAGCCAGAAGAGACATGAGCATAGATGGCTTGCTATTTCCACTACCAACTGTATAAGACTTGCCACAATTAACTTTCTGCGAGCCTTAAATCTACTAAAATAGTTTGATTCCTAATGATATCTGTTATTTGGATCAGTGATTGTCATACTTGTTCATTGCCTTATCAATCGTTTAATAATGCAAAACCCAAATGTAACTATTAGCATTAGAATTGATGGTTTGCCATATGGTGTGATCTGTAGGGTCTTATGATTGCATGTTTTACAATTTACTGTGTTTTATATGTAAACCTTTTGATACATTGTTGTCTTAAAATGAAAAAAGTTGATTAAATTCAACTAAATTCATTAAATAAAAAAAAAATAAAATGGTATGTCGGACTTGTTTTCCTAGCTGTAGTCATGACCCCCCACACCCCAAAAACACCATTTTCTAAATGAGCCCCCAGGAGCCCAACACATCTTCAGCAGGCCCTTGTCTCAGGGCTGCCATAGTGGTGGCAGCTCCGGGCAGCAAAATGTGCCCCTTCTGCCCCCCTGGACCTGCGGGACAGGGGGGGGGTTGGGATACATTTTTCAATAGGCGCTAATGTGAAAGCATCAGCGCCCTATTGCTATGAAACTGCGCCCAGCTCCCAAGAACGCTGTACATTTAATCATTTAATTTGAATAGGTGTCAAACTAGAAATTATATCGTGCCTCCTATTGCTATGAATATATGTATATTGGTCTACGCCAAGCTGCTAACAAGCTGCTTATAAACTACATGTGAATAAACTCGCATTGCAAGGTCCTGACCTTAGAAACCATGTAAACTGTAATTTTGGGTCAAGCCGCCATTTTAGGTTTTCTTGCTCTATAAAGTCACCATGTGAGCTAAAATGGTAGCCTATGTTATTCAGAACAGTACTTGATTGTCATGACCTCTGTACAGCTAATGTATAACTTGCCTGCAGGCCACGTGTTAGGGTCATGAGCTGAGACCTTGTCCTTCTGCTGACCTGTGTGCAATGGATTACCTGTATCACCGAAACTGATCTATAATTGAATGAGAACACCTGCTTAACTACATTGTATAAACTAAGTCCCGCATTGTAATGTTAGGCCTAGAGCATACATTATTACTATTTCTTCTTGTTAATGTATAAACCTAAGATGAACTAGATTTGACCTGGCAAGGGACCCTAGAGCAGTAACTTATTTATGGAATGGTTAACCTGCAGAAAGGCTGGACAACAGGCTGGAGAAATGTATAAAAGCCTGACTGTTTCAATGAATATTTGCACTCACTGAGCACACTGAACCACGCCGGAGTTCGCTCTGTTGTACTGAGGGTCGATAGCTATCTGAATTTTGTTATGTTCTTTTGTAACTGGATTCAGTATAAAATAAAGTACTTTGTATGTTCCTTTGTAACCTGTGTTTGGTGTGTTTCCTTTTTGGTTACCCTGCCTCATATTATTTCCTTGTTTTCACAGTTGGCGCCCGGAATAGGGACCCTCAAGATTGATGCCGGATTATTGAAGGTTGACGCACGCTATCGGACCGGGATCGGACGGTGTGACATAACGGGCACGACTGAACGAGACGCAACACCTCAACAGCGCTGCACGATCCGTTCCCTGGACGATAGCCGTGTGGTCTGAGACGGCATCTTGACGAGGGACAATTTTTGAGGCAGGCAGATTTGCCGAAATCACCATACACAAGGTAAAATTCGTTAGGTAAATCCTTTGTAAACCGATCGGTCCTCCTTAGGTTTGGTCAGGTGAGTCGTTACCTGACTCTTAATTCAACCCTGACAATTTGAATTTGGCGCTTTGTATCTGCAGACACAATTATTGACCAGGTAACACCGAGTATTTGAGAAATGCCTGGGAAATTGTCTAGCTGCTTTAGGGCATTATTCCGCAGCGATAGACAATCTTTGGAATTTAGCCGTCCGGCACCACAGGAGGGGTCACCGGCATGTACTATGTACTGTAAGCATGGCATTGGAAGTGTAGTATTTAATAAAATTTGGCACAGACAAACCAGACATGCCTCCGAACTTCAGTGGCCTGTCAATGGTAGTTTTGAGATCCCTCGTATTGAATATTTAGAGTCAGTCTTGTTAAAAAAGAAGAAGAATTTACAAAAACCGACAAAGGTGTACTCACACTCGAGACAGTCGTAGATTCTGTCCGACATTCAAATTAAATCTCCATAGTAATTTAAAGACTAGTGTTTGCGAGGCAAATCACTGGGGATACACCAAAGGGAGCAGTCTGAGAAGTGCTAACCATACATTTATTGTTGAAAGCATAGTTTTCTTGAGATTTTACACAATTTCTAAAACAAAAAATAAGTAGAATCGAGCAATTGAAAAAATAAAGAAAAACAGAACATTCATCACAAATATATCAAGTGCAAAAGAAGGGATAACATATTAATCACATCAAGATAAAACAATTATTACAGGCTACCCATAGTTCCTGCAACATAAGACCTACCAGGGTGTATAAAAAATTACCCTGGTAGGTATGTAAAAAGAATATTATTTTAGCGGAGTTTGTATATAGGCAGATTAAATATACAAACTCAGCTAAAATAATATTCTTTTTACATACCTACCAGGGTAATTTTTTATACACCCTGGTAGGCCTTATGTTGCAGGAACTATGGGTAGCCTGTAATAATTGTTTTATCTTGATGTGATTAATATGTTAATCCGTCTTTTGCACTTGATATATTTGTGATGAATGCTCTGTTTTTCTTCATTTTTTCAATTGCTCTATTCTACTTATTTTTTGTTTTAGAAATTGTGTAAAATCTCAAGAAAACTATGCTTTCAACAATAAATTTATGATTAGCACTTCTCAGACTGTTCCCTTGATGTATCCCCAGTGATTTGCCTCGCAAACACTAGTCTTTAAATTACTATGGAGATTTAATTTGAATGTCGGACAGAATCTAGGACTGTCTCGAGTGTGAGTACCCCTTTGTCGGTTTTTGTAAATTCTACATACTTTGCCCCCACTCACACTTGCACACAGGGGCTCCCCTATTGTTTGTTACAATTGTTAAAAAAGAAGGCCAGACCTGCAGCATTTGATGTTTTGCAAATTTGGAAAAGAGAAGCGTTGCAGCAGCTTAAAAGTAGGGAAAAACACGTGCGCCGTCATAAAACAAATGCTGAAAAGGCGTTGTTATATGATCAGAACAAACAGTCTGAGTCGGTTAGGAATATGGACAGGGATTTCTCACTCGGTGTTCAGAAAATCTATCCTTCTAAAGATCTTCATGTTTCTGATGAGGTTATCGACAAATTGTTAAATAAACGAAGGCCTGGTGCCTCTGCACCACCTCCGTATGTTCCTCTTCCTCCTGCTGTACCTCTTCCTGCTGTTATTCCTGCTCTTCCTGCTCAACCTGTTGTTCCTATTCCTCCGGTTGTTGTTCCTCCACCTGCTCCTCTGTCTCTTCCCATTGCACCAGTAATAGTACCTCCATTGAATTTGCCTGCACCCTCACTCCCAAGTAGTTCTGTACCGCTTGTAGTTGATCAGGGTGCGGGGTCGAGGATTGTTACTCGTAATACTGTTCCTACAGAAAAGAAACAGGATTTGTTTGCATGGGCTAAGCATTGTATGGAGAGAGATGATCGAGCTAATGTTCTTGCCACACTTTCTAATATGGATAATTTTCCTGAGAAAAATGTTTTCATTGAAGGTTTAGGGATTCATTTATGTGTAATGTGGGGTAAATTAAATAATGCAGACCTCCCACAAGGGTTGAGGGAACTGAATACTTTAGCGTTTTCAAGAGACACTGTGGACAAGGTACATGAGCATGTTGAGAGGATATTTGAGTATAGAAAGGAGTTGGAAAGGTTACGGAATGAGGATGACGAAGAAGAAAGTATGTATGTACAGAAACGATTTCTTCCGTGTCGTAAATCGACATCTGAGGAGGCGCGAATTTGTACAAAAGATGCGATTAGATGGATTTCAGACATATCGATAACTCCAGTTGAGGTATATGACACATACAGTCAATATACGCTAGAAATGCAGAGGAAATTGATACAGGTAATGGTAGAGTACCTGCAGGATGAATGTTTAAAGAGAAAGGTTAGTTGTCCCACAGAGTTATTGAGCATTTATAAGAGAGCTTTTTCACTTGACACTTCTTCAACTGCTTTAGCGCTCGACTTAACTCTGTTGCTTAGTAAGCGTTCGGAGTTGCCCACATCTCAGTTGCCTATGAGAGAGGTTCCTCCGACATTTGTCCCAAAGGTTGAGATTCCTGCTAATGCTGCAGCAGGTACACCTGCTGTGGACATTCCTGCACATTATGTATCGCAGTTTGTTCACATCCCGTTTTCACGACAGGAAGTGAATACTATTAGACAAACTATTCCTGACATTAGGAAAAATCCGACAGGGTTCTATAAAGAGATAGAGTCCGTTTTGCAGTCCTCAGTGTTTACCCTAGGCGACATTGATTTGTTATTCCCTGTACTCCTGCCTGTAGATTTGTGGAAACAAGTTAGAACTATAGACGATGTACCAGGGGTGGGAGATACATGGGCTAACATAGTTAGGCTTGATGGGGAAAGGCCAGCTGGTGAGAGACCACCTCAGGTGATACTAACTTTGCCTGACAGAATCATTGCAAAACTGAAAACTATAATCCCCGAAAAGAGAATTATTTGGGACAAGCTTAAGGCCTGTGTCCAAGGAAAATCTGAGGGTGCTTCCAAGTTCTTTAATCGGTTCGAACAGGTATTCTCGGATTTCAGTAGACAAGACTTAGGCAAAGAGTCTGGGAAAAGATTATTTGTGGACAAATTTGTACGTGGATTGCTGCCTGACATCCAGTCACAAATTATGTCTTTTGAGAGCGCTTGGCAGGCGAAATCCCAATCAGAAGTACTGCACATGGCTCAGTACTACGAGAACCGTGTCAATAATGAAAAAGATAGAGTCGAGAAGAGAAAAGGTGATTTGAAGACTAAAGTATTGTTACAGCAAATTGTTAGAGGCCCCGGAGGGGGTAGTTCGCAGATTAGAGGTCAGTATTTTCCACAAGGGAATGTGCCCTTGGGTCCTGTGAATATTAACCAGTGTGCCTATTGTCGCCAGGAGGGTCATTGGCGTGCACAATGCCCCGTCCTTCGACAGAGGTCGAATAACACATTTGGAAATATGGGTAGACAATCCAGAGGTCGCCCGGGTGTAGGGGGCCCTGGTAGAGGCCAGTTTTCGCAGGATCCCCAACAACCTTTTTCACAGGATAATCAGACTTCGAGTGTGGATACTAGAAACATATTTGATCATCCTTCTGCTGCATATCTATCTGAAGAGCTTCCTTTTGATGATATTTTGTTTCGTTAGGATTGCCCGAAGCAGGGTTTGGAACCTACACCTATTCCAGTTAATCAGAAAGGTCCCTACGTTGAAATGGTAGTGGGAAATAGGAAACATCCATTTTTGATAGACACTGGAGCACAGAAGTGCTCCATTGATCATTCTCGGGTTCCAAACATTCCACTGTCAGGGCAAACCAATGTTTCTGTAGGGTTTTCTGGCACACCAGTTGCTTGTCCGGTTTCTTCACCGGTACCTATTTCTTTGGGTCCCTTTACGGACCACTGTCCATTTCTCTTGACTTCAAATTGTGGAGAGAATTTGCTGGGGTTGAATCTGTTGAAGGAATTAAATGCGGTAATTCATTGTTCTTCTGATGGAGTGCGTTTGACGATTTCACCACAGCAATGTTCTGTTTCGCAATTCTTGACTAGACCTTTGCCGCCAGAATTCAGTAATGTACCAGAGTGTTTGTGGGCAGTTGATGACAATGATGTCGGTGTTTTGCAGATTGAGCCTGTTAAAATAGTTTTGAAACATGGAATTAAGCTGCCCCGTATTCCACAGTATAAGACCTCAGTTGAAGGCGAGCGAGCTTTGAAGAGCATTGTTTCCGATTTTGTGCATCGTGGGGTGATTGAGGAGATTGCAGGAAGTTTGTGCAATAGTCCGATTTTACCCGTGTACAAAAAAGGTGATAATGCAATTCCATTTCGTTTTATAATTGATTTACGTGCCATTAATAAAGTCGTCGCTCCGCAATTTCCAATTGTGCCCGATGTGACGACAATATTAACCATGATTTCAGCTACGGCTACTCACTTAAGTGTTGTGAACCTAAAGAATGCTTTCTTCAGTATTCCTATACATGAGGATAGTAGATACTTGTTCGCGTTCACCTTAGGGGGACGCTCATTCACATTTACTCGTGCACCTCAAGGTTATACTGAGAGTCCTAGTATTTATAGTAGGGCTTTGAAAGAGCAGCTTGATACCCTTGGATTGCCCCCTACTTGTACGTTGCTTCAATATGTTGATGATTTGCTTTTAGCCGCTGACTCTGAGAGCTCTTGTAAAGCGGGCACTGTGTTGTTGCTCATCCATCTAGCTAAGCATGATCACAAAGCTTCGCTCAAAAAAGTTTCAATATTGTTGCCAGGAGGTCGCCTATTTAGGCTATCTCCTGTCAAAGGAGGGAAGAAGATTGACACCTGAAAGAATAAAACACATTTCTGGCACGTCTGTCCCAAATACACAAAAGGAAGTTAGAGCCTTAATAGGCATGGCTTCTTACTGTAGGTTATGGATCCCAAACTTCTCACTAGTGATAAAACCGATGTTGGCCTTGACGAAGAAGGGTATTTCTTCGCCATTGCCATGGAATACGGAGCACCAACATTCATTCGAGTTGCTCAAGACTGCATTATGTTCGGCGCCAGTTTTGGGCACACCGAACTATGAGAAGGCCTTTGTGTTGTTTGTGCATGAATGTGATGGATGTTATTTGGCTGCATTAATGCAGGAACATGGAGGGAAGAATAGGCCATGCGGTTACTACTCTTCCGCCCTTGATCCTGTTGCATGCGCTTTGCCAAGATGTTTGCGCGCTGTCGCTGCTGCTGCTGCGTCTGTAAAACAGAGTGAGGGAATGATCCTAGGCCATGATTTAACCCTGATGGTGCCTCACTCTGTAGATATTCTATTGAACAAAACCCAAACGCAACACCTCACTTCCGCACGACTGACAAGATATGAATTCATCTTGTTTGCTCCCCACATTCAAATTAGGAGGTGCTGCGTTCTTAATCCGGCTGAACTCCTACCTTTCCCGCAAAATACTGTTTGCGGTGACGAAGAGTCACATGACTGCCTGTATACTACTGAACAAGATACAAAAGGCAGAGTTGATTTGAGGGACACTCCTTTGGATAACCCACAAGGGGAGCTGTTTTGTGATGGCTCCTGCTTCAAACTACTGGATGGTACATCCACAGCTGCTTATGCAGTCACTACATTGAGTACGGTTGTGGAGACCAAGAGAATTACGCATAACTCTGCGCAGGTGGCAGAGATTATAGCATTGACTCGAGCTTGTGAGCTTTCCGAAGGGCTAACAGTAAACATATATAGTGATAGCCAGTATGCCTTTGGGGTGGCTCACAACTTTGGGAGACTTTGGTCAGAGACAGGGTTTTTAACTTCGCATGGCACCAAGATCCAACATGGCTCCCTGATAGTACAATTGCTTTCAGCGCTTGCGCTCCCTAGTCAGTTAGCAATCATTAAGTGCGCAGCACATCGCAAGATTATAGATGATGTAGGGAAAGGGAATGCTTTCGCTGATCAAATAGCTAGACAAACTGCCTCTGATCTCTTCACAGAGATGTATGTTTCAAGGGAGACTGTAGATGCCTATGCAATGGATGAGGGTGTTGGGTCTGTACGGGATATACAAGCCGATGCCAGATTAGAAGAATCCAAGAGGTGGGCTGAGGGCTTGGGGAAACTCGATGATGATGGGTGTTGGGTGGACATGGTTGAAGGGAAATGGTTGCTTCCTAATGCCTATATAGTAACAATGGTTACCATGGCACACAGTCCCACACATGTGTGCGCTCAACAGATCACGAGAATGTTAGAGAAAGTCTGGGTAAATGATAAGATTTCAAAAATTGCCCAGCATTATGTCCAAAATTGCATGATTTGCCTACAACACAATGTGGGAAAGGGGACAGCAACTCCAAGAGGTAGCTTTGGGCCTCCTTCTGTCCCGTTTGAAGTGATCCACTTGACTTTATTGAAATGGAGCGATGTAACAATCTAAAATATGTCCTTGCGGTCATTTGCGCCTTTAGTAAGTGGGTCGAGGCTTTCCCTGTTAAAGACGCTACAGCCATGACCACTGCAAAGACCATGTTAAAGGAATTCTTCCCACGGTTCGGTTTGCCGAGAGTTATCTGGTCGGATAATGGTCTGCATTTTATCGCTGCTGTAATTCTACAGATATGTACGGCATTGCAAATTGACAAACGATTACATTCGGCCAGACATGCTCAGAGCGCCGGATTAGTGGAAAGACACAATGGTATCATAAAAAACAAGCTCGCTAAGACGTGTGCCAGCACCAAACTAAAATGGCCGGACGTCTTACCAATCGTGTTACTTTCAATGCGGACAACCCCTCAAACTAAGACTGGGCTCTCTCCCTTTGAGGTGGTAATGGGGAGACCTGCTAATATTTGGGGTTTGCCTAAAAGCTGCGCATTGCGCGATGTAGAAAATGTACTTCTCTCTGACTACTGTAACCAGTTAACTAAAAACCTGTATTTCATTTATCACCAGGTGTTTTCAGCTTTACCTGTACGGTTCACGGGCCCAGGACACGATATACAGCCTGGAAGTTGGGTCCTAGTGAAGGCCTACGAAAGGTCTTCCTGTCTCGCTCCTCATTGGAAGGGACCCTACCAGGTGCTGTTGGTCACTCGGACAGCAGTGCGGGTGGCTGGAAAGAAACACTGGATCCACGCGACGCATGTCAAGAAACTTCCTCACCCGACGCCACACGTTACAGAAGAAGCAGAACCCCTCGCTGATGCTACAGTCCCTGATCTTGGAGTAGCAAACAGCGCTGTGAGTGCATCGGAGAATTTCTCTGAGCCTGTGGAGCTTGGGGAACAGTCCATTTCGTCTCCGCACTCTTTTGAAAAATCACTTCCGGAAAATACTGTTTCAATCTCTGCGACTTCCGTCGCCTCCGATACGTCGCTTCCCTCAGGAAGTGACGACACCTTATTTTCGGACCAAACAATCTTGGGTACCACCAGGTACAACCTTCGACGAAGAAAATAGAACTACGGCACGGGTTTTTCCGTGCATTTGAGAAAGAGAAGTGATCGAAAGTTTTCCTTTGTATAAGAAAGTTTCTGTTGAACAAAAAGGAAAAAAAGGGATTCTGCTGGCTAGGGTTGAGAAGGACTAAGAAATCGCGCGACCGTAGTGTCGCCAGCAACGAACATTGGGGTCGTCGATTGAGGAACTACAATGCCTGCCACCTCCACTGCTGCTCCCCGCACTGGACTTGTGAATAAGGGGGTGACCAACTTGGACAATGAACAATGTGCCTGGGCCCCGAAAACGTACTGCTGTGTTTTGATAACGATAATTGTTATTTTTGCAATTACTGCTGTAGGACTTTGGTACTTTGAAGAAATCTATCCTCTAAAACCTTTACTACCGACCGAGATTGTACCAACTGCTTTGACTCCCTCTGTACACCTTCACACTCTGTCCCCTAGAGACTCCCAACATAGATAAAAGTATCATAATAACACTCTAATGATAGTAATGAATGCAACGCATGCCATTTTTAATAAGAATAATTGTTGGATTTGCACTAATTTACCGCAACATGGGGACAAGGGACTGGGATGGTATATTCACCCTTTACCTTTAACGACTGCTTGCTATGCATCTCTTAGAGCACTATTCTTTGGCCGTTGGAATGATAGCATCTCAGGGAACTTTGATGGAACTAATTTGAATGATTTCGAGAAACGTGAATTAACTCCCCTGGGATGCTCGCTTTGCGCAAATAGAAGTAAACCTAATGTCGCTTCTATTAGGCCGTCTGATAAACTGTCTCTTCTGCTATTTCTATGTTGTTGTATCCAATGTCTACCAAGTATATGTTCAATGCTAGGGGGATGTTGCTCTCAGGCGATAGGTACAATAGGACATAAAGTGTATGCCCCGGATAAAACCTCTAAGGAGTATGTACTGAAAGAGATCTTAGTAAAAGATCTAATGGCGATAGATATTTCTGGCAGCTATTCAGGGTGTATGGACGATGACACATGGAATTATTTGCAGGGAGATCAGAAGTAGTTTAGCACTTGGCATAGGCCAAAAGGAGGGTTTGTCAAACTAGAAATTATATTGTGCCTCCTATTGCTATGAATATATGTATATTGGCCTACGCCAAGCTGCTAACAAGCTGCTTATAAACTACATGTGAATAAACTCGCATTGCAAGGTCCTGACCTTAGAAACCATGTAAACTGTCATTTTGGGTCAAGCCGCCATTTTAGGTTTTCTTGCTCTATAAAGTCACCATGTGAGCTAAAATGGTAGCCTATGTTATTCAGAACAGAACTCGATTGTCATGACCTCTGTACAGCTAATGTATAACTTGCCTGCAGGCCACTTGTTAGGGTCATGAGCTGAGACCTTGTCCTTCTGCTGACCTGTGTGCAATGGATTACCTGTATCACCGAAACTGATCTATAATTGAATGAGAAAACCTGCTTAACTACATTGTACAAACTAAGTCCCGCATTGTAATGTTAGGCCTAGAGCATACATTATTACCATTTCTTCTTGTTAATGTATAAACCTAAGATGAACTAGATTTGACCTGGCAAGGGACCCTAGAGCAGTAGCTTATTTATGGAATGGTTAACCTGCAGAAAGGCTGGAGAAATGTATAAAAGCCTAACTGTTTCAATGAATATTTGCACTCACTGAGCACACCGAACCACGCCGGAGTTCGCTGTGTTGTACTGAGGGTCGATAGCTATCTGAATTTTGTTCTGTTCTTTTGTAACTGGATTCAGTATAAAATAAAGTACTTTGTATGTTCCTTTGTAACCTGTGTTTGGTGTGTTTCCTTTTTGGTTACCCTGCCTCATATTATTTCCTTGTTTTCACATAGGGTGCCTGCCATGTCTTCTCCCATCACGACAGCTCAGGGGAGACCTTGAAATACTCCCCTGTGCTGGTGTGGCAGGGGGCAAATGGCAGGGAGTTCGGACGGTCACCTGGGGGGCCCTGCCCTAAGGCCGGCCCTGCCTGGACTCACCACACAATATCAGTTCTATAGGATGCATTCCCATATCTACCCTGGCTCCTAGGATGAATCAGTACGTATGAGAGCAACACACTGGGGGCTCATACGGCAACACAAAACACACATGCCCAACTCACCTAGAATCTCACTGACACACACACCACGGGTACTTCGGTTCTGCACCTGACATGTAGGATTTGCACCTCCGCCCCCCTCTTCCCCCCAGTAAATCCCCTGCCCCACTAAAGCCCCCCAGCCCCTCTTCTACATAATCTAGCGCCAAGAAGTAACCGTAATTGGCCGACGGCTCCCTATATAAGACCAAGTTACATAACAAATGCAGTAAATAACACATTTTGATATTTTAATTTACAAGAAATACAGTATTTTCAATGACTTTGCCTATTGAGCTGCTCTCCCTATATTAACCCAAACCATTATTTAAAAACAGGCTTCATTTTGGGAGGAGTCACTGGGAGCGCTTTAAACGGTGTTTTTTTCCCGTGTCCAATATTCCAGCGCTGCAAAACCTCCTCGCTTCAGTGCGCGCTGTGTTTAACCTGATAGTTTATTTTCTGTCGCTTGCTTTGTGCAAACCTTACAAACGTGGTTTCAGGAAACGTCTTCTGAAGTTTGTACCCATTGTTCATTGGCATACATAGCTACGTGAAGTCGCAAAATCAGAAACATATCATTTTAAGAACATGTCGACTGACCGTAAACCTGAGGTGGGCGTAAACCTTATGTCCGAGACCTCACAACAATGTAATTTATTTTATTTGGAACTATTAAGGAGCTTTGCTTTATTTCCGCTATGCAGCGGCATTTATGTGATCAAAAGTGTTGAGGTCAAATAACATAAAATACATAAGTATTCATTTTGTGAAATTAATAAAAGGGCTCGTCCGGGATCTCTCGCACCAGAAGCGAGAATCATACCCCTAGACCAACGAGCCACTGCACAACGACCACTTGCCATCATGTGTCCTTGTCACTCAATATCTAGCTCTTGATGCAACTGGGTTGCTGTTGTTTAAGTTTTAGTCTTAAAGTCTTGGAGCCAGTCAAGCAAAAGTATTTTTTTCCATGGGGTTAGTGGTAACAGTTCCCTCCAGTAACAGTACTAGGTTTAGGGCATCACTGCCTTATAGTGAAAGGGTCATTCACAGCCTTTTGCCACAGTGACATGGTCTGTAGCATCAGTTCCTCTGAGTGTGAGTGGTATGATGACCCTGCAATGACCTGGTAAGTGGCATCATTGCCTCTAAGGGGCGTGGCCACCCCTCTTCCGGTGACAGGTCTAGCCACGCCCCTCTTCCAGGTGACAGGTCTAGCCACACCCCTCTTCCCGGTGAAATGAAACAGGCCATTGATCTACTAAGCACATCTGTTCCTGACTCCGGTTAAAAGAGCCATGATTCGCCCGTGGGACGTGGAGCTGAGGCTTTCCTTGATTTCGTGTAAATGATAACACGGGAATGCAGGAATGGTACTAGTTAATGAGTGAATATAATATCATACTTTTGCTCGTCAAGTTTGCCCGGCCAGAATGCAGCACTATGTCCCACAGCGCAGAGCTTGCTGTGGTGTGCAGTAAAAGTAATTCAGGTTCAGTCACACAGGACAGCTCTACTTCACTAATAAAATGTTAAAGCTTCTGGTGTGTCTTGTGCAGACGAGGTGGCCGAGTGGTTAAGGCGATGGACTGCTAATCCATTGTGCTCTGCACGCGTGGGTTCGAATCCCATCCTCGTCGTCCGTTTTCTTCATACGTTTTAAATATTGGTGGTGGTGTTTACCAAAAAAAAAAATATCTAATTTACTACAATGCTACGGATCTTTCTTTGTCCTTCCCTGACAGATGAACGCTAATCATTCTGTGATGCCAAAACATACACCAGTGTTCAGGGAGAGGGAACGACTGATACCAGTACAAGCTGCCTCAATTCTCCGAAAATTACCATCCTACTCAAGGGAAATTTATTTTCATTAATGGTAATTTCTTAGTGCTTATAATACTACTAATTTGCTTTTACACAGCACTACGAAGCCTCAGGCATCTTCTCACCCACAGTGTTTGGTAAGGATGAAAGGCGGAGTTTGGCCCTGGCCGGATTCAGTACACGTGTTGCTAACCAGTAATTACAATTAGCATTACTGTTACAATTACAATTAGCAGAATCCCCGAGGATAAATAGGGCCCTACACATCAGTCACGCTACAAATGCATTCAGACATTTCTTGAATTCGTGGGCATTGCGGAAGGAGCTGCTAATATTGTTTAGGGTTTGTGGGAAGATCAGTTATGTAATTCCACCGAAGTTCCTGGTTATGTAATTACCTGTCGGTGTGCGTTGCTGGTGGGTCATGCCCGACCATCGTCGGAATCGCCGGCGAGGTCCAGCTTGGTGCCGGCACGCGCCCTGAATCCCTGAGTGTGCCAAAGCGGATCACATGTGGAAATAAAATGCAGCCCAACAGCAACACGCCAACAACCGCCCGCTCCTCTGGCAACGCCCGCAGTTTTCGGGCGCATGTGACAGGAGGTCCCTGTGCACGATCCAAAAAAAAAACGCATTGGCAAAGCCATTCGTTTTAGCATTTTATTTATTATTTTTAACAGGACTTTATTGAAAGGACACACGTACTGGTTTAAAAAGTGGCTGAACGCACACTTGTTTAAGACAATCTTATTACACCAGCAGCACTGTTATAGCTACAGTTAAGCAATTAACTCTTAAGAATACTTTGAAATAATGGCAGTCACTCGCATCACCACGTTTGCTGTTACTGCTTGGATGATGTATATTGGGCGATGAGGGCAGGTAGTGACCCGAATGGCTGCATAGAGATTAGGCTGGCCATGGGCAGTCACTGGGTAGGTAAATAAATAAATAACATCCACAAGCCCTGTATCCCTGCTGACATCGCTCACCTCGCTTTACTGCAATGCAATCAATTCAGGTAATAGGTGGTTCTTCAGTGCACCCAACAGCCAAAACTAAAAATGGCTCAATTCTTAAGATTATTACGCAATGCTTCACCAAGACACAACCAATCTCACAATTGCTCCCTGAAACACCTGGTCTGACTCACATAATGACCCACAAAAACAGTGAGCCAGTGTCACAGAACTGCCTTGTGAATGCTAGAAACACTAGGCCATTCTCATCCGAGCACTGAAGCACAACACAATCAGCAAGTCTCACGTGATCGTTCACCGGACCAATCTCACAAAATGAATTGTAAAAACAAGGCACAATGCACTCTATTTTGAAGCAAGAGGATGTACGTAGAACAGGAACAACACATTCACTTTTCCATACATAGCACCTACATACAGAGCAGTCATGCATTTGTATAGCACTGCCCTGTTCAATGCTACTCATTTTAGTGACCCACTTTGGAAAGATAAAAAGCTAAAGGAAGGGGGCGTGGCTACATGGCCACGTAAAAGACCTGTATCTCGGAGCTCCTGCTGATCCGATGAAGATCCGAATGCTGAACAGGTATAATAAACAAGATATGAACAGTAAAACGGAAGCCACAGCAGCATGAATATGCCGGGCACATAGTGCTGAAAACCCAGATGAGACTTGCATGCAGGCCAGAACACAGAAGAAAAGTTTGGATGGTGTTGCGGGCGAGTGCAACAAAATGGCGCCTAGCCTAGAACAAAGGAAAGGAGAATCCACACAGCGCGTTTGAATCAAAACAGAGCCCTGATCTCAAGGGGAAGCCGCACCAGAGCCCACATGAAGAGCCAGCTTCGAGAAACGAATGACGTGGCAAGGAAAGCTGGAAAACAAAGAACACGGAGCAGGTGTGCTGAGTGCCCACAGAGAGTATGCAAACTGAGTACTAATGTACTTAAAGTGCCGAGGAGGGTGAACATTTATATGTCAAAGTTCTGAAGCACTGGTCGAGTCATCTCAGATGTCTTTAAGCGACTGCGGGGTAACAACTGTCCATGGTGCAGTCGATTGCCACTTAAGTTGACTCGACTGGCTCAAAACAGTCCTTTGAGGTGAATGTTGGTAGGTGCTCATCGATGCACTACTCTAAGCTTCTTCACTGGGCTTGTGTCGTCCTTTAAGGCAAGCCGCTCAAAGCTGGGAGCGTGTTGCAAGCAGCTGCCTTGTACATGGTTTCGGGTGCAACAACTCTCTGCCACTTCCCACCGAGAAGGCTTGCTGTAGATCCTAGAAGGGCACACCCTGTGCTGGCTGGCTACCAGTTCTGGAGCTGCTGGAGGGAGGCTCCTCTAGATTCAGTATCTCCCTTTGTTCTCTGGGATTGGTGTCGGTGAAGCCTACCTTAACAAACCAATCCTGGGTCCCCACCAACAATCCCCTGTATGCGTGAGCTCATAACCAGAGTGTTTTGCAACAGAAAAAGTAAAGGGGTGGAAACATGTAATACTAAGTCTCACCCATCCTGCTGCCTGTTGTGGATCAAAGGGTTTCTATGGATAATGGAGCTCTCTATGGTTACTGATTAAAGGTCTCCCTTGAAGCTGTGGCAAGACCAGTCCAGACACTCTGTCTCCTGCAAACAACATTCTTGTACCTTATGAATAGGGCCTCCCTGTGAGGATGACTACTGTAAACAGGCAGTCCCAAACATGACAGTTCAGTGTCAATCGATACTGAGGATGGGAATTGGCTTCAGGTTGACAAAGTTGCATATGAAAGATTGTTGGGTTTCCTGTCTCCTATGTTAGCCTCTGCAGCCAGGTTCCATGTGGTGCTGTTTGAATTACCCTCTGAAAGGTATGTGAATTGCTGCCACCAGCTGGCTGCCACCAGCTGCATGGACCAACAAAAGTACAGGCCAGATCAATTTAGCCTTTCTTAGTTAATGAGGCTGGCCATGGCAGAGGGAAGGTGTGGTCCTCCCCCTTCTGGAGATGAATTGTGTACTCATCCTGTCATATCCCAACTAAATATATGACAGGGCAGACTGCGCTTATGGGCTCTGTCTACTCAGAGTACACAGGGCTATATGTATGTCATGTGCTGAGCATTGGAAAATGTGTGAAGACTAGCCTCATACAATTTCGAGAGGTTGATCTACCATCCTTCAATTCATTTAAAAATTTCAAAAAAACCCAGGAGTGCACACACCCACTGTGCAGGTGGTCGAATGCCTCACACTTCTGTTGCATTTTTCCTTTAAAAATGGGCCTCCCATTCCTTTTTGGATTCACTCTTGGAAAGCACCTTCAGAACAATTAATTTGGACATGTTTTGGGAGAGTTGATCTTCCCAAAGCTCTCAATCACTAGGGTTAAGAAGATGAAGTCAAAGGCTAAAGCAAGCTCTGTTCCCTGGTCACTCCCAGGGTACATTCTGAGTGACTCTCGCTGAGCATCAAGACCTGCCACTTGGCACCAACCCTCCCAAAGTTGGGAAAGGAGACCCTGAATTGACTCATCATGCCCTAGTGCCCCTTTGGTGGGTCTCACCTTATCTCAATGACCAAATCGGGCAAGGCTTCTTGTTCTGCTGCATTGAACCGGTCAAACTGACCCATGCTCACCGTATTACAACCAGCGGGGACTGCATGTGCTGTTTTCGACACTCCATCAAACTCAAACTATAGCTGCATAACACCTGTCACACCGGCTTCCTGCAACATCATGCCAAGCAGAGCCTGTCACTTGTTTGGCTTGAGCAACAAGCTTGCCGCTGTGGACCAAACTCGAACCATCGTCTCTTCGAACCCTGCATCTGCTCACCAAGTTTACTGAATCGCACTGACAGACATCGACTTGAACCGCCGGACAATCGCACCACTCACCGACTTGAACCAGCAATTAACAACATCTCGAAACCCCTCAACTCCCAATTCGACACTGGTGAGCCGTCCGAACGGCACAACCAGAACACCATGTTCGACACACATCGCAATCCCAGTTACAACTGACTAGACACCAGCTTGCCGCTTCACACAACACGACCCGCCAAACCTGAACTTGCTTTGACCAAAACCACAGCAATGCTGTTGAGCCACCTAAGAACAATGGAATGTTACTATTGACCTCTAACTGTCCCTGTGGTCCATCTTTGGGTCCTAGAGACTGGTTAGGTCACTTTTGAACATGAAAGACATATCCTTTTTGACTCTTTTGCTGGTTGCTTTTTGTCTTTTCACCGCTGTATTTATCACCCAGTGTGCTGCATCTTTCTGCCTTTGCATATTCTGTGTTCTCTCTTACAGGGGTGGGTTTACATAATGATTTTAATAATTGTTTGCTCTTTGATGGGTTTAATTTAAGTTTATGGCCCTCTTTACGATACCGGCGCTAAACCATGGCGCTATTAGCACCATGGTTGGTGCCGGTATCGTAACGTGTCCGCCATGGTGAAATGGGAAATACCGCCCCATTCCAGGGTTGGCGGTGCGGTATTTCCCCATTTCACCATGGCCCTTCCCCATTCCGATTTTTGCCCCATAGGGCATAATGGGAATGGCGAAGGCGCTAAGTATGGTACCGCAAATTGCGGGTCCCTACTTTAACGGCTGGTCTAGCCGTTAAGGTCGGGTCCTGCAAAGGGACCTCGTAATTAGGCGCTAACGGGTTAACGGTGCCGCAGCCTTTTACAGCGCCGTTAACCCATTAGCGCCAGGGTCGTAATGAGGCCCTATGTATTTTTATAGAACCTTGATTCTACATTCCTTCCTTTTGGACTGTTATACTCTGCTGTTTCCTGGATCTCATTCATACCCATCCTGAGAGTATAGCCTTCCCTCGTCCCACATACCATGCAAGGTGTTGGAGGTACATCTCTTGGCTGTTCCTCTGTTACCTTTATGATGGGGCTCACTCTCCGTTTGCAGAAGTGTGGAAGCTGAGCAGGTGGATTAGCCACTGCCCATCCTTATGCTCCTGCAGAGCAAATGTCATTTTGTTACACTCCTACGTGGAATAGGGACACTTGGGGGCACTTTCCCACAGCAGATATACCAAAGGACGGTGCAACAGCCTTTGTACTCTTTAAGTTGAAATAGGTCGCGAACCTGAGGGGGCCTGAGCTGCTGCTCCAATGTTGTCATGCATATCACAAAGCAAAACACCACAGGCTGACGTTGCAGTGCCCTCAGGTTGTCAGCGCCCATGGGACTTATATTATCCAGCCATGTTCTTATAACCTCACTGTCTTTTCATACCGGTTTTGACTACATTAGCACCTTGCTGACAAAGAGAGCTGTTCAGAGGAATTTCTTGTTTCAGCTCCTCGCTGGCTAACTTTCTTTGTTCGGGGCAGAGGCTAATAACCCTGTCCTGTCATAATATGCAGCTACTCACCCTCCACACTCCAGTCCTGTATCTCTCCATTATAGTCTATGCACCCCACAGGTACGTCAGACTTGTTTTCCTAGCTTTAGGCATGCACCGCCCCCCACCCCCCAACAACACCATTTTGAAATGATCCCCCAGGAGCCCAACACATCTTCAGCTGGCCCTGGACTCAGGGCTGGCCTTAATGGTGGCAGCTCCGGGCAGCAAAATGTGCCCTTTCTGCCCCCCTGGTCCTGTGGGACGGGGAGGGGGGGTTTGGGACACATTTTTTAATAGGCGCTGATGTGAAAGCATCAGCGCCCTATTGTTATGAAACTGCGCCCAGCTCCCGAGAGCGCAGCACATTTAATTTGAATAGGGTGCCTGCCAGGGCTGGACTGGGAACTAAAAGAGGCCTGGAAATAATTACTGGGGACCAAAAGAGGCCCTGGAAATAAAGTTCAAAGTGGCCCTGTATGACACCTTTTCAGCAAGCCCAATGCTTTTCCTATGAGAAAATTTGAAAATACCACAGAAAAGAGGCCCAGGGTGCAGAGGCCCACCGGGAAATCTCCAGAGTTCCCTATGGGTCAGTCCACCCCTGGTGCCTGCTATGCTTTCTCCCATCACGCCAGCTGGGGGAGAACTTGAAATACTCCCCTGTGCTGACGTGGCGGGGGGCAAATGGCAGGGCGCCCCAGACGGTCACCTGGGGGGGGCCCTAAGGCCGGCCCTGCCTGGACTCACCCCACAATATCAGTTCTATGGTTTGCATTCCCTGGCTCCTAGGATGAATCAGGATGTAAGAGAGCAACACACCGGGGGCCCATACGGCAACACAACCCACACATGCCCAACTCACCTAGAATCTCACTGGCACACACACCACGGGTACTTCAGGATCTGCGCCTGACATGCAGGATTTGCACTTCGCGCCTCCTCTTCCCCCCAGTAAAGCCCCTGCCCCACTAAAGCCCCCCAGCCCCTCTTCTACATAATCTAGCGCCAAGAAGTAACCTAATTGGCCGACGGCTCCCTATATAAGACCAAGTTACATAACAAATGCAGTAAATAACACATTTTGACATTTTAATTTACAAGAAATACAGTATTTTCAATGACTTTGCCTATTGAGCTGCTCTCCCTATATTAACCCAAACCATTATTTAAAAACAGGCTTCATTTTGGGAGGAGTCACTGGGAGCGCTTTAGACGGTGTTTTTTCGCCGTGTCCAATATTCCAGCGCTGCGAAACCTCCTCGCTTCAGTGCGCGCTGTGTTTAACCTGATAGTTTATTTTCTGTCGCTTGCTTTGTGCAAACCTTACAACCGTGGTTTCAGGAAACGTCTTCTGAAGTTTGTACCCATTGTTCATTGGCATACATAGCTACGTGAAGTCGCAAAATCAGACACATATCATTTTAAGAACATGTCGACTGACCGTAAACCTGAGGTGGGCGTGAACCTTATGTCCGAGACCTCACAACAATGCAATTTATTTTATTTAGAACTATAAAGGAGCTTTGCTTTATTTCCGCTATGCAGCGGCATTAATGTGATCAAAAGTGTTGAGGTCAAATAACATAAAATACATAAGTATTCATTTTCTAAAATTGATAAAAGGGCTCGTCCGGGATTTGAACCCGGGACCTCTCGCACCCGAAGCGAGAATCATACCCCTAGACCAACGAGCCAGTGCACAATGAACACCTGCCACCAGGTGTCCCTGTCACTCCATATCTAGCTCCTGATGAAACTGGGTTGCTATTTTTTCAGTTTTAGTCTTAAAGTCTTAGAGCCAGTCAAGCAAAATTATTTTTTTCCTGGGGTTAGTGGTAACAGTTCCCTCAAGTAACAGTACTTGGTTTAGGGCATCACTGCCTTATAGTGAAAGGGTCATTCACAGCCTTTTGCCACAGTGACATGGTCTGTAGCATCAGTTCCTATGAGTGTGAGTGGTGTGATGACCCTGCAATGACCTGGTAAGTGACATCATTGCCTCTAAGGGGCGTGGCCACCCCTCTTCCGGTGACAGGTCTAGCCACGCCCCTCTTCCAGGTGACAGGTCTAGCCACACCCCTCTTCCCGGTGAAATGAAACAGGCCATTGATCTACTAAGCACATCTGTTCCTGACTCTGGTTAAAAGAGCCATGATTCGCCCGTGGGACGTGGAGCGGAGGCTTTCCTTGATATCGTGTAAATGATAACACGGGAATGCAGCAATGGTAGTAGTTAATGAGTGAATATAATATCATACTTTTGCTCGTCAATGCAGCACTATGTCCCACAGCGCAGAGCTTGCTGTGGTGTGCAGTAAAAGTAATTCAGGTCCAGTCACACAGAACATCTCTACTTCACTAATAGAAAGTCATAACTTCCGGCTTTTAACCGGTGGCCGAGTGGTTAAGGCGATGGCCTGCTAATCCATTGTGCTCTGTACGGTGGGTTCGAATCCCATCCTCGTCGTCCGTTACCTTCACACGTTTTAAATATTGGTGGTGGTGTTTACCAAAGAAAAAAATAGCTAATTTACTACAATGTTAAGGATCTTTCTTTGTCCTTCCCTGACAGATGAACGCTAATCATTCTGTGATGCCAAAACATACACCAGTGTTCAGGGAGAGGGAACGACTGATACCAGTTCAAGCTGCCTCAATTCTCCGAAAATTACCATCCCACTCAAGGGAAATTTATTTTCATTAATGGTAATTTCTTAGTGCTTATAATACTACTAATTTGCTTTTACACAGCACTACGAAGCCTCAGGCATCTTCTCACCCACAGTGTTTGGTAAGGATGAAAGGCGGAGTTTGGCCCTGGCCGGATTCAGTACAAGTGTTGCTGACCAGTAATTACAATTAGCATTACTGTTACAATTACAATTAGCAGAATCCCCGAGGATAAATAAGGGCCCTACACATCAGTCACGCTACAAATGCATTCAGACATTTCTTAAATTCGTGGGCATTGCGGAAGGAGCTGCTGATATTGTTTAGGGTTTGTGGGAAGATCAGTTATGTAATTCCACCGAAGTTCCTGGTTATGTAATTACCTGTCGGTGTGCGTTGCTGGTGGGTCATGCCCGACCATCGTCGGAATCGCCGGCGAGGTCCCGCTTGGTGCCGGCACGCGCCCTGAATCCCTGAGTGTGACAAAGCGGATCACATGTGGAAATAAAATGCAGCCCTACAGCAACACGCCAACAACCGCCGGCTTCTCTGGCAACGCCCGCAGTGTTCTGGCGCATGTGACAGGAGGTCCCTGTGCACGATCCAAAAAATGACACGAATTGGCAAAGCCATTCGTTTTAGCATTTTATTTTTTTATTTTTAACAGGACTTTATTGAAAGGACACACATACTGGTTTAAAAAGTGGCTGAACGCACACTTGTTTAAGACAATCTTATTACACCAGCAGCACAGTTATAGCTACAGTTAAGAAATTAACTCTTAAGAATACTTTGAAATCACCACGTTTGCTGTTACTGCTTGATAAAGAGATCCTAGGATGATGTATATTGGGCGAAGAGGGCAGGTAGTGGCCCGAATGGCTGCATAGAGATTAGCCTAGCCATGGGCAGTTGCTGGTTAGGTAAACAAATAAATAACATCCACAAGCCCTGTGTCCCTGCTGACATCGCTCACCTAGCTTTACTCCAATGCAATCAACTCAGGTAATAGGTGGTTCTTCAGTGCACCCAACAGCCAAAACTAAAAATGGCTCAATTCTTAAGATTATTACGCAATGCTTCACCAAGACACCACCAATCTCACAATTGCTCCCTGAAACACCAGGTCTGACTCACATAATGACCCACAAAAACAGTGAGCCAGTGTCACAGAACTGCCTTGTGAATGCTAGAAACACTAGGCCATTCTCATCCGAGCACTGAAGCACAACACAATCAGCAAGTCTCACGTGATCGTTCACCGGACCAATCTCACGAAATGAATTGTAAAAACAAGGCACAATGCACTCTATTTTGAAGCAAGAGGATTTATGTAGAACAGGAACAATACATTCACTTTTCCATACATAGCACCTGCTACTGGTCATGCATTTGTATAGCACTGCCCTGTTCAATGCTACTCATTTTAGTGACCCACTTTGGAAAGATAAAAAGCTAAAGGAAGGGGGCGTGGCTACATGGCCACGTAAAAGGCCTGTATCTCGGAGCTCCTGCTGATCCGATGAAGATCTGAATGCTGAACAGGTATAATAAACAAGATATGAACAGTAAAACGGAAGCCACAGCAGCATGAATATGCCGGGAACTTAGTGCTGAAAACCCAGATGAGACTTGCATGCAGGCCAGAACACGGAAGAAAAGGTTGGATGGTGTTGCGGGCGAGTGCAACAAAATGGCGCCTAGCCTAGAACAAAGGAAAGGAGAATCCACGCAGCGCGTTTGAATCGAAACAAAGCCCTGATCTCATGGGGAAGCCGCACCAGAGCCCACATGAAGAGGTTAGAAGATAACAGCAGCTACAGTGTGTCAGGAGGAGCCGAACTGCAAATGGCTAGACAGACTCAGACAGAAACTCTGAGAAGCGATGGATACTTTGTGTCAAGGAACACATGCTGAGGCGGCAGAGTGCAGTCGTGGAGAACACGCAGGGCGCAGGTGTCTACTAAGCGTCTGTGCGAAGAGCGGGACCCCAGAGCTTAGGCATATGTACCTGAGACGGTAGGAGAATCGAAATAGTGCCAGATCAGCAGGCACAGACAAACAGAACACTGAGACACAACACAGGACCCAGCTTCGAGAAACGAATGACGTGGCAAGGAAAGCTGGAAAACAAAGAACACGGAGCAGATGTGCTGAGTGCCCACAGAGAGTATGCAAACTGAGTACTAATGTACTTAAAGTGCCGAGGAGGGTGAACATTTATATGTCAAAGTTCTGAAGCACGGTCGAGTCATCTCAGATGTCTTTAAGCGACTGCGGGGTAACAACTGTCCATGGTGCAGTCGATTGCCACTTAAGTTGACTCGACTGGCTCAAAACAGTCCTTTGAGGTGAATGTTGGTAGGTGCTCATCGATGCACTACTCTAAGCTTCTTCACTGGGCTTGTGTCGTCCTTTAAGGCAAGCCGCTCAAAGCTGGGAGCGTGTTGCAAGCAGCTGCCTTGTACATGGTTTCGGGTGCAACAACTCTCTGCCACTTCCCACCGAGAAGGCTTGCTGTAGATCCTAGAAGGGCACACCCTGTGCTGGCTGGCTACCAGTTCTGGAGCTGCTGTAGGGAGGCTCCTCTGGATTCAGTATCTCCCTTTGTTCTCTGGGATTGGTGTCGGTGAAGCCTACCTTAACAAACCAATCCTGGGTCCCCACCAACAATCCCCTGTATGCGTGAGCTCATAACCAGAGTGTTTTGCAACAGAAAAAGTAAAGGGGTGGAAACATGTAATACTAAGTCTCACCCATCCTGCTGCCTGTTGTGGATCAAAGGGTTTCTATGGATAATGGAGCTCTCTATGGTTACTGATTAAAGTGGCAGGTCTCCCTTGAAGCTGTGGCAAGACCAGTCCAGACACTCTGTCTCCTGCAAACCACATTCTTGTACCTTATAAATAGGGTCCCCTGTGAGGATGACTACTGTAAACAGGCAGTCCCAAACATGACAGTTCAGTGTCAATCGATACTGAGGATGGGAATTGGCTTCATGTTGACAAAGTTGCATATGAAAGATTGTTGGGTTTCCTGTCTCCTATGTTAGCCTCTGCAGCCAGGTTCCATGTGGTGCTGTTTGAATTACCCTCTGAAAGGTATGTGAATTGCTGCCACCAGCTGCCACCAGCTGCCACCAGCTGTATGGACCAACAAAAGGACAGGCCAGATCAATTTAGCCTTTCTTAGTTAATGAGGCTGGCCATGGCAGAGGGAAGGTGTGGTCCTCCCCCTTCTGGAGATGAATTGTGTACTCCTCCTGTCATATCCCAACTAAATATATGACAGGGCAGACTGCGCTTATGGGCTCTGTCTACTCAGAGTACACAGGGATATGTGTATGTCATGTGTTGAGCATTGGAAAATGTGTGAAGACTAGCCTCATACAATTTCGAGAGGTTGATCTACCATCCTTCAATTTCATTTAAAAATTTCAAAAAAACCCAGGAGTGCGCACACCCACTGTGCAGGTGGTCGAATGCCTCACACTTCTGTTGCATTTTTCCTTTAAAAATGGGCCTCCCATTCCTTTTTGGATTGACTCTTGGAAAGCACCTTCAGAACAATTAATTTGGACATGTTTTGGGAGAGTTGATCTTCCCAAAGCTCTCAATCACTAGGGTTAAGAAGATGCAGTCCAAGGCTAAAGCACGCTCTGTTCCCTGGTCACTCCCAGGGTACATTCTGAGTGACTCTCGCTGAGCATCAAGACCTGCCACTTGGCACCAACCCTCCCAAAGCTGGGAAAGGAGACCCTGAATTGACTCATCCTGCCCTAGTGCCCCTTTGGTAGGTCTCACCTTATCTCAACGACCAAATCGGGCAAGGCTTCTTGTTCTGCTGCATTGAACCGGTCAAACGGAACCATGCTCACCGTATTACAACCAGTGGGGACTGCATGTGCTGTTTTTGACACTCCATCAAATTCAAACTATAGCTGCATAACACCTGTCAAACCGGCTTCCTGCAACATCATGCCAAGCAGAGCCTGTCACTTGTTTGGCTTGAGCAACAAGCTTGCCCCTATGGACCAAACTCGAACCATCGTCTCTTCGAACCCTTCATCTGCTCACCAAGTTTACTGAATCGCACTGACAGACATCGACTTGAACCGCCGGACAATCGCACCACTCACCGACTTGAACCAGCAATTAACAACATCTCGAAACTCCTCAACTCCCAATTCGACACTGGTGAGCCATCCGAACGGCACAACCAGAACACCATGTTCGATACACATCGCAATCCCAGTTACAACTGACTAGACACCAGCTTGCCGCTTCACACAACACGACCCGCCACACCTGAACTTGCTTTGACCAAAACCACAGCAATGCTGTTGAGCCACCTAAGAACAATGGAATGTTACTATTGACCTCTAACTGTCCCTGTGGTCCATCTTTGGGTCCTAGAGACTGGTTAGGTCACTTTTGAACATGAAAGACACATCCTTTTTGACTCTTTTGCTGGTTGCTTTTTGTCTTTTCACCGCTGTATTTATCACCCAGTGTGCTGCATCTTTCGGCCTTTGCATATTCTGTGTTCTCTCTTACAGGGGTGGGTTTATATAATGATTTTAATAATTGTTTGCTCATTGATGGGTTTAATTTAAGTTTATGGCCCTCATTACGATACCGGCGCTAAACCATGGCGATATTAGCACCATGGTTGGTGCCGGTATCGTAACGTGTCCGCCATGGTGAAATGGGGAATACCGCCCCATTCCAGGGTTGATGGGGCGGTATTTCCCCATTTCCCCATGGCCCTTCCCCATTCCGATTTTTGCCCCATAGAGCATAATGGGAATGGCGAAGGCGCTAAGTACGGTACCGCAAATTGCGGGTCCCTACTTTAACGGCTGGTCTAGCCGTTAAGGTCGGGTCCTGCAAAGGGACCTTGTAATTAGGCGCTAATGGGTTAACGGCGCCGCAGCCTTTTACAGCGCCTTTAACCCATTAGCGCCAGGGTCGTAATGAGGCCCTATGTATTTATATAGAACCTTGGTTCTACATTCCTTCCCTTTGGACTGTTATACTCTGCTGTTTACTGGATCCCATTCATACCCATCCTGAGAGTATAGCCTTCCCTCGGCCCACGTACCATGCAAGGTGTTGGAGGTACATCTCTTGGCTGTTCCTCTGTTACCTTTATGATGGGGCTCACTCTCCGTTTGCAGAAGTGTGGAAGCTGAGCAGGTGGATTAGCCACTGCCCATCCTTATGCTCCTGCAGAGCAAATGTCATTTTGTTACACTCCTACGTGGAATAGGGACACTTGGGGGCACTTTCCCACAGCAGATATACCAAAGGACGGTGCAACAGCCTTTGTACTCTTTCAGTTGAAATAGGTCCCGAACCTGAGGGGGCCTGAGCTGCTGCTCCAATGTTGTCATGCATATTACAAAGCAAAACACCACAGGCTGACGTTGCAGTGCCCTCAGGTTGTCAGCGCCCATGGGACTTATATTATCCAGCCATGTTCTTATAACCTCACTGCCTTTTCATACCGGTTTTGACTACATTAGCACCTTGCTGACAAAGAGAGCTGTTCAGAGGAATTTCTTGTTTCAGCTCCTCGCTGGCTGCCTTTCTTTGTTCGGGGCAGAGGCTAATAACCCTGTCCTGTCATAATATGCAGCTACTCACCCTCCAGACTCCAGTCCTGTATCTGTCCATTATAGTCTATGCAACCCACAGGTATGTCAGACTTGTTTTCCTAGCTTTAGGCATGCACCGCCCCCCACCCCCCAACAACACCATTTTGAAATGAGCCCCCAGGAGCCCAACACATCTTCAGCTGGCCCTGGACTCAGGGCTGGCCTTAATGGTGGCAGCTCCGGGCAGCAAAATGTGCCCTTTCTGCCCCCCTGGTCCTGTGGGATGGGGAGGGGGGGTTTGGGACACATTTTTTAATAGGCGCTGATGTGAAAGCATCAGCGCCCTATTGTTATGAAACTGCGCCCAGCTCCTGAGAGCGCAGCACATTTAATTTGAATAGGGTGCCTGCCAGGGCTGGACTGGGAACTAAAAGAGGCCTGGAAATAATTACTGGGGACCAAAAGAGGCCCTGGAAATAAAGTTCAAAGTGGCCCTGTATGACACCTTTTCAGCAAGCCCAATGCTTTTCCTATGAGAAAATTTGAAAATACCACAGAAAAGAGGCCCAGGGTGCAGAGGCCCACCGGGAAACCTCCAGAGTTCCCTATGGGCCAGTCCACCCCTGGTGCCTGCTATGTCTTCTCCCATCACGCCAGCTAGGGGGAGAACTTGAAATACTCCCCTGTGCTGACGTGGCGGGGGGCAAATGGCAGGGCGCCCCAGACGGTCACCTGGGGGGGGCCCTAAGGCCGGCCCTGCCTGGACTCACCCCACAATATCAGTTCTATGGTTTGCATTCCCTGGCTCCTAGGATGAATCAGGATGTAAGAGAGCAACACACCGGGGGCCCATACGGCAACACAACCCACACATGCCCAACTCACCTAGAATCTCACTGGCACACACACCACGGGTACTTCAGGATCTGCGCCTGACATGCAGGATTTGTACTTCGCGCCTCCTCTTCCCCCCAGTAAAGCCCCTGCCCCACTAAAGCCCCCCAGCCCCTCTTCTACATAATCTAGCGCCAAGAAGTAACCGTAATTGGCCGACGGCTCCCTATATAAGACCAAGTTACATAACAAATGCAGTAAATAACACATTTTGACATTTTAATTTACAAGAAATACAGTATTTTCAATGACTTTGCCTATTGAGCTGCTCTCCCTATATTAACCCAAACCATTATTTAAAAACAGGCTTCATTTTGGGAGGAGTCACTGGGAGCGCTTTAGACGGTGTTTTTTCGCCGTGTCCAATATTCCAGCGCTGCGAAACCTCCTCGCTTCAGTGCGCGCTGTGTTTAACCTGATAGTTTATTTTCTGTCGCTTGCTTTGTGCAAACCTTACAAACGTGGTTTCAGGAAACGTCTTCTGAAGTTTGTACCCATTGTTCATTGGCATACATAGCTACGTGAAGTCGCAAAATCAGACACATATCATTTTAAGAACATGTCGACTGACCGTAAACCTGAGGTGGGCGTGAACCTTATGTCCGAGACCACACAACAATGTAATTTATTTTATTTAGAACTATAAAGGAGCTTTGATTTATTTCCGCTATGCAGCGGCATTAATGTGATCAAAAGTGTTGAGGTCAAATAACATGAAATACATAAGTATTCATTTTGTAAAATTAATAAAAGGGCTCGTCCGGGATTTGAACCCGGGACCTCTCGCACCCGAAGCGAGAATCATACCCCTAGACCAACGAGCCAGTGCACAATGAATACTTGCCATCAGGTGTCCTTGTCACTCCATATCTAGCTCCTGATGCAACTGGGTTGCTGTTTTTTCAGTTTTAGTCTTAAAGTGTTAGAGCCAGTCAAGCAAAAGTATTTTTTCCTGGGGTTAGTGGTAACAGTTCCCTCAAGTAACAGTACTTGGTTTAGGGCATCACTGCCTTATAGTGAAAGGGTCATTCACAGCCTTTTGCCACAGTGACATGGTCTGTAGCATCAGTTCCTATGAGTGTGAGTGGTGTGATGACCCTGCAATGACCTGGTAAGTGACATCATTGCCTCTAAGGGGCGTGGCCACCCCTCTTCCGGTGACAGGTCTAGCCACGCCCCTCTTCCAGGTGACAGGTTTAGCCACACCCCTCTTCCCGGTGAAATGAAACAGGCCATTGATCTACTAAGCACATCTGTTCCTGACTCCGGTTAAAAGAGCCATGATTCGCCTAAATAAATAAATAAATAAATAACATCCACAAGCCATGTGTCCCTGCTGACATCGCTCACCTAGCTTTACTCAATGCAATCAATTCAGGTAATAGGTGGTTCCTCAATGCACTCAACAGCCAAAACTAAAAATGGCTCAATTCTTAAGATTATTACGCAATGCTTCACCAAGACACCACCAATCTCACAATTGCTCCCTGAAACACCAGGTCTGACTCACATAATGACCCACAAAAACAGTGAGCCAGTGTCACAAAACTGCCTTGTGAATGCTAGAAACACTAGGCCATTCTCATCCGAGCACTGAAGCACAACACAATCATCAAGTCTCACGTGATCGTTCACCAGACCAATCTCACAAAATGAATTGTAAAAACAAGGCACAATGCACTCTATTTTGAAGCAAGAGGATTTATGTAGAACAGGAACTATACATTCACGTTTCCATACATAGCACCTGCTACTGGTCATGCATTTGTATAGCACTGCCCTGTTCAATGCTACTCATTTTAGTGACTCACTTTGGAAAGATAAAAAGCTAAAGGAAGGGGGCGTGGCTACATGGCCACGTAAAAGACCTGTATCTCGGAGCTCCTGCTGATCCGATGAAGATCCGACTGCTGAACAGGTATAATAAACAAGATATGAACAGTAAAATGGAAGTCACAGCAGCATGAATATGCCGGGCACATAGTGCTGAAAACCCAGATGAGACTTGCATGCCGGCCAGAACACGGAAGAAAAGTTTGGATGGTGTTGCGGGCGAGTGCAACAAAATGGCGCCTAGCCTATAACAAAGGAAAGGGGAATCCACGCAGCGCGTTTGAATCAAAACAGAGCCCTGATCTCAAGGGCAAGCCGCACCAGAGCCCACATGAAGAGCCAGCTTCGAGAAACGAATGACGTGGCAAGGAAAGCTGGAAAACAAAGAACACGGAGCAGATGTGCTGAGTGCCCACAGAGAGTATGCAAACTGAGTACTAATGTACTTAAAGTGCCGAGGAGGGTGAACATTTATATGTCACACGCCAGTAAGACTCACTCAAAGTCGTTTTGGACCCACAACTATTCACTCAACATCGACTAAGGGTGCACAGCAGACCGAAAGGCATTGAGTGTTCTTATGCCCCCGAAAAGAGGATCTAGAGTGTTGTGGGCAACGTCCAATGCGTGGGATAGAGGAGTTGGGGTGCTTAGCCCCAGCCACGTTGGAATACCATAAGGACCATTGTGAGGAAGCCTAACGGAGGGGGCCTTGGAGACTGTCACAGAAGGTCAGAATCAGTTTTAACACCACAAAGCAGTCTTGGGGTGGGGACTCTAATCAGACTCAGCTGCAACGAGGGCTGCAAGGGTCTTAAAGCGGCACACACACCAATGGACAGCCGGCAGACACAATGTATTTGGAGCTGTTGGCACATCACCAAAGTTAGGGGGGCCACAAGTGTAACACTGGCAAAACGGAAGCACGGATGGTAAAGGCCCTGGTACACCCACTGCCCAGCAACAATCTGAGAAGACAGTAAGGTGCTGGAAAAGACCCTTATACAATCCAGATGAGAAGAGAGGCGAGGATTACAAGGCAACATATACACGTGCCAACTACTCGCTAATTCACCAGACACAGAACTGTGGGCGCTGCTCCGAAGCTTAGGAACAGAGGGTGGCAACAGCAGCGGCCCAGAGGCACGGTAAACAAAGCTCCTGAAAATGAATGTATAATAAACTCTGAGGTATTTGGACCCCCAGTAGAGGGCATAAGCAGCCCCCAGACCCAGGCAGGTATAGACTACATAGAGAGGAAGAAGGGCAGATTCATACGCAGATCAAGGGGCTAGGAGGAGCACATCATCGTTGAGACTCCTCACCAGCCTTTGAAATACCTTTGAAGTGACAGAATACATGTGGGGAATGTGAATAATTCCAGAAATACTTCATGGATTCTGTCCATGCAAGGCTTTCCTGCGGAGGTGAGATATGGCCAAAACAAGAAAAGTCACCTCGCGCAAGGTTTGACTGACTTGCATGATTGTGCTTGAGAAAACTGTCTCGAGGATGAAAGTATCGAAACACAAGACAGCATGGAGGTGTACCTGCAAGGGGATGCCCACAGTTTATATGGATGGGTGCTCCTACCATGTTGAGAACAATCAGGAAAAGGAACTGATGGCCAGCGTTGGGCATGGCTGGGTGAATGAGGCCACAGAGCCCTCAGCCGGATACAAGATCAGTCCCCGAAGTAGTCAGGTGGTGGAGTTGATGGCGGTTCATCAGGCCATCCTCACTGCCATGCAACACTGAATCCACAAACTAATAATAATCATGGATTCAGATTATGTCCGGAACGGGTTCGTTCAGCACCTGATTAATTGGGAAACCAGAGGGATGCCGTGTGCAAACAATAACCCACTCACGCATGGCAAACTAATACAATCTATGAATGATCTGGTCACCTCTAATGAGATATCCATCTACTGGAAGAAGGTCATGGGTCATTCCAGAATAGAGGGACCAGACAAATCCGGAAATGACCTGGCTGACCAGCTGGCCAAAACCAGAGCTGTCCATGGTGATCTCATAGAGATTGAGTTCCTGTTGGGGGAAATCCAGGTCGCTGCTGTTACCAGGTCCCAAACATATGCCCAAAATTAACTCTCAACTGCCCAGTGGAGTAAGGAGACGCCAGATGCTGATTTGCTCACGTCACAAAAACGAGATCCGATAATTGGGAAATGTTATCAACACATTGAAGACCCTGTGAATTTTGCTCTGACCGAAAACAATTACACCAGGAAAGAGGATCTCCGGGTGTTGATGAAGTTTCCCAAAACATTCAGAATCCGAGACGGTTTGTTGGTACAGAGATCCATCACTGGATGTGACCAGTGGGTGGTGCCTACCTCATTCCGAAGCCATATGCCAATCACGCCCATGACGCAGCCACAGCTGGTCATCAGGGGTTTCATACTACTTTGGAAATCTTGCACGAGGCTGCGCACAGGCCACACATGGCTCAGGACCTCAACCAATATTTGAAGGGGTGTCTAGTGTGTGCGCAATTTCAGCCAAGTTCACTCACTGTCTGAGCTCCCCTCCAGAAAATAGGAATGACACTGCCTTGGCCACATTTACAAGTAGATTTCATCGGGCCCGTGATTCGTTCCTCTAGAGAAATCAAGTACAAGTTAATGGTAACATGCTTGTTTACCAAAGGGTGGAATGTCTCCCGGCCCCATGTTGCAAGGCAGAAGCAGCAGCTGCCCTGATGATCAATCAAATCTTCTCGCATTTCGGCCTCCTCCAAAGGATTCAGTGTGACCGAGGAAGTCACTTCACCAGCAAGGTGATGACAAAGATGTGGGAGATACTTAGAAGTGTTCCCAATACCATTTAGTAGTGTTCGCAACTGCATTTAATAGTGCTCCCAATTGCATTTAGGTGTTGCGCCCAATAGCCTCTCTGTGGAAAGTTGCATTTTAGAAGTATTCCTAATACCAGTTAATAGTATTCGCAACTGCATTGAAGAGTGCTCCCAATTGCATTTAGGTGTTGCACCCAATAGCCTCTCTGAAGAAAGCTGCATTTAGAAGTGTTCCCAATTGTATTTCTGAAGCTGCCCACAATAGCCTCTCTAAGAAACTGGCATTTAGAATTGTTCCCCAAAATTACAATTAGAAGCTGCGCCCAATAACCTCTCTGAAAAATCTCATGCTATTGGAAGGGTCTCCGGTCTGGAATGGGAAGGAGTTGGATATCACATCTCATGTTATAGGAAGGATCTCAGGTTTGAGCAGTTGAACCCTAAAGTGTGCCTAAAAGCGTGTCATCACCGACCTTAGAACTACAATCAGAAAACCCTCCTAAACCAAACTTAAAACTCGCACCAATCATGAGTGCACCCACTCCACCAGAATCAGTCAGAAACACCATCTCCGATCTGTCCTCCGTCCCTTCCCGCCTCTCCCAAACCCCCCCACCCTCTCTCGCACCCCCTGCTTTTCCCCTCTCCAAACACCAAGCAAGGGGGGCACGATGGCGAGCCGCCCACCCCAAGACCACTCATCCCCTGAACCCCACCCCGACCCACCAGCATTACCCATACCCGCTCCCCTCTCTATCATACCTGACACACCCCACCCTGCAATCACCCAACTCCCGCCCTCCCCTTATACCTCTGCCACCATCCCCACTCGACCTCACCCCTTCCCCTCCCTAAAAACTGCACGGCTAGCCCTAGCAAGAACCGAAGCTGCCTCCCAATCACCCTCCGACCCCCCCACTCTCTCCCACACACCAGTCGCAGCAAGGAAACTAAAGAGGAAACGTTCTTGGTCCCCCTCAATCTCACAGCACTCCTCGCCCCCCCTATCTTGACCAATCACATCTATCCTGCAATCCCTCCTCTCCCCCGCGGCGTCCCCCCGCCTGAAACCCCTCTCCCTCGATTTCTCATCAGCTGCAACTGAAACTCCTAACCGTCAACATCCCTCTTTCAAATCCCCCTTCCAAGACCCGACCATCCTATCACACGCAGCATCCCAACCCCTCCTGAAGCCTGCCAATCTCTCTGCTCGCCCACTACTCCCATCTATCATCACCCAACCTACCCCCCCCAAACTCTCCACCACTGCACCCTCCCCCTCCACCACAAAGATCATCCCCGACTGCCGATGTGAACTGCATCCTATTTAACGCCCGATCAATAGCAAAAAATAGACATTCCATCTTTGACCTCCTCACCTCTGACAAACCAGACCTAGTTTTCATCACTGAAACCTGGTTCTCTGACGACTTCGGCCCAATCGCCAACGAAGCCTTTCCCCCCAACTACTCCCTCATCCCACTGAATGTCCGTCCAGGGGAGGAGGGGTAGCACTCGTCTTCAAATCTCTCTTCCGCGCCTCAATCATCGATAACCAACCCTCCATTCCATCCTGCGAATCTCTCCTTGTTAAACTATCCCTCTCACCATCGCTCTCACATAGCTTCCTATTAATCTACAGGCCCCCAGGCTACGATAGACACTTCGCAAATAACCTTTGCGACTCTATTGCCACCCTCCAACTAAACCATCCCAACCTCACCCTTCTTGGAGACTTCAACATATGGCTCGACATCCCCTCCAACCCTATGACATACTCCCTGGTTGACGGATTAGATGCAATTAACCTCCAACCCCACATAAACGGACCGACCCACTATAAAGGACACACTCTCGATGCCATCTTTAGCTCCAACAACCTGATTCAGCTAATGCCGCCCACCCCTATCATCTGGTCTGATCACTTCATTCTCTCTTTCACCATCCACTCACCCGAACCCCTCCCCTTACTCATATCCGAACCTCCGAATATAGGCAAATGCTGGAAGAAACTAATAATCACCCCAGACTTAGCCGAGGTTCTCCTCCAGTCTCCACCACCATCCTGCCCTCTCAACAACCATCTCACCCCTGAGGCCCTTGATTCATGGCTTAGCGCACCTCTGATGCGCCTCACCCCCTCCTGCAAACCATCAACCCGCCGTGGCCCTTTCCCCAGATGGTTCACTCCTGAGCTGAAGACCACTAAACGACTATACAAACACCTAGAACGCAAATGGCATAAAGAGAAAACCCATGAGAGCAGGACCACCCTGGCCCGACACCTGTATCGGTACAAAGCCGAAATCCGGAAAACAAAAAAGGCCCACTACAACTCCCGAATCCTAAACTGCAAAAACCCAAGTAAAGAACTCCACAAAATTATCTCCGAATTCACCAATCCAGCTTGTAACACAACCATCACGACCGCATCGCAATCACTCTGTGACTCACTCTCCCTCCACTTCTACTCCACGGCTATAGAAAGGACAAATACTCTAACCTCCAAACTAGCATTCTTACAGCCACTAGACAATCCTCAGCCCGTACCACCCAACCCATCAGCTGCAACCTCCACGCAACCAACGTTCAACTCCTTCAGTCCATTAACAACAGAACAGTTTCTCAAACTCCTATCTGCCCGCAAACCATCCGGATCACCATTGGATCCATGCCCAGCCACTACCCTTAAAGAAATCTTTGCCTCCACCTGCGCAGGAGAACACGCAAGATCTATCATAAATGCTTCCCTCTCTTCCGGTACTTTTCCAGACGCATTCAAATTGGCGCACGTCAAACCCCTGATTAAAAAACCCTCGCTCGATCCGCTTGAGCCCAAAAACTACCGCCCCATATCAAACACCAGATTCCTCACCAAACTCATTGATCGAACCGCCTACTCTCAATTTAAGGCCTTTGTTGCAGCCAACAAACTCCTAGACCCCGCCCAATCAGGCTTCAGAACTTGTCACGGAACTGAAACCACCCTAACCTCTATCTGGGACGACCTTAAAATGACTGCTGACTCCGTGGGATGCGCCGCACTAATCCTTCTCGACCTATCAGCCGCCTTTGACACGATCAATCACTCAATACTCCTTGATCGCCTCCACTCCCTAGGAATACGTGGAACCGCCCTCAAATGGATAGCCTCATTCCTCAAAGACAGGCACCAAATAATGACACTCTCCAACTTTACCTCCCAAGCCCGACCAGTCGACACAGGAGTCCCACAAGGAGCGTGTCTATCTGCCCTCCTCTTCAATCTCTACCTGACCACCCTCCCACCGATAATTCGTGCACACAACATCCTATGTTACAATTACGCCGATGACACACAACTAATTCTAAAATTCCTGAACACGAATCCTAACTCACGACCAGACCTGGCATCCTGCCTCCTTGACATTGAACGCTGGATGACCCAAAACCACCTCCTGTTAAACCCCTCCAAAACAGAAATCATGGTGTGCGGCAACCCAGATCTTCTCCCGCACCCTCTACCCTGGCCAACCGCGATGGGCAACTCACCGATACCCTCCAACACAGTGAAAAATCTTGGATGCACCCTAGACTCTGACCTAACACTCTCGCGCCAAGTCAACAATGTCTCAAAGTCCTGCCACTACCACCTCAAAAACCTTAGGCGCGTCTTTCCATATCTATCATTTCCTAACAGAGTCTCTGCGGTACAATCAATCGTCATCTCACGGCTGGACTACGGCAACCCCCTATACCTCGGAATCCATGCCTACCAAATGAACAAACTTCAAAGAGCACAAAACGCAGCGGCCAAAGTGTTACTTGCGCTTGGTCCAAGAGACCACGTATCCCCAGCCCTCAAGACACTGCACTGGCTTCCAGTAGCCCGTAGGGTAGCTTTCAAAACCTTATGCCTCACCCATCGAGCAGTACATAAAACTGGACCGCAATATCTTCAAGAAAAACTAATAGCTTATCACCCCACTCGCACCCTCAGATCAAGCACAGCCGGCCTCCTAGTAATTCCTAAGACTAACTCAGTCAGGTTAGGCGGAGCATCATTCTCAGCCCTAGCCCCAACCCTGTGGAACTCTCTCCCACCCCACATCAGGCTAACCGAGGAGCTAACAGCTTTCTGCAAACTACTGAAAACCTGGCTCTTTCCCTAAACCAACCGGTTCCGTGCTAGCATCATCAAAATAACACCGACCCAGCGAAGCACCTAAAGCAATACCAAAAGCAAAAAAAAAAAAAAACGGATTGTATCAAATGTTCACAAAAGAAATTAAAACGAGTAATGTAGATCTAAACAGTGAAGTCAATAACACGAATTGATCACTGGACAAAAGAAAAATAGAGCGTGGACGAGCTTGGAAAGCCGATGAGTGTGGTGAACGGATGAGTGAGAAGGGCGAATGAATAAAGATGATTCTAGACAAGTATAAATGAATGTGGAGGATGAAAGCGGTTGACAAGTGCGTCTGGAAGACGTATGGGTCTGGAGACCCGATGAATAATACGAGCAAAATCAATGGGGGTGACGGATGAGTGTGTAAACCAATTGACTGTAGAAAGCGGTCCGAGTATGGAGAGCGGCTATGTGTAGAAAGTGGAGGAAGGTGGAGAATGGAAGAGCATGCAGAGCGAAGGAGCTTGTTGAGCGAAGAGAGCATACAGAGCAGAAGAACGTGGAGAGCAGATGCGTGTAATGAGTAGAGAACGGTATCAGCGACTGAATAGGGGAACGACAGGGTGTGGAGAGCGGAAGAATGTGGAAAACGGAGGAATGTGGAGGGTGAGAGGCCGGAAGTGGGAGACCGACTGAGTACCGACGAGTGGAATGCGCGTGGAAGATGAACGCTGCTGACAGATGATTGTGGAGAGCCGATGACTGTGGAAGGCGGATGACTGTGGAGGGCGGATGACGGTGGAGGGCGGATGACGGTGGAGGGCGGATGACGGTGGAGGGCGGATGACCGTGGAGGGCGGATTTACTGCTGAGGGCGGATTACTGCGGAGTGCGGATGATTGCGGAGGGCGGATGACCGTGGAGGGCGGATGACCGTGGAGGGCGGATGACTGTGGAGGGCGGATAACTGTGGAGTGCGGATGACTGTGGGGGGCGGATGACTGTGGGGGGTGGATGACTGTGGAGGGCGGATGACTGTGGAGGGCGGATGACTGTGGAGGACGAATGACTGTAGAGGGCGGATGACTGTGGAGAGCGGATGACTGGGCAGGGCGGCTGACTGGGCAGGGCGGTTGACTGTGGAGGGTGTATGCCTGTGGAGGGTGTATGCCTGTGGAAGATGACTGTGGAGCGCGGATGACTGTGGAGGGCGGACGACTGAGCAGGGCGGATGAATGTGGAAGGTGGATGCCTGTGGTAGATGACTGTGGAGGGCGGATGTCTGTGGAGAGCGGATGTCTGTGGAGAGCGGATGTCTGTGGAGAGCGGATGACGGTGGAGGGCAGATGACGGTGGAGGGCGGATGACGGCGGAGGGCGGATGACGGTGGAGGGCGGATGACGGTGGAGGGCGGATGACGGTGGAGGGCGGATGACGGTGGAGGGCGGATGACTGTGGAGGGCAGATGACCTTGGAAGGCAGATAACTGTGGAGGGCGGACGACTGTGGAGGGCGAATGCCTGTGGAAGATGGGTGTGGATGGCGGAAGACTGTGGAGGGCGGATGCCTGTGGAAGATGAGTGTGGAGGGCGGATGCCTATGGAAGATGAGTGTGGAAGGCGGATGACCGTGGAGGGCGGATGACCGTGGAAAGCGGATGACCGTGGAAGGCAGATGACTGTGGAGGGCGGATGACTGTGGAGGGCGGATAACTGTGGAGGGCGGATGACTGTGGAGGGCGGATAACTGTGGAGGGCGGATGACTGTGGAGGGCAGATGCCTTTGGAAGATGAGTGTGGATGGCGGATGACCGTGGAAGACGGATGACTATGGAGGGCGGATGACTGTGGAGGGCGGATGACTGTAGAGGGCGGATGACTGTAGAGGACGGATGACTGTAGAGGACGGATGACTGTAGAGGGCGGATGACTGTAGAGGGCGGATGACTGCGGAGGGCGGATGACTGCGGAGGGCGGATGACTGTGGAGGGCGGATGACTGCGGAGGGCGGATGACTGCGGAGGGCGGATGACTGCCGAGGACGAATGATTGCGGAAGGCGGATGATTGCGGAGGGCGGATGACTGCGGAGGGCGGATGATTGCGGAGGGCGGATGATTGCGGAGGGCGGATGATTGTGGAAGGCGGATGATTGCGGAGGGCGGATGACTGCGGAGGGCGGATGACTGCGGAGGGCGGATGACTGTGGAGGGCGGATGACTGCGGAGGGCGGATGACTGCGGAGGGCGGATGACTGCGGAGGGCGGATGACTGCGGAGGGCGGATGATTGCAGAAGGCGGATGATTGCGGAGGGCGGATGATTGCGGAGGGCGGATGATTGCGGAGGGCGGATGATTGCAGAGGGCGGATGATTGCGGAGGGCTGATGACTGTGGAGGGCGGATGACTGTGGAGGGCGGTGAGCGTACAGAGCGAACGAATATGAAGAGCCAATAAATGTGGTAGACAGATGAATGTGGAGAACACACGAGTGTAGAATGCGGCTGAATGAATATGGAGAGCACATGAATGTAGAAAACGGTTGAGTGTAATGAGGGGAAGAACATGGACCGCGGAGGAGCTTAGGGAACGGCTGAGTACAGCTATCGGCTGAATCTGAAGAGCGACGGAATGTAGCGAGCGGCTGAGTATCGCAAGCAGCTGAGTATGTCGGGCGACCGAGTGTAGTAAGCGGCTGAGTATGGCGAGAGAACGGGTATGCGTCGAGCGAACGAGAAATAAGAGCGAGAAAACGTGTGTACACAAAACAGTTAAGTACATTGTACGGAAGAGTGAACGGAGCTGATGAATGCAGAACTGACAAGTGGCGGATGAGCATCTGATGCGAATGAGTGCGTAACAGATGAGCCTGGGGAGCGGGTGAACGCACGAAACAAATGAATGAATGGACCAGAGCGCATGATTAGCGTACTCCTCCATGCTAGATGGAGGAGTACGCTATACGGAAGAATTCGCTGACCCGATGAATAGTGCATAAGAGCAGATGAGAAACAAAACACATCGCACGGACCGGACCGGACCCCCCTGAATTGCGTAATGTGCAGACTTTGATGTGGAACGCAAGGAACCGTTGTAAGAGCATACTTCATTTCACACCCCACGCTTACTCTCTCCTTACACCACCACTCAAGTAGAACACAGAGATACTATGACACCATTCGGTATATCTGTTCTCATATCAACATCCGCCGCTCACTCCCCATCACTCTAAGTAAACATTGCTGGTTTCTCACCCCCAGCCAAGCGTTCTCGTCAGGCCTAACGCTGCCTCACTCGGACTGGATAACTCCTGCCAGACCGAACACATACTCCTGATTCCTCAACCACCACACCTATCGCTAGAAAGCAGCTACCACAGAAATTCCGCACCAGCTGCACACATACCTGGTGCGCACACGCACCTTTGACCCTCTCTAATCTCTCCACTGACCCGAACCTCGGTTCCCAAGGGCGTTCAACCTACCAGCGCCTTCAGACCATACCAATGGTATATAAGGCGCTATATAAAAGCAAAATAACAATAACAATAACTTGGGGTAAAGAGAAAACTCCATATTGCCTACCACCTGCCTCTAGTGGGGAGATGAGAGATACAATAAAATGATTGTGAGCATCCTAAAGAAGTTTGTTATGGACTCTGGGCCTAGTTAGGACATCCAATTACCGCTTGTCCTGATGGCCATCAGGTCTACCCCATCTTCTATGACAAAGCTGTCTCCATTCGAGCTAATGACTGGTCAAAAAATGGTGTTACCATAGCATCTGCTCTACAGAACGCAAGAGCAGAACCTGTTTAACACATCCAGGATACATGAATATAGTGAGAATCTGAGAAGACACCTTCAGCATGATTTTATGTATGCTCAGCGCAATCTGGAAAAATCGGCATAGGGGATGAAAACCCACTATGATTTAAAGACCACTAAAAAATTATATCAAGTAGGAGACAGGGTCTTCTAGTACAATTTTCAGAGGAACCAGACCTAGGAGCGGAAATTCCTTCCCTCCTGGGGTGGCCCCTTTAAAATTGTAGACAAAATCTCACCTGTCACTTATAATTCTGCATTCCTAAAGGAGAACAAACGGAAGAGAAATTGGTGCACATCTATCAGTTGAAGTGCTGCCATCCCAGGCAGAATTTGCGACTGATTGACGAACCCAGTGAGGGTAGAGCCCAGGAATCCTCCGAAGAGTAAAGATAAGGAACGGGAACCTGAATAAAGAAAAACCTACTATAACAGGGAGTCGAACAATTATACTTATTTTGAAAAGATTACAAAAATGAAAAATGTAAGGAACCACTGTTTGGGAAATATTTGTATGTCGAAAACCAAATGCTTACTTGAAATGTGCACCTTATGCGTATCTCTCCTGCTGCTTTGTTATCTATTGTCACATCCCTATTGGAAAAATTGTATTGTGTAAAATACTTAATCTCTTTGTTCTTCTTGGCAGATCTATTATCTCCTTGATTCTAAAGGCCAGAGGAGAGCCCCCGGACGGGGAGAGGTCCAGGAACCCCAACCTAATGGAACATTCAAAATCCGAAGAGGGTGAGTACGTACCAGTACACCACTCCATCAGGAGCCAAAATAGAGCAGACACACTCTGAAGGGAAGTCCTTGAATGAACCAGGAGCAGGCACTCTCTAAAGGAGACCCCTGGGGTGGACCCAGGCTATCCCAGAAGGAACACCCAATTTTCTCCTAGCTCTTCTCTCTCTCAATATAGTTGCTTCAGTGCTAGGAGGGGGGATTTGTGAGGTGAAATAGACCTAAAAAGCCATGATTACAGGCCAGAGTCAGAGGGGGAGATATGCCCCTCAGCAAAAGGCCTGATCTGGAGTACATGCAAAATGATGCCCTTGCTCAAACACAAAGGAGCCAATTTAGGCATCTAGGCACGCGTATGCCTTCAAATATTTATATTATAAAATAATGAACCCGGGACCTCAAATAACATAAAATACATAAGTATTCATTTTGTGAAGTTAAAAAAAAGGGCTCGTCCGGGATTTGAACACGGGACCTCTCGCACCCAAAGCGAGAATCATACCCCGGCCTAGACCAACGAACCAGTGCACAACGAGCAACTGCCATCATGTGTCTTTGTCACTCCATATCTAGCTTGTGATGCAACTGGGTTGCTGTTGTTTAAGTCTTAGTCTTAAAGTCTTACAGCGAGTCAAGCAAAAGTATTTTTTCCTGGGGGTAGTGGTATCAGTTCCCTGAAGTAACAGTACTAGGTTTAGGGCATCACTGCCTTATAATGAAAGGGTCATTCGCAGCCTTTTGCCACAGTGACATGGTCTGTAGCATCAGTTCCTCTGAGTGTGAGTGGTATGATGACCCTGCAATGACCTGGTAAGTGACATCATTGCCTCTAAGGGGCGTGGCCACCCCTCTTCCGGTGACAGGTCTAGCCACGCCCCTCTTCCAGGTGACAGGTCTAGCCACACCCCTCTTCCTGGTGAAATGAAACAGGCCATTGATCTACTAAGCACATCTGTTCCTGACTCCGGTTAGAAGAGCCATGATTCGCCCGTGGGACGTGGAGCGGAGGCTTTCCTTGATTTCGTGTAAATGATAACACGGGAATGCAGGAATGGTAGTAGTTAATGAGTGAATATAATATCATACTTTTGCTCGTCAAGTTTGCGCGGCCAGAATGCAGCGCTATGTCCCACAGCTCAGAGCTTGCTGTGGTGTGCAGTAAAAGTAATTCAGGTTCAGTCACACAAGACAGCTCTACTTCACTAATAAAAAGTTAAAGCTGCACGCGTGGGTTCGAATCACATCCTGTCGTCCGTTTTCTTCACACGTTTTAAATATTGGTGGTGGTGGTGTTTACGAAAAAAAAAAATATCTAATTTACTACAATGCTACGGATCTTTCTTTGTACTTACCTGACAGATGAACGCTAATCATTCTGTGATGCCAAAACATACACCGGTGTTCAGGGAGAGGGAACGACTGATACCAGTACAAGCTGCCTCAATTCTCCGAAAATTACCATCCCACTCAAGGGAAATTTATTTTCATTATTGGTAATTTCTTAGTGCTTATAATACTACTAATTTGCTTTCACACAGCACTACGAAGCCTCAGGCATCTTCTCACCCACAGTGTTTGGTAAGGATGAAAGGCGGAGTTTGGCCCTGGCCGGATTCAGTACAAGTGTTGCTGACCAGTAATTACAATTAGCATTACTGTTACAATTACAATTAGCAGAATCCCCGAGGATAAATAAGGGCCCTACACATCAGTCAGGCTAGAAATGCATTCAGACATTTCTTGAATTCGTGGGCATTGCGGAAGGAGCTGCTAATATTGTTTAGTGTTTGTGGGAAGATCAGTTATGTAATTCCACCGAAGATCCTGGTTATGTAATTACCTGTCGGTGTGCGTTGCTGGTTGGGTCATGCCCGACCATCGTCGGAATCGCCGGCGAGTTCCCGCTTGGTGCCGGCACGCGCCCTGAATCCCTGAGTGTGTCACAGCGGATCACATGTGGAAATAAAATGCAACACGCCAACAACCGCCGGCTCCTCTGGCAACGCCCTCAGTGTTCGGGCGCATGTGACAGGAGGTCCCTGTGCACGATCCAAAAAATGACACGCATTGGCAAAGCCATTAGTTTTAGCATTTTATTTTTTTATTTTTAACAGGACTTTATTGAAAGGACACACATACTGGTTTAAAAAGTGGCTGAACGCACACTTGTTTAAAACAATCTTATTACACCAGCAGCACAGTTATAGCTACAGTTAAGCAATTAACTCTTAAGAATACTTTGAAATAATGGCAGTCACTCGCATCACAACGTTTGCTGTTACTGCTTGATAAAGAGATCCTAGGATGATGTATATTGGGCGATGAGGGCAGGTAGTGACCCGAATGGCTGCATAGAGATTAGCCTGGCCATTGGCAGTCACTGGGTAGGTAAATAAATAAATAACATCCACAAGCCATGTGTCCCTGCTGACATCGCTCACCTAGCTTTACTCCAATGCAATCAATTCAGGTAATAGGTGGTTCTTCAGTGCACCCAACAGCCAAAACTAAAAATGGCTCAATTTTTAAGATTATTACGCAATGCTTCACCAAGACACAACCAATCTCACAATTGCTCCCTGAAACACCAGGTCTGACTCACATAATGACCCACAAAAACAGTGAGCCAGTGTCACAGAACTGCCTTGTGAATGCTAGAAACACTAGGCCATTCTCATCCGAGCACTGAAGCACAACACAATCAGCAAGTCTCACGTGATCGTTCACCGGACCAATCTCACAAAATAAATTGTAAAAACAAAGCACAATGCACTCTATTGTGAAGCAAGAGGATTTATGTAGAACAGGAACAACACATTCACTTTTCCATACATAGCACCTGCTACTGGTCATGCATTTGTATAGCACTGCCCTGTTCAATGCTACTCATTTTAGTGACCCACTTTGGAAAGATAAAAAAGCTAAAGGAAGGGGGCGTGGCTACATGGCCACGTAAAAGACCTGTATCTCGGAGCTCCTGCTGATCCGATGAAGATCCGAATGCTGAACAGGTATAATAAACAAGATATGAACAGTAAAACGGAAGCCACAGCAGCATGAATATGCCGGGCACATAGTGCTGAAAACCCAGATGAGACTTGCATGCAGGCCAGAACACGGAAGAAAAGTTTGGATGGGGTTGCGGGCGAGTGTAACAAAATGGCCCCTAGCCTATAACAAAGGAAAGGAGAATCCACGCAGCGCGTTTGAATCGAAACAGAGCCCCGATCTCAAGGGGAAGCCGCACCAGAGCCCACATGAAGAGGTTAGAAGATAACAGCAGCTACAGTGTGTCAGGAGGAGCTGAACTGCAAATGGCTGGCAGACTCAGACAGAAACTCTGAGAAGCGATGGATACTTTGTGTCAAGGAATGCATGCTGAGGCGGCAGAGTGCAGTCGTGGAGAACACGCAGGGCGCAGGTGTCTACTAAGCGGCTGTGCGAAGAGCGGGACCCCCGAGCTTAGGCATATGTACCTGAGACGGTAGGAGAATCGAAATTGTGCCAGATCAGCAGGCACAGACAAACAGAACACTGAGACACAACACAGGACCCAGCTTCGAGAAACGAATGACATGGCAAGGAAAGCTGGAAAACAAAGAACACGGAGCAGATGTGCTGAGTGCCCACAGAGAGTATGCAAACTGAGTACTAATGTACTTAAAGTGCCGAGGAGGGTGAACATTTATATGTCACACGCCAGTAAGACTCACTCAAAGTCGTTTTGGACCCACAACTATTCACTCAACATCGACTAAGGGTGCACAGCAGACCGAAAGGCATTGAGTGTTCTTATGCCCCCGAAAAGAGGATCTAGAGTGTTGTGGGCAACGTCCAATGCATGGGATAGAGGAGTAGGGGTGCTTAGCCCCAGCCACGTTGGAATACCATAAGGACCATTGTGAGGAAGCCTAACGGAGGGGGCCTTGGAGACTGTCACAGAAGGTCAGAATCAGTTTTAACACCACAAAGCAGTCTTGGGGTGGGAACTCTAATCAGACTCAGCTGCCACGAGGGCTGCAAGGGTCTTAAAGCGGCACACACACCAATGGACAGCCGGCAGACACAATGTATTTGGAGCTGTTGGCACATCACCAAAGTTAGGGGGGCCACAAGTGTAACACTGGCAAGCCGGAAGCACGGATGTTAAAGGCCCTGGTACACCCACTGCCCAGCAACAATCTGAGAAGACAGTAAGGTGCTGGAAAAGACCCTTATACAATCCAGATGAGAAGAGAGGCGAGGATTACAAGGCAACATATACACGTGCCAACTACTCGCTAATTCACCAGACACAGAACTTTGGGCACTGCTCCGAAGCTGAGGAACAGAGGGTGGCAACACCAGCGGCCCAGAGGCACGGTAAACAAAGCTCCTGAAAATGAATGTATAATAAACTCTGAGGTATTTGGACCCCCAGTAGAGGGCATAAGCAACCCTCAGACCCAGGCAGGCATAGACTACATAGAGAGGAAGAAGGGCAGATTCATATGCAGATCAAGGGGCTAGGAGGAGCACATCATCGTTGAGACTCCTCACCAGCCTTTGAAATACCTTTGAAGTGACAGAATATATGTGGGGAATGTGAATAATTCCAGAAATACTTCATGGATTCTGTCCATGCAAGGCTTTCCTGCGGAGGTGAGATATGGCCAAAACAAGAAAAGTCACCTCACGCAAGGTTTGACTGACTTGCATGATTGTGCTCGAGAAAACTGTCTCGAGGACAAAAGTATCGAAACACAAGACAGCATGGAGGTGTACCTGAATTCCCTGCACAAAGTCTATGAAGAAGACACATGCAAGGGGATGCCCACAGTTTATATGGATGGGTGCTCCTACCATGTTGAGAACAATCAGGAAAAGGAACTGATGGCCAGCGTTGGGCATGGCTGGGTGAATGAGGCCTCGGAGCCCTCAGCCGGATACAAGATCGGTCCTCGAAGTAGTCAGGTGGTGGAGTTGATGGCGGTTCATCAGGCCATCCTCACTGCCATGCAACACTGAATCCACGAACTAATAATAATCATGGATTCAGATTATGTCCCGAACGGGTTCGTTCAGCACCTGATTAATTGGGAAACCAGAGGGATGCCGTGTGCAAACAATAACCCACTCAATCATGGCAAACTAATACAATCTATCAATGATCTGGTCACCTCTAATGAGATATCCATCTACTGGAAGAAGGTCATGGGTCATTCCAGAATAGAGGGACCAGACAAATCCGGAAATGACCTGGCTGACCAGCTGGCCAAAACCAGAGCTGTCCATGGTGATCTCACAGAGATTGAGTTCCTGTTGGGGGAAATCCAGGTCGCTGCTGTTACCAGGTCCCAAACATATGCCCAAAATTAACTCTCAACTGCCCAGTGGAGTAAGGAGACGCCAGATGCTGATTTGCTCACGTCACAAAAACGAGATCCGATAATTGGGAAATGTTATCAACACATTGAAGACCCTGTGAATTTTGCTCTGACCGAAAACAATTACACCAGGAAAGAGGATCTCCGGGTGTTGATGAAGTTTCCCAAAACATTCAGAATCCAAGACGGTTTGTTGGTACAGAGATCCATCACTGGATGTGACCAGTGGGTGGTGCCTACCTCATTCCGAAGCCATATGCTAATCACGCCCATGACGCAGCCACAGCTGGTCATCAGGGGTTTCATACTACTTTGGAAATCTTGCGCGAGGCTGCACACAGGCCACACATGGCTCAGGACCTCAACCAATATTTGAAGGGGTGTCTAGTGTGTGCGCAATTTCAGCAAAGTTCACTCACTGTCTGAGCTCCCCTCCAGAAAATAGGAATGACACTGCCTTGGCCACATTTACAAGTAGATTACATCGGGCCCATGATTCGTTCCTCTAGAGAAATCAAGTACATGTTAATGGTAACATGCTTGTTTACCAAAGGGTGGAATGTCTCCCGGCCCCATGTTGCAAGGCAGAAACAGCAGCTGCCCTGATGATCAATCAAATGTTCGCGCATTTCGGCCTCCTCCAAAAGATTCAGTGTGACCGAGGAAGTCACTTCACCAGCAAGGTGATGACAAAGATGTGGGAGATACTTGGGGTAAAGAGAAAACTCCATATTGCCTACCACCAGCCTCTAGTAGGAGAGTTGAGAGATACAATAAAATGATTGTGAGCATCCTAAAGAAGTTTGTTATGGACTCTGGGCCTAGTTAGGACATCCAATCACCACTTGTCCTGATGGCCATCAGGTCTACCCCATCTTCTATGACAAAGCTGTTTCCATTCGAGCTAATGACTGGACAAACAATGGTGTTACCATAGCATCTGCTCTACAGAACGCAAGAGCAGAACCTGTTTAACGCATCCAGGATACATGAATATAGTGAGAATCTGAGAAGACACCTTCAGCATGATTTTATGTATGCTCAGCGCAATCTGGAAAAATCGGCATAGGGGATGAAAACCCACTATGATTTAAAGACCACTAAAAAATTATATCAAGTAGGAGACAGGGTCTTCTAGTACAATTTTCAGAGGAACCAGACCTAGGAGCGGAAATTCCTTCCCTCCTGGGGTGGCCCCTTTAAAATTGTAGACAAAATCTCACCTGTCACTTATAATTCTGCATTCCTAAAGGAGAACAAACGGAAGAGAAATTGGTGCACATCTATCAGTTGAAGTGCTGCCATCCCAGGCAGAATTTGCGACTGATTGACGAACCCAGTGAGGGTAGAGCCCAGGAATCCTCCGAAGAGTAAAGATAAGGAACGGGAACCTGAATAAAGAAAAACCTACTATAACAGGGAGTCGAACAATTATACTTATTTTGAAAAGATTACAAAAATGAAAAATGTAAGGAACCACTGTTTGGGAAATATTTGTATGTCGAAAACCAAATGCTTACTTGAAATGTGCACCTTATGCGTATCTCTCCTGCTGCTTTGTTATCTATTGTCACATCCCTATTGGAAAAATTGTATTGTGTAAAATACTTAATCTCTTTGTTCTTCTTGGCAGATCTATTATCTCCTTGATTCTAAAGGCCAGAGGAGAGCCCCCGGACGGGGAGAGGTCCAGGAACCCCAACCTAATGGAACATTCAAAATCCGAAGAGGGTGAGTACGTACCAGTACACCACTCCATCAGGAGCCAAAATAGAGCAGACACACTCTGAAGGGAAGTCCTTGAATGAACCAGGAGCAGGCACTCTCTAAAGGAGACCCCTGGGGTGGACCCAGGCTATCCCAGAAGGAACACCCAATTTTCTCCTAGCTCTTCTCTCTCTCAATATAGTTGCTTCAGTGCTAGGAGGGGGGATTTGTGAGGTGAAATAGACCTAAAAAGCCATGATTACAGGCCAGAGTCAGAGGGGGAGATATGCCCCTCAGCAAAAGGCCTGATCTGGAGTACATGCAAAATGATGCCCTTGCTCAAACACAAAGGAGCCAATTTAGGCATCTAGGCACGCGTATGCCTTCAAATATTTATATTATAAAATAATGAACCCGGGACCTCAAATAACATAAAATACATAAGTATTCATTTTGTGAAGTTAAAAAAAAGGGCTCGTCCGGGATTTGAACACGGGACCTCTCGCACCCAAAGCGAGAATCATACCCCGGCCTAGACCAACGAACCAGTGCACAACGAGCAACTGCCATCATGTGTCTTTGTCACTCCATATCTAGCTTGTGATGCAACTGGGTTGCTGTTGTTTAAGTCTTAGTCTTAAAGTCTTACAGCGAGTCAAGCAAAAGTATTTTTTCCTGGGGGTAGTGGTATCAGTTCCCTGAAGTAACAGTACTAGGTTTAGGGCATCACTGCCTTATAATGAAAGGGTCATTCGCAGCCTTTTGCCACAGTGACATGGTCTGTAGCATCAGTTCCTCTGAGTGTGGGTACTATGATGACCCTGCAATGACCTGGTAAGTGACATCATTGCCTCTAAGGGGCGTGGCCACCCCTCTTCCGGTGACAGGTCTAGCCACGCCCCTCTTCCAGGTGACAGGTCTAGCCACACCCCTCTTCCTGGTGAAATGAAACAGGCCATTGATCTACTAAGCACATCTGTTCCTGACTCCGGTTAGAAGAGCCATGATTCGCCCGTGGGACGTGGAGCGGAGGCTTTCCTTGATTTCGTGTAAATGATAACACGGGAATGCAGGAATGGTAGTAGTTAATGAGTGAATATAATATCATACTTTTGCTCGTCAAGTTTGCGCGGCCAGAATGCAGCGCTATGTCCCACAGCTCAGAGCTTGCTGTGGTGTGCAGTAAAAGTAATTCAGGTTCAGTCACACAAGACAGCTCTACTTCACTAATAAAAAGTTAAAGCTGCACGCGTGGGTTCGAATCACATCCTGTCGTCCGTTTTCTTCACACGTTTTAAATATTGGTGGTGGTGGTGTTTACGAAAAAAAAAAATATCTAATTTACTACAATGCTACGGATCTTTCTTTGTACTTACCTGACAGATGAACGCTAATCATTCTGTGATGCCAAAACATACACCGGTGTTCAGGGAGAGGGAACGACTGATACCAGTACAAGCTGCCTCAATTCTCCGAAAATTACCATCCCACTCAAGGGAAATTTATTTTCATTATTGGTAATTTCTTAGTGCTTATAATACTACTAATTTGCTTTCACACAGCACTACGAAGCCTCAGGCATCTTCTCACCCACAGTGTTTGGTAAGGATGAAAGGCGGAGTTTGGCCCTGGCCGGATTCAGTACAAGTGTTGCTGACCAGTAATTACAATTAGCATTACTGTTACAATTACAATTAGCAGAATCCCCGAGGATAAATAAGGGCCCTACACATCAGTCAGGCTAGAAATGCATTCAGACATTTCTTGAATTCGTGGGCATTGCGGAAGGAGCTGCTAATATTGTTTAGTGTTTGTGGGAAGATCAGTTATGTAATTCCACCGAAGATCCTGGTTATGTAATTACCTGTCGGTGTGCGTTGCTGGTTGGGTCATGCCCGACCATCGTCGGAATCGCCGGCGAGTTCCCGCTTGGTGCCGGCACGCGCCCTGAATCCCTGAGTGTGTCACAGCGGATCACATGTGGAAATAAAATGCAACACGCCAACAACCGCCGGCTCCTCTGGCAACGCCCTCAGTGTTCGGGCGCATGTGACAGGAGGTCCCTGTGCACGATCCAAAAAATGACACGCATTGGCAAAGCCATTAGTTTTAGCATTTTATTTTTTTATTTTTAACAGGACTTTATTGAAAGGACACACATACTGGTTTAAAAAGTGGCTGAACGCACACTTGTTTAAAACAATCTTATTACACCAGCAGCACAGTTATAGCTACAGTTAAGCAATTAACTCTTAAGAATACTTTGAAATAATGGCAGTCACTCGCATCACAACGTTTGCTGTTACTGCTTGATAAAGAGATCCTAGGATGATGTATATTGGGCGATGAGGGCAGGTAGTGACCCGAATGGCTGCATAGAGATTAGCCTGGCCATTGGCAGTCACTGGGTAGGTAAATAAATAAATAACATCCACAAGCCATGTGTCCCTGCTGACATCGCTCACCTAGCTTTACTCCAATGCAATCAATTCAGGTAATAGGTGGTTCTTCAGTGCACCCAACAGCCAAAACTAAAAATGGCTCAATTTTTAAGATTATTACGCAATGCTTCACCAAGACACAACCAATCTCACAATTGCTCCCTGAAACACCAGGTCTGACTCACATAATGACCCACAAAAACAGTGAGCCAGTGTCACAGAACTGCCTTGTGAATGCTAGAAACACTAGGCCATTCTCATCCGAGCACTGAAGCACAACACAATCAGCAAGTCTCACGTGATCGTTCACCGGACCAATCTCACAAAATAAATTGTAAAAACAAAGCACAATGCACTCTATTGTGAAGCAAGAGGATTTATGTAGAACAGGAACAACACATTCACTTTTCCATACATAGCACCTGCTACTGGTCATGCATTTGTATAGCACTGCCCTGTTCAATGCTACTCATTTTAGTGACCCACTTTGGAAAGATAAAAAGCTAAAGGAAGGGGGCGTGGCTACATGGCCACGTAAAAGACCTGTATCTCGGAGCTCCTGCTGATCCGATGAAGATCCGAATGCTGAACAGGTATAATAAACAAGATATGAACAGTAAAACGGAAGCCACAGCAGCATGAATATGCCGGGCACATAGTGCTGAAAACCCAGATGAGACTTGCATGCAGGCCAGAACACGGAAGAAAAGTTTGGATGGGGTTGCGGGCGAGTGTAACAAAATGGCCCCTAGCCTATAACAAAGGAAAGGAGAATCCACGCAGCGCGTTTGAATCGAAACAGAGCCCCGATCTCAAGGGGAAGCCGCACCAGAGCCCACATGAAGAGGTTAGAAGATAACAGCAGCTACAGTGTGTCAGGAGGAGCTGAACTGCAAATGGCTGGCAGACTCAGACAGAAACTCTGAGAAGCGATGGATACTTTGTGTCAAGGAATGCATGCTGAGGCGGCAGAGTGCAGTCGTGGAGAACACGCAGGGCGCAGGTGTCTACTAAGCGGCTGTGCGAAGAGCGGGACCCCCGAGCTTAGGCATATGTACCTGAGACGGTAGGAGAATCGAAATTGTGCCAGATCAGCAGGCACAGACAAACAGAACACTGAGACACAACACAGGACCCAGCTTCGAGAAACGAATGACATGGCAAGGAAAGCTGGAAAACAAAGAACACGGAGCAGATGTGCTGAGTGCCCACAGAGAGTATGCAAACTGAGTACTAATGTACTTAAAGTGCCGAGGAGGGTGAACATTTATATGTCACACGCCAGTAAGACTCACTCAAAGTCGTTTTGGACCCACAACTATTCACTCAACATCGACTAAGGGTGCACAGCAGACCGAAAGGCATTGAGTGTTCTTATGCCCCCGAAAAGAGGATCTAGAGTGTTGTGGGCAACGTCCAATGCATGGGATAGAGGAGTAGGGGTGCTTAGCCCCAGCCACGTTGGAATACCATAAGGACCATTGTGAGGAAGCCTAACGGAGGGGGCCTTGGAGACTGTCACAGAAGGTCAGAATCAGTTTTAACACCACAAAGCAGTCTTGGGGTGGGAACTCTAATCAGACTCAGCTGCCACGAGGGCTGCAAGGGTCTTAAAGCGGCACACACACCAATGGACAGCCGGCAGACACAATGTATTTGGAGCTGTTGGCACATCACCAAAGTTAGGGGGGCCACAAGTGTAACACTGGCAAGCCGGAAGCACGGATGTTAAAGGCCCTGGTACACCCACTGCCCAGCAACAATCTGAGAAGACAGTAAGGTGCTGGAAAAGACCCTTATACAATCCAGATGAGAAGAGAGGCGAGGATTACAAGGCAACATATACACGTGCCAACTACTCGCTAATTCACCAGACACAGAACTTTGGGCACTGCTCCGAAGCTGAGGAACAGAGGGTGGCAACACCAGCGGCCCAGAGGCACGGTAAACAAAGCTCCTGAAAATGAATGTATAATAAACTCTGAGGTATTTGGACCCCCAGTAGAGGGCATAAGCAACCCTCAGACCCAGGCAGGCATAGACTACATAGAGAGGAAGAAGGGCAGATTCATATGCAGATCAAGGGGCTAGGAGGAGCACATCATCGTTGAGACTCCTCACCAGCCTTTGAAATACCTTTGAAGTGACAGAATATATGTGGGGAATGTGAATAATTCCAGAAATACTTCATGGATTCTGTCCATGCAAGGCTTTCCTGCGGAGGTGAGATATGGCCAAAACAAGAAAAGTCACCTCACGCAAGGTTTGACTGACTTGCATGATTGTGCTCGAGAAAACTGTCTCGAGGACAAAAGTATCGAAACACAAGACAGCATGGAGGTGTACCTGAATTCCCTGCACAAAGTCTATGAAGAAGACACATGCAAGGGGATGCCCACAGTTTATATGGATGGGTGCTCCTACCATGTTGAGAACAATCAGGAAAAGGAACTGATGGCCAGCGTTGGGCATGGCTGGGTGAATGAGGCCTCGGAGCCCTCAGCCGGATACAAGATCGGTCCTCGAAGTAGTCAGGTGGTGGAGTTGATGGCGGTTCATCAGGCCATCCTCACTGCCATGCAACACTGAATCCACGAACTAATAATAATCATGGATTCAGATTATGTCCCGAACGGGTTCGTTCAGCACCTGATTAATTGGGAAACCAGAGGGATGCCGTGTGCAAACAATAACCCACTCAATCATGGCAAACTAATACAATCTATCAATGATCTGGTCACCTCTAATGAGATATCCATCTACTGGAAGAAGGTCATGGGTCATTCCAGAATAGAGGGACCAGACAAATCCGGAAATGACCTGGCTGACCAGCTGGCCAAAACCAGAGCTGTCCATGGTGATCTCACAGAGATTGAGTTCCTGTTGGGGGAAATCCAGGTCGCTGCTGTTACCAGGTCCCAAACATATGCCCAAAATTAACTCTCAACTGCCCAGTGGAGTAAGGAGACGCCAGATGCTGATTTGCTCACGTCACAAAAACGAGATCCGATAATTGGGAAATGTTATCAACACATTGAAGACCCTGTGAATTTTGCTCTGACCGAAAACAATTACACCAGGAAAGAGGATCTCCGGGTGTTGATGAAGTTTCCCAAAACATTCAGAATCCAAGACGGTTTGTTGGTACAGAGATCCATCACTGGATGTGACCAGTGGGTGGTGCCTACCTCATTCCGAAGCCATATGCTAATCACGCCCATGACGCAGCCACAGCTGGTCATCAGGGGTTTCATACTACTTTGGAAATCTTGCGCGAGGCTGCACACAGGCCACACATGGCTCAGGACCTCAACCAATATTTGAAGGGGTGTCTAGTGTGTGCGCAATTTCAGCAAAGTTCACTCACTGTCTGAGCTCCCCTCCAGAAAATAGGAATGACACTGCCTTGGCCACATTTACAAGTAGATTACATCGGGCCCATGATTCGTTCCTCTAGAGAAATCAAGTACATGTTAATGGTAACATGCTTGTTTACCAAAGGGTGGAATGTCTCCCGGCCCCATGTTGCAAGGCAGAAACAGCAGCTGCCCTGATGATCAATCAAATGTTCGCGCATTTCGGCCTCCTCCAAAAGATTCAGTGTGACCGAGGAAGTCACTTCACCAGCAAGGTGATGACAAAGATGTGGGAGATACTTGGGGTAAAGAGAAAACTCCATATTGCCTACCACCAGCCTCTAGTAGGAGAGTTGAGAGATACAATAAAATGATTGTGAGCATCCTAAAGAAGTTTGTTATGGACTCTGGGCCTAGTTAGGACATCCAATCACCACTTGTCCTGATGGCCATCAGGTCTACCCCATCTTCTATGACAAAGCTGTTTCCATTCGAGCTAATGACTGGACAAACAATGGTGTTACCATAGCATCTGCTCTACAGAACGCAAGAGCAGAACCTGTTTAACGCATCCAGGATACATGAATATAGTGAGAATCTGAGAAGACACCTTCAGCATGATTTTATGTATGCTCAGCGCAATCTGGAAAAATCGGCAGAGGGGATGAAAACCCACTACAATTTAAAGACCACTAAAAATTATATCAAGTAGGAGACAGGGTCTTCTAGTACAATTTTCAGAGGAACCAGACCTAGGAGCGGAAATTCCTTCCCTCCTGGGGCTGCCCCTTTAAAATTGTAGACAAAATCTCACCTGTCACTTATAATTCTGCATTCCTAAAGGAGAACAAACGGAAGAGAAATTGGTGCACATCTATCAGTTGAAGTGCTGCCATCCCAGGCAGAATTTGCGACTGATTGAAGAACCCAGTGAGGGTAGAGCCCAGGAATCCTCCGAAGAGTAAAGATAAGGAACGGGAACGGAATAAAGAAAATCCTACTATAACAGGGAGTCGAACAATTATACTTATTTTGAAAAGATTACGAAAATGAAAAATGTAAGGAACCACTGTTTGGGAAATATTTGTATGTCGAAAACCAAATGCTTGCTTGAAATGTACACTTCATGCGTATCTCTCCTGCTGCTTTGTTATCTATTGTCAGATCCCTATTGGAAAAATTGTATTGTGTAAAATACTTAATCTCTTTGTTCTTCTTGGCAGATCTATTATCTCCTTGATTCTAAAGACCAGAGGAGAGCCCCCGGACGGGGAGAGGTCCAGGAACCCCAACCTAATGGAACATTCAAAATCCGAAGAGGGTGAGTATGTACCAGTACACCACTCCATCAGAAGCCAAAATAGAGCAGACAAACTCTGAAGGGAAGTCCTTGAATGAACCAGGAGCAGGCACTCTCTAAAGGAGACCCCTGGGGTGGACCCAGGCTATCCCGGAAGGAACACCCAATTTTCTCCTAGCTCTTCTCTCTCTCAATATAGTTGCTTCAGTTCTAGGAGGGGGGATTTGTGAGGTGAAATAGACCTAAAAAGCCATGACTACAGGCCAGAGTCAGAGGGGGAGATATGCCCCTCAGCAAAAGGCCTGAACTGGAGTACATGCAAAATGATGCCCTTGCTCAAACATGAAGGAGCCAATTTAGGCATCTAGGCACGCGTATGCCTTAAAATATTCCTTGCTACACATGAGGGGCAGACCTCATGATATTGTTGAGAAAGGTCTGGAAAGGATGAGACCCCCTTGGCAAAAATGGCGACATCCAGCATGTAAATGAAAGGGCCAAAATGTGTGCAAGCCTGCACAACAGACTGGGGTTTTACTCCAACAAGAATGATTGTCTTCAGAAATCTGTCTTTCCTCTCATTTTCAATTAAAGACCTACTCTTCAAACTTTGTGTATGAATGCCACCAAAGAACTGCAAGTTTTTTCATCATGAGCCCATCACAGATAATCTTTTATTAACCAGAATTTACAAGGAAATGTGGAACTATAACATCATGAAAGGTTTCACGGCTAAAACTGACCCCAGTGACATTGCGATTGAGTCTTCAAATCAACGCTTTAATTATTCAAATGTACAGCTGAAGTCTTTAAACATATATGTAGCCGTCAGTAATCACTGTTGCAGGAAAGTGCTGTGACAAGGGGTACATGTTAGTTTGTGTGCATTTGCTAAAGTTGGATCAAATATAAAATGCTGGGAAAAGGCAACTCTTAAGTTTCACTTCCTAGAAATGAACCCCAGGTGTGAAACCATGCCTTCCCAAGCTGTGTTACCATGTAAATGAGCTGTGGAATTCTGTGGATCTTCAAGTTTTAGGACCAATAGCACCCAAGCCATCGTAAACTTAGTAATTACCCTTTGAAGCTGTAAGCTAACCTAAACAAATTGGTCTCTCTTGAAATCAGGGCTAAGAACCCAATCTCTGCTTACAGAGGGGGAAGAGTGAAGGCAGAGCTTCACACCCATTGCACACAATGGGAGATATGCAATTTTTGGAATACATTGGGAAGTATTAATCATACATTTTTCATGTTCCGATTTAGGAAAAGATGTCAGTGACCTGCTTCTGGTGGTTCCAAAACAGTTTTGGCGATACCAACCTATCAAAAGTTATCAAACAAACATTAATTGTGTTCTCTGTATAAATCTGACAATTATAAACATTTGAGAAAAGGTGTAGTAGGTGATAGGAAATCAGGCCACCAAATGCCATATTTTTCAGTAATGTAGTTTGGGCGTAAACAAGAAAATATGGTAGCTTCGCCCCAATATGTTGCACAGTCATCCAACAAGGTTTTTGCGATTCACCAAAATATCTGAATATGCTGGCATCTGTGGTGTAATCTGATGAGAAAGGGTATTTTTCGAAATGTGAGATTTCTAGGTACAAAAGCCAAATCCAACCCTTGTCCCGTGTGTTAGGGAGAATTCTCTGTTTAGGCTGAATTTCCTAACCTAGTGAGTCCCCCAGCAGCTTTGCTGGATTTCTGGAGTTTGTTTTTTCCATCCTGCCAAGAGTGGGACTCTTTTTCTCCCACTCTTGGACCTGAATGTGTGTAATTCCTTTGAATGTCAATGTGTTCTATGGGCTATGGGGTCTTTTACTCCATAGGGTCTCATATGTTTTACTATGTGTGTTACAACGCACGCTCCGTGCCGTAGCACTGGGGCATCCTAGCGGACCTCCATCATAGACTCCATACCCGGGGACTGACTACTGTCTCCCCGGGCATGTAAAGTCACCATTGGCTTTATTAGACCTAAATTTACTAACAGAACTAGTACAAACCATCCTATTGTGGACGTACTAGTAGGGGTAATTCGATTACTCCTGGGTCTGTTATTCGAGGGGGCACTGTCCCGTCCCCCCTCGTCGAGTTTTGGCTGGTGGCAGTGGAAACTACTTGTTATATTCGACCCCAAATATAACCCTTTGGGATTCTTCCCATTGTTGGAGATTGATACTTTTCCTCGTTAATCTCTAACATACCACCGATTTACTTATCTTAAATAAGTCTATCGGATGGTATTTTCTGCCAGAACTCGGTTTTTAAAATGGCGTCTGTGTTCTTCTCTGTGACTCCTAAACCAAAGTTTGAGCCCTTTGTTCCACTTTTGGCGGGCTTCTGTACAGAGACACTCCAAAGTGGTGCCATTCTGTCTGGGTTACCACAGGGGTGTGGGAGGGGGTTTAGGCACCCTGGACTGAGTTGTCTTGCCAACTCCAGTCTCACTCTGGTGTGATTGGCCCAAGTGGTGAGCCACACCGCTCACCACTTAGCATGTTTTGATTTACAGCTAGGCTGAATGAATGGGGGTTTTCTGCATAAAAGCAGGGCTTTTGGGACTGGATCTTCAGAAGTCGCCACAGGACCTAAGAATCCGACGAGGGTAAAGCTGAGCCGACCTGCAATGACGACACCTCCGGTGGAGCCCTGCGGAACCGACTCACCACTTCCCGACGACAGAGGAGATCTCCCAGCCGGAGAGTCTCTTCCCCTGACTGGTGGGAACAACCAGTCCCCTTTGCTTTTTCTTCGCTCCAGGACGCAGTGGTCGAATTGCCCGTGCAGAGCACCTCGGCAACCGGATAGCCACTACCCCTGTACCGCAACCAAAAGGTGGTGCCTTGTGACGGAGCACTCCGCGGCTGGTCTCTTCCCTGGTGGTGCACCGGACTTCACTTTTCTTCGACGACGAGATCATCTCTACTCGTGGCAAAGACCCGACGTGCCATCCACTACCAGGAACAACTGCCCCCGCCGGAGCTGTCTCTCCACAAACAAGATACCGTGTCCACCTGGCTTCCCTTTCTGCCGGATAGAGTGAGGTGTCTTAATCCTCGCCTTTCCATTGGGTCGCCTCCAAGCTTTCTTTAAAGTGTTGTTCTGAACTGGTCCAATCTTTCCATATCAATTTTGCGATAAAGACTCGAAGCGCATTTCCACGGAGACACTTTTGGGACATATCGCCTTGCCTCTCTCCGAGTGGGCCTGGCCTCTGAACTTTGTGATCTGCAGTAGACCCTGCCTTACTTGCCTTGCATTTGTCCGTAAAGTATTGGTACCGAGTTGACTTCATAACCTGCCTTATTTTTCTCTCCCGTCCTAACGAATACTAGAGTGCCATCTAGGTTAAAGCATACACCTCTGTCTGCAAATAAATGATGCCGGTAAACCTAGACTTGTCGAACTATTGTTAGGGGGATTGATCTTTTTCTTCGTATAGTAATTGTGATTGAAGTTGTTTGCCGTATTAGTGCCAGAGTGTTTTCTATAGATGTGTTGTTATAAATAAATACCTTTATATCTTTACACCGAAGCCTTGTTCCGTGTTTGCTTGTTCTACTGTGTGGATTGACCTATATTGTATACTCCGCATACTGCCTAACTCTTCTTGAGGGAAGTCTGACTGCTCAGCCACAGCTACTAAGTGAATCTGTGTGGTACAGACTGCTACCAAGTGGGTGTACTGCCAAACACCTGTAGTCCTAAATCTTTTGCAGTGGTCCCAGAGGGAACTGCACAGGTTTCCGCCTAACACTGGTGGCATCAGTGGGATTTGAACCCACGCCTCCGAAGAGACTGGAGAGGAAGGAGAGGCTAACGGAACTTTCTCCCCTGCTCCTCTACCTGCATTTCCAGCTGTACCTACGAGGCCCATACCAGGTCCCACATGTAACCCTACTTATTTTGAAAAAATGAAGCTCGAATTAGAATGCAAACGGTTCTTGGCTCAATCTGAAAGAAACCAAGAGCTCGAGTTCAGACGGATGAATGTCCAGGCTGAACAGAAGCAAGCTGAGTTAAGGCTCAGGGAAATGGAACTTAATCATGAACTAGAGATGAAAAAGTTGTCTGTGGAAAATGCTTCTCTCTCCTCTGGTTCCTCTAGGAGCTCCAGTCCCAAAAGACCCAGGATGCCGAAGAAATTAGTGGGTATGTATGAACCGAGATTGGATGTATTGGATTGGTTAAAACTGTTTGAGTACAATCATGGGCTCCAGGACATCACCAGGAATGATTTACTTCCCTGGTTGTTCTCTAGGCTCCTCCCTGTTGCGACGGATGTGGTAATGGAGTTGGGGGAGGCGGATAAGACGGATTACGAAAGTGTGAAACTAGCTTTGATAGCTAGATTTGGGAAGACCCCTTCCCAGTATCTTAAGAGGTTTAGAACCCTCAAAAAGCATGATGGTACCCCTTGGGCTACCTGGGTGAGTGAAGGGTTGAAAAACTTAGAGGGATGGATTAAGGGTTACAAAGTGAACACTTATGAGGGTATGAAGAATCTTTTTATGTTGGAGTCTATTTATGATGCCTGTTCTCCTGAGCTCAGACAGCACTTGGCGGATTCGAAGGAATTGGATTCCCGGAAGCTGGCTAAGGCTGCTGACTTATGGGTTGCCAACAGGGCTACTCATAAGGATTCTGGGGCAACTCAGAAGAAGGATGAGGGAAAACAGCCTAAAAAAGACTCAAAAGAGAATTCGAATAACTCAAATTCCAAAGAGGGCCCCAAACAAAACCAGAAGGGTAAGCCACAAGGAAAACCCCAGCAGAATAGTGTGTCTTCTGGTGCCAAACCGGAAGGAGGCCAGAACAAGCCACCATTCCAGAAAGCATTCAGTAAATGCTTTGTTTGTGGCTCGACCGACCACGTGAAAGGAGATCCCAGATGTAAGGGTAAACCTTCAGGGGTCCAGCTTGTCTCCTTAGCCTTCGCTCCAGAGGAGGAAGTCCAAATGGCAAGTGGAAACTTTCTACTGCTAGCTGATGAACCCATTGGAGTCACAGCCAGCGTTTCTTTAGTATCTCTGGGGTTGTGGGAACAACAGAATTTAGATGTCTATAATTCTATCCCCGAAAATACTAAAGAGTATTATAAGGACAGTGTCCAGGTGAATGGTCAGGAGACTCCTGCCATTAGGGACACTGGGGCCAGCATAACTGTGGTGGATAAATCGTTTTTTCAGGCTGAGGATGTTGCTAAGGCACCCAAACGCCTCACCAAGTTAGCTGGAGGGCCTGTGCAGAGGCTTCCCCAATTACCAGTTCTCATCCAGTGTAACGACATGACTGTGAAGATACCGGTCAGCATACAGAGTGAGGTACCAGGACGCGTACTGTTGGGTAACGATTTGAAAACTCTCGGAGTTGTATCGCATACTCCCAGACCTCCTAGTAAATGGTTACAGGAGCTAACCAGACCTGCAAGAGAGAGGACCATGCGCGGTACTCTCCCGGAGATGATGAAGAAAGAAATCCCTCCTGCTCCACTGGAATTGTCGGCCGCTGTCTCGATGAAATCAGAAGCGAAAGGGAAACCTAAGACTTCTACCCCGAAACCAGCAGCCAGCATTTCAGTGCAGCCAACAAGGACTTCCCCGTGGTTGTCCAAAGTTACACCCATAACTCCACCTCCAGCTGAGGCTGAGAGGGAGGTACAACCCTGTGTGGTAGAATTAGACTCTGAGGAAGAGCTAATGGAAGGCCAGGAACTCATTGGAGATCTGGATCCTGTTGACCATCCTGAGCTGCAGTCTTTACTGGCAGAAGGTGGACCCAGCAGGGCAGACTTCAGTAAGGGACAGAGAGAATGTCCAACTCTGGAAGGTCTTCGCCACCAGACAGAAGCTCAGGCTGAAGGGCAAGAGCCTGGGAAATACAGGTTGCACTGGGAAGATGGCCTCTTCTACAGTGAACCGACCGAGTCTGCACCTGGAGACTACAAGCGGCTTGTAGTACCCCAAGAGAACAGACCACAGTTCTTGCAGTTAGCCCACGAGATTCCTTTTTCTGGTCACTTGAGTTTCAAGAAGACTAAAGAAAGGGTCTCTCTCTACTTCTATTGGCCAAAGATGGGGGCCGAAGTAGTAAAACACTGCAGGAGCTGCCACACCTGCCAGACCTCTGGTAAGGTTGGCTCCAAGAACGTGGCACCTTTAGTGCCTCTCCCAGTTGTGGGAGTCCTGTTTCAGAGAGTATGGATTGACATTGTTGGTCCCCTTGATCCTCCAACCTCCTCAGGCAACAGGTTTATACTTGTTGTAGTAGAGCATGCTTCTAGGTATCCTGAGGCAATTCCTATGAGGACTGTTACAGCTCCGGCTGTGGCTAAGGCCCTCCTTGGTATCTTCACTAGGGTCGGATTTCCTAAGGAAGTAATCTCTGACAGGGGGTCAAACTTTATATCCCACTACATGAAAGCCATGTGGAAAACCTGTGGAGTTACTTACAAGTTCTCAACAGCTTAACACCCACAAACCGATGGGTTGGTAGAACGGTTCAACCGAACCATGAAGAGCATGATAGGTACTTTAGTGGAACCCCTTACGCATAAGTGGGACCTTCTACTGCCATGCCTTCTCTTTGCTTATAGAGAAGTCCCTCAGGAGGGAGTAGGTTATTCTCCCTTCGAACTTCTCTATGGTCATCCCGTCAGAGGTCCATTGGCCCTGATAAAGGAGGGGTTGGAGAGTGCTCCTTCCCCCAAGCCAGTCAGAGTGACTGACTACGTGATAGGTCTCCGGAGGAGAATGTCGCACATGATGACAGAAGCAAGCGATAACTTGAAAGCTGGACAAGCATTGGTCAAGCACTGGCACGATCAAAAGGCTAACATGGTTGAGTTCGCTCAAGACCAGCTCGTTCTCATTATGATCCCAACAAGGCAGAGGGCTTTGCAAGACAAATGGATGGGACCCTTCAGAGTTGTGGGTAAACTCGGAGAGGTTAACTATCTGGTGGACTTAGGCAATCCCAAGGAGGCTCCGACCAACCGACTCAAAGCGTATGTCTCACGACCTGATGTAGGAGCGTTGCTTCTAGCATCATCCGAGGAAGAAGAAGAAGAGAGTGAAGCTCTTCCGGATCTCCTCAGAGGCTTGCCTTTGGACGAAAAAATTGAAGGAGTACATCTCTCTTCCAATCTGACACCCGAGCAACAAGAAGAGTGCAAATCCATGTTGAATCAGTTTGCCTCTCTGTTCTCGCTTTCACCAGGCTTGACCCCTTGGGGCCAGCATGACATACTCACTGGTGACTGTCTGCCAGTCAAAAGCATAGGATACCGAATGTCAGAAAACGTACAAACCCACATCAAAGATGAGGTCAGCAAGATGCTTGATCTCGGGGTAATAGAGCCCTCTACTAGTCCATGGTCTAGCCCAGTTGTGTTAGTACCAAAGGCCGGATCTAAAGAGCTTAGATTCTGCGTGGACTATAGAGCTCTTAATGCAGTCACCAAGACTGATGCCCACCCTTTGCCAAGAACAGATGAGTTGGTGGATAAACTTGGCGCCTCCAAGTTCCTCAGCACATTTGACTTGACGTCAGGCTATTGGCAAATAGCCCTGACAGACCATGCCAAGGAGAAAACTGCATTTTCTACCCCCGTTGGCTTATACCAGTTTAAGGTAATGCCTTTCGGATTGAAGAATGCACCTGCTACGTTTCAATGGATGGTAAACCAGGTTCTGAATGGGATGGAGGACTTCTGCATGGCATACTTGGATGACATAGCAGTGCTCAGCAATTCCTGGGAAGAACATGTAACCCACCTGAGAGATGTTTTGCAGGCTCTTGGATGAGCCAATCTGACCATAAAGGCGAGTAAATGCCAAATTGGACAGAGTAAGGTAGTCTATTTTGGACATGAGGTAGGAGGTGGAGAAATAAGGCCTTTGCTCAGTAAGATTGAAGCTGTGCAAAATTGGACAACACCTACTACTCAAACCCAAGTGAGAGCCTTCCTAGGCCTCACTGGGTATTATAGGAATTTCATCGAGAACTATGGGACCATAGCCTCTCCACTGAATGTCATCTCCTCGCCCAAATTTCCTAAAAAGGTTAGATGGAACGAGGAGTGCAATCACGCTTTTGAAAACCTGAAAAAGGCTCTTTGCCAAGCCCCAGTACTCAGAGCTCCTGATTACCGCCAGCACTTCATTGTGCAGACAGATGCTTCAAATGTAGGAATAGGTGCCGTACTCAGTCAACTGGATGGGAAAGGTAAGGAGCACCCCGTTTGCTTCATCAGCCACAAGCTGAAGGATCCTGAAACAAGGTGGGCAACAATCGAAAGAGAGTGCTTTGCTATCGTGTGGGCTCTGAAGAAGTTTAGGCCATACTTGTATGGTTCTACTTTTGTCATTCAGACTGACCACCAACCCTTGAGATGGTTGATGCAAATGAAAGGGGAAAACCCAAAACTATTGAGACGGTCGATCTGCCTGCAAGGGTTTGATTTCACCATTGAGCACAGGTCAGGGTGTCACCACCAAAATGCCGATGGTCTCTCTAGGATCTATGTCATCGACTAGAGGTATGAGATTCATCCAGGAGTGGATTAAATCCTCCTGTCCCTTAGTCTGGGGGGGGGAGGGGCGAGTGTTAGGGAGAATTCTCTGTTTAGGCTGAATTTCCTAACCTAGTGAGTCCCCCAGCAGCTTTGCTAGATTTTTAGAGTTTGTTTTTTCCATCCTGCCAAGAGTGGGACTCTTTTTCTCCCACTCTTGGACATGAATGTGTGTAATTCCTTTGAATGTCAATGTGTTCTATGGGCTATGGGGTCTTTTACTCCATAGGGTCTCATATGTTTTACTATGTGTGTTACAACGCACCCTCCGTGCTGTAGCACTGGGGCGTCCTAGCGGACCTCCTCATAGACTCCATACCCGGGGACTGACTACTGTCTCCCCGGGCATGTAAAGTTACCATTGGCTTTACTAGACCTAAATTTACTAACAGAACTAGTACAAACCATCCTATTGTGGACCTACTAGTAGGGGTAATTCGATTACTCCTGGGTCTGTTATTCGAGGGGGCACTGTCCCGTCCCACCTCGTCGAGTTTTGGCTGGTGGCAGTGGAAACTACTTGTTATATTCGACCCCGAATATAACCCTATGGGATTCTTCCCATTGTTGGAGATTGATACTTTTCCTCGTTAATCTCTAACATACCACCGGTTTACTTATCTTAAATAAGTCTATCGGATGGTATTTTCTGCCAGAACTCGGTTTTTAAAATGGCGTCTGTGTTCGTCTCTGTGACTCCTAAACCAAAAGTTGAGCCCTTTGTTCCACTTTTGGCGGGCTTCTGTACAGAGACCCTCCAAAGTGGTGCCATTCTGTCTGGGTTACCACAGGGGTGTGGGAGGGGGTTTAGGCACCCTGGACTGAGTTGCCTTGCCAACTCCAGTCGCACTCTGGTGTGATTGGCCCAAATGGTGAGCCACCCCGCTCACCACTTAGTGTGTTTTGATTGACAGCTAGGCTGAATGAATGGGGGTTTTCTGCATAAAAGCAGGGCTTTTGGGACTGGATCTTCAGAAGTCGCCACAGGACCTAAGAATCCGACGAGGGTAAAGCTGAGCCGACCTGCAACGACGACACCTCCGGTGGAGCCCTGCGGAACCGACTCACCACTTCCCGACGACAGAGGAGATCTCCCTGCCGGAGAGTCTCTTCCCCTGACTGGTGGGAACAACCAGTCCCCTTTGCTTTTTCTTCGCTCCAGGACGCAGTGGTTGAATTGGCCGTGCAGAGCACCTCGGCAACCGGATAGCCACTACCCCTGTACCGTGACCAAAAGGTGGTGCCTTGTGACGGAGCACTCCGCGGCTGGTCTCTTCCCTGGTGGTGCACCGGACTTCACTTTTCTTCGACGACAAGATCATCTCTACTCGTGGCATAGACCCGACGTGCCTCCACCACCAGGAACAATTGCCCCTGCCGGAGCTGTCTCTCCACAAACAAGGTACCGTATCCGCCTGGCTTCCCTTTCTGCCGGATAGAGTGAGGTGTCTTAATCCTCGCCTTTCCATTGGGTCGCCTCCAAGCTTTCTTTAACGTGTTGTTCTGAACTGGTCCAATCTTTCCATATCAATTTTGCGATAAAGACTCGAAGCGCATTTCCACCGAGACACTTTTGGGACATATCGCCTTGCCTCTCTCCGAGTGGGCCTGGCCTCTGAACTTTGTGATCTGCAGTAGACCCTGCCTTACTTGCCTTGCATTTGTCCGTAAAGTATTGGTACCGAGTTGACTTCATAACCTGCCTTATTTTTCTCTCCCGTCCTAACGAATACTAGAGTGCCATCTAGGTTAAAGCATACACCTCTGTCTGCAAATAAGTGATGCCGGTAAACCTAGACTTGTCGAACTATTGTTAGGGGGATTGATCTTTTTCTTCGAATAGTAATTGTGATTGAAGTTGCTTGCCGTATTAGTGCCAGAGTGTTTTCTATAGATGTGTTGTTGTAAATAAATACCTTTATATCTTTACACCGAAGCCTTGTTCCGTGTTTGCTTGTTCTACTGTGTTGATTGCCCTATATTGTATACTCCACATACTGCCTAACTCTTCTTGAGGGAAGTCTGACTGTTCAGCCACAGCTACCAAGTGAATCTGTGTGGTACAGACTGCTACCAAGTGGGTTTACTGCCAAACACCTGTAGTCCTAAATCTTTTGCAGTGGTCCGAGAGGGAACTGCACAGGTTTCAGCCTAACACTGTGTCATATGATTGTTGGGGTACCCTCCCCTGATGGCTCACATCACGCCTACTTTCTCTGAGCCTACCAATTCAGGGAGGGGGGAACCCTTGACCATTGCCCAGTCAGTTGTGCGAGGAGGATGACACAGCAGTGATCTCATTTGGCTTATAAATAGGTTACTCCTCCTCAACTGGAGATGCTCTCTACACAATCTAAGCTGTGCAGCTGACAGGAGATCTGGGGCTAAACTTGGAGAAATTGGGTCTAATCCTGGCATGAAGCAGGGACCTGGAGTATCTGGTTGGGATCACAGAGTGAGGCCTTGATTGACCACGGTGATGGTGCTGGCAGTGGAGCCCTGGCGCCATTTATAACTGTAGAATAATTTTCTTCTGTAAGCATAGATCTCCACAGGCAAAGATTAAACAAGTCCTATCTATGTAAGCACTAGCCTATAGTGTCTACAAGGGAAACCCCTCTATTCTATCTATTTGGGAAATGTTGTCATTTTTCTATTGAAAAGTATTTTTGTGTGTCTGTGCAATTTGGTAACTATCCCCATGACAAATACTGTGTTCCTCTGTGCATTTAAGTCATTTTTCCCTTGGAACAAAATCATCCCATGTGTATCTGTTGATCATAGTTCTCCTTCCCCTGAAAAGTCCTTTGTTTATTTGGATAATTAAGTAAGTTATTTCCCTAGTATTTTGCTTAGTAAATCAATTAATTCCCAAAGTGAAATTCACGGAGCAAGATTGTTGCACTCGAAATCAACCATCTTGTGCTTAGTGAGGTTATTTAGGGGGTAATTCATAGAATTTAGCGTACAAGTGGCGCACGTGGCTGGCGCACAGTGTACTCATGCGATTGTCTGCGCCAGCCGCGTGCGCTGAAATCCATTTCCGCGCACAGAGTATTCATGGATTTTAGCTACCAAAACCAGCCGTGGCGCACAGTGGCGCAGCAACCCTGCAGCAGCACCAGTTATGCCCCCAAGAACGCCCCTCAAGCAGGGAAAAGCCATCAAAATCCCCAATCCAGTGCAAAGGGCTGCGCTAACCCTGTACCAGTATACATGGCCGCCACACAGCACACGGCAAGTGGGGAATGTGTATTACTGGTGTGCGCGGGAAGTTTCACCCACGATTGGCCCTGTGTGAGTGGGGTACATGTATTACTGGGGTTCGCGGGAAGTTTCACACGCGATAGGCACTGTGCGAGTGGGGTACGTGTATTACTGGGGTTCGCAGGATGTTTCACACGTGAAAGGGCCTGTGCCAGTGGGGTACGTGTATTACTGGGGTTCGCGGGAAGTTTCACACGCGATTGGCCCTGTGCGAGTGGGGTACGTGTATTATTGGGGTTCGCGGGAAGTTTTACACGCCATTGGCCCTGTTCGAGCAGGGTACGTGTATTACTGGGGTTCGTGGGAAGTTTCACACGCGAAAGGGCCTGTGCAAGTGGGGTACGTGTATTACTAGGGTTCGCGGGAAGTTTCACACGCGATAGGCCCTGTGCGAGTGGGGTATGTGTATTACTGGGGTTCGCGGGAAGTTTCTCACGCGAAAGGGCCTGTACGAGTGGGGTATGTGTATTACTGGGGTTTGCGGGAAGTTTCACACGCGAAAGGGCCTGTGCGAGTGGGTACATGTATTACTGGGGTTCGCGGGAAGTTTCACACGTGATTGGCCCAGTGCGAGTGGGGTACGTGTATTACTGGGGTTCGTGGGAAGTTTCACACGCGATTGGCCCTGTGCGAGTGGGGTACGTTTATTACTGGGGTTTGAGGGAAGTTTCACATGCGTTTTTTCTGTCAGAGTGGGGTACGTGTATCCAGTGTGGTGCGCGGGGAGTCCTACACGTGAATTGGCAGTGTGGGTCCTCCCAGGTATCCCCTCTACCCCCTCCACATCCCCTGCAGGCAGCCCACACCACAGGGGACTACCCTGCACCCCTGGTCATTTCCCGCAGGCAGCCCATCCACCATGGGCATGCCCCCCAGCCAAGCCACATGTCACCTTGCAATATGATCACCATCTCATGTCCCCCTACACCACCACCCCCCAGCAGTGAGGGTCCAGGTCATCGACTCCGACCTGGTCAGTGGATTCTGATGAAGAATTTCAAGAAAGGGACCTGCCTTGCACCTCGTTGGAAAGGACCACACCAGATCCTTCTCTATACGCAAACTGCAGTACGAGTGACCGGAAAGAAACACTGGATCCATGCGACATATGTGAAGTGGATTCCTTTTCCTCTACCCTATGACGAGGGGGAGGAGAAGGGAATTGATGATCCCGATGCACACAACAAGCCTGCTTTGATCGACACCGAGGGTGTCAAAAAAGTCCTTCTTGAGCCCATGGCACCTGGGGTGATTGCTGCTTCTTCATTTTCCTCTTCACTGTCGATTGATCTTGTTTCTGCTTCTTCATCTTCTTCAGGAAACGACGACGCTTTGTTCACTGATCATTCAGTACTTGGAGTTGTAAGGTACAATCTGTGATCACGGAACATGATTTAGATTTAGGGCGTGCTGACATTACATTAATGTAATAGAATAGGAAAGTACAGCTAGGATTCTGTGCCCACAAGAATCCCACAAGAAACCACTGTTCAGCCAGTCCCTTGTCATTCCTCCGCTGCATACAATAAGAGGGAAGGACTGGCAAAGTTACCTTCAATCAAGATAGGCCACAAGGTCAAGTGGCACCCACGGATGAACTAAAAAAGCCTAACAGTGAGGCTTCTTAACGGATGCTGAGAAACTATGCCTGTTTTAGAGGCCACTTGTACTGGAAAGGATCTTGATAATTTTGCTGATAATGAGTCTGCCCATCGAGGGTCATGGTCCCGAAGGTCCAAATGTATACTGATCACAATAACAGCTTGTAAGTGTCTTCACTGTGTCTCCACGAAACGTGCATTCGCACACGCTGCATCCTCGAAACCTCCAACATAGAGGGGGTTATCATAACAACACCTTCTTGAGTGCTTTGGATTAAGGCGCTATATAAATAACACATCATTATCATTATCATTGATGATCATGAACGCAACCCATGCCATTCTGAATAAGAGCAATTTTTGGATATGTTAACATCTGCCACAACATGGGGAAAAGAGATAGGGCTGGTATATACATACTCTCCTTCTAACTACTGCTTGTTATGCTTCGCTTTGGGCATTATTCTTTGGCCGATGGAACAACAGTGTCACTGGGAATTTTGATGCGACTAATCTCAATGAGTTTGAAAAACGAGTTTTAGCACCTTTAGGATGTTCTCTGTTCACGAATAGGAGCAAGCTAAATGTTGCTTCTATTAGGCCTTCTGATAGACTTTCCAGACCTTTGCAATCAATGATTACCTTTAAAATGGCTCCCATAGGTAAAAGGGATGCCATGCCTCTATTCTATACTGTTAACCATAGTCCAAACTCTGTTCCATTTGCATACAAAGAGAGTGTTCCCAACCAATGGGTACATTTAAGGGATGTACAAACGTTGCTGTGCTAACCAGTGAAGATAGACCTCTATATATAGGAGATTACGTTTACTTTGTTTGCGGTAATGAGGCATATCTTGGTTGCCAAGAGATTGGGAGAGTACTTGTTATTTATGTATACTATTACCAGGCGTATATGTTGCCACCACTGATGAGGTTTCTAGAACTCGTCCCAGGCAGGATGAGGATGGTGACACTCCCTAACAGATTCTGGGTGACATTGCTAAATCCTTTGTGCCATTTTGGGGACAGATAATAAACTCCAAGATATTAGAAAATTGGCGAGGGTTTTAGAGAAAATCATCAATGAAACCACTGACATCCTATACAACATGACACTACAGCAAAAGGCTATTAGATTAGTGGCTCTTCAAAGTATGATGGTGCTAGACATCATTCTAGCTGAGCGTGGTGGTCTTGTGCAAAATAGTGGAATCTGCGTGTTGTGTTTTTGTACCCGATTCCTCCCCCACTATATTTAAGGCTATTAAGATATTGTACACCTTAAGTACTGAAGTACACGTTCTAGAGGAAAGCTGGGATATTGGCACATGGTTCTGGGACTTGTTACAATCTTGGGGCTGGAAAGTCTTTTCAGTTCTAATGGTGATCCTTGGCATTGTACTGTTTTGCTGCTGTAGCATATAGTGTCTTCCTGTCATTTGTTCTATGATAGGGGGAAGTTGTGCACAAGTGGTTGGTAAACGAGAACCTAAAACACATATGCCTGGAAAGATTAATAATGCCTTGGTAATGCAGGACATCACTATAAAGGAGTTAATGGCGATCAATGTTTTGAGGATAGCGATTCAAGATGTTCTGATGATGATACATTGTTTTTGAATGATGCTAATGTTTGAGTAATGCGCTTGGTTAGGCCAAAAGGAGGGTTTGTTAAATTATATTATGCATGAATACCACCTGATAGTAAACATTGGCCTAAGCACATTCGTATCGCACTGTAAATCACTTTTGAATGAACCTGAAATCGGCTGACTACACTGCCATTTTAAGTTATCCGCCTTTTTGATTAACTCCTGCTTTCAGTCCCATATTAGAATTTGTGTTATCGGCTCCAGCAGAGCAAAATGAACTGTGTACTGTGTCAACGTAGATAAACATGCGGAAGCTGCTAAGGTGGATTGTTTATCCTGCACTAAGGAAACCAGGGAGCTAAACCAGAGCTGTGCTAATCAGTAATTCAGATGCCATCTGTATCAACAGTGTCTTCCCCATTCAAATAGCAAAACAGAATGATCAATAGTTGAACATGTGCTTTTGCAGAAATCTCTGTTTTCGCTCCTTGAAACTAAGCTGACTTTAAACTTAACAACAAATGGTAGACAAACATAAGTAAATGAAATAAGGACTGTTATCTTTGTGTCCAATGTTTGAAACACATATGAAGTGTTTAACAGGAAACAATAAACTATTCAAAGAATGTTTGAACATCTATCAGTTATGTGGAAAGGCTATGTACCCTAGGTAAATGTGTTACACAAAGAGGGGCTGGACGATGTGTAACATCAATTGTAAGAAAACTATATAAATACTCAGGTTTTCTTTCATTTAAGTTTATTAAGATTCTCAAAACAAGCAAATGTACATTGCATAGCAGTATTAGGGAGTTATCAAAGTGACAAACATACAACCAAATCTTTTTCCCCAACAGTTTATGCATAATGCATTCAAGGAGTGTTCCCCTCCCACACCTAGCTCCCGCAGAACAGTGTTTCCTCCTTCAATGAAAAATGTATGTGTCTCTGAAGGTTGTGATTAGTGCATGGTGAAAGTTCTTTAGTAACAACAATATGATTGGTTGCCTTCTTGGGTACTTTTCTTGGCCATGACATAGGTCTCTTTCATTAGTACATTTAGCATGTTTTCACTGGTTGAGTGGGTAAGATTATTTACTCCTCTTTCTGACAGTCATCACATATTCTCAGACATATATTTATGGACAAAGTCACTCCAAAGCAGGTAACAGTACATAGATTTTCCACGTAGTGTCGCAGTGATTTTTTCTGTTACACATATATTCAAGGCAACATTAACCCTTTCACCCTTACTTGGCAAACTGTGACATTTCCACCTCATTACCAATGTGGCGCATGCCGCTAACAAGAGGTGGGCTGCCAGGCCCTAATCCTTCTACATTCCTCTTCACATCTTTCAAAACCAAATAGAATAAGGAAGGGGTCTGCGGCTCTCTGAATTCCATCGAGATCTTTGATCCACCCCAGGACCTCGTCCCAGTAATCCCTGATCTGGGGGCAGCCCCACCACATGTGCCAGTAATCCGCTTTTTCTCTGCATTCACTCGAACACAGCGGGCTTATTGACTGCGTCATCTGGGAGAGCCTGCTCAGATCATATTGCCACCTGTGTAAAAATTCCATCGCGTAGAGCATATATTGACTGGATATTGAGAACAGGGATGCGGCCCTGCACATTCTGCCCCACATGTCCAAGCCAATTTCATCACTGAGATCTCTCTCCCATCTGGTCTTTGAGTGCAAAGTAGATCCCCTCCTGGCCTCGATCAGCTGATATCAATCCCTTGATTTCCATTCTGCAGTTTAGCAACTTCTCGAACAGGGTGAGATCTCTACTGATGCTATCTTTCCGCTTATCCCTTGTCAGAGTACCTTTGAGCTGCAGGAATTGGAAAACAGACAGGGGGCCAGAGGCGTTGCTAGGGGGGGTAAGGGGGCTATAGCCCTGGGTCTTTTGGTTGTAGCCCTGAATAGAAGCTCAGGGGCTACAACCAAAAGGCTATAGCTAGCCCTGAGTCCTGCCAGTCCAATCATTAGCTTAGCCCTTGATCTTTTCCAGACCTAGCAACACCCCTGCAGGGAGCCTAGCCTCAAAGCTTCTTCCAATTCCGAGATTGTGATGAAGAAAATGTCCCTCCACAGCTGACCTACTTTCTGCAGCCAAGCCTCAAACCAGGATTGAAATCCCTCCAGGTTGGGAATGTCCTCTCTGATGCCCGGAGCCCATAATTCGCTCAGGGGGGACGGCCACAACGTGATCTTTTGCATGTCACTCCTCTCCCTCCATATAACCCACATAGTCCCCTGTATCGGGTGATCCCTTAGTCTTTGTAACAATTTGTTTCTCGGTTCCCAAAGCCACTTGGAGACATTTGCTGGGGCCAGATAATAATTATCTGATGCAATCCATTGGGGTTCTTTCTGATTCCTTTGGTGGGGAATCAGAATTCATAATTGGGCAGCTTCATAATATTTCCTCAGGTCTGGCAGCCCCACTCCACCCTTGTCTTTGGGTAATGTCAGGGTGTCATTGGCCACCCTTGCTTTCTTTCCCTTCCAGAGGAACCTTACAATAGCTCTTTTGACCTCATCGAAGAAGAGCTTCGGCATTTTAATGGGGAGTATCTGAAACGGGTAAAGGAATCAGGGGAGACATACTATTTTATCCACATTGAGCCTTCCCAACCATGATATTGTGAGTTTCTCCCACCTGGCCAGGTCAGCGTGGAATCTCAAAAGGAGGGGGAGCGGGGGGGGGAATTGGCATTATATAGTTTATATATGTCCCTCGCAACGTATATTCTGAGGTATTTCAACGTGACATTTTCTACCATGGGCCCCAGTGGGGAGAGTCTTTCCATGTCTGTTGGTGTGGTTTCATGCAGGTGGAACAGAACTGACCTAGCTTTATTTATTTTGAAGCCTGAGAGCTCCCCATAATCTTCGATTAATTGGACTGGTCTAGGTATGGAAGACATGAGGTTCAAAATGTGTAGAAGTAGGTGAATGGCATATAGAGTCACCTCATGTTCGTTCCCTCCCAGTTGGAGTCCTTCTACCTGTTGGTCTTTCCTCAATGTCTGGGCTAGGAGCGCTAGTGAGAGTGCAAAAACTATCGCTGAGAGGGGACACCCCTGGCATGTTCCCCTACCCAGCTCAAACCACCGGGAGTATTCCCCATTCACGAAGACCGAGGCTTTGGGGGATGTATACACGGCTTGGGTCCCACTCCTAAATTTCGCTTCGATTCCACTTTTCGGAGGACCGCCATCAGAAATCCCCATTCAACCCTGCCAAAGGCCTTCTCGTCATCCACCGATAGTAGAACAGGGTCATTGACCATTTTTCGGGACTCATTAATCAAGTGTAGGGTCTTCCGCATGGTATCGGCGCCCTGTCTGTCCAGTATGAAACTGACTTGATCGGCGTGTATCAGGCGAGGCATGAGTGTTTCCAGCCTGGCGGCAAGAACCCTGGAGTAAATCTTAGAGTCCACATTCAATTAAAGATATGGGATGATAAGAAGCACACTGCTTGGGTCGGTTTATGGTCATTTCATCTAAAACCATTTCATCTAATGTCCTTCCATCGAAATGTTTCCATCTAAAAATTTTCCATCTAATGCATTTTCTTTCTTTTTTTTGGGGGAGGTTCCGAAACCAGGGCTCAGACAAAGGAATCCGGGGTTCTCCCAGTATCAAGGATCTTGTTAAAGAGATCCACCATGAAAGGGAGAAGGGGGGAGAGAAAGGATCTATAAAACCCGGCGGTGTGGCCGTGTTCCACAGGAGCTTTTCCAAGTGACAACCTCTTGACTGTATTTCTGATTTCCTCTTCATTTATCAGGGCCTCTAAGTTAAGGGATTCATTGTAAGAGAGTTTCTGCATTTCAACAGAAGCCAAATAATCTTCAGTTCCCAGCTGACCGGGATCTTGCTCTGATCGGTACAAAATCTCATAAAAAGAGGCAAATGCTTCTGAGATAGCTCCATTCATTGTACTTTGGGGGCTCCCTCCATCTCTATTTCTACAACTCTACATTCCACCCATTGTTCCCTTAATCTGGCGGTCAACAGTGCATCTGCCTTGTACCCTTTTTCATAGGACTTCTGTCTCAGAAATTGCAGTTTACACACTATTTGCCCATTTTCTAGGAGTCAGAGCTCTTACCTCTTTTGTTTTACATCCAGAATCTTGTCGGCTCTTCCTTCCCCAGCTCTCATCCCTTCCCCATCCAGAAGGCAAATATCTTTCCTGAGTTTATTTTCAACCAGGTCCCTTTCCCTCTTCTTGCTCGAGCCCTCTCTGATTAGAACACCCCACCGTGTAGCCTTCCCTGCCTCCCACACCATCAGTTTGGAGATCTCCCCTTTATTGTTTATCTTGAAATATTCATTAATCTAATTTTCCATCTCCGTCTTAAAGACAGGGTCTTTCCAGAGAGATACGTTACACCGCCATCGACACCCTTTCATGGGTAAGTTGTCCCAGTGCATGTGGACCGTGACCATTTCATGGTCGGACCATGAGACCGGGAAAATCTCTGATCTCGTCATAGCATTATTTAGTTCTTCAGACAGATATATATAGTCAATCCTAGTGAATGTATTGTGGGGGGCAGAATAAAAGGTATAGCCCGATTTGTGAGGATGAAGCCCCCTCCATGCATCTCGCAGCCTGCATAATTTCAACATTTCCGCAACCTCAGTACAGCCCTCATCGGCCGGTTCCCTTGCATCAGGGTTACCTGCTTTCCTGTCCAGGCTGGGGTCAGCCCATAAGTTAAAGTCACCTCCAAGGAGGAAATGACCCATTGCTTCCAACATAATTTTGGGAATTGTCTTAGCAAGAAACCGGGATTGTCCCAAGATGGGGGGAGTACAATGTGGCAAATGTGATGAACACCTTCTTTATAGAGGCCCTATATGTCTGCCCATATCTTGGTAGCTGTGAAGTCTAATCCTTTCCTAATGAGTATACCAACACCCCCTTTCTCAGAGGCCTGACCCCCAGTATTTTTGTCCCCATTCGCACACCTGGAACCTTTCGCTCTTCCCCTCAGGCGTATTTTGTTTCTTGCAGAAGGAGGACGTCAAGACCTGACCTGCGGAATTCCCGACATACCAGGGATCTTTTGGTCAGAGATTTGAGTCCCTTAAAATGTAGCGTTCCTACCCTGAGGAACACTCTCGTCCGTGAATCATAATTAACCACCATTACTACTTACATATGTCAAGTGACCCCTCATTGGAGATCGGCAACCTAGCAAACCGTGAAACAACATCATATGCACCAATCTTTAACCTAATGAGGATTTTGTTCTCACCCCTTCACCCCCTCACTGGGCTAGTGAGCTCAATTGGAAACAGTAACTGTGAGGTAATGGCCGGACCACTGTCGAAGGCCGTTACCTGACAGCCCCATGCATAGAATAAAAAATCACAATATCATTTGAGCCGCCAGTTCCCCCCTACCCCCTCCTCGTGACTCAAACTGTAACACTGCGATAAACATATGTTTCTCATACAAATTCAGTCACTATATCCTGCACTCCTCCTCTGTTCAGTGTGGGATGTATCAACCAACTCATCCAAGCCCTGCCACATCACTGTGCATTGCTGGCAGCAGAAACATCATAATGGCCGCCAGAAATCACCAGAAATTGCACAGTGAAAACCTGAAAAATAGGCCACCATCCACATTTGCCTATCTTAGTGAGCACAGGAGATCACTGCCAAAAACCACCATTGGGCTACCCACAAATAGCCTAAAACCACTTTGAAATAGCAATGCTGATTGAGAAAGAAACACAGAGCTATTTGAAAATCCGTTTTCTTGATTGTCAAAAATTGCTAAATTCATGGCTCACAAATCACCTAAAAGATCCAACCTCTTTGTTGGGTGTTCCACATCATTTATTGCAAGAATCCACACAAATACCATGTCAGCAAAAATCATATGTTCTCAGAAGATCATCCTATTTTAAAGATACTTGATGGAAAGACAGCTGTCAAAAATGGGTGTAATACCGTTGCTCACCTCTACCAGAAAGCCGGTGTTTTAAAACCATTTGTGTTAAGTTGAACAATTGAACTCAAACTATGCCAAAGAAGAGAATTCCATCAAAATGCCATATAAGAGTGCCACACAGTGATTTCATGTTGAAAAAGACTTGATTTATAAATATGTTGCTTATTTTAAGTTTACAAATGTTATATTTTTTTCACAAGGGACTATGTTACAATTGATCAGAAAGTAACCTGATGCAGTTAAAACTCCAAAAGGCTTGCTTCCCCTGAGAACCGTTCACACCTTGTCATTCCCACCAGAAGGAGGATGTCGCATTGGCATGCTAATCAAGAGGGGAAGCGATTTTCTCTGCAACCCGGAGAAAGGAACAATAGATGCCTTGGACTGAATAGGGAATGCTAATTTGGGGTGTAACTGACAACAAACTGCTGCAGGAAACAAGACATGTGACCCTCTGAGTTAGCCCAGCTCTGGGGGCGGAAAATGTGAAACTTTGAGATTGTGAAAATGAAAAATTCACTCACAGTTCTAAGACTAAGCTGGACTTTGTGCGATGTTCTGAGACTAAACCCTGGAATTTTTTGATATTGTTGCTGCAGTGTTTTTGCAATAAACATGAGAATTTACAGTAATATGCTCAGAGAGGTTATGCATGTATGTATCAAATTTGTTGCAGAATGAATATTGAGAAACCCTCCAAAAGCGCAAAAATGTTGTCATTTCTGAACCCAAGCTCGTAGAAACATGGGATTTGAACAGAAATGTACCTTAAGCAATCTGTCATGTAATTAAGTATTCTCAACAACTTGTGTATCTGGGAAATATGTTTTTTGGGAAAAATAGATTTTCTATGTAAAAGCAAAAGGGAGGGATTTCTTTTGGACCATAAACACAGCATCACTCTGACTCATTCTGACACGCTGATCCTTTCTCCAATCAGGGGATAGGCAATCCTCTAACCTATCAGATCTTTAGAGGGTTGGGCATTGTAGAAGCAGCCTCCCCACCCACTTTGGAAATACATAATTAGGGACTGTGAGGACAGATACAACACACATTTTTCCACTACTCAACTTTTTTCTTGGCGCAGCACCCTGCAGGAAGACTCCAGACTCCAGACTCCAGACCTAGAACCAACTCTAGAACCAAACTCTAGAACCCTGAAGCAGAGGCCTAACCAAAACTGAACTCTTTGCAGCAGGCCTTCAGAATCTTTTGCAACCTGATTCTAACCCCTAAACATCCACGGGGCCTAACTAAACCATTCAACAGCCTGGCTGAGCTGTTTTGCTGTTCTAGCCACGAACCCTGTGCTAGAACCAAGATCCAGACCCAGAAAGCAGCGCTGTATCCAGAACCCGTCAGATCCAGTTCAAGAGGCCACCCAGACCGCAATGCAGTGCTGAGAGAAGAACCCAGTGCCTGAACCTGTCCGGTGGCGAGAGTGAAACCAAACCTTTGACCATATCTTTGACGAGGTCCACTCCATTCCAAAGCCTAGGAGTGAGTATTTAGTCTAGAACTGTCCATAGTCATCTCTTAGTTTAACGTAATATTATTCCATCCATTCCACTTATCCAGAACTGCATTATAGAATCCTGTGTCCATCTTGAATTCTTCTCATTATATTGTTTGTGATATTTGTAGCAATAATCATCTTCGCGCTGATATTTTCTGGAGAGGGACAAGTGTTTTGACGGACAGAGATCAGAGCGGAGGCGCTCTGCTCTGGTGGTACCCGTTGAGTGTCTTGCTTCTTCATAGCTCCTTAGTCTAAGCCTATCCTTGTTGCTAAATCTTTAAAGTGCGATCTGTCATTTTGAAATCTTGATTTTATTTCTGAAAAATCTACCTTCACAAAAACCTCTGTAATTTTGGGACCACACTTCCTAGAACCGTAATTCAACTGTCATTATGAAGCTAAGATCCTAAGCTTTCCAATGAACCTAAAACGGAAACGTTGCCACGAATTGCAGTTTAGCTCCATTTCACCACATGTCAAAATAGCTGTTTCTTGTTTTCAACTGCTGAAATTCGTTTTCAATCTGATAATCATTCATGAATCCTTGATAGTGTAGACCTGAACCAATTCAAAGTAACTCTCACTAATCCGGAATCTCCTTTAGTGAATTAAAATCATTTTAGCATATTTTTCCATCCATTGCAATCACATTCAAAAGCATTTTTGCCTGTTTTAAAATCATACCTGTTTTCTCTACGCTTGCTGGGTGAACTGGAATTGAACTGCATTATTGAGTGTATTCTTGAAACCTGTGTGCCCTCATTTCCATCTCTTCATATTGCATAGTGGGGGGATTGAGTAGTCACTGGGGAAAAAGTGATCATATTGTCTTTTGATTGAAACCATATCAAGTTTATTTCTGTGTTGCATTTTCCCATCCTTGCATTTCCTTGAACCATAAAAGTATTCTCTGCTAACTTATCCTTTCTATTACTACTCCTAAGTGATTAAAGAGATTGTTGATATAGTGATATTACCTATTACTGATTACTGTTCATATTCATAAGTGTGCTATTCAGATATTATTTTATTCATAAAAGTGTGATATATATTGTTCGATTCTTCCAATAAACCTTTTAATTTGCAAAACAAGCCTACTTCTTGGCTAAGTGAGGTCGGGGAGATCCAAAGAGAGGGGCGTTATATAAGGGTTCATCATCCAGATTTAAAGAAATTTGACATAAAAATATATAAATAAGGGCTTCCATTGGGCATCCCAGACTAGGCATTGACTTAGTTGGAGCGCTGGGTTGAAGTCAGTTACATCAGCGATGCCCGAATACGTAAAGTCACACCTGTACTCTGGTCAGTCGCCCGTCAACCTCTGAGGTGCGTGGAACCTCAGATTCCTGAGGTTATAGGTCAAGCGTCCCTCGATAAGGCATGGGCGAGGTAGCAGGGGAAAACCCCCATAGTGGTGGGACCAACGTTCCTGCCGACCTCAGTAATAATGTGTGATGTAAGCACCAAGGCCCCTTCAAACTTGAGTGATGCGTGACCTTCGGGAGCTATATTGAAACATCAGGTATGATCAGCCTTCTGCCTCTGGTGAGGCGTTCCCTCTTCTAAATTTCCTCGAGTCTTTGACATGCTTTCTTCTTGGTCCTTGGATGCGCCATTCTCTTCCACCCTGTCCCTCCTCTCCCTGGTCTTTCTCTTCGTCCCGGTAATCCAGCAGTTCTGATATACAGTTCTTGATGGCTCTCAACCGCTCCTTTTTGCCTTCATTCTCAAACGAGAGAGAGAAGGGATACCCCCATCTGTGGCAGATTCCACGTTCCTTTAGCCATTTCATGAGAGGGAGGTATATTCTCCTTAGGGCAAGAGTCATGGATGATAAGTCTTTAGAAATCGTGACACGCGCTTTGCCCTGGGCGACCGCCCCACTACGTTTGGCCCTGTCCTGATGGTTGTGGAAGTAGGCTAGGACGGATCTAGTGCCCCCTGATGGTCCCCCACTCTATGCATTCTCACAGTTTTGGGCTCATCGATCACTTCGTCTTCAAACAAAAGTTTCATAATGTCGTGAAGCGTCTTCTTCAGGTCCCCCACAGAGTCCCCATCTCATTCCGGGATGCCAAAAAAGAATAGGTTGTTTCGCCTCTCACAATTTTCGAAGCCATCCATTTTAAGTCAGAATTCTTCCTCTCTGTGTTCCATTTCTGCAATTCTATGGTCCATTTGAGTTTCCAGAGTACTCAGAGAGGTTTGGTTGTTCTTGACTCCGTCGATTTCCCCCCCCCCGATACTGGCTCCCATGTTCTTAATCTCATTCAGTAAGGATGCAATACCGCCTTTGGTCACAGCTGCTTCTGTACCTGTGGTAGCCATGCTCATGTCTTGGGGAGCCCCGAGTGTAGAGGGATATGGCGAGCAGGTAAACTCTGCTAGTTTCAATTTTATGTCCATGGGCTTCAAGGCGAGCTCTCCAGTCAAAGTCTGGGCTTATTAGAATGTGGGGGGAGAGCCCCCCTCCTCCTGTGAGTGATAAGGTTTTGTGAATGTGTCTATGCAAGGCTTTGTGCTTCAGTAGAGGTTACTCCCCATGGAGCCGGCCTTTCACTCAGGATCCTGCATAGAACTCATAGTCCGTGATCGTAGGGCTGATGCCACTCAGGATCTCTTCATATCTTATGTCCCTATGCGTTCACTGGGGCTGTGGTGACGTCCGTTTCTTCAGGTCCCCTGGCGTTAGCGTGGTCTGGGTTTTATGCTACTTTCTGATGGGATGTCTATGGACGAGGGCACACACCCCAGAGAAAAAGGGGCCCAACCCTCCCGGTACCAAGTAAAGCACAAGGACTGATATAACAAATATGTATCGTTCGGGTGCACCAAGTGAAAAGGGGCCTATAAATGCACCCTCCCAGACCTCATCTTGTTAGGTCCCACTGGTGAGTAGGGGTGCGTGTTTTGTGGTTGGTAGTTCAGTGGAAATCCCCGAACTTCTCAGGAGTCAGTTGGATGGAGTCTCCAGGAACCATTTTCATAGAGGAAGGCACATGCCCCAGTGTCGGGGGCCCAACCCTCTATCAGCAACCTAGATTGTATAGCAACTTTTGTCCGCTGTGGGGTTCGAGAGCTGTGATTCCTTTTGTGGCAATCGAGGTTGTGTACTTGGTGCGAACTGTCAAGTCATTTTGGCCCATGTCTTTATGCTAGAAAACAGCAGGTCCAGGCCATCAGAGGGAGGGACGATCCTGCTTATTGGCCAAGGCAGTATCGATGGCCTGGGCACTCACAAATATTGCATGGTGTGATTTAAATTCCCTATAGGGTCAACATCTCACTTTGATATGTATTGCAGCCTTTTACCGGTGATTAGTCTTATCAGTAATCAGCACGGATGCCATCAGAATGGTTCCAGGAATGCCATGCAGTTTGAAGCGTGCACGCGCACCAAAAACCACTTAACAATTTGCGGTCTTTCTTTCCGCCACACAAACCTATCACATTAACAGTGTTGTGATACTGCTACACTTCTCTCCAATGTGCCCATTCACCACATATCACAACTTGTTGGGGAGCAAAGAAGTTCTTCTGTTTTACCATGGGCAGGGTCTCATGTACACACTAGGTGTGGGGGTCTCTTGGTCAGACCTCTGGCGTTCTGCTCTCTCCTGGGATAGTATTTGCGTTTGCCCAGGTTTCATGGGGGGCTAAGAGGGGATGGAGTGTTCTGTCCTCCACCTCGCTTATCAATGGTCCTGCGCTCTGTAAGCTCTGAGTGTACGGGCCTCTCCTCCCTTCACTTGTCCTAATTCAGTGTTCTATCCCTCAGGGGGCACTAACCTTGCAGCCCGTTGGTGGGAGCTGGTTGGGAGCATAGAGAAGTCTGTGTGGCGTGTGGCGGGGGGCCTGGAATCTTCCCCGTAGGCTGCAAACATGCATGTCCTCCAACTGTGTTAGCTCTTCACCACACACGAGCCCTTAGCGTGGAGCCCGGCAGGATAAGGAACCAGCAGTTCGCCCAGTCACAGACTCACCCAACCTCTATCATGTAGGGCGAGAGACAGCTGACTCATTCGTTCCTTGTGTTGCATCCATGGATTGAAAAGATCTCGGCGCAGCAGGACTCCGGATACTGTGGAGGGCAGGTGCAGGCACTCGCAGGGGTCTCCAGCGGTCAGGGGGAGGCATGGCAGTACACCGCCGAACCACTTCAGGCAACGGGAGTGCAGTTGCGTTCTCTCCCGCTACGCTTCTTACTGGATGGGGGCATTCGTGGTGGAGCCTGCCTCGGAGCACCTGATGAGGCAACAGTCCCATTCAGCGTGCTGTTCCGGGGGGTGCCCAGGATCTTCATCACCTCTGAAGTTTGTCTCTGTGCGATGGCATCTTTCGTGCTTCCTGAGATCAGCTTCGGTTTCACTTTCATTGCAGGAGGCCGCTTTCAGTTGGAGGGGGAGTCAGCTTTCACCATTGTGTTATGGTATAAAACTTAGCGATTTTGCTAAGTTTTCCCATGGGGGGCCTACAAGCGGGGGCTTGGGTCGCTTGTTGGGCCACTGAAGTGGGAGAATGGAACAAAAGGCTCCCACCAATCCCCTCACGCCCCTGGCCTATAGGATCGCGGCCCAGACCCCCACCACGAGAGGAGTTTGCCTATCTACCAGACAACCAAATACCCTGGTACAGGAACATACGGATGTGACCACCCGCCTGCCCACCAGCCTGCCCTGCCCATGCCGACACCTGCGGCATGGATGAACTCGACTGAACCATTCAACAGTAAATAAACACATCGTTAGAGATGCCATGACGACCTAGCCAACGGTCAGCACACCCGAGCAAACATGCACACTGGTCACTCCCACACCAATCCACACGAAGAACATATTCAGTGCTATGACGTAGGTGACGGACACGCCCACTGACGCGCATCGTTATTATTTTTCACATAGGTTTTCAAAATGCAGAAACGCAAGACGCACAACAAACTCATCTAAAATGCTTACTGACGCTTCTCCTAACCCATACATTGCAATGAGAAATATAACAAAGACATGATACTGGGGATAAAGCAACATGACACCGTAACTTAAAGCGCCGTGCATCAAACATCCCCACCTATGCACCAGGCCCAAGTAGGCCACAAGCAAGAGCCTCCATGAACATTGAACGAGCAAGAGTACAATTGCTGACCCTGCAGAGTGAGCCCGGCGAGAACAGACAGTCAAGGGCACAATGTTGCAAACTCGCATGCCACAAGCCGAAGCCAAGGTCACACCTGCAAACTAAGCCAGACACACAGTGGAAAATGCAATATTAAATGTGCAGAATTCTGCCTCAACCACGGTCTCTCCTCACGTGACCAAGCCGAACCTGACAGGGTGCCAGACCCAGGAGGAGGGAGGCGCCTGGATCCCACGTTTTGAGACACAGGCAGCAACAATGAAGCGACCCAATGGACATCTGTGGCGGTGGGAGTAGTCTGCCCTCCAGCATATGAACAAATCCTCGCATTGTCTGCACATACCCATAGTTATACATTGTTGCAAATGACAGGTGCACCGCGAGCTGGGAACAACGATGGTCCCAGACTGGGGGGCTCGCGAGTGGACCAATCAGAACATGGGGCACTTATCACTGACGCCATTAACATTAGCCAATCCTCAGGGGTCTTCATGTAACAATTTTCATGTATCTAATTGAAGGGACAACCCAAGTATACCACCTGACTGACCCTCAACCACTAACAGCGTTCTCTATACGTATGCTATACTAACCCTAGCACTCGAGGAACCAATCCAGAGTGGCGATAGGTGTTTTGCTAACTTTCCCAGGTGACGCGAGTAGCGCGTCATACCGAGGTAAAAAAGGGCCTGCGAGCCCCACGGAGAGGGAGTCAGGATGGACGCGTACGCTCCTTGACCTATCCCTGCCGTTTTTTAATAAACAGCAGAACCACCTTACTTCTTGCGTGTGCCTCATACTCATTTTTGGGATACGCGGGAGGAGTTGGGGCCTCCCTGCCCGGGGGTCCGCGGATGGCCAGCAGACCCCAGCAGAATTTCCCCCCGACAAGTTGGAGGCACTGCTGAGATCTGTTTAAGATCTGCTTTTATTTTATTTTTCTGAGTGCTCCCATTGCGAGGAGGCCCGGCGGCGCGGCCCCCTCTGCCGCTGCCCCCTTTTGACACTACAGGACCATCGTGGAACTGCGAGAAGACCGGACAGCGCAATCCGGATATTGGCCTTCGGGAGCCGGTTGCGAAGTATCCCGCCCGCGGTTGGCGAGTGTCCAGACGTGGTCCAGACGAGGGGAGGTGGCGGGCCGCTTGGAGGGGTGCATGCAGTCGAGCGATCCCGCATCAAGAGAACTTGGTGAGTATGCCACGCCCAACAAGCAATGTGAAATTGTGAGGGAGGGGGGAGGAATAGAATACGGGAGGCGGGAGGTGTTACACAGGTGCGCGGCGAAGGTTTGATAAATTAGTATTGACGGTGAAGTGAATGGTAGCTGGACAAGTGCGAGAGCAGTCTGCTACGTTACGGAAGAGGAGGGGGCGGAGCACGAAAACATCACGTGCGGCCGCTCGTAGAAACTGATTGGCCTAGGTCGCGACCACGTGTAAGGGTGTGTGTGTGCGGTTTCCTACGATTTGGTGATTATTGATCAATGAGTAGATGAGGATCCCTATAGATCGAGCAGGAAACTCGATAGATAGATGACGTTTCCCTGTAGGCAGTAGCTAGCTGGTTGCCTAATACGGAAGATAATTGGCTCGTTAAGCCCTCCTGTCGAGGGGCGTATCACACGCGAGGCGACGCAGCGTGCGCAGTCCGATTATATTGTTGATGACCTTGTTCCAGGCGTGACAAGAGGACAGCTGTGGGGTTAACGGGGGTAGATTGCAAGCGTATTTTGGCCTTTTAAAAAAACATGTAAAGAACTTACCAGTAGTTTTGGAAGAGATCGGTGACGTCACCAGTAGGGCTTTCATAGGATATCTCGAACACAAGGCATTTTTCGGAGAGTGGTGGGGAAGAGAATAATGGTAAGGGAGTGGAGACGGAGATAAACGGTAACGAGTAGATCGGGGCAAGGTGAAAAGGGGGACGTGGCTGCGCACGGAGAACGCCGGCCACGACAAGTGAAGAAAGAGGAGGAGGGGTAAAACAAAGTGGGACGGCTGTATAAGAACGTCATACAGGGCACGCAGCCGCAGGGGGCTACGTGCGCCTCGGCCATAGGGGGCCGTAAAGGTGTTCGGTAAAGGAAGAAAAGAAAGAAAAGAATATATAAATGTAAATGCTATATTTTACTATTTTGTTTTAGCGGACAATCGCAAGTCCCCAAAATTACGGGGCCAGGTAAAGATCTGAAATTGTATAGCATACACTATTAGCAAGATAACCACTACTATATAGAGGGAGGATAACAATTGAAGTGCTACTATGTCACACGGGACAGGATCGGGAGGGTGGGGAAACACCCTCACTACCCCGCTGCAGCATATATGTAAAACACTGTCACCCCATAATGAGAAACTGATCAAATACAGCATAGAATGGACACAGGGGACGGACAACAAAATGACGACACCATGGCCGCCTAATGGCAGTTTTGATCCATATACCCAACATTCACTATTAACCCATCTGCATAACACATACAAGGGGAAGAAGTTGACACACCACGTGGAGGTGTTTAGCTTATGGAGGATGTTCCAAGGGTCCCGACCAGGACCAAACGGAATGTTCATTATGGAGAAAACAACGGAAGAGAAGAAGATTAAGGAGGAAGGAGAGAATGGGGAAAAAGAGAGTGAAGGCACACAGAACACGGGGAACGGACAAGAGGGAGGAGAAAAGAGTAACAACTCAAACGAAAAGGAAATAAAAAAGGAACAGAGCGACGATATGCCCCTAGTGAAGGTAGTGAAAACGGAGGGAGGGGGGTTGTATCCTTTAAGAGAACTAGGAGAAATAGTAAGAGAACAATTAAGGGCGGCTGAGGGGTACTCGAACCCGGCATACAGCCCGCCACCATATACAGCTACAGGTGGCCACACGGGAGGGGAGCGGACTAGTACGACGGGATCAGCTCATAGGAAGATGCCCGCAGGGGAGGGGAGGACTGGCGAAGAGCAGATCGCGGAAATAGGACATGATGAGTGGGTAGCTGCACAGGTACTATTAAAATTACGAGGTTCATTAACAGGAGAAGAGAAGGAGGTAGTAAGGAAAATGGACGAGGATAATACCAGGAAGAGTGAGATGAAAGGGGAGGAGGGGAAAAGAATGGAGGAAGAGCTGTTATGACAAAAGGAAGAGATTTTGGGAGAATGATTAGAAGAATTAAGGGATGAGCAGAATGCACTCATCAAGCAGCTCGAGAGAGAGGAAAGAGAGAGAGCACGGGAAAGGAAAGAAAGTAAGAATGAGTTGGAAAAAATGAGGGAACGAACTGAGGAGCAAAAGAGAGAAGCTGAAAGCGTAAAGGCAGTAGCAGAAAGGGTATCAAGAGCAGCACTGCGTGACAAGAAAAGAGAGGAAGAAGAGAAAGAAAAAGAAATGGAAATATGGAAGAGGAGATTACTATCAGAAACGACAAGGAAATACGAAGAAGGGAGGATGATAGAGGGTATATTAGAGCGGGAAAGAGCGAGATGGGAAAGGAAGAAAGAAGAAGAAAGGATATTGGAAAAGATGAGTAGTGAAGTAATGGAGGAATTGAAAAAGAAAAGAGAGGAAATTGGTAGAGAAATAGCAGAGAAAAATGAAGGGGAAAGGGAAGATAGGAGAGGGGAGAGTGAAGTAAGGAGGTATGTACACAGAGACATAGACGTAGCAACAACATCAGTACAAAGGGGAGCAATTGGTAAAAAAGAAACGGGAGGAACGGATCTAATAGATTTAAAAACAGTAACGATTAGGGGGAAAAAGATAGATTGGGGGTTGCCATTCCTGGATGACTTTTGTAGTGAGGAAGAAGAAGGAATGGAGAAGGAAGGAAGAAATAGTGAAAGGGAAAGCCTAGATATATTATATATCACCCGGACAAATAGAGAATCACCATGGGCCTGCAGGAGTAAGGTAGAACTGGAGGGAAGTGAGGGGGAAGAGCAAGGAATGGCGGGAAGGCAGACACGTGCAGCTACACCCTCATCATCCCGTCCAACATGCTCCACCACCCCACACTCATTACGTGCAACATGCCCACCTAAACTCGCACCCTTCCCCCACGAACTGACAGCCTATGCAGGCAGGCTTAGAGACCTCCCTGGACGCAGGCAGGGAGAACGAATACACACGCCCACATTAAATAAAGGAAATGATGAAAGAAGGGGAAGAGATGGAGGAGAAACATTTACGAGCAGGGGAAATATGGACGCAATTGACGATGTAGAAGACACGGAAGAAGAGGAGGGGTGCACGGATTCGATTTTGTGGAACCCAGGGGGTCAAACAGGACACAACTTAATGCCACTTCTGGAGGGGGGAGGGGTTAGACCACAATACGTCCCTTGGAAGCATGCAGACAAGGAAAATATAAAGTGCAGACTCCCATCATTAAGTGGAGGTGCGGGAAAATGGATATATGAAATGGAAAAACACACCGCAGGACAGAAACTGGCAGTGGGGGATGTAAAGGGCCTTCTAATATCAATATTGGGGGATGCAGCAGATGACATCTGGAAGAGAGCAGGCTTCCCCGGGGTCACAATAACAAACACATCACACGATGGGGCACCATTCGCAAACTGTAGACATGCATTATGGCAAGCACTGAGGGTACAGTACCCAGACACATCAGACATAGGAGCAATTACCTCACGCAAGATGCGTGAGAACGAAGATCCTGTTGATTATATCCGGGAAATTCAAGAGAAGTGGCGTATGGAAACTAGAGAATAATGGACAAAACACCAGCAATATTCTATCATATACTAATACAAGGGCTCCCAGAAGCAGTTCAGAAACAACTGAAGAAGGTAGTGGGGATGGAAGCAAAAGCATGGCCAGAAATACAACTGACGATAGTACATCATTGTAGGACATGGCAAGAAAAGATGAAACAAAAGGAAGAGGATAGAAAAGCGGAAGAGGCTAAATTGGTACCGAAAAAACTTACTAAATACACGATGGAAGGTGCACTAATAACTACACCTGCAACAATGACTCAAAACCCCACACAAGTAGTGGCTGCACAAGATCCCTCCCAAATACAATCATCACAGATTGTAGCACAACAGCTGCCACCACCCCAACCATACACGACTAACATGGGAGGAGGATACTCAACGCCAGGAGCCGGATATTATAATTACAACAGGGGAAGGGGAGGAATGATGAGGGGGAGGGGATACGGTTATAACACAGAACAGCAAGGGGGAGGATTCAGAAATTTCTACCCCTCCGGGCAACCAGTATACCAGGACAATTCAGAGAGCTTTCCATGGCAGAACAGGGAACCATCAGTATGTTGGATTTGTGGATTACTAGGGCACATGTCACGCACATGTAGAATGAGACCAGGCACACCATCATGGGGAGAACAGGGACAACAAGGACCTACAAGGGAACAGCAGGACACCCAACAACAGCAGGCACTGCAACCGGGAAATGAGCAGCAACAACTAGTAACACAACAACAGCCACAGGCATATTCACTACCACAACAACAGGCAGCAATAACACAACAACGTCAAGTGCAGCAAGTACAGCAACCTGCCCAAATTCAAGACCATAACATAACCACTACCAATACACAACTACAGCAAACACAACTGGGAAGGGTGACGGTCCTGGGACACAACCCTTACACAGGAAGTGGTCAATCATTATACCCACAATAGGACAGCCCACAGACGGCCTTGGTGTGTCCCATCCTGTCGGTAACACCTAATAGTGCGGAGGAACCAAGCATAGAGGTAACGATAGGTGACAAAAAATTGTCATTCCTTGTTGACACCGGGGCGACCCGGTCTTGCATAAGGGAAGGTAAATTTAAGATGTCAGGTGAAGCCATTAACACCCAAGGATTCTCTGGGGCTAGGGGGTTGGTTCCCTTTACTGATAACATTCCCTTATCAATATGGGATTATGACATGTCCGTCCCGCTTTTATATTCTAGGGCCTCACCAGTAAACATACTGGGGAGAGACATAATGAGCAGGTTGAATATGACAATCTCCTTTACGGAGGACGGCATAATTTGCTCCACTCCAGGAATAAACATGCTCACTGCACGACAAATTATGCAAGCATATTGTGGACAGACAGTGATTAGGGCTGAGCCAGTAGATGGCGAACTATTCCAGTACGGAACAGACATGGCATTCGCATGGATGCCAGGAATAGAAGGAAAGATCTGGAGGAGGCCAACAGCCTATTTGTTTAGACCAGAAGGAAAGGTGATTTCAGTGAGCATGGAGAGCATTATAGCAACTGCTGATTATATCGCAGTACATGCCCAAGACAGAGAAGGAAGAGCATGGAGGGCAGTGATAGCCCTAGCTGAGGGATGCAGGCTCACCCAGGTGTCAGACGAGGAGCTCTTTTCAGAAGAAAAGGAAGATGGTGAAATGGTATTTATGATGAGTGTAGAAATATGGCTAAGAGTGACATACAAACAAGAGGCACAGAAAATTGCAATGGCACTTGAAACACCCACATCCACCCCAGTTCCCTTCTTTGAGGAGGATATGGCAAAAGTCCCAACATCATTATGGACTACTAGTCCCTATGACGTGGGGTGCATAAAGAGTTTAGGGGGAGTAAGAATAAAGTTGAAAAAAGGTGCAATACTCCCTAGAGTGAAGCAATACCCACTATCAAAAGAGGCAGATGAGGGCATATATGAAACAATAACGGCCCTTATAAATAATGGCATATTGGTACCATCAGAATCACCATGTAACACAGCTGTATATCCAGTGCGCAAAGCTAAAGGAGGGTCTTGGCGTTTCATCCAGGACCTCAGGCCCTTGAACAACATAGTGGAAGCAGAATACCCCATAGCAGCAAACCCGGCCAAAATATTGTGTGGCATTCCAGCAGAGGCATCACGATTTACAGTGATTGACCTCAAAAATGCCTTTTTCTCAATACCCCTGCACCCAGACTCACAAGATCTAACAAGCTTCACGTACAGAAACACAAAATGGAAACACACCAGATTGCCACAAGGGTACTGTGAGTCACCCTCAATTTTCAACAGAGTAATACAGATGGACTTGGGAAACATTGAAGTGGAAAGCACAGTGTTGCAGTATGTTGACGATATAATAGTTTGCAGCACAAGCGAAAAACAATGCAGAGAGGACTCATTGAAGATGCTGACAATATTGGCTGAAAAGGGTTACAAGGTAGACAAAGAGAAGTTACAGTACTGTCAGGAACAGGTACTATACATTGGCCAGCTCATATCCCAATACGGAAGAAAGATTGCACCACAAAGAGCACAGGCCATATCAAAAACGCTGTTGCCACAAACAGTGAGGGAACTACACCAGTTCCTGGGATTGTGCAACTACTGTAGAGCATGGGTATTTGATTACAGCTCATACATAGGACCCCTACTTGAGGCATTAAGAGAAGCTAACAAAGGGGAGAAAAAAATTGGGGTGGACAATGGAAATGAAAGAGACCTTTGATGAACTGAAAGATGCAATATCAACTGCTCCGGTACTGGCCACCCCAGATTATGAACGACAATTCTTTATATTTTCACATTGCGACTCAGCAGTAATGAAAGCAGTGTTGGCTCAAAAAACAAGCATGGGTTACAAACCAGTAGCATTTTACAGTGGTCACTTGGATCCTGTAATGTTAGGACATTTCCCTTGCGAACAAGGTCTCGCCGCAGCTGCCTTTGCGGTAGAGAAAGCATCATCAATTACAATGGGGTGCCCAACCACACTATTTGTGGAACATGCACTATTTGCAATATTGAACAAGCCTAAGTCCACACTAACCACACAGAGGGCGTCAGGTTATGAGATCATCTTATCTAGACCAGAATTCTCAATTGTTAGATGCAGCACAGTTAATCCTGCAAGGTTTATAGTGGAAGTGATTGAGGAAGGCGACTATGCACATGATTGTACGCAGACTACCGAAATGTACTCATGTACTAGAAAAGTTGGAGAGGACGCGCTAAATGGAGGAGAGCTCTTGTTCATTGATGGGTCATCAACAATAGACCAAAGTGATGGGATAAGGAGAACTGGGGCAGCAGTGGTAAAAATGACAGAGGAATTGGTGTATGTGGCGGTGAAATGCGTACAATTACCACAACATTACTCTGCTCAAGCAGCAGAATTGGTTGCACTGATCTTGGCGTTGAAGGAAAGCTTTGACAAAAGAGTAACTATATATTCTGACAGCGCATATGTCACGTCTACTGTCCACTCAGGATTGTCCAAATGGAGGAGAAGAGGGTTTAGGAGAGCTGACGGCACCCCAGTGCAACATGCTCTCTTATTAGCTGAATTAATTGAAGTAATAAATGACCCCCAAGAATTAGCTTTGGTCAAATGTACTGCACACACTAATGGAGAAGATCATATCTCAAAAGGAAATGCAGCAGCAGACGCACATGCGAAGTATGCCGCATATTTTGGTGAGATATGGAACACCCCAGAGTTAGAGAGAGGGAGGGGGATAGCTAAAGAGATGTTGATAAGAGAAGGGTACACCCATCTCCCAGCCACACAGATAATGGAGTTACAAGCGGCTGCACCAATGGCAGCAAAAGAAATATGGGTAAAAAGAGGATGTTCAATGTCACCAACTGACGCACTATGGCGCCAGGGTAACACTGGAAAGATGGTAATGCCATGGGCACTATTGAACACCGCCCTGAGCCAACTCCACCACCCAGCCCACACAGGCAAGGAAGTTATTGCAGCACGAATTAGGGAAGATTGGTTCTGTCCCGAGTTAAATTCCCATGTGACAAATTTTATCAGCAATTGTCTCACATGTCAACAGTTTACGGCCGGTCACACGCTGAAAGTGATCAAAGGTACTATACCCCGGCCAGAGGGACCCTTCCTGCACATCCATATTGACTATGTTGATATGGTCAACGTATGTCAAGGAAATAGGTATATGATTGTAGTAGTATGCCCATTCTCCAGGTGGATTGAGGCAGGACCCTGCTCACATCCAGATGCATTTAGAGCAGCTAAATTTCTAGTGAGGGAGGTTTTCCCCAGGTGGGGATTGTGCGAGGTACTGTGGTCGGATAACGGCCCGCATTTCGCTAATTAAATGTTCCAGCACATCACATCCTTACTGAACATCAAGCATAAATTTGCATGTGCATATCACCCGCAGGCCAACGGTCTATGCGTACGCCTGAATGGCCTACTGAAGGAGGCAATTGCAAAGATACAGCAAACAACAAAGAAGAGTTGGTTGTATTGCCTTCCGCTAGCTCTATTTGAGCTGAGGAATAGACCAGGCTCCGACGACCACCTCACTCCTCATGAGGTGGTGACCGGACGACAAATGCGCCTTCCTCTAACGCCAACATCAAGGGCATTCACAGACTATGAAAACACTGCAACTGTTCTTGGTGATGAAATGTACCAATATGTGTCTTCTTTGGTTACTAGTGTAGTGTTTGTGTCTCAACAGCTCGAGCGCACGCGGGGCGGGTCTAAGAGTTACCAACAAGATGACGAGGACCAAGGACCGGAAAAGGAAAAACTGTGCAAAATTGCTAAAGGTGACCACGTGCTACTCTGCAATTTCAATAGAAAGTGGAACAGCCCACGCTTCACTGGTCCCCACCTTGTAGAGGAGGTATCTACGAGAGCAGTACAGTTGCAGGATAAGCGTGCTTGGAATCACCTACACGACGTAAAGATCTGCAAACTCCAGACCCGCCCTAGCGTCACCGACAGGGCCATTGGAAGAACAGCGATAGCGTCACCCACGGAGGAAGAGACTTCTACCACAGCTGACGACCTAAGTGTCTCCATACCCTGCCACCCCCCAGATTCCCCAGAGACAACTACTGAAATAGAAACTGGTAACTCCTATACCGCCCACCCCATGGTCACACGATCAAAGAGTAAAGAGACTTCCGCCAGTTGAGCCCAAACCCTCTGCCCATCGACCCCCTACCCACTACAGTAACCACCCAATTGAAGGACATTGTCTTGCACATATACACATGTAAACACTTGAATGTTCTCTTCTTTCTTTCTCGCACATGCAGGTACTGCGTATTATTGTATTGCTAAGAAAACAGATAACTAACAAAGTTCATTGCCCAGGAGTAGATGCTACCCTCAGACGATAACTACCCTGAAGCCCTATCACACCAATTTGTCTATCACATAAAAAGGCCAAAGTACCTAAAAAGAAGGAGGGTACGTGTCTACTACACAGCATTTATCTTGGCCATAGAACAATCAATGCCCCATCTTCACCAACACTTGCCTGCCCTAAGAGACAGATCGCTTAGATTGGCGTGGGAACAGCTCTTCGCCTGGGCACTGAACGACTACTTGATAGGGAGAGCTTGAAAACAACAACTAACACTAATAACAAGCCTATTGAGAATTTTGAGGCGGGCAACTTTAGCGTTGCAAGAATAAGCTGCCGGACTGCAGCAAGGTAAGAGCAAAATGCCGGTGAGACTAGCCTCTGTAATAAAAATGATAGGGATTTTGATGATCACTGGGTTTTTGGCTGCCTCTGTATGGCAGAAAAGTTATGCTATCAATATTTTGGCTGTACCCAAACCTAATGTACCCCCACCCACGGCTGCAACAGGTGTTACGTCAGGTGGTACTAGCAAACCTCCACATAAGGGAAATAGAGTTAAACGTAGCACATACTCAGATAATAAAGGTATTGATAATTACATAACAGATTCAGCACACGTCTCGAACAACATGTGGTACCAACACATGACCCAAATAGGTAAGCAGACAACAGAAGACAGCTGCTACGTCTGCTCATTGATCCCATACGCCATGAGCGCTTCTCGAACATTTGTTGCCACGGAAATAGATGAAAAGACAGCACGATGTATAATATACCTGGCACTGTTCCAAACGAAAGGGAGATTTCAAGGGACGGTGGTGAAACTGGTGTGGAAAACACGAGACACATATCCATACGAAAACAACTTCCTCAAGACTTATTTGAGTTACCACAAGAGCAGTTTGCATGCTGAAGCATTCAGATACATGACAAGTGGTCCTAAAAAGGGAGAAACAAAGAAAGTAACACTACAATACCTACCATGTGACTGGTACGCCACTGAAGTTCCTGGTAAACAAGGATGTTGGGAAAGACCACTGGTAACAATAACAGGGAAGGTGTACATGGACAACAAATGGGACATAGGAGTGATTGGCAGCAACATGGTAACAAGAGAAAATATTACAAGTATTGATGAACACAATAACAGATGTTGGACGATTTGGGGCAAGTACGTACCCATGCTGACATGGATGGAGAACGATGAAGTCCCAATAAGCATACTGCCGCTGTCTGCACCTAAGGTATGCTACCAACATAGAGGAGAAGTGGACATGGGATACAACACCAACTGTGCAAGCGTGGTGGAGTTACCTGAGGGGGGAGCAGGAACAGCAGTATTAATGGACCATTACTGGGCCTGCGGAAACAAGGCATACCACACACTGCCCCCTCTGTGGAATGGTATATGCACAATGGTACCATCACTAGTGGTGCCCCAGAAACATGTGAACATGGCGAACTTCCCTAAAATGGATGAAGGAAACAAGAGGAAGAAGAGATCTGTAAAACCTCAGAAGGGGTCAGAGGGGTCAGAGAACGAAAACAACAAAAACAACAATGTCCTGAATAGAAAGAAGAGACAAGGAGAACCTCTGACAGGAAATTACCTATGGGGAAGGTCGGAAACAGCACTCACTTCAATCCCACCAGAACACAGACTATTCAGCAGAGCAGCAATGTTCTTCTCGTCAATAATACATCCGGGACTACAAGCTTACGCAAACGCAAAATGGCTCCAGATAACTCGATGGGAGCTAATGATGACAATTAATTCTACAGTAAATGGATTCAACGCAATAAAAGAGGAGCTGCGAGCAGTGAGGATGGTAGCACTACAGAACAGATATGTATTAGATCTCCTTACAGCAATGGAAGGAGGAGTTTGCGCAAAGATAGGACAATCATGCTGCACATTCATTCCTACTAACGATGCTGACAATGGTACACTGACAGAAGCAGTATCACAACTGGCCCAGATGCACTCCAAAATGATGGAAGAAAGTAAAGGAGTGAAGAAGGATGACAGCTGGTTTTCAATGTTATGGTCATGGATGCCATCTTGGCTGTCGGACGGACTGAAGATTATAGTTGGATGCATAATACTGGCTGGAGCTGCACTGATCATACTAAGATTTTGGAAGGCCCGGAAGGCACACACTACAGACGAAATGATCGAAATGGTTGGTATGCACCCCTTGATGCCGGCAGATGATGGCTAGCACACGGACACAATAATAAAAGAAAGAGAAAAACTGCGCAAACAGATCATCACCAACCACCTGGACCCACCATCTGTGAAGCTCGAAAACCCAAGAAACCCAAGGAGCTACAGAGGAAAATGGGTATACTGCGCACCTGGAGGAACCTTTGTATATATGTATTGGTCATTTGAAGACCATGTCAACTACTATGGACACTTGGGAGGAGTAACGAAAATATGGAAAGTAAGAGGAGATAAGGAAAAAGATATGTTTGTGGTCGACAAGCCGACCAGAGGGGGGACTGAAGTGGGAGAATGGAACAAAAGGCTCCCACCAATCCCCTCACGCCCCTGGCTTAGAGGATCGCGGCCCAGACACCCGCCACGAGAGGAGTTTGCCTATCTACCAGACGACCAAATACCCTGGTACAGGAACATACGGATGTGCCCACCCGCCTGCCCACCAGCCTGCCCTGCCCATGCCGACACCTGTGGCATGGATGAACTCGACTGAACCATTCAACAGTAAATAAACACATCGTTAGAGATGCCATGACGACCTAGCCAACGGTCAGCACACCCGTGCAAACATGCACACTGGTCACTCCCACACCAATCCACACGAAGAACATATTCAGTGCTATGACTTAGGTGACAGACACGCCCACTGACGCGCATCGTTATTATTTTTCACATAGGTTTTCAAAATGCAGAAACGCAAGACGCACAACGAACTCATCTAAAATGCTTACTGACGCTTCTCCTAACCCATACATTGCAATGAGAAATATAACGAAGACACGATACCGGTGGATAAAGGTACATGACACCGTAACTTAAAGCGCTGTGCATCAAACATCCCCACCTATGCACCAGGCCCAAGTAGGCCGCAAGCAAGAGCCTCCATGAACATTGAACGAGCAAGAGTACAATTGCTGACCCTGCAGAGTGAGCCCGGTGAGAACAGACAGTCAAGGGCACAATGTTGCAAACTCGCATGCCACAAGCCGAAGCCAAGGTCACACCTACAAACTAAGCCAGCGACACAGTGGAAAATGCAATATTAAATGTGCAGAATTCTGCCTCAACCACGGTCTCTCCTCACGTGACCAAGCCGAACCTGACAGGGTGCCAGACCCAGGAGGAAGGAGGCACCTGGATCCCACGTTTTGAGACACAGGCAGCAACAATGAAGCGACCCAATGGACATCTGCGGCAGTGGGGGTAGTCTGCCCTCCAGCATATGAACAAATCCTCGCATTGTCTGCACATACCCATAGTTATACATTGTTGCAAATGACAGGTGCACCGCGAGCTGGGAACAACGATGGTCCCAGGCTGGGGGGCTCGCGAGTGGACCAATCAGAACATGGGGCACTTATCACTGACGCCATTAACATTAGCCAATCCTCAGTGGTCTTCATGTAACAATTTTCATGTATCTAATTGAAGGGACAACCCAGGTATACCACCTGACTGACCCTCAACCACTAACAGCGTTCTCTATACGTATGCTATACTAACCCTAGCACTCGAGGAACCAATCCAGAGTGGCGATAGGTTTTTTGCTAACTTTCCCAGGTGCGCGAGTAGCGCGTCATACCGAGGTAAAAAAGGGCCTGCGAGCCCCACGGAGAGGGAGTCAGGACGGACGCGTACGATCCTTGACCTATCCCTGCCATTTTTTAATAAACAGCAGAACCACCTTGCTTCTTGCGTGTGCCTCATACTCATTTTTGGGATACGCGGGAGGAGTTGGGGCCTCTCTGCCCGGGGGTTCGTGGACGGCCAGCAGACCCCGGCAGAATTTCCCCCCGACACATGGTATACAGAGCTCACATGGCAGACCAGCTTATCCATGCGCCCACTGGTGGCCAGTCAATACTCATGTTTTTGAGATTTGTCCAGCACTCTCTCATCTCACGGTGTCTGCTTGCACCCATTGCAGGGTATTGAGAGCCAGACAGCTGTTCTGTTAAATAAAGTGTACTTGTGCATTAGTACTCATGACTGGTGTATTCCCATTATGTGGTATTAAACCTCGATATTCTTTTAATCTTTCAGAGCAGGTGGATTAGCCACTGCCCATACTTATGTTCCTACAGAGAAAATGTCATTTTATCACACTCCTGCATGGAATAGGGAAACTTGGGGGCACTTTCCCACAGCAGACTAACCCAAGGGCAGTGCACCTGCCTTTGTACTCTTTCAGTTGAAATAGGCCTCGAACCGGAGTGGGCCTGAGCTGCTGCTCCAATGTTGTCAGGCATATCACAAAGCAAAACATCACAGGCTGCCGTTGCTGGCACCCTTAGGTTGTCAGCTCCCTTGGGCCTTACATTATCCAGCCATGTTCCTATAACCTCACTGACTTTACCTGTTTTGACTAAATAAGCATCTTGCTGAAAAAGAGCTGTTCAGTGGAATTTCGTGTTTCAGCTCCCCGCTGGCTCCCTTTCTTTGTTCAGTGCAGAGGGTAATAAACCTGTCCTGTCATAATCTGCAGCTACTCACCCTCCACACTCCATTCCTTTATTTCTCCGTTATAGTCTGTGCACCCCACAGGTATGTCAGACTTGTTTTCCTAGCTGTAGTCATGAGCCCCACCCCCAAAACACCATTTTGAAATGAGCCCCCAGGAGCCCAACACATCTTCAGTAGGCCCTGGACGCAGCCCCGGGCAACGAAATAAAATGTGCCACTTCTGACCCCCCGTGCACCTCTGGTCCTGTGGGGCGGTGGATTGGCCACATTTTTCAATAGGCGCTGATGTGAAAACATCAGCGCCCTATTGTTATGAAATGCGCCCCGCTCCCAAGAACACTGCACGTAAAATTTCACCTGCTCTGGGAGATCATGAAATATTGCCCCGTGCAGGCATGACAGGGGGCTAATGGCATGGCGCCCGGGACTGTTTGTTACCTGGGGGCCCTGCCTGCACTCACCAGCAATATCAGTTCTAAGGGTTGCATTCCTTTATCTACCCTGGCTCCTTGTAGGAATCTCCTCATTATGTAAGAGAGCAACACACAGGCAGGAGTGGACTGGGAACCAAAAGAGGCCCTGCAATTAATGTTCAAAGCAGCCCCATATTACACATTATCAGCAAGCCCACCCTTTCCCTATGAGAACATTTGGAAATGAAATAGGTTGCAACACAAAAGAGGCCCAGGGTGACGAGGCCCACGGGGAAACCTCCAGAGTTCCCTATAAACCAGTCCACCCCTGCACACCGGGGAGCCATATGGCAACACAAACCACACATGTCCAACTCACCTAGAATCTCACTGGCACACACACCACTGGCACTTCGGTTCTGCACCTGACATGTCAGGATTTGCACCTCCGCCCCCTCGTGCCCCCATAAGAGCCCCTGCCCCACTAAAGCCATTCCAGCCCCTCTTCTACATAACCTAGCGCCAAGAGGTAACCGTAATTGGCCGACGGCACCCTATATAAGACCAAGTTACATTACAGATGCACTAAATAACACATGTGCCTATTGAGCTGCTCTCCCTATATTAAACCAAACCATTATTTAAAAACAGGCTTCATTTTGGGAGGAGTCACTGGCAGGGGAGTTGCTAGGTCTGGAAAAGACCCGGGGCTAAGCTGCTGTGGGAACTGTTGGGACTGGGGGCTAGCTAGTCTTTTGGCTGTAGCTCCTGAGATTCTATCCGGGGCTACAACCAAAAGATCAGGGGCTATAGCCCCCTTAGCCCCCCCCTAGCAACGCCCCTGGTCACTGGGAGCGTTCAGACGTGTTTTTTCGCCGTGTCCAATATTCCAGGGTTGCGAAACCTCCTCGCTTCTGTGCGCGCTGTGTTTAACCTGATAGTTTATTCAGTCGCTTGCTTTGTGCAACCCTTACAAACATGGTTTCGGGTAACATTATTTTGAAGATGTGTACCCATTGTTCATTGTTATACATAGCTACGCGAAGTCACAAAATCAGACACATATCATTTTAGGTTCATGTTGACTGATATTGAACATGAGAAGGGCGTGAACATGTCCGAGACCTCACAACAATGTCATTTATACTATTTAGAAATATAAAGGAGCTTTGCTTTATTTCCGCTACGCAGAGGCATTAATGTGATCAGAAAGTGTTGAGGTAAAATAACATACACTACATACTTATTCATTTTATGAAATTAATAAAAGGGCTGGTCCGGGATGTGAACACGGAACCTCTCACACCCGAAGCGAGAATCATACCCCTAGACCAACTAGGCCCTGTACGAATAGTATCTGCGATCAGGTGTCCGTGTCACTTCGAATCTAGCATGTGTTGCAACTGGGTTGGTTTTGTTTAAATCAAAGAGCCAGTCAAGCAAAAGTAGTTTTTGACTGGGTTAGTAGTAGCAGTTCCCTCCAGTAACAGTACTAGGTTTAGTGGCATCACTACCTTGTAGTGAAAGGGACATTCGGAGCCTTTTGCCACAGTGACATGGTCAGTAGCATCATTTCCTCTGAGTGTGAGTGAAATGAGGATCCTGCAGTGACCTGGTAAGTGACATCATTGCCTCTAAGGGGCGTGGCCAGGTTCATCGCCATCTCTCTGTGATAGGGTCAGCTGTGCATTCATTCCGAGGGACATCAGTGCCTTTCAATGACAGAGCTAGTGACACCCCTTCCAGGCAGGGACTGACACGTCACTGCCTTACAGTGGGCGTCTCTGCTGCACGTGTGTCCCTCAGTGACAGGGTCAGTGGCAGCCCTGCGTCTCAGAGACAGGGACAGTGACTGTATTGCTTCTCGGTGAAAGGGTTAGGGGTATGTGTGGCTCTGTCTGACAGGGGCAGTGGCCTCACCACTTCTCATTGATAAAGTCATCCACTTTAATGGCTCTCAGTGACAAGTTCAGTGACAGCACTGCCCACCAGTGACAGGAACAGTGACTCATTGTAGCTGTTGGGGGGGGTGGGGGGGTGTCGTTACTGTCGCTCTGTGACAGAGTCAGTGCCATCACTCCCTCTAAGTATCAGTGGCTTTCCTGCCTCTCAAACACCGGGACAGCAATGACTTATTTGGCTCTGAGTGACAGGCTCATTTACCTGTTATTGAGGGGGTGAGTTACTTTATTGTCTCTTAGTGACAGAGTCAGTGCTATCACTGCCTCTCAGTGTCGGGCTTAGTGAAATTATTGACTCATAGCGAGTCTCATAGTCAGGAAAGGTGACGTAGTTGCCTCTCAGAAACACCCCTGCCTCCTGGTGACAGGTGACGTACCAAAACTATCTCCCAGTTACAGGTCCAGCCACACCCATCATCCGGTGGACAGGTTTAGTCACAGCCCTCTCCGGTGACAGGTTCAGTCACACCCCTCTTCCCGGTGACAGGTTTAGCCACACCCCTGCCTCCTGGTGACAGGTTTAGTCACACTCACTTCCCGGTGACAGGTTTAGTCACACCCCTCTTCCCGGTGACAGGTTTAGTCACACCCCTCTTCCGGTGACAGGTTTAGCCACACCCCTCTTCCCAGTGCAATGAACCCGGCCATCGATCTATAGAGCGCATCTGTTCCTGACTCCGGTTAAAAGAGCCATGATTCGCCCGTGGGACGTGGAGCGGAGGCTTTCCTTGATTTCGTGTAAAAGATAACACAGGAATGCAGGAGCGGCTTTGTTGATATCCTGGTAGTAGTTAATTAGTGAATATAATTTAATTCATAGTAACGGTACTTTTGCTCGCCACGTTTGCCCGGCCAGCATGCAGCACTGTGTCCGCACTGCGCCGAGCGTGCTGTGGGGTGCGGTAGGAGTAATTCAGTTCCAGTCACACAGGACAGCACTGCTTCACTAATAAAAAGTTAAAGCTTCTCAGCTGTCATGTGCAGATGGGGTGGCCGTGTTGTTAAGGCGATGGACTGCTAATCCATTGTGCTCTGCACACGTGGGCCTCGTCGGCTGTTTTCTTCACACGTTTTAAATAAGGGTGGTAGTGTTTACACAAAAAAGGTCTAATTTACTACAATGCCACGGATCTTTAATTGTCCATTTACCTTCCCTGACAGATGAACGCTAATCACTCAGTGACGCCAAAACCTACACCAGTGTTCAGGGAGAGGGAACGACTGATACCCGTAAAAGATGCCTCAATTCTCCGAAAGTTACCATCCCTCTCAAGTGAAATTTATTTCATTTATTAGTGCTTATAATAATACTCATTTGCTTTTACACAGCACTACGAAGCCTCAGGCATCTTATCGACCACAGTGTGTGGTAAGGATGAAAGGCGGGGTTTCGCCCTGGCGGCATTCGGTACAGATGTCCGATGGAGCGTTCTACTCGCTGTGCTAGATGACCAGCAGTTGCAATTGGCTTTACTGTTACAATTACAATGAGCAGAACTGTTTCAAAGCGCCCACAGGTCAACAGGGTGGGGATAGGAGAAAGTAGACAATTAATTAAACAAAGAAAATGATTGAATTAATAGACAAACAAATCATGAGAATAAAAGGGAGGGCAGAGGAACCTAGCATGCCTTGTGAGTGTTCAGAACGTGCAAGAGCAGATGTGTGTGGTTAAGGGATAGGTGCTGTGGTGCTCATGGCGAAGTGCAAAGGGTGAAGTGCTAAGAAGAGAAGAACGTAAGTGCAACCCCCCATGGGTAGGGTGAGCCTAAGGAAGTGCAATAAAAAGACAGCAGCGGGAATGAGAGATGTGGGGGTTGGAGGGCAGGGCCCCAAGGATACATAAGGGCCCTACACATCAGTCACTCTGCAAATGCATTCAGAAATGTCTTGAATTCGTGGGCATTCCAGAAGGAGCTGCTAATATTGTTAAGGGTTTGTAGGAAGATCAGTTATGTAATTCCGCCAAAGTTCCTGGTTATGTAATTACCTGTTGGTGTGCATTGCTGGTTGATTCGTGCCCAACCATCATCAGCATCGTCGGCGAGGCCCCGCTTGGTGCGGGCATGCACCCTTAGTCCCAGGGCGTGCAACAGAGGAGCACATGTGGAAATAAAATGCAGCCCATCAGCAACACGCCGACAACCGCCGGCTCCTCTGGCAACACCCGCAGGAGGCCCCTGCGCACGATCCAAAAAAAAGACAAGCACTGGCAAAGCCAATATTTTTAGCATTTTATTTTTGGATTTTTAACTGGACTTTATTAAAATGACACACACACTGGTTAAAAAAGTGGCTGAACACACACTTGTTTAAGACAATCTTAATACACCAGCAGCACAGTTATAGCTACAGTTAAGCAATTAACTCTTAAGAATAATTTGAAATAATGACAGTCACTCGAATCACTATGTTTGATATTACTGCTTGAGAAAGAGATCCTATGATGATGTATTTTGGGTGATGAGGGGCAGGTAGTGGCCCGAATGGCTGCATAGAGATGAGCCTGGTCATGGGCAGTCATTGGGTAGGTAAATAACATGCACAAGCCCTGTGGCACTTCTGACATCCCATCGCTCTCCTAGCTTTACTCCAATGCAATCAATTCAGGTAATAGGTGGTGCTTCAGTGCCACCCAACAGCCAACACTAAAAATGGTTCAATCCTTAAGATTATTACTCAATGCTTCACCAAGACACACACAACCATCTCACAACTGATCCTTGAAACACCAGGCCTGTCTCAGATAATGACCCATAAAAATAGTGAGCCATGTCACAGAACTGCCTTTTGAATGCTAGAAACACTAGACCATTCTCATCCGAGCACTGAAGCACAACACAATCAGCAAGTCTCACGTGATCGTTCACCGGACCAATCTCACAAAATAAATTGTAAAAACAAGGCACAATGCACTCTATTGTGAAGCAAGAGGATTTATGTAGAACAGGAACAATACATTCACTTTTCCATACATAGCACCTGCTACTGGTCATGCATTTGTATAGCACTGCCCTGTTCAATGCTACTCATTTTAGTGACCCACTTTGGAAAGATAAAAAGCTAAAGGAAGGGGGCGTGGCTACATGGCCACGTAAAAGACCTGTATCTCGGAGCTCCTGCTGATCCGATGAAGATCCGAATGCTGAACAGGTATAATAAACAAGATATGAACAGTAAAACGGAAGCCACAGCAGCATGAATATGCCGGGCACATAGTGCTGAAAACCCAGATGACACTTGCATGCAGGCCAGAACACGGAAGAAAAGGTTGGATGGTGTTGCGGGCGAGTGCAACAAAATGGCGCCTAGCCTAGAACAAAGGAAAGGAGAATCCACGCAGCACGTTTGAACCGAAACAGAGCCCTGATCTCGAGGGGAAGCCGCACCAGAGCCCACATGAAGAGGTTAGAAGATAACAGCAGCTACAGTGTGTTAGGAGGAGCTGAACTGCAAATGGCTGGCAGACTCAGGCAGAAACTCTGAGACGCGATGGATACTTTGTGTCAGGGGACGCATGCTGAGGCGGCAGTGTGCAGCCGTGGAGAATACGCAGGGCGCAGGTGTCTACTAAGCGGCTGTGCGAAGAGCGGGACCCCCGAGCTATGGCATATATACCTGAGATAGTAGGAGAAGCGAAACCATGTCGGAGAAGCAGGCGCGGACAAGCAGAACGCTGAGACGCAACACGGGCCCCAGATTCGAGAAATGCACAACGTGGCAAGGACGGGTGGAAAAACACACAACACGGAGTAGATGTGCTGAGTACCCACAGAGATGATGCAAACTGAGTACTAAGGTCCTTAAAGTCCCGAGGAGGGAGAACATTTATATGTCACATGCCAATAAGACTCACGCACGTGGCCGCCAACTATTCACTACAACATCTACTAAGAGTACACAGCAAACGGGAAGGCATGGAGAGTCCTTATGCCCCCGAAAGGAGGATCTATAGGGTTTTGGGCAACGTCCGATGCATGGGAGGGAGGAGGAGAGAAGTGCTTAGCCCCAGCCACATTGGAATACCAGAAGGGCAATTGTGAGGCAGCCTAATGGAGGGAGCCTTGGAGACTGTCACAGAAGGTCAGGATCAGGCTGAACACCACAAAGCAGTCTTGGTGTGGGGACTCTAATCAGACTCAGCTGCAAAGTGGGCTGCAAGGGTCTCAAAGCGGCACACACACCAATGGACAGCCGGCAGACACAATGTATATGGAACTGTGGGCACACAATCAACGTTAGAAGTGCCACGAGTTTAACACTGTCAAGCCAGAAGCTCAGATGGTAGGGGTCCCGGTACACCCACTGCCCAGTAACAACCTGAGGAGACAGTAAGGTGCTGGAAAAGAACCTAATACAATCCGGATGAGACGAGAGGCGAGTATTACAAGGCAACATATATACGTGCCAACTACTCGCTAATTTACCAGAGGCAGAACTGTGGGCGCTGCTCCAAATCTTAGGAACAGAGGGTGGCAACACCAGCGGCCTGGAGGCACTGAATGTACAACAAACTCTGTAGAGGCAAGTAAGGAACCTGAGAGGTCGTTGGGCCCCCAGGAGAGGGCGAAAGCAGCACCCCAGGCCCAGGCAGGCATAGACAACAGAGAGAGGAAGAAGGGAAGATGCATACACAAATCAAGGGGCCAGGGGTAGCACATCATCGTCGAGACTCCTCACCAGCCTTTGCAATACCTTCAAAGTGACAGAATCCATGCAGGGAATGTGAGTAATTCCAGAATTACTTACTGGATTCTGTCTATACAAGGCTTTCCTGTGGAGGTGAGATATGGCCAAAACTAGAAGAGTCCACTCACAAAGGTTTGGCTAACTTGCATGATTGTGCTCGAGAAAACTGTGTCGAGGACGAAAGTCTCAAAACACAAGACAACATGGAAGCCTACCTGAAGTCCCCACACAAAGTCTATGAAGAAGACACATGCCAGGGGCTGCCCACAGTTTATGTGGACAGGTGCTCCTACCATGTTGATAACAATCGGGAAAAGGAACTGGTGGCCATCGTTGGGAATGCTTGGGTGAATGAGGCCCCGGAGCCCTTCGCTGGATACAAGATTGGTCCCTGAAGTAGTCAGGTGGTGGAGTGGATGGCGGGTTCATCAGGCCATCCTCAATGCCATGCAACACCGACTGTACAACCTGGTCATAATCACTGATTCAGATTATGTCTGGAACGGGTTCGTGGAGCACTTGATTAATTGGAAAACCAGAGGCATGCTGTGTGCAAACAATAAACCACTCAAGCATGGCAATCTAATACAATCTATCGATTATCTGGTCATCTCTAATGAGATTGCAATTGGTTGCTGCTGTTACCAGGCTCTAAACACATGCCCAAAATGAACTCTCAACTGCCCAGTGGAATAAGGAGACCCAGATGCTGATCTCTAATGAGATGACCATCTACTGAAAAAGATCAAGGGTAATTTCAGAATAGAGGGACCAGACAAAACTGGAAATGACCTGGCTGACCAGCTGGCCAAAACCAGAGCCGCCTATGGGGATCTCATTGAGATCGAGTATCTGTTGGGGGAAATCCAGGTTGCTGCTGTTACCAGGCCCTAAACACATGCCCAAAATGAACTCTCAACTTCCCAGTGGAATAAGGAGACCCCAGATGCTGATTTGTTCACGGCACAAAAAGGGGGTCCGATAATTGGGAAACTTTATCAACACATTGAAGACCCCGTGAATTTGCCTCTGACCGAAACCGATTACATCGAGGGTTTCATAGTACTTTGAAAATCTTGCGAGAGGTTGCATACTGGCCACACATGGGTCAGGACCCGGACCAATATTTGAAGGGGTGTCTAGTGTGTGCACAATTTCAGTCGAGTTCACTCACACACCAAACTCCCCTCCAGAAAATGGGAATGACACTGTCTTGGTCAATGTTAGGCAGAATCATTTGCAGTATCCTTTGGGAACACCGCACACAATTAAGACTACAAGTGACAGTACAAATTCACCTTTGGTACAAGCCTGTACTACACAGTAAAGGGGTAGCAATGTCTGAGCAGCCAGACTTATCTCAAGAGTAAAGTGAGCAGTATCAAAGTTACACAAAGGACAACAATTTAGTATGGTTCAAGCAAACATTGACTCAAGGTTTCTGAGTAAAAGAATATACATTTATTTATACATCATTTGTAAAACAATTCACTAAAGTAAAGCAGTAGAAAAACCACACTCTTAATATACTACACACCACTCAATAGATTCTGGACAAGTAAAGCTAAAAATGAAGTGAGAGCAAAATGGCACTCCAGCAATTTAAAAGGGAGAGAAATACAAGGTTATTCACAATTAAGCAACACCAACAAGTAAGTAAGCAGAGCAATCTAGAAAAGGCAACTACGGTGAGGAAGTCAAATCAAGTGGCCTGAGCCAAAGTCAATGGACCAGAGTCTTTGCAGAGGATCACACAGTTCAGAGTAGTTCGCAGTTAAATCTTTGCCAAGAGTTCGAAATGAAGATGGCCGTAAGAAAAGTTACTTTAAAGAGTAGAGAAGGACAAACCTTCAGATTGGCGAAAGATTTGAAACACTTTCACCGCGGTCGGACGGAACAAACAACTGGGTTAGCACAGTACCTTTAGAGCAGAGGAATGCTGTAGCTGAGGCACATGTTCCTGGCAGATCCTCCAGGTTCACATTTCCTGAAACAACTGTCGGACTGACACGAAGGAGGAAGACTGGAGGGTCCTGCACTGCCCAGGGAAGAAACCAGCAGCAGAGCAAAGCGACAAATAAAAGGTGCGCTCCTTAAAACCCAAGCAGGGTCCGGTCCTCCTGGCTATCCGGTTCACTGTAGCTGTGCACAGCAATTTTGACCAGAGGAGGGAGGCCTGGCTTGGAGTTTGGCGAACTGGTTGGTCCCACCAGCTCAAGGGGAGAAGATTCCTTGCAGATAGTCCCTGTCGTCAAAGTATCGAGATTTAGACCCACAGCAGGGCTTCACTGGGAGGTTCAGTAGTTGCAGTAGTCCTCTTCCTTTAGCTTCTCTTCAGTTCTCTTGATCCAGTGGCGACTCTGCCTTCCAAGTCCCAGAGACCTGCTTTTTATGCAGTTTTCCCCCATTCACACTGCCTGGCTTTCAATCACACAGCGTGGTGGCTGTCCTGGCAGGACAGTCACCACAGCCAATCATACAGAGTGTGACATGGGTCTCCAAGGAGACCCTGTGCTGGGAGTCTCATACCCCTCCCTCACATCCTATCTCTCTCAGACATTCAGGCACCTAAGGCGTGCTTCTGTGAAGAAGCCCGCCAAAGGACAGCGAACAAAGGAACCAAACCTGGTTTGGCACGCAGAGTAAAACACGAGAAAGACCTTTTCAAAAAGAAATGGTGAATGAACACAGCCAGAACCGAAATAAAATAAAAGAGGTCCAGCGGGTTTAAAGTTTGAGGCTACTAACCTAGCCTAAAACAGTAGCAAGGCTATTTTCATGGACCGCGGTAGGGAAAGAATTGTAAACACCACTGCCACCAGCCAAATCTTAAAGATAGGGGGAACAAAATAATGTTCCATGAGAGACAGATAAAAAAAGGGATAACTATTAACCCTTTTCAGTACTTTATATAAGATAGTTTGTACTGGGTCTGTGAATTTAAAAAGACTAAATAAAGTCAATGGCAACTTTACATGTTCTGGGAGGCAGTACTCAGTCCCAGAAAATGGAGTCAGTGTTGGGAAGTCTAAAAAAGACAACCCTGTGTCACTGCACTAAAGGTGCTCTATGACACACGGTAAAAAGATGATGCCTATGGAGTAGGTGAGGCTCCACAGTCCATGAACACATAAAAATGTACAACACATAGCCAAAAACACATGTAAGAGTAGGAAAAAAAGGCTCACACTCTTAACAGGTGAAAACATTAATCCTAGAAATCTAGCAAAGCTGCTAAATGAATGGAAATTAGCCATTTTGGAGCATTCTCCCTAACACTCACATTTGCAAGTAGAGTTCATCAGGCATGTGATTCCCTCCTCTAGAGGAAACAAGTACATGTTAACGGTAACAAGCTTGTTTACAAAAAGTGTGGAATGTCTCCCGGCCCAAATTGCAAGGCAGAAACAGCAGCTGCCCTGATGATCAACCACATCTTCTCGCATTTCGGCCTCCCCCAAAGGATTGAGTCGGACTGAGGAAGTCACTTCACCAGTAAGGTGATGACAAAGATGTGGGAGATACTTGGGTAAAGCGATAACTCCATATTGTCTACCACCGAGCCTCTACTGGGAGAGTTGAGAGGTAAAATAAAACAATTGTGAGCACCCTAAAGAAGTTTATGATGGACTCTGGGCCTAGTTACGACATCCAATTACCGCTTGTCCTGATGGCCATCAGGTCTACCCCATCTTCTGCAACAAAGCTGTGTTCATTTGAGCTAATGACTGGACAAAAAATGGTGTAACCACAGCATCTGCTCTACAGAACACAAGAGCAGACCCTATTTAACACATCCACGACACATGAATATATTGAGAATCTGAGAAGACACCTTCAGCATGATTTTACGTACGCTCAGCGGATTCTAGAAAAAACAGCAGAGGGGATGAAAACCCACTACGATTTAAAGACCAATGAAAAGTATATCAAGTAGGAGACAGGGTCTACTTTTACAATTTTCAGAGGAGCCAGACCAAGAAGTGGAAATTCCTTCCCTCCTGGCGTGGCCCCTTTGAAATTGCAGACACAATCTCACCTGCCGCTTATAAGATGTGCATTCCTAAAGGAGAACAAATGGAAGAGAAATGGGTGCACATCTATCAGTTGAAGTGCTGTCATCCCACGTAGAATTTGCAACTGATTGAAGAACCCAGTGAGGGTTGAGCCCAGGAATCCTCTGAGGAGCAAAGGTAAGGAACAGGAACCTGAATAAAGAAAATCCTACCTTAACAGGGAGTCGAACAATTATACTTATTTTGAAAGGATTACGAAAATGAAAAATGTAAGAACCACTGTTTGGGAAATATTTGTATGCCAAAAACCAAATGCTTGATTGATATATGCACTTTATGAGTATCTCTCCTGCTGTTTTGTTATCTATTGTCATGTCCCTATCTTTAAAAATGGTATTGTGTAAAATACTTAATCTCTCCGTTCTTCTTGGCAGATCTCTTAACTCCTTGACTCTACAGGCCAGAGGAGAGCCGCGGGAAGGGGAGATGTCCAGAAACCCCAACCTAATGGAAAAATCAAAATCTGAAGAGGGTGAGTGCGTACCAGTGCACCACTCCATCAGGCCCCGGAATAGAGCAGACACACTCCGAAGGAAAGTCCTTGAATGAACCAGGAGCAGGAACGCTCTAAATGAGACCCCTGGGGCGAATCCAGGCCATCCTGGAAGGAACACCCTACTCTCTCTTAGCTCTTCTCTCTCTCAATAAGGTTGCTTCAGAGCTAGGAGGGGAGATTTTTGGGGTGAAAATGCCCTAAAAAGCCAAAACTACAGGCCGGAGTCAGAGGGGGAGATATGCCCCTCAGCAAAAGGCCTGCGCTGGAGAGTGCATTCAAAATGAGGCGCTTGCCCAAACACAAAGGAGCCAATTTAGACATCTAGGCATGGGGATCCCTGGAAATATTCCTTGCTACACATGAGGGGAAGACCTAATGATACTGTTGAGGAACGTCTGGAAAGGATGAGACCCGCTTAGCAAAAATGGCGACATCCAGCATGTAATTGAAAGGGCCAAAATGTGCGCAAGCCTGCACAACAGACTGTGGTTTTACTGTAACAAGAACGATGGTCTTCAAAAATGTGTTTTTCTTCTAATTTTCAATTAAAGACCAGCTCTTCAAAATATGTGTAGATATGCCACCAAGGAATTGTAAGTTTGTTCATCATGTGCCCATCACAGATAATTTTTTAAGTAACCAGAATCTATAAGGAAATTTGGAACTATAACAGCATGAAAGGCTTCACGGCTAAAACTGACCCCAGTGTCATTGCAATTGGGTCTTAAAATCTACTCTTTAAGTATTCAAATGTACAGCTAAAGTCTTTAAACATATTATGTTGCCTTCTGTAATCACTGTTGCAGGAAAGTGCTGTTGCAAGGGGTACAGGTTACATTGTGTGCATTTCCTAAAGTTGGATCAAATATAAAATGCTGGGAAAAGGCAACTCTTTAATTTCACTTCATAGAAATTAACCCCAGGTGTGAAACCATGCCTTCCCAAGCTGTGTTACCATGGGAATGAGCTGAGGCATTCTTTGGATCTACAAGTTTTACGACCAATAGCATTCAAGCCATCGTAAACTTAGCAGTTAGCCTTTGAAGCTGTTGGCTAGCCTAATCAAAAGGGCCCCTCTTGACATCAGAGCTAAGAACCCAATCTCTGCTTACAGAGGGGTAAGAGTGAAGGCATAGCTTTACGCCCATTGTGCACGATGGGAGATATGCAATTAACAGAATAAATTGGGAAGTATTAATCGTACATTTTTCATGTTCGGATTTCTGAAAAGCTGTCAGTGAGCTGCTTCTTGTGGGTCCAAAACAACTTTGGTGATACCAACCTACCAAAAGTTAGCAAACACATATTAATTGTGTTCTCTGTATAAATCTGACAATCATAAAAATGTGATCAAAGGTGTAGTACGTGATAGGAACTCCACCCACTGAATGCCATATTTTTCAGTAATGTAGTTTGGGCGTAAACAGGAAAATACAATAGCTTCATCCCAATATGTTGCACAGTCACCCAACAAGGTTCATATGATTCCCCAAAAAATTGGATGTCTGAATATGCTGACATCTGTGGCGTAATCTGATGAGAAAGGGTATTTGTCAAAATGTGAGATTTCCACGTACAAAAGCCAGATCCAACCGTTAGCCTGTGTCATATGGTTGATGAGGTAACTTCCCCGGACTGCTCAAATCACGCCTACTTTCTTTGAGCCTACAAGTTTAGGGAGGGGCAGGGATCCCTTCACCATTGCCCAATCAGTTGTGTGAGGAGGATGACACAGCTGTGATATCATTTGGCTTATAAATAGATTACTCTTCCTCAACTGGAGATGCTCTCTACAATCCCCGAGCTGTGCAGCTGACAGGAGATCTGGGGCTATACTTGCAGAAATTGGGCCTAATCCTGGAGTCAAGCAGGGACCTGGAGTAGCTTGTTGGGATCACAGAGTGAGGCTTCATTTACCCCGGTGATGGTCCTGGCAGTGGAACCCTGGCACATTGATGACTGTAGAGTCTTCTGTAAGTATAGATCTTCCCAAACATAGATTAAACAAGTCATATTTATGTAAGCACTAGCCTATAGTGTCCATAAAGGAAACCCCTCTATTCTATCTGTTTGGAAATTTGTGTCATTTTCTATTGAAATGTATTTTTATTTATCTGTGCAATTTGGTAACTTTCCCCTTGACAAATAATGTGTTTCTCTGTGTATTTAAGTCATGTTTTTTATGAAAAATAATCATCCCATGTGTATCTGTTGATCATAGTTCTCTTTCCCCTGAAAAGTCCTTTGTTTATTTGCATAATTAAGTAAGTTATTCCCCAAATATTTTGCTTCGTAAATCAATTAATTCCCCTATTGAAATTCACGGAGCAAGATTGTTGCAATTCGAAATCAACCATCTTGTGCCCAGTGAGGTTATTTAATTGTTATAGTCATTAAAGTGTTGCTCCAAAAGAATTATTCCCATTATGAGCTAAAAACAAATTTTTCCATGTGTAAATTGTGTGCCTAAAAACAAATCTCCATTTGCATCCATCATAATAAACCCAAACTGTTGTTCCCACTGTGAGAATCGCTTTGCCCAAAACATCCCTGTGAATTGCCCCTGTAATTTTCACTAAAAAACGTGTTTCCTACATTCCTTTCTCATTGTTGAAAGTGTGTATGTAATTTTCAGCTCCAGCTAAAATTAATATGATTTGCAATTACGTTTTTCCAAAACCTTCTCTTCCTCCTTTAAAAGGGGATTTTCCCACTCAATCCTTCTTCCTCTATCGTGTTCTTAGCTCAGATTTCCTTCAATTTTTTTTTTGTTTGAGCTAGCTTGTCCTTTTCATTTCCAGCCAAATTCAGAGTGATTTACAATTGTGTGCTTCCAAATATTTCTTTTAATCCTTTAAACAGTGATTTTCCTAAAGTAGTTCCCTTCCCCTATCATGCCCTGAGCTCGGATTTAGCATTGCCTTTCCTTTATTATATGCTTTTGAGCTTGCTTGTCACTTCCAGCCACAGTAAAACTTAGCGTGATTTGCATTTTCATTTTTCTAAAACTTTCTTTTCACCTTTAAAAAATCGTTTTCTTTTTCATGTGCTGCATATGTAAACATTGGATTTCCTAGGTGTGCTAGCTAGCCTGTTTTGAAGCTCTATTTGTACTCTAGTGTAATCAGCCCAAAATACCCTTGTACGCTGTCCCATGGTAGTAGTAGTGAATCATTGAAAAACACAGTTTTCCACTGTAACAGGGGAATCGCTTAACCTTCCTGTCATTAGTTGAGAGAAATTAGTTGACATTGCTTTTCACAACACAAATTTGGTGTGGCATTGGAGTCTATCATAATCTGGTGATGTTTTAGAAAGTTGTGGATTGTGTAACCACCTCAATAGTGGTTGCTATCATGTTTTGTTCTGATTGAACATTAAGATTGTACATTAATAAAGTGTTCATTGACAACACACCGGCCTGGTTCTTGGTCTATTGGGACAAAGGGTGCTGTTGGAAGTTAGGTGTGAGACGGGTTGGAGGCCTCCTTAAAAACATTTGGGGATTGCAAGAGGAAAAGGTCCCTTTCGTATTTGTGCTGCATAATATTTCGTGACAGCCCCTTTCCTTTACAGGTTGTGGACTCGTACTGTGTGCCATCCATTTAGACCCATTGTAAATGTATATATGTTCTATGGTAGTGTTGGGAGTTTTAAGTATTGCAGCTGATCTTTGCTTGTGTTTGATTTAGGAGGCCTTTAATAAATGTGTATGTATTTTCGATATACACCTGATTAAGAGAGTAATGTGTAGTGTCCTTGCTGTGTGTACTCATTGTGGGCTTTCGATCATCCTCTCCACTCCTGAGATCTAGTCTTGACTGCCACCAATGCTACCTTGATTGGTCTGGCTTGTTCAGAAGGTTACCTTGTTCCAAGAAACTAGGCTTGCCTTCTGAACCTCTGCCCACCAGGTCAGAGTTCCGAAATCCATCTTAACAATCATTCAATTTAATTTAAAATTTCAAAAAAGCCCACGTGTGCGCACACCTACTTTGCAGGTCTTGGAATGTCTCACGCTCCTGTTGCATTTTGCGTTTAAAAAAGGGGTCTCCCATTCCTTCTTGGATTCACTCTTGGAAAGAACTTTCGGAACAATTGATTGGACATATTTTTGGAGAGTTGGGGCCTCATTACATGGTAGGCGGTAAGGGTTTACCGGTATTTTACTGGTACCGGTAAACCGTTACCTCCTTACTACGAGGTCCCTTTGTGGGTTGGAGAATTTAACGCCTGCTTTTTGCAGGCGTTAAAAACCAACCCGCAAAGGGACCAGGGAGCTAATTATGGTACCGCAATTTGCGGTGCCGTAATTAGCACCTTCCTCATTACCATTATACCCTATGGGGCAAAAATGGGAATGGGGAAGGGCAATGGGGAAAGGGGAATTACCGCCCCACCAACCTTGGAATAGGGCGGTAATTCCCCTTTCGACCAAGGCGGTGCCGGTATTTTACCGGCATGGACCAAGGTGCTAACAGCACCTTGGTAAACTGCCATCTGTGTAATGAGGCCCTTGCTCTTACCAAAGCTCTCAATCACTGAGGCAAGCTCTGTTCCCTACTCACTCCCATGACCCATTGTGAGTGACTCTTGCTGAGCATCAGGACCTGCCACTCTGCCCTAACCCTCCCAAAGCTGGGAAAGCAGTCACTGAATTGAGCATACTGCCCTAGAGCCCCTGGGTTGGGTCTCACAGCATCTTGATGACCAAATCAGGCAAGGCTACTTTTTCTGCTGCATTGATCCGTTCAAACTGCATGTGACCCGTGCTTACCATATTCCAACCAGAGTGACCAGCAGGTGCTCTTTTGGCACTCTATCAAACTCAAACTATAGCTGCATAACATCTGTCAAACAGACTCCCTGCAGCATCATGCCAAGTGGAGCCTGTCACCTGTTTGGATTGAGTAACTTGCTTGCCGCTGTGGACCAAACTCAAACAACCACCTCTTCGAAGCCTGCATATGCTCACCAAGTTCACTGCATTGCACTGACAGACATCGACTTGTACCGCAGGAGAATCGCATCACTCACGACCTGTACCAGCAATTATCAACATCTCAAACCTCATCAACTCACAATCTGACCCTGGTGAGCCATCCGAACTGCACAACCAGAACACCATATTCGACACACATCGAACTCCCGGTTCCAACTGACACCAGCCCCCTCTTGACCCAACACGACTCGCCACACCTGAACCTGGTATGACCCACAGCACAGCAATGCTGTTGAGCCACCTAAGAACAATGGAACATTACTGCTGACCCCTAACTGACCCTGTGGTCCATCTTTGGGTCCTAGAGTTTGGTTAGGTCACTTTTGCACCGAAAGACATATGCTATTTGAGTCTATGATAGTTGCTTTTTGTCTTTTCACCCCTGTTTTTATTACCCAGAGTGCTGCATCTTTCTGTCTTTGCATATTCTGTCTTCTCTCTTGCAGGGTTGTTTTTTTCTTAGTGATTTTAATAATTATTGTGTACATTGATGGGTTCAATTTAAGTTTATGTATTTTTATAGAACCTTGATTCTACATTCCTTCCTTTTGGACTGTTATACTCTGCTGTTTACTGGATCCTATTCATACCCATCCTGAGAGTATAGCCTTCCCTCGGCCCACGTGCCATACAAGGTGTTGGAGGTACATCTCTTGGCTGTTCCTCTGTTACCTTTATGATGGGGCTCACTCTCCGTTTGCAGAAGTGTGGAAACTGAGCAGGTGGTTTATCCACTGCCCATCCTTATGCTCCTGCAGAGCAAATGTCATTTTGTCACCCTCCTATGGAATAGGGAAAGTTGGGGCACTTTCCCACAGCAGATATACCAAAGGACGGTGCAACAGCCTTTGTGCTCTTTCAGTTGAAATAGGTCGCGAACCTGAGGGGGCCTGAGCTGCTGCTCCAATGTTGTCATGCATATTACAAAGCAAAACACCACAGGCTGACGTTGCAGTGCCTTCAGGTTGTCAGCGCCCATGGGACTTATATTATCCAGCCATTTTCTTATAACCTCACTGCCTTTTCATACCGGTTTTGACTACATTAGCACCTTGCTGACAAAGAGAGCTGTTCAGAGGAATTTCTTGTTTCAGCTCCTCGCTGGCTGACTTTCTTTGTCCGGTGCAGAGGGTAATAACCCTGTCCTGTCATAATCTGCAGCTACTCACCCTCCACACTCCATTCCTTTATCTCTCCATTATAGTCTGTGCACCCCACAGGTATGTCAGACTTGTTTTCCTAGCTGTAGTCATGACCTCCCCCCCACCAAAAACACCATTTTGAAATGAGCCGCCAGGAGCCCAACACATCTTCAGCAGGCCCTGGACTCAGGGCTGGCCTTAGTGGTGGCAGCCCCGGGCAGCAAAATAATTGTGCCCCTCTGCCCCCCCTTGTTCTGCGGGGTGGGGGATGGGCCACATTTTTCAATAGGTGCTGATGTGAAAACATCAGCGCCCCATTGTTATGAAATGGCCCCGCTCCCAAGAACACAGCAAGTGTGCCTGCCATGTCTTCTCCCATCACGCCAGCTCTGGGGAGACCTTGAAATATTGTCACCCGGGGGACCCTGCCTGCACTCACCACCAATATCAGTTCTATGATTTGCGTTCCCATATCTACCCTGGCTCCCAGGAGGAATCAGGATGTAAGAGAGCAACACACCTGGGGCCCATACGGCAACACAACCACACATGCCCAACACACCTAGAATCTCACTGGCACACACACCACGGGTACTTCGGGATCTGCACTTGACATGCAGGATTTGCACCTTGCACCCCCTCTTCCCTCATTAAAGCCCCTGCCCCACTAAAGTCCGTCCAACCCCTCTTCTACATAACCTAGCGCCAAGAAGGAACCGTAATGGGCCGACGGCACCCTATGTAAGACCAAGTTACATTACAAATGCAGGAAATAACACGTTTTGACATTTTAATTTACAAGAAATACAGTATTTTCAATGACTTTGCCTATTGAGCTGCTCTCCCTATATTAAACCAAACCATTATTTAAAAACAGGCTTAATTTTGGGAGGAGTCACTGGGAGCGTTTAGACGTGTTTTTTCGCCGTGTCCAATATTCCAGGGTTGCGAAACCTCCTCGCTTCTGTGCGCGCTGTGTTTAACCTGATAGTTTATTCAGTCGCTTGCTTTGTGCAACCCTTACAAACAGGGTTTCGGGTCACATTCTTTGCGAAGTTTGTACCCATTGTTCATTGTTATACATAGCTACGCGAAGTCACAAAATCAGACAGATATCATTTTAGGTTCATGTTGACTGATATTGAACCTGAGAAGGGCTTGAACATGTCCGAGACCTCAAAACAATGTAATTTATTTGATTTAGAAATATAAAGGAGCTTTGCTTTATTTCCGCTATGCAGAGGCATTAATGTGGTCAGAAAGTGTTGAGTTCAAACAACCTAAACTACACGAGTATTCATTTTGCGAAAATAATAATCTAAGGGATTAGAACCCAGGACCTCGTGCACCCGAAGCGAGAATCATATCCCTAGACCAAGGAGCCACTGTATGAACAAAACCAGCATCAGGTGTCCTTGTCACTCCTTATCTAGCATTTGATGCAACTGGGTTGGTGTTGTTTAAGTCGTAGAGCCAGTCAAATAAAAGTATTTTTGACTGGGGTTGGTAGTAACAGTTTCATCCAGTAACAGTACTAGGTTTAGTAGCATCACTGCCTTAGAGTGAAAGGGTCATTCAGAGTCTTTTGCCACAGTGACATGGTCAGTAGCATCAGTTCCTCTGAGTGTGAGTGATATGAAGACCCTGCAGTGACCTGGTAAGTGACATCATTGCCTCTGGGGGTCGTTGATTCTCAGTGACAACAGTGCCTTTCAATGGTAGAGCTAGTGACACCCCTTCCAGCCAGACAAGGAATGGCACGTCACTGCCTTACAGTGGACGTCTCTGCTACATGTGCGTCCCTCAGTGACAAGGTCAGTGGCAGCCCTGTGTCTCAGAGACAGGGACAGAGACTGTATTGCCTCTCAGTGAAAGGGTTAGGGGTATATGTGGCTCTGTCTGACAGGGGCAGTGGCCTCACAGCTTCTCATTGATAAAGACATCCACCTTATTGGCTCTCAGTGACAAGTTCAGTGACAGCACTGCCCACCAGTGACAGGAACAGTGAACTCATTGTAGCAGTTAGTGAGGGGGGGGCGTGTCGTTACTCTGTCTCAGTGACAGGGTCAGTGCCATCTCTGCCTCTCAGTGCCAGTGGCATTGCTGCCTCTCAAACACAGGGACAGCAATGACTTATTTGGCTTATAAGTGACAGGCGCATTTACCTGTTATTGACGGGGCGAGTGACAGGGTCAGTGCTATCATTGCCTCTCAGTGTTGGGCTTAGTGTTATTATTGACTCCTAGAGACCGCTGCAGTGACATTTGCGCCTCAGTGTCAGGAACAGTGAAGTTATTGCCTCTCAGAAACACCCCTGCCTCCCAGTGACAGTTGACGTACCAAAACTATCTCCCAGAGACAGGTCTAGCCACACCCCTCTTCCCGGTGACAGGTCTAGCCACATCCCTCTTCCCGGTGACAGGTCTAGCCACACCCCTCTTCCCGGGGACAGGTTCAGTCACACCCTTCTTCCGATGACAGGTTCAGTCACACCCCTCTTCCGATGGCAGGTTCAATCACACCCCTCTTCCGGTGACAGGTCTAGTCACACCCCTCTTCCCTGTGAAATGAACCCGGCCATTGATCTATTGAGCGCATCTGTTCCTGACTCCGGTTAAAAGAGCCATGATTCGCCCGTGGAACGCAGAGCGGAGGCTTTCCTTGATTTCGTGTAAATTATAACAAGGGAATGCAGGAGCGGCTTTGTTGATATCTTGGTAGTAGTTAATGAGTGAATATAATATCATTCATAGTAATGGTACTTTTGCTCGCCAAGTTTGCCCAGCCAGAAAGCAGCACTGTGGGCGCACAGCGCAGAGCTTGCAGTGGGGTGCAGTATGTTACAGGTGGCGAGTGACCCCCGGGCCCCCGCAGGCATACACACACTCACACGCATGTACACGGAGGAACACATGGGGTCCCGACTGTAACTGCCGTCCGGGACCGCCTTTATTAACAACGCACATGCGTTGCCCAGAACAAGGCTCGCGCATGCGCACACTGCGTACGTACTACGCAACATCCCTCCTTTTCCACCCACACAATGAACAACTCCAACATTAACAAATAACAGTCACAACCTGGGAACACAGTAACAGTTCTCGACCTCCTAAGAGACCGGGTCCATGATGAAGTCCTGGAATCTCTGCGGGGGTTGTCGCCCCTCGTGGCTTGGGTACCTTCTGGACTCCTCTCAAGGCACTCTCGGTGTCTCTGGGACCTCTGGAGGTTCTTCGCCCCTCAGCGGCGGTCCTTGTCTGGGTCCCGGCGTCTCTGGCGGCACAGGAGGTGGTGTGGCTTCGATCCGCTTGAAGTACGACACGTTCCGCGTGATTGTTCCCTTGGCATTGGCCGCCGTGACCATGGACCCCTTGATGTGAGTCACTCCCAGCGGCTGGGCCTTGTACGGGAGGGACAGCTTACCCTCCGGCCTTCTGTTCAGGACCAGGACAGTGTCCCCTACCGCGATTGATTTCTCGGGCAGGTTCCTGCAGGCACTTTCCCACTCGTTCTTAATCCCCCGCTCCACGCGTACACAGTTATTGTCAATCACCCCAGGGCAGCGCCCCTCCACTTCTGGTAGCACTCCTCTGGGGCACCGCATAATAGGGCCTCGGCCGGCGCGACCCCGGTGGACTGATGTGGGGTCGTGCAGTATTCTCGCAGGAATTCAAAGAGGTTTTAGCGTAGTTCCCTTCCCCCATCCAGCTAGATTCTGAAGACCTTGTTGAGTGTCAGCATGAAGCGCTCGGCCTCTCCATTCGCCCTGGGCCAGAGCGGGGTGACTTTTTGGTGCTTGATCCCCCTTTCCTCACAATATCTGGCAAACTGCTGCCCCTGGAATGGCGGGCCGTTGTCCCAACAAAGCTTAGTGGGGAAACCGTGGGTGGCAAACATCTTCTCCAGTGTCAGGATGGTGTGGTCGCTGGCCATGGATTCTACTATCTCCACCTCGGGATAGTGTGACCATTGGTCGACCACTACGAAAAAGTACAGTTCTCTGCCTGTAAAGCCGAAGTCAGCATGCACCGTCCCCCACGGCTGTTCACGTATTTCCATGGCTCTGATTGGTGGCCCTCTTTCCACTGGACTGGCCGCTTGGCACGGTACGCATGAGCACGCAAACTCATCCACTCCTTCCTGGCGGTGTTATTGAGCACCTCTCTCCACTCTCCGCTGGCCATTGCCTCCTTGATAACCAGGAACACCTCATCTTCATTCGAGGCACCCGCAATCTCCTGGCGCGCCAGGGCCACTGGCAGGGCTGCCTCCACAGCATTGTGCATCATCTCAATGCAGTCCACCACCTCGGCTGTGTCTCGAGGGTGCCCGGCCCCCGGATGTCTGGACATATAGTCCGCTGCGTTGTGGGTGCCCGGGTGATACTGCAGCTTGACCCCATATTCTATCAGCGACAGCATCCACCTCTCGATGCGTGGTGGTGGCTTGGAGGAAGCGCCCGCTATAATCGGAATGAGCAGCTTGTGGTCGGTTATCACTACAACAGGTTTACCCAGAATGTAGATCCTGAAGTGCTTGCAGCCCCACAGGATAGCCAAGGCCTCCGGTTCGATCTGTGAGTATCATTTTTCTTTCTCTGTGAGCGCCTTACTAGCATATGCGATTGGACGCATAAGCCCATGAGGGTCCGCTTGCATGAGCACCGCACCCAACCCCACCGGGCTGGCATCCACGCCTATCTCCGATTCCCGGTCGGGGTTAAAGTATGCCATGGTTTCCTGGCCTGAAAGGGCATTCTTGATCTCGGCAAACACCCTTTGTTCCTTCGGCATCCACGCCCATGCAAAATCGTTCCTCGTCAGGGTCCGCAAAGGCTCAGACAGAGACGCCAGGTCGTGAATGAATCGCCTACAATAATTCACCATGCCGAGGAAGCTTCTTATCTCGGCTGGGGATTCTGGCGGGGTTGCCTCACGTATGTCTCTCACCTTCTCCGGGTCAGGCGATATGCCCCCTGCATGGAATACCAACCTGAAGAACTCGATCCGTTCCTTGAGAAATTCACATTTCTTTCGGTGTAGGGTCAGCCCCAGACTTTTGAGTCTCTCCAAGGCACGTTCCAATCTTTTCAGGTGCTCGGACTCCGACTGTGCGAAGACCAGAATGTCGTCCGACATGTTGATGACCCTTTTAGTCCCACCAGGGCTCCTCGGATGATGTTCTGGAAGACCTCCGCCGCTGACGAGACACCAAAGCTGAGTCTTTTAAACTGATATAGCCCCTCATGAGTTGTGAAGGTGGTGATGTTCCGCGACTCCGGGTGGAGTTCCAGCTGGTGGTATCCAGACCTCATGTCCAGCTTGGAGAAGACTTTCGCCCCCTGCAGCTCGCCTACAATATCGTCTAGCATGAGCGTAAGGTGGCGCTCCCTCTTTATGGCGGCATTTGGCAGTCTCATGTCCACGCAGATGGGGCAGCCCCTGGTTGCTTGGGCTTTGGCGCCACCACAATTTTAAATTTTTATTTTTTTTAAATGGTATGTTTGGTAATCCAAACTTTTCATTATATTTGTCTTTCGAAGAATCGTTAGGATAATTGCTAAAGAAAGATTTGCTTCTTATTTTTTTTTTCGTGATCTTTTCAGTCTCGATCCAAAATTTAATGGCCGTTAGAATTAGATGTTTGTCGTTGCCTTTTAGAAGATGGTTCCAGCGTTCTTTTGTAGTCATCTGTTTTTTTGATATTCTAAAGAATTCCTTGACTAGATTTCTTTTTTCTTGTAGGGCTGGACAAATCATGATGATATGGAACAATGTCTCTTTGGTTCCGTGGCTCTGGCTGAAGCAACAATCTGAGGATTTGATTTCTGTCTGTTGGGTGATACTCAGATAGTCTTTGGTTGGTAAGAAGTTCAATCGGAACCTTAAGAAGAGATCTCGGGTATGTCGATCTGGAAAACAGGTCAAGTATGGTGGAAGTTCATGAAGGACTCTTATGTCTATTTTGCATACTTGATGGCATTTATATTTAGTCTGATCTTCGAGAGTTTTTATCCAGTCGCTCCTTTGTAGTGTTAGCTTTGCGTGTTGTGGCCTGTTCATTAACGTTTCTTCAGTGATGCCTTCAGCTTGCATTTGATTCTTGACCTTGTTGGTCCATTGTTGGAAAATCCTTGCGTTTGTAGCGTATTTTTTGCTTTTCAATATTTCTATGGCTGGGATTTTTTCGTGGCTTATTATTTTCCTGTAGAGGTCCATCTGTTTCCATGATATTATGGATTGTAATGATTCCAGCGCCAGTTCGAAATGGATCCCTGTCATGGGGAAGTTTTTTGGTAGTGCTAGTGTTTTCCTCCAGAATATTGCTTCGTAGAGGTGCCATTTCAGTCCTTGGTTGTTTACCAGGGTTTCGCCAGCGTAGGTCAATATTGGAACAACTTTTTGTTTATAGAAGATGATTGTTGATTTGTCCCGAATTTGCAGTGATAGAACCGACCTAGTCTGGCTAGCGATCTGGCTTTGTCTTCGATGTGCATTTTCCACTGTTGTTCTGTGGATGACGCATTAACCATTACCCCTAGATATTTGATGGATTTTGTTGTTTCAATTTCTTTGCTTTCAAGATAGAACTTTGGGGTTTTTCGGTTCTTCTTTGTTTTTTGGGTTGTTAGGTTCATTACTTTGGTTTTGTTTATGTTGATCTGAAGTTCATTGGCTGTCATCTAGGTTTCTACTTTGTCCAGAGTTTTATGTAGACCCTATGGGGTTTTGTCCATGACTGTGATGTCATCAGCATATATTAATGATAGAACTGATTTATTATTTAGTTTCGGAGGATTTGAGAGTGGATCTTTGATTGAGTTGACAAAGTCGTAGGTGTATAGATTGTAGAGGCAGGCAGCCAAGGGACATCCTTGCTTGAGACCGTTGGAGGTATTGATCGGTTGTGTGACTTTACCCTGTTTTGTTAGCCTGTCTCGGACTGAGGTATTAGTGTATAGTTGCTTGATTGGGTGAAGAATTGCTGGTGGACAGCGCCATGTTGTCAGTTTTGTCCATAGTTTGATTCTATTTACTGAATCGAATGCCATTTTTAGGTCAATGAAAACCGCATAAACCTGTTGATTTCTTAATGCCGCCTCGTATTTGAGGAGGCTCAATATTATCAAGTTGACGTTGGTTCCGATTTTGGCTACGAATCTGTTTGCCTTTTTTCAACTTTCCTGTTGTTTTTTGCCCAATCAGTACATTTTTTCAATAGAAAGTTCGGAAAAATGTTCCTAACAGGTCGAGTAAGGCTATGGGTCTGTAGTTATGTGGGTTCTTTCTGTCACCAGTTTTGTAAATAGGAATCAAGATGGCTAGTGTCCAGCTATGTGGGATTCGTTGGATTTTTTCAATGATAAGGAGCAGGTGGGAGAGGAGGCTAGCCCAATTTTCCGGTGCAGCCTTCAGGATTGTGTTTGATAATCCATCTGGACCTGGCGCTCTTGATGGATTTAGAGTTCTAATGGTTTGAGTGATGTCCTCTGTTTCCCATTTCAGATTCCATTTTGGGCAGGTGGATTCTTGTTGGATAGCCTCCGCATGTGCACTGTTGTTATATAAGGTGTTGAAATGTGCAGTCTACGCTTCTGGATCAACTTCTTGCATCATGTTTGTTGTTCTGTTGTTTCCGTTTAGAAGTGACCATAATTGCCTCGTATTTTTCCCTTTGATTGCCGCTAGAATAGCTTCAGCGTCAGCTTGTTGCAATGATCTTTTGACTGATTTAAGCGAGTTAGAATAAGTCTGTTTTTCTTTTTTTATGGCGATATTTGCTGCTGTTGTATTCAGTTTTTTCAGTTGACGTATTTTTTTCCGAAGCATTTTTTTTCTTTTCTTTCATTTCCATATTGATGCATGTTTATGTGTAACAATGGGATTGGTACTTTCGAACGATTGGCAGTCTCAGAGTACCCATTCATAGTTGAGTTTTACATGGTCAGGCATTGAAGATCTTTCAAATTTGGATACTAAGTCGATCGTTTGATGCTGTTTTATTCTTAGTTTCCTTAGTCCGTTGTTTATTTCAAGTTCTGGGAGGTCCAGGATCGAGTTCTCGATTTGTTCTGTTTGCCATGTTATTGAGATTTGACAGTGATCACTGTTAGATTGTGCAGAGTTTTCAGTGGTAATTAAGTTGTTCTTTATTCCTTCAGAGATGTAAATATAGTCAATAATCAATTTGGAGTTACCATTGGACCATGATGGGGGCATTTGACCTTGTGTGTTTAACGGTTGTTCTGTTAGGGTTAAATTGCGGGTCTCGATCTCTTTGGTCCATTTTCTTGCTCTTGGAGATATTTTCTTGGTTTCTAGACAAATTCCTTCAGAGTTGTAGAGGTGGATATTTAAATCGCCCACGACTACAAACTCTGTTTGCGCGAAAGAGTTTGCTATTTTATTGTACTCGTCATAGATGGAATCTATGAATTTATTATCAGTCATTGACATTGCGCTCCAATAGATATTGACGATTGTTAAGTGTGTTTTATTCGGAGGTTGCTCTGGTTTGGATGGCAGGATCAAAATACAGATGACAATGTATTGGGCCCATGGATGGATGTTTTTCTTTTTGACAATTGACCAGTTGGGGTCTATCTTAGTCAAGATTACCATTTGATTGCCGGGTTCATGAAAGTGGAAAACCCATTACAGACCACTTCTGTGGATAGCCAGGTCTCTTGGAGGCATATTATAGGTGTTTCTTTTTCCACAGGGTTGGGCCCTCCACTCTCTCGATAATGTCCAAGTCGATGAGTGACTGAAGTTCTTTCTCCACCTGCGCCCTCAGGTGGAAGGGGATTCTTCGATGCTTGAGGGCCGTCGGCCTCACGGACCCATCAATGTGGAGTCTGATGGGATCACCCTTCAGCTTTCTGACCCCTTTAAAGATGCTTTTGAACCGCTGAAGCAGGCGATCAATGTCTGTGTGGTACACCGCCAGCGTGAAGTGTACGATGTCAAGGGCTTCGGAAGGAGCACAACTTAGTAGGGAGTACGGGCTCACACTCGTCACAAAGAACCTCGCCTTGATCTTATTGAGCCCATTTGACACCGGAGTTACAAAGACTCCCTGAATTGGCAGTGGCGTGTCCCCCCCGAAGGAATATATCCGGGCTTTGGACTCTTCCAGCTTGGGAGGACCTGTGAGAGCCTCATAGTGTTCAGCAGCCAGAATGCTGACCGATTCCCCTGTATTGATCAAGACGGGGGTGGGCACATCACCAATGTTCACTGTGCACGTCGGTTGCCTGCTCTGCCTTGACCCTGTGGCGATACTCGAGATGAAAAAGATTTCCTCCTCCTCTTCTTCCTCCTCGGCGATGTCCAGATCTTGCACGCTTTGCTCAATCGACGACACACCCCTCACGCGCCGGGCATTATTCCCGCCTGACCTTGCTGGCCCCCTCGACGCAGCCACTGGGGTTGAGGCCCTGCACATTTTCTTTAGTGTCCTGGTGTGCCACGCCGTGCACAGACTCTAGTCTTTGCCAGGCATTCCCCAGCATGAGGCAGGTCATATCCACAGTACGGACAGTACTGCGGAATTCCAGGCGCAGAAGGGCTGTCCACCCTTCTGGGGGCCCAGCGCGCCCTACCTGGGGCAGAGCACCCGATGGCAAAGGAGTCCTCACTCTTCCCTGGATACATAGCTGCGTCCATTTTTGCACCTCTGGACTCCGCCAGTTCATTCGCTCTCCCAGTGTCAAGGATTTGCGGCAGCGTCAGGCCTGGCTCCCTTAGCACCTGCCTTCTCAGCTTCCTGGAGCTGCACCCCTGAATCAGCTGGTTCCGCACCATCTCCTCCTCATTCACCTACCTGCAGGTGCTTGCAAGGTGCCTCAGCTGTGCACAGAATTGGTCCAAGGACTCTTCTCCTTGCTGCTTCTCCACACAAATCACAAATCTGTCGAAATCGACATTCGCCATGGGGAGGAAATCGTCCTGGAGGACCTGTTTCACCGCATCATAGGTGACCACCTGAAGGTTTAGCGAGTCATAAATCCTGTGGACCTCCGTGCCAGCTGAATATACCATCGTGGCCACCTTCGCATCATCATCCGTCTCCCCTGAAGCCCTGAAAAACATTTCTAGCTTCTTCGCCCACAGTAGCCACTTCGGTCCCAGTTTAGATGGTGGGCCTGTGGTATCAAATTCAGGCATAAGTGCCAGGGTAGTATGCAATCTGCGTGGGACTGGCACAGGGGCTCCCTCTTCTTCCCCCTCATCTCCCATGGTGGTGACTGGGTTGAGGGTATCTCTGTTGGATTAGCACTGACCTTCAAGAGTCCCGGATGGGTGCCCAGGCACCAAAAGGCACAGGATGGAGGTGTGGTGGGCCTGTAGCAGGTGTGTCGCCATCAGCCGTCTCTCCTTTTTTTTTTTAACCACGGCCCTTTTATCCAAACAGGGCCATGGAGTGTCCAAAAATTGTAGCAAATGTCTCGATCACAGCCGTCGCATGAGCACCCGTGTGGGCCGCAACCGCTGTGATCTGCGTGTCTTCCAAGATGGCCACCGGCCAAGTGCATAGGTGCGCGACTGCGTGGGGAAAGAAAGCACTTTCTCCGACTCGGCAGTAGCCGGAGCAATGCCTTGCTCCCCGCCGTCGCCATTCCTCGTCGCCAGTGTTACAGGTGGCAAGTTACACCCAGGGCCTCCGCAGGCATACACACGCTCACACGGATGCACACGGAGGAACACACGGGACACGTGTTTCTGGTACGGGGTCCCGGCTGCAACTGCCGTCTGGGACCTCCTTTATTAACAACGCGCATGCGCGGCCCAGAACGAGGCTCGCGCATGTGCACACTGCGTATGTACTACGCAACAAAGTAGGAGTAATTCAGGTCCAGTCACACAGGACAGCACTGCTTCACTAATAACAAATTAAAGCTTCCCACCTGTCATGTGCAGACGAGGTGGCCGAGTGGTTATGGCGATGGACTGCTAATCCATTGTGCTCTGCACGCGTGGGCCTCATCGGCTGTTTTCTTCACACGTTTTAAATATGGGTGGTAGTGTTTACAAAAAAAAAAGTTCTAATTTACTACAATGCTACAGATCTTTCTTTGTCCATTTACCTTCCCTGACAGATGAACGCTAATCACTCAATGATGCCAAAATATACACCAGTGTTCAGGTAGAGGGAACGACTACAAGCTGCCTCAATTCTTCAAAAGTTACCATCTCTCTCAAGTGACATTTACTTCATTTATTGGTCATTTGTTGGTGCTTATAATAATACTAATTTGCGTTTACACAGCACTACGAACCCTTGGGCATCTTATCACCCACAGTGTGTGGTAAGGATGAAAGGCGGAGTTTAGCCCTGGAGGGATTTGTCAGCAGGCTCTAGTACAGATGTCTGATCTGGCATTCTACTCGCTGTGCTACCCGACCAGCAATTGCAATTGGCATTACTGTTATAATTACAATTAGCAGAACTGTTTCAAAGCTCCCACAGGTCAATAATAAAAGGGAGGGGAGACAAACCTACCATGCCTTGTGAGAGTTCAGAACGTGCAAGTGGAGAGGGGTGTGGGTAAGTGATAGGTGCTGTGGTGCTCATGGCAAAGTGCTAAGAAGAGAAGAACATAAGTGCAGCCTCCCGTGTGGAGGGTGATCTTAAGTAAGTGCAATAAAAAGACAGCAGCCGGGATGAGAGATGTGGGGGTGGAGGGGCAGGTCCCTGAGGATACATAAGGGCCCTGCATATCAGTCATGCTACAAATGCATTCAGAAATGTCTTGCATCCATGGGCATTGCAGAACGAGCCGCTAATATTGTTTAGGGTTTGTGGGAAAATCAGTTATGTAATTCCTCCGAAGTTCCTGGTCATGTAGTTACCTTTCGGTGTGCGTTGCAGGTTGGGTCATGCCCGACCATCGTCAGCATCGCCGGCGAGGTCCCGCTTGGTGCCAGCACGCGCCCTGAGTCCATGGGTGTGCCACAGCAGAACACCTGTGGAAATAAAATGCAGCCCATCAGCAACACGCCTACAACCACCAGCTCCTCAGACAACACCCGCAGTGTTCGGGCGCATGCGACAGGAGGTCCCTACACACGATCCAAAAAAAGACATGCATTGGCAAAGCCCATAGTTTTAGCATTTTATTTTTTGATTTTTAACAGGACTTTATTAAAAGGACACACATACGGGTTAAAAAAGTGGATGAACGCACACTTGTTTAAGACAATTTTATTACACCAGCAGCACAGTTATAGCTACAGTTAAGCAATTCTTAAGAATAATGTGAAATAATGGCAGTCACTCGCATCACAACGTTTGCTGTTAAAGCTTGATAAAGAGATCCTAGGATGATGTATTTTGGGCGATGAGGGGTAGGTAGTGGCACGAATGGCTGCATAGAGATTAGCCTGTTCATGGGCAGTCACTGGGTAGGTAAATAAATAAATAACATCCACAAGCCCTGTGTCCCTGCTGACATCGCTCACCTAGCTTTACTCTAATGCACTTCAGGTAATAGGTGGTCCTTCAGTGCCACCCAACAGCCAAAACTAAAAATGGCTCAATCCTTAAGATTATTACTCAATGCTTCACCAAGACACACACAACCATCTCACAACTGATCCCTGAAACACCAGGCCTGTCTCAGATAATGACCCATAAAAATAGTGAGCCAGTGTCACAGAACTGCCTTGTGAATGCTGGAAACACTAGGCCTATCTCATCCAAGCACTGAAGCACAACACAATCAGCAAGTCTCACGTGATCGTTCACCGGACCAATCTCACAAAATGAATTGTAAAAACAAGGCACAATGCACTCTATTTTGAAGCAAGAGGATTTATGTAGAACAGGAACAATACATTCACTTTTCCATACATAGCACCTGCTACTGGTCATGCATTTGTATAGCACTGCCCTGTTCAACGCTACTCATTTTAGTGACCCACTTTGGAAAGATAAAAAGCTAAAGGAAGGGGCGTGGCTACATGGCCATGTAAAAGGACCCGTATCTCGCAGCTCCTGCTTATCCGATGTAGATCCGAATGCTGAACAGGTATAATAAACAGGATATGAACAGTAAAACGGAAGCCACAGCAGCATGAATATGCCGTGCACACAGCACTGACAAGGCTGAGATTAGACGTGCATGCAGGACAGGACGCAGAAGAAAGAAGTTTGGATGGTGTTGCGGGCGAGTGCAACAAAATGTTGGCTAGCGAAGAACAAAGGAAAGGAGAATCCACGCAGCGCGTGTGAACTGAAACGGAGCCCCGATCTCAAGGGGAAGCCGCACCAGAGCCCACGTGAATAGGTTAGAAGATAACAGCAGCTACAGTGTGTCAGGAGGAGCTGAACTGCAAGTGGCTGACATTCTCGGTCAGAAACTCAGAGAAGCGAGGGTTACATTGTGTCAAGGGACGCATGCTGAGGCGGCAGTGTGCAGCCGTGGAGAATAACCCTGGCATCTGTCCATTCATATACAATATATCATAGCTCATTCCCTTTTCCCCCAGAAAAGTGTAGAATGAGACCTGTTTGTTTTTTGGCATAAAGAGCCGCAGATTTATTCCACAATAACAGCAAACCAAAACCACACTGCACACATTTGTGGAAACAATTACTCATAAGATGCGGCGACTGCTCCGTGTCCAAAATAACCTGCTTCCCCCTTTCCTTCCCCAAGTGTCCAGAATAGGCCCAACTCTCCCAACCTTTGCGTCCGAGCCTCTCCTGCCCCTGCAGGTGCTCCTGGGCGGGGAGAGTGCCGTTTTCTTGGGGGAAGCTGAGCCCTAGTTGTTCCTCCCAGACACCCCTGCCGCTTAGGCTCCCAAGGGGTGCTGGGTCTGAGAAGAGCGAAGACCCTTCTTGCTTTCCCCTGGCTCATACGTAGTCCGTCTCATGTGTTTGTCCGGCCAAACACCGCCACACCGCCTTGCTGTCCTGCGACGTCGACGACTAGGCCCTTCTGCATTTCTTGTCTGTAGGGTTGGTGGGTGGGAAAACGAAAAGCTCCTTCCAAAGTTACCGGCGGGTGTCCTTGCAGAGGCTGGCTGCTGCTTCCCCTGCAGCTCCAGCCTGCTATAAAGAGGGAGACCCCTCCCATTTCTTTTGTCCGCCCTTTGCGGGCTTTCCCTGTGTTTTTGCCGCGCTTCCTTGTTTTCGCTGGCTTTTGCTGGTGTTTGCCGCGTTGAGCCCGGCACCTCCCCTTTCTCCAGAGAGGGGGAGGTCAGGAGAGGGACACTGCCCGGGTTATCGGGGGTGCCTCCTCCATTTTGTGGTGCCTTCGTCGACACCTTCATAACCCTGGCATCTGTCCATTCATATACAATATATCATAGCTCATTCCCTTTTCCCCCAGAAAAGTGTAGAATGAGACCTGTTTGTTTTTTGGCATAAAGAGCCGCAGATTTATTCCACAATAACAGCAAACCAAAACCACACTGCACACATTTGTGGAAACAATTACTCATAAGATGCGGCGACTGCTCTGTGTCCAAAATAACCTGCTTCCCCCTTTCTTTCCCCAAGTGTCCTGAATAGGCCCAACTCTCCCAACCTTTGCGTCCGAGCCTCTCCTGCCCCTGCAGGTGCTCCTGGGCGGGGAGAGTGCCGTTTTCTTGGGGGAAGCTGAGCCCTAGTTGTTCCTCCCAGACACCCCTGCCGCTTAGGCTCCCAAGGGGTGCTGGGTCTGAGAAGAGCGAAGACCCTTCTTGCTTTCCCCTGGCTCATACGGAGTCTGTCTCATGTGTTTGTCCAGCCAAACACCGCCACGTGTGGGTTACCGCCCACCGTGGCTCCCCCCTTCCTCCTACCTTTCCAGTATCTTTTTGCAGATATTCCACAAGAATAACTCCATGCCTGTAAGAGGACTCAATTCAACACTACAGCTAAGTCAATGCCTAGTCTGGGATACTGAATGGAAACCCTTATTGATATATCTTTATGACCAGTTCATGAGTTCTGGATGACTACCCCTATATAACACCCCTCTCTTGGAATCCCCCTGACCCCACTGAGCCAAGAAGTAGTTCTGTTTTGCAAGTTTAAAAGGTTTATTTGAGAAAAATTAAACAATATATATATATCACACTTTTATGATAAAGTAATAATTAATATCACACTTCAGAACATGAGCAGTTAACAACAATGGGTAATGTTCTACTAACAAACTGATTGGGTTACTCAGAAGTAGTATAAAGGATGAGGTAGCACGATTGGGAATAGGAACAGAAGAATAAGGTGGTAGAGAATGCTTTATCTAGTTTCAGATGGATGCAATGTTGAATGAAAATGCAATACAGAAAATACTCAATATGATTTCAACAAAACAATGTAATCACTTTTCTCTGGCAATCCACTCCCCCCCCTTATGCAATGTAAGGAAATGAAGAGGAGAGCACACAGTTCTTAGAAATGCAATCAAATGTAATTCAGTTCACCCCAGCAAGCTTAGACTACAGATAGGAGTTTTGAAACACAGACCCAAGTGCTTTGAATGTGGTGGCAATGAAGTGAGAAATATGCTGAAAATGCTTTTAATTCCCTTTAGGAGGTTCAGGGTGAGTAGTAGCTACTTGGGATGAGTGCAGGCTCACTTTAGCAATGATTCAGAGATGGTGATTAAGAGGCAAACGAAATTTAGCAGTTCAGGCAAAAGCAGCTATCTTTTTACAAGTAAAGAAATCGGGCCAAATCACAAATCGCGGCAAAATTCGCGAATGCGTGAATCGTGATTGCGGAGAAAGTAGGAAGTCGGTTCTAGGCTTGTTGGAAAGGTAAGATTCTAAGCTTTCAGAGGAAAGTTAAATCAAGTTCCTAGCACAAACAGTTAAGGAGTTATGAACGCTTTTGTGAAGGTTGTTTTTCGGATTTGGAATTTTGGAAAAAGCGACAGGTTACAGCTTTGCAGCTAGAAAATGACAGGTGACAGTTAGGAGGCAGTTCTACTTAGATTAAAATAGTTTGGATTAGATTATTTTAACTAAGAGATTGGTTCTGCACAGTTCTGCTAGGTACTCACAATATATTTGAAATAGGCCTCGCCACGGATCTGGTCAGGTTTTGGACTGGACTCCGGTTCTGGTCTCGGCACTTCACAGTGATCTGGGTCAGCTCTCTGGTTCTGCTAACAGCGGTCTGGGTCACTCTGGAACTCTGGCCTCTGGTTCTGGATACTGCTCTGCTTTCTCTGGGTACAGCACTGCTTCTGAACTTTCTGGCACAGGGTTTCAGGCCAGAATCAACAGCTGGGTCTGGCTGTGAATAGTCTGCAAATGATTTTTGGGCCTGCTGACAAATACTTTTGCTTGCAGTGGGCCTTCTTGGTTCAAAGTTCTGTAGTCTCTGTTTAGCTTGGAAGTCTAAGTGTAGGATCTCTGGATGTGAAGTCGTCGGTCAGCATGCTCCGCAGCAAATGGAATTGAAAGTCTCTACCTGTCCCAGCAGTCTCTTTTTATGTGTTTTGAAAGTGGGTGTGTGCCTGGGCCTAGCTAAGCCTGCCCCTTTCTACTTGTCATTGGCCCAATTCTCCCCTCTCCCATGATTGGAAATGTGAGTCAGAGTGATGCTGTAGGTTTTATGGGTCAGAGGATCCTCCCCTGGTCAGTTTGCCCACAAATCTATATTTGACCTAAAGACATATTTCATAGATACACAGTGGTTTGAAATTACATGCACCCATCACGTATCACATGAGGTATACTCTGTTCAAACTCTGATGTTTCTAAGAGCTTGCATTCAGAAACGGCAACATTTTGTGTTTTTTTAACTGGTTTTGCAATATTGGTTTTTCATTAAAAATGATACACATATACACGGCCTGTCCATACATACTCCAGTAAATTCCCATGTCTCTAGCTTAAACACAGAGTCTGTAGTATCCATAAATAGCGGGGTTTTGCCCCAGAACATCACACAAATTGGAGTTTGGGCTTGAATCGAAGGTACATTTTTTAAATTAAGGCTCTCAAAGTTATACATTCCTGTCATTTGATTACAAAGAGTTATCAGTGTTTCTGTAAAATATATATTTTGCTTTCAATTCAGTTCTCAGAGTGTTGGAGTCCGCCTCCAAGACTTGTGTGGGTCAGTGATCACATGTGTCTTCTGCTGGGAGCTCTTTGTGTACAGTCAACAGTCAACATCAGCATATTCTATTCAAGTGTGTGGTCTCCAGGAGGCTGCCAGCCAGTCTGCCTTCTATCAATCAAGAGGTCATGTGAGATTCTGACTCCTGGTGTGAATCTCTGGAGGTGAGAGGTTTCCCAGCCTTTGGCCTGTTAATTAAATCAGATTGTCTTCTGGGAACAGCATGTGGTTAAGATTTTAATTAACTCCCAGCCTTTGATGTAAAGGCCTCTCCTGCAACTCCTGACATGCAGTTTCCCTGTCAGAGTTTAGACCGCTAGCGCCGCCCTCAGTCAAAAGCAGGTACTGCATGCATTTTTTGGATCAGTCTTGAATTCAAGCATTTCAAACAAGAGATATTACATGGAAGTATATTGTCCAGGTTCAACAAATGGCCTTGGTGTAGTTCTGCAGTAAAATAATTTTGTGCCCATAAATTAGCCATGTTTGACCTGAAGAAAACGAATTCCCAACAGTTATGGTTTGCTTTTGGCAATCAGCATTGCCCCTTTTACAATGGTTTTAGGCTCCGTGCCCTTCTGTGCTCACAACATAGGCAAAAATGGGTGGCACCTTGGGTGACCATCTTGGTGTGCGCACAAACTGCGTGGTCCATCTTGGATTTTCTAAGCCCACAGCACCAAATGTTGCAGCATGATAGCTCAAACGTGGGTCAGGACACCCAACATGCCCAACGGGGCCAAGTGTATCCCATCCTTGTGAAAGTACTCTGGGGATTTCAGATTAATCCGCCCATGCCTGATCTGCCCAAAGCCCCTGCAGCACTTTGCCATTGCGCAGTTCAGCTTCCTCCTGGATTTCTCCACTGCTGCGTGCTTAACTGCCCTCTCCCTTCCGGCCGCGGGATGATTTCAGACCAAACAATTTGTTTCCCCCAGCTGTCCTGCTAGTTCCTGCAATGAGGACATCATTTCACGCATCAGAGCCCCCCTCCCCAAGCTTGTGAGGTTGTTACCCCCTAAGTGGATAACCAGTTATGTCTGGCTTTCGCTCATTGCTCACCACCTATGCACCTGCTTCTGCAATTGTGCCCATTTCATCCCCGGCACACCATGCCAACCTATCCTGAACTCGCCCGCCGTCAGCTTTTCTTGTTCCTCTGTCCAGCTTGCCACTGCTCTAGACACAAAAGAGTGTCCTACCACCCACACCGATCTCTTCCTTCTTCGAGCAGGCACTGGTGAAAAAGAAGGAAAACACTTAACCTTACATTTTATCGGGCCTGATACACCTCCCAATCTGCTTGATCACCACTTCCCCCATGCCAACAGCTGCTGCAGATGTGGCAGCCCCTATCCGGAATGAGTGTGTCCCAAAAACCCCTTCCGTCTCCCCAATACCTTCTAAAGCCAGCTCCATCACCGTTTTAAACTGGAAGCGACTTAGAGCTGAACCCTCCTGGTGGATGAGCAGTGGGGCCTCCCTTCTGAAGGAGGTCTCAGCCTGAGGTATCCTGACACCTCCCTGACTGGGCATATTGCGCTTCCTGCGATGAAATGTAATGACACAGTGCACCCTTTGCCCTCTTGATCCGTCTTTGGCTTTTTTAACCATAAAGTCGCTTGAAGCTCTGAATAGTGTACCTCCTGTATTTGTAAAAACCTAGCCCCTTTTGCACCTTTGTACTCTGGCACCAGTTCACCCACTCTGAATGCCCCAAAGAACGCCAAGGTAAAGGCAGCTTTAAATAATGCCGCTTCGTACTCCCTATGGCAGATTTGCCCTAGACAACATACCACCTTCTGTAACTTGCCCACGTCAATGGGCCTCCTCCCTAATCCTCTATGGGGTATCGCCGAAGCTCCCATGCCATGGCCAAGTCGGCTAGCTTCCTGACGTTCACAGTGGTGCCATCCCACAAAATATCTCGCGCCTTGAAACACTTGTGTACAGGTGCGTTATAAATGCTATATCATATTATCTTGTTCCCTACCATGAGCCCTCTACCACTGCTACCTGATCATTGTCATCGTTCGGGTGAGAGGCAGTGCTGGCCCCGCTACCTGCGTCTTTAAACCCATTCCTTGCTGTTCTCGGTGAACCACCCAGCGTTGATTAATACTTTTTACTTCTTAGTCCCATACAGCATGCTCCCCACCTCCCATCACGTTGGCGCTTTGTTCCGTATGACCATGGGCTCCAGTCATAACACGAGAACTTGTTGTGGCTTTAGTACGCCTGACCAATGGCCACCAGCCCTATAACACGTTGCTCCCAAACCTGTAGCGAGAGCTGGCCTTGCTGAACTGTTAACCTGTCCCCTAATTTACTTCGCCTGGCGCCCTAGTTGACTACTTCCGCCAGCCCCCACGCTCCATGCACAGTACTCACTCGTACCACTGCCATCTCGTTCTTAGCCTTGGTCCTGGTAAGTTCCCCCATGGTTCATTGCAGTGCGAGCTGGTCTTCCCGCACTGTTCTCATGCCCTAATGGTGGTGGCCTCCGCTACTTGATGATGCCTCTTACCAATCCAGAGTACTTCACCTTCTACGTCGTAGCAATGCACCTTCCTGCCTGTGCTTTGCCCAGTTACGACCCCGGCCTAGGCCCCTCCCACGGTGCTCTCTTTGCCATATGACCGCTGATTTCCACGCCATAATCCTCCTTTTCCACCTTACTTAGGGGCTGACTCTACATGATCCGGTGACTTAGCCGCATCACCCGTCTGCATTCTCCTGGGTGGCAAGACAACTGGAAATATTACCGCTGGCTATGCTTGTTTTTTTAAAAATTTATTTATTTATATTAGACCGCACTAAAAAACCTCCAAGTTTGTATTTTCGAACCTTCATACTGTACCTGCGTTGAGTCCTTACTCTCCCCCAACGCCTGCAAACGTCTCCTGTCCTCCGCCACTCACACTGGCACCTTGTCCGACCTTTCTCCCACTCTTTAGCTCGGGCCACCCAATCTTCATTTATCCGCCTGACTGCCAGTTTGGCTGCTCCGCACTTGGCGACGCCCTAGTCCTTATAGCTGCGTACTTACCACACCTACTGCCTCTACAACAAAGCCTTCTGGTTACCTGCCACTAATGGCCACTCCGCCTGCATCCTTTTCATGTGCCGACCCTTATCACAACCTGCGGTACGTCGCCAATCTTATGCTTCCAAAGCTATGGTTGCCCTGTTTGAGGCGTGCCCCATCGTTCCGACTGGGCTGGCCTGGCTAGCTGAAAGACCATCGTCAGGCCCCACCCTTAAGCCACCCGCTTTAACCAAAGGGCAACCCTATCCGATCCCCCATGACTATACCCAGCTGGCCATTATACCATTCTCCACGAGAAAAGGGGGGGGAGGAGGCACTGCCTTGTGATGTTTGTTGCTGCAATGCTTCACATTGTAGCCCCATTGTTCGGGAGCCTGTAACATCAATTCCCGTTCAAGCAACCAAACCACCAACTCCTGCACCTGTCATCACTACTTTCATAGTGAACACATGGCAAACAACGGAGACACAAACCATACAGCTCAATTTATCTTACCCAACCTCTTTCAAATTCAGGTTAGCTGTTGCCCAAGAGGAATTAGTACCGTTAAATCCCTTGCCAACAATGCCTTTACCCAGGACCGATCTTTGCCATCACCGCCAAATACACCCATTGTTTCCTCCTTTGCTTACCCATGCACAGCTTCCCTTTTACCTCGGAAAACAACCGTTGTCATCATGCTGTCCCTATGTATCCCCAACAGGTGATGCAGTACGGCGCCCTGCGCCCTTCCCCTCTGTAATAGGGTACGTAACTCCAATTCTAACCACGGGCACTGGTGCCCCGCACTCCCACCCACAATTAATGACACTCTAGCAATGGCCTCTGGCCTTGAATATGTTAGCCCTGGCCATGAAACTGCACTAAAACCCCACCACTGTAACATAATTCACCTCCTTGTGCTTGGCCCCAGCGCACCCTTAATTGCCATCCAATTAACTGCCCACCGCCTTACTGCCCCCTCAAGCCTTCTTTGCGGAATGGTGAACCAGCGAACCTGCCATAGTTGAATTACCTCCAAGCCCCAATTTTAGTTGCATGAAAACTGACATGTCAACCCACCCGATTCAGGCGGGAGACTCCCAATTTTGAAATGAAAAATATTGCAAAATCTTGCTGTAATTAAGATTGGTAACACAACCTTCGCACAGAAGTCTACCATCATACTTTTACTAAGCGCCTCGACCGGTTGAGAACAGAAACCCAGCTGGCTACATGCCGACCTCCTTCTGAGCACTGGTGGCCAGCGCCATGCTTATAGCCATCTCGCCCGTAATACTCTCTCCCGTATCTCAAAAGCCGTGCCCCATGCATTACTCGAGCCACAGGTGGTTTAGCTAACACTAAACGTCATCCGCATCTAACTGCTGTGCGAGGCCCCTATTTCTCACAATATGTGAGGGAACCATGGTACGCAGGGGCCCTGCCTCAGCTTACCCCCCATGCACAGTTCATTCATCCTTGAAGCCCCTTGCTTATAATATGCACGGCTCCGTGACGCGCTGAGGCCCTGGACACCTCATTTTAATTTACTCGTGCGCCTGTGTCTGGAAACCGTCAAACGACCCAAGCATACCCATGCCAAGTGGGTGCATTGCCTCAACCAGTAAGTTACGACACCCTTGCAAAATGTGTCACGAAACCCCTGTGTACCTGCGTCTTACAAATAACGTGCGGCGTGAATTAAAGAAAACATCCACTAACTTGGCTTGCTCATATTACTGTGTCTGAGAGACACCCCACAGGCCAATGCTTTCTTTGTGCCCGCATCGCGCCATGCTGCCCAACGCATGTAGCACGGCAAAATGGCCGCCTGATTTCCATTTGCCATTAGGATACCTCTGTAATGCACCGCACCCTTTTGCTGCCTACCCCTGTAGCCTCCAAGCCATAGCGCGCTCTTAAATTCCTGGTACTACCTTCTCTCGGGCCGATGCACGGCCAAAGCCAGCCATGCTCTCCTGCATACAAAATCAGCTTGCCGCATATAACCCCTTCAATTGTTCTTCCCCCGGGCCGCTGCCGCTCCGATAGTTGCCTCGAGCTTACTTACACAATTTAACTTCCATCCATTCCCAAATACATAAGCCCCAGCCGCATGGCGTGCAACTGACAACGCAGCCGAAACCATAATGTATTGCTACACTTGAAACTTGCCAAATACATCTGCGTACGCCGTCTTTGATTTCCAAACCAACCTTTCCACCTTTTAATCAGTCCCTGCAACACAGGACCGCCATCACAACCAACGCGACACCTGCCCCAAATTCAAAAGCTCACCCTGCCAGATGCCTGCTCTGTACAATTAGTAATTTCCTTGCACTTACTTAAACCGTTTTATCTCCCTCCCACTATTGAAATTACTAACCCACCACCATATACCTTGCACTCGATCCACCGTGAGCACCTTCGTGCAATTTCCACCTGTGAAACCTGCCAAATACCTATGCATATTTGGCCTGTTTCTTTTATCCTGTGTACAACTCGCACCACGGATAACGCGTCTCCGCCAAGGAGTAGAAGCTCCCTGACTTTGCTGGACCCACATATGTAGGTCCAGCGGGTGGGCGTCCGTCTGCAAAGCAGACCACGGATCTACGCGTACTTTGCAGCCCCTTCTGCACACTCCTTAATTCTTCACGTCCGCCCCGCGTAATTAATTAACATTAACCGCAAAACCCTCCGTGCATGACTATTTACCTCTTTCTTCCTTACAGCTGATCAATCTCGACTCCTTCACCTTGAAACTGAGCCACACCTTCTCTGGAACCTCCGGAACTTCCATTACTGGACCTCTTCCTTTGCTGGAGCCCTTCGACCGTCTCGCCCGGTCACCACAACACAAACACGAAGGCAAACCTCCTCGCCTGCTCACAGTCAGCAACACGAAAACGAAATCCAAAACGAAAAGCTCCTTCCAAAGTTACCGGCGGGTGTCCTTGCAGAGGCTGGCTGCTGCTTCCCCTGCAGCTCCAGCCTGCTATAAAGAGGGAGACCCCTCCCCTTTCTTTTGTCCGCCCTTCGCGGGCTTTCCCTGTGTTTTTGCCGCGCTTCCTTGTTTTTGCGGGCTTTTGCTGGTGTTTGCCGCGTTGAGCCCGGCGCCTCCCCTTTCTCCAGAGAGGGGGAGGTCAGGAGAGGGACACTGCCCGGGTTATCGGGGATGCCTCCTCCATTTTGTGGTGCCTTCGTCGACACCTTCATACGCAGGGCACAGTTGTCTAATAAGCGGCTGTGCGAAGAGCGGGAACCCCGAGCGGAGGCATATGTACCCGAGACGTTAGGGGAAGTCAAATCGTGTGGGGTCAGCAGGCATGGACAAAAAGAACACTGAGACACAACACAGACCCCAGCTTTGAGAAACGCAAGACGTGCCAAGGAAGGCTGGAAAACAAGCAGCACAGAGCAGATGTGCTGAGTGCCCACGGAGTGGATGCAAACTGAGTGCTAATGTACTTGCTGAGGAGGGGGAGCGTTTATATGTCACACGCCAGTAAGACTCACGCACGGGGCCGCCAACTATTTACTACAACATCTACTAAGGGTGCACAGCAGACCGGAAGGCATGGTGTTTCCTTATGTCCCCGAAAGAAGGATCATAGTGTTTTGAGCAACGTCTGATGCATGGGAGAGAGGAGGAGGAGAAAAGTACTTAGTCCCCACCATGTTAGAATACCAGAAGGGCAATTGTGAGGAAGCCTAATGGAGGGGGTCTTGGAGACTGTCACAGAAGATCAGAAGCAGGCTGAACACCACAAAGGGGCCATGAGGTGGGGACTCTAATCATCTGCAATGAGGGCTGCAAGGGTCTTAAAATGGCACACGCAACAAAAGACAGCCGGCAGACACAATGCATATGGAACTGTGGGCACAGCATCAAAGTTAGGGGGGCCACGAGTGTAACACTGGCAATCCAGAAGCACGGATGGTAAAGGCCCTGGTACACCCATTGCCCAGTAACAACCTGAGAAGACAGCAAGGCACTGGAAAAGACCCTAATACAATCCAGATGAGACGAGAGGCGAGGATTACAAGGCAACATATACACATGCCAACTGCTCGCTAATTCACCGGACACATAACTGTGGGCGCTGCTCCAAAGCTCAGGAAAAGAGGGTGGCAACATCTGCAGTCCAGAGGCACGGTAAACAAAGCTCCTGAAACTCCTGAAGCTCCTGAAACTGAATGTAAAACAAACTCTGTAGAGGTGAGTAAGGAGCCTGAGAGGTCTTTGGGCCCCCAGTAGAGGGCATGAGCCACCCCCCAGGCCCAGGCAGGCATAGACAATGGAGAGAGGAAGAAGGGCGGATTCATAGGGCCTCATCACAAGTTTGTCGGTAACCCTTAAATGTGGCGGTAGCGTAATTACTGCCACATTTAAGGGTCCGCCAAATCACGGGTTTGGCAGAATTCCCACCAGCTCTGAGCTGCGGGGAAATCTGCCGAAATTTCGCACTAATAGCGCCGGCGTTACCGCCCAACTTGTGATGAGGCCCATACACAGATCAAGTGGCTAGGGGGAGCACATCATCGTCGAGACTCCTCAAAAGTCTTTCCAATACCTTTAAAGTGACAGAATCTGTGCCGGGAATGTGAGTAGTTCTAGTATTACTTCCTATCTGTCCATGCAAGTCTTTTCTGTGGAGGTGAGATATGGTGAAAACAAGAAGAGTCACGTTGCGCAAAGTTTGGCTGACTTGCATGATTGTGCTCGAGAAAACTGTCTCGAGGATGAAAGTCTGAAAACACAAGACAGCATGGAGGCGTTCCTGAATTCCCCGCACAAAGTCTATGAAGAAGACAAATGCCAGGGGATGTCCACAGTTTATGTCGACGGGTTCTCCTATCATGTTTATAACAATCAGGAAAAGGAACTGGTTGAATGAGGCCCCGGAGCCCTCCGCCAGATACAACATCGGTCCCCAAAGTAGTCAGGTGGCTGAGTTGATGGTGGTTCATCAGGCCACCCCCACTCCCGTGCAACACCGACTCCACAAACTGGTCATAATCACTGATTCAGATATGTCCGGAATGGGTTTGTGGAGCAGCTGATTAATTGGAAACCCAGAGGCATGCTGTGTGCAAACCATAACCCACACAAGCATGGCAAACTAATACAATCTATCAATGATCTGGTCACCTCTAATGAGATAACCATCTACTAAGAAGATCAAGGGTCATTCCAGAATAGAGAGACCAGACAAACCCGTAAATTACCTGGCTGACCAGCTGGCCAAAACCAGAGCCGCCCATGGGGATCTCATTGAGAATGAGTCCCTGTTGGGGGAAATCCAGGTCACTGCTGTTACCAGGTCCCAAACACATGCCCAAAATGAACTCTCAACTGCCCAGTGGAGTAAGGAGACCCCAGCTGCTGAATTGTTCACAGCACAAAAAGGGGATCAAATAATTGGTAGGTTTTATCAACACATTGAAGACCCCGTGAATTTTCTTCTGACCGAAACCGATTACGTCGAGAAAGAGGATCTCTGGGTGTTGATGAAGTTTCCCAAAATGTTCCGAATCCAAGACGGTTTGTTGGTACAGAGATCAATCACTGGATGTGACCAGTGGGTGGTGTCCACCTCATGCCTGATGCTAAGTCACACCCATGACGTGGCCACAGCCGGTCATCAGGGGTTTCATACTACTTTGGATATCTTCTGAGAGGTTGCATACTGGCCACATATGGGTCAGGACCTCGACCAATATTTGAAGGGGTGTCTAGTGTATGCGCAATTTCAGCCAAGTTCACTCACATACCGAGCTCCCCTCCAGAAAATGGGAATGACACTGCCTTGTTCACATTTACAAGTAGATTCATCGGGCCCGTGATTCGCTCCTCTAGAGGAAACAAGTACATCTTAATGGTACTATGCTTGTTTACCAAAAGGGTGGTATGTCTCCCAGTCCCAAATTGCAAGGCAGAATCGGCAGCTGCCCTGATGATAAACCACACCTTCTCGCATTTCAGCCTCCCCCAAAGGATTGAGTCAGACCGAGGAAGTCACTTCACCACTGATGTGATGACAAATGTTGGATACATTGACCCATTCAGCAGAATTCCCACCCATAACCAAGCTGCACTTCAGCAGTTAACAGCAAAATGGCTGTTCTGACTCCTTTGAGCTCCACTGCCTTGCATCAAAACTGTGTTTTGCAGCTACAAAAGGATGACTGCACTGTTTTGCCAAGCACCATTGAGCAAGTTGGAACCGGGAGCACACTAAGAAAGGCTGCCAAGGTATGTTCTGGTGTGCACTATAGAAGCAGAGTGAAAAAGCAGCGCTGCTTTGCTGCTAGCCCATATTTTACATTTAAAAGTATGCCGCTTTGATGCTCTTTTCATCTGTTCTACATTACTCTGCTTTTATCAGTGAGGCCCTGCCATGCCCATCCAAATTCAGATTGTGGTCCAGCAGAAGAGAGCCTTATTCCTGAATGGCAGGCTGTGTCAGACCAAGTCTGGGAAATCAACAGAAGTTTTAATTTCAACCGTACGGAAAAACGCTTGACTTTTGGGCTACAAAATGTAAAAAATCACTGCTTCAAAAGAAACCCTAGCTCTAAGGGCATATGTCAATTTCAGTGGACCTGTGTTTTAAACAGATTGCTGTATAAGTGAAAATGACTAGGGCTGCAAATCAATGCTTGGAATCCAGATGAGAGAGAAAAAATGAATTTGAAAGGGAAATTCCAGCAGCATTCACCACGTGTCAAAATGTGTTTTTGCAAACCAAGAAAAATGCCTGTTTTAAAAGTACAATCTTGAATAAAGCCCTTTCCTTGCCTAGGAATGTCAGTGGGTTGTTTTTTGAAAACCTAGATGGGATGTTGTGTTTCAACAGACATGATTCTGATGCAGAAAAATAAAATAGCTAAGTAAAGGCATTGGCTGCATTGTGGAACTAGCCAAACAGGTTTTCTGCTTGGGGGGTTGCTAGCAACAGGAGAGGCCTTCCCCCCCAAAAGAAGCCACACTAGATTCTGGGACACCTACCTGTTAACTGCCCCCCTTGAAAACTGTGAATGGACCAAGAGAAAGAAATATCACACGCTTGTTAGACTTCTGTCTGGGCTTCAGCTCGAGACAATAGATCTGGGACACCTAGGTGCGACTTTTGGAAGTGACAAACTCCAGGGCAGGCCTGGGCTGAACTGACATTTGGTGGTAGCCTGAAGAAAAAAATGGTCCCAGTGAAGGACAAAGGCCGCCCATTTTGACTCCAAAGACTAGTTTATTAATAAAACTTGGAGACTTTAATCTCTGCAATTGGACAATGCAGAAATGCGAAAGTTTCACAATCTAGATGCAATTTTGATGGCTGTAATTCAAGACGTGGTAGCCTTCAGTTGCATATAAGGGACAGAAGTGGCAGAGAATTGGATATTCTGAGGAAAGTGTATAGGTTGCCACTTTGAAATTCAAGATTAACATGCCTTATGATAATATGTACACATGAATAAAGTAATAGAATTGTAGGTATGATATTTCTCACTGAAAAGGGCGAGAAATGAATAGATGAACGCAACAAAGTCCTACAAATGGGGGAATTGGACTGCCATGCTCTGCATGAAATATGTAATCTGCCTATGTAATTTGTTAAAGTGCCACAACTTTACAAATGTGTAATTTATGTTAAGATTGATTTTTGGAAAAAAGGACTGTGGGAAGGCTATGCATTTCATAAAACAATACCCCCTAAACTGAGTCTCCTCCTTGAGGAGGCAGCTAACTTAGGTGGACCTATCTGGTTCTTAGGGGTAGGTCTAGCTCAGTTCTACCCAACAATAAACCCGGTGATGTCACCCGCTTTTATATAAAGGGTGGGAGCTCACAGGGAATCTCTCCTGAATTTCCCGCACCTGCGTATCCAGACATTCCAGATCCACCTTTGTAAAATTCCAGACTCTACTGCTAGGCCAAAGCATAACTGACCCTATCCAAGCAGGGCCAATTATCTAGAAACCCCCACAAAAATCCCAATAGCAAAGGGGAAAAGCTGTGGTACCCTTGGGGAGCATCCTGTGACCAGAGAAGCCTTTTTCTCACTACCTCCATGCCTGCTGTACCCTTACCATTCAGTGTCCAGACTTTGCCAGCTGCTTGCTGTTAGGAGTGTCCACCACTATCCTGTGACTAGAACCTTTGAGTCCAGAACCGGTTGACTGTCAAAATCCCCAAACTCAAGTTCTGATTGTGAGTATTTCCCCATCCCATAGCCACACATAGCCTACCCCATTTTGATACTTTCTCTTGGTTCCACTTTTTAAGTAATCCTATCCATACCCTTAATCCTTGTTAAAACGGTTAGAATTCTCTGTGCATCTTGTCATTGATCTCCAAGCATTAGTGCCACTTTTCTATTCATTTCTGTCTCGCATAGATCAGAAGTCCTTAGTCATATCTGAAATAATTAAATTAATTCCTACATGAAGTTGAACGCGGGGTGAAAAGGTTGACGTTGCGAATCAATCTTGGAATTTACTGTGTCTTTCTTTAACCACATAGTCTAGATAATTTAGTATAAGTAAAACTTGCCGTTCCTTTTTAAAAACGATTTTCTTTTCTTAACTGCTTTATTTTACCTAAACCGAACCTCATTCCACCTTGAAAATCTCATCCAATTCTTCAACTATAGCCACTCTTTCACTTCTATATTCTCCCTACGATGTGCATCTATCACCCAGCCTAAAAAACGCATTTTGATTCTGTGTATTTCACCCATTTGTTTTAAAAACCATTTTGACTTTTAAAACTGCAAATGTGTAAATTGCAACCTTTCAACGTGTGAATTGGGCTGCACTGTTTTTTCATTTCAAGTTGCCTTTTGAACTGTATGCCTTTTGTGATACCTTACCTTATAGTTGCTAGTGATATTACATCCATGATACTGTGATAAAACGTATGTATATCATTATTTAACCACACATATAATTAATTATTTGTCAAATTCCGAGTGTCAATTTATGCCATTGCAAAGGATTTTTGCCTCTTATTTTGTGAGGGAAGGTCGGATTTTGATTCTGTTTGCTGTCTCATATTCCTGTTTCCATGCTTCTTTCTATCCACTCAGAATTCAATTAATTTGGGTTTGAGGGAATATTGCAGGGGGAAACCGTAACTCTATCTTAATTGACAAAGTGCTCTTATTCATTTGTGTTTTGGATATGTTCTTGTAGAAAGTTACCCAAGTGTATTTCAGTGGTTTTCATTGTAATTATCACCCAATTGGTGATTGCTGCACAATATAAAAATTGTGTGATTTTCTTTGAAATTAAAATAAATAAATATTGAGTAACCACCCACCAGCCTGGTTCATGGTCTATTGTGACCCAGGGTATTTGTAAAAGGGGATGTGAGATGGGTTGGTATCAGCTCAATTTGAATTCGTAGAAAATCAAGAAAAAGTATTCTCATCACGCTCTACATCTAAGACTAAGGGCGAAGGTCCTGGTCCGGTGTTTGATGCCGGTTGGAATCCTTTACACAAGATGTGGGAGATACCTGGGGTAAAGAGAAAACTCCATATTGCCTACCACCTAGCCTATAGTGGCAGAGTTGAGAAGTACAATAAAATGATTGTGAGCATCCTAAAGAAGTTTGTGATGGACACTGGGCTGAGTTAGGACATCCGACCACTGCTTGTCTTGATGGCCATCAGGACTACCCCATCTTCTGCGAAAAAGCTGTCTCCATTCGAGCTAAAGACTGACAGAAAATGGTGTTAAAACAGCATCTGCTCTACAGATCGCAAGAGCAGATCTTATTTAACGCATCCACGACACATGAATATATTGAGAATCTGAGAAGACGCCTTCAGCAAGATTTTACAAATGCTCAGCGGAATCTGAAAAAATCGGCAGAGGGGATGAAAACCTACTACGATTTAAAGACCCTAAAAATGTATATTAAGTAGGAGACAGGGTATACTTGTACAACCTTCGGAGGAACCAGACCCAGGAGTGGAAATTCCTTGCCTCCTGGCGCGGCCTCTTTGAAATGGTAGACAAAATCTCACCTGTTGTTTATAAGACCTGCATTCCTAAAGCAGAACAAACGGAAGAGAAATGAGTGCACATCTATCAGTTGAAGTGCTGCCAACCCAGGCAGAATTTGCGACTGATTGAAGAACCCATTGAGGGTAGAGCCCAGGAATTCTCCTATGAGTAAAGGTAGGGCACGGGAGCCTGAATAAAGAAAATCCTATCTTAATAGGGAGCCATTTAATTATACTTATTTTGAAAAGATTACAAAAATAAAAAATGTAAGGAACCACTGTTTGGGACATATTTGCATGTCGAAAGCCAAAAGCTTGCTTGATATGTGCACTTTATGTGTATCTCTCCTGCTGTTTTGTTATCTATTGTCACGTCACTACCTGGAAAATTGTATTGTGTAAAATATTTAATCTCTCCATGCTTCTTGGCAGATCTATTAATTCCTTGACTCTACAGGCCAGAGGAGAGTCGCCGGACGGGGAGAGGTCCAGGAACCCCAACCTAATGGAAAAATCAAAATCCGAGTACGTACCAGTGCACCACTCCATCAGGACCCGGAATAGAGCAGAGACACTCCAAATGAAAGTCCTTGAATGAACCAGGAGCAGGCACAACCTAAAGGAGACACCTGGGGCAAACCCAGGTTATCCCAGAAGGAACACCCCACTCTCTCCTAGCTCTTCACTCTCTCAATAAAGTTGCTTCAGAGCTAGGAGGAGGGATTTGTGGGGTGAAATAGCCCTAAAAAGCAATAACCTCAGGCTGGAGTCAAAGGGGGAGATATGCCCCTCAGCAAAAGGCCTGCGCTAGAGTACATGCAAAATGAGGCCCTTGCCCAAACATGAAGGAGCCAATTTAGGCATCTAGGCATGGGGATGCCTGAAAATATTCCTTGCTACACATGAGGGTAAGACCTCATGATACTGTTGAGGAAGGTCTGGAAAGGATAAGACCCGCTTGACAAAAACGGGGACATCCAGCATGTAAATGAAAGGGCCAAAATGTTTGCAATCCTGCACAACAGACTTGGGTTTTACTGTAACAAGAATGATTGTCTTCAAAAATCTGTTTTTCCTCTCATTTTCAATTAAAGACCTGCTCTTCAAAATATGTGCAAGAATGCCAACAAAGAACTGTAAGTTTGTTCATCATGAGCCCATCACAGATCATGAGCCCATCAAAGATAATATTTTAAGTGTCCAGAATCTACAAGGAAATGTGGAACTATAGCAGCATGAAAGGTTTCACGGCTAAAACTGACCCCCAGTGACATTGCTATTGGGTCTTCAAAATCAAATTTTTAAGTATTCAAATGTCTTTAAACATATTATGTTGCCTTCTGTAAACATTGTTGCAGAAAAGTACTGTTGCAAGGGGTACGTGTTAGATTGTGTGCCTTTGCTAAAGTTGGATCAAATATAAAATGCTGGGAAAAGGCAACATTTAAATTTCACTTCCTAGAAAGGAACCCCATGTGTGAAAGCAGCCTTCCCAAGCTGTGTTACCATGGGAAGGAGCTGTGGCATTCTGTGGATCTTCAAATTTTACAACCAATAGCACTCAGGCCATCGTAAACGTAGCAATTACCCTCCGTAGCTGTAGGCTAACCTAAAGAAAAGGGTCACTCTTAACGTCAGAGATAAGAACCTGATCTCTGCTTACACAGGGGGAAGAGTGAAGGCAGAGCTTCACACCCATTGCACACATTGGGAGATATGCAATTTTCAGAATAAATTGGGAAGTATTAATCATACATTTTTCATGTTCAGATCTCTAAAAAGCTATCAGTGAGATGCTTCTGGTGGGTCCAAAACGACTTTGGTGATACCAACCTATAAAAGTTATCAAACAAATATTAATTGTGTACTCTGCATAAATCTGACAATAATAAACATTTGAGAAAAGGTGTAGTAGGTGATAGGAAGTCCGCCCACTGAGTGCCATATTTTTCAGTAATGTAGTTTGGGCGTTAACGAAAACATATGGTAGCTTTGCTCCAATATGTCACACAGTCATGTAACAAGGTTTATGCTAAAAAAATGTTATGTCTGAATATGCTGGCATTTGTATTGTAATCTGATGAGAAAGGTATTTTTCAAAATGTGAGATTTCTAGGTACAAAAGCCAGATCCAACCCATTGCCCGTGTCATATGATTGATGGGGTAACCTCCCCAGACTGCTAAAATCATGTCTACTTTCTCTGAGCCTACCACTTTAGGGAGGGGGGACCTTTGACCATTCCCTAATCAGTTGTGCATGGAGGATGACACAGCCGTGATGTCATTTGGCTTATAAATAGGTTACTCCGCTCAAGTGCAGATGCTCTCTACAAAATCTGAGCTGTGCAGCTGACAGGAGATCTGTGAATATACTTGCAGAAAGTGGGCCTAATTCTGGAGTGAAGCAGGGATCTGGAGTAACAGGATGGGATCACAGAGTGAGGCCTTGATTAACCCCAGAGATGGTCCTGGCAGTTTAGCCCTGGTGCCATTGATGACTGTAGAATCTTTTTCTTCTGTAAGTATAGATCTGCGCAGCCATAGATTAAACACGTCCTATCTATGTAAGCACTAGCCTAGAGTGTCCATAAGGGAAACCCCTCTATTCTATCTATTTGTGAAATCTTTTCATGTTTCTATTGAAAAGTATTTTTGTTTGTCTGTGCAATTTGGTAACTCTCCCCTTGACAAATACTGTGTTTCTCTGTGCATTTAAGTAATTTTTCCTATGGAACAAATTCCTCCCTTGTGTATCTGTTGATCATAGTTCTCTTTCCCTTGAAAAGTCCTTTGTTTATTTGCATAATAACGTACGTTATTTCCCTAGTATTGTGCTTAGAAAATCAATTAATTCCCCCATTCAAATTCACGGAGCAAGATTGTTGCAATTCAAAATCAACCATCTTGTGCTCAGCGAGGTTATTTGATTGTCATAGTCATTAGTTTTGCTCCAAAAGAAATATTCCCATTATGAGCTAAAACCGAATTTGTCCATGTTGAAATTGTGTGTCTAAAAACAAATTCCCATTTGCATCCGTCATAATAAACCCAAACTTTCCTTCCCACTGTGAGAATCGCTTTGCCCAAACCATCCATGTTAGTTGCCACTGTCATTTTCACTAAAAACCGTGGTTCTTAAATGCCTTTCTTATTGTTGAAAATGTGTATGTAATTTTCAGATCCAGCTAAAATTAATCGGATTTGTAATTTTGTTTTTCCAAAACCTTCTCTTCCTTCTTTAAAAGGTGATTTTTCCACTCAACCCTTCTTCGTCTATCATGTTCTGAGCTCAGATTTAGCATTGCAGTTTCCTTCATTGTTAGTTTTTTTTTAGCTTGCTTGTTATTTCCAGCTCCAGCCAAATTCAGTGTGGTTTATCATTTTGTTTTTCCAAAACATTCACCTCGTTATTTAAAAAGTGATTTTCCTACTCAATCCTTTGCATTGCAGTTTCCTTCATTTTTTTTAGCTTGCTTGTCATTTCCAGTTCCAGTGAAATTCAGTTTGATTTACAATTTCATTTCTCCAAATATTTATTTTCATCCTCTAAACAGTGGTTTTCCTAAAGTAGTACCCTTTCCCTATCATGTTCTGAGCTCAGATTTAGCATTACCTTTCCTTTATTATATGGTTTTGTGCTTGCCTGTCACTTCCAGGCCCAATAAAACTTAGCGTTATTTGCATTTTCGATTTTCTAAATCTTTCTTTTCACCTTTCAAAAATCGTTTTTCCTACTCAATCATTCTTTTACTATCATACCCTGATTTCTGATTCAAATTCTATCCCCTTTCATTTTTTACTTTATTTTTTATGTGCTGCCTGTGTAAAACTTTGATTTCCTAGGTGTGCTAGCTAACCCGTTTTGAAGCTCTTTTTGTACTCTAGTGTAAGCAGCCCAAAATGCCCTTGCACGGTGTCCCATGGGAGTAGTAGTGAATCATTGAAAAACACAGTTATCCATTATAACAGGGGAAGCACTTAACCTTCCTGCCATCTGTTGAGAGAAATGAGTTGGCATTGCTTTTCACAACACAAATTTGGTGTGGCATTGAAGTCGATCGTAATCTGGTGATGTTTTAGAAACCTGTGGATTGTGTCGCCACCTCAATAGTGGCTGCTGTCATATTTTATTCTGATGGAACATTAAAATAATCAATTAATAAATTGTTCATTGACAACACACCGGCCTGGTTCTTGGTCTATTGGGACAAAGGGTGCTGGTGGAGGTTGGGTGTGAGACGGTTGGAGGCCTCCTTAAAAACCATTTGGGGATTGAAGAGGAAAAGGTCCCTGTCGTGCTTGTGCTGCATAATATTTTGTGACAGCCCCTTTTCTTTATAGGTTGTGGACTCTTACTGTGTGCCATCTGCTAAGACCCATTGTAAATGTATATATCTTCTATAGTAGTGTTGTGTGAGTTTTAAGTATTGATGCTGATCTTTGGTTGTGTTTGATTTAAAAGGCCTTTATTAAATGTATATTTATTTTTTATATTCACTAATATCGAGTAATTTGTAGTGTCCTTGCTGTGTGTGCTCATTGAGGGCTTTCGATCATCCTCACCACTCCTGAGATCTAGTCTTGACTGCCGCCAGTGCTACCTTGATTGGTCTGGCTTGTCCAGAAGGTTACCCTGTTCCAAGAAACCAGGCTCGCCTTCTGAACCTCTGCCCACCAGGTCAGAGTTCAGAAATCCATCTTAACAATTATTCAATTTCATATAAATATTTCAAAAAAGCTCAGGTGAGCTCACACCCACTGTGCATTTCTTCGAATGCCTTACATTTATGTTGCATTTTGCCTTTAAAAAAGGAGTCTCCCGTTCCTTTTTTTGGGTTCACTCTTGGAAAGCACATTCGAAACAATTGATTTGGACATATTTTTGGAGAGTTGCTCTTCCCAAAGCGCTCAATCACTGAGTTTAAGAAGGAGCAGTCCAAGGTACAGGCGAGCTCTGTTCCCTACCCACTCCCAGGACTCATTGTGAGTGACTCTCGCGGAGCTTCAGGACCTGCCACTCTGCCATAACCTTCCCAAAGCTGGGAAAGCAGACCCTGAATTGACTCATACTGACTTAGAGCTTCTGGGGTGGGCCTCACAGCATCTGAATGACCAAATCAGGCAAGGCTACTTTTTCTGCTGCATTGATCCGGTCAAACTGCATGTGACCCATGCTCACCGTATTCCAACCAGGTTGACCCACAGGTGCTACTTTTGGCACTCCATCGAACTTAATCTATAGCTGCATCACATCTGTCAAACCGACTCCCTGCAGCATCATGCCAAGTGGAGCCTGTCACCTGTTTGGCTTGAGCAACCTGCTTGCCGCTGTGGACCAAACTTGAACAACCACCTCTTCGAACCCTGCATCTGCTCACCAAGTTCACTGCATCGCACTGACAGACATCGACTTGAACCGCTGGAGAATCGCATCACTCACTGACCTGAACAAGCAATTACCAACATCTCGAAACTCCTCAACTCCCAATCTGACCCTGGTGAGCCATCCGAACTGCACAACCAGAACACCATATTCGACACACATCGAACTCCCGGTTCCAACTGACTAGACACCAGCTCCTGCTTAACCCAACACAACTCACCACACCTGAAACTGGTTTGACCCACACCACAGCAATGCTGTTGAGCCACCTAAGAACAATGGAAAGTTACTACTGGCCCCTCACTGACCCTGTGGTCCATCTTTGGGTCCTAGAGACTGGTTAAGTCACTTTTGCACCAGAAAGACATATCCTTTTTGACTCTTTGGTAGTTGCTTTTTGTCTTTTCACCCCTGTTTTTTATTACCCACAGTGTTGCATCTTTCTGTCTTTGCATATTCTGTGTTCTCTCTTGCAGGGGTGGGTTTTTATAGTGATTTTTATAATTATTTTGTACATTGATGGGTTTAATGTAAGTGTATTTATCTGTATAGAACCTTGATTCAACATTCCTTCCTTTTGGACTGTTATACTTTGCTCTTTTGGTCACTACTGTATCGCATACATACCTGCTCCGAGAGTATAGGCGTCCCTCGGCCCACGTACCATAAAAAGGTGTTAGAAGTCCATCTCTTGGCTATTCTTGTTCTACCTTTATGATGGAGGGTGTGAACCTTATGGCCGAGACCTCAGAACAATGTAATTTATTTTATTTAGAAATATAAAGGATCTTTGCTTTATTTCCGCTATGTAGTGGCATTAATGTGATCACAAAGTGTTGAGGTCAAAAAAACATAAAATACATGAGTATTCATTTTGTGAAAATAATTAAAGAGTAGTATCTGACCTCAGTTGCCCGTGCTATTCCTTATCTAGCTTATAATGCAACTGGGTTGGTGTTTACATCGTAGAGCCTGTAAAGTGAAGGTATTTTTTGACTGGGGTTAGTGGAAACAGTTCCATCCAGTAAGAGTACTAGGTTTAGTGGCATCACTGCCTTATAGTGAAAGGATCATTCAGAGCCTTTTGCCACAGTGACATGGTCAGTAGCATCAGATCCTCTCAGTGTGAGTTATATGAAAACCCTGCAGTGACCTGGTAAGTGACATCATTGCCTGACAGGGTCAGCTGCACATTGATTCTCAGTAACATCGCTGCCTTTCAATGGCAGAGCTAGTGACATTCCTTCCAGCCAGGGACTGACACGTCACTGCCTTACAGTGGACGTCTCTGCTACACGTGTGTCCCTCAGTGACAAGGTCAGTGGCAGCCCTGCGTTTCAGGGACAGGGGCAGTGACTGTATTGCTTCTCGGTGAAAGGGTTAGGGGTATGTGTGGCTCTGTCTGACAGGGGCAGTGGCCTCACGGCTTCTCATTGATAAAGTCATCCACTTTAAATGGCTCTCGGTGGCAAGTTCAGTGACAGATCTGCCCCCCTATGACAGGAACAGTGAACTCATTGTAGCTGTTAGTGATGGGGGGCCGTGTCATTACTGTCTCACAGTGACAGGGTCAGTTGCCATCACTCCCTCTAAGCGCCAGTGGCATTCCTGCCTCTGAAACATAGGGACAGTTACTTTGGTTGGCTCTGAGTGACAGAGTAACATGTACCTGTTATTGAGGGGGTGAGTTTCTTTATTGTCTCTCAATGAAGGAGTCAGTTCATTCACTGCCTCTCAGTGACAGGCTTGGTGACATTACTGGCTTCTGGCGACCGCTGCAGTGACAGAAACAGTGACTTTGTTGCCTCTCAGAGGTGTGGCCTCCTGGTGACAGGTCTAGCCACACCCCTTTTCCCAGTGACAGGTTCAGTCACACCCCTCTTCCCGGTGACAGGTTTAGTCACACCCCTCTTCCCAATGACAGGTTTAGTCACACCCCTCTTCCCAGTGAAATGAAACAGGCCATTGATCTATTGAGCGCATCTGTTCCTGACTCCGGTTAAAAGAGCCATGATTCGCCCGTGGAACCCGGGGCGGAGGGTTTCCTTGATTTCATGTAAATGTTAACAAGGGAATGCAGGAGCGGCTTTGTCGATGAAGCCCTGGTAGTAGCTAATATAATTCATAGTAACGGTACTGTTGTTAGTTAATTTTGCAGGGCCAGAATGCAGCACTATGTCCGTGCCACGCCCATCCTGCTGTGGGGTTCAGTACGAGTAACTCGTGTCCGCTCACGCTGGACAGCTGTGCTTCACTTTCATTCAGCAATAAAAATTTAGAGATTATCGACCATCACATCGAGACGAGCTGGCCAAGTGGTTAAGGTGATAGACTGCTAATCCATTGTGCTCTGCACGTGTGGGTTCGAATCCCATCCTCGTCGTCTATTTTCTTCACACTTTTAAATAATTGTGAAATTATATGGGTAGTTTCTTTAAAAGGAAAGACAATCGCTCTGGTGGGCGCCGCCCCTTAGTGGGGGCTCCCGCCCAGCCTACCCCCCACCCCTACAACAGCAGGGGACATTTGGAGCGCAGGTTTAGGGGAAGGGAGCAAGAGCACGTCACCAGGCGGCGCGGGACCGAGAGATGGATGGCCTATATAAAGCCTTGTCAAGCGAGGCTTACTCTCTTGCTTCCTGACCCCCCCTTACCATAGTGGAAATAGTGGTGTGGCAGTTCCAGATGGAAGGGGTATCCAGTGTTCCTGTTGGAGGAGTAGCAGTGTTCCAGAAGGAAGCAGATGTCAGAGGAGTGTTTGACAGCTGTGCGAGCATTGAGAGTGGCAATATGGAGAAGGATACCAACCTTGAAAGACTTCCGAGGAGGGGTAGAAATCAGTGCTATGCCCTGCAGGGGTGTAGAAGGAGCCTGAGGTGGGGCAGAAGAGGAAGGAGGAGAGGGCAAGGAAGCCAAGGAGGAGGCAGAGGGAGCCAAAAAAGGGGGAGAAGGGAAGGAAATTGATGAGTTGCAGGAAGTGTCTATCAAAGAGGAGAAGGTTGGCCCGAGGGCCTTGTACCAAGATGGTGCCATTCAGGTAAACATTAATGATGACCTTAGAGGAGTGGAAGAGGGCCAGGAGGGCCTCCCACCGGGTGCCACCATTAATGGGAGAAGAAGAGAAAGGAGAGAGCACAGAGACCATATGGTCTGGTTAGGGAACGAGAAAGAGGATGTTGGTGAGGGTCTGTCTGGAGGAAGCACTGGTATAGGTGCCAGCAATAGGGAGTCCTGGGTTGAAGACCAGAATATCCTTTTTGAACTTCTTCCTACCAGACTTAGTACAGAGAGCAGGATAGTGGATAGAGAAGCAGTTTGAAAAGAAAGAAGAAACAGAGAGCACCATAGACTAGGTGGGGGAAGAGGAGAGAGGAAGAGGAGAAAGGTTGGGGAGACAATAGGGGAGGAGACAAGGAGAGGTGAAAGCCGACGAGACAGAAAGGGAAAAAAAAAAATAGTGGACGATTGTCTAAGTAGACACAAACTCAGATGGAAGAGCAGGCAGAAAACAAGGCAGTCCGGTAATCAAATCAGGTTACCAGGTCATCATGAACAGAGCAGTCATTAAAAAGAGAACCTAGAGGAGGGTGGAGCACAGCAGAACACAGAACAATATACAAAAGAACAAAGCAGTCGACAAATGTACACCTGTAAGAAGGAAGAATGCAGCAGAACACAAAGAAATACAATGCAAAACAGGGCAGTCAATGAGGAACATCAAAGGGGGTGCGTGGGTGCAGGAGGCTGGAGAAGGGGGCGTGAGGCACATGCAATAGGGAGTTGCAAGGGACCATGCAGTCAGGAAGGTGCCACTGAGAGCAAACCACACACACGCTGCAGTGCGAGAGTACAACTTTTACTTACTGTTCCACAGAGAACTTGTCCTCACCCCAGCACCTGAGAAGTTGACGTTGGTGTTTCCTGATGATGGTGGGGATGGCCTATGGGGTGGGGAGGCAGAGGGAGTAAACACATGTTGGTGCATTATTACATGCTGTCTGGGCAGGGGTTTGGGTGCTGGGTCCACCTGGTCTGAACAGGAATTTCCCTTTTCTTCATCTGCCCTTTTCTTCGGACGCCCGGGTGATAGACACCTTTGATCTAAGAGTTAAGAGCAGAAAGGAAGATGTAGGGCTAAGAAGGTGGGTGGTGCTTAGGCCAGATGACCTACATCCACTTGCACCTGCTCTCCATCTGCAAAGGAAAAGATGCTGGAGGGCTCCTTAAGTAGGGAACTAAGTCTTCCGAAATACCTGCCTTCTAGAGCTCTTCGCTCAGCTACCTCCAACTCTCGGAGGGTCAGACAATTCTCCAGGCAGAAAGTGGGGGTTAGACCCGCTGGTGATGCTCACAAATATTTTTCGTACGCATGCTGCTCCCCAAAAACCCGTAAAAGGCGTACTTTCTCCACTTGAAATCGAGGATATGTACTTCGTCGATTTTCAAGGGAAAGGGTGCTATTTTTTCTCCCTCTATGCGTTTCTGGTGTTTATCGGTGGGGCCGAGAAGAGAGGGTGGGTAGAACTAGAGGCCACAGTGTCTGTAGGAAATCTAGAAATCTAGAAATCTAGAAATCTACCCCTTAATGGGGGGTGGGAAAGCCATGGTTGTGGCTCTCCAATGTAAGGCATGATGTCCCTGCTGCTACTGCCTTGTGAGCCCGGGACTCCTGGAACAATGTTTAAAGGTGTGAAGGCAGGCGCTCAGTTACCAGTCTTTAGCTTCTCCTCCTAACACACGTTTTCATGACTTCATCAATCTTCAGGGAGGCTGAGTTTCTTTGTTTTTTTCGGGCGGGTCTGCATTTCTGTTTCAGGTGTGACAAGTTAATTAGCTCTGAGGATTGTGGTACTTGTATTTTTTGCACTTGCTTTTGCTGGCAGGTGACTGGAAACAACTCCCTCCAAAGATTGTACGAATGTTCATTGGCTGTTGGTCAGCCAATGAAATTCATTATCATGTGGTGGGGTGATGAGCACGCATACCTCTGAACTTTTCTGGACTGTTCTCCCAAATGTTCTTCCCAAATACAAACAGGAGCAGAGCCCGGAGCAGAGGCCTGTGCGTGGTGTTTTCCCCAGTGAGGCCTTGCTTGGGGCCTGGGGAAGCATGTTAGACGTGGATAAAGTTTGCTTGGTGCGTAAACAAACAAGACTTTACTCAGAGAGAGGACACAACCGAAAAATGAGGGCGCAGCATAACAAGCATAGAACCTGTGACATTGGAGCGATCCGAAACTACCAGGAAAATGTAGGTGAAGTAGCTGAATGGTATGTAAAAAACCTCAATGACATAGGACTGCACCTTTATGTATTAAACGGCACAGCCCTTTCATTATGCAGCGGATATATTTCCATTACGAACCTTAGTTTATTGCTAGGTATGGCAATCGGTAGCAAGCTTACCAACTAATTTCAGAGGCTGCTGGTGAGTGATATAGGTGGCTAAGTCTCCTAACCCTTTGCTTTGCAGGGCACTGAATGGCCCGAATTTTCACAGTGAAGTTATTCGAGACCTGAGGGGCCTCAGGCCTTACTTTTTCTTCTGGACCCGCTACCGGACCCGGCTACCTGACCGTCACCACAACCAGCAACCAACTTGAGTGAGGCCCTCTCCCCACTACCGTCGATCACTTTACCACCAGTGGAGGCATTTCATTTTTGTTAGGACACCAGCCATAGAAGTGGCAGACCACAGATCCTTTGTGCCCCCTTCTCTGCCAGCTCCCTTTACCTGGCGCAGGGTGGCTGTGCATCCTTGCAGATAGTGAAGGCCATTGAGATTAAGGACATGTCAGACCAGGTGTGCAGAGCGGCACCCACAAGCAGACCAGGATGTTAGCAGCGGTACCGTTATGAACGATACTGCTGCTACCATCCTCCCCATTCCCATTGAGCTCTATGGGGGCTCAAATGGAATGGGGATGTACTGACTCCGGGTCCCACGAATGGGAATTACCAGGCCCTCCAAGGTCGGAATGGCCTGGTACGTTCAGAGCCGGACCCGAGCCGGACCCGAGTTTGGGGGTAGCCATGCCCTTGTTAAGGTATGGGTGCATATTCTGGCAAAGCCACGCCTCATGGAACAGGGGGCTACTTCAGGTATGCACAATAGGTATGGGTTCATATTGTAGGCGCCCTCCCCGTCTTTAGACGTTCAAAAGAATGAATGAAACACTCCCCGGACGGGGAATAAGGCTAAGAGGACAGGTTGCGTGAGTTCAAAAATAGTTTATATATTTGGCATCCAAAGAACTCTGCTGCCTGAGAGTGATCTAACACAAATCACAGTTACATCGTATTATAAAGGTAAATTTCATCATACATGACGCAATTAGTGTAGGGTGTTGAAGCGGTACATGATTGGACAGTCAGTATAGGTACATATGGTGATGACGTTACTGTTCCATCTGAATTGGTTGCTCCTTCGCTGGGAGGATGGACTTCACGTGACTAGTTGTCAGTGTCCAGGAGGGGTGAAGGTCAGGATGCTGTGAGGCGGAGGTGATCACTAACTAAGCTAACATAATACATTTCTATGAAGCACACACTAAATAATGACTTTGCTATTCGTTTGAACAAATCACTATAAACCTATAAATGTCTTACATGTATTTACATCGTTAATAACAGAGGTTTATATTGAACATCAGGTTAAAGGGCTATGTTGTCCATCTTGATAACAGTGATTGAAGCTTGGGTCTGGACTCGTAAAGACTCGAAGGCACGTTGGCATTTGTTAGTATTAGGAGGCGATATACTGTGACAGGGACCTAATGTTAGTCGGGGGTCTACTTGGCGGGTCTCATGGTGGGGTCACATGTTTGGTACATCAAGTGAATACCTTGCTGGGACACAGGGTTACACTAGCAGTAATTTTCCAATGGCAAGGGTGAGGGGGGCATGGACAGATTTGTGGAGATGGATGCTTGGTTCAAGCAGGTTCGCACACAGGGCATTGATCTCAGAGGAAGAGTGAGTTGTTACATTAGTTCTTTGTTGCAATTGACCTCCGGCTTCAGCGTGAGAATGGAGTCGCAGAGTTTTCCAGACACAGTGAGAGAAAAGGTGGGGGCCATGTGTTCTGCGTGCGCGGCGCTGCAAAGGGGAGAGAAGCCTTTTCGTATTATCGCAGTGAGGCCTAGTTACCAAGATGGCGTCAAGGGGGCACAAAGATGGATACCTTGTGTCCTGCGCGATGGTCCCATCTACACAGATGCCAGCCAATGCTGACATTGCATAAGGGCAACAGGGGCACCCCCCACCATTGGAGGCACATGGTCCAAGTTGGTACTAAGGAGAGGAGGGGCGGGGGGGCCTACTGGCCCCTCACCGCCACACAATATTCTGGCAAAGCTGCGCCTCATGGAACGGAGAGCTACTTCAGGTATGCATCATAGGTGTGGGTGCATATTCTGGCAAAGCCGCGCCTCGTGGAACGGGGGGCTACTTCAGGTATGCACAATAACGAGCATGACAAAACAGATATGGGGGCACATTCTGGCAAAGCCACGCCTCATGGAACAGAGGGCTACTTCAGGTATGCACAATAGGTATGTGTTCATATTCTGTCAAAGCTGCACCTCATGGAACGGGGGGCTATTTCAGGTAAGCATCATAGGTGTGGATGCATATTCTGGCAAGGTTGTGCCTCATGGAACGGGGGGCTGCTTCAGGATGTACGATAACAGGCATGGCAAAATAGGTATGGGGGCACATTCTGGCAAAGCCACACCACGTGGAACGGGGTGCTACTTCAGGTATGTGCAATACCAAGCTTGACAAAATAGATATGGGTGCACATTCAGGCAAAGTCACGCCTCATGGAACGGAGGCTACTTCAGGTATGCATGATAGGTATGGGTGCATATTCTGGCAAAGCTGTGCCTCATGGAACGGGGGCTACTTCAGGATGCACGATAACAAGCATGACAAAATAGGTATGGGGCACATATTGGCAAAGCCACACCTCATGGAACAGGGGGCTACGTCAGGATGCTCGATAACAAGTATGGCATAATAGGTATGGGTGCACATTCTGGCAAAGGCACGCCTCATGGAACGGGGGCTTCTTCAGGTATGCACGATAACAAGCATGACAAAATAGGTATTTTGAAACACTTATGTATGGACACGATATCAATAAAATATATCATTATATCATATCATTCTGGCAAAGCCACGCTCCATGGAACGGGGGCTACTACATTTCGCTTTAGAATACTGTGCATACATGCAGTCTGAATTACATGAAGTACCAGAAATACATTTTTGGCATATTGCAGCTTAATTCTGCACTGGTTTCTCTGGCAACGTTACATTATTTAAAAATCTTTTCACCGGAGAAGCTGTCCATGGTTACAGCCTGAAAACTACAGTCCCAAAATTGGCTTGCAAAAATGATCAATGTGCAATCTTTCCTTCTCGGGTTGCTCAAATTCCCTCCCTCTGTGATGCTCCCACCTGCTCCATGGCAGCATGGCACACTGCCCAGCCTGGATACAGGTCCCCTATTTACCACCATTCTGTCAGTGCTCCAAAGACAACGCATACTGTTTGTATATGTCTTTTGTCCACTCTCATATCCTTATCGTAATAGACTGTAATGACATCATTAAAACGCAACCAAAGAAAGGAGAAGGCTCTTGGGCGGGCTCTTTGGTCTCTGATGATTGTATTCACGTTGCATGTATTCATAGTTCCAAATGTAAATTTCTTTGCTACCATATAGGTATTTTTGTTCAACATCAATTCACCTGGGGAGCCAAAGGTAGCTCCTGGTAGTTGTTGGTATCAAGCTAACTAGGCTATTGGAGTCTACAAGCAGGAGCTAAATAGCTCCCCTCAATTTCAAACCCTGCGTCAGGATTTAATTGTTAGCTGTACCAATGTATGGATTCTCTTGTGTCAGTTGATTTAGAAAATGACTAAATACTTATGTATCCTTGAATAACCTTCATATGAAACCTTTGCATATCATTCACATTGCATTTATTCATAGTGCCAAATGTAAAGATCTGCGCTAGCACCTACCACGTTCTCAGCCATGCAAAATGATCATACCCTGTAGAAACAGATTTTATTGCACGAGTTCTCCGTTCAAAGCAGTTTACTAAATAAAATAAAGTGGAATCATGTGTGCTGTTTTGTATTCATCTGCAAAGCCCAGTCTATGGAAAACCAAAGATGAACAAAGTTTTTTTAGTAAGCCAAACCAATACAATAAATAAGATGTTCTTGGACAAAACACAGAAGGACATACCTGCATACCTATATCACACCAAAAAATATAAAATACCCTTTTCATTAAAAGGAATCAAAGGAAAGCCTGGAGGCCTATTAGTAAGACCAGTCTGTATATTTACAAAGAATAAGGAATTTTAAAGAGAACTGTGTGGCAATCAGCATTTTCACACATAAGGGGGGTATAACAGACGTTACAGGCTCCTTGTTTTTGGAAAGAAGGGGGAGGGGGGAAATTAAGGTTAAAAAACGAAGGAAAAGGGGTGTTGTCAAAAAAGCATGGTACAACTTTAGACTGAGAGTGCCACCCCCAGGGGGTAGATCTCTCTCCTTTGCAGGTGCCTCCTTCTGGAATGGCCTCCCTGCCCCTCTCAGACTTCAGCCGGACCGCCTGAATTTAAGGAATCTCCTTTTCTCCTCTGTCTTCGCTCTCTCGCTCCCTTGCTAACTTTTCCGTCTGCTGCGCCGACTGATTGCTTGGTTCCCCTAGAGTCTCACTGGGTACCATGCTCTTCAAAGACCAGTCTTCCTTTGCACTGCCTCCTGGCATAGCTCACATTTAGGGGCTATAGCTGTAGCCACCACGACCCCCCTGCCTCCTTTCACTTACCTAGAGCCGTGGTGCCCTGGCTGCACTCACCTAGAGGCATGCTGCCCTGATCGCTCTTCCCCCTCTTTTCTCCTTTGTACTTACCCCTCTACTTCCCCCTGCACTTCTCGTTGAAGCACTTGCACATTCCGAATGACACAAGGCCTGGTAGGATCGTTTATCTTGTCCTCCCTATATCTGCCCTCCCTTGTCTTGTCGCACCTATAAAAACTTGTGTTCAGGTGTGCAAGAAATGTCATATCCTATCATATGTACTGGCCTACTGCTCTTGACCCATGCCCCATTCCGTACCAGAAAGTCAGAAACCTGGGGTCTGGCTTGACCTTTCGCTTTCTATTGATTACTACATTAATATGGTCTCTAATGCATGCTTTTTCTATTTACATTCTCTACAAGGATTCCTGGAATTGTTCAGATTGCCACATAAACTCCAGCTGCTGAATAATTTTGTTTCCAGCTGGTAGGATTCATGTTACACTATTCATTTGTATCTGACTAAATCAACCTTGCACAGATTTCAGAGGGCCCAGAATGCTGCTGCCAGACTTTTATCACATATGGATTTCAGGGCCCATAGCTCGTATGGGCAACTCATATGTTGCACTGGCTAGAGATTGAATAGCAACTTCTGTTCTAGGCATTGTGCTTGGTACATACGTCTTATGATAAACTAGTACCTCTATTTCTAGTAGTCGGTTTTCTCATTACACGCCCTCACGTGAGTTACATTAAGCATCTTCTGGCCTGCTCATAGTTCCAAAGTTGAGTTTTGTCAGGTGAAGTGGATCGTTCTTGCTCGGTGCTGGTGGCCAAGCTATGGAACGCTTTCCCTACATCTCCTTGTAGAATACTGAACACTTTGAGTTTAGGTGGAATCTGAAGACCTTTTTGTGTCCTCAGGGGCGTAGGAGACACATAAAATCTGGGGGGGACAGGGGACATCTTGGGGACTTTGTTTTATTTATTTATTGTGTTTTAGTCAAAGAACTCGACTTTCACAAAATTAGAATTAAAATAGCAGTACGTATTAAATTACAAATATCACTGTATAAAACAAGAGAAAAGAAGAAAAGAAAACAGAAGAAAATTAAAGGATGCAGCAGCAAAGAACATGGCTCTCATTACAACCCCAGCGCTTAACCATGGCGCTATTAGCACCATGGTTGGTGCCGGTGTTGTAACTAGTCCGCCATGGTGGAATGGGGAAATACCGCCCCATTCCAAAGTTGGCGGGCGGTATTTCCCCATTTCACCATGGCCCTTCCCCATTCCCATTTTCGCCCCATAGGCCTCAATGGGACTGGGGAAGGTGCTAAGTACGGTACCGCAAATTGCGGTACCGTAATTAGCACCGAGGTCCCTTTGCAGCACCCTACTTTAATGGCTGGTAAGACCAGCCGTTAAGGTCGGGTCCTGCAAAGGGACCTCGTAATCAGGCATTAAGGGTTTAAAAGCGCCGACACCTTTTACGGCACCGTTAAACCCTTAACGCCAGCGTCATAATGACCCCCCATGTTTTTGTATGTTGCATTTCTGGATTTTTCATCTGACTATGAGCTCATGGTAAGAGAGAAGAAATACACATACTTCCAGTGGGCCACAGCTAGGACGCCAGCTCGTTAAGAGGCAGATCACCTGTAAGTGGACTCCTTCCAAATAAAGGAGTTGAAGCCTTTTTCTACCAACTGCAAGTTACTACTTTTTTTGTGTGGGGCAAGGAGACGTGTCTGTCTCTTGGAATGGAAAGATGGGGGTTTCAAAGAAAGAGGAAATCTTGTTTGTTCCTCTGAGTAAGCCCTGTTATGGGAGGAGAGGGACCAGGTGTGTGATGTTGCTGCTTTGACTGTCCTCCGGGGGGGGGGGGGTACAGCAAACAAGGAGGATGAGCGAACGCAAGCCCACCCCCTTATAAGCACTCCCCAGGTCCGCGGCCGGATGTCTCGGACCCGGGGGATGCCTAGTGGGGTGTATGTGGACCCAGGGGGTGGCCAGAAGGTCAGCCCGCTATGTGGGCTGACCCTTTAGCGACCCTGCGAGGGCCGGGTTAGGCTCTCACAATAAGTCTGGTCCCTCTTATTCCATCTCATGCTGGCTTCAGAGCCTAGCCTTTCTTTGCCTTTGTTATTCTGAATGCAGAGCTGGACTCTGTTCCTTTCTCGTTTAACATTTGCTGCAAAGCCTGATCTATTTGATTCTCTCATATGTTACTAGGACGGCAGAGCATGGGTCCTCTGCCTTGTTACATTATTCAAAGAGACCCTCTGGCCTTTCTTTGCCTCTCCCTTGTCTCACTGCTTGCTTGATTAATACATACCTCCTTGCTTGAACACTTAACATATTGTCCCTAACACAGCAAAGGCAGCTGCAGTCTTTGTTCGCTTCTATTTGTTCCGTGTCTTGAATTGGCCTCTTATTTCCGCTTTTCTGTCTGCATGGGAAAGGCATTTGCCAGTCACTGCCATGATGGTTCTACCTGCCCATAAGAGGGCAACAGCTTGCCAATATTGGAAGAACATGGGCATATTATGCCAGAGGCTGGCAAAAGCCTTCCTAATGCCTACACAAGAGACACAACTCTTGCCTTTGTTTCTAACAGTAATTCAGTGGATGAAGAAACGCAAGAGCACACATATTGCTTATAGAGGAAGAGGATGATGTCACACTTGGTTAAGACATTTTGATCACGCCAGGAGCTAATTTCCAGCTGCAATTAAGCAATCACCTTTTAGACTTCTGGCTTTAAATAACGTTAGTATCACCTGGAAAGCACAGAGGTTGCTAAACAGGGTTGCTGGAGCACGAGGGATACCCTACTCGTGGGTATGGATGATTGGAGGGCATTCCTGCCCTGTTTTGGTGCCTGTCCCCTAAAGCCATGATGGGGGGAGGGGCCTATTACTTTTGGTTGTACGTACCCTTTGAGGGTGGGCAGACATTGCCTCCTGCTTTAGCCCACTAACAGCTCTGCTTTGCAACTTTATCACACGTATCTGTCAGGTGGCATGTAACTCAATGTTATCTGCCTCAGAAGTCTGGAAGCAGCGGTTTGGATTGGCAAGAGCAGTGGTTGTCTCAAGAATACACATAGAGTACACATCAACTAGGGTACAGGCTTGCTGTCATGATCTCTGCTTCCAAAAGATCAGGACCTGCCCGAATCCCTTGGAAGCAGACCCATAACCCCGGTTCCGAGTGCCAGCCAGTCCCAATTGGGACCTTTTGGACCCTGTCCTGGCGCCAGTGGCACCAGGCTCATAAAGATGCCCAGTCCCAGCGCTGGAAGCGCCGGGCTCATAATGCTTGGGTGGACTTACCTGCAGCAGACCATGCTGCTTACTTACCTGTCAGTTGAGCCCCTTATCCTCTTCTGTTTGGGACTACTTTTCCTGTTGGGTGGGGCAGGAGCCACTCCCTAGGTTCAGAACACTGGAACTCTTCTGGAAAGCAGGAACTCTTTTCTCACCTAGGCGAGGCTGTGGAAGGAGACACCTAAGCACTACAGGAGGCTATTTAAACCACACCCGATGGATGAATCTTGCTTTGCGTTATTCTGCATTCTCTGCAGCAGAACGCTCATCGTGTCTTCTGCTTCTGATCCTGGGCCTAAGGGAACAAAGGCTACCATCCTGGAATCCAGTCTTCAGCAGCACCTGTAAAGACAAAGAAAGAACAGGTTAGCACTCCGGTCTTCAGTGGCAGCGCATCTCTTACCTGGTCCATCGGCTGTCACCAACGCCTCGCGCTGCATTCCGGCATCTGAAAGACAAAGGCTTACCTATCCTTCGCATGCTCCGGAGGTCTTCGCACTGCATTCCGGCATCTGAAAGACAAAAGCTTACCAGCTCTTCGCACGCTCCGGAGGCCTTCAGCGCTGCATCCCGCATCTGAAAGACAAAAGAAGGTGCGTTTAAAGACATTGGGCAACTTTATTACTCACGTGCCATTACTCCTTCCCACGCCAAATCCAGTGGGTATTCCAGCACCCTTCAGCTTCTCTAAAGCTCCGAACTTGTACCTGCAAGATAAAAGGGACAGTTAGTGCGCATCGTGAAGCAAACTACAAGCGCTTACTTACGTGCTTCCAGGCACTTCTATTCCTCACGCGGGTTCGATCCTCAACTCTCATCAGCCCGCCATCCGCCATCGCCGGAACCCTGCAAAACAAGAGATATCATTACAAAAGACTTTTAAGACATTTGAAGTGCCCAGAACTTACCGTTCGTGCAGTTAACGACGGACAGCAGTCCTCTGAGGTCAAGAGGCCTGCACCCTTATCCAGTGAAGAAACTGGTTACGGCACCCTGCCCCGAGGCAGATGGAGAGCTCGGCATTCACTTACCTAAGGTGAGGGCGTTAACCTTTGGGGTTCTACAGGAGAAGAGAAAGGGAGGAGGAGAGAGGCACCCAATAACCCCAGTTCATTAATCCCATATTTTCTATCTGCAGACATCTTACTCTTCGAGTCAGACATACAGTGCGCAGAGGTCCAGCCCAAAGAGCCAACCGTGTGTGACACATCACCTTTGAAGATACGGCATTCACCCAGTCAAGACCGGCGCCTCTGCGGGAATCAGGTGAGCGTTACAGAACGCAAAGCCTACCGCAAAACTCCCACCCAGGCGCTATGGAAACCTCGGATACCGACCAGCTAGCCCAGTTACTTGGGGAACTAAGAGCAGAAGTGCATGCAGCCCGTCAGGAAACGAATGCTCTAAGAAGGGAACTGATTATTTCCAAAGAGCGAACAGACGATCTCGCTAGACAATTGCTACAGTCACAAGCCGGACAAACTCCGTTACCCGCATCAGGGGCAAATCTTCCTTCAACATCTTCTACGAACCCAGTGCCGATCAACCTACCTGGGAATGTACCTCTGGCTCCGCCCGAACGATTTTCTGGTGACCCAAAGAGGTTTGCAGTATTTATTAATCAGTGCCGGTTGCACTTCTTATGCCGGCCAGCAGCCTTTCCAATTGATCAAGCTAAGGTAGCTTTCGTGCTTTCATACCTTAGTGGCAATGCGGCAGACTGGTCGATCCCTCTAGTTAATCAAGATGATCCGGTTCTCCATGATTTTCAAGCTTTTCAGCTCAGTATGGAAAAACTGTTTGCAAGACATTCACAGGGGCAGGCCTTGGACAATGAGCTCCTTTCATTGCGACAGGGTAATCAAGACCTTTTGGCTTATATTGCGTCTTTCAACAGACTGATAGTGGAAACTCGATGGCCTGAGGACAAAAGGATTACGCTGTTTTATAGAGGTCTACGTGGAGAGCTCAAAGATGTGTTAGCCCAAGTAGTGAATCCCCCGCAAGACTGTTCGGACTATATTGACTTAGTCGTTCAAATTGACCACAGACTGCAGAACAGGAAGGCCGATCGTTCCAAGTTTGATGCTCGAGTATTTTCCAAACCACCAACTCCTACCAAAGGAGTAGACTCCGGGGAACCCATGCAAATAGGGGGCCTGAAAGGACCACTAACACAAAAGGAGCGGGAAAGGAGAAAACAGCTGCAATTATGCCTCTATTGCGGAAACTCGGGGCACTTTCTTCGAGACTGTCCGGTGAAACCAGCCAAGAAGACAGTAGGAGCTGCAGTTACCAGGGTCACAAACTCTGAGCAGGGAAACGACCTCGCCCGACAAGAATAGAGGTCCTCTTGCCGAGCGTTAAAACCAGTTCCGTGACCTCGCATTTCGTGATACCTATGGTCCTCATTAGCCCTGAACATCCGGATCGATTACATGCGATTGAAGCTTACGTCGACAGCGGTGCCATCGGCAATTATGTGGATCATGAAATGGTTTTGAGGATGAATCTGACTCTTTGTCCAAAGGCTGTAAAGGACGTCATTACTACGGTGGATGGTACGGAGATAGCCTCCGGACCAGTAACGCATACCACCCAAGAAGTGACGCTAGTAAGTCAAGATGGACACCATGAGAAGATTGTGTTCGATGTGATCAAGGCCCCTCAGTTCCAGATTATTCTAGGAATTCCTTGGTTAGAGAAGCACAATCCTCAGATCGATTGGCGAGCAAGAACGGTTCAGTTTCCAGAATGTGTCTCTACGTGTCACCCTCGACCTGGTGTTGCACTGGCAGCAATTTCCTCGGAGGCCCCCCAGTTACCTCCTGAATACCTAGAATTCCAAGATGTTTTCCAGAAGGATCAGGCTAACTCTCTACCTCCTCATAGGTCTTATGACTGCCAGATAGACCTGATACCTGGATCTACTCCTCCTTGTAGTAGAATTTATGCCCTCACCGAGCCTGAGAATCTTCACCTCCGACAATACCTGGATCAATACCTAGCGAATGGGTTTATTCGTCCTTCCAAGTCCCCTGCTTCCCCAGCTTTGTTCTTCGTTCCAAAAAAAGAAGGGGACCTTAGAACTTGTATAAATTATCGCGCCCTGAACCAGATCACCGTTAAGAATAGATATCCGTTACCTTTGATCCCTGAACTCCTGGACCAAGTCAGAAAAGCATGCATATATACAAAGCTGGATCTTAGAGGAGCCTACCACTTGGTACGAGTAAAAGAGGGCGATGAATGGAAGACGGCCTTCCGCACCAAGTATGGGCTATTTGAATATCAGGTCATGCCCTTCGGACTTTGCAATGCCCCGGCCGCCTTTCAATATTTTATGAACGATGTCCTCAGAGAGCTCATAGATGTGTGTGTTGTTGTTTACATTGACGACATCCTCGTTTATTCTTCATCGGAAACTGAACATCGGAAACATGTGAAAATGGTCCTGGAGAGATTGCGTCAACACAAACTTTTCGCTAAGTTGGAAAAATGTGTTTTCAACGTGACTGAAGTTGAATTCTTGGGATTCATATTATCACCTAGCGGAGTGCGTATGGATTCAAAGAAGGTCGATGCAATTCTCAAATGGCCATCGCCATCCTCCGTAAAAGGTGTTCAAAGCATGTTAGGCTTCGCTAACTTTTACCGCAGGTTTATCCCCGAATTCTCTCGAATAGTCCAGCCCATCACCGCCTTGTTAAAGAAAAACAAACGTTTTGAATGGTCTACCGAAGCGGAACAAGCTTTCCAGAATTTGAAGACTAGATTTATCTCTGCACCGATCTTAAAACATCCTCGCCCAGAACTCCCCTACATCGTTGAAACTGATGCTTCGAGCCTTGCCATGGGAGCAGTTCTATCACAAAAGGACCCAGTAACCAATCAGTTGCATCCCGTGGCATTTTGGTCCCGCAAATTCTCGCCTCCTGATATCAATTACACTATTACTGATAAGGAACTTCTAGCTATCAAGTCCGCCTTTAAGGCTTGGCGACATTATCTTCTGGGAGCCCGACACACCGTTACTGTGATTACAGATCACCGAAACCTGCAATATTTGAAAACCGCAAAAGCTCAATCCTCTAGGCAACTCCGTTGGGCACTATTCTTTGCCGAGTTTGACTTCATAATTACCTATCGACCTGGTACAAAAAACAGTAAAGCTGATGCCCTTTCTCGGATGGGAGTGGAAGAACATTTGATCAATCCTAAACCTGTACCTATCATTCCCGAACAAAGAATTCTAGGTGTAATCGCCACACAATCCATAGAGGAAGTTAAGGATAAAGCCAGGCTACTGGTAAGTCCAGCAGACATACAGAATTGGCATCTGCAGGGAAAGGACTTTACGGTGAAGGACAACCTATTATATTTCCAAGAACAGTTATACCTGCCCAGCACAGATTTACAGAAAAAGGTAATCTCTTGTTATCACGATTCTTTAATGGAAGGACATCCCGGTATGACCAAGACCTCGGAAAAGATCAAGCGCTACTTCTGGTGGCCGTCTTGGAAAAAAGATATCAGAGACTTTATAATGTCCTGTGGAGTATGCGCCCAAAACAAGAGTCAAAAGGAAAAACCAGCCGGCCTCTTACGCCCTATTGACATCCCACCTCGCCCTTGGCATACGCTTTCTATGGACTTCAACACCGATCTACCTCCATGCTCCGGATACAATACGATCCTAGTAATCGTGGACCTATTCTCCAAGATGGCGCATTTCATTCCACTCAAAGGCTTACCAACAGCAGCAACTCTGGCCGAGAATTTCTCGAAAACATCGTCCGACTGCACGGTTTTCCTTCAGTTCTCATTTCGGATCGAGGTAGTCAATTTATTTCTCATTTTTGGCGAAGTTGCTGTCGGTCGGCTCAAATTGATGTGAGACTTTCGACCAGCCACCACCCTCAAACCGACGGACAAACCGAGAGGACCAATCAAACTCTGGAACAGTATTTGCGCTGCATGCTACAACAAACTGAAAAAACTTGGAAAGATATCCTTTGGATAGCCGAATATGCCTACAATAACTCTGTCCACTCGGGAACTGGGAAGACCCCGTTTTTTCTTTTATACGGTAGTCACCCTCGAACCTCGGAGTTGGATCCACTCCAAGATCTTGGAACACCAGCAGTAGACCACCTGCATTCTACAATCACTCAAGCCTTTAAGGAAGCCGTTTCTCACCTTCAAAGGGCTAAAGAACAATACAAGAAAGGAGCAGACCAACATCGGAAGGAAGCCCCCCAATATCAAGTAGGAGATCAAGTCTGGTTATCCACCAAATATCTACCTCTAAAAGGACCACGCACATTCAACCCAAGATACCTTGGTCCCTATTCCATCACTACCATAGTAAATCCAGTAGCGGTCAAGTTGGACTTGCCCCCTCACATGAAGATACATCCGGTCTTCCACGTCTCTCTATTAAAACCCGTGCAACCTCAAACCCGACTAACTAAATCTCCAAAACCTATTCTAGTTTATGGAGAACTCGAGTTTGAAATCAAAAGCATCCTGGATTCCAAGATCTCCAAATCTAAACTATTTTACCTGATTGACTGGAAAGGCTACGGTCCCCAAGAAAGATCCTGGGAACCTGCAGAATATGTCCACGCCCCTCGTCTAATCAAAAGATTTCATCGAACATTTCCTAACAAGCCCAAACCCCCGGAGAAGCCCGGTTTGGGAGGGGCCTTGAGGGGGGGTGCTGTCATGATCTCTGCTTCCAAAAGATCAGGACTTGCCCGAATCCCTTGGAAGCAGACCCATAACCCCGGTTCCGAGTGCCAGCCAGTCCCAATTGGGACCTTTTGGACCCTGTCCTGGCGCCAGTGGCACCAGGCTCATAAAGATGCCCAGTCCCAGCGCTGGAAGCGCCGGGCTCATAATGCTTGGGTGGACTTACCTGCAGCAGACCATGCTGCTTACTTACCTGCCAGTTGAGCCCCTGATCCTCTTCTGTTTGGGACTACTTTTCCTGTTGGGTGGGGCAGGAGCCACTCCCTAGGTTCAGAACACTGGAACTCTTCTGGAAAGCAGGAACTCTTTTCTCACCTAGGCGAGGCTGTGGAAGGAGACACCTAAGCACTAAAGGAGGCTATTTAAACCACACCCGATGGATGAATCTTGCTTTGCGTTATTCTGCATTCTCTGCAGCAGAACGCTCATCGATTCTTCTGCTTCTGATCCTGGGCCTAAGGGAACAAAGGCTACCATCCTGGAATCCAGTCTTCAGCAGCACCTGTAAAGACAAAGAAAGAACAGGTTAGCACTACGGTCTTCAGTGGCAGCGCATCTCTTACCTGGTCCATCGGCTGTCACCAACGCCTCGCGCTGCATTCCGGCATCTGAAAGACAAAGGCTTACCTACCCTTCGCATGCTCCGGAGGTCTTCGCACTGCATTCCGGCATCTGAAAGACAAAAGCTTACCAGCTCTTCGCACGCTCCGGAGGCCTTCGGCGCTGCATCCCGCATCTGAAAGACAAAAGGTCAGTTTAAAGACATTGGGCAACTTTATTACTCACGTGCCATTACTCCTTCCCACGCCGAATCCAGTGGGTATTCCAGCACCCTTCAGCTTCTCTAAAGCTCCGAACTTGTACCTGCAAGATAAAAGGGACAGTTAGTGCGCATCGTGAAGCAGACTACAAGCGCTTACTTACGTGCTTCCAGGCGCTTCTATTCCTCACGCGGGTTCGATCCTCAACTCTCATCAGCCCGCCATCCGCCATCGCCGGAACCCTGCAAAACAAGAGATATCATTACAAAAGACTTTTAAGACATTTGAAGTGCCCAGAACTTACCGTTCGTGCAGTTAACGACGGACAGCAGTCCTCTGAGGTCAAGAGGCCTGCACCCTTATCCAGTGAAGAAACTGGTTACGGCACCCTGCCCCGAGGCAGATGGAGAGCTCGGCGTTCACTTACCTAAGGTGAGGGCGTTAACCTTTGGGGTTCTACAGGAGAAGAGAAAGGGAGGAGGAGAGAGGCACCCAATAACCCCAGTTCATTAATCCCATATTTTCTATCTGCAGACATCTTACTCTTCGAGTCAGACATACAGTGCACAGAGGTCCAGCCCAAAGAGCCAACCGTGTGTTACACATCACCTTTGAAGATATGGCATTCACCCAGTCAAGACCGGCGCCTCTGCGGGAATCAGGTGAGCGTTACACTTGCCACCTGAGACTTACCCATGTCTGAGTCTGCATCTGTCGCCCTGTGGGGAATTCCAAAGAAAACAGCACATACATGTGTATAGAATCACATTAGAAGTTTCCAAATGATTTATATTTGGATAGAATTTAAATGTCTGTATTTTACATTCTGAACATCATACTAAAGAACACGCACATAAGCAAACATAATTTGCATTATCAGAACAAAACGGAAGAAAGATTCTGTTCTTGCATAATAATATTGTTGGACAAACGTAATGCAATCACTACTGTCGCTACTGAGAGTAGACGACAGGCGTCGTACAAAGAGTGAACAAATAAATAAACAGGTCAGTAGAGCATATCTACATGGGAACAAACAGTTGACATTGCTAATGTTGTGTATTGGTGAAAAGCGTCTACGCCAGGTGTTTCAGCCCTATAACCGGGCTAGGTGAGCCATTTCTGCCTAGGGCCTTCATCTGGACGAAGGGAAGATAGTGTGGTCAGGATGTTCAGGAAGTGCTGAAACAGGAATGGAGGTCATTGATAAGGGGAGGCTCAATATAAATTGACTATAGAGAGTGATACAAATCACTGAATTTCTATCAAATAAATAGAACGTCATTGCTTACCTATGGGGACGAGAGTCAAACCACAGGTGGAGGTAACGTAGGTAACCTAATGGGAAAATGGACAATACCGTGTAACTAAATCTGGTATTGTAAAGCTCATGACTGTTCTGTGGATCTTACCTTTAATGGTAGCCGTGTGTCCAAAATCAACGTAATGGGACAGCTATATCTTCACATGTATTGCTAAAGGTAAAGACAAAACAGATATAGCTATAGTCACTTTCAATGTGAGGATTTAAAAAGGTATTATGTGCATTCAGGTTTTGTGAAGCCGTATAGACATGCTTACCCAGTGAGAAGTCTCAAAGTGGCATCAAATTACGCCCGAAAATATGTCCATCTGACAGAGTTCAGGGAACAGATATGGAATGTGGTTGTAAAAGAAGATGTCATAACTCTCGTAATAGTGTGCGTGAAAATTGCACTGACTACTCTGTGTGGGTAGAGCATTCGCTTGTTACATGTGTCTGCGAGCGCCGATCGCAGCTGTAACGCAGTCCACAGAAGACAGGCGCGCAAAAAGTGCTTGTGCGGCTCTGCCAGTAGAGGCGATCTCACAAGAACAACCTCTGCCGAGTCCATCCGAGTAGGAAAATCACACGCGTACAGCGAAGACGCGGTTGCTAGGCGCCGCGTACTGATATAGCGGGCACCATTTTGGAATGGGAAAAAAATAGTAGTGCTGAAAAACCCGAATGTACAAGACAAACAGGGTCTTAAGCACGTATTGTTAACAAGGGTTTAATATTGTAACTTCCAAGGAAATTAGGTGAATTAAAAACAGTATGTTGTTGGACGTTGCCATGGCAACCAGGTCGTGTTGTCAAGTCTGTATGACAGGAGTGAGGCCAGCAAGCTCTAGGTGTGTTGGTCATGTCATGTCACTAGGATGACCAAAGGTGGCTGGATGGACATGAAACTAAAAAGGGTGCTGAATGTCTCAAAAGGACGTAATGGCAATGTGCCTGGTAATCGTCCCGATAACTACTGGTATGTCTATTAGCTCCTATATATAGGGCACCGAGGTACTGATTCGGCATGAACAACATGTGGAAAAATGATGCATATCACAGGGCCATTTAATCTGCTAGTATAATCTATTGAGGGCCAACATTCATATGTACCAATATTTAAATACACATTGCCATGGTGAATCAATAGCATAGAAAAACATGATAATTCATAAAACCACATATGGAACAATCCCCTTTAAATTCAGTCCTGATCGAGTAAATCATAACAGAGAGACAGTCTGAATCAAATAGTTTGGCTTCTTACATTGGGACTCGTGGAGGCTTCTAGGTCTATACAATAGACACACTACCGAGTCATGGATGTCAGCGTAAACAAAAAATACATCTTACATGAAAGATTTCCATTCTACGGAAATTTTCAGACCTGTTTTCACCGTATCTAGTCTCTGCACTCAACGTTGCTCGTGCTGGGTGAGGGCTCTATTTTGGTCTCCTCCTCTAACAGTTGGTTCAAGTTTTTGGATAATGAACCATCTAAGGTCCACATCCTTGTGTTTAAAAAGGCAGAAATGATCCACAAGTGGTTTGTCTGGATCACTGTTCTGGATACAGGAGCGATGTTCGGAGATACACATTTGTATGGGGCGGTTAGTCTTGCCCACATATAAGAGGCCGCATGGGCATTCGATGATGTAGATGACTCCTTTCGAGTTACAATTTGTGTGTGTTTTTAAAGTCCATTTCAAGTTCTTGTACTCAAAGACTTTTTTCTGTAGGGTTAAAGGACATACCACACAATGGCCACATATGTAGTGTCCCACTATAGCCGGTAGGTTCAATCGGTCGTGTCGTTTCCACAAAAGTATGGACAAGGGTGTCCCTCAGATTCTTATTCTTTTTGTATGCAAAACACGGGTCTTTGCTGAGCGTCCCTTCTTGTTTGACTAGATGCCAGTTTTTCTTGACCACATTTTGGATAATGTCACTTAAAGGGCTGGATGTGGTGACACAAATCAATCTGTCTAGTTCTTTTTTAGGTTTGGTCTTGAGGCAGATTTCCCTGGGGGTGTATGTGGCTCTCTTCTTGGCATCCCTTATGGCTTTGCGGGGGTATCCTCTTTCAGTGAATCTTTCGTGTAGATCTTCTGCATGTTTTATGAACTTGTCGACCTCGGTACAGTTCCTTCGAATCCTCAAAAATTGGCCATACAGTAAGTTGTATTTTAGACCACGTGGGAGGTAACTGTGAAAGTTAAGTAAAGTATTATGATCTGTCGGCTTGCGGAATAGTTCTGTCTTGAGTTGGTCTCCTGTTCTGTATATGTGTAAATCTAGAAGATCGATCTGGTGGTGGTCCACTGTATGGTGAACTTGATGAATTGGTTGCGCTGGTTGATCCATCGGTGAAAGTCCAGAAGAGTGGCTGATGTGCCATTCCAGATCAGGATCACTTCATCGATGTAACGTTTCCAAAGGGCAATATGGCCGAGAAAGGGATTGTCCACACAGTAGATGTTGTCCTTTTCATACTGAGCCATATAGAGGTTAGCAATATCGGGGGAAAAGGTAGCCCCCATGCTAACTCCTTGTATCTGTTTATAAATCTGCTTGTGGAAGAGAAAGTGATTTTCCGACATCACTAGCCTGGTACACTCCAAGATGAAATTGGTAGGAGTCGTGGTGGTGTCGTTTCTCTGGTCTAGGACCAGTCGGATGGCCTCTAGGCCTTCAGCTTGGGGGATGGAGGTGTAAAGAGCCTCAACATAAATGGTGACAAGGAGGCTATTCTGCTGTAGATCGACATGATTGAGTAGGTTGATGGTACTGGTAGTGTCCTTAAGGTAGGATGGCATCTTGATGACGAGAGGTTTAAGGAAAACATCAGTGTACAAGGACAATGGTTCAAAAAGGGAATCACACGCGGACACGATGGGTCTACCAGGAGGGTGAGTGGCGTTCTTGTGAATTTTGGGCAAGATGTAAGAGGCTGGAGTCCGGGGATGTGTTTTGTTGAGGAAATGTGGTTCATCCTCGCAGATCTAGCCTTCCTCAACAGCGTGTTTTGTGAGGCTTTTAATTTCTTCTTGTAGAGTAGAGGTGGATTATGATTAAGTGGTCTGTAGGCTTTTTGGTTCTCGAGGAGGCGTAAATATTCCTTATCATAATCTGAGGTGTCTATGATTGCATTACGTTTGTCCAACAATTTTATTATGCAAGAACAGTATCTTGCTTCTGTTTTGTTCTGATAATGCAAATTATGTTTGCTTATGTGCGTGTTCTTTAATATGATGTTCAGAATGTAAAATACATAAATTTAAATTCTGTCCAAATATAAAACTTTTGGAAACTTCTAATGTGATTCTATACACATGTATGTGCTGTTTTCTTTGGAATTAAACAGAAGGGAGGAGTTGTCATAGTAGGATTGTTTCCAACCCATTCATTTTTGTTCTAGCAACTTAAGCCTTCCTGGGCAGAATAGGGTTGCACCCACCAGGAGCCCTTTTTGATACAATTTTGCCCTGCGAGGAAGAAACACACAGAAAGAGCAAGGCCCAGTGCCCTTGTGGGTTTTTCACACTTCTTCCTCGGGGTGGGCACAATTCACTCCGCAGAGAAAGTGGCACATGCTGGGCAACATTCTCCCACTTTGACAATGTCACCCAAAGAGCGAAATTGGCCATTTGAAATACCTCTGTCGACTTATTATTGCGCAATCCACACTGATGGGTTTCAGCACCTGCTTAACGCGAAATGGCAATTAAGGGCATTTGCCAACGCACTCAAGAAGCACAGGACACCCTCTTACCAGCGACAAGCCATACTCACTCATTCTGATCACGAATTGGCATTTATCTGGGGTCATGTTAAATGTATTTATTTATTTATTACATGTGTAGCATCACGCAAAACCCCCAAGCATCAAGGAGCAAAGTAAACTGCATGGAGTGGACCACATCCATTGGCGCAAATTTTTACTTTTCTGCCACACAATGGAAGATTTTTGTGTAAAAGGCAGGTGAAATCACATTGCATTTCCACTTTGGAAGAGTATAAATACCTCACACAATTAGCGATTGCTGGCGGAATCGACAATAGCTTCCTCTGGACTCCGCCCGCTTTTACCAGGTTTCATTACTAAGCAGATCCCAGAGGAATCCCTTTCCTTATTTCCAGCATGAGAATCCATGCTGGCATTAAGGCTGCAGTTGTCTGGTGGAGCGGGAAATACAGGGGGTCCTGGTGTGTCCACTCAGCTCCCGAACTCCACCCAGAAAATGCACGAAAATCTGGCTAATTAGAAAAAAAGCGACAGTAATAGTGTTTACACCACTTTTACTGAACCAATTGACCTGGAAAATGCTGTGGTGCATCGGAAGCTGAATGCATTCACTCTGCCTATTATCTCACCAGAAGTTTAAGCCAGGTGCTGAACACAGGTGTTACGTATTTCTGTGCACAATTTGCATTTGGAGAACGAACTAACTGAGCTACCTTACAAATGATATCTCCTTTGGGGCTTTATCGTCTTAACCCCTTAACTGCCTTGGGTATTTGCCCCCAGTGCCAAGGCCTTTTTGGTGATTTCGGTATGTCGCCATTCAATCCCTTGTAACTTCTTTGTTACATGAGATATCTCGGCCAAAGTCAGCCCTTTTTTTCCCCACATGTAGGTGGTCATAACACCATCCAGGAATCCTAGTTTGCTGTAGGGGGGTGGGAGAAAATAACCAAAAAGGAGAACTTTTTTTTCTTCAGAAAATGCCAATAAAATGTTGTACAAAGAAGCCTGTTGTGTTTTCCTTGTAAGAGCTAGGAACAAATGGTTTGCTCTGCTGGATTTTCCATTTTTCAGGCTTTCAAGAACAGATTGAGTGGAAGCCAAAATGACATATTTTGATATGCTAATCAGCCGTTTTGTGAGTGGTAGGCGATTTTGGTGTTTTTTGTCCAATAGGACATGCGTGGACGGGATGGAAGAAAAGGGTAGGAAAGCTGAATGGGAATCCAGAAAGGCATACATTTCTGAAAAGTAGACACTATTCCAAGTTTAGGAAGGGTTGATTTGCAGAGGTCAGGCAACAACTATGTAGGGAAAGATTCCATAGTTTGGGGGGAAATCGGGAAAATGTGAGAAAAAAAACACAATTTCCGCACATTTCACTCTGGTCACACACCGAAACACGCAGCCAACAACACATGGCCTAGCTTCCTGCGTTCCCACAGGTTTCCCGATGAAAACGGTACCTCACATGTGTGGGTGCACCTACCTGGGTGCAAAGGGAAAAGCCTAAAACACTGGTAACCCCAAGTCTTTTCGCACAGCAGACTTTCAGGAATTTTGCTCATGTGAACAACCTACAGATTTGGGCCTAGGGTGTCGAAGCCACGAAGGAAAACATGGAACCCCATGCATTTCCGAAAAGAAGACACCCATGGGAATCCACAGAGGTTTGACTTGCGCAAATCACCCCATCATTTATGACCCACAATCCTTGACAAAATCTGAAATTTAGTGGAAAAAATACAATTTTCACTTTGTCTGGGATTGTGGGTAATACATTCTGGGGCAATTCACGCAAGTCAGACCTCTGTGGATTCCCACGGGTGTCCTCTTTTTGGAAATGCATCGGGTTCCCTGTTTTCCTTGGTGGCTTGGACTCCCAAGGCCAAAATCTGTATGTTTTCCACATGAGCAAAATCTGATCTGCCGTAAGGCTTGGGGTTACCAGTGGGTTAGCCTTTTCCCTTTGCGCCCAGGTAAGTGCACCCACACATGTGAGGTACCATTTTTGTCGGGACACCTGTGGGAACGCAGGATGGTAGGACATGTGTTGTTGGCGGCGTGTTTCAGTGGGTGGCCAGAGTGAAATGTCTGAAAATTGTGTTTTTTTCCACCAAATTTCAGAGAGGCTGTTGCAGTAGTCCAGCCTGGAGAGAACCAGAGCTCTAGAGACAGTGAGCTTCTGGGGGAAGGAGAGGAAGGGATGAATACCTCTGAGGAGGTGCAGTTGGTAGCTTGACTTCTTAGAGACGTCCGAGATGTGTGGAGAAAAGGAAAGCATGGTGTCGAAGATGACCCCAAGGTTCTTAGCCTCACAGGTGGGAGCAGGGAGAGGGCCAATGGAGGCTGGCCAGAGAGTGACAGGAAAGGAAGGTGCAGGAGTGCCGATGAGGAGGCTCCCTGTCTTACTGGCATTAAGGCAGAGGTTGTTGGCAGCACACCACTCTTGGATTGCAGACAGACAGACAGAGATGAGAAGCTGGCAGAGGGGAGCCTGAAAACGAGCTGAGTGTCATCCGCATAGAACTGAAAATTGGAGCAGAGAGTAGTCATGCGGTGGGCAAGGGGTGCCAGGTATTGGTTGAAAAGTCAGGGAGAGAGGTTAGACCCCTGGGGAACACCAGAAGTAAAGAGTGAGATAGAAGAAAGGAAGGACCCGTGTTGGACCTTGGAGGGTCGGTTAGAAAGGAAAGAGGTCAGCCAGGCCAGGGCCTGATCAGTGGTACCCAGGTTATCAAGGGGCGCTCGAGCAGGATGGCATGGTTAACCATGTCAACGGCAGAAGAGAGATCAAGTAGGATGAGGACAGAGGGGAGATTAGAATCAAGGTTGAAGTGCAGGTCTTCACGGATGTTCAGCAGAGCAGTTTCCATGCTTGTGGCTGCTCTGAAGCCAGACTTTATGGTCATGGAGACAGCCAGCAGAATCAGTATGAAGATTAAGCTGGGAGATGGTCAGTTTGCTCAGGAAAGGAGTGATAGAGATTGGGCGATAGTGAAGAGGGTGCACAAGAGAGTGCTTCAGAGGGGAGGGGAAGGCTGCCGAGGTGACGGAGTGGTTGCAGAAGCCGGCCAGGGCAGGAGCGAGGGTGTCAATATGGTCCTTGATGGTTTTGGATGACAGGGAAGAACCTGTTTTCAAGAGATTTACATAGATCAGACTTGTCTGGAAATCTTGTCAGGAGAGAACAGAGGAAAGGAGGAGAAAGAGGGAGGAGAAGCGGCAGCAGGGGGGGGCGGTGGTAGCCGAGACAGAAGAGGGGAGAGGAAGGGAGGACGAGAGGGTGGACAGGATGTCCTTGGTTTTAGAGATGAAATGAGAAGCCAGTTCCTTCCAGAGGGCCTGGGAGGGGACAGGGGAAGTAGAGACTGCTGCAGGATTGGCCAGCTCCTGTCAGACTTTAAAGAGTTCGGCCGAGTTGTTAGATGCCGCAGAGGCACGGCCTTGGATGTGGTCTCTCTTCTTATTGTGGACAGAGAGACGGTATTGCCTTTAGAGCAGGCGGCAGGCCAGTTTGTCACAGGATGCCAAAGATGCCCGCCATTTCCTCTCAGCCACCCTACACTCGTGTTGCATTTAAGGCTGACTAGGTCACTCCAAGAGTTGCACTTGGCCTTGGACTTCAGGCGTATCCTCATTACAGGGGCAAGAAGATCAAGAGCATCAGATTGGAGCAGAGTGGAGCTTGGAAAGGGCAGTGTCAGGATGAGAGTCAGCCAGAGATGGAGGAGGGGGAGAGAAAGTCTCAACTGACACACGCTTGATGGGCCTGATGACCGAGAAGTTAGGTGGCAGTGCTGGAGCAGGTTTCGCGAGAGATGGGAGGAAAGTAGAAAGTGATCGCTCCAGGAGAGAGGAGTGGTGAGAAGGTTAGAGAGGGGGAGGTCAGAGGAGATGAGAAATATCTAGAAGCCCAGCAGTATGTGTCTGGCCAGAGGGAAGAATAGAAAGAGAGAGAGAGTTGCAGAGGTCACGAAAGAGTACAGAAGAGGGACATGAAGCATCCAGGTGAATATTGAGGTCACAAAGGAGGAGGAGTTGAGTGCTCACGGCCAGGAGGGAGGAGGAGAGGTCAGTCCACTCTTAGAGGAAAGAGGTAGTCTGACCATGTGGCCGATCGATAGTAGTAATGGTGAGAGAGTGGCCAGGAGAGAGAGAAAGCCTAAAGACAAGGCATTCAAAGGAGGAGTAGGCCTGCACGGAGAATCACAAAGACAGAAATCCACTCTGCGAAGATCAAGGCAACACCCCCACCACAACGGTTGGATCTGGGCGTGGAGAGGATCCTGTAGCCGTCAGGGAGGAGAGTGTCAAATCTCATGGCAGAGTTGGCCGTGAACCATGTCTCTGTGAAACCAAGGACATCGAGGTTCAGTTCTTCCAGGAGACGTCAGATGTCAGAGGAGTGTTTGACAGCTGAGCGAGAGTGGATAGTGGCAATATGAGAAGATTGCCAGCATTGAAAGACCTCCGGGTAGGGGTACAGATCAGAGGTATGCCTTGTGGAAGTGTAGAAGGAGCCCATGAGGGGGCAGAGGAGGAAGGAGGAGAGGGTGAGGTAGCTAATGAAGAGCCAGAGGTGGGAGGCATGGAAGCCAGAGAGGAGAGAGAGGGCACAGCAGCAGAAGGAAGGAAGTTGATGAGGCACAGGAAGCGTTTATCAAAGAGGAGAAGGTTGGCCTTAGGGCCTTGTACCAGGACAGTGCCATTCTGGTAGACATTAATGATTACCTTAAAGGAGTGGAAGTGATGCAGGAGGGACTTCCACTGGGTGCCACCATTAATGGGAGAAGAAGAGAAAGGAGAGAGCACAGAGACCATGTGAGGAGTCTAAAGATCAGGCGAAGGAACGACAAAGAGGATGTCGGTGAGGGTCTTTCTGGAGGACATGCTGGTGTAGGTGTCAGCAATAGGGAGACCAGGCTATGAGGTCAAGGTATCCCTTTTGAACTTCTTCCTACCAGACCTATTGAGTAGGATAGTCAATAGAGAAGCAGTTAGACAAGATGGGAGCAATAGAGAGTGCCATTGGTTATGTGAAGGAGGGTGAAGACGAGAGAGAGGGTGGGAGGGAGTGACCAGAACAGAGGAGGGGAGAGCAGGAGAGGGGAGAAACACAGGAACAGCAGGACAGAGTAGCACAATGCAGTGACTGGGCATCAAAATCAAAAACACACAGGTCAGCCGCAGGGGCACAGCAAAATTCAAATTGGCAGCAAAGGAGGAAACAGTACAGCCACAAGAGCAGGCTAAATTCGAATTTGGTAGCAGAGGTGGAAAACAGTACAGCCACAGGGGCAGTCTAAATTTGAATTGGCAGCAGAGGTGGAAAACATTACAGCCACAGGGGCACAGCAAAATTCAAATTGGCAGCAGAGGTAGAAAAGACTATAGCAACAGGGACAGGCTAAATTATTTGAAGTGGCAGCAGTCACAAGTGTAGGCTAAATTCCAATTTGCCAGCCGAGGTGGAAAAACTACAGCCACAATGGCATGCTAAATTCGAATTTGGCAGGAGAGGCAGAAAGCAGTACATCCACAAGTGCGGCTAAATGTGAAATGGCAGCAGAGGTGGAAAAAATACAGCCACAGGGGCACAGCAGAATACAAATTGGAAGCAGAGGTGGAGAACAGTAAAGCCACATGGGGAGGCTATATTTGAAGTAGCAGCAGAGGTGAAAAAATAGTACAGCCACAGGGGCACAGCAAAATTGAAATTGGGAGCAGAGGTGTAAAACAGTACAGCCACGAGGACAGGCTAAATTGAAGTGGCAGCAGAGGCAGAAAAGAGTACAGCCACATGGGCACAGAAAAATAAAATTGGCAGCAGAGATGGAAAACAGTATCGCCACAGGGGCAGGCTAAATTTGAAATGGCAGCAGCAGTGGAAAAACAAACAGTACAGCCACAAGTGTAGGCTAAATTCGAATTTGCCAGCAGAGGTGGCCAGCAGTACAGCCACAAGGGGAAGCAAAATTCAAATTGGCAACAGAAGTGGAAAACAGTACAGCCACAGGGCAGGCCAAATTTGAAGTGGCAGCAGAGGTGGACAAACAGTACAGCCACAGGGACACAGCAACATTCAAATTGGCAGCAGAGGTGGAAAAACAGTACAGCCACAAGGGCAGGCTAAATTCGAATTTGGCAGCAGAGGTGGAAAACAGTACAGCCACAGGGGCACAGCAAAATTACAATTGGCAGCAGAGGTGGAAAACAGTACAGCTATGAGGGCAGGCTAAAATTGAATTAGCGGCAGAGGTGGAAAACAGTATAGCCATAAGGGCAGGCTGAATTCGAATTTGGCAGCAGAGGTGGACAACAGTACAGCTACAGGGCAGGCCACATTTGAAGTGGCAGCAGAGGCAGAAAATAGTACAGCCACATGGGCACAGAAAAATAAAATTGGCAGCAGAGATGGAAAACAGTATAGCCACAGGGGCAGGCTAGATTTGAAATAGCAGCAGCAGTGGAAAAACAAACAGTACAGCCACAAGTGTAGGCTAAATTCGAATTTGCCAGCAGAGGTGGCCAGCAGTACAGCCACAAGGGCACAGCAAAATTCAAATTGGCAACAGAAGTGGAAAACAGTACAGCCACAGGGCAGGTCAAATTTGAAGTGGCAGCAGAGGTAGACAAAAAGTACAGCCACAGGGACACAGCAACATTCAAATTGGCAGCTGAGGTGGAAAAACAGTACAGTCGCAAGGTCAGGCTAAATTCGAATTTGGCAGCAGAGGTGGAAAACAGTACAGCCACAGGGGCACAGCAAAATTACAATTGGCAGCAGAGGTGGAAAACAGTACAGCTATGAGGGCAGGCTAAAATTGAATTAGCAGCAGAGGTGGAAAACAGTACAGCCACAGGGACACAGCAAAATTCAAATGGGCAGAGAGGTGGAAAACACTATAGCCACAGGGGCAGGCTAAATTTGAAGTGGCAGCAGCGGTGAAAAACAGTACAGCCACAGGGGCACAGCAAAATTCAAATTGGCAGCAGAAGTTAAACAACAGTACAGCCACAAGAGTAGGCTACATTCGAATGTGGCAGCAGAGTTGGAAAACAGTACAGCCACAGGGGCAGAGCAAAAAGCAAATTGGCAGCAGAGGTGGAAAAACAGTACAGCCACAAGGGCAGGCTGAATTCGAATTTGGCAGCAGAGGTGAAAAACAGTACAGCCACAGGGGCACAGCAAAATTCAAATTGGCAAAAGAGGTGAAAAACAGTACAGCCACAAGGGCAGGCCAAACTTGAAGTGGCAGCAGAGGTGGACAAACAGTGCAGCCACAGAGACACAGCAACATTCAAATTGGCAGCAGAGGTGGAAAGCAGTACAGCCACAAGGGCACGGCAAAATTCAAATTGGCAACAGAGGTGGAAAACACTACAGCCACAAAGGCAGGCCAAATTTGAAGTGGCAGCAGAGGTGGACAAACAGTACAGCCACAGGGGCACAGCACAATTCAAATTGGCAGCAGAGGTTGAAAAACAGTACAGCCACAAGGGCAGGCTACATTTGAATGTGGCAGCAGATTTGGAAAACAGTACAGCCACAGGGGCAGAGCAAAAAGCAAATTGGCAGCAGAGGTGGAAAAACAGTATAGCCACAAGGGCAGGCTGAATTCGAATTTGGCAGCAGAGGTGGAAAACAGTACAGCCACAGGGCAGGCCAAATTTGAAGTGGCAGCAGAGGTGGAAAACAGTACAGCCACAGGGGCACATCAACTTTCAAATTGGCAGCAGAGGTTGAAAATCAGTACAGCCACAAGGGCAGGCTACATTTGAATGTGGCAGCATATTTGGAAAACAGTACAGCCACAGGGGCAGAGCAAAAAGCAAATTGGCAGCAGAGGTGGAAAAACAGTATAGCCACAAGGGTAGGCTGAATTCGAATTTGGCAGCAGAGGTGGAAAACAGTACAGTCACAGGGCAGGCCAAATTTGAAGTGGCAGCAGAGGTGGACAAATAGTACAGCCACAGGGACACAGCAACATTCAAATTGGCAGCAGAGGTGGAAAAACAGCACAGCCACAAGGGCAGGCTAAATTCGAATTTGGCAGCAGAGATGGAAAACAGTACAGCCACAGGGGAACAGCAAACAGCACATTGGCAGCAGAGGTGGAAAAACCGTACAGCCACAAGAGCAGGCTAAATTCAAATTTGGCAGCAGAGGTGGAAAACAGTACAGCCACAGGGGCAAAGCAAAATTACAATTTGCAGCAGAGGTGGAAAACAGTACAGCTATGAGGGCAGGCTAAAATTGAATTAGCAGCAGAGGTGGAAAACAGTACAGCCACAGGGACACAGCAAAATTCAAATGGGCAGCAGAGGTGGAAAACACTATAGCCACAGGGGCAGGCTAAATTTGAAGTGGCAGCAGCGATGAAAAACAGTACAGCCACAGGGGAACAGCAAAATTCAAATTGGCAGCAGAGGTTAAAAAACAGTACAGCCACAAGGGCAGGCTGAATTCGAAATTGGCAACAGAGGTGAAAAACAGTACAGCCACAAGGGCAGGCCAAATGTGAAGTGGCAGCAGAGGTGGACAAACAGTACAGCCACAGGGACACAGCAAAATATTTCAAATTGGCAGCAGAGGTTAAAAAACAGTACAGCCACAAGGGTAGGCTACACTCGAATGTGGCAGCAGAGTTGGAAAACAGTACAGGAACAGGGGCAGAGCAAAAAGCAAATTAGCAGCAGAGGTGGAAAAACAGTACAGCCACATGGGCAGGCTGAATTAGAATTTGGCAGCAGAGGTGGAAAACAGTAAAGCGACAGGGGCACAGCAAAATTCAAATTGGCAACAGAGGTGAAAAACAGTACAGCCACAGGGACACAGCAACATTCAAATTGGCAGCAGAGGTGGAAAAACAGTACAGCCACAAGGGCAGGCTAAATTCGAATTTGGCAGCAGAGGTGGAACACAGTACAGCCACAGGGGCACAGCAAAATTATAATTGGCAGCAGAGGTGGAAAACAGTACAGCTATGAGGGCAGGCTAAAATTGAATTAGCGGCAGAGGTGGAAAACAGTATAGCCATAAGGGCAGGCTGAATTCGAATTTGGCAGCAGAGGTGGACAACAGTACAGCTACAGGGCAGGCCACATTTGAAGTGGCAGCAGAGGCAGAAAATAGTACAGCAACATGGGCACAGAAAAATAAAATTGGCAGCAGAGATGGAAAACAGTACAGCTATGAGGGCAGGCTAAAATTGAATTAGCAGCATAGGTGGAAAACAGTACAGCCACAGGGCAGGTCAAATTTGAAGTGGCAGCAGAGGTAGACAAAAGGTACAGCCACAGGGACACAGCAACATTCAAATTGGCAGCTGAGGTGGAAAACAGTACAGTCGCAAGGTCAGGCTAAATTCGAATTTGGCAGCAGAGGTGGAAAACAGTACAGCCACAGGGGCACAGCAAAATTACAATTGGCAGCAGAGGTGGAAAACAGTACAGCTATGAGGGCAGGCTAAAATTGAATTAGCAGCAGAGGTGGAAAACAGTACAGCCACAGGGACACAGCAAAATTCAAATGGGCAGAGAGGTGGAAAACACTATAGCCACAGGGGCAGGCTAAATTTGAAGTGGCAGCAGCGGTGAAAAACAGTACAGCCACAGGGGCACAGCAAAATTCAAATTGGCAGCAGAAGTTAAAAAACAGTACAGCCACAAGAGTAGGCTACATTCGAATGTGGCAGCAGAGTTGGAAAACAGTACAGCCACAGGGGCAGAGCAAAAAGCAAATTGGCAGCAGAGGTGGAGAAACAGTACAGCCACAAGGGCAGGCTGAATTCGAATTTGGCAGCAGAGGTGAAAAACAGTACAGCCACAGGGGCACAGCAAAATTCAAATTGGCAAAAGAGGTGAAAAACAGTACAGCCACAAGGGCAGGCCAAACTTGAAGTGGCAGCAGAGGTGGACAAACAGTGCAGCCACAGAGACACAGCAACATTCAAATTGGCAGCAGAGGTGGAAAGCAGTACAGCCACAAGGGCACGGCAAAATTCAAATTGGCAACAGAGGTGGAAAACACTACAGCCACAAAGGCAGGCCAAATTTGAAGTGGCAGCAGAGGTGGACAAACAGTACAGCCACAGGGGCACAGCACAATTCAAATTGGCAGCAGAGGTTGAAAAACAGTACAGCCACAAGGGCAGGCTACATTTGAATGTGGCAGCAGATTTGGAAAACAGTACAGCCACAGGGGCAAAGCAAAAAGCAAATTGGCAGCAGAGGTGGAAAAACAGTATAGCCACAAGGGCAGGCTGAATTCGAATTTGGCAGCAGAGGTGGAAAACAGTACAGCCACAGGGCAGGCCAAATTTGAAGTGGCAGCAGAGGTGGAAAACAGTACAGCCACAGGGGCACATCAACTTTCAAATTGGCAGCAGAGGTTGAAAATCAGTACAGCCACAAGGGCAGGCTACATTTGAATGTGGCAGCATATTTGGAAAACAGTACAGCCACAGGGGCAGAGCAAAAAGCAAATTGGCAGCAGAGGTGGAAAAACAGTATAGCCACAAGGGTAGTGAAGTGGGAGAATGGAAGACCAGGCTCCCGTCCTTCACCTCTCGCGCTTGGCCTAGAGGGTCACCACCCAGACACCCGCCACGAGACGAGTTTGTCCAGTTACCAGACGACCAGATACCCTGGTACAGGAACATACGGATGTGTCCATCTGCCTGCCCAGCAGCCCGCACTGGCCATGCCGACACCTGCGGCACGGATCAACTAGACTAAAATCTACACGTCGTTAGAGATGCCATGACGACCTAGACAACGGGAAGCACATCTGTACAAAATATACACACTGGACATTTCCACACCGATCTACACGAAGAATATACTCAGTGCTATGACGTAGGCGACAGGCATATTCACGGACGTGCATCTTTATTATTTTTACATAGGCTTTCAGAATGCAGAAACGCAAGACGCGTCATGAACTCATCTATAAAGCTTGCTCACGCTTCTCTTGAAACCCGTTACCACCATGAGAGGTATAATGAAGACACGATACTGGTCATGGAACTATATGCTACTATAACCTAAAGCACCTATGCACCAAACGGACCACTTATGCACCAGGCCCGAGTAGGCCCCAAACAAGAGCTCCCGTGGACATTAACAAAGCAAGAGTCAGGTTGCTGATCCTGCAGAAAGAGCCCGGTGAAGCAACCAGCCAAGGTCGCAATGTTGCAAACCCACATTCCAAGAACAAATCATCAAAGGCACGATGTTGCAACCTCGTACTCCGCGCACCAACGTTAAAGTCACACCGGCAAATTAAACCAGACGCACAGTGGAAAAGCAATATTAATTGTGCAGAATTCTGCCTCTTTCACGGTCCCTCCCCACGTGACCAAGCCGAACCTGACGAGATGCCAAACCCAGGAGAGAAGAGGCGTCTGGATCTCTCGCTACGAGACACAGGCAGATACACATGAAAGGCTCAATGGACATCTGCGACAGTGGGAGCGGTCAGCCTTCCAGCTATGAATAAATCCTCACATTGTCTGCACGTACCCATAGTGAAACATTGTTGCAACTTGCAGGTACACCGAGAGCTGGGAACAGCGGTGGTCCCAGGCTGGGAAGCTCACGGGCGCACCAATCAGAACATGGGGCTCTTATCACTGACGCCAGTAATATTAACCAATCCCCAGGAGTCTTCATGTAACAATTCTCATGTATCTAATTGTAGGGACAACCCAGATATACCACCTGACTACCCTTTGTCCACTAACATCGTTCTCTATATGTGTGCTATACTAACCCTACCACTCGAGCAACCAATTAAGAGTGGCGATAGGTTTTTTGTTAACTTTCTGAAGTGACGCAAGTAGCGCGTCATAATACAGTAAAAAGGGCCTGCGAGCCCCACGATTGTGTGTGTGTCAGGACGGACGCGTACGCTCCTTGACCCATCCCTGCCGTTTTGTCTAATAAACAGCAGAGTCACCTTGCTCCTTGTGTGTGTCTCATACTCTATCTCATCTGGGATATACACGGGAGGAGTTGGGGCCTCCCTGCCTGGAGGCCTGCGGACGGACTGGCCGACCCCGGCAGAATTTCCCCCCGACAAGTTGGAGGCACTGCTGAGATCTGTTTAAGATCTGCCTTTTTATTTTTTTTACTTTTCCAGGCACTCCCGTTGCGAGGAGGCCCGGCGGCGCGGCCCCCTCTGCCGTTGCCCCCTTCTGAGGACTACAGGACCATCGCGGAGCTGCGAGAAGACCGGACAGCGCAATCCGGATATTGGCCCTCGGGAGCCGGTTGAGAAGTATCCCGCCCGCGGTTGGCGAGTGTCCAGGCGTGGTCCAGACGAGGGGAGGTGGCGAGCCGCTTGGAGGGGTGCACACAGTCGAGCGGCCCTGCATCGAGAGAACTTGGTGAGCATGACACGCACAACAAGCAATGCGAAATTGTGAGGGCGGGGGAGGAAGTAAATAAGGGAGGAGGGAGGTGTTGTACAGATGCACGGCGAAGGTCTAACAACTTAGTGTTGCCAATGGAATGAACGGTAGCGAAACGAGTGCGAGAGCAGTCGGCTACGTCACGCGAAAGAGGGGGGCGGAGCACGAAAACATCACGTGCGGCCGCTCGTAAGACACTGATTGGCCTAAGTCGCGACTACGTGTAAGGGTGGGTGTGTGTGGTTTCCTACGATTTGACATTTATTGATCAATGAGTAGACGAGGATCCCTATTGTTCGAGCAAGAAACTCGATAGGTAGATGACGTTTCCCTGTAGACGGTAGCTAGTTGCCTAGTTGCCCAATACAGAAGATAATTGGCTGGTTAAGCCCTCCTGTTGAGGGGCGTATCACACGCGAGGCGACGCAGCGTGCGCAGTCCGATTATATTATTGATTTGATTACCTTGTTCCAGGAGAGACAGGAAGACAGCTGTAGGGTTAGCGGGGTAGATTGCAAGTGTATTTTGAACTTAAAGAACATAATAAGAATGTACCAGTAGCTCGAAGAGATCGGTGACGTCACCAGCAGGGATTTAATAGGATATCGCGAGCACAAGGAACTTTGGGTTTGAGAGTGGTGGGGAAGAGAAATATGATAAGGGAGCGGACACGGAGATAAACGATAGACGAGTGGATCGGAAAAGGAGAAGAAGAGAGGGGCGTGGCTGCGCACGGAGAACGCCGGCCACGGCAAGTGTAAAAGGGGGAGGAGAACGGGGAAACAGGACGACTGTATAAGAGCGTCGTAAAGGGTACGCAGCCGCAGGGGGCTGCGTACGCTTCGGCCGCAGGGGGCCGTAAGGGAGGGAATATACAATATAAAATCATACACATTTTTTTAAATAATTTTTTATTGCGTAAATTGTAAAAGGATTGTCGTAAGTCCCCACACTTGCGGGGCCAGGTAAACAATATAAGGTTGTATATTGTAAACTGCTAGTGAAGGGAAGGGTAACAAGGGGAGCGCCACTATGTCGTACGGGACAGGGTCGGGAGGGTGGGGGAACACCCTCACTACCCCACTACAACACATATGCACCACACTGCCACCCCATAGGGAGAAATTAATTAAGTACAGCATAGAGTGGACCCAGGGGACGGACAACAAAATGTTAACGCCATGGCGCCTAATGGTAGTTTCGATCCATATGCCCAACATTCACTGCTAAACCATCTGCACAATACATACAAGGGGAAGAAGTTGGCAAACCATGTGGAGGTGTTTAACTTATGGAGGATGTTCCAAGGGTCCCGACCAGGACCAAATGGAATGTTCACTATGGGGAAACACCGGAAGAAAAGGAGATTAAGAAAGAAGGAGAGGATGGGAAAAAGGGGTGTGAAAGCACAAAGAATACGGGGAACGGAGGAGAGGGAGGAGAAAAGATTGATAAATCAGACGACATAAAAAAGGAACCGAGCAACGAGATACCCATAACACCGGGAGTGAAAACAGAGGGAGGAGGGTTGTACCCTTTAAGAGAATTAGGAGAAATAGAAGGACAGTTAAGGGCGGCTGAAGGATACTCGAACCCGGCATACAGCCCTCCACCATATGTGGCTCATAGGAAGATACCAATGGGGGAGGGGAGGATTGGAGAAGAGCAGACTGTAGAGATAGGAAATGATGAGTGGGTAGCTGCACAGATATTATTAAAATTACGAGGTTCACTAACTGGAGAAGAGAGGGAGGTAGTAAAGAGAACAGACGAGGATAGTGCAAGAGAGAGTGAGATGAGGGGGGAGGAGCTATTACGGCAAAAGGAAGAGATTTTGGAGGAAAGATTAGCAAAGCTAAGGGATGAGCAGAATGAATTGATCAAACAGCTTGAGAGGGAGGAAAGAGAGAGAGTGAGGAAAAGGAAAGAAGGTAAGGACGAATTGGAAAAATTAAGGGAACGAAATGAGGAGCAAAGGAGAGAAGCTGAAAGGGTAAAAGCAGCAGCAGACAGGGTATCAAGAGTAGTGCTGAGAGAAAAGAAGAAGGAGGAAGAAGAAAAGGAACAGGAAATGGCAATATGGAGGAGGAGGGTACTATCAGAGACAGCTAAGAAATATGAAGAGGGGAAAGTAATAGAAAGTATAGTAGAAAGAGAAAGGGTGAAATGGGAAAGGAAGAAAGAGGATGAAAGAATATTGGAACAGATGAGCAACGAAGTGATGGAGGAATTAAAAAGGAAAAGGGAGGAAAGTAGTAGGGAGATGGAGGAGAGAAGTGAAGGGGAAAGAGAAGGGAGGAGTAGGGAGAGTGAAAAATGGGGGGATGTATATAGAAGTAGAGAAGTAGCAACAACATCAGCACTAGGGGGAGCAGTTGGTAACAAAGGAAAAGGAGAAATGGACCTAATAGACTTAGAAACAGTAACAATAAAAGGGAAAAAGGCAGAGTGGGGGGTACCATTTATGACTGATTTTTGCAGTGAGGAGGAAGAAGGAGTAGAGAGGGAAGGAAGAAAGAGTGAAAGGGAAAGCTTAGATAAGCTATACCTCACTCGAACAAACATAGACTCGCCATGGATCAGTAGGAGAAGGGAGGAGCTGGAGAGAAGTGAGGAGGGGGTGCAAAAACTAGTGGAAAAACAAACCCATGAAACCACACCATCCCCATCTCCATCACGCCCTCCCCCATCGCACCCTACATGCTCAACCACCGCACGCTCGCTGCACAGAATAAAGCTCGCGCCCTTCATGGACGAACTGACTCCCTATGCATATCGGCTTAGAGACCTCCCTAGTCGCAGGCAAGACAGACAAATAAACACGCCCACATTAAACACAGGAAATGACGAAAGGAGGGGAAAGGATGGAGAAGGAGTTAGGGGCAGGGGTAATAAGGACGAAATTGAAGAGGTAAAGGAAACGGAAGAAGAGGAGGGGTGTGAGGACTCGATATTATGGAACGTAAAGGGTGACACAAGACACAACTTAATGCCACTGTTGGAGAGAGGAGGGGTTAGACCACAGTATGTCCCTTGGAAGCATACGGATAAAGAAAATATAAAATGTAGGCTCCCATCACTAAGTGGAGGTGCGGGTAAGTGGATATATGAAATGGAAAAACACACCGCAGGACAGAAACTAGCAGTAGGAGATGTGAAGGGCCTGTTAATATCAATATTAGGGGATAGAGCGGATGACATTTGGAAGAGAGCGGGATTCCATGGGGTCACAATAACAAACACATCGCATGATGGGGCACCATTTGCAAACTGCAGACATGCGCTATGGCAGGCACTGAGAGTACAGTACCCAGACACATCAGACATAGGAGCAATTACTTCCCGTAAGATGCGTGAGAATGAGGATCCTGTTGATTATATCCAGGAATCCAAGAGAAGTGGCGCATGGAAACTAGAGAACAATGGGACAAAACACCAGCCATATTTTATCATATACTAGTACAAGGGCTCCCAGAAGGAGTTCAGAAACAACTGAAGAAAGTAGTGGGAATGGAAGCAAAACCATGGCCAGAAATACAACTGACTATAGTACATCACTGCATGACATGGCAAGGAAAAATGAAACAAAAGGAAGAGGACAGGAAAACAGAAGAGGCTAAACTAGTACAGAAAAAACTTACTAAATACACAATGGAAGGGGCACTAATAACTACGCCCACACCAATGGCCCAAAGCCCCACACAAGTAGTGGCTGCACAAGATCCCGCTCAAATAGCACCTCCACAGAGTGTAACACAGCAAGTGCCGCCACTGCAATTACACGCACCAAACATGGGAGGAGGGTACCCAATGCAAGGAGCTGGGTATTATAGTTATAACAGGGGGAGAGGAGGATTTATGAGAGGGAGAGGATACGGATATAATACCCAACAGCAGGCGGGGGGACTTAGAAATTCCTACCCCACAGGGCAACCAGTATACCAGGACAACACAGGGAGCTTCCCATGGCAAAGCAGGGAACCACCCGTGTGTTGGAGTTGCGGATTATTAGGACACATGTCACGTACATGTAGGGTCAGGCCAGGAACACCAACATGGAATGAACAGGCACAACCTAGGACCTCAAAAGAACAGCAGGGCATACAACAACAGCAGACGTTACAACAAGGAAGTGACCCACAACAACAAATAACACAACAACAGCCACTGCCACAACAACAAGTAGCGCTACCACAACAACCCCAAACGCAACAAACGCAATTGGGTAGGGTGACGGTGTTGGGACACAACCCTTACACAGGGAATGGCCAATCATTGTACCCTCAATAGGACAGCCCACAGACAACCTTGGTGTGTCCCATCCTGTCAGTAACACCTAATAGTGCGGAGGAGCCACGCATAGAGGTAACGATAGGTGACAAAAAATTATCATTCCTTGTTGACACCGGGGCAACCCGGTCTTGCATAAGGGAAGGTAAATTTAAGATGTCAGGCGAAGCCATGAACACCCAAGGATTTTCTGGGGCTAAAGGGTTGGTTCCCTTTACTGATAACATTCCCTTATCTATTGGAGATTATGATCTGTCGGTTCCACTTTTGTATTATAGTGCCTCACCAGTAAATATACTGGGGAGGGACATAATGAACAGGTTGAATATGACGATCTCCTTTACAGAGGATGGCATAATTTGCTCTACTCAAGGGATTAACATGCTCGCAGCACGACAGATTATGCAAGCATACTGTGGACAGACAGCGATTAGGGCGGAGCCGGTAGATGGCGAGCTATTCCAGTATGGAACAGACATGGCATTTGCATGGATGCCAGGGATAGAAGGGAAAATATGGAGGAGGCCAGCAGCCTATCTGTTCCGACCAGAAACACCCGTTAATGAACCAGAAGGAAAGGTGTTTGTAATGGACATCGAGAGCATTATTGCAACAGCTGATTATGTTGCTGTGCACGCCCAAGATAAAGAAGGGAGAGCATGGAGGGCAGTGATAGCACTAGCAGAAGGATGTAGGCTGACCCAGGTGTCAGATGAGGAGCTGTTCTCAGAAGAAAAGGAGGAAGGTGAAATGGTGTTCATGATGAGTGTAGAAATATGGCTAAGAGTGGCTCACAAACAAGTAGCACAGAAAATTGCAATGGCACTTGAGGCACCCGCATGCACCCCAGTCCCATTCTTTAAGGAGGATATGTCAAAGGTGCCCAAATCATTATGGACTATTAGTCCTTATGACATGGGATGCATAAAAAGCATAGGGGGTGTAAGGATAAAATTGAAAAAAGGTGCCATACTACCAAGAGTGAAACAGTACCCATTGTCAAAAGAGGCAGATGAGGGCATATATGAAACCATAACGGCCCTAATAAACAATGGCATATTGGTCCCCTCAGAATCACCATGTAACACGGCTGTGTACCCGGTGCGCAAGGCTAAAGGGGGGTCTTGGCGCTTCATACAGGACCTCAGGCCCTTGAACAACATAGTAGAAGCAGAGTATCCAGTAACAGCAAACCCGGCCACAATATTGTGTGGCATTCCAGCAGAAGCATCACGATTTACAGTGATTGACCTTAAAAATGCTTTTTTCTCAATACCATTACACCCAGACTCACAAGATTTGACAAGCTTCACTTACCGAAATACAAAGTGGAAACATACCAGATTACCACAGGGATATTGTGAATCACCCTCAATTTTCAATAGAGTAATACAGATGGATTTGGGTAACGTTGAGGTGGAAAGCACAGTGTTACAGTATGTGGACGACATAATAATTTGCAGTACAAACGAAAGTAAATGCAGAGAGGACTCGTTAAAAATGTTGACGGTATTAGCTGAAAAGGGGTACAAGGTAGACATGGAAAAGATACAATACTGTCAGGAACAGGTACTTTACATTGGCCAACTGATATCCCAACATGGAAGAAAGATTGCACCACAAAGAGCACAGGCCATTTCAAGCACTCCAATGCCACAGACTGTGAGAGAACTGCAGCAATTTCTGGGGCTATGCAACTACTGTAGAGCATGGGTATTTGATTACAGTTCATACATAGGACCCCTGCTTGAGGGTTTGAGGGAAGCCAATAAAGGGGAGAAAAAGTTGGGGTGGACTATGGAAATGAGGGAGGCCTTTGACGAATTGAAAGACGCAATATCAACTGCTCCAGTACTGGCATCCCCAGACTATGAGCAACGATTTTTTATATTTTCACATTGCGACTCAGCAGTGATGAAAGCAGTATTGGCCCAAAAAACGAGCATGGGCTATAAACCAGTAGCATTTTACAGCGGTCACTTAGACCCTGTGATGTTAGGTCACTTCCCTTGCGAACAAGGTCTCGCTGCAGCTGCTTTTGCAGTGGAAAAAGCATCAGCAATAACCATGGGGTGTCCAACTACACTGTTTGTGGAACATGCACTATTTGCAATATTGAATAAACCCAAGTCCACACTAACGACACAGATGGCATCAGGTTATGAGATCATTTTGTCTAGAGCTGAACTAGCAATTGTTAGATGTAGCACGGTTAACCCTGCAAGGTTCCTAGCAGAAGTAATTGAGGAGGGAGATTACGCCCACGACTGCACCCAAATAACTGAAATGTACTCATGTACTAGAAAAGTTGAAGAAAACGCACTAGAGAGAGGTGAGCTTTTGTTTATTGATGGGTCATCAACTATTGATCAAGGAGATGGGATACGGAGGACTGGGGCAGCAGTAGTAAAAATGATGGAGGCGCCGGTGTGTGTGGCTATGAAATGTGTACAATTACCACAGCATTACTCTGCTCAAGCCGCGGAACTAGTTGCACTAATATTGGCATTGAAGGAAAGTTTTGACAAACGAGTAACCATATATTCCGACAGTGCATATGTTACATCCACTGTCCACTCAGGGCTGTCAAAATGGAGAAGAAGAGGGTTTAGGAGAGCTGATGGCACTCCAGTGCAACATGCCCTCTTGTTGGCTGAACTAATTGAAGTAATAAACGACCCCCAAGAACTAGCCCTAGTCAAATGCACCGCACACACCAATGGTGAAGACCACGTCTCAAAAGGGAATGCAGCAGCAGACGCACATGCGAAATATGCTGCATACTTTGGTGAGATATGGAACCCCACAGACTCACAGAGAGGGAGAGGGAGGGGAATGGCTAGGGAGATGTTGATAAGAGAAGGGTACACCCATCTCCCAGCCACACAGATTATGGAGCTACAAGCGGCTGCACCAATGGCCGAAAAAGAAATATGGGTAAAAAGAGGATGTACAATGTCACCAACCGACGCACTATGGCGCCAGGGTGGCACTGGAAAAGTTGTAATACCATTGGCACTTTTAAACACCGCCCTGAGCCAATTACATCACCCAGCCCATACAGGCAAGGAAATAATTGCAGCACGAATCAGAGAAGATTGGTTCTGTCCCGAGTTAAATTCTCATGTGTCGAATTTTATCAGCAATTGTCTCACATGTCAACAGTTTATGGCCGGTCATACCCTAAAAGTGATAAGAGGTACCATACCCCGGCCAGAAGGACCTTTTCGGCACCTTCACATTGACTATGTTGATATGATCAACATATGTCAAGGTAATAGGTATATGATTGTAGTAGTATGCCCATTTTCTAGATGGATTGAAGCAGGGCCCTGTTCACACCCAGATGCATTTAGAGCAGCCAAATTCCTAGTAAGGGAGGTCTTCCCCAGGTGGGGAGTGTGCGAGGTGTTAAGGTCAGACAATGGCCCGCATTTCGCAAACGAAATGTTCCAGCATATCACATCCCTGCTGAGCATAAAACACAAATTTGCATGTGCATACCACCCACAGGCTAACGGTATATGTGAACGCCTGAATGGCCTATTGAAGGAGGCAATTGCAAAAATACAACAAACAACAAAGAAAAGCTGGTTGTATTGCCTTCCATTAGCCCTATTTGAATTGAGGAATAGGCCAGGGTCCGACCACCACCTCACCCCTCACGAGGTGGTTACTGGACGTCAAATGCGCCTTCCCCTAACGCCAACGTCAAGGGCATTCACTGACCACGAAAGTTCAGCGAGTGTGTTAGGTGATGAAATGTATCAATATGTGTCTTCTTTGATTACTAGTGTTGTGTTTGTGTCTCAACAGCTCGAGCGCACATGGGGCGGGTCTACCAGCAATCAAGAAGAAGGCGCAAGTACAGAATTGGAAAAGGAGAACTTGTGCAAACTTGCCAAAGGTGACCACGTGCTACTTTGCAATTTCAATAGGAAATGGAACGATAAGAGGTTCACTGGCCCCCATCTGGTAGAGGACGTATCAACAAGAGCAGTAAAACTAAAGGACAAGCGTGCCTGGAACCACCTACATGATGTAAAGATCTACAAACTGCAGACCCGCCCCAGCGCCAACGACAGGTCCATTGGAAGAACAGCAACAACATCCCCGACAGCGGAAGGAAGTTCTACCACAGACAACGACCCAATTGTTCCCTTACCGTGTCACTACCCAGCTACCCCGGAGACAATAACTGACGAAGAAAGGGGTGATCCCCATACTGCCCACCCCATGGTCACACGTTCAAAGAGTAAAAATACTGCCGCCATCTGAGCCCAAACCCCCCGCCCATTGACTCCCAAGTACAGTTATAACTGAAACTGAAAGACATTGCCTGCACAAATACACATGTAAACACGTGAATGTTCTCTTTTTTCTCTCGCACATACAGGAACTGCGTATTATTGTATTGTTAAGAAAAAAGCTAACTAACAAATTCACTGTCCAGGCGTAGATGGTACTCCTAGACGATAACTACCCAGAAGAATTGTCACACCAATTTGTATACGAAATAAAAAGGCCAACATACCTAAAAAGGAAAAGGGTACGTGTCTACTACACAGCATTCCTCCTGGCCATAGAATATTCCATGCCCCACCTCCGCCCATACTTGCCGGTCCTAAGAGACCGATCACTTAGAGTAGCGTGGGAGCAGCTCTTCGCCTGGGCACTGAATGACTATTTGATAGGGAGAGCTTAAAGGAAACAAAAAACTAACATTTAATAACAAGCATTTTGAGAATTTTTAGGCGGGCAACTTTAACGTCGCAAGAATACGCTGCCAGGACTGCAGCAAGGTAAGAGCAAAATGCCGGTGAGATTAGCATATGTAATAAAAATAATAGGGATTTTGATGATCACCGGGTTCTTGGCTGCCTCTGTCTGGCAGTACAGCTATGCTATCAATTTTATTGCTGCACCCAAACCTAATATACCCCCGTCCCCTGCTGCAACAGGTGTTACGTCAGGTGGTAATAGTAACATTGCACCCAAGCAAAATAGAGTTAAACGCAGCACATACTCAGACAATAAAGGTATTGATAATTATATACAAGATTCAGCACACGTCACAAACAACATATGGTACCAACACATGACCCGCATTGGTAAGCAGACAACTGAGGATAGCTGCTACGTTTGCTCATTAATACCATACGCCATGAGTGCTTCACGAACATTTGTTGCCACAGAAATAGATGAAAAGACAGCACAGTGCATAATATACTTGGCACTGTTCCAAACGAAAGGAAGATTTCAAGGAACAGTAGTGCACATGACATGAAAAACACGAGACTCATACCCATATGAAAACAACTTCCTCAAGACCTATTTGAGTTACCACAAGAGCAGTTTACATGCTGAAGCATTCAAATACATAACAAGTGGCCCTGCAAAAGGAGAAACAAAGAAGGTAACACTGCAGTATCTACCATGTGATTGGTACGCCACTGAAGTTCCGGGTAAACAAGGATGCTGGGAGAGGCCGCTGGTGACGATAATAGGAAAGGTGTATCTGGACAACAGCTGGGAGATAGGAGTGATTGGCAGCAACATGGTAACAAAAGAAACTATCTCAACCATCGAGACACACAATCACCGATGTTGGACGACGTGGATCAAGTATGTACCAATGCTCACGTGGGTAGAAGAAGATGAAGACCCAATAACAATACTACCGTTGACTGCGCCCAAGGTATGCTACCAGCATAAAGGAGAGGTGGACGTAGGATATAACACCAATTGTGCAAGTGTGATGGAGTTACCTGAATGGGGAGCGGGAACAGCAGTAATAATGGACCATTATTGGGCCTGTGGAGAAAAGGCATACCATACAATGCCTTCCCTGTGGAATGGTGTGTGCACAATGGTACACGTCAATGTACCATCACTAGTGGTACCTAAGAAGCATGTCAATGTGGCGAACTTTCCTAAAATGGATGAAGGGGATAAGAGAAAAAAGAGATCTGCACCACTTCAGGAGGAGCAAGGGAACAGGACCAACAGCAATGATACTGTCCTAAATAGAAGAAAACGACAAGGAGAGCCACTGACAGGAAATTACCTGTGGGGAAGGTCGGAAACGGCACTAACATCAATACCGCCAGAACACAGACTATTCAGCAGAGCACCAATGTTCTTCTCCTCAATAATACACCCGGGACTGCAGGCTTACGCAAACGCAAAATGGCTCCAAATAACTAGATGGGAACTAATGATGACCATCAATTCTACAGTAAATGGGTTTAACGCAATAAAAGAGGAGCTGCGAGCTGTAAGGATGGTAGCACTTCAGAACAGATATGTATTGGACCTTCTCACAGCAATGGAAGGAGGAGATTGTGCAAAGATAGGACAATCATGCTGCACGTTCATACCTGCCAACGATGCTGACAATGGTACACTGACAGAAGCAGTTTCACAATTGGCTCAGATGCACTCCAAAATGATGGATGAAAGTAACGGTGTAAACAAGGATAAGAGCTGGTTTTCACTATTATGGTCATGGATGCCATCCTGGCTGTCAGATGGACTGAAAATAATAGTGGGTTGTACTATTTTGGCTGGAGCTACGCTGATCATAATTAGATTTTGGAAGGCCCGGAAGGCACGTACTACTGACGAGTTGCTGGAAATGGTGGGAATGCACCCCTTGATGCCAGCAGATGACGGCCAGCATACAGGTGTGATAATACAGGAGAGGGAGAAGTTGCGCACCCAAATAATAACCAACCATCTAGACCCACCATCAGTGAAGGTCGAGAACCCAAGAAACCCCAGGAGCTACATAAGAAGATGGGTATACTGTACTCCTGGAGGAACCTGTGAATATATGTACTGGTCATTTGAAGATCATGTAAACCATTATGGACATCTCGGAGGAATAACCAAGATATGGCGAGTAAGAGGAGATAACGAGAAGGATATGTTTGTGGTCGACAAGTTGACCAGAGGGGGGACTGAAGTGGGAGAATGGAAGACCAGGCTCCCGTCCTTCACCTCTCGCGCTTGGCCTAGAGGGTCACGACCCAGACACCCGCCACGAGAAGAGTTTGTCCAGTTACCAGACGACCAGATACCCTGGTACAGGAACATACGGATGTGTCCATCTGCCTGCCCAGCAGCCCGCACTGGCCATGCCGACACCTGCGGCACGGATCAACTAGACTAAAATCTACACGTCGTTAGAGATGCCATGATGACCTAGACAACGGGAAGCACATCTGTACAAAATATACACACTGGACATTTCCACACCGATCTACACGAAGAATATACTCAGTGCTATGACGTAGGCGACAGGCATATTCACGGACGTGCATCTTTATTATTTTTACATAGGCTTTCAGAATGCAGAAACGCAAGACGCGTCATGAACTCATCTATAAAGCTTGCTCACGCTTCTCTTAAAACCCGTTACCACCATGAGAGGTATAATGAAGACACGATACTGGTCATGGAACTATATGCTACTATAACCTAAAGCACCTATGCACCAAACGGACCACTTATGCACCAGGCCCGAGTAGGCCTCAAACAAGAGCTCCGGTGGACATTAACAAAGCAAGAGTCAGGTTGCTGATCCTGCAGAAAGAGCCCGGTGAAGCAACCAGCCAAGGTCGCAATGTTGCAAACCCACATTCCAAGAACAAATCATCAAAGGCACGATGTTGCAACCTCGTACTCCGCGCACCAACGTTAAAGTCACACCGGCAAATTAAACCAGACGCACAGTGGAAAAACAATATTAATTGTGCAGAATTCTGCCTCTTTCACGGTCCCTCCCCACGTGACCAAGCCGAACCTGACGAGATGCCAAACCCAGGAGAGAAGAGGCGTCTGGATCTCTCGCTACGAGACACAGGCAGATACACATGAAAGGCTCAATGGACATCTGCGACAGTGGGAGCGGTCAGCCTTCCAGCTATGAATAAATCCTCACATTGTCTGCACGTACCCATAGTGAAACATTGTTGCAACTTGCAGGTACACCGAGAGCTGGGAACAGCGGTGGTCCCAGGCTGGGAAGCTCACGGGCGCACCAATCAGAATATGGGGCTCTTATCACTAGCGCCAGTAATATTAACCAATCCCCAGGAGTCTTCATGTAACAATTCTCATGTATCTAATAGTAGGGACAACCCAGATATACCACCTGACTACCCTTTGTCCACTAACATCGTTCTCTATATGTGTGCTATACTAACCCTACCACTCGAGCAACCAATTAAGAGTGGCGATAGGTTTTTTGTTAACTTTCTGAAGTGACGCAAGTAGCGCGTCATAATACAGTAAAAAGGGCCTGCGAGCCCCACGATTGTGTGTGTGTCAGGACGGACGCGTACGCTCCTTGACCCATCCCTGCCGTTTTGTCTAATAAACAGCAGAGTCACCTTGCTCCTTGTGTGTGTCTCATACTCTATCTCATCTGGGATATACACGGGAGGAGTTGGGGCCTCCCTGCCTGGAGGCCTGCGGACGGCCCGGCCGACCCCGGCAGAATTTCCCCCCGACAGTAGGCTGAATTCGAATTTGGCAGCAGAGGTGGAAAACAGTACAGTCACAGGGCAGGCCAAATTTGAAGTGGCAGCAGAGCTGGACAAATAGTACAGCCACAGGGACACAGCAACATTCAAATTGGCAGCAGAGGTGGAAAAACAGCACAGCCACAAGGGCAGGCTAAATTCGAATTTGGCAGCAGAGGTGGAAAACAGTACAGCCACAGGGGAACAGCAAACAGCAAATTGGCAGCAGAGGTGGAAAAACCGTACAGCCACAAGAGCAGGCTAAATTCAAATTTGGCAGCAGAGGTGGAAAACAGTACAGCCACAGGGGCAAAGCAAAATTACAATTTGCAGCAGAGGTGGAAAACAGTACAGCTATGAGGGCAGGCTAAAATTGAATTAGCAGCAGAGGTGGAAAACAGTACAGCCACAGGGACACAGCAAAATTCAAATGGGCAGCAGAGGTGGAAAACACTATAGCCACAGGGGCAGGCTAAATTTGAAGTGGCAGCAGCGGTGAAAAACAGTACAGCCACAGGGGAACAGCAAAATTTAAATTGGCAGCAGAGGTTAAAAAACAGTACAGCCACAAGGGCAGGCTGAATTCGAAATTGGCAACAGAGGTGAAAAACAGTACAGCCACAAGGGCAGGCCAAATGTGAAGTGGCAGCAAAGGTGGACAAACAGTACAGCCACAGGGACACAGCAACATATTTCAAATTGGCAGCAGAGGTTAAAAAACAGTACAGCCACAAGGGTAGGCTACACTCGAATGTGGCAGCAGAGTTGGAAAACAGTACAGGAACAGGGGCATAGCAAAAAGCAAATTAGCAGCAGAGGCGGAAAAACAGTACAGCCACATCGGCAGGCTGAATTCGAATTTGGCAGCAGAGGTGGAAAACAGTACAGCCACAGGGGCACAGCAAAATTCAAATTGGCAACAGAGGTGAAAAACAGTACAGCCACAGGGACACAGCAACATTCAAATTGGCAGCAGAGGTGGAAAAACAGTACAGCCACAAGGGCAGGCTAAATTCGAATTTGGCAGCAGAGGTGGAACACAGTACAGCCACAGGGGCAGAGCAAAATTACAATTGGCAGCAGAGGTGGAAAACAGTACAGCTATGAGGGCAGGCTAAAATTGAATTAGCGGCAGAGGTGGAAAACAGTATAGCCATAAGGGCAGGCTGAATTCGAATTTGGCAGCAGAGGTGGACAACAGTACAGCTACAGGGCAGGCCACATTTGAAGTGGCAGCAGAGGCAGAAAATAGTACAGCCACATGGGCACAGAAAAATAAAATTGGCAGCAGAGATGGAAAACAGTATAGCCACAGGGGCAGGCTAGATTTGAAATAGCAGCAGCAGTGGAAAAACAAACAGTACAGCCACAAGTGTAGGCTAAAATCGAATTTGCCAGCAGAGGTGGCCAGCAGTACAGCCACAAGGGCACAGCAAAATTCAAATTGGCAACAGAAGTGGAAAACAGTACAGCCACAGGGCAGGTCAAATTTGAAGTGGCAGCAGAGGTAGACAAACAGTACAGCCACAGGGACACAGCAACATTCAAATTGGCAGCTGAGGTGGAAAAACAGTACAGTCGCAAGGTCAGGCTAAATTCGAATTTGGCAGCAGAGGTGGAAAACAGTACAGCCACAGGGGCACAGCAAAATTACAATTGGCAGCAGAGGTGGAAAACAGTACAGCTATGAGGGCAGGCTAAAATTGAATTAGCAGCAGAGGTGGAAAACAGTACAGCCACAGGGACACAGCAAAATTCAAATGGGCAGAGAGGTGGAAAACACTATAGCCACAGGGGCAGGCTGAATTTGAAGTGGCAGCAGCGGTGAAAAACAGTACAGCCACAGGGGCACAGCAAAATTCAAATTGGCAACAGAAGTTAAAAAACAGTACAGCCACAAGAGTAGGCTACATTCGAATGTGGCAGCAGAGTTGGAAAACTGTACAGCCACAGGGGCAGAGCAAAAAGTAAATTGGCAGCAGAGGTGGAAAAACAGTACAGCCACAAGGGCAGGCTGAATTCGAATTTGGCAGCAGAGGTGAAAAACAGTACAGCCACAGGGGCACAGCAAAATTCAAATTGGCAACAGAGGTGAAAAACAGTACAGCCACAAGGGCAGGCCAAATTTGAAGTGGCAGCAGAGGTGGACAAACAGTGCAGCCACACCACAGAGACACAGCAACATTCAAATTGGCAGCAGAGGTGGAAAGCAGTACAGCCACAAGGGCACAGCAAAATTCAAATTGGCAACAGAGGTGGAAAACACTACAGCCACAAAGGCAGGCCAAATTTGAAGTGGCAGCAGAGGTGGACAAACAGTACAGCCACAGGGGCACAGCACAATTCAAATTGGCAGCAGAGGTTGAAAAACAGTACAGCCACAAGGGCAGGCTACATTTGAATGTGGCAGCAGATTTGGAAAACAGTACAGCCACAGGGGCAGAGCAAAACGTAAATTGGCAGCAGAGGTGGAAAAACAGTATAGCCACAAGGGCAGGCTGAATTCGAATTTGGCAGCAGAGGTGGAAAACAGTACAGCCACAGGGCAGGCCAAATTTGAAGTGGCAGCAGAGGTGGAAAACAGTACAGCCACAGGGGCACATCAACTTTCAAATTGGCAGCAGAGGTTGAAAATCAGTACAGCCACAAGGGCAGGCTAGATTTGAATGTGGCAGCATATTTGGAAAACAGTACAGCCACAGGGGCAGAGCAAAAAGCAAATTGGCAGCAGAGGTGGAAAAACAGTATAGCCACAAGGGCAGGCTGAATTCGAATTTGGCAGCAGAGGTGGAAAACAGTACAGTCACAGGGCAGGCCAAATTTGAAGTGGCAGCAGAGGTGGACAAATAGTACAGCCACAGGGACACAGCAACATTCAAATTGGCAGCAGAGGTGGAAAAACAGCACAGCCACAAGGGCAGGCTAAATTCGAATTTGGCAGCAGAGGTGGAAAACAGTACAGCCACAGGGGAACAGCAAACAGCAAATTGGCAGCAGAGGTGGAAAAACCGTACAGCCACAAGAGCAGGCTAAATTCAAATTTGGCTGCAGAGGTGGAAAACAGTACAGCCACAGGGGCAAAGCAAAATTACAATTTGCAGCAGAGGTGGAAAACAGTACAGCTATGAGGGCAGGCTAAAATTGAATTAGCAGCAGAGGTGGAAAACAGTACAGCCACAGGGACACAGCAAAATTCAAATGGGCAGCAGAGGTGGAAAACACTAAAGGCACAGGGGCAGGCTAAATTTGAAGTGGCAGCAGCGGTGAAAAACAGTACAGCCACAGGGGAACAGCAAAATTCAAATTGGCAGCAGAGGTTAAAAAACAGTACAGCCACAAGGGCAGGCTGAATTCGAAATTGGCAACAGAGGTGAAAAACAGTACAGCCACAAGGGCAGGCCAAATGTGAAGTGGCAGCAGAGGGGGACAAACAGTACAGCCACAGGGACACAGCAAAATATTTCAAATTGGCAGCAGAGGTTAAAAAACAGTACAGCCACAAGGGTAGCTACACTCGAATGTGGCAGCAGAGTTGGAAAACAGTACAGGAACAGCGGCAGAGCAAAAAGCAAATTAGCAGCAGAGGCGGAAAAACAGTACAGCCACATGGGCAGGCTGAATTCGAATTTGGCAGCAGAGGTGGAAAACAGTACAGCCACAGGGGCACAGCAAAATTCAAATTGGCAACAGAGGTGAAAAACAGTACAGCCACAAGGGCAGGCCAAATTTGAAGTGGCAGCAAAGGTGGACAAACAGTACAGCCACAGAGACACAGCAACATTCAAATTGACAGCAGAGGTGAAAAAATAGTACAGCCACAGGGGCAGGCTAAATTCGAATTTGGCAGCAGAGGTGGAAAGCAGTACAGCCACAGGGGCACAGCAAAATTACAATTGGCAGCAGAGGTGGAAAACAGTACAGCTATGAGGGCAGGCTAAATTTGAAGTGGCAGCAGCGGTGGAAAAAAACAGTACAGCCACAAGTGTAGGCTACATTCAAATTTGCCAGCAGAGGTGGAAACAGTACAGCCACAAGGGCAGGCTAAAATTGAATTGGCAGCAGAGGTGGAAAACAGTACAGCCACAGGGACAGAGCAACATTCAAATTGGCAGCAGAGATGATAAACACTATAGCCACAGGGGCAGGCTAAATTTGAAGTGGCAGCAGCAGTGGAAAAACAGTACAGCCACAAGTGTAGGCTAAATTCGAATTTTCCAGCAGAGGTGGAAACAGTACAGCCACAGGGGCATGCTAAATTCGGATTTGGCAGCAGAGGTCAGAAGCAGTAGAGCCACAAGGACAGGGTAAATTTGAATTGGCAGCAGAGGTGGAACAAAGTACAGCCACAGGGACCCAGCAGAATGCAAATTGGCAGCAGGAAAACAGTAAAGAGACAAGGGCAGGCTAAATTTAAAGTGGCAGAAGAGGTGAAAAATCAGTACAGCCACAGGGGCACAGAAAAATTGAAATTTGCAGCAAAGGTCGAAAAACAGTACAGTCACAAGGGCAGGCTAAATTCGAATTTGGCAGCAGAGGTGAAAAACAGTACAGCCACAGGGGCACAGCAAAATTGAAATTGGCAGCAGAGGTGGAAAACAGTATAGCCACGAGGGCAGGCAAAATGGAAGTGGCAGCAGAGGCAGAAAACACATGGGCACAGAACATTTCATATTTGGCCGCAGAGATGTAAAACAGTATAGCCACAGGGGCAGGCTAAATTTGATGCGGCTGCAGCAGTGGAAAAACAGTGCAGCCACAAGGGCAGGCTAAATTGGAATTTGGCAGCAGAGGTGGAAAACATTACAGCCACATGAGCACAGAAAAATTCATATTTGGCAGCAGATGTGGAAAGCAGTACAGCCACAAGGGCACAGCAAAATTCATCGGCAACAGAGGTGGAAAACACTACAGCCACAAAGGCAGGCCAAATTTGAAGTGGCAGCAGAGGTGGACAAACAGTACAGCCACAGGGGCACAGCAACATTCAAATTGGCAGCAGAGGTGGAAAAACAGTACAGCCACAAGGGCAGGCTAAATTCGAATTTGGCAGCAGAGGTGGAACACAGTACAGCCACAGGGGCACAGCAAAATTACAATTGGCAGCAGAGGTGGAAAACAGTACAGCTATGAGGGCAGGCTAAAATTGAATTAGCGGCAGAGGTGGAAAACAGTATAGCCATAAGGGCAGGCTGAATTCGAATTTAGCAGCAGAGGTGGACAACAGTACAGCTACAGGGCAGGCCACATTTGATGTGGCAGCAGAGGCAGAAAATAGTACAGCCACATGGGCACAGAAAAATAAAATTGGCAGCAGAGATGGAAAACAGTATAGCCACAGGGGCAGGCTACATTTGAAATAGCAGCAGCAGTGGAAAAACAAACAGTACAGCCACAAGTGTAGGCTAAATTCGAATTTGCCAGCAGAGGTGGCCAGCAGTACAGCCACAAGGGCACAGCAAAATTCAAATTGGCAACAGAAGTGGAAAACAGTACAGCCACAGGGCAGGTCAAATTTGAAGTGGCAGCAGAGGTAGACAAACAGTACAGCCACAGGGGAACAGCAAACAGCAAATTGGCAGCAGAGGTGGAAAAACCGTACAGCCACAAGAGCAGGCTAAATTCAAATTTGGCAGCAGAGGTGGAAAACAGTACAGCCACAGGGGCAAAGCAAAATTACAATTTGCAGCAGAGGTGGAAAACAGTACAGCTATGAGGGCAGGCTAAAATTGAATTAGCAGCAGAGGTTGAAAACAGTACAGCCACAGGGACACAGCAAAATTCAAATGGGCAGCAGAGGTGGAAAACACTACAGCCACAGGGGCAGGCTAAATTTGAAGTGGCAGCAGCGGTGAAAAACAGTACAGCCACAGGGGAACAGCAAAATTCAAATTGGCAGCAGAGGTTAAAAAACAGTACAGCCACAAGGGCAGGCTGAATTCGAAATTGGCAACAGAGGTGAAAAACAGTACAGCCACAAGGGCAGGCCAAATGTGAAGTGGCAGCAGAGGTGGACAAACAGTACAGCCACAGGGACACAGCAAAATATTTCAAATTGGCAGCAGAGGTTAAAAAACAGTACAGCCACAAGGGTAGGCTACACTCGAATGTGGCAGCAGAGTTGGAAAACAGTACAGGAACAGGGGTAGAGCAAAAAGCAAATTAGCAGCAGAGGCGGAAAAACAGTACAGCCACATGGGCAGGCTGAATTCGAATTTGGCAGCAGAGGTGGAAAACAGTACAGCCACAGGGGCACAGAAAAATTCAAATTGGCAACAGAGGTGAAAAACAGTACAGCCACAGGGACACAGCAACATTCAAATTGGCAGCAGAGGTGGAAAAACAGTACAGCCACAAGGGCAGGCTAAATTCGAATTTGGCAGCAGAGGTGGAACACAGTACAGCCACAGGGGCACAGCAAAATTACAATTGGCAGCAGAGGTGGAAAACAGTACAGCTATGAGGGCAGGCTAAAATTGAATTAGCGGCAGAGGTGGAAAACAGTATAGCCATAAGGGCAGGCTGAATTCGAATTTGGCAGCAGAGGTGGACAACAGTACAGCTACAGGGCAGGCCACATTTGAAGTGGCAGCAGAGGCAGAAAATAGTACAGCCACATGGGCACAGAAAAATAAAATTGGCAGCAGAGATGGAAAACAGTATAGCCACAGGGGCAGGCTACATTTGAAATAGCAGCAGCAGTGGAAAAACAAACAGTACAGCCACAAGTGTAGGCTAAATTCGAATTTGCCAGCAGAGGTGGCCAGCAGTACAGCCACAAGGGCACAGCAAAATTCAAATTGGCAACAGAAGTGGAAAACAGTACAGCCACAGGGCAGGTCAAATTTGAAGTGGCAGCAGAGGTAGACAAACAGTACAGCCACAGGGACACAGCAACATTCAAATTGGCAGCTGAGGTGGAAAAACAGTACAGTCGCAAGGTCAGGCTAAATTCGAATTTGGCAGCAGAGGTGGAAAACAGTACAGCCACAGGGGCACAGCAAAATTCCAATTGGCAGCAGAGGTGGAAAACAGTACAGCTATGAGGGCAGGCTAAAATTGAATTAGCAGCAGAGGTGGAAAACAGTACAGCCACAGGGACACAGCAAAATTCAAATGGGCAGAGAGGTGGAAAACACTATAGCCACAGGGGCAGGCTAAATTTGAAGTGGCAGCAGCGGTGAAAAACAGTACAGCCACAGGGGCACAGCAAAATTCAAATTGGCAGCAGAAGTTAAAAAACAGTACAGCCACAAGAGTAGGCTACATTCGAATGGGGCAGCAGAGTTGGAAAACAGTACAGCCACAGGGGCAGAGCAAAAAGCAAATTGGCAGCAGAGGTGGAAAAACAGTACAGCCACAAGGGCAGGCTGAATTCGAATTTGGCAGCAGAGGTGAAAAACAGTACAGCCACAGGGGCACAGCAAAATTCAAATTGGCAACAGAGGTGAAAAACAGTACAGCCACAAGGGCAGGCCAAATTTGAAGTGGCAGCAGAGGTGGACAAACAGTGCAGCCACAGAGACACAGCAACATTCAAATTGGCAGCAGAGGTGGAAAGCAGTACAGCCACAAGGGCACAGCAAAATTCAAATTGGCAACAGAGGTGGAAAACACTACAGCCACAAAGGCAGGCCAAATTTGAAGTGGCAGCAGAGGTGGACAAACAGTACAGCCACAAGGGCAGGCTACATTTGAATGTGGCAGCAGATTTGGAAAACAGTACAGCCACAGGGGCAGAGCCACAAGGGCAGGCTGAATTCGAATTTGGCAGCAGAGGTGGAAAACAGTACAGCCACAGGGCAGGCCAAATTTGAAGTGGCAGCAGAGGTGGAAAACAGTACAGCCACAGGGGCACATCAACTTTCAAATTGGCAGCAGAGGTTGAAAATCAGTACAGCCACAAGGGCAGGCTACATTTGAATGTGGCAGCATATTTGGAAAACAGTACAGCCACAGGGGCAGAGCAAAAAGCAAATTGGCAGCAGAGGTGGAAAAACAGTATAGCCACAAGGGTAGGCTGAATTCGAATTTGGCAGCAGAGGTGGAAAACAGTACAGTCACAGGGCAGGCCAAATTTGAAGTGGCAGCAGAGGTGGACAAATAGTACAGCCACAGGGACACAGCAACATTCAAATTGGCAGCAGAGGTGGAAAAACAGCACAGCCACACGGACAGGCTAAATTCGAATTTGGCAGCAGAGGTGGAAAACAGTACAGCCACAGGGGAACAGCAAACAGCAAAATGGCAGCAGAGGTGGAAAAACCGTACAGCCACAAGAGCAGGCTAAATTCAAATTTGGCAGCAGAGGTGGAAAACAGTACAGCCACAGGGGCAAAGCAAAATTACAATTTGCAGCAGAGGTGGAAAACAGTACAGCTATGAGGGCAGGCTAAAATTGAATTAGCAGCAGAGGTGGAAAACAGTACAGCCACAGAGACACAGCAAAATTCAAATGGGCAGCAGAGGTGGAAAACACTATAGGCACAGGGGCACACCAAAATTACAATTGGTAGCAGAGGTGGAAAACAGTACAGCTATGAGGGCAGGCTAAATTTGAAGTGGCAGCAGCGGTGGAAAAAAACAGTACAGCCACAAGTGTAGGCTACATTCAAATTTGCCAGCAGAGGTGGAAACAGTACAGCCACAAGGGCAGGCTAAAATTGAATTGGCAGCAGAGGTGGAAAACAGTACAGCCACAGGGACAGAGCAACATTCAAATTGGCAGCAGAGATGATAAACACTATAGCCACAGGGGCAGGCTAAATTTGAAGTGGCAGCAGCAGTGGAAAAACAGTACAGCCACAAGTGTAGGCTAAATTCGAATTTTCCAGCAGAGGTGGAAACAGTACAGCCACAGGGGCATGCTAAATTCGGATTTGGCAGCAGAGGTCAGAAGCAGTACAGCCACAAGGACAGGGTAAATTTGAATTGGCAGCAGAGGTGGAACAAAGTACAGCCACAGGGACCCAGCAGAATGCAAATTGGCAGCAGGAAAACAGTAAAGACACAAGGGCAGGCTAAATTTAAAGTGGCAGAAGAGGTGAAAAATCAGTACAGCCACAGGGGCACAGAAAAATTGAAATTTGCAGCAAAGGTCGAAAAACAGTACAGCCACAAGGGCAGGCTAAATTCGAATTTGGCAGCAGAGGTGGAAAACAGTACAACCACAGGGGCACAGCAAAATTGAAATTGGCAGCAGAGGTGGAAAACAGTATAGCCACGAGGGCAGGCAAAATAGAAGTGGCAGCAGAGGCAGAAAACACATGGGCACAGAACATTTCATATTTGGCAGCAGAGATGTAAAACAGTATAGCCACAGGGGCATGCTAAATTTGATGCGGCTGCAGCAGTGGGTAAACAGTGCAGCCACAAGGGCAGGCTAAATTGGAATTTGGCAGCAGAGGCGGAAAACATTACAGCCACATGAGCACAGAAAAATTCATATTTGGCAGCAGAGGTGGAAAGCAGTACAGCCACAAGGGCACAGCAAAATTCATCGGCAACAGAGGTGGAAAACACTACAGCCACAAAGGCAGGCCAAATTTGAAGTGGCAGCAGAGGTGGACAAACAGTACTGCCACAGGGGCACAGCAACATTCAAATTGGTAGCAGAGGTTGAAAAACAGTACAGCCACAAGGGCAGGCACATTTGAATGTGGCAGAAGATTTGGAAAACAGTACAGCCACAGGGGAACAGCAAACAGAAAATTGGCAGCAGAGGTGGAAAAACAGTACAGCCACAAGGGCAGGCTAAATTCGAATTCGGCAGAAGAGGTGGAAAACAGTACAGCCACAGGGGAACAGCAAACAGCAAATTGGCAGCAGAGGTGGAAAAACCGTACAGCCACAGGGGCACAGCATAATTACAATTGGCAGCAGAGGTGGAAAACAGTACAGCTATGAGGGCAGGCTAAAATTGAATTAGCAGCAGAGGTGGAAAACAGTACAGCCACAGGGACACAGCAAAATTCAAATGGGCAGCAGAGGTGGAAAACACTATAGCCACAGGGGCAGGCTAAATTTGAAGTGGCAGCAGTGGTGAAAAACAGTACAGCCACAGGGACACAGCAAAATTCAAATTGGCAGCAGAGGTTAAAAAACAGTACAGCCACAAGAGTAGGCTACATTCGAATGTGGCAGCAGAGTTGGAAAACAGTACAGCCACAGGGCAGAGCAAAAAGCAAATGGGCAGCAGAGGTGGAAAACACTATAGCCACAGGGGCAGGCTAAATTTGAAGTGGCAGCAGTGGTGAAAAACAGTACAGCCACAGGGGCACAGCAAAATTCAAATTGGCAGCAGAGGTTAAAAAACAGTACAGCCACAAGAGTAGGCTACATTCGAATGTGGCAGCAGAGTTGGAAAACAGTACAGCCACAGGGGCAGAGCAAAAAGCAAATCGGCAGCAGAGGTGGAAAAACAGTACAGCCACATGGGCAGGCTGAATTTGAATTTGGCAGCAGAGGTGGAAAACAGTACAGCCACAGGGGCACAGCAAAATTGAAATTGGCAGCAGAGGTGGAAAACAGTATAGCCACGAGGGCAGGCAAAATGGAAGTGGCAGCAGAGGCAGAAAACACATGGGCACAGAACATTTCATATTTGGCCGCAGAGATGTAAAACAGTATAGCCACAGGGGCAGGCTAAATTTGATGCGGCTGCAGCAGTGGAAAAACAGTGCAGCCACAAGGGCAGGCTAAATTGGAATTTGGCAGCAGAGGTGGAAAACATTACAGCCACATGAGCACAGAAAAATTCATATTTGGCAGCAGATGTGGAAAGAAGTACAGCCACAAGGGCACAGCAAAATTCATCGGCAACAGAGGTGGAAAACACTACAGCCACAAAGGCAGGCCAAATTTGAAGTGGCAGCAGAGGTGGACAAACAGTACAGCCACAGGGGCACAGCAACATTCAAATTGGCAGCAGAGGTGGAAAAACAGTACAGCCACAAGGGCAGGCTAAATTCGAATTTGGCAGCAGAGGTGGAACACAGTACAGCCACAGGGGCACAGCAAAATTACAATTGGCAGCAGAGGTGGAAAACAGTACAGCTATGAGGGCAGGCTAAAATTGAATTAGCGGCAGAGGTGGAAAACAGTATAGCCATAAGGGCAGGCTGAATTCGAATTTAGCAGCAGAGGTGGACAACAGTACAGCTACAGGGCAGGCCACATTTGAAGTGGCAGCAGAGGCAGAAAATAGTACAGCCACATGGGCACAGAAAAATAAAATTGGCAGCAGAGATGGAAAACAGTATAGCCACAGGGGCAGGCTACATTTGAAATAGCAGCAGCAGTGGAAAAACAAACAGTACAGCCACAAGTGTAGGCTAAATTCGAATTTGCCAGCAGAGGTGGCCAGCAGTACAGCCACAAGGGCACAGCAAAATTCAAATTGGCAACAGAAGTGGAAAACAGTACAGCCACAGGGCAGGTCAAATTTGAAGTGGCAGCAGAGGTAGACAAACAGTACAGCCACAGGGGAACAGCAAACAGCAAATTGGCAGCAGAGGTGGAAAAACCGTACAGCCACAAGAGCAGGCTAAATTCAAATTTGGCAGCAGAGGTGGAAAACAGTACAGCCACAGGGGCAAAGCAAAATTACAATTTGCAGCAGAGGTGGAAAACAGTACAGCTATGAGGGCAGGCTAAAATTGAATTAGCAGCAGAGGTTGAAAACAGTACAGCCACAGGGACACAGCAAAATTCAAATGGGCAGCAGAGGTGGAAAACACTATAGCCACAGGGGCAGGCTAAATTTGAAGTGGCAGCAGCGGTGAAAAACAGTACAGCCACAGGGGAACAGCAAAATTCAAATTGGCAGCAGAGGTTAAAAACAGTACAGCCACAAGGGCAGGCTGAATTCGAAATTGGCAACAGAGGTGAAAAACAGTACAGCCACAAGGGCAGGCCAAATGTGAAGTGGCAGCAGAGGTGGACAAACAGTACAGCCACAGGGACACAGCAAAATATTTCAAATTGGCAGCAGAGGTTAAAAAACAGTACAGCCACAAGGGTAGGCTACACTCGAATGTGGCAGCAGAGTTGGAAAACAGTACAGGAACAGGGGTAGAGCAAAAAGCAAATTAGCAGCAGAGGCGGAAAAACAGTACAGCCACATGGGCAGGCTGAATTCGAATTTGGCAGCAGAGGTGGAAAACAGTACAGCCACAGGGGCACAGAAAAATTCAAATTGGCAACAGAGGTGAAAAACAGTACAGCCACAGGGACACAGCAACATTCAAATTGGCAGCAGAGGTGGAAAAACAGTACAGCCACAAGGGCAGGCTAAATTCGAATTTGGCAGCAGAGGTGGAACACAGTACAGCCACAGGGGCACAGCAAAATTACAATTGGCAGCAGAGGTGGAAAACAGTACAGCTATGAGGGCAGGCTAAAATTGAATTAGCGGCAGAGGTGGAAAACAGTATAGCCATAAGGGCAGGCTGAATTCGAATTTGGCAGCAGAGGTGGACAACAGTACAGCTACAGGGCAGGCCACATTTGAAGTGGCAGCAGAGGCAGAAAATAGTACAGCCACATGGGCACAGAAAAATAAAATTGGCAGCAGAGATGGAAAACAGTATAGCCACAGGGGCAGGCTACATTTGAAATAGCAGCAGCAGTGGAAAAACAAACAGTACAGCCACAAGTGTAGGCTAAATTCGAATTTGCCAGCAGAGGTGGCCAGCAGTACAGCCACAAGGGCACAGCAAAATTCAAATTGGCAACAGAAGTGGAAAACAGTACAGCCACAGGGCAGGTCAAATTTGAAGTGGCAGCAGAGGTAGACAAACAGTACAGCCACAGGGACACAGCAACATTCAAATTGGCAGCTGAGGTGGAAAAACAGTACAGTCGCAAGGTCAGGCTAAATTCGAATTTGGCAGCAGAGGTGGAAAACAGTACAGCCACAGGGGCACAGCAAAATTCCAATTGGCAGCAGAGGTGGAAAACAGTACAGCTATGAGGGCAGGCTAAAATTGAATTAGCAGCAGAGGTGGAAAACAGTACAGCCACAGGGACACAGCAAAATTCAAATGGGCAGAGAGGTGGAAAACACTATAGCCACAGGGGCAGGCTAAATTTGAAGTGGCAGCAGCGGTGAAAAACAGTACAGCCACAGGGGCACAGCAAAATTCAAATTGGCAGCAGAAGTTAAAAAACAGTACAGCCACAAGAGTAGGCTACATTCGAATGGGGCAGCAGAGTTGGAAAACAGTACAGCCACAGGGGCAGAGCAAAAAGCAAATTGGCAGCAGAGGTGGAAAAACAGTACAGCCACAAGGGCAGGCTGAATTCGAATTTGGCAGCAGAGGTGAAAAACAGTACAGCCACAGGGGCACAGCAAAATTCAAATTGGCAACAGAGGTGAAAAACAGTACAGCCACAAGGGCAGGCCAAATTTGAAGTGGCAGCAGAGGTGGACAAACAGTGCAGCCACAGAGACACAGCAACATTCAAATTGGCAGCAGAGGTGGAAAGCAGTACAGCCACAAGGGCACAGCAAAATTCAAATTGGCAACAGAGGTGGAAAACACTACAGCCACAAAGGCAGGCCAAATTTGAAGTGGCAGCAGAGGTGGACAAACAGTACAGCCACAAGGGCAGGCTACATTTGAATGTGGCAGCAGATTTGGAAAACAGTACAGCCACAGGGGCAGAGCCACAAGGGCAGGCTGAATTCGAATTTGGCAGCAGAGGTGGAAAACAGTACAGCCACAGGGCAGGCCAAATTTGAAGTGGCAGCAGAGGTGGAAAACAGTACAGCCAGAGGGGCACATCAACTTTCAAATTGGCAGCAGAGGTTATAAATCAGTACAGCCACAAGGGCAGGCTACATTTGAATGTGGCAGCATATTTGGAAAACAGTACAGCCACAGGGGCAGAGCAAAAAGCAAATTGGCAGCAGAGGTGGAAAAACAGTATAGCCACAAGGGTAGGCTGAATTCGAATTTGGCAGCAGAGGTGGAAAACAGTACAGTCACAGGGCAGGCCAAATTTGAAGTGGCAGCAGAGGTGGACAAATAGTACAGCCACAGGGACACAGCAACATTCAAATTGGCAGCAGAGGTGGAAAAACAGCACAGCCACACGGACAGGCTAAATTCGAATTTGGCAGCAGAGGTGGAAAACAGTACAGCCACAGGGGAACAGCAAACAGCAAAATGGCAGCAGAGGTGGAAAAACCGTACAGCCACAAGAGCAGGCTAAATTCAAATTTGGCAGCAGAGGTGGAAAACAGTACAGCCACAGGGGCAAAGCAAAATTACAATTTGCAGCAGAGGTGGAAAACAGTACAGCTATGAGGGCAGGCTAAAATTGAATTAGCAGCAGAGGTGGAAAACAGTACAGCCACAGAGACACAGCAAAATTCAAATGGGCAGCAGAGGTGGAAAACACTATAGGCACAGGGGCACACCAAAATTACAATTGGTAGCAGAGGTGGAAAACAGTACAGCTATGAGGGCAGGCTAAATTTGAAGTGGCAGCAGCGGTGGAAAAAAACAGTACAGCCACAAGTGTAGGCTACATTCAAATTTGCCAGCAGAGGTGGAAACAGTACAGCCACAAGGGCAGGCTAAAATTGAATTGGCAGCAGAGGTGGAAAACAGTACAGCCACAGGGACAGAGCAACATTCAAATTGGCAGCAGAGATGATAAACACTATAGCCACAGGGGCAGGCTAAATTTGAAGTGGCAGCAGCAGTGGAAAAACAGTACAGCCACAAGTGTAGGCTAAATTCGAATTTTCCAGCAGAGGTGGAAACAGTACAGCCACAGGGGCATGCTAAATTCGGATTTGGCAGCAGAGGTCAGAAGCAGTACAGCCACAAGGACAGGGTAAATTTGAATTGGCAGCAGAGGTGGAACAAAGTACAGCCACAGGGACCCAGCAGAATGCAAATTGGCAGCAGGAAAACAGTAAAGACACAAGGGCAGGCTAAATTTAAAGTGGCAGAAGAGGTGAAAAATCAGTACAGCCACAGGGGCACAGAAAAATTGAAATTTGCAGCAAAGGTCGAAAAACAGTACAGCCACAAGGGCAGGCTAAATTCGAATTTGGCAGCAGAGGTGGAAAACAGTACAGCCACAGGGGCACAGCAAAATTGAAATTGGCAGGAGAGGTGGAAAACAGTATAGCCACGAGGGCAGGCAAAATAGAAGTGGCAGCAGAGGCAGAAAACACATGGGCACAGAACATTTCATATTTGGCAGCAGAGATGTAAAACAGTATAGCCACAGGGGCAGGCTAAATTTGATGCGGCTGCAGCAGTGGGTAAACAGTGCAGCCACAAGGGCAGGCTAAATTGGAATTTGGCAGCAGAGGCGGAAAACATTACAGCCACATGAGCACAGAAAAATTCATATTTGGCAGCAGAGGTGGAAAGCAGTACAGCCACAAGGGCACAGCAAAATTCATCGGCAACAGAGGTGGAAAACACTACAGCCACAAAGGCAGGCCAAATTTGAAGTGGCAGCAGAGGTGGACAAACAGTACTGCCACAGGGGCACAGCAACATTCAAATTGGTAGCAGAGGTTGAAAAACAGTACAGCCACAAGGGCAGGCACATTTGAATGTGGCAGAAGATTTGGAAAACAGTACAGCCACAGGGGAACAGCAAACAGAAAATTGGCAGCAGAGGTGGAAAAACAGTACAGCCACAAGGGCAGGCTAAATTCGAATTCGGCAGAAGAGGTGGAAAACAGTACAGCCACAGGGGAACAGCAAACAGCAAATTGGCAGCAGAGGTGGAAAAACCGTACAGCCACAGGGGCACAGCATAATTACAATTGGCAGCAGAGGTGGAAAACAGTACAGCTATGAGGGCAGGCTAAAATTGAATTAGCAGCAGAGGTGGAAAACAGTACAGCCACAGGGACACAGCAAAATTCAAATGGGCAGCAGAGGTGGAAAACACTATAGCCACAGGGGCAGGCTAAATTTGAAGTGGCAGCAGTGGTGAAAAACAGTACAGCCACAGGGACACAGCAAAATTCAAATTGGCAGCAGAGGTTAAAAAACAGTACAGCCACAAGAGTATGCTACATTCGAATGTGACAGCAGAGTTGGAAAACAGTACAGCCACAGGGCAGAGCAAAAAGCAAATGGGCAGCAGAGGTGGAAAACACTATAGCCACAGGGGCAGGCTAAATTTGAAGTGGCAGCAGTGGTGAAAAACAGTACAGCCACAGGGGCACAGCAAAATTCAAATTGGCAGCAGAGGTTAAAAAACAGTACAGCCACAAGAGTAGGCTACATTCGAATGTGGCAGCAGAGTTGGAAAACAGTACAGCCACAGGGGCACAGCAAAAAGCAAATCGGCAGCAGAGGTGGAAAAACAGTACAGCCACATGGGCAGGCTGAATTTGAATTTGGCAGCAGAGGTGGAAAACAGTACAGCCACAGGGGCACAGCAAAATTCAAATTGGCAACAGAGGTGAAAAACAGTACAGCCACAAGGTCAGGCCAAATTTGAAGTGGCAGCAGAGGTGGACAAATAGTACAGCCACAGGTACACAGCAAAATTCAAATTGGCAGCAGAGGTTAAAAAACAGTACAGCCACAAGGGTAGGCTACATTCGAATGTGGCAGCGGAGTTGGAAAACAGTACAGCCACAGGGGCAGAGCAAAAAGCAAATTGGCAGCAGAGGTGGAAAAACAGTACAGCCACAAGGGCAGACTGAATTCGAATTTGGCAGCAGAGGTGGAAAACAGTACAGCCACATGGGCACAGCAAAATTCAAATTGGCAACAGAGGTGAAAAACAGTACAGCCACAAGGGCAGGCCAAATTTGAAGTGGCAGCAGAGGTGGACAAACAGTACAGCCACAGGTACACAGCAAAATTCAAATTGGCAGCAGAGGTTAAAAAACAGTACAGCCACAAGGGCAGGCTGAATTCGAATGTGGCAGCAGAGTTGGAAAACAGTACAGCCACAGGGGCAGAGCAAAAAGCAAATTGGCAGCAGAGGTGGAAAAACAGTACAGCCAAAAGGGCAGGCTGAATTCGAATTTGGCAGCAGAGGTGGAAAACAGTACAGCCACAGGGGCACAGCAAAATTCAAATTGGCAACAGAGGTGAAAAACAGTACAGCCACAAGGTCAGGCCAAATTTGAAGTGGCAGCAGAGGTGGACAAACAGTGCAGCCACAGGTACACAGCAAAATTCAAATTGGCAGCAGAGGTTAAAAAACAGTACAGCCACAAGGGCAGGCTGGATTCGAATGTGGCAGCAGAGTTGGAAAACAGTACAGCCACAGGGGCAGAGCAAAAAGCAAATTGGCAGCAGAGGTGGAAAAACAGTACAGCCAAAAGGGCAGGCTGAATTCGAATTTGGCAGCAGAGGTGGAAAACAGTACAGCCACAGGGGCACAGCAAAATTCAAATTGGCAACAGAGGTGAAAAACAGTACAGCCACAAGGTCAGGCCAAATTTGAAGTGGCAGCAGAGGTGGACAAACAGTACAGTCACAGGTACACAGCAAAATTCAAATTGGCAGCAGAGGTTAAAAAACAGTACAGCCACAAGGGCAGGCTGAATTCGAATTTGACAGCAGAGGTGGAAAACAGTACAGCCACAGGGGCAGAGCAAAAAGCAAATTGGCAGCAGAGGTGGAAAAACAGTACAGCCAAAAGGGCAGGCTGAATTCGAATTTGGCAGCAGAGGTGGAAAACAGTACAGCCACAGGGGCACATCAAAATTCAAATTGGCAACAGAGGTGAAAAACAGTACAGCCACAAGGTCAGGCCAAATTTGAAGTGGCAGCAGAGGTGGACAAACAGTACAGCCACAGGTACACAGCAAAATTCAAATTGGCAGCAGAGGTTAAAAAACAGTACAGCCACAAGGGCAGGCTGAATTCGAATGCGGTAGCAGAGTTGGAAAACAGTACAGCCACAGGGGCAGAGCAAAAAGCAAATTGGCAGCAGAGGTGGAAAAACAGTACAGCCAAAAGGGCAGGCTGAATTCGAATTTGGCAGCAGAGGTGGAAAACAGTACAGCCACAGGGGCACAGCAAAATTCAAATTGGCAACAGAGGTGAAAAACAGTACAGCCACATGGTCAGGCCAAATTTGAAGTGGCAGCAGAGGTGGACAAACAGTACAGCCACAGGTACACAGCAAAATTCAAATTGGCAGCAGAGGTTAAAAAACAGTACAGCCACAAGGGCAGGCTGAATTCGAATTTGACAGCAGAGGTGGAAAACAGTACAGCCACATGGGCACAGCAAAATTCAAATTGGCAACAGAGGTGAAAAACAGTACAGCCACAAGGGCAGGCCGAATTTGAAGTGGCAGCAGAGGTGGACAAACAGTACAGCCACAGGGACACAGCAACATTCAAATTGGCAGCAGAGATGAAAAAACAGTACAGCCAGAAGGGCGGGCTAAATTCGAATTTGGCAGCAGAGGTGGAAAACAGTACAGCCACAGGGCAACAGCAAAAAGCAAATTGGCAGCAGAGGTGGAAAAACCGTACAGCCACAAGGGCAGGTTAAATTCGAATTTGGCAGCAGAGGTGGAAAACAGTACAGCCACAGGGGCACAGCAAAATTACAATTGGCAGCAGAGGTGGAAAACAGTACAGCTATGAGGGCAGGCTAAATTTGAAGTCGCAGCAGCGGTGGAAAAAAAACAGTACAGCCACAAGTGTAGGCTACATTCAAATTTGCCAGCAGAGGTGGAAACAGTACAGCCACAAGGGCAGGCTAAAATTGAATTGGCAGCAGAGGTGGAAAACAGTACAGCCACAGGGACACAGCAACATTCAAATTGGCAGCAGAGATGATAAACACTATAGCCTCAGGGGCAGGCTAAATTTGAAGTGGCAGCAGCAGTGGAAAAACAGTACAGCAACAAGGGCATGCTAAATTCGGATTTGGCAGCAGAGGTCAGAAGCAGTACAGACACAATGGCAGGCTAAATTTGAATTGGCAGCAGAGGTGAAACAAAGTACAGCCACAGGGGCCCAGCAGAATGCATATTGGCAGCAGAGGTGGAAAACAGTAAAGCCACAAGGGCAGGCTAAATTTAAAGTGGCAGCATAGGTGAAAAATCAGTATAGCCACAGGGGCACAGCAAAATTGAAATTTGCAGCAAAGGTTGAAAAACAGTACAGCCACAAGGGCAGGCTAAATTCGAATTTGGCAGCAGAGGTGGAAAACAGTAAAGCCACAGGGGCACAGCAAAATTGAAATTGGCAGGAGAGGTGGAAAACAGTATAGCCACGAGGGCAGGCAAAATGGAAGTGGCAGCAGAGGCAGAAAACACATGGGCACAGAAAATTTCTAAATTGGCAGCAGAGATGTAAAACAGTATAGCCACAGGGGCAGGCTAAATTTGATGCGGCAGCAGCAGTGGAAAAACAGTGCAGCCACAAGGGCAGGCTAAATTCGAATTGGCAGCAGAGGCGGAAAACATTACAGCCACATGAGCACAGCAAAATTCATTTTTGGCAACAGAGGTGGAAAGCAGTACAGCCACAAGGGCACAGCAAAATTAAAATTGGCAACAGAGGTGGAAAACCCTGCAGCCACAAAGGCAGGCCAAATTTGAAGTGGCAGCAGAGGTGGACAAACAGTACAGCCACAAGGGCACAGCAAAATTCAAATTGGCAACAGAAATGGAAAACCCTACAGCTGCAAAGGCAGGCCAAATTTGAAGTGGCAGCAGAGGTGGACAAACAGTACAGCCACAGGGACACAGCAACATTCAAATTGGCAGCAGAGGTGGAAAAACAGTACAGCCACAAGGGCAGGCTAAATTCGAATTCGGCAGCAGAGGTGGAAAACAGTACAGCCACAGGGGAACAGCAAAATTCATATTTGGCAACAGAGGTGGAAAGCAGTACAGCCACAAGGGCACAGCAAAATTCAAATTGGCAACAGAGGTGGAAAACCCTACAGCCACAAAGGCAGGCCAAATTTGAAGTGGCAGCAGAGGTGGACAAACAGTACAGCCACAGGGGCACAGCACAATTCAAATTGGCAGCAGAGGTTGAAAAACAGTACAGCCACAAGGGCAGGCAACATTTGAATGTGGCAGCAGATTTGGAAAACAGTACAGCCACGGGGCAGAGCAAAAAGCAAATTGGCAGCAGAGGTGGAAAAACAGTATAGCCACAAGGGCAGGCTGAATTCGAATTTGGCAGCAGAGGTGGAAAACAGTGCAGCCACAGGGGCAGAGCAAAACTGAAATTGGCAGCAGAGGTGGAAAACAGTACAGCCACGGGGCAGGCTAAATTTGATGTAGCAGCAGAGGTGGAAAAACAGTACAACCACAAGGGCAGGTTAAAATTTAATTTGGCAGAAGAGGTGGAAACAGTACAGCCACAGGGGCACAGCAACATTCTAATTGGTAGCAGAGGTGGAAAGCAGTACATCCACAAGGGCAGGCTAAATTTGAAGTGGCAGCAGAGGTGGAAAACAGTGCAGCAACAGACAGTGCAAGTGAGAAGTCCGGGAGAGGAGGTGAAGTTTGTACAGCCTAGGGGAGGAGCAAATTGAGGGAGAGGTAACTAATCCATGGTAGTTGAGGTGTGAGTGTACAGTAGTTCAGGCTCCAACAGGGAGTGCAGGAGTTCCAGTCACATTCAGCTGGTGAGGGGTGTAGGAGGACCTCCTAGGCCGGTCCAGGTCGCGGGCAGGGAGAAGACAGGGCCTTTGATCCAGGCTTTAGATTCAATGGGCCGCCTCCTGCCTCCCGGTGACAGTAATTTGCTAAAATAGAATGCAGGCAACCAATGGGAGTGGGAGCAGGATCAGGCACAACAGCAGGGGGGACCGCAGAGAGTGCGGCCATGCTAGAAGGGCCAAGCACTACAGTGAAGAAGTAGTACTGTAGGCATCTAGGTAACAAAGCATGTGGAAACAGCTAAGCGATCACCCCCTCTGCCAATGTAGATCTCAGACGCAGGATGCCTCTCTCAAACACGAAAGGTCTCAGTGGAATGCAATGCTTAGTCACAGAATGGGGCTTACCAGCAAGTGGCCAACAAAGGACAAGGCCAGCGGTGCTCTGCGATGTCTCCCAGAGCAAAGATCAGCTGCCCCTCCCTGCGTTGCAACACTTAGATGCTGTTCATGCCTTCATTTTCATAAATGCAGACGTCTGAAGTGAGTTGAAGCTAAGGCTTGGGGGTCCCGCACTATATGAGGGCGATGCTAATAATAATAATAATAATACATTGCAATAATGAGCGCTGTTTATTATTACCCACAGTGTGTGGTGTTCACTTATCGGTCTCAGAAGGATGAAAGGCTGAGTTTGTCCCTGCCGGGATTCGAACCTGCTCCTGCCCGGCTAGTCGGTTGTCTTCTTTTCGATTGCAACTTGGGCACATGGGAGAAGAGAAGCTGTTCCGAAATGGGCATGTGACCTGCCCCCTCCCATCCCCAACACCTACATACTAGACCCTATGGCAGTGGTCTTCAAACCTTTTTTAGCCGGCCCCCCCCTAAGCAAAATTTGGGCAGGCCGGCCCCCCTCCCCCAAAAAAATACCAAAATGACAGTATGTACAAATGGCTGTGAACCATTGCACGCCGTCACTGCACCCTACTCCCAGTATAATCCCTGGGCTCCCTCATCTGCTCCCATCACAGTCGCTGGGCTCCCTCATCCCACTCCTACCTAATCCCTGGGCTCTCCCCACCCCATCACAAACACTACGGCCTTCGTGAATTAAGTGCAAACTCTTCTGCTTCCATCCCTATGGTGGAATTAAGAAGCTGCCTGTTAAGACAATTACACATGTTTCAATCGAATTATGTTTAATGAAGCCAGCTGCACACCTTCTCCTCCGTACTTACTCCTCGGGCTAAAGGCTTTATAAAGTCGAATCGTGCAACCTCCTCGCTTAAGAATATGGGCCCCCAGAAATGACACGAAGACATATAGGGGTGCGAAGTGAAGGAAATAAATAGGTTGCCCATCGCTGGAGCAAAGGTCTTATAGAACAGATTGTGGGCTATGAAACCAGGAACCCCCTTATTCTAATTTGCAAACCCACTTGGCCAAATTCTTTTCTTTCATTAAACAAAATGTCTCCCTTGTCTATCCAAGTTGGGTGTGCTCAGAAACAAGCTAAGTGTTGTATAATAAACTGTCGTTTAAGATGACCGTGCCTCCAGGATCTATGCTATTGTCTCATTGAGAAGGCTGGCTGTCCAGTCCCGGCTCCCATACGGATGCAATGTGTGACCTTGGCTTACTGGCTACATCTGATTAGCCTGCAGTCAATTCGCAACCTGCCTTGGGAAGACGAAACTGCGCACGGGGAACACACCTGGAATAGCCACGTGTTCATGCCTCCATGATTGCTTCAGAGCCCAGCCTGTGTCAGTCTACGGCGCTGCTTAATTCTTCGTACATGAACATTAAAGATTACAAGTCTTAAGGAAAGGAAGCAGATCTGTCCCATCCTCCGTTCCCTCGGCCCAGTTTTACAATAAGTGTCTCTTGCTAAAGGATGGTCAACGTCCAGCACAGGTCGATGGACAATATGTCAATAAGAGGACACGTCACGAATCCCCTATATCAGAAATCCTGCCTCTACCTGCTGCTGTACTGTCTGATCCCAGCGTCCATGATGCAACGTGTGGATCCCAGGTGCCGGCTCCACACCCCACCGGTGACCGGGCTCACCAGGCAGGGAGACATCATGTTAGGTGGGATATTTGTAGTCCACGATGACATAGAATTCCAGGAGACCACCTTTACCACGAGGCCTGCACCCACAACCTGCCAAAGGTACAGTAAGGAGCTGTCTCTTTAATCACGTTGAGGTAACGTATAGCGCCTATAGTCTGCATCCAGAGCATTTAGGTGCTTCAATAGTTCATAGAGAAACAGTAAGACTAATACGCTTTGTTCTGTTTGCAATTACCTACATACTCCCTATGAAGGGGTAGATACTGAGGGCTTGCCATATACACACAGAGCTCAGCTGCCCGTGCATTAACGTGCTAAGCTTTCCTACTAAAGCTTTGAGCGCACATATAATACGCGGCAGTCTGCAATAGCCTATAAAGCCCGTTCCTATGTTTCTCATCACAGCCTAGTGTGACATCACTAAGGACCTTTAATTAAAAAAAAATGACATCATTATGCTTTGCAATTAGTTATTAAAAATATTTGGGATTTCGCAATCCCTGCTGCTGGAGTCAGCACAGAGCGGATTCCCAGCTGAGAGTGCATCACTTGATTAAACTCATGACCGCATTTGTAAATGTGCCTTCTATGACACTTTACTGCCATTAACTGATAAGGAACTCTTCATGGTAGTATGATTATTATTTGTGCACTACTGGAGTTTAACACCTGAGAGCAAGAATGAGTATGCTTGCTATTACTTACTTTAGAGCAAAAAATAAAACGATTTTACGGATGCATTTTATTAAACTGCTTACATTATTTTTCAGCACGACATCAGCAGCTGCATATTCGTTTTTTTTTTGTTTAATCCAGACACATTCCAAATAGATGTTATGCATCAGCAACTTGGAGATCTCTTGCATTTCAAGGATCAGGAAGACAGGTATTAAAGGAGATGACCTTGTGTGGCCATGTATTAGAAGGAATAAAATACCCCCCATGGTGCAGACAAAGGATAGTGCAAGTCAACTCAGCGTCCCTTGACCTTATACAGGCCTCAGTCTTGTTCCTCCATTTGGTCACTCATCTCCCCTGTTTCTTGTAGATCAAGTGTTTAGGGAAAAGCAGTTTAGAATCGTACATTGGGATATAAATTAGAGTCTGGCAGAAGCCTTCTCTTGCTGGAAAGTCTTTTTGTATCTTTAATTCACTTTACAAGCTCCCAGGATACTAGGGGTCAAGTCCTAAAAATTAAAGCAGGGGACTCATCAACAAACACAATGGGATGTGACGTCGCCAGAAATTAGCATATCAAGGTGAAATAAGCACATTTCATTTAATTGGCTTTGCATAACCACCCAAATTGAATTGGACGAATGGCATTTGCCTTTCATGAAATAAACACACACACACACAAAACCAAGACAGGATATTTTCTTCTAATAGTGTTTTTGAAAACGTTAAAAGGTGTGCATGGTTTAAACTCCAAGAACCAATACAAATGTTTTCCCTTGGACTTGCAATACCGAAATGGGAAATGTCATCTTTATTTGAAGTTTTTCATCAGGTTATGTAGTGCAGTGGTGAAGTGTCCTGCCTCCAAACTTGAAAGCTGTGATTTGATCCACGAGGTCGGCTTTAATTCATACGTTCAAAGAGGATATCCAATGTTTCTCTTTTAGCTGGGGGGGACTGAGTCCATCCTCTGAATAAAGTGGGTGGACTCCGCCACCCCGCCCCCCGCATGTACCTTCGACTTGATCCCTGCAGGGTACAAGCCGGGGGTGAAGCTTCAGGTTTGTCTGTTCTTCAGTGGCCGCATCAATTAAATATACATTATTTGAATTAATATGTTAATGTTACGAGTTTTCTTGATACATGTGTTCAAACCCCATGCATTAATGTACCTTGATATTAATGCTACTGGGGTAATTACCTGTGGTTTGGGATTGTCTCAGAATCACCCGAGTGCATGGGCAGAGCAGTAGTTATGAGGGGCTGGCACAGCTACGTTGCACAGACCACCTAATTGGAGGATCTACCTCGGCCGCCCGCATCATCAAGGGTCTACGTGAATATGACCACATCGCTCCGGTCCTCATCGACATTCACTTTCTCCCAAAAACGCGCGCAAATCACCTTCAAGTCTTGCTGCATCATCTATAAGGCAGTCGCCTTCAAGTCACCATCTACCTCGCGGAGAAACTCAGCATCTCTGGCGGACGGCGCACCACCAGATACCGGGACAAGTGCAGAATTTAAATACGCTGTTACAAAAGTGAAAAGACCAGAAAACAATGCTTCTCTGCTTACACCCCAAAACTATGGTACCTCCTCTCTGTCAGCATGAGACTCGCCCCCACACTCCTACAATTCAGAAAAGAACCCAAGGCCATCCTCTTCAAGGAGTCTCTCCTCCTCAACACCTAAGCAATCAGATCGCCCCCGTGCCACTTGACTCGCTAGAGGCCATCGCCCTTCTCCTCCCCGCCACCCTGTATGGCTGTACTTCTCCTCTGTGCCCCTCTGTATCCAACCCTCTCGCTGTATATCTGGTTTGTTGTGTCCTCTGAAAAGTGCTCTGTTATGCTTCTGTAATGTTGTACACCTCTGTAAAGCGCTCTGTTATGTATCTGTATTGTTGTATACCTCTGTAAAACACTCTGTTATGTATCTGTATTGTTGAATACCTCTGTAAAGCACTCTGTTATGTATCTGTATTGTTGAATACCTCTGTAAAGCACTCTGTAATGTATCTGTATTGCTGTACACCTCTGTAAAGCGCTCTGTTATGTATCTGTATTGTTGTATCCCTCTGTAAAGCGCTCTGTTATGTATGTTATGTATATGTATTGTTGTATAGCGCTCTGTTATGTATCTGTATTGTTGAATGCCTCTTGAAAGCACTGTTATGCATCTGTATTGTTGTATACCTCTTTAAAGCACTCTGTTATGTATCTGTATTGTTGATACCTCTGAAAAGCGCTCCATTGGTTTTGAAAGCTAGGTCTGTGCTCAGTAAATGCCATAATAATAATAATAATAATAATAATAATAATAATAATAATAATAATAATAATAATAATAATAATAATAATAATAATAATAATAATTCCACAAAGTGAAAGATGTGTGACGTCATTTGAATGGAAGCAGAATTCTGGGTCAGGACTGAGGCGCTTCAGATGACTGCACTTGCATAGAGGAAGACCTTGGCCATTGGTGGTGATAGAGAAATTAAGTGCTTGGTTACAGGTGCAATATGTATAAGTACTTGAATGGCCAGAGATTAAGGTGCACTGAGTATTCTATTGCAGATGATGCAGCTGGAATATCACATGAGGCAGTGAAGGAGTAATGAGGCCCGTGACCCCAGCAATGTTGCTCCCTGCACCGAGGTCACTACAAATGGCAGAATGGCCCTATACTCACTTCTATACTGCCATATGCACTCAAGAGTGTCCCCATTAAGGTGCATCGACACTTTCAAATTTCAAGCAAACTGTTGTTAGCAGATCAAGGAGAAACTTCATTGTGAGTGCCATCTGCAAAAAATAGTGGACCACTGGATTTAAAGGATATATGTATTTATTATCACAAATATTCATTGGGCCGTATTATGAGTTTGCCAGTAACAACGGTACTGGCAAGCTTGCCGGTACCGTTGTTACCGGACCGGCAAACTACGAGGTCTGCTCGCAGGTTCCTTTTCGCCTGCCAAGTCTGACCTGACGGGTGGACCGGCACCCACGAGCAGACCATGTCGGATGCACCGGCACCATTTACGATTGGTGCAGGTGCATCTGGCCTCCCCATTCCCATTGAGTCCAATGGGACTCAAATGGGAATGGGGAGTAAATATTTCCGGGGGCCCTGGGAATGGGCAATTACCGGGTCCGGCGGGGCCGTAATTCCACAATTATTGCCATTCCTGGGCGCCGGAAAAACAATTATACCGGCACAGCTACTGCCGGTCTCATAATGAGGCCCATTGTGTTATTAAAGACGCAGCAGCCATTATATCTAGGAAAACACATCATAAATGCGAGCTCATTGACGTTTTTGCTTGTATGTGCAGGTATTGATTTCCTCGACACCATCTTAGAAACTTCTGTAAAAAGAAATCTATCAGAGACATAACTTAGACCGGAAGACTGAACCCGTGCAATTGAAAATGAGTGGACACATAAGTGAGGAAATGGCTAGATGAAAGTGTTAACTATGAAACACAAAGTTTTATTTGTGGAATGTGGATCTTTTATTTGTAAAAAAAAGTTTGTAACAAACAAAGGGTTATTACCAACACTTCCAAATGATGTTCCTAAACAATAATCTGACTGTTTTTAATGTCCATACATATGTTTCAGATTCGGACTACAAAATTACCAATTTATGCAGGCCATGGTGTTCGCCATTGACGAGATCAACAGTGATGCTTATCTTTTGCCCAACGTCACCGTGGGTTTCTGGATCTATGACTCATGTGACATGATGCGCCGTGCCCTTAAGGGGATTCTTTGGATACTCACCGGGCAGGAGGAGCCTGTTCCAAATTTTAGCTGCCAGCAGAACCTCCCACTCATGGGCATCATGGGTGACGCTGGGTCATCATGCTCTATCGTCATGGCACGCGTCCTGGGTCTATACAGGTTCCCCCAGGTAAGAGTCTAAAACCTTGTGTATTGCTAAAGAAGTATTGAAGTCAAGTGAGTTAGAAAGCCCATCCAACAAATGGGGGAGTGACACATAAGACCCGTTCCTCATTCAATCGACATCTCAGGTCTGATGTGCAAGTATCCTGAGGTTGGGTGGCTATATTTCTGATGGCAGGAGACCTGGCCCATTTTAATTGTATTGTTTACTGCGCTGACCTAGCTCGAGAGGAGCGGGGTGCTGTACAAGGTGTGGGTAGCCAGCATTTGGGCAGGCATCTTTTAACAGTAGCCCAGTAATGTGAGCTGAGGTCTGTGTGTCAGTATGTGCGTCCTTTGGAATTAGACCTTGGTCAGGTGTTTTTGAAATAGACATGTTGTGAGAGATTTGCGAAATTGGAGAATTGTGAAGGCATTCTGAGCCAACACCGTGACTGAGTTCCACAGGGTGGGTGCATGTGTCTCTAACTGAGCAGGTTGTGTTATCAGGGGAACATTACACATTCTAGGCAAACAATGTTTGGAATGTTGGCATCACTTAGAAGGAAGGAAGTGATGCCTTGCATGTATTGGGGACTAACATGGATTACCAAACATAGGGAATTGGGAAAACTCCTAACACAGGCTATCTATCCAGCAGTGTTTGGCTATAGAGACAAGCATTATATTGACAAAGAGGTACAATATGCCACACTGACCACCAGTTAACACTTAACAGTTAAGTTATACAGAACAAAGGATTGCCAAAGACTATTGTCATTCAATAACAATCTATGCGAATCCCTTTTTCTCCCAGTAAACCACTTGAAATGAGGAGCCAGTAAGTGAGAACATCTCTAGATTGCAATGGCCCTCATTACGACCCTGGCGGAAAGTGACTGACCGGACCGCCACAGCGTAAATAGCGTTTCCGCCATTGCACGAAGGAGCAAAGTGCGGCCCATTCCGACCCATCGGGCACGAGCACCACGGCATGGCGGAAGTGCAAAGTCCGCGATGGCGGAAATGACCCCAAAACGGCCCACACCGCCGCCGTACGGCGCCCTAGGTGCAATACCGCCACCCATCACAGCGGACACCGCAGTGTGCGCCTACCGGAAAGTACGGTGACCGGAAATATACGGAAACGGAAGTAAAAACATGGGCCCGGAACGTGAAACATCCCGCCGTACACCTATAAAACCACTAAAACCACACAACCACCAAAAACACTACCCTGAGACACACCCCAACCCGTCATCCACCCTAGCGAAACCAAGAAAAATGGGAAAAGTAGCGAAGAAAGCGTGCGACCGCAAGCGGCAGGTCCACTTCTCCCGTGAGGAACTCACCGTGCTAACAGAGACCCTCCAGGAGAATGCAGCCGTCGTCTTCTCCACGCAAATGACCAGGACGGCACTTGCGAACAAGAAGGCCATATGGGCTCTGGTGGCACAGCGGGTAAGTGCGGTGGGGACCGCACCCCGCAACCCACAGCAATGCAGAAAGCGATGGGACGACCTGCGGATACGCGTCCGCAGCATACTCTCTGCCAACCGCAACATTGCCACAGCCACCGGGGGAGGTCCTGAATCACCCATCAAGTTGACCCCCTGGGAAGAAATCTGTGCCTCCACCATCGGAATGGAGAGCATAGAGGGAGTCGGAGGGATGGAGAAAGGAGTGCAGACATCCGAAGATTCAGGTAGGTGGGCCAGATAAAACAATGCCAAATCCACAAAGTCCAATCATGTGAAGTACCATGTGTCCACATAGTGCAACAGAAACACATGTCCAGGAGAACGTCCACACACATCGGCCTGATAGCGCACGTTAAAACCCACAATAAATACATAATTAATTAAAAACCCCTAAAACACGCACTACACGTGCAGCAGGCACACCCTAACTGCAGGCTGCCAAACAACTGCACCCTCACTCCACACACAAATGAAAGCACCTCCAAGGCCCTGACCCAAATCACCCTCAGGTACCACCCCAATGCATGTGATACAATGCCATTCCAATTCCCACAGACCCATTAATAACCCTCGCCCTCCTTTACTCCACCACAGGGTCTGATCCAAACGACGAGCATCAGGACACCCCTACCAGCACACCTGCAAAGAGGGCCAAGACCAACGGCCAAAGACCCTCCACCTCAGCTGCACGCATCAAGACACGGCAGCAGCACAAATCAGGTGGCAGCACAGAGGAGGGAACATCAACAGGCACCCCAGCAACCAGCATGCCCACACCACCACCACCACAGGTCCCCCCAACGGATGCCACAGAAGGCACTGCCTCTGGTGGCAGCAGCACCATAGGTGACACCCCATTGATGGCAGCATGCTCCGACACAGAAGACGGGGATGTCGAAGTCAGATCCATCCATGACCTGTCCCAATCCCCCTGTCTGTCCCATCCCGTACAACATGAGGATACCACGCAGGGGCACCCACAAGACGACGACTGGCCATCCCCCACAAGCCCTGTGGCAAGGCAACATGAGGTCAACAGCCCCTCTGTGACACCCCCGCAAATGGCCATGGCCCAGCAGAGGCAACAGTCCCTCGACCAGTTAATCGTGCAACAGCAGCAACTGGCCACGCTCCTCAAGGACCATGCCGATGAATGTGGGGGCACTAAGGCAGACATAGAAACATCAACTGAGACACTTAGGGCAGAAATGGAGAGAGGTACAGAGACACTAAGGGCACAAATGGAGAGTAGCACCGAGAGCCTGAGAGTCCAAATGGAGAGAAGCACCGAGAGCCTGAGGGGGGAACTGCATGCGACGTCCAAAGACGTATGTGCCGAACTTGCCGCAGTGCGCCGTGTGCTCACTGAGCTCTCGCAAACCCTTAGGGACATGCATGGACGTGAGCAGGCAGAGACATCATCCGTTGCAAGTTCCGTCCAGGGCAGCCCCCAACGTAGATCTGGGAGGAACCTGCGCTCCACAGGCAGGGGTGCCCCTGATACCCGCAGAGGGGGCTTGCAATAGCGACAGCCCACTGACAATGAGCATCTTTGGACACTGGTGTTCGGGGGGGAGGTAGGAGGGTGGAGGGGGTGTGTTGGGCTCACTTGGGTGGCGGGTCGATAGGGTGTTCAACATGATATCACATATGCCATAAACAGTGCACGATCAACCAATGAGATGTGTGGACATTGATCTTTGTGTACTAGGCCATCATAGGCGTACAGTCCATATTGTGCATGTCCCAGACACACACAGTGCCACGAGTCCCGTGTCCATGTATCAGCCACCAGGCGTGAGTGCTAGAAGCATGCATCAATGAGATGCTGACGAATGTCACGGCCCTCCGGTGCCTCGCAGACTCCTTGAGGTGCTGCCACATCCCCACCCTCATCATGACCATCATCAGGTGCTTGCAGTTCTGCGTTAGGGGGCATGGGCACATTTCTACGTACGCACATGTTGTGGAGCATGACACATGCCATCACCATCTTTGCAACCTTCTCATGGCGGTACAGGAGTGCCCCGCCAGACCTGCTGAGGCAGCGGAAACGAGTCTTCAGTAGGCCGAATGCCTGTTCTATGACTACACGGGTACGTGAGTGGGCATGGTTGTAGTCCTCCTCATGCTGGTCCCGTGGGTTCCGGACTGGTGTGAGGAGCCATCTCTTCAGTGGATACCCAGCATCACCTGTATGTGGACGAGAAACGTATGATGTGGAATGCCATTGCTACGTACGCACACCCCCCCCCTTCCTGCCAGGTCATTGCCGCATCACATACCCCACATCATCATGCATGAAATGAGACTCACCGAGTAGCCAGGATCTGTTCCCTGTGTGTCGCTCCATGTAGCGTGGTATAGTAGAGTTCCTCAAGACCATAGAATCATGGGTTGATCCAGGGAATCTGGCACAACAATGTGTAATGATCCTGTTGGAGTCACACACCATTTGTACATTCAGGGAATGAAATTGTTTACGGTTGCGGTACTGGGCCTCCATGGCATGTGGGACGACCAATTCCACATGGGTGCAGTCGATGGCACCAATGCAACCCGGTATGCCGGCAAGTGCATGGAATCCCACTTTTGTGTTTGTAATTTCCTGCTCCGAGCGTGGTAGAGAGATGTAGTCGTCTGCGTGCTGCAGGAGGGCATCGAGCACTTGCAATAGTGTCCGTGAGAACAGTGGCTGAGAAATGCCATGCAACTGTCCGACTGTGTGCTGGTAGGTGCCTGTGGCCAGGAAGTGGAGTACAGACACCACCTTCAGTAGGGGTGGGATGGCGGTTGGGCTATCTATCATGCTGACAAGGTCAGCCTGTGTCATGTCCACAATGGCGGCTATGGTGTCCCGGTCCAGACGGTAGAGGGTGTGGATCTGCTCATCAGTGAGGTTGAACGGATGTGCTCGGAGGCGTGGGATTGCGGGCTGCCTGCGTGGTGGTAGTGGCTGTGCTGGCGGCCCTTGCTGGCCCTGCCTTGCCCTCCTCCTCCTCCTGCGTCTCCACCGTGCGGCCGGTTGTAGTTGGTGTTCGTCTTCTTCTTGGAGTTGGAGTACTTGCAGTGCTATCAGGTCCCCCAGGGCCAACATCGCGAGTCCTGCCGGTAGCATTTCGGAGTGGGTGTGGTTGTGGGAGGAGACTGGGTGTGCAATTTATGTGTTTTCAGGCTGTATGGCCTCCACCTGTGGTGATTCATTCCACCCGTGCAAACTGCTCTCCCCTTTGGCTGAGCACGTCCCGCACACAACGCTGCAATTCGAGGAATGGCATCTTGCTATTGCAATCATGTATTTGTACCCGATGGCCGTGTAACATTGGTTGATATGTTCATTCTGCTGTGGTCCCATTGTTTCACATACTATCTGTGCAGTCGCGAACAGACTTGTGAAGGGTCAGTGGAACGTAGTACTCGAGTAACGGTGGGCCCTCATGCATCACTGTACCGAGTTGCAATGACGGGCGGGGCGTCCCATTTGTGGGTGAAGGCAGTTGCCATTTTCACACACAGCCGCACTAGATGGATTAATTAGTGATTTCAAACGGCCACAGATGCCTCTTCGACGTGATGTTGCAAATGAGGAATTCGAAGGGCGGCGCTTTCGGTTTTCAGCTAGCGGCGAGGAAATGCCCACAGGTCTGACTGCAAATATAACGTTCTATTGTTCAATGTCCTTGAGACAGGGGCCATGGCGAGGATGCAATGATTGATATGAATGGTTTGGGATGCGCAATAGCGACGTGGGCGATGAGGCCGGACGTTCCCAAATACATGTTACTTCACTACACTGGAATTACGGGCTGGGGCACTGTGGATTTTGCAGGCTGCATAACGCACAGACTCAATGGATATTTCTAATGTTATGTGAGTAAATATTCAGGCGTTTTAATCCCGGGATGAGGGAATGATGAATGGATGCATGGGCAGGTGATTTGATACAGAGTTTGCCATGTACAGGGCTTCTTGGAATCTATCCGCCTCCCCTGCGCTATGTGATGCAGGGCTGCCATAGTGGGACCATCGTCTATCTGGCCTTGTTGAGCCCTCCCTGTCTCGACGCGCCCTCAGACACTTGTGTCCATGCACGTTACCAATCCCATCTGATGGATTCTGTTTTGACAGACGCATGCACAGGTACACTCGTTTGTGATGGTGTTTACACCTCGATATAGATGGTTATGAGTCGCAAGTGGTTTTGGGGTGGTGATGATCCTTTGGAGTGGGCTAGCATGCATATGGCTGTGGATTTAGTGTGATCATTGAAGTGAGTTGTTCGGATGTAGTTCTGATTGCCATTCTGTTCTTTTTCTTTTCTTTTGGTTGACAGGTATCTCCTCCCCTTTTGCCACTGCCATCTGTATGCCACTCCTGCAGATGGCTTTTACTCCCGACACCTGCTGCTTCGTATTAATCAGTGGAGCAGCATTACGATCTTATGGGACGATCGCCAATGGGCCACATGCCCTTACGCAGTACTAGTGGCTCGGAGCAACATTTCGGCCTTTCAGCTGGACTAGTGCCTCCCCATTGGGACGGCCCTGCGGTTCTGTGCGCTTCCATGTTGCCTTTTCGTACGTGAATGTGGCTCTGTGTACCATGATGGAACAGGGCGTCACACAAGTAGTGGCTGGTCATTTCTTGCGGATGCAGCCCACAATGGTGAAATGTGTTTTGGAGTTCATGGCCTAATGGCTGTATGGGCTTGGTGATTTTGTTGTGCATTAAATTTCTATTCTGATTTGGCCCGTGTAGCGTTCTTCTTTGCAAGTGATGTGGCATATTCCTATTTGGGGAGCGATGTATTGGGAGGAGATCTGCATTGGGTTCCAGCTTCGGAGTTTAGTTGCGTGGTACTGTACTGGGTGCGTTTGCCTACGAAGCCCAGTGAGGTCAGGGATGGGGGCTGCCAATATGACTGTTTGAATGTTGTCATGCTCAGGGGCGGGGGATTGGGTTTTGTGTAACAGATGCCGGTCAGCCAGGTGGACTGGTGGAATGATGTGATTTTCGGAATATTGCTGGTCACAGGTGCCTGTGTTTGCGTGCGTTTCGGGGGGGGGGGACTGTGGTCATGTCCATTGGATTGGCTTCTGTATTCGTGCCATCTGTGCCCTGCAGCTCCCATTGGCCCCTCTTGTGTTTCTTTTGTTCGTTGGCATGCATGGGTGACTTGTACATTTCACTGGTTGCATTGTGACTTCATTGCACCTACGGGGAGTTGTACTTTGTGGGCAGGGAGCGGTGTACAGGCACTCAGTGGGGCCGTTTACGGTTGATTCGCGATGCCGTACTTCTCACCATGGCGGAATGTTACATTCCGCCATGCTTGATGGCGTTAGGTACATGTCCGCTAGGGTCGGAATTAGCGTACCCTTGCGCCATGGTGGTATTTACGGTTTGGCATGGCGCGCGCGCGCGTGCTTGGTGCAGTTAGCGTTGGCGTTCACTACGGTGTCGCTAATGGCTTCGTACTTTGCGGTGACGGGTCATAGTCGCACCGAGCGCTATTCGATGGCGGTATTGCATTTCCGCCATCGTTTTCCGAATTCCGCCAGGGTCGTAATGAGGGCCAATGTCTTTAAAATACCACTTCCTAAATTGGAGCCTGCATGGTATTCTTATGCTGGCAAATGGTCAGTTATATTTTCATTGAGTGCCTCCCTAAATTGGAGGGTGTTATTTATTTTCACCTTGTATGGTATATCTTCTTTCAGCAGCACCCAAGCTGGAAGGGGCCAGTCATACTTAATGGCCTGAATGCAGAGAAGCACTGTGCTGTCACACCAGCCCTTTCCTCTATGCCCGTTGACCTTATTGAGTTCGGAGTGAACCTAATGGCTCACAAAAGCCATCTCATCATTATTAATGAAGTGGCTTTTGCCTGTGCATCTCATCTGGGCAGAGAGCTCCATCACAAGGTGTTCGGTGTTGGGAACAGGACAATGCCATACGATGTGGGTTCAAAACCCTGGTCATGCCATTTCAGCCCTTCATCTTCCCCAAGTCGTTAAAGTGAGTACCACTAGTGGCTTATAATGGTGAAACTGAATATGACAGCGCTTAGAAACGGGAAGAATCTGGTAGGAGCTTAATATAGGGGTACAGAAGTCAACAGATGAATGTCCAGGCTTTGGTAATGTGACTAGCATTGCATTTCCTGTTCCCTTGAACTGATGAAATTCAAAGCAGTTGCTGTATTATGAAGAGGACTTTGGGAGTGTGGGCAAAGGTCCCAAAACTCATCTTCTACACTATCAAAGTGGTCGAAACAAAACATTCGTTTGGAAGATGGAAGGGAAAACAATAGAAATTGTCCATTCATACACTTATCTGGGTATTCATGTGTTCATTTGTCAGAAACCTTTATTGTACAAAACATAGAGCGTAGGTTTAGGGTTATCTCGAATTTTGTAAGATACAAAAGTGGATCTTCAATTGTAAGTTTGCTGTAGTTATATAACACATGTCTTATTCCATGCCTAACATACGGCCTGGAGGTTTTTACGATTGTGGAAAACAATGGCAAAAGAAGTTAGAGGGTAGACTGGGGCGTTGAGCCTGGGGCCTTCCGAGAAATGCGCCAGATGAAGGTATAATTGTGAATTGGGTTTACCATCACTTACTACCTTAATGAAAATACAGATGGGTATTCATTATCTACAAATTTGGGGCAAACTAGAAGATAAGGACTTGCTCTGTTCTGACTCTGGCAGTTATTTTATAAATAATGGCACAAATGAAACGTTACAAGAATGGAATAATGATGTTAGTATGTTTTGTGACGAGATTGATTTTAAGGGGGATAAGGAAACATCGTTATCGGTGATGGAAACTAAAATTAAAAAACTAGCTGGTATTTGGGACCGGGATAATAATCTGCAAAATTGGGCACTATGAGGAAATATGACAATTATGTAAAGCAAAGATTCCCAGTCAATACTTTGGGGGTAATTCATGGAATTAAGCGCAGAAGTGGCGCATATGGCTGGTGCAAAGATCATGCGTGTGGCAGCATGCGCCAGCTGCATGCGCCAAAACCCATTTTGGCGCACAGCGTATTCATGGATTTATACATCCATAACCAGCCGTGGCGCAGAGAGGCGCAACAACCCTGCAACAGTGCCAGTTACGCCCCATCTCCGCCCCGTGCGCCTAACACATCGCACAAATCCCCTACATGGCGCAAAGGCCAGGAGACCAGTATACAGCCCCCCAATCATGAAAACATGCTAAAAATGCCACACAGCCCTCATGCGCCAGCAAAATCACATGTAAAAGTCCCTGCGCACCCCTCGGAATACGCGTACCCCGCTCGCGCCAGCATAATCACGTGTAAAAGTCCCTGTGCACCCCCCTGTGATGTTGATGGCCCAGAGCCATCATCGCTCCCACCCTGAGCCTGCTGCTGCCGTGCATGTGTCCTGCCTGTTGATGCCTGCATGTCCTCCTCTTTCTGGGGTCCAGTTGGTGTGGTGCTGGACCTCTGACTCCCGACTGTGGCAGGGATGTGTCCTCCACCAGCCAGGCAGCTCAGGGACAGCTACATAGGGTGCCCAGGTGATACTTGGGCAGGAAGATGGCACAGAGGATGACTGGCGCATAGGGGGTTCAGTTGAGGAGGGGGTCGCTAGAAGATCCAGCACACGGAGGAGCCCAGCTGGTGACCTGTCCTAGTAGGCCGACGTGGTCAAAGAGGTATTCGAAATGACATGCATTGTCCAGATGAGAACCCTGCACGTCATCCCGAATACCAATTTGACGCAATGCCACCCCAGCTAGGACAGGCTCAATCCAGTCACGGATTGCCACGTCCGCATGGAGAGGAAGGCCAGCTGTTGTTTGCGCATCCCCTCCCTGAAAACGGGTCTGGATGAAGGCATCCCTGCTGGTGCGGGATGATGCAGTCACAGGATCGGGGACAGGATTACACACAGGCACCTCCACGGCGGCCTGTGCTGCCTCCTGTCCCTGCCCCTGGACTGCACCACTAGCACCAATGGAATCCCCCCTCCAGGCCCCGTGCGTGGGCCTTCCACGGCCTCCTCCTCAACCAAATCCACCACCAATCTTGATGACTCTGTGCCATCTTCCTCCATAGGCCCCTGTGTGGGCTCAGCTGCCCCTACTGCTGCCGAGGAGTCCACCTCCAACCTCCGCCTCTTACACCTTCCCTCGGCAGCTGTGGCCATGGACACGGCACCAGACTCCTCACTTCAGGAAGAGATGACTACGTGGGAGGAGAGCTGGGCCTTGCGTCTCCGGGCTGGTGGTGGGATCCTTGCCGCTGTGCTCCACAGCACTGTCTCCGCCCTTTTCATCAGTCGACTCTGCAGACAGGGAGAGACAGAACACAGGCATCAGGGCACTGTACAATGGTCAGATACACACATGACAGTTGCACATGAGTGGCAGTGTCAAACTTCACAGATGGCATCACACTCCCCAACACTCATATCATTTGAACCCACACACATGCACAAATTAACAGGAATCGTACAGCAAGCAGCAGCATCCATACACACACAACAGCATGAACATCTGAAGGTTGGCATGACATCACAAGCAACATGGGGAGTGCCGAACACATGCACACACGGCAATAGACAGACATTCATCCGTACATATCCACCCCCTGTCACATTGCAATCATCGGCAACTATGTCACATCTGCCAATTGGGTTCCTACATATCTGTGTCACATGCATCCATGGCGTATCACAGTCGCACACATGTCAAACACACACACTCACATGTATGCCGTGCACGTACATGAAGGTGGAACCAGCATCCATGTGTCACACCCCAACCATGCCATGGTACATACACAGAAATGCTAACATGTGTGCATTTCCACATGCAGTTTTGCATCGTGCTTTGGAACACATACACCATTGATGTGCATGACACATGACAGGACTCACATGCAGCATGGTCATATCCATGCACATACACATCCATACATGGTGCTTTTCAGACATATGTCCAAACTGCACTCTTCTGACACACCTCAACATGCACTGCGTCCAATAAGTATGCATGGACACTTACCTCTCGACTCTGGACTGGTCTGCCTCTCGAGGACCTGGCGGTGAAGTGTTGGCTTAATGTGTTCCAGGACCCTCATGTCATCGGTGGTAAGGTGGATCCGGCGCCTCACTGCACCCGCTGCTTCCAAGAGGCTCCGGGCCTTCTTGAGGGTCCTGGACCTGAAGTCCTCCCAGCGCTTACGGACATGTGGTAGGTGGCGGGTTGCCAACCCCTATACGTTGATGGCAACCACGATGTCCTTCCACAGTCCATCCTTGTCGGCGCGTCTTCTTCTGTAGAGGGCATCATAATGCACCAGGACTTGCTCCACCAGGATGCCAACTTCTCCTGCAGTGAAGCTGGCAGCCCTCTGCCTCTCTTGTTGGGGGTTGCCAGTGGTCTCCGATGGTGTTTCCCCCGACATGGCATCCCCGAAGCAGGTGTGTGTGGGCAACTGAGTCCTGGTGCTGGGCTGTGGAGCGATGGAACTGCAGTTGGGAGTCTTCTGTTCCAGCAGGGGTGGTCACAGCAACTGGACCCCTACAGATGGCTGACGTGCGGGCATCAAATAGCAGGGCACGTGGCCAGCAGGCAGGCAGGCAGCAGCAGATGGCTGGTGGGAGTCAGCTCGGGGATCTGGGGGGGGCAGGGAAATTGCCTTCTGGGCAGCAGCATGGTCTTCCGTGTGTTGTCGCGTGGCTAGCTTGATACAGAGTGATTTGGCAGTGAAAAAACAGCACGTCAGTGTGTAATTTGAGAAAAGGCCCTTAGCGCGTAAGAACGTATGTGGCGCAACACACGCAGGCATTTCCCTTGTCACGGGTGCATAGTGATTCAGCACGTGAAAAAACAGCAAGTCTGCGTGTTAATGCGTGTAATTCGATTAAAGGGCCTATGCGTGTAAGTGATGTGATGCGCGGGGGCGATTCCCTCAGCGCAGGTTAAAGGTGAGCAGGTCCCGGCAGTTCGCTGTACGTGCCTTTCGTGGAGACCGGCACGTGTGTTGCTACTTCTGGTTGTTTCACGCGCCATCACAACTTTACAGCGGATCAAGGACGTATCTCTTCTTTTGGCGGGGTATTGGCTACGCATGTTTTTCATTACCACGCGAGTCAGACGCTGAGTCGCGCACGCTATTTTTCCCACTGCGGGTCCCCCTGTGTATCGCGTACCCATTTTCAAGGTCATAGTGGCCTGCGTGTCCCACGTGTATGTGTTTTTCGTGTCCCTGGGTGCCACCGCGTACTGTGGGAGGTTAATTCCACACTCGTGGGCTACCAGGGGTTAAGTGCATGGTTTTACTGCAGTTTTGGGGTGCCTGAGCATTGCGTGACCCATCACTTTATCACCGGGGTCACATACAGCCTTGCAGGTGACCACTACTACATCTGTGCCGGCACTAACACATCTGTGCCAGGGTTGGGAGGCCACGAAAGGTGACGGGTGCCTCAGCTGGGCGTCCTCCATGTGGCGGGCATAGTCAGTGATGTGGCCGGGGTGACCATGACCAGGGAGTAGGGGGACTCCAGGGTGTACAGGGTGGCTGCAGAGGGGCAAGAGGCAGGGGTACGCCACTTTGGCAGGATGCTCTGCCACGTGTTGGTGCAGTCATGCCACCAATCCCTTGTGGTTCTGGGAGATGCAGCTCTTGCATCTGACACTGGTGCCCATGTGAGCTGGCAATCCGTTTCATCGACTGCCACAGGCACAATGGTAGTGGTAGCTGCAGATGCAGCTGTGGCCACCACCAGCCAGGCTCAGGGTCTGCCAGCGCATGCTGCGTTGGCACCTGAAGAGTCCCAGGATGATTTCCAGGTGTTCAGGAGGCACGTGGTAAGTGCATGCAGGGCTGCCCTGACCGAGGCACATGTCCCTGGGGCAGTATTGTCATCTGCTGCCCTGACCAGCCTGGTGTTGGCAACTGCTTGGGCAGATGCAGCCGACACCACCCCGGCTGTGAGTCTGCCATACAGGGGAGTCTCGGTCAATGACCATGGCACAGCGGATGTTGCTGCGCAAGGTCCAGTCAAGGGCACCCAGAAGCCACTGACGCAAGTCAGGGCTTCCGTCCTAGTTCCACCTGCCACTCCCTCGGTTCAATCCACCAGCGCCACTGTCCCTGCTGATCAGGGCAGCATTTGCCAGTCAGGGAACGGATCAGAGGAAAAAGGTTGCATCTGCACAAGAGGCTGGGACCCTACAGATGTCTCCGCCCTCCGGCATGTCGAGGAAGAAGCCTTTCTGCAAGCAGGAACTGGACTTCTTTGTGGACTACGTGTCGGGACACGACCGTGATATGCTAGTGGGCCCGAATTGTCACACTACAGCTGCCCAGCTTTTGTCCCACTGGAAGCATGTTGCGGTGGGTGTCAGTGCATTCGGACATGAGTTGCAACCAGCTCAGGAGTGCAAAAAGCATTGGGATGACCTCTGACGCTGTGCCAAACTGAAGCGTGCTTCCAATTATGCCATGACTCAGGTGACTGGCAGTGGGTCACCACCTGAGGAGGAAGATCTCACTTCGCACGAGTTGATTGTTGCGGCGTTCATACCGGCAGAATTGTACGAAGGAGTGGGAGAGATGCTGGACTTTGATGCCCCTTCCAGTGAGTGTTGTCGCATGTTTGTCCAAACCATGTGTGGTTTGCTTGTGTGATGTGTTGTGCTTGACTGCCACTACATGCTATGTGTACATGGTTTTCATGTGCTAGTCATGCAATGCTTCACTGATGCGTGCCTGCTGTGCAGAATGCTGGACATGTAGAGCAGACGGGGACTATCCTCATCACCACACTTGCACCCTACTCACATGCTAGTCACCCGGCTCCCCTGCGGTTCATGTTCCAGCTCACTGGCCCTTCTGCATGTAGCCTGGGGTGTCTTTCCATTCAGCAATGGGACTATGTCATCGCATGACTGACGTGCATGTGTGTTCTGCCTGCATGCAGGTATTCCACATAGGCATGCTCCCTTGCCCGTCCACCCCCCTGCACCCCAATTTCACCATGGCACTGGTGGGTATCATGTTGGACTACTGCAATGGCCTGTTCAACGCTCCTGTGTAAATGCACACTTCCCCCTGCCAACCTGCCAGACACATACTGTGGGGTACATCCTTTGTCCTTGATGCAGGGTGTCTCACTCGGACTGTGCAGATGGCAGATGCTCCGCAGAGACACGAGTGCCCATTCATGCTCCATGTGCATTCCATGCATGTCCCTATGTTTCCTTGGCAGGATGATCATTGTAGTATGTGTCCAGGATGACATACATTTAATGGCATTTGATCATCCATTCCATGCCCACTCTGGCTCAGTCCTGCATCAGGCACATGTTTAGGGTGTCATAGGGCCTCATTACACGGATGGCGGTAAGGATTTACCGGTACCGGTAAAATACCGGTACCGGTAAATCCTCACCGCCTTACTACGAGGTCTCTTTGCGGGTTGGGGGATTTAACGCCTGCTTTTTGCAGGCGTTAAAAACCAACCCGCAAAGGGATCCAGGGAGCTAATTACGGTACCGCAATTTGCGGTACCATAATTAGCGCCTTCCCCATTCCCATTGAGCCATATGGGGCAAAAATGGGAATGGGGAAGGGCAATGGTGGAAGGGGGAATTACCGCCCCGCCAACCTTGGAATGGGGCGGTAATTCCCCTTTCCGCCAAGGCGGTGCCGGTATTTTACCGGCATGAACCATGGCGCTAATAGCGCCATGGTTCTCTGCCATCCGTGTAATAAGGCCCATAGTCTGTGTGGGGCACAGGCCTCCCCCTGTTCAGGCCCCCTGACTCTGTTCAACTGGTGTAGTGGCTTCTACACAAATGGGTGTACTACTGAGGGTTCATCATGTGTCCTGCTTACTGTCCCATGCTCATCTGCTTTGTTGTCAGTTGACTCAGTTGATGCAATTGAGGCTAGTCAACACTGTCTGCCAATACACAGTTCTCTGGTCAACCTTTCACTGCCATGCAATGCCTCCCTGTATTTTCACTAAGGGGGGGGGTTGCCTGTAGCCATGCAACCCATTGCATGCACATTGCACATTATGCCTGAACCTGCCCTTACACTGCCTTTATGTTTATTGATTGACATCATAATGTACTTGTTTATGTAGATAGTTAGTAACGTACACATGTTCTGCACTGCACCAACCCACTTCTGAGCCATGTTACACCGTTCTACATGCCTACTCACTGCTGCAATGTCAAAGTGACCTGGTATGTATGTTCAGATTGTCCTCCCTTCACTGTCATGAAAGGCGCGGGCACAGGTGCATCCTGTACAGATGTACTCAGTATTGGAACACCATAATGGGTGTTTAGTAAAGTTGCTTGGTCAATCAGCGGCCTATACCAACTGGTATAGGCAGCAGATTGATTATAGCCTGCCAATCGGGTTGTAATGACTGTGGAGCTGCCTTCATGTTTGTATGTGTACACTTCCACATACATCGAAGCAAGCAATGTTGTAGCTGCTTGCTTTGCTGTATAGGTTGCTGTTCATAATCACCATATGGGTGTATATGAACACAGGTGTTCTTGAACACTTTCACATGTACATATGCAAGCAGCTTCAACATTGTGTAGTGCAACACTGCAGCTACTCACTTATGTGTGTGTGAAGGTGTTCATTTACACGTGTTCTCTGCAGCTTTTTTGTTGAATGACTAAAATGTAGTTGATTAACATCAATGCTGCTGCGATTTCAGCATTCCGCCCGTTATGTTCAACTGGCACAATCCTGAAGGTGCACTGTAGTGTAGTATGTGTACACCCAGGCCCACTTAGCTAGTCTGGTGGGGATGGCCGTGATGATTTGACACACTGAATAATGTTTTATGGCACAATCAATGCACAATATGCTCAATGAGGCCCTGAGGGGTGTTCTGGAGGCTTCATGGCCGGCAGCTTGGACAGTACTGGGCGTTATGATCCCTCATGCCTGGTTGCAGGTCCTCGCTTTGCTCGTGACATTCACTATGTCTACATGGCCCATGACGCCCGGTACGGGATGAGCTGCAGATGGATGAAGCTATATTGGTGATGATGGTTTAGTGATGCATGTGTACATGCATATTACGTGTGTCATGGTGAGTTTGGATTCACTTGCAGGTGTGGCCAGTTCAGACATGCTTATGGCATGTGCCCTCTCTTTGTTGCCATCTGTCATTTCTGCCTGTGACATGTGCCTGACAGAGATGGTGTGTGATGGAGGTGATATACTACATTCTATACATGTGTAGGCTTTGCTATTTACACACATCGATTTCTGCTTTTGGGATGTGTTTGCATATCAATGCCACTGGATGCATGCCGGAATTTCATTTGTGTGTGACATGTCTGCTTCATGTTTTGACTGTCGATGTGATGTCTACGTGTGTGTGGGTTATGTGCTTCTGACATGTGTACTCATGTTTGTTTTTTTCCACATTACAGATGATGACGCAATCGAGCCAGAGGATGGTGATGTCAATCCTGACACGGGGTGGCTATTACATTGGCAACCCGGCACAAGTGGGGGTCGTGGGGTGGTAGGCCATGAGAACCCACTTGTGCTCCAGACCATCGTGTCTAGGGCTGGCAATGAGTCTAGTTCGGATGATCACTCTGACAACAATGTTGAGTTGGATGCGCGTCATGTCCATTCGTCGACGGTGAGTGATTCTGATGTGGACGATCTTCTGTCCGCGACACCTGCACTGAGGGGGCAGACAGTGTTGGAACCTCCGCCTGTGATGGATCGGGACGCACGGACACACTCCACACAAGTTGATGATGTGCCTGGGGCATCACGTCAACAGAGGGTGTCAAGCCCGGCAACGCGGTGGCCGTGCACCACCGGGTATACTGAGTGGGAGCAATCCATGTGTGCCAATTCAGAATTACAGGGGGCAACAATTGATAAATTCGCTTAGTTCATGGAACGTGTGGCCCAATCCGTGCTCCCCCCTGTAAGGCAGGTGGAGCTACAGCAGTGGCCAGCACAGTTCACGGCCCACTCACTCAGGCTGGGCATGGCGGGCTCAGACAGGGTACACCGGGCTGAAATGGTGTCTCTGCGTCAAGCACTTGTTGCTCACGCAGAGACACACAGGGAGGCGCTGAGGGATGACCATCAATCCCTCAGATCGACTCTGGGTGTGCTCAACATGTCCCAGAGGCAGCAGACAGAGGAGAGGTTGGAGCAGCTTGAGAATGCCATCTCGGCTGAGCTACATGCATGCCTGGAGGTGCTCCGGATGTCATGTGTGGCCATGCAGGAAGAACACTGTGTTACACGTGCTACCTTGCAAGATGAAGCACGCGTATCACGTGAGGTGCTGCAAGCTGACCTACGTGTCATTGCCGCACAGGACCAGGTTTACCAGTGCTGCAGACTTGCTGCCGACGAGGGGCAAGCTGCGCATAGGCGTGGTCAGGGTACTGTGGTGCCACATCCACCTTCTGCTTTACATCAGGAGTGTGACTCGGACGACGACTTATCTCCCACACAGGTCGGGCCGTGCAGGCATTGAGCCCAAGGAGGTTTTATTTTTGGATTTCAACATCATCGCATGTGGGTGTTGAGGTGCACCATGTACCTCCCCCCTCCTGGGTACCTATCCCCACAGGTCGTATGTGGGCATTTTTGATTTTATAGTTAGTTTAATTAGTTAATTTAGTTTCAAATTGTTTGTCTATTGTGCATTCATTTGACAGTGTGGTGCTTTGTGGCTTTTGAAAGCATCCACTGTCTGTTCCATCTGGGCCCATTCAAGCGTGTCTTGTGTATGTGTTTGCGGTTTGGGGTACTGATACATATGCCACTCCTGCTTCCCCTATCAATGGGCTCGCAAGGATGGTTTGGTGTGACAACCATTTATACAGGGGCATTGGACTTTCATCATATCTGTGGCCTGTCTGCTGCTATAGTACTTGTGTTAACACCCCTAGTGGGGATTATGGATGTTTTCTCCACAGCATGTCTGCAATCAATTTTGGTGAGTACATTATTGAACTGTTCATTTATTGATGTTGATTGTGATGTATGTTCATTTTCTTGCCTGTATACGTGCTTCGGCTGTCAAAGTCACACTGATGGTGGGAGGGGGCCGGATGTTGACAATTGTCAAGTTGGTACATGTTGATTTCAGCCCCTGGGGATTGTGTCAAAGGAGGATGCATTAGGAATGTGACCCAAGAGGCACAACTCACGGTCCAGTCCTCTCCTGAGATGTCCGCCTATACTACTACTACGCTCTGTTCCGTTTGGACGGCACGTTGTGTCTGTCTTCCCTCTTGGACTTTGATACTACCTGACAGCGCAGTTTTCCTACTGGACTACTGCTCTTTTACTTGTTTTTCATACTCTGGTTCCTTTAGTCCCTGTTCTTCTTTCTGCTACTGTCCTTGTTGCAGATATGTCCACCTGTCTCTCGGGCAGTTATTTCCACGTACTCTTACACTGCCTCAGTTTGCCTCAGTACACTTCTGTTCAACAGCATCTTTCTGTCACCCCTCCTGTCTTTCATCTATAACATCCATGCCTTTATGTTGGCTGTTGGCCTTTACCAATGCTATTCAACTGCTGTGGCTCTTGACTTGCTGGCAGCTGTTTCCGGCTATCTCACATTCTCTGTGCCTTTCCAGACTTGTGCTGTCTCTGTCTTTCTTTGTTCACGCTATCAAGGATTGATTGGGTTTCAGCTCAACCATCCAGTTGTGCCAGCCTCTTTGGTTATTTTCGACTCAAGTTCCAGCTCTACCTGTCAGGGTTCAGAACCTGAGGTTGTGTGGGAGGAGGTCAGATGTAGGTCTCAGTCTTCGCCCAGTGACAAGCAGCATAAAGACATACACACAGTAAACTTTCCAGCCTTATTAAAAGTTTGTATGCCCTTTCTGCAGGAAAAGGAGCCTCCAGACTGCCTTTTCCAGCAGACACCGGGCCAAGAACTACAAAACCCTGGCCACGTTGAGTGGTGCACACGTGCGCATACCTGCACAAGCAGAAGCACAAGGCTTGTGCTCAGGCGTCCGACAGAAGCAGACGTGTTTCCAGGAGCTCCAAGCAAGGTGAGCAGCACACGGGGCCATGCCACAGCCGACCTTCCTCCAGGCCCCTCGCACATGCAAGCTAAGTAGTGCCAGTGCTGGGGAGCTTAGCCAGGCATTGTGGAGGATGCGCACAGTACAGCTAAGCCGTGCTCAGGAGCAAATGCCAAGAAGCTTTCCAAGTTGTCAGGGGCACAGGCAGGAGGCATCACCCATATCCTCGAGTCCCCCCGCTCCATAGAAGCTAAGTTATTAGCAGAGTAGCGTTCCTAGCCACAAATTAATACAGCTCAAGGGGGGGCACCCATCGACGCACAAACTCGAGTGCAGTGCATATCATTAGCATATGCAATTAGCCACATGGGCTGCCTATAGTAAGCCGTGGCTGGCATAACGCAACTTGTACTGAAGTCGCACCTCGCCACATGCGTCTAGCAGCACATCCAAGGCACATTCTATCATGTGTGATTCTTAACACATGGTCTTCCATTTAATGCAGGGCCACGTGTGGCTACCTTACCGCATTACCAATGTGTAAACCAACACGGGGGCAAGCAAAACTATACGAACAAAGCAGCAGACAAGAGTGCTTATCTGGGGAGGAGTCACTAAGTTCGAGGCATGCATGGTGTTATGTGTGTGTGGGGAAAACAAACAGAACAGTAACTCACAATCTCTTTGCAGCATTGAACTGCTCCTGTTACCGGACCTGAGGGTGCACAAGCAGGAGGCCAGCACTCATCCCACAGATAAGTCTCTCTTTTGCTTGCCTTTGAGCCATTTTGTACAATGTGCATGAAGTACATGGCTTCTCTGATTGAGTATGTGTAATTGTCAATAGTTGTATTTTGTATTTTCACTACTTTCCCTTGCCCATCCACCTCCCCTCTCCTGACCCTCTTTCCGGTTATCCTAAATACTGATGCCTATCAAACCAATGGATCCCTAACCCTCTTTGCCCGCCGGGGCCTCGGAGGCCCGTCTAAGTTTAACCTTGCTGGCGCCCAGACCGCAGAGGGGGTGGTTGGTTCGTGCTACTCCTGCGCCTGGAGACCGGAGCTGTGACATTACCCATCAGCTGTTGCATCCTCATTGATTATTGTGTACTGAAATTGCTACCCATCCTGTTGAACCATTGTTCAACTGTGCTACCTTGGTAGTTATTCTATCATTCTGCTTGGAAATGTGCTTGGCCATATTCAGCGACTTCAAGTCATCTACTGGAGACTCTTCCAGGGTTTTCTGGTGGCAACAGGCTTTTTCGCTGGTTTGGGGGTTTGGGTCCTTGGAGTTCTCTGCAATTTGGTATTTTTACCAGCCAAGGTGGCCTCTGAAGGGCTGGACCCTATTTACACGAAAGGTAGAACATGGAAACAAAGAGTTAGGGGGATAGTGAAGCCAGGTAGACCAGAAGGAAGAAGCCAACGGACCCCAGACACAGTTTTTCTGAAGGTCATGGTGATGGGTATATGAGGGAGGGCGTTTTGTAGTCGGACAGTACACTTGGGCTAAAGTGTTTGGGCACTCTCTGACATTCTCATTGTGAGGTACTATGTACATGATGTGTTCTGCTGGTCAATGGATGGTCCTGTGTTAGATTTACTTTTCAGGGTTCAGGGGATTGTTGTGGTTTGACATACTGGCCAATGTGCACATGTGATGTGTACAGGACACTGAGGGTCACTTGATTTCACATGCATGTATTGGGTGCATGTCCCTACTGACACACACACTTACACAATGCTCCACCACACATACAACCACCCTTCCATGCCCACACGTGCACACAGATTGCCTTCTCTGGCATGCTGTGTTCCTGCAGCGCATGATCACTTACCATTTGGGGATCGTGTACATGCGTCAGTAGGTTATTTTTGTTGCTTGTCCTTTTTATATGATGCTCAAGGTGTATACCCAACACAATGGCTGCTCACTATGCTGTGTGCTGAGCGGTGTGTTGCAGGAGACACACACAGCACACAGGTTTGGGATTTGTGGATTTGGATTGGCCAATGTGCATGCCAACAGGCATCTGTCTTTTGTTGATGGCACCGCTGGTGGCATGCATTTTTGTATGACTTTGTATGTGTGGGAGGTTGTTGGTCATTCATTTAATCTAATTCCATGCCAGGTGTGATTGTCTCAGGCCTCTTTCCATTTATCACATGTCACTTTGTATCTAATTGGTCATGTGTTGTGCTTTTGGTTTGCTCATTTGCTGTTGCATGCCATGTCATGGTGTGGCCGACAAGGGTAATGTGGGTTGGGATGGTTTGGGTGACATACCAGTGATTGTCATAGCCTGTTTTGCAGGGGGGTGGTGTGATATACACCTTGCATGTGTTCCTTTTGGTCACACAGGATTGGTTATGTTTAAGTAGCTAGGGATGCACACAATGTAGCACTTCCATGGCAACATTCTCAGGGTGGTAAGGTTGTGACAGTTGACTGTCTCTTTGTCATCATCGATTGTCACCTGGTATGTGCCAGGCCTGTGTGCACTCTGCAGGGGTGGGAGTTTAGGTGAAAAATGTGGCCACAAGCCAGGTCAGGGCTGCCTCGCCACGTGCCCTTCCCTTCCATGTGCAGCGCCCATGCCTGTGGATGTGGGGGATTTTTCACGCTTGTGCAAGCTTACGCCACGATTTTCGGTGCACATTTGTTCCATGAATCGGCTAGCATTACTTTTAAACTTTCTTTCTATAAAGGTACAACCTCTTCAACCCACTGTTAACAATATATTTCATCAGTAGGACCCAGCTAAACCCAGATCTGTCACTCGAATCTTTTAAAAGTTGGTCTGAACCCGAATCACCCAAATTAAGGGAAAATAAATAAAATGTGTCTGAATGCATTCACGCAAGCTTACTTGCAAGTCACATGAAAAGTGAGAAATGCTCAGTTCTCATCCCTTCCTCTTAAATGTGCCAAGTGGCCACAATGATAACATTGAATTCATAAGTTTAGCTGCATCTTTTACAAACATAGGTTTTGCGTTTGCAAGGCGGTGCCTTGATGATGCAACGGTTTAGAGCACACAATAATTACTTCATACATCTGGCCAAACCTATGTTCATATATTATGTGTTTCCAGAAATCTGTGTTCCACAATACCTTAAGTATGTAGTTTATGTTTTTCCAAAATGTGCAAAAGAGAGAGGTTACTCACTTTTATTCTGCACAAGTCATGTCATTATAAAATGTTGCCATGGAAGTATTACCCTTGCAACAATATGAAATAAATAGCAAATGCTATGGAAGTTACCTTTAGCACTTCAAATAGAAAAGAAAGTGTGTAAGTATAAATGGGGAAAATAGTTCTGACAGAATCTAGAAGGAACAAAATACAAAAAATAACATAGTCAGTTCATCAGAAAGGACGGTTTCCAAAGCTCAACTAAATCATTTGGAGATGGCTACTTAACATAAAGTATTTTCAGTGATACAGAAATGTAAGTAAAGTACGAAAAACATTAGGAAGTCAAAGAAACCAAACCTCAAGGATGTGGAGCACGTGCTAAAATGGCTTGAACATCTGACTTGACATAATAGAGTTTCTGAATCTCCAGCCTGATGATATATAACTTTGGGTAGTCGCCAGACACCTGAAGACTTCCAGTGAGATTCAGCTTCTCTTACATGTAAGTGTAGTGATATATAGCTAAGATTTCTTGCCAGTGTCGGACCCGGCCAGGATATAAAAAGGAGATCAATTTGTTGTTTTTTTTTTTTTTTTTTTATTTGAACTTTACTCGGTGAAAACCAAGAGATCAATTTGTTATGACACAGGTCAACCAAATGCCCGCTCCCATTGTCCTGCAGCATAAAGTATTATGAGCACATAAAATACACTTCTTTGAGTTGTACAAATGTACTGTCAAGACACAAAACCAAAGAAGCAGTGTTATAAGGGTATATGCTTGCTGTCATTAATTTACAAGGCTAAGCCATTTGTCTTTGAGTGAGATTTCTTAAACAGTGTTAAAAAGAAAAACGAATGACTTTGTGATTCTAATTGTTGTTTGGAAGGTTAATTTGCTAAATGGGACCAGATGCCCCTATTGCAGTGAAATGACTCAAACATTTGTACTTACCGTGAAAAAATAGTCCCAGGCAAAGGACTGACATTCACTGCCCCACACTGAGCACCAACCTCACAACATTTAAATAATACGAGGCAATATTACCCAACCAAACAATATCCATTGTATCAACTATGTATGGATACAATCAATCTTTGGTCCTGGCAGAATATGTGCCTTGCATGTTTGTTCTTCTTAAACAGAACAGGAAAAAGGATGCAAAGAAACTGCTGAATATGAACATTCCTAAGCCTGTCATAGCTAGAAATGGAGAAAATTATGATACACGTTTCTCACCTTGCACCGTTCCGTCATGGGCACTCCTGGTTCTTAAAAATATGGCAAAAGAGAGTTCTCAAATCGTGTTATCTACTTTCTGGCATTTGTAATGCACAGCAATTTCCATACCTGTACAATTATAAACTTGAGCATGTATGGCTGTACTTCATTAACACTGTCACAGAACCCAAAGGTGTCTGTGTGATAGTCACCTACTTGTAGTCATTGTTTGACACGTGTAGGTATATGTGCACTATGTATATTATGAATAATATTTGTCAATCCTCAATAAAGGTGTTAGATACCTTGCAACATAAAGCAAATCACAACCTCCTGTTTGGGTCGGTGTTGGGAGAATCACAGATATTTGCTTTAGCGGTAGTTCTGCAGAGGCTTCCAACGAATTCCTGTTTAGTAGATGACAGCACTTCAAATATTTGAACAGCTCCTCTGCATACTTGCACATTGTCACATGAGCATCCACCACCCTTCAGAGAAGGTAAGCACTTCTCAACCAGATATGTGTTTACTCTTTTACTCAGACTTCATTTGCATTCAGCGTAGGCAGACCAACTGGTGACCTTATTTTAGTGTATCTAATGGAGTAAACTGGCATTGCCCTAGTGCTGATAGCTCACAGGTGGTTTATTTCTCTCCTGTGCTGTTTTATTTTTCTGTGGGATTGCATCTGAAAATAATAAGTTAATGTCATTTTCACATATTTTGCGAGTTGTCGCACAGACAACTTTGAGGACCCTCTGAACAAATAAATGAAGGTACCCCAAGACTCTTTGGTGGGGCCACGTTTACCTTTCCGTTACAGCCACAGCCCATAGCATGATATGTTGATAGAGAAACTGCAATCCACATCCCTGGGGGGTAGAAGGTATCATAGTCCGTGTGAAGAGCTGCTGGTGTAGCAGAGTCACAGGGGAAGATCCATGTTTCTGTGATAGCAAGACGCGATGGTTGAAGGTGATAGTAGTCAAAGAAGCTCATTTTCGATGAGCCCGTGAAGTGACTTAATAGCATAAAAGCCTTGCCTAAGTCTTTTAAGCCATTCATTCACATCACAGCTTATTTCCATGTATTTTATTTTTTGGCCATTTGTATGGAGCCTCCACACAGGTGTTTTCTATTTGTATGATGGAGAGGAGGGGTAGAATGTAACTGATGTTTCAGCCTCTCCCTTTTTCCCTGTCATAAAAATATGCCAGCATTTGAATTGACATGCAATTTTATCCCGACGCGAATGCTGTGGATTCCTATGGAGTGCACTAGCTTTTTACACCAGGCGGACTCCACACCAGGAACATGAAAAACATGGAGATCCTTTCCTGTCAGGAATTATACTACACACTCATTGATTGCTAATACATTGCTACCAGAGCATTGATTAGAACAAATTCATATTGCAAATTGTATGCAAAGCATTTCATCACAGATTAAAAAAAAACATATTTTCACGTAGAAATGTAAAACTGCATCATATTAACAATACACCAAACGCCACAACAAATGAGAAAACGTATAATTCCAAAAATGGATGGACGATGGAATCTAAATTAAAAACAGAATACCCATTATGAAGTGACGCATGTGAAAACCATATGAAATAACACCTACACCACAATCTACATATGTTTGATAAATAAAATATTGACATTTCATTTCTTTTGATAAAGACAAGCCCAATTTCACATCACCAAAACACTGCAACCATTAATTAATTGCAGTTCATAGACCCAACATGTTTCTGTTCCCAATACATTGCATAATATGCTTCAGGGGCAGTTTTCTATTTTCATACTCTCTTCTATAACAATGAATTCTTTGGTGGCAATCTGCAATACAAAATACACATAGTATTGTTCATGGAAGTGTAGAAAATGCCTCACACAGACATATATTTAATTTCTTGTTTCTTCACACATAGTTAATCAGTGCATTGTGATGACCTGTTTAATTCACCCATGTAGGGTCATCTTGGCAAAAACCAAATTCGAATGCCATTTACAAACAAACCCTTATCCAGGACGCTGCAATATGTATTCAGACTCCAGACGAATCCATTGTAAATGCTGCTTGCGATGGTACATGTCAGGCAGTGTTTACTCAATTTGCACGGCAGAGTACAAAAGACCGGGTTACTCCACTTCTAGGAGAGGGCATAAAGATGAGGGCCTGGGAAGGATAGTGGTAAGAATGTCAAACCAGGAAAAGACCAGTGCATGGTCAGATGAAATATGTCACATTTCTTTATCTAAGTAATAGGGGATTTAAATTAGCAAATAAGAATCAACAGTCAACCCTGATGACATTGTTGTTGGAATACATTCCCAAAACAGATGAAGAGTACAGCTAGTAAAAAGCAGGCAAAAGTGAACCGGTGCAGTCAAATTAGGGTCGGAGCATTATTTGGGGATCACTAGGGGTCGCAACTGCGGCCCTAGCATCCCTGTGCTTCCCCCGGCAATGCCTCTCCATTATTTCATTTTGAAATCTGAGGCCTCCCCCCCAACAGGACATGAATGGCTCTGGCTCCTGTGCTCTGCTTTGCATGACTGGAACCAAAGCTAGCTCTTTGTGTGCATGATGAAGTATGGGAGCCAGAGTCCTGCCTGCAGAGGAGGAGCAACACGTTCTGGAAGGTAAGGACCTTTATTTTTTTAATGTAAAAGTGTATGTGGTAGTGTGTGTGTGTGTGTATATTATGTAATGTATGTGTGGGTATATAGTATGTAATGTATGTGAATGAGTTCATGATGTTTGGGTAGCTGAGCGTGCTTATGAATGGTGAATGAGTGCATGTGTAAATGAGCAAGTGGTGTGTGAATGTGCATGCTTGTGTTAAATACCTGGAATTCTTACCAGTAATCTTTATTACTCCTAGGCCCACTCTTCCTTGCTCCAATACTTGCCTATAAAGCACCTTGTCTCATGCATAATTACTGCGACGAAGAACAGGGACATTGAGTGAATACTGGGCTGAGAAGTTGATTTTGGGGGTTGGAGGAGGATAGTGGGAGGGATGGAGAGAGGATGTGTGGGAAGGATGGGGCAGGAGAGGGGTGCACTAATACACAAAGATCATCAATGAAAAAGTAGGCATAATATGTATTAGTGGCTAGACTGGCATTTTCGTACTGCTGTCTAATTATTTCTTAATGTGGCATGACATTTTGACTGGGCATCTATAATAATGTAAGCATGGTAAGTGTTATTACCTGTATAGCTGGCCTTTGGGTGTACCAAGTATAGCCTTTTCTTACTGTGTCATGGCATATTTTCTGGGCATGTATAATTAAGTAATCATTGTGCATGTTATTACGTTACTAGACTGGCCTTTTGGTGCAGATCGTTTAGCAATTCCTTACTGTGGCATGACTATTTGTACTGGGCATCTCTGATAAAGCAATCATGATACGTGTAATTACCTGGCCAGACTGACATTTTGGTGCAGCCAGTGTATCCGGGCATCTATGATAAAGTAAGCATGTTAAGTTTTATTACGTGGTTAGATTGACAGTTTGGTGCAACCTATCTAGCCTATCTTGGTATGTCTTACTGTGGCATTGCATGAAATTGTTTACTGTGCATCATCAAAGCTACAACTGACATGATACGTGTTATTACATGTCTTGCCTACATTGTGCAGCCAGTTTTCACATGTTTTCACAATAAAGCAGTAAGATAGATCTGTGGGTTGAGTGCGCACGGCGGAGATCTGTGTGTGATCTGCAGGTTGCAGTTTTGAATCCCGGCAAGGCTAACACAGCCTTTCATTCTTCCGAGGTTGTTAATTAGTACCAACTTCGGTTAGAATGACAATTGTATTTAAATTACTATATAAATAACAAATCTTTATCATGAATTAAAGCATTAATGCTCCTGTGCATTGTTGGTGTCTTGAATCTATTGGATTTTTGGATACTTTAATATCATATGCAACTGGCAATGTAGGGGCTCTACTTGTCATATACTGACAATACATGACATGCAGCTATAACTGGCATAATATGGAAGTAACGGGCCATACCATGCTGAAGTAGCATATCAATGGCAGAGCCCAAGCCTATGTTAATTCTATTAGGTCTAACCCTATCATAACATCCATGTCATATGAAGGCAGCACCCTAGTTAAAATGTGTTTGGTATCTAAAATATTCTTGCCTGCATTAGTACTTATTTACTATTTTAAACATTTTACAAGTATGTATTTCTTTATGCCCCCAAACCACTTCCAGTGATGTCACCAGGGGTAGAAAGGAACTGATGCCATCCAGGTCAAAGGGCATGTGACATCACTTCCTGTGGCATTCAATTGGCATTTAAAGTAGATGGAACATCTTTTACACAAGTCTTTAGTAAAAGCAAAATCATAGGGATGGATAGTCATCAGTGCCCATTTGCTATATGGGAAAAACGCTAAGAAATTTGAGACCATTACAATATCAATGTAAAGGAAACGAGTACCTTTACATTGCCTTCCTTTTCACATATTTGATAATTTAAGCTATATTGTGGTAATGTGTTATGTTAAGTTGATTTATACCACACGCTGCTATCATTTGCATGATCTTCAGGCACTCACATTGCTCTATTAGAAAGTGGGTAGGGTAGGTTAGTGAGGGGAGAGGGATAAAATAGAGGTTGTGCTCTTATATTGGTGCTTCTAGAAGCAGGAAAAACTGGAATCTGTACGTGTCGGCTTTCTGAGTGTGTCTGGATTGTGCGCACTCTGGTTATTGTGTCCGAAGGGGCGACATCCAGTGTCTGGGTTTTTTGTTTGTGGCAGTTTGTTCTTTTGATGGATTTGTAAGTTGTGTGTTTTGTATATGGTAGGGCAGGCACATTAGTTTGTGTGAGGTATGTGTGGGGTATGCTGGAGAGGAGCAAGTAGCAGAGGTGGTTAGTGGTTAGTACAGTGTGGTTGTCTTATTGTTGGTTCCAGGATCCGTACTGTCCCTCGTCTTGTGTCCGCACTAATATCATGGGAGGTGTCGGTTTTTATGCTAATCTCGGTGAGTTTTTCAGTCGATTTCTGATGGTAAGGTTATCTTCTATCCTCCGAATGTACTTTTTTGTGTGTGTTTTGTTTCAATCAGGAGGTTGTTGCTTTATCTTAGGTTTCTTCCTGGTTGGAAGCGGTTGATTTTGGCTTGGAGGAATTTGTCACCTTGTCCTCTTAGTGATATGTGGGCGATGCAGAGGGCTTTACAGTTAATACATTGTTTTACTGGGAGCCATTGTAGGCTTCTCAGGGCTGGTATGATGTGGTCTCTTCTGTTTAGTCTCAGGAGTATTCTTGCTATTTGGACATATAACCCACATCTGTCATGAGTGTGAGCTCTTAGCGGTGCTGGCTTTTCCAGAGATTGCTGTTGTATTGCTAGTCTATGCATTTGGATTTGAATTCAGCCACGCCTATAATTTTGGTGAAATCACACTAGTGTGTGCCCAGTCAGTGTAACTAAGAATTAGAAATATAATGCATATCTAAAGAATAAGGCTGGGTATCTCTAAAGTGATTCCAGATGTCAGTATTGTGGCCCACACATATTATATCTGGACACTTTTTAAGGGACTGGAGGACATACTAAAAAGGTGCTTTCTCTGGGAGGGTTTTGAGTCTCATAAACACCTGCAAAAACATATTTATTACTTTTAAAAGTAAACATGATTCCCCTTTGTGGAAGGTGAGTATACATGGTGGAGACAGTAAAGCTGGAACCTCTCGAATTTCTACCAGGTCTAAGATTTTATATTTTAATTTTAATTTTGGCTCAAAACATGCCTTTTCTGTGAGTTCAACTTCATACCTATATACAATAAGGCAAATAGAAACTAAGCTGTGGCTAGTTTGAGTAGGGGTTTGTTTAGCTAGGGTGTAGTTTGTTATGAGTATTAGTTTAGTTTAGAGTAGATTTAAGTCTGTAATAGACACGGTCACATTAGTGAAATATGATAGAATTTTGGGGGCATTAGGACGAATGTGACTTGTTGGTAAAAGGGGACTAAACTAAACCAGTGAAAGAAGCTGAGTCAGGCAGTCACAGTTGTGTTTGTTTGGCAGAAGAGAATGTTGAAGCAACCTTAAGCACACATAAATCGTGTAGGCAGCAGAGAACATCAAAGCAGTGTTAGTGAGAACACACACACTTTGCAGGCAGGTGAAGAAGGCCAAGGCAATGCTATGCATCCATATGCGTTGTAGCTATAGGCATAGGCATAGGCGAAGGACAAGGCAGTGTGAGGCACATGCATTTGTAGGTGGAGGAGAATGTCATAGCCAGGGGCGGTCTGGGAAGGGTGGCAAGAGGGCAAGTGCCACACTGTCTAGCTGAGCTGTTTCTCCCGGGCTGCCAAAGTGAATGAGTGAGAGAACAGCCTAGGTTGGTAATGTTGGTACCACTGCACCTCATAAACCATTGGCCTGTTACATTATGATGCTCCAACCCTAATGTGACTGGACAGATTGCCAAGACTTCTATTTGCCAAGGAAATAAGTATCCATATTGTATTACAGTTTTTCATTGGTTTCATTCTGTAAGAATTCTTGCCCTTTGCTCCGGTGAATTTCATGGTCACTAGTCTGATCACAACACTGCTGACCACAGCATCCTCAGCATCCTCATCTCTCTCCTCTCCAACAGCATGGGATTACCCTCACTTTCCTGAATTGGTTTACCCCCTGCCAGGGAGTCCAGATTAACTCATTTCGTTTGAACTCACTTCCATTCTCATGAAGAATCCCCCAAGGCTCTAACCTCTCTCTTATCATCTTTCACCTTTACGTGGAGCCACTGATCCCACTCTGCAAAGATCCTGATATAGCCATCCAACAACATGCAGACAACACTCATCTCCATAATTATATAGCCAGAGTTTAGTCCTAGATGTTGACTGCATACCACAAACGTTAACCCTCCCAGAACAAATTAGTTCTCATCGATCTCCCCACTAAACAATAACTAGTCCAACAACGGACAATGGATTAACGATATATGCCTAGAGGTATACCCGCCACAACTCCCCAATTCAGCAAAATCCTTGGGCATTACCATTGACAGCAGCAGCCTGTCCTTCCAGAAACACATAGACAATGTGGCCCAAGTGGCTTGGCTCCAAATCTCCACTCCTCGCAAGATCAAATCCTTCATCCCGCCGAAAGACATATGGACTGTAGTGCAGGCCCTTGTGGTTTTACACATCAATGAGGGAAAATCCTTCCTGGCAGGGCTCTCTGTTGAGTAAAAGGCTCCCCTAAAATCTTCCACCATGCCGCACCAAACCCCATTACAAGTGTCTGGAAATTTGGCTAAATCGCCCCCAACCCCACTCCTATAGGAAATACAAAGGCTCCATCTGCGGGCAAGAAACAGTTCAAAACCACATGTATCATCTAGTGAGTAGTTACCAGTAGCATTCCAGGGCGCTTGAAGCATAATCTTCACACTTCTTGCCAGTTAATTGAAGAACAGGCTCAAATCATAGCTCGTTTGCAAAGATAGGACCTGAAAATAATCGTCTTGTCATGCACCCGCATTCTAGAAATTTGTGCAAATTTATCAACATTTTTGTATTGAATATTGTGCTTTCCTTCTGTACAGGAAAACAAGTTTTAAAAAATGTGGGGCCAACTTGGATGTTTACCTCCACCTCTGAGTTGGCGGCAACAATTAGTAGATTTACTACAGAAAAAGTGCCTAAAATACCTTCAACGGTATTCCCATGGAATACCACTGGTGACATTTGATCAAATCCTGAATTGAGTGGATTGTAAAATTGGCAGTGTATTTGCTAAGTATTGCCAATGTTAACATTACCACCCAATTCTGAATGACCCATTAAGTATGTTATTCATAATCATCATCATCAAGTTTATTTGGATTTGCATAAAAAAACAATCCATAAAACCATTACAAGATACAAAAAATATATAACAATGATATCATAATAAAAACCCATACCGCCATAAAGCCATTATAAAACAACAACAAAAACAACAAATAGAGAGAATTACAGGTTCAATTAATTAATCAGTGTATAAAAACTCATTATTGGGGCAGTATATCAAGCAGTCGTTTCCTATGACAAAGTGCTATTTTTAGGTACGAGAGTAACAACTAGCCCACTTGTGGTGAATTTACCCATAACATGTATATTAGAGCTGGCCTTTATTGTGCAATGCCTGTTTCCCTTAGTAACAGTCATATGAGCCGTATTCTCGCCTGTACATATGCTGGGCAAAAGAGAATCAGGTGTGCTAGGTCCTCCTATGGAGCTTCGCATGTTGGGCTAGATTGCTCTGCACCACCCCGGTCCAGTATGTTATTGTTTTTCATTGTCTTGCCCAGAGCACTCTTATATGACAAAAAAAGACACACATGCAAATCAACAACAGATTCAGGTATATAGGTGCGTAGCCACATGCAACCAGATACATCTCTCCACCTATATTTTACACTGCCACAAATACACTCAAACACATCATCACAGTCACAGAAATTGAAATATAAACACAAATACATATACAGACATGCAGCCACACATACACACAAACACTCTCCACCTTTCTTGAAAAACCGAATAAATATAATAGGTCACTCTTGCTCCCTCTCCATCATCAGATCCCAGACAAGCTCCCCTCATAGTTACTTCTGCTTCCATGAATTGAAATGTTGAGCCAATTTCCCAGGAAAGTGCACCTTGGGAGCACAATAAAAGCCACATCCCTTTGGCATCTTCCGATCCACATCGTCCAAGTGCAGACCCCATGCAAAATTGCCAGCAAGACCACAACTACAGCTTCTTGTCATGTAAGTCAGGGGCTGACTGGCAAAACATGGTGGTGTGCTGTGTACATTTGAGCAATGGAAGGATGAGTGACAGAATTGGTGACTGTGCAATGTGGTCAAAGGAAAGGAATGAAATAAAATCTAGATATGAGTAAAGGAGAGCAATAGGGGAACAGAGGTATGAAACTTATCTCTGTGTCATCAAGGATGTGGCAAAGGGAAGGACACCAAAAGGTGATTGGTAAGGAAAAATGGTATATCCAACAGAACTACAACTCTGGAAATGTAGGTCAGCAGGTTGATTGACTGCTGCTGAGATCTGTACTGGACATGCATGCCACTGCACCTGATTGTCAGAAAAAGGAAAGGGATCAAACCAGGACCACAAAGTGATGCATATTTGCTTTGTGAACATGTTTCAATTAGAACATCTCGTATATTTGTCAGGTTGATTTATCATGTGACTTTGTGCTTTGAAAGTAGACACAATTGTGCAGACTAAGATTATATTTATAGTGAGTTTTCATTATAATTATAGTTTGATTCTGTATATTTTCATGTACTTTCAGATATTTTCATCTCAGAAAACTGACGATCTGGAGGCTTCCCACTTGTAGATACAATGCTATTTTTTAGAGCAGATTTATTGAAGAGTGTACTACTTTAGCTCTTCAATATCTACTTTGAAAGACATGCTTTTGAGATTTCCAATATGGAAGTTGGGATAGCAGAAGATGAGGCCTCCTCTACTCTCTTGATTGGAAATCGTGGAACCAGGAAGACAGGGCTCAAATCCCTCATTCCACACTTCACACATATGATCTGAGCAAATCACTTTTCATCACTGTGTCTTATTTTCCTTAACTACCTATATAGAATGTCTCACTCATATGGGTTTATTTATTTATGTATTTATATCTATAAAGGAGCAACAATGCTCTTTTGATCACACACGAACGTAAAATAGATAAGAAAACCGATTTGACAGAAAGCAATGATCTACTTACAATAGGGTGAGTTTGAGGGACAATCTGACCAGGCTGTGGAGGGGAGTAAATGGAACAGTCACCAGGGACAATACATAAGTGCACATACATAAAGGAAAACCACCGTTGGACATTTTTAAGTGCAGGTAGACAGTCAGGCCAGCTGTGCTCAGCGTGTGACCATGCTGAGTGAAGTACCAGAGTGTAGGAAGGTGCAGATGAGGGATAGAGGCAGGTTAGAGGTGAGGACAAATGTTAGCTAGCAAACAAGTTCTACAGTGTTACTCCATAAATATTGACCATGTAATTAATACATACTGGTCAGGAGGCAGGTTACCAAGTGAGGGTCTGATCATGTGTAGGGTAGGGTGGGGGTAAACAAAGTTCCAGGTATGTGTTTTGTGTTGTAGGCTGGATATCCAGAAAGCTTGGTATGGGTCTTTTGCCTTGCCAGCTCACAATTCGCTCTGAGAGAGTAGCCAAACCCTCTGGCCCTGCTATAACTTGGTTCTAATAAGGAATTCTCTAGCTTTGCCACCTCTGCATTGATCAAAAAACTAAAGATGGAATCAGATGGGATGGGAGGAGATGTAACCTGCTGTCAGATTCAAAACTGGGACACAGGGAAATCTGGGCTCAAACCACAACTTTCCCATTTAACCAATTATATTATCCTGGCACAATCATTTTACTATGTTTGGTAAGTGGGAGAGTTTCGGGGGGACCTAGTCTCTAAGAAAGCATAAACAAAAGTTATGTTGTATAAAAGGAAATCAATGTCAATAATGTCTACTATATACATATACTAAATTTACTTGAGACTTTGTGGGCGAAGAGGTTGGCATTGGGTTTACTTGTTCTGGAAGTTGGAACACTCTACTGTGCCATGGGCCAGCAAATGATATTTGCCTCCCACACCAAAGGTTCCCAGTTCTCCCCTGGCCATATCATTTTGTATTGTAGGCATAGGAGAACTCCAAAGCAGTGTAAGGCATACTTCAGGTTATGAAACCATTGTCATCATAGGCATTTCGAAGTCAGAGGAATTGTGAAAGAAGAGTTACACCCAGGTGCATTTTGTAGGCAGCAGATAACTAATGCATTAATAACAAATCCAAAATTACCACAAATCCAAAATTACCACAAAACCCCTGCTAAAACACCAATGTGTAAGCATGTCCTACCCTTTAGCCTCCACAATCAAACAAATCCCACAAAAGAACAAGGGATAAACTGGGCCTGTTATCTCCTGGTCAAAATCCTTTTTACAAGTTTTGTTAAGCCTCCCAATTGGATCACACCTCACAATCCAAGAACATATTCGACTCATAGGAAATTAGCACTATACAAATGAGGTCGATCAAAGCCACCCAAAAAGGTCTAAGCAACATAGAGAACTCTTTTAAAGAGGTTGAGCATCACTAACCATTAATACTAATTTTATAAATCATGACCTAAAAGGCTGCTAAGTGTAATTGCTCCACAAATATATATGTTAAGAATAAATTATGACAAATGATATCAGATGCCAAATGTGCAAAGGACACTAAGGGGCCAAATCTCAAAAAAGAGACATCTAAAGTAGCACAGCACATGTGCTGTTTTTAGATGCCCGTTTTGTGGAAATGTACAGATCACCTTATTCTCAAACATGATCTGCACATTTACAGGAGGCTGTGGTGCAGTGCAAATGATGAGCTGGCCAGCCCCCTTGAAAACGTTAGTGTCAGGCCCACATGGTTGCTGAGAGCGTATATCACATTGACAGGTCCTAGGAGGACTTCCACTGTTTGAGGGATAGAAATGTAACTGGGACAGTAGTGGTTCATACTGTTGCTATGTGTGCACCCCTATGCACCTACTACAAACAGATAAAGGGTGATGTCATAGTTTGTGTTCAGTTTAAAGCACATCCTGTTTGTCAATTGGGGTTGCTCTATAAAATGAAGAGTCACACCCTTTGATTTGCACAGTCAAAAAAGGGCATCAGAATGGGCGCATCTAAGATTCACCTATTCTGATTCCCTTTGTGGATTCTAATGCACCTTTTTGGGTGCAAGTAATGAGATACACAATACATAGTAGAAGTTGTAGTATAAGTGATTTATTAAGCACAAATTTCAACAAAGACACCAGTATCAAGGCGCTAGTAAACAAACATTTCTAGAATACAAAAAAAGCACTACAATGCATTGCATTCCAATCCAATATAATACAATACAGTACATAAACTTGAGACAACAGTTAAGGGTAGCATATGGATATAAAGCACCCAACAACTATCCCAGCAGATCTTTCAACCTAACAAATTCCTGCTACCTAAAAAGTTAACAGGTATTGTTTGAGACGTCATTTAAAAACCTGCACTGCATATCTGTTTCTAGCAAACCATTCACACATCAAATCAAATAAACTTTATTGCAGAAAAGTTACATTTGCCATGAAAGCAAATGCCAAACACAAGAAATTAGACACTTTAAAGAATTTAGAAATCAAAGTTAAGAATTTCGAGTATGTGATAGGATCAAGAAATTATATTTCAAACAGTAAAATCATTAGTTATTTTAGCACCACTTTTTGTCATTATTTCAAAAGCGTGCACCAATAATGCTCCACAAGGCAACAAACTAAAGGTGTATTATACATGGCTAAAAACCTCAATGCGTAAAGACTGTTATTTATCCTGTGTCCAAATTCAAAGTTCATGCACCTGCATCATCAGAGAGTAGGGATACAACAGTTGCTAACTGGAATATTTAAGCTGGGGAAGCTGGCTGGGACAAACGAGGCCCTGGCATGACAAATGAGATGGGAGCATCTTTTTGTTCTTGAAATCGGGGGTTGGGTCCCTCTATTCCCAGGCAAAAGAAAATGGTGGTTTTATTATTGTGGGGGAAGCAGGAGTTTTGAGTGTTTATAGTGAAATATTAAGGATGTGGATACTCCTATATAAGAGGAAGGGGAGAGTTGTGTTGATTATAGGGTGCATCCCAGGAAATGGGAGTGAGTAGGTGTGGATAACCTAGCGTTACATAAGCAGAGGATGTGTGGTTTTCCTTTCATCCCAGGTAAGGGGGCATGAGGAGGTGTAGTTTCTCCTCTGTCCTGGATAAGGGGGCATGAGGAGGAGTCGGTTTCCCTCCGTCCCAGGTAAGTGGGCATGAGGAGGTGTGAATACGCTCAAGTTATAGAAGCAGAGGAGGTGGCAGAATGAATTGAGCTATTTTTGGTAGAAGTGTTTTGTATAATATGTGTTTTTTGTGAAAGTACATTGTAGGTTTTGGTTTATTGGTGGTTTTGAAAGTATTTGGAGTGAAAGATTCAATTGTGGTGTGTATATTAACACGCGCTTCAGGTAATGAGATTAACATTTTCTACACTGATACACATTAATAAAATGGACTGCCCACTAGTACCTGTGTAAATCATTTCCCCAGTATTGGAAGAACATAATTAAATGCCATAAGGAATGGATACATGAAACAGTAGACGAGGAACTGCTGGTTGGAGTGAAGCTAGGCGATAGGACATTTTCATTTCTGGCCAACATAGGAGCCACCTAATCCTCCATCAGCGTACAAGGATTTCCTTTATCAGACATCATTATTGACATGCAGGAATTTTCTGGGGCAATGGTGATGGTTCCTTTTCAAGAAGACTTAACCATAACAGTAGGAAAACAAGAAATAATATCTCCTTTGTTATATTCTCAAAACACGCCAGTAAACATATTTTGCAGGGACATCATTAGCAAATTAAACATGACAATCTCATTTACTAAAAATTGAATATTGTGTCCACTCCAGGTATACACCATGCACAATCAAGGTCAATCCTACAGGCATTTTATGGCTGCAGCATTTTAAGTAGAGCACCACTACACACAGTTTTATTCCTTTATGGGGCACAGGTAATATTGGGATGAGTGCCTAGAATAGAGGACAAGGCATTACATGTATCTACAGTATTTGTATTCAGACAGCACTTCCTAGAGTGATTACACATGGTCATATTATTATGGTGGGTGCATCTAGAAGCAGTGATAATAGAGGAAGCAGCAGTAATATTACACGGAGTAGACGAGGAGGGTATTGAATAGTGCTCTGTCTTGTGCATCGATCCAACACTATGTTTCACTAATTTAACTGACAAACAACATTTCCAAAAAAACGACAAGGTTGGAGAGGCACTGATCGATATGTGTATACCATACCAGTTAATAGTGGATCACAGGGAAGTACCCCAGTAAGTATTGTTTGCAAAAATATTTTCACTGTATTTTCAGGCAGATTTGGACACAGTGCCTAAAGATTATGGACCAGTAAACCCATTGATGTTGGTCTTAAAAGGAGTAGGGGCATGTTGATTAAACTAAAACATGAGCTTTATTATCCCAAGTGAGATAGTGCCCAATTTCCAGAGAAGCAGATGAGGGAATATATGAAATCATTGCAGAATTATTGCAGCAAAACATTATAGTACCATCAGACTCCCCATGCAACATGGTTGTGTATCCTGTGAAAAAGGAAAACGGATTGTAGATTAATGCAAGATGTGTGCCCTCTAAATAATATAGCTGAATTCCCAATAGTTCCAATAGTTCCAAATCTAGCAACAGTGTTATGCAACATCCCAACAAGTGCAATGTATTTTACAGTAATAGATCTCAAAAATGTGTTGAAATGTGGTGTACTGTATGTTGGAATGTGTTAAAAGTCAAATTTTGGCTATTGCACAATAAACAAATAAATAAATAAAGATCTCAAAAATGCTTTCTTTTCAATTCCAATATTTTCCTGTGTTTACTTACGGCGGCCAATGACTCAGGGATACTATGAATCACCCAGTGTGTTTAACAGAGTGATACACATGGAGCTAGGGAATGTACAGACACATAGTGAAGTGATACAATATAATAATGACATCTTGGTGTGCTGCACCACAGAAGATGAATGCAGGAAATATTTGGTGATGCTCCTGAAACTATTAGCGGAGAAGGGGTACACAGTAGATAAAGACAAACTGCAATATTGTCAAAAAGTAGTGATATATTTGGGCCAAATTATATCATCAGAAAGAAGAAGAGTGACAGCAGAGAGAGCAGATGCAATACACAACACAACACAACCGGCTACAGTAAAAGAAATACAACAGTTCCTATGGCTTTGCAATTATTGCTGATTATGGATATTAGATTGCGCCTCATAAACTAGGCCCATTCTACAAGGATTAAAAGAAGCACAAAAGGAGGGAAAAGTTATTGTCTGGTCAGTAGAGATGACAGAAGCATTCAGTGTACTGAAACATGCGATTAGCATCACCACAGTGCTAGCAACGCCAGATTACAAACAAATGTTTTTGTTGTTCTCCCATTCTAATGGTTACATGATGACAGCTGTCCTCACTCAGGTAACTAAAAAGGGGCACACAAATATGTCATTTTACAGTGGTCATTTAGACCCAGTAAAGCAAGGACATTTCCCATGCAAACAATTATTGGCAGCAGCTGCCTTTGCAACTGAAAAATCAAAAAATCATGAACACTAACTATGGTTTGCTAAGTGACTCTTGATGTAGAGCATGCACTGTTTGCAATTTTGCAAAAATCAAAATCCATGCTCACAGGCTTTGAGGTAATTCTGTCCTCCATTCAAATTGTGAGATGGTGCATTGTCAACTTAGCTACTTTTCTTGCATAACCTGTGGAGAAGGGAGGTTCTGTGCATGGCTTTTCAACATATACCGATGTCTATGATGATTTACCACATGTTGAGGAACATGCGTTTACGGGAGGAGAGATATTTTATCAACAATAAAACAGAATACTGTATTAAGGCACACAGGAGCAACAGTGGTAAAATGGGAAGATGGGGAGTTTGGAACAGTGGCTAAAAAAAGATTTCCAGCACTTTATTCGCCACACACGGCAGAATTAATAGCTCAGATTTTGGCATTAGAAATGTATTGAGATACCCCTGTAACAATTTATTACAATTCTGCACAGTCAACGCGACAACACATTTGGGGCAGCCATGATGGATAAGGAGAGGTTGTAAAAAATCTTGCAGTACGCCAGTACAACATGCTCAATTATTATCCAGATTAATTTAAGAATTGTCGGGCCCTGCAGCAGTCGCAGTGGCAAAATGTGCCACCCACACTAATGGAACAGACATAATAGCACAATAGTGTAGCAGATTCTGTGGTACAAGAAGCATCCTGCATGCCTGAGATATTGGAAATGGTAACAATTGTAAGCCAAAAGCAAGTACAGATAACAGAATCATGCCCTACCTCTAATACAAATTATAGAGTTGTAGGGATGCATGCCCCAACATGAGCAGGAGCCGTGGACTAGGGGAGGGTGTGTTTTGTCACCCACTGACCCACTATGGAGCCAGAGCATTACAGGGAAACCAATTATGCCACTGGAGCTACTGACAGTTGCCCTTGAGAAGCTGCACTATCCTACACACACATCAAAGGAATATGTAACAGTAGATTTAAAAGACGAGTGGTTTGTTCCTAATTTAAAGGAGTGGGTGTCCAAATTCATAACAAATTGTGTAGTATCTTAACAATATACTGCAGGACACACACTAAAAACAGTGACAGCAACAGTGCCTCGCCCATCTAGGCCCTTTCGCCATTTGCATATCGACGATGTCGATATGGGAAATAGGTGTAAGATATATCGCTATATGATCGTTATGGTCTGCCACTACTCCCATTGGCTTGAAGCAGGTCCTTGTGCTCATTGTGATGCAAAATCAGCAGCAGAATTCCGCATACACAAGATATTCCCCCCTGGGGTTTCTGTGAAGTCCTCCAATCAGATAACGACCAGCACTATTTTAATGATTTATTCAAAGATCTATAGCGGACATAATACACAAACTATGTTCAGTTTATCACCCACAAGCCAACAGATATTATTGAATGCCTCAATGGTCTGATTAAAGAGCACCATGGGAAACTGTGCATCACCCATAATAAAAAACTGTCTGCACTGCTTGCCAATTGCCCTCTTCGCACTGAAGAATCAACCAAGCTCTGACACGCAACTCATGCCAAATGAAGTTATGACTGGCAGAAGAATGCATGATCCACTAACACCTGCACATGAGTGTTTAAATGCTGAAAATGCAGCACCCGTTTTAGGCAATGAATTTCATGAATATTTTAGGGCTATAACCAATTCTCTTAAGTTCATCTCAAACCAGATAACACCTCAACAACAACGACCGGCAGAAGCTACCGGAGAAGAGGAAACACCACCAGGAACATAAGTTCTGCTACCCCTACCAAAGCTTTATCCAGGGAACTGGGTGTTGATTAAAAATGTTGTAAGGAAGTGGAATCATCCTAGGTTTGTTGATCCATTTGTCATCAAATATGCCACACTGACTGCAGAGAAACTTCAGGGTCATAAGTGAGGGGTCCATCGTTCTGATGTCAAGAAAGACAAGAGCAGGGTCCCCCTTTCCGAAGACAAGAAGGGCAACTAAAGAGAAGTATCATGAGATATAATATAACTGTTTCAAACTATGTGCGTCCACTTATTAACAGGGACTCAGAACTTTTTATTACACAGCACAGGAGATGCAAACGATTAATGGAATGTGTGCCTTGCATAGCATTCATAATTTTTTTTTCTCTCTTTCTTTTTTGGGATGAAATATATAAATAGTTGGTGAAACAACAAGGGATTAATGATTTAAAAATATGTGAAAACAAAACTGGGAGTATGACCAGGACAAGGAGAGAGGTCTGTGACCCTGAAAGATTTGACCGAGGTACACATGATGGATCCTCTAATGAGATTGAAAATATGTGGTATGGCCATATGCAGGTAATGGGGAGAGAGATCAAATGAAACCTGCAATACGTGCTCTCTCATCGCCCATGCCACAGGCGCCCCCAGACTGTCTACACCACATGAAGTAAAACCTGAGATGGCACACTGTCTAGTTAATCCTGCCCTATGCAAGACAAGAGGGTTATTCCAGGGACATTTGGCACATGCAAAATGGGAAGAAAATTCAGTTTTTGTTGATGACTTTATAAAATTGGAGAAAATGGCAGATATATCAGGATCAAAGGAAATTGGAATGCTTTATACACTGGAGTGTCCACAAAGGGGGAAGTTACATTTACTTTTAATTAAAAAAATGAAAATGAAATGATATTTTATTTATATTGCGCTCGTACACAAGTGTTTCGGAGCGCAACCAGGCAAAAAGGGAGGGGAACAAGGGAGAACAAAAAAAAGAAAACAGCGATCTTACTAGGCCCAGTGACATTTAAGAAAGAGCAGGTGCATGAAAAAGGGAAAAGGGAAAGTGAATGGAAGGGTGGGAGTGGAAAGTGCGGAACAGTTGAGAGAAAACAGCCCCAGGTGCACAAGGAAAGTACTGCCTTGGTGCACACAGAGACCACAGCTGCACATAATAGGCATGTATTGTATAGAGAGAAATGGCATGAAGGGATAACTGGATGCAGAACAAAGACAATGGTTGGATTAGCAAAATAATTGGTTGCACACTTGAACAAAATATGTCCAGCAGACTGGAGACAATATGCAAAATTGTTGAACTGGAGAAATGCAAAAAAGAACTGATTAGCATTAAACGCCTCATACACCCTTCTTTATATTTCAAATATAACAGATCAAAGTGGGAATGAATACTGAGTGTAAAAGAATAATGGGCATGCCAGTCTTTAAGTTGAAGATAACAAGGGGGGTCCTGGGAGACTCTCTGCCAGACATGAGTCCTGGTTACAAGAGCCTTACCCAGAGTCTTTAGCTCACTATCTTTCACAGAGAAGAAATATCCCAAACATATCAGTCTTTGTCCTGCCCTGGGGCAGTCCAGCACCGAAATGCTAGGCAATTCTCCTCTGACCAAGAGTACCAACAGCAACCCCAGACACGTGTTTTGGTCTGGTTGAACCTCATCAGTAGGGTAGTCTTTAAGTTGAGACAGCATCCCTCATGGAACATTATTGGTCCTGCGGCACCCAGGCCTATACGCAGCTCCCACCAAAGCGGAGTGGCTCTTGCACGTTAACAACTCTTCATTCCCCAGCATTGATGGTTACACAAAGCCACGTTGTTTCAATTGCAGATCACCCTTCCTTAACTGATGTGAACTATTGCACAACAAGTAGTAGCTCTTTGACATTGCAAAGGAGTACGAGAGAACATTACTTTTCACAATCCTCTTCTGACAGTTTGGCGGTAATCCCTACAAAGTATAGGCTTTTCAGCAAGGTCGCTGTCTTTTTCTCATCGCTTTTAGCACCTGGAATTCAAGCAGCAATGAATGCTAAATGGGAACAGATTACCAGGTGTGAGCAGCTCCAGCTTTCTGATACTACATAGAAAGGGCTTAATTAAATAAAAGAAGAGTTTAGGGATGTCAGATTAACCACTCTCCAAAATGAGCTTGCCCTTCAACTCCCTACCACTATGGAAGGAGGTGTATGTGCAAAATTGGAACAAAGCTACTGAAAATTCGTCCAACAAACGATGCACAAAACGGCCGCCTAACAGATGTTATTGCTGCCGTGCACACTTTGCACACTACCATGGAGGAGGAGAGTGGACCAGTTGTTGATGAAGTACTGGTTTCCATTCTTATTGTCTTACTCGTAAGCCTCTGAATTCTGCAAGTGGTTTTACGGTATTTAAAGGGGGTAAGGAAGAAGAAAGCAGAAGTGCAAATGTTGTCACTTACATTAGGATAATATGATGCCTCTGTCCTCTCGATACATGCTCATACAAAAACAGACCAGTGGAATGGGAGAAAGAAATATGTATGGTTGCAATTGGCAGACCCATTGGCCCCCAGGCATGCATTTTACCCCTGCCCCAGACTCTGAAAATAATAGCCAACACTAGTTAGAATGTGATGCAGATGGAGAATGTTGTTTTATGACATGTCACACAGAGGAATATACAGCCCGTAGAGGAAGCCTAAAGGGAGTGTGTAGTGTGAAGACTGTAGGGGGGTGTCTGTACTTCCGCTCTCGATATGGTAGAGGAGAGGTACAGAGGACCCCAGCCAAGATTCTCTATTATTGGTAACGTAGTCGAGCAATCAAGGCCTAGCTTCTCAGGAGGTGATGCAGGCTGGTTCTTAAGTACAGTGTAGTCCCCGAACCCCCACAAAGGAATGTCCACACACTGTATAACTGAAAACACAGTCTTCATATAATTAATATTCAAAGGTATGTACACAATCACAATAACGCACTTTGTACTCGGAAATCAACAATGATAAATATACAATTCTAAAGTGGTACCACCAATGTTATCAAATCTCATTAAAGTGCATCAACTGTACGGTTAAAATGTCACACAGATCAATAACGAGGGAACCAGCAATAGAGATAGGAAGGAACGTAAGATGGTTGAAACAGTAGGCAGAATGCTGGCCTCTACCGATAGAAACAGTTCTGTGTGGAGATCCCCCCACCTGGGCAACCTGTAAAATAAAGATATATAGCACAAGCCCAGTCCATATATTGTTCAATAGCCTTATTTCTTCCCATAATGTTTTACCCCCCCAATGTACCTGGTGGAGTAGAGTTCTTTGAAGACGCGTCGAACGATCCTTCTTGAGTGTCTCCCTTTAAAGCAGGAGCCACGGATCGTCGAGAGGCATCAAAGATGGTGAACTTGTCGTCGACGGCGGCGATGAGAAGTTCAAGGGTGCCGAGACCCCGATGTCGATCCAGTCGGTGCTCGTCAGCGACGTCTTGCGAGGATGAGGTGTGTGGGGCACCTCGGCGATAGATTGTTCAGGACCGCCAAGAGTTTCAGAAGAGCTGTGGCCCAACGAGGACGTCGAGTCACCGAAGTCTTTGTGGCCTTCAGGTGGCAGGAAACCCACCAGCGGATTGTCCTCGGCGCGTTGTTGGTGCTCTACTTTCTCCAAGGGACAAAGCGGTCGACGTTGCGGACAAGGGAGTCCTTGGATTCAAATTTTCTTAGGCTGAGGAGCAGGCGGCACCGGTCGTCAGCGGCACGGCGTCAAGCGGTCCCCACGGCTGAGCAACACAACTTCAACGGGCCTCCAGCGGTTACACAAACCTGCGAACCCTGGTCGACAGCAATAGACTTCGACCGCGGCAAAGTCCGGGTGCTTTGCTTCGTTCTCCTCAGCGGTCCCGTCTCAGGTCGGCAGCCTTTCGAGGGTCTGACTTCCAGGGAGCTTCGGCGAAGGTTAGCGGTGCTCGATGGTCCCTAGGAGCACGGGAAGAGGGCGCCTTACCAGGTCCTCTCTCGTATCAGTCTTCTACGAGTTCGGCAGCTTTCAGATCAGGTCGAAGCAAATGCAACAGCAAGTCTTCGTCTTCCAGCTGGGCGTCGAGGATCAGCAGTTCCAGTTACTCTTCAAGTGTAGACACAGCTTCGGAATGGTTCTGACCAATTTCCAGTAGTGAGAGGTCCACAGATATACTATCTTGTCTCTCATCCACACTGCTGGGTCACTCTCAGCAGCCAATCATACAGAAGGGCATTCATGCAGTCAGTCAGCCAATCAGGCACACAGTGCATTCAGGCCATCCTCCTCCCTCTCAGACACTCACAACAAGGAAGGTGGATTGGGGCAAGTACTCAGCCATTCAACACTGCACACTGCATTCAGGCCAGTTTCGGGCAGGGCTGTCTCAGTCTTTTTCTCTCATACCAGAAACTAGACAGCCTCAAGAAGAAGTGCATATTGGTCACACACCCCATTCACCCAGGTCCCACTCACAGGGTGTACCCACAACATACAGTCACTGAGAAGGCTCCAGTCAGTCTGGACTGGACTTCACAACAACACCATATATGGAACTTCCACCCAACAGCCAGTCAGAGGGAAGGGACAGAGTCAGGGCTTCCCAGGACTTTGGGAAAACAAGGTAATAGGTAATAGAAAGCAAGAGGCCACAGGGGCCATCTTGTTTTCCATCAGGAATCAACTGATTCCAATGGCAGGGCCTGGGTATCCCAAAATGGAGGATACTCAGCGCACCTGTCAAATTCAGCATGCAGCTGCCACCAGCACATACCCTGCTCTGCGGGCCACCCACAGGTGCCCAGAAACATACACTAGGGGCACAGGGTTGTACCCCCACCCATGGGTGCCATAAGGGTATCCCACGGGTCTGTTCACCAAACCAAAAGAGAGAGATCTGCACCGCCAGGAGTCCCACATGAACTCCCGCACGGAAAATATGACAGAACACACAAAAAAAGGCAATAAAGGACAAGGATACGGAGGCCCTGTCCCTCCGATACATTTCCAGCATCACATGTAGGACATGTATCCCAAAAGGTTCTTATTATAAAAATAATGGCTGCAGGTGTATTGGTTATTAAACTAACCAGAGGGGGGAATATAATGGTGCAAATGTGGCAAATATCACATCATGCACCACCCCCTGTGAGGAATCTGAGGGCCTCCTTGCTTCTTTCCCCAAAATATCCTCCCCCCAGTTGACCAGGGAAAGGCCATCACTTTTGCATCCTGACCCTGGGTGTGGATATGCAAGGGAGGATCACCTGGGAGGAGGAAACTTGGGGAGGGGTGGTGAGGCACCCTTGGGTGAGACACAGTATCCCTCATTTCCCTTTCATCAAGAATCAATCGTCCCCCAGACATTTAAGGGGTATTTCCAATCCCTTCCCTTTTATGCTAGAAAATGATCTCCCCAAATGTACCATTATAGTACTGAGATGTGGAAGAGACCACACAGGAACAGACATTCATTCTTTATTAGTTTCAACACCACGCTGGCACTGGGACAAGGTAGAGGGATGCAGAGTACCAAGACCGTTGTGTAAACAACATGAATGGCCTGCAACTGAAACTAAATGGGTGGTATAAATAGTCAGCTTAGGTGAGGCTAATGGAGCGAACAGGAACTCCTGTGGATTTCTTGCAGATGGATCAAACGGAGGAAGGAGCTGGGAGACAGGAATCTGAGGCACCGTGGAGCTGCATAGTCTTTTCAGCAGAAGCAGACTGTGGCTGGGGGCCATCTGGCATTGTTGGAATGTCTCCGATGACAGGCTGCCAACCACCAAGAGTCAAGTGGACTCCCCCTCCAACAGCCTGAGGTGTTGGCGAACTGAGAACAGGGGCCTGCCGAGCTGGGAGCAGCAACCACGAAGAATCGAACAGAGCAGAGACGGACAAACAAAGACAGTGCACCCAGTGTGTCAAGTCAGTCTGCGTGACTCGGGGTTGATGTGGTGCGAGCCGCAGGCTGAAGGAACGTCAGAATGCTTGCGAGAGAGCAAGCAGAATCGGTGGCAATGTAATTGCCGCATCAGAAAGGTAAAACGCAGATGCTGGATACATATAATGTTGTATAGATTGATGAACTTCATGAAACGAGTGGTTTTGAATGCCGAATTGTAAAGCAAATTGAAAAGGCAGCGGAAAGACCACAGAAACAGTAAAGTTGAAAGTGAATGAGAAACCCTTGAGCCAAGTGCAAATTCCCAGCAGAAGCATAAACTGGGAATGTGCCATTACATAATTTTGAATATGAATGAAAAGTATTTTGAATACCAACCAAAAGAAAATGATAATGAGTGAATGCCACAGCATGGAAAGTAGAGGGACATGTTCTCTGATACAAAGGAACTGTGAATCAGATAAACTGAAGAAAGCAAGAATTTGTAATGAGTATAATGAACTGTGAAGTGTTGAAGTTGAGAAAAAGCAAGCACTAAAGCCATAAGGAAAAGAGGAATTGTACAAGTTGTGGCAGACTATGAAATGTTTGTGATACTTCAAAAACTGAATAGTGGCAAGACAAGTGTTGGAAAAGACTGCCAGGATATACCTATGATACCACTTTTGAGCTGTAGCCGTGATGATGCAACTGTGTAAAAGAATTCAAAATGTGACCTGTAATGGTTGGACGGCGTGTTCCGAAATCTGCTCCTAGACCGAAAAACACCCCACTCAGGAGAAGCCACTGGAAGCATTTATAGGTTTATGGTTGAATATACAGAAAAGCCTGTGCATTGGGAACTTAAAGAGTTGAAATGTATGATTTTGATGAAAGAGCCAAGAGCCTGAAAGCTGGGAAGAATCTCAAGGAATCATGTTGTCATGAAAAAAATTAGACTTGAAAGCTAGAAGGGAACCGCTTTTTTTAATTAATATTGAACTATTTGGAATCCTGGGGAAGGGAGAACCCCTTTCCAACCAAGAGCTGGAAGAAGCTCTGAACTTTTGTTTGAACACTTCTTTGAACACATTCATTTGAAGCTGACATCATTACACGGTATAGGCAAATATAGGTTTTGGACACAGACAGACCTTTACTTTGGACTTCCTGACAGAGAATATCCTTATTTAAGTAGAGAAATCCCACCTTAGTATAGGACAAGGTAGGCCTTATCCCCACCTCATCGTGATTTTAATAAAAGATTATAGCCCACACTTTACTCTGTTGCCTGTGTCTACTTTGTGATGCCTTCACACTGCCATGTGCCCATAACGTGAACGTAAATATAAGATAAGGAAGCTCACTTAATGAATGGTTTTATTCCTTTTATTTATGAAGCCTGAATACAAGGAACAAACTAACACAGCAGATTGTATAGAAACATTTCAGAGAGGGGTTTGCTTGACAGACAGTAACTGTTCACTTGGACCAGCATCATGACTCGTGTGGGTCACAGGTGCCTTTCTGCAATCTGGAAAGGGAGACCAATTGTTGCCTAAACCACCACAGGCTAAAACCGAATGCACTTTCTTTTTGTATCCTGAAATTCCAGGGGCGACCGTAACCTGTTTACCAACTGTGTCTTAGGAAAATTACTTAAAATATGCCATTTAATCTGTCTTCAAGAAATTTGGCTAACAGAAAAACCCTTGTTTGACGGCCACGTGTCCCATTTCCAAGCAGCTCAAAAAGGTGCCTGGGTCATCTCTTGGGGGCTCTACTCAGCTTATTACAATAATGTCTAGGATTAGTGGCTCTTGAGGGATTTTAGTGTCTCATGTTATGGTGAAAGAAGAGATGAAAAAATGTGTATTTGCACAAGGGGAACACAGTGTTAGATGTAGCTTTGGACAAACTTACCACCTTCGTAAATGGCTGGTGCGTTGGAGTTAGAGGTGGTTTTCCTATAGTATTGGGTGAGCTTGATGCCCATTGTATAGTCTTTGACCTAGAGACAACAGAAATTGCCAGGTTGGGCTATTCTAATGTGCGGCTGGGGAATGGTCCAAATGGTTTTGAGCCTCCATAGTCTGGGGCTTAAAATGTTTAATGGTTCTGTCCCATGCGATATTCCTCATAATTATACGTGGAACAACAACACTCAATTGTTTGCGCCATATTCATCCTACCATTTTAAGCAACCTTTGTATGTTTCTTGTGGAGATTGAACTCGAGGTCGAGTGTGCTAGCCTTGATGGACCGCGCAACCTTTTGGTCAAAACTGCTGGCAACAACATTTTGTGGAACCCTCAAAATAGTAATCTGGTCAATGACGTAGTTGCTCTTTGATTGGATGATGTTAGGGGAAATTCTCCAGAATGGCTAATTTCCCTTACCTACTGAGTCCGTCAGCAGCTTTGCTGGATTTCTAGGATTTTTTTTTTCACCTGGTAAGAGTGTGAGCCTTTTTTCCCACTCCTACATGTGTTTTTCTGTGTTTGTTTAACATTTTTGTGTTCATAGACTGTGGAGCCTCACCTACTCCACAGGCATCATATGTTTACTGTGTGTTACACAGCACCTTCAGTGCAGTGACACAGGGTTGTCTTTTAGACTTCCCAACTCAGAAGACTCCATTTTCTGGGATTGACTACTGTCTCCCAGAACATATAAAGTTGCCATTCACTTTATTAGCCTCTGCAAAACCACAGACGCAGTACACTCTATCTTACATAGAGTACTGGAAAGGGTTAATACTTATCCCTTTTTGTCTGTTTCTCTTGGAGTGTTGTTTCACTCTCTTTTCATCAAGACTTGGCTGGTGACAGTGGTAACTACCCTATTTTTCCAATCGCGGTTATCTTAAATAACCTTGGTATTTCTTTAAGCTATCTTGGTAGCCCCAAACTTAAACCCGCTAGACAATATATGTTTTATTTTGGTTCCGGCTGGGTTTATCCACCATTTCTTTTTGAAAATGTCTTTCTCATGTTTTACTCTGAGTGCCAAACAAGGTTTGGTTCCTTGGTTCACCGTCTTTTCGCGGGCTTCTACGCAGAAGCCCTCCTTAGGCGCCTGTATGTCTGGGGGGGACAGGATGTGAAGGAGGGGTTTAGTTCTCCCTGCACAGGTTCTCTTTGGAGACCCATGTCACACTCTGAACTGATTGGCTGTGGTGACTGTACAGGCGGGACAGCCACCCTGATGTGTGATTGACAGCCAGGCTGTGTGAATGGGGGGAAACTGCATAAAAAGCAGTTCCCTGGGTCTGGAAAGGCAGAGTCGCCACTGGAACGAAAGCTGATGGAAGTGGACCCCTACCACGCCTGAACCACCCGGTGAAACCCTGCTGCAGGTCCGAATCCTCTAACTCCAATGACAGAGAAGATCCTCCAGGAATCTTCTTCCCCTGAGCTGGTGGGACCAACCAGTTCACTTAAACTGCAAGCCAGGACTCCCTCCTCTGGTCGAATTCGCTGTACAGAGCTACAGTGGGCCGGATAGCCAGGAAGGTTGGACCCTGCTTGGGTTTCAAGGAGCGCACCTTTTATTTGTTGCTTTGCTCTGCTGCTGGTTTCTTCCCTGGGCAGTGCAGGTCCCTCCAGTCTTCCTACCTAATGTCAGTCTGACAGTCGCTTCAGCAACCGTGAGCCTGCAGGAACTACCAGGAACATCCGCCTCAGCTACAGCTTCTTCTCCATTTAAAGGTACTGTGCAAATCCGGTTGTTCGTTTCGTTCAGCCGCGGTGAAAGCGTGTGAAATCTTTCTCCAATCCGAGGGCTTGTCCTTCTCTACTCTTTAAACAAACTTTTCTGCCAACCAACTTCGTCCGGAACTCTTGGCAAAGACTTAACCGCGAACTACCCTGAGCTGTGTGATCTTGAGCAAAAGACCTTTGTCCTATTGACTTTGGCCCTAAGTCTTTTCGATTTGATTGATTCCATTACTGTAGTTCCTCTTTCTAGATTGCCCTGCTTACTTACCTGTTGGTGCTGTTCAATTTCTGCCTAACTTTGTCTTTCCCTCCCTTTTAAACTTCTGGAGTGCCATTTTGCTCCCACTTCATTTGTGAGCTTAACTTGTCTGGAACCTATTGGGAGTGTTGTGGTGTATTAAGAGTGTGATTTTTAAACTGCTTTACTTTAGTGATATGGCATACAACTGATGTGTAAATATATGTATATTCTTTTACTCAGAAACCTTGAGTCAGTGTTTGTTTGAATCATAGTAATTGCTGTCCTTTGTGTAACTATTGATACTGCTCACTTGCTCTTGAGATAAGTCTGGCTGCTCAGCCATCGCTACCACTTTTACTGTGTAGTACAGGCTTGTGCCAAAGGTGAATTTGTACTGTCACTTGTAGTCTTAATTGTGTGTGGTGTTCCCAAAGGGTACTGCATATAATTCTGCCTAACAGATGACTCCTCCTTAAATTGGAAAATAGACACCTTTTCAGTTGATGCATTTGAAACATTTTTATGTGAATTTTTAGGCTCTATTCCGGGTCATTCCTGTATGAAAAGCAGGACTAAGCATAAGCATACCCACGCTTTTTATCAAGCAGTGATTCAAAATGCTATATGAGAAACTGAATGAAAGCACTAAAAGTTAGAAAAGAGTTGTATCTCAGCAAATCTAACTGAAATCAAGAAGGCTCAGTTTTACTATAAAATTTTGTCAAGAAGCCATAGAATATTGCTGCAACAAAGAGACGCAGAGAATAACTTGCCAGTGCTGAACAACAAACATTCCTCAGCATTTTGGAGGATTATTAACAATGGTGTAACTATACAATCCAATGTTCAAACTAATCCTGTCTCAGAGCTAGATCGGGTATATCATTACTCAGGTGTCTTTTCAGAGAAAGAACCTGGTGTCTCACTGACATTTTTCAGATAGCAATTCGATAACTCCTCATCCATATTTCTATGAAACAGGAGATTGTAGAGGGAATTCTCACAAAGATCAATTCTTCGCAAGCACCCAGCCCTAATAAATTATCAAATACATTATTTAAAAGTGCAAAAAGGAAGTGGTTGATTATTGTATTTGTTTTGTTTGAGCAGATTTTGATATGTCATCACTTCCAAGAATTATGGCGGGTGGCACGCATAGTTCCAACTTATTAAAAGGGCCCAAGCTATAACCGCAAAAATTACCAATCAGTTTCCATATTGGATGCAGTCAGTAAAGTCTTTGCCACTCTGATTCTTGGTCATCTAGAGTCATGGGTGGCACAGTCTGGATGAGTGCAAATGAATATCACATTAAATGGCATAGTATTGAAGTGTGTCCAATCTCTTGCCTGGGGAAATAAATATAATGCTATCTTTATTGCCACCATTGACCTGTCTGCCACCTTTGATATGGTAGATACAAATTTACTTTGGGTAAAGTTGCAAAGGACTACTGTGGCTAATTATGGGTCTCCATGAACAAACTGCTTTTGAGGTTAGGTTAAGTGCTGAATGTGGCCTGTCCACTAACATACCAGCTTACAGGGGTATTAGACAAGGCTGTGTTCTTGCACCCTATCTTTTTAATTCATATATGTCCGACATTGGAGACTACCTTCGGCCCCAGCTTTTGCCGCTCCTAAACTTGAAACCTTGAAATTCACATGGTTGAACTACGTCGATGACTTTTTAATATTTGATTGTACGGAGATGGCCTCAAATGACTTTTAACCGCTTTAAACACTTTTGTAAATGCTCATTACCATAAAATGGATTTCAGTAAATTAAAAGTTATGCATTGCACTTTAAAAAGCACATGTCTACTTTTAAATGGTCGGTCCAAGATGAATCCACCGAAAGAGTTGACAGCTTTATATACCTCTGCTTCCCTATCATCTCTAAACCACTCACATCTGAAATTGGAGCTTGGTGGTGTGCACGGGTCTCCGCACTAGCAAACCAAACTGTGTGGTTGGATGCCCGATTTGTTTGTTTGTTTGTTTGTAATGCGCACCAGACCCAGGGGTAACCGGGTGCAGCAAAAGAATATGCGAAACTTACAATGTTACAGAAATGTTACAGAAATACACAATATCACAAAATATACATAAATTATACAGAGGTTCATCAAATACAATTTACAAATTTACATAGATGCCGGTGTGGGCGCTGTTTAGGGATAAGATATACAGGATGCAGAGTTGCAGAGTTCCATCAGACTAGAGAGTCAAAGGGATCTGAGTAATTACGGATTATTAGCATTAATGTGGTTGATAAAGTTCCTTCTAAAGTGTACGAAGGGTTGGTCTATTCTCAGGTTGTGTGGCAAGGCATTCCACAATTTAGCAGCTATTACCGGGAAGCTAATACTGCCGATTTTGGCAAGGTTAAATCTTGGTACTACCAGACAGTTCGAATTGACCGATCTTGTCAGTCTGTAAGAAGTTTTTCTCTTTATTTTGTCCGCCAGGTAGCTAGGAGCCGCATTGTTAAGAGCTTTATTCATCAGGGAGATCATTTTTAGATGGATTTTGTCGTCAGTAGAAAGCCATTTATATTGTCGTCTAGTAGAGGAGATATGTTCTCTTTTATTTATATCGAGTGCAGCTCTAAGTGCATTATTTTGTAAAATTTGGAGCCTTTGGGTGATGGCTTTGTTGGCCCCACTGTAAAGGGCATACAGTAGTCGAGACGGGATAGTATTAGGGCTCTCGCCAGGATCATACAACTGGCATTGGAAAGGAATGGTTTACCTGCTCTTATTAGTTTACAGGTATAGGCTGTCGTAGAGGTTAGTGAGTTGACCTGTTTGGAGAATGACATAGTGGAATCAAGATAAAAGCCACGCGTTTTTACTGCCCTAGAGACCTTTATGACATTACCGTCTATGCTGAATGCAGCATAGTCTGGGCCTAATTTGTTGATATTGGCCTGTGTGCCCAAGATGATCAGCTCTGTCTTGTCGTCATTCAGGCATAGACCATGCAGTGCAATCCACGCCTGAATGATGAGATAGACCCTATTCACCAACTCCCAATCCTTGCCATGAGCCCCAGAAAGCGGGAGGAGAATCTGTGTATCATCCGCATAGTTAGTGTAGGTGATACCTAGATTGTCTAAATCATCAAAAAGGGGTTTGGTGAATATGCTGTATAGGGTAGGGGAGACACAGGAGCCCTGCGGGACCCCACATGTAATTGGTGTAGGGTCTGCTGCTGCTGAAGGGGAGAAAACTTGCATTGTTCTCTCGCTAAGGAAGGATTCTATCCATCTAATAGCCTGGGTGGAAAACTGAGCAGCAGAGTCCAGATGTCTACAGAGGACCTTGTGGTCCACAAGGTCGAAGGCCGCTGAGAGATCAAGTAGTAGGAGGAGTGCTGTCTTTCCTTGATCTCTCAGCTCATCTATTTGGGTCTTTAAGTCAATGAGGGCTGTCTCCGTTCCATGTAATAGCCGGACGCCCGATTGTCTCACTCCCAGTAACTTGTGAGATTCAAGATGTTTTTGAATTTGTGTGTACACCACTTTGTCCAAAATCTTCAGTAGAAATGGTACCGTAGTAATTGGGCGGTAATTGGTAGGGATCAGGGGGTCTAATGTCTGTTTCTTGAGAAGTGGGAGCACCCAAGATTGTTTTAGGTTGGCCGGGATGTTACCAGTAGTGAATGAGGCATTAATCAGTTTTGAGATAAAAGGAGATAAATCTCTGGCGGCGTCTTTTATTATCTGTGCTGGACAGATGTCCCCTTTGCAGTTGGAGGGTTTGAGTGAGAGTATGATTTTCTCTACCTCTATTATGGAAGTTTTGGTGAAAGTGAATTTGTTAGTTTGGTCGTTTGAGATATCATTGGGCAGTGCCTGGGGCTGATTTGGGATGTTAAGCAAGTCTTTTTTAGTCGGATTTTCTTTTGGAGAGTGTTTATTTTGTTTCCTCGTGCGTCTTGGATATCTGCACACCAAGTCAGGTCCTTAGTGCAGATATCAGGAGTGGAAATGGGAGATTCAAGTTCTTTCACTATAGAGAAGAGTTCCTTCATATTTGAGTTGGAGTTGGCAATGCGATCATTGTAAGAGTTTCGTTTTGCCAGACACACTTCATGTTTGTACTGGCGAGAGATAGCATTTAAATTATCCTTATTCTCGTCAGTTGGGCATAATTTCCAAGTTGATTCGCTTTTTCTCTTAGTCAGGCGTAAGGTCTTAAGTTCAGGCGTGAACCATTTGTTTAAATGGGCCTTAGGTTTACTTGTACATGGTTTAAGCGGGGCAATTTTGTCCATAGTGTCAAGCATAATTCTATTATATTTGTGTACTAGTGCACTGGGGTCTAGGTTGTCCGACAGAGCATTTAGAGTTGGGAGGACGGCTGGAATAATATTATTTGTAGTCATATTCTTTTTGTTTCTGGTAAGGCAGGATGGTGTTGTACGTGGGGCTGTGGTAGATGGCCTGGTGGTTAGGAGATTGAAGGATACCAGTGCATGGTCGGTCCAAGGTAATGGCGATATGGAGGCGATGTCAGCTGTACAATTGGAGTCGGTAACCCAATCTAGTATTCTACCTTTAGAGTGAGTGGGACTGTTGACTTTTTGGGATAGTCCTAGAGAGTCTAGAGTATTAGCAATGCTTGCTCATTAAATCCTGGGTTAAAGTCCCCTAGAACCAGCAGTTGTGACTTAGTTTTGGCCTTGTTGGATACTATATTGTGCAGATCCTCCTCAAAGGTCCCAAGTGGTCCTGGTGGTCTGTAAATTAGGTGTATATTGAGTGATTCGGTATTGTTTATGGGGAGTTTAACAGTAAGTACTTCACACGATTGTAGGGTTAGGATAGGGGCTAATCTTAGCGACAGGTTTGTTTTGAATATGATGGCAATGCCGCCTCCACGGGAAGACTCTCGGTCTTGCCTAATTATAGTGTAGCCGTCTGGGATGGCCAGCATGAATTATGGTCCTGCTGCATTATGTAGCCAGGTCTTGGTAAAAGCAATGAAATCCAGGTTGGCTTCCGGGCCTGGGTTGCGCTATACAAATAAATAAAATACAAATACAAATACAAATACAAGAAAGGCAGAGCAACCAATCAGAACGAGGTGGCGACAGTTAGGTGGCTGGATTGGCACTGCAGATGCCGGTTTACAAAGTGGGCGGCCATTTTATACTGAATAGGTACCTCGTGTACCTTAATGGCGAAAATGATACAACAGCAGCGTTTGCTGATATGTATAGGCATCAGTCCATGTGTCAGCTATCAGCGTGAATAGGTAGAATTGTAGGCGCTGTGGAGTATTGTAGCGGCAAAAATCATTACCGCACTATTGTAAAATCATTCTCTTTAAATCCCATTCTAAAGTGTTTGGACGGGAAGATTATCCCAAAGATTTTACATGGGTTTGAGATCCATTTCCTTTTGGTGGTGGAAACCTTACCCAGATTGGAGGGTATCTACTGGTTTGGTGTGCTCAACATCCAGACTTCAGTTCCACTGGCAGCAATCCAGTATGAAATTGGCATTAATGCCCTAACTAGTAGAGCCAATTGGAGACTGCTAAATCTGTATAGGAATATTATCAATCCTGTCTCTGAGTCTCGGATTTGGCCAACATGATCAGAGATCAAAATTGCAAGCTCTGAATGAATTGGCAAGCTATTCTGTGAACCTGTTGAGGGAAATGGAAATGTCGATTGAGGACTTGTCGAATCCATTAAATGTAAAGATAACTTTGTATTAATGTGATTGGATTAACATGTTGGAGAAACTGCATGGCTACAAATCATTTGACCATCTGCCTTTGGATCATAAAACGCATGGAATGGCACCCACGTATTTATCCATTTATCAGAGCTAGGAGGTCCTTTTTAAAATGCTGCTGGAATCATTATTATAGCAAGCAAATAATAATTATATATGGTTACTGCCCAGCAAAATCTTCTAACTGCAGATATTGTCGTCTGCTTCACTCAGAGGAGGATTTAAAATAATGTGTTAATTATGTGCCCCGCAATAATAGTGAAGCACACGCTAGATTTCAGAAAATGTAATAACATCCAAACCCCTGATGGTAGCAAAAATGAGCAGAATGATTGTTTGGCTGGTAGGATCACGCCAACGGTGTTGGCTGTGGTAGCCTTTTTAAACTGCCTGCAGCTAAATGATGGTGTTAATGTTAGCACGTTATTACCTCTTTGTATTGGATCATAACACGAGTCTTACATGCTGAAATTTGAGGTTTTATGGGTTCTTATTTTTTTTTTTTAAATGATGTAACTGATAAAGAATTATTTTTTAGACTCTGTATTGTAAGTTCATTTTAACAAGAAATCTCTTTTTTTGTAATGTTGATTATTATGTAATAAACTTTGTGATGTACACAAGTAGAATAGGGACAAGTGTCTTGTCTGTAAAAAAATAAACACACATATAATAGAATTAGTCTGCAACGCTATAGCTAGTTGTGCCACATTGAGGGAGTTATGTTACAGTGTACAATGAGAAGACCACTCAGAAATAATGGGTGCTGAATAAATTGAGATTTCTAAGAGATGCATACACAAAGAAACAGTATTCCTCATGAACTATAATGTAGCTTTGAGCAGAGGTTCTGCCATTTTGCAGCAAAGGCTGCATTAGAAATTACACAATGTGTAATTTTAGAGCTGCCGCGCCACAGTGCTTAGATTTGTCCAACTTTATGCAAACCCCATTCTTGCCTGAAAGTATGAGACAGCCAAAGTTTGATGGAGTTGCATAGAGATGCTATTCCTATGACAGAAGAGTAAATATGTGGACATTATTTCTTGTCCAAACGATGATTGAATAAACACACAGAATCCTTGATCAGCAGGTGTCTGGTGCCCCAAGAAGAAATATTGCCAAATTAGTGCCAAAGTACCCTGTACTAAATACAGTAAAATAGAAGAAATCATCCCCAGCTGACAGAGCATCATAAAGACTGTTATTCATCCCGTGACCCAATCAAAACATTATGCACCTGGGTCGGCAACGAGTCTCAAGACAACAGTTGCTAAATAGGTTGTGGAAGCTGTCTGGTACACATGGGGCTCTGGCATGAGAAATGAGATGGGATGGGAGTATCTGTTTGTTCTGGAAAGTGGGGGTTTGGTCTCTCTATTCCCGGTCAGTAAATCAAATAATAAATTGTACTGTCTAGGACAGTTACAACATTCGTGGCCACCTTAATAGGTGCCATCCAATGGCAGGGAAGTATTATTATCACTGTCAGGATGCAGCGAGCCTACCAACCAAATTGTGCGGTAATGATGTGATTGTAATGACGACTATACTTGGGGGGATGAACCTGGGTTGAGTCATAGATAATGTATTAGCCAATGGTTGACTCCTTTGTATAGGGACCCAAAGGAGTTTTGATTAGTGTAGCCAATTATCATGTTCAAAAATAAAACATATTATTTTTTGTAACTATAAAAATCTTTTTCACCTTATAATCCTCAGCCCGATGTGGGCTTATTGAGTTTTTTTGTATCTTGCTTGACTCCCGGGCAACACTTGTCTTTTAATAAAGTGAATGAAGCTATGTTTGTTGCACTTGGCGCACTTCCTTATTTCTGGGTAATGGACTGGTTTTGCATGCATTAATATACTCATCCCAATGCTATTGTTAAGTAAGTCAGTTAGCAGTTTGCGTTTTAAGTCAGCTAAGGGATTCAGCAACATCGAGCCCCACAAAGCTAACGCCTTGCTTCTGATATATCCATAATATGTAGAACACCTAACTCGGTGGGCAGAATATAGCTCGGTGTACACTGGGCAAACTTCACTATCCTCCGTAAGAAAGCATTTTCAGCACAGGCCAAAGATTCAACACTGCTGTGAGCCTGTACTCCTGCTCCATAACTGGTCATGTTTACCATTCGACCCCATAACGTGTAGTGGTTTATTTGGTCACCTTCGATAGCTCATTAGACGTAATAATATTGGACTATTCGGATCCAGATATTTTGATTTCACTAAATCACTCATTGAAGTAAGAAACGCGCAAATCGATTGTGAAGCCACTCTGCCTGCTGTGAAGTCTAACAGAGAGAAACGCGTGCCAGTTTGAAAGTCTGAATGCATACAAACCAATACTGAATTGCTGTTAACAGGTATTATTCTGAAAGATGCTAATCAATCATTGACTTATAATTGATTGAGGATTGGTGACACTAAGCCGAGCGTGGGCAATTTTCTTAAAACACAAACATCCACTCTACTTGAAGGAAGGCGGGAGACCTTTGCTGTGGAGGCTGCAAAGTGCCAAGGATGAGGACACTCATTGAAACTCCAGAGCTGGAGCGCCAGAGCAGGGGCTCTGTGCAAGGGAAGGTGGAGTGTCTCAGTGAGGCTTGCTCCGTGATGTCCAAGAGGACCGCCAAAAGGGGCAATGCGACTTGACGGGGCAGTGGGTGGGGACTGCACATCGGTCAATCCGGTAGCAGTTTAACCCGGCACAGGACCAGGATGAAGTATTTTCCTGATGCACAACCTAAATAAGCCAGTACTTGGATTGAAAATCACTTTCATGATGACACGTTCAAAATATATGCCCGATTAAATCTATACATCACTTCGTTGATGCCAGTGGAGGTATGGTCACAGCTTCCCTCTGACTCCATCACTGTCTGCATTACTTTGTGGCCTTGGTAATTCTTGTAGTGCTGCCAGAATCACTCTTGTGTGCCTGTAACAGCACCTAGCCAGATGCCTCATGTGTATATCTACCGTGTGCTTGTTCCTCAGCATGTACAATCCATTTTGTCAATTTCTATTTTAATTGTGAGGGGACTGCTTTTTTTCACTTTTAGGGTTGTCTTTTTTCCTATACCAAACTGACCATGACTGGAAAGAAAACAGAGTATGCTAACAAATCCATTTACATTGTGGTGTGGTAAAAAAGTGGCAATAATTCAGTTATTGGTGTTTTTTTTAGGTGGTAAACAAATTATTGCCACTAATCCTGCACTGCCACAGCTCGAGTTTAGAGGTAAAGTGGAGTATTTACCTCCATATAAATGCTGTAGGTAAATAGGTAAATTGCCCACCTAAACTTCATAAATTGGTGGATTTACCTGGCCACATATGGGAATTTACACCACTATACCTCCACTCCTACGCCTATGCTAATGTCACTGGGCCAAGTGGTGGTAACAGTAAATTAGTTTAGTGGTGAAATGGCAGTTTTGCCATCGATTTACCACAAAACTGTTAATGAGGCCCATGTCTATACATCACAGGCCTCAGTCAGTAGTGAGTTGTCATTGTTGCTAAGATTCATTCATCTTTTAAGATATCTTACCTTTACACTCATCCCACTTTTATTCCTGTACATGGTCTTGTGGGGGCAGCGGGAGGCATTGTGGCAGAGCAGTCATTTGAACACATGGGTCCAGATCAGAAATTGGTGCAGAGCAAAATGTGCCTATCGTGTAGTGAGCATGACAACATGTCACACGTAGGCTTTGCCCTTTCTGTCTCATAGTTTGTTTTGTTGAACAAAAGTGCAAGGAAAAGTGCCAGCCTGAGAATGACTGGGGAATGGGTGATGCCGGGACATGATGAATTGCCTTAAGGGGGCAACTGCCCCCCTGTCTTCCCAGATCTGACACCTAAACTATTAATCACATGGGACTGCACACAAAATAACATAGCATTAAAATATATCCTATATATCATTACCATGAGTTAATTACAGATCACCCAAGATATGCACCCTAAAATGAACGTCAAGACACGTGAAAGGAGTGAAGGGCATTTATATCATATTAAGACCACATAGAAACTTCATATCATTGTAATATGCTTGTGGGTGCCAGCAGTGATCAGAAAGCCTCCCGTCAAACGTTGGTTAAAAACAGTGTTGTGACTTTGCCTTAGTCTTACTCATCCACAATTGTTGGTTGCGATGATCTTTCTTTAACATTTCTTTTTCTTTGCAGATCAGTTATTTTTCCTCCAGTCCCGTCTTGAGTGACCGGAACCAATTTCCTTCCTTTTTCCGCACCATCCCCAGTGATGTCTTCCAGTCCCAGGGACTGGCTCAGCTGCTGGTGTACTTTGGCTGGACCTGGGTGGGTCTCCTGATTGAAGACAATGACTATGGCCAACAGGGTGTTCAGATATTGAAACAAGAGCTTGCCAAAGCTGGAATCTGCATTGCTTTCTCAGAAAATATCATCCTACACCAGGCCGACCGGAATGCCTTGCACATTATACAGGTGATTGAACACTCCACCGCCAGTGCCGTTGTCATCTTCTGCAGTGATGCTGGGCTGATCCCTTTAATAGATGAGATGGTGATACGCAATGTGACAGGGAAGACCTGGATCGCCAGTGAAGCTTGGTCTACATCTGCTCCCCTTTCCATGGAGAGATACTCAGAATTCCTTGCTGGCACAATCGGATTTGCTATTCGAAGTGGAGTGATTCCAGGATTTGAGGAGCATCTCACCAGTGTCAATCCTTCCAGATCTGCATTCAATGGTTTCATGGGAAAGTTTTGGGAAGAGATTTTTGGATGCAAATGGCTCGACCATAAGCTGGCCATTGACATTCTCGATAACACGTCAGCTCTGTGCACAGGGGATGAGAAACTGGAGGGTATTCACAATGACTATATTTTTGTATTGAATGCAAGAGTTGCATACAATGTCTACAATGCAGTATATGCCATTGCTTGGGCCTTACATAACCTCACATTCTGCAAGAAGAGTGGATCTGCATTTACGTATGGTAGCTGTCATGATAAATCAGACTTCAAACCATGGCAGGTACAGTAAACCCCTTCTTTTCAATTGCCAGGGCCCATAGACAAATGATCTAAATTCACAACCTATTGCAGATATCATTATTTCATTTCAATAAGTCCAAATCTTTTCTAAGTCCTTTGCTATAAAAGAAAAGTCAACCTATCTTGTTAATTAAATGCATTAATTATACATAATTCCACAAAAAAGAAATAATAATATCCCAAGTGAATCATGCCAGATTACTCCAGCTTCTAAGAGACGTGATCATAGATGCTAATATTATCAAATTCAATAGTACTCAATGTATCGACCTCAGAACAATGAAGGACTGAGTAAATGTTGTGGGGGACTCAGCATTCGCCAACGACCACGCATACCATGAAACACAGAGCCACCATCATGTTCAACCTTTCTTTATTCCTCCTACCTCTTGACTCCTGTTTCCCTTCCCCTGCTCCTCCCCTTCCTCCTAACCGTGCTCTAGGTGCACTCTGGTCTCTTGCCTGGGGTGTGGGTTGGCATGTCGAGCTTGTGGGTGGTCTTGTCCTGCACATTCTCTGAAGGTGACCTTCCTGGCTACAGCGCCAGCATGTTCGTCCAAAGGCTGGGTATGGTTGTCTGTGGGTGTGTTTCCACCCTGGCCCGTGGCATTGCTCTGTGTCCGGGCCTTCTGGCCAGTGTCTTCTCAGTTTGCTTCTTCTCCAGGGTCGAGTGGGATCAGAGTATTGCGGTCGCTCTTCCGTGAGGGCTGCGATGGCGTTGCGTTCTACTTTCCTTTCAATGGCGTCTGCCTGTGTGTCAACTCTCTCGTACGTTTTTGCCAGATTGAGTATTTTCGCTAGGGGTAGGGGTTTTATGAGAAGGTGTTTTCCTATCTTCTGCTGGAGACGTATGATGAACTCTCCAATGGATTTGTGTGGACGCTGACTGTGTTGGTTAAATGCAAGGCGTTCGTAGTCTTTGTTGGATCCTACTATGAGTTTGTCGTTGATTGCATCGAGGAGACGTTGGTACGTGGTTTTGTCTGTGGCTGGGATTGTCTTGATGATGTCCTTTACCCCTTTTCTAACCAAGTTCCTAAATATACTGAGTTTGCTTGGCGGGTCTTTGTTCCTAATTGCTCCTACAAAGTCTTCAAATTCTTCAACCCATTCCTCCCATCTTGTTCCTCGGTCGTGGTGCGGGATCAAGGCGAATGGGTTGGGCCTTCTCATGACGGTGGCATATGACGTGGGGCCCAAGTCTGCTAGGGTTTGCGCACTTGCGTCGACATCTGCTTGTGCTAGGTCAGTCATGGTGGCTGGTGTTTAGTTTGGGTATGGAGTCGCTGTGCACTTGTGTGCGGTCTTTGGCGGCAGATCGTTGTGTTTGGTCTTTTGGTTTGTATGCTTTTACTTTCACTGTTGTCGGTCCTGCCTGGTATGGGTCTTCTCTGCTGCTGGTACATGTCAATTTGGGCAGCTTTCCATGTCTCTCTTCTTTTTATTTCCTGTGCATGTCCTTCTCTTCTGTTGACCTGGGTAGTATTGGGTCCGCCGTGGTGGTCAGTGGCTGTCCCTCTGTGGGCCTGAGGGTCAGCACTCTGTAGTCCTCGTACAATGTTCTTGTGACCTTTGTGTCACAGTGGCCAAATGGGCGGGGTGGTGGGCGGTCACTTTTAATCTCTCAAGTAGCGCGTTGCCCTTAGTTGCTAGCGTTGGTCGGGGCAGTCAGGGTGTTGGCAGGGTGCTGGATGTACCTTTGCGTGCTTATTCTTAGTTATGGGAGTTTCCCATGAGTGCGTTGGTTGGGGTAGTCAAAGGGGTTAACAAAATGCTGGGTGCCCCTTTGTGTGCTGGCTCTGGTTAGTTACTTTTGTTGCTGCTAGGGCGCAGTTCTGGGCCATTCTCAGGTCACTTAACTCCTGCACAGCGTGTGTTTGTCCTTGCTGCTGTTTTGAACCTGGTATGTGTACTCGTGGGTTGTGAATGGGTCTACTATAATTTTCGTCCCAATTTCCTTTTTTTTTATTTTAAAGGTGTCACGTAATGGGAGACGCGGGGTGTGATTGCGAAACCCCACGCTTGTTTATAATAATGTCACAGACGGGAGACGCGGGATGCGCTTTCCCCACGTGTCTTTACTATGCTTGCACTTGCCGGAGTACCTTGTGCGTTGGTGGAAGCGTCCTCTGCGATCCGCTCACCTGCAGTCTTCCGTGTGGCCAGGATGCAGTGGTCGATCCTAAAGTGTGGCGTCGGGATGCCGCAGCGGTGTTCTCCTCTCTCCTGCTGGGGGGCTGTGTGGGATGCACACATGGACCACCCGACCAGTGCCTGTGATGTCTCTCGGGCACATGGGCCCTCTCCACTTGCAGGGCTCGCGGGCCCTCTTCTGACAGCTGGGCACATGGGCCCTCCTTTCCGCTTGCCAAGCAGCTGGACAAACGGGCCCTCACGGTGTGTCGGGCGCGCCGGCCCTTTTCACTTGCAGGGCACACGGCCCTTTCCCTTGTCACAGGGCGCATGGGCCCCACTGCTGGGCACACAGGCCCACTTTCACCGTTGGGCTCATAGGCCCACTTTCACTGCTGGGCTCACGGGCCCTTCCACACTGCTGGGCTCACGGGCCCTCCTCCACTGCTGGGCTCACAGGCCCTTCCACACCACTGGGCTCACGGGCCCACTTTCACTGCTGGGCTCACGGGCCCGCTTTCACTGCTGGGCTCACGGGGCCTTCCACACTACAGGCGCACAGGCCCTCTGTTACTGCGGGCGCGCCGGCCCTCGGTCACTGCGGGCACACGGGCCCCCGGATGCTGGTGGGCATGCAGGTCCTGCACCTGTACTCCTCCGTTGCACGGCTCACGGGCCCTCCGTCTTCCTGTTCTGCTGGGAGCACGGGTCCCCATTGGTGCTGGGCGTCCGGGCCCTCCATTATTGCTGGGCGCATGGGCCCCAACTGCTGCTGGGCACCCAGGCCCTTCTACCTCCCGCATGGGGTGTCACCTGTACCTTTTCCTCCATGGCGCAGGACGTTTCCCCTCGTCGCCAGTTGTTGTGGGGGACTCAGCACTCGCCAGCGCCCATGCATACCATGAAACACAGAGCCACCATCATGTTCAACCTTTCTTTATTCCTCCTACCTCTTGACTCCCGTTTCCCTTCCCCTGCTCCTCCCCTTCCTCCTGCCTCCCACCCCCTCCCATAGTCCTGGGCTTCCTTCTTAAAGGAGCTCTGTCCTTTTTCCACTTACAACAGTAAACCTTTCCAAAATTCTACCTTGCAAAGTGCACCCAGACCCAATGTCTGAGTCTTAGCTTGTAAGTAAGCCATAGAGGTAGTGATTTTAGCTCTTTGCCTGGGCACAATGCAAGCAGAAGGATCCTTGGATCAGAAAGCACCGGGCCATAGACACACTACAAACACAAACAGTGAATCAATGCAGGAACAATCGGAATCCCGAGGAAGTCATGGCTTCTTCTTAAGTAGTGTTTAACCTCTAAGTCACTCATCAAAAGTTTATCAACATTTGGAGCATGGTTATTTGACGGAACACTGATAAGCATGTTCCTATTCCCAAAGCAACTTTACACTAACTCATTTCTTGCATAAATACATTGGGACCGATTCGTAAACTATTTTTTTGTGGATAGGATGTGATTGGATGTGAAAATGCACCCACTTGCACCAGAAATGTTGCACAAAGTTCACCAGAATGTATGTATCATACATGCACAAACTCAGAGGCCCTCTTTTACTGTGATGCGCAGGTGCATAGCTCTGATTAATTTGAATAGCATCACAAACAAGATGCACTTGTACATTTGTCGAAAACAAGCTCATGAGGGGCACAATGCATGACACGGTGAATCGCTGCTGTCCCAATGCATATCTATGACTCAAAGAGGGATAGAAATGTTTTGGTCTGTTTTTCCCATTTCGCAATGACAGTCCATCTCACTGTGAAATGTGCTTCCAGCAACCACATGGACTCTGCAAGCCTGTTATACATAAGTGTCAGAAGCATGCTAGCGATATTATTTTATGCAAGGCGGCTGTATAGAAAAACCTGTTCGATGAAGCGAAGCCCTCTAGAAATTAACAGGACCCTTTTAAGACTAAAACATTTTCAGTATTGGGGCACCTAATAATAGAACCTCTTCTGTGCTATTTTAAGAAGCCTCTTTTTTTTGAGAATCCGTCCTATTCTGACCATCTTAGAATCTGCAAACGTTCATTAAACATTCATATTCACTGAAAGAGCAAACACAATTGCACGGTGACTCAGAGCCGAGTCTAAGGTGGGTGTTAAGTACCGAAAAGGTTGGAGAAAGCGTTAACAACCTTTTCGGTACTTAAGACATATTCTGAAGGTGGAGCATTCTTCTGAAGTCGAAATGAATTCACCACTTTCGGAATATATGTGGCGGGTTGCTAGGATAGGTGGGAAACCAACCCAGCAACTGCACATTCATTACCTGCCATTTAAGACGGGTATTCTTGTGGTACTCCTCCACTTTTTAATGTGCGTTAAATTAGCGCACATATACGGCACCGTTTCAGTGCCGGTATTGTGGAGGAGTGCTACAGGAAGTTTGTCCCTGAGTGAAGGTGGGTGGGTTAAGATTAATAATAGCCAGGTTGGGATGGGTGGGTAGGTAATTATTAATGTAATATGTGGGTAATTGTGAATATTGGCATACAGCTGGCACATTATTGTATTAAAGCATGTGCAGAAATGCTGTAGTTCTGGCGCCAGTGGCAGAAAGGGTGCTGTGTAGACTTCTACATTTCCGCAAAGGGCAATTTTAAGTCTACACAAGTGTGTACCTAGTTTAGACTGTTGTCTGAACCACAAGAGTGTGAATGGAAGAGTGTGCTATTGGGGAACGTGCAAATGAATGAAGGACTTATATACTTGATGAATGTGTTTCTCACATTGCCATGTATGTACATTTGTGAAGTTGGATTTCACTTAACGTACCTTCTGTTTGGTGGCGGATGTTAGTATGGTGGAATGGGTAGTCCACTACATAATACTTAAGAGCACCATATGCGCTGTGATCAAATGGTGTGCACCACACACGTGCACTATTATCCATAAGAAAGAGGGAATGAAGTGTGCCACTTGGGGGCAAGATGGATGTGCATGCCTTTTGCCAGGTGCTGCAGCATGGGGAAAAGGGAGACACCATATGCAAACCAGGATTGCTGGGAGGCATCACATTTGCACCGTTATGTTTGGCCTTGTGTTGTTATTTCCTCTTTGAGCTACACATTTCTGATTGTTGTATGTGTTTGCAGCGTGTAGCTCACAATGTGGTGACACTTCGAAAGGTGCTGACTTAGGTAACCTGTTGTCGCAAATACATGAATAGGTGTGGAATGTGTGGATACCATTTTCGTACTTCATTTTTTAATCTTTTCTGTTCAGGTGCTATATGAACATCAACTGCTAGCGTACACATACCCAGTAGTGTGTGCAGTTTCTACAAAGAACAGTGGCCATGCATATCCAGCACCCATGTCGAATGCTTTTGCAGTGCACTTTTTAGCTTGTCTTAAGCATGCCAACAATGAGCAACCTGTGCAACCAACAGTGGTGAATGTGCTGGCTGAGCTCCCACCTCCCAGACAAAGAAGAAGGCGTCCAAATAAAGAATGTATATATTGCACCAGGGTGAATTTGTTCAACATGTCATCCGAACACATCATTCAGCTTTACTGGCTGTATACTGATGCAATTATGTATTTGGTAGAGCTATAAAAGAAGGAGATGGAAGGAAGCACCAATAAGACTACAGCTATTCCATCTTTTGTCAAAGTAATGGCACTGCTTCACATTTGTGTAACTGTATCGTACAGGGCAATGTTGCAATGGCAGCATGGATGTTGCAGCCAAGTTTCTGCAAAAATGTGCAAGTAGTTTTGGCTGCACTGTTACAGCACATATCCAAGTTCATTACTTTCCCACTTATGGAAGTTGAGGTTGCTGCTGTGAAGTGTGTTTTTTTTGCAATAGTTGTGTTCTCCAACATTGTAGGGGCAATAGATTGCACTCATGTGCGCATAGTACCACCCCATGAAAGGGAGAAAACGTTTAGAAATCAGAAAATGCAGTACTCAATTAACATTCAGATGACATGCCATGCAGATTTGCAAATGACTGATTGCTAAGCCAACTTCCCTGAGTCTGCACATGATGCATTCATTATGTGTAGCAGCAACTTGCCCGTGGTAATGAGTGGCTTGTCGTCAGACATAAGCTGACTGCTTAGGGATGGAGCATACCCCTTGAAACTGTGGCTAATGACACCAATCTTGAATGAAAACACAGCATCTGAACAGAAATATAATACAGCACGTATGAGGACAAGGAACACAATCGAACAGATGCTTGGCCTCTTAAAAAGTTGTTTTAGGTGTTTGCATGTGTCTGGAGGGGATATCATGTATGCTCCAGACACAGTTTGCAAAATTGGAGTGCTGTGCTGCATGCTGCATAATTTAGCCATTCAACGCTGACTGCCTGAGCCAGTGGATGGAATATCAGAGGAGGTGGACAAGGAGGAGGACCCCATACGCAATGACGAGTATGAAGACAATGGGCGCAATGTTCGTAGTGATGTAATTTTTTCATGTGACACCACTGGATGGTGGTCATTGCAAAGTTTGAACATAATTATGAGAACATGGATGAAATGTATGATTGTGCAACATGTGCGAAAATAGGACAACACACGTTAGTGCCATTGGGCCTCATTACGAGCTTGGCGCTAAAAAGCAGCCATTCACGGCATGCCGTTAATAACATGACCGTCTTGGCTCGAACCCGCAAACAGCGGGTGATTAAGAGTGCCCGAGCCCCCAGATAATGGCATCAATGAATGCGCACATAACGGCTCCGGCCTCGGCAACCCCCAAATAGCGGTACCGGTATTAACATAGTGCTAAGAACGGGCCTGTTATTACCGGACCCGGAAGTATCATCATCGTGCCGGAACGGGAAATGCTTAGGCGGCCATGTTCAAAAACACAATCCATTGCCATCCTCCACATACAGGACCTTCACCACCAGAACTCCTAGCACACCACGGACAAAATGTCAAAGTCTACCCAGAAAGGCACTGCCCGGCTGCGTAAACCACGGATCAAGGATGAAGAGCTGAACATGTTAGCTGACACCCTAGTGGCGAATGCTGATGTGGTGTCCTGCAGCGACCTCAGGCATCCAGCCCAGTTGAAGAAGAATGCCATCTGGGAAGAAGTTGGCCGGAAAGTAAGTGCAGTCGGCACCACTGCACGCACAGAGCGCAATTGCGAAAAAAGATGGGATGACCTCAGGCTGAGAGTTTCGGCCAATCGGAGCCAGGGGCGGGCAACTGGTGGAGGACCTCACTCACCAGTGAAATTGGCCAGATGGGAGGAGACTTGCAGCTCAGCCATAGATGTGGAGTCTATTGAAGGAGTTGGTGGAGCTGAGTTTGGCGTGCCAACATTGGCAGGTGAAGGTGAGTGTCCCTGCATACACATGACAACTAATCATCACCATTGACCTCCAAATGTGACAGCAACGGCAGCCAATAAATGGCCCATCATGCACACCAACACATATCCATATACACATGCTGGGCCCACCACTATCACATCCCAATGCATGCTGCATGCTGCGCCCATACACAAATACACACCCGATACACAGATGACCTGCACGTGTCACACAGCACGTCACTCCCAACACACATTAAGGCCCAACAGCAGCCACCATGGTGTACATGTGAGCACCTGCACGATTCCAAACAACACCCCCCAACCTTGCATGTACCCAGTCCGCTGTGAAGCCAGGCATGCAACTGATCACATGGCACCACCTGCACAAAGACAAACGCATGCGTGATGCATGCACCACCATCACTGATGCCCTGCCACTCTCTGTCCCCCACAGGTGCAGATGCAGAAAGCGAAGAAGCACAGTGAAAGGCACAATGCACAACACCAGCCAAAAGGGCAAGGTGGCAAGGTGATGGCACCGGACCATCTACATCAAGTGGACCAAGGGGCAAGCGGGACAACAACCAGTGCCCTACCAGCCACACTGCAACCCACACAGGACGAGCAGACACCTGCCCCTGCAACCCCGGACACACAATCGACACAGGCCGAGGACACATCTGGCATGGACGATGGCACACAGTCTGCTGCTGCAAGCACAATTGGGGAGATGGCTGCATCGGCACAGCATATTGTCGATGAGGAAGCTGACCCTGACAATGACGGCAATGCAGGACTCGTCCACTCAGAGCCTGTATGCCGAACATCTAGCTCGCAGGTCACCCCACAGGACACCCCTTGCCGGGATTCATCTGAACAGGGCAGCCCTGGTGAGTGGTCTCTGACATTGCACAGCCCCATATTGAATGCAGTACCACCACATAACCCACCAACCACCACCCAAACTGCCATACGGGACCTTGAGGGATGTCTGTCCAGGATGGAGGGCCGGCAGGAGGAGATGCAAGGCTATGTCAAGCAGTACCTTGCTGAAGGGGAGACAGCACACCGTGTCATCCATGACAGCACTGCGGCCGTAATCCTGACCATCAGCTCAAGTACACAGCAAGTGCACAATGGCTTCAATGCCTTGGGACAGATCCTCACCAGGATTCCTGACAGCATGGAGCAGCGGCAAACTCCGGATTTAGGGTCACAACCATCTGGCTCATTGACCACGCCAGGGAGTTCCAGGCAGACCAGCCCCGTGTGCAGGTCCCTGCGAAGTGCATGGCACTCAGATATCCAACCCCCATCTCTGAAGGGGGCACCACAGTAGCAGGGCCACCCTGCAGATTCTCTTTACGAATACATGCAGACACATGTTGTGCCATTGTTGACTTTGGGTGTTAGGGGGAGGGTGGAGGGTGGTGGTGGGTGTAGTACTGGGGATGTTGGGGGGTGTGGGGGTAGAGTGGGGGTGTGTGGGGGGAGGGTGAGGGGTGTTGGGGCGTGGATTGTTGAATCATGTTGTACAAATAATCTCACTAATACACCTGTTGTGTACAAGACATCACGAGTGAACATTGCTTATTTGTTGTTTGTCAATGTATTGCTTCATAGTGAACTGTGCCCATATACCCACACACCCAGTGCCCACAGTTTCCAATACATGACACCCTCTGCATCCAAGTACATCAGAATGATTGGTCTTCAACCAATTGCCGCACTGCACGACCCTCACGTGTATCACGTCCTGGCCTATGTCCAACATCTACTCCTTGCTCTCCTTCTACTTCACCAGGTGGTGGCAGCTCCGTGTCAGGTGGCAATGGTACGTTCCACATGTGCATCAGCCCTGTACAGTGCATGCCAATCCATGGTGCGAGACTTGGGTGACATACATGACCTAGGGTCCTAAGCATTTAAACCACCAGGCCCCCCAATGCATTTTAACTAGGGCCATTATGTACGCACATGTGAGGGCTGTGTGGCGATGGATAACTCAAGATACATTCATCCCTCTCCTCCCATGGCCCAGGGGGCATTCCCCTTGCATATGCATGTAGCCCCCCATCCCTCTCCTCCCATTGCGCCAGGGGGAATTCCCCTTGCATATGCATGTAGCCCCCCCATCCCTCTCCTTCCATGGCCCAGGGGGCATTCCCCTTGTATATGCATGTAGCCCCCCATCCCTCTCCCCCCATGGCCCAGGGGGCAGACTCACCCAACAGCCAGCCACTTCGTACAATGTCTTCTTCCATGTACCGGGGTAGTGAGGAGTTCCACAGCACCATGGCATCATGCGTGGATCCTGAGTATCTGGCACAGCAATGTGTTATTATCTGGCTGGCATCACACACCATCTGCACATTGATGGAGTGGTATAGCTTCCGATTACGGTACACCACCTCCACGGCATGTGGGACTATAAACTCTACGTGCGTGCAGTTGAGGGCACCAATTACATTGGGCATGCCTGCCAGTGCATGGAATGATTTTTTTCTTGGCATTCGCCTCCTGTTGTGTCCGTGGTAGGGATATGTAGGCACTTGCATGCTTCAGTAGTGCATCCAGCACTTGGTTTAACACAACAGAGAAGCATGATTGCAACATGCCATGCATTTGGCCCAATGTGTGTTGGTAAGTGCCTGTGGCCAGGAAGTGGAGCACAGATGCCACCTTCAGCAGAGGGGGGATGGCTGTGCGGATGTTGATCAGGCTGACCAAGTCTTCCTGTATTAATTCCACTATGTTGGTGATGGTGTCGCTGTCCAGCCAGTACAGGGTGTGGATCTGTGCTGGGGTTAAGTCAAATGGATTGGCCCTTATCTGTGGAATTGATGGCTGTCTGCGGGGAACAACTACCTGCACTGGTGGGATTTGCTGGGCAAGTCTCATCCTCCTTCTCCTCCTGCGTCTCCTCTGTGTTGCCTATTGTACTGCCTGCTCAAGGAGTAGCAGTGCAGGCATGTCCTCCAGCCCCAGTATGGCAAGTGCAAGTGGTAGCATTTTGGTTTGGAAAGGGGTGTGGCGTGTGGGTGTGCTCCTTTTGTGCTGGCCCTGACTCCATTACCTCCACCTGTGCTGATTGTGTGCACCTGTGGCACTTGGTTACACATCAGTTTGCGGTTAACGGGTGGTCCGCGATGCCGGTATTGGCGGCATCATGGTAGCCCTTCTTACTGGCATCTCGATGCCGGTATGTACATGTCCGTGCGACTCGTGGTGTCCTCTTCGTTGCAAGAATGCCTGTATTACGGGCGCGCCACCCGCGCGCATGCCCGCATGCCGGTACGGTGGTGCACGGCCACAGCGGGTTCTTGTCGATGCCGGTGGGACCGGCATCTAGGGTCGTAATACTACAGACCGGTATTGGAGGCCGGTATTGCCTTATCGGCTCCATTATTGCGGGACCGCCAACCTCATAATGAGGCCCATTGAGTTTGAAAGTGTATTGACAACTGTTAACAAATGAAACTTTGCTCAATAAAAGTATGACCAAGCACATTGGTGTCCTGGACTGATTTATGGGAAGTCTACATTATCTCGGATGAGCCATCAGGAAATGGTCCTTGTGCACACAACCAGCCCAATTTTCATCGATTTTGAATGGTGATGCGTCAACATCTTCAATGTGCAAGCCTGGTCATAAGTACTTTTCCTCATCAATAACCTTGTCTCCACCCCTTAAACTATGGTAAACATGACCCAAATGAACATTACAAAACTGTTCAATGAAATTAAGTAACCAAACGTTGCAAAAACATTTACCAATATGTTTTCTGTTACTGTTCTATTTTAGCATGCTTACACCTGCACTCTCTCTGTGGCCGACTAGGCAGTGCAACCTCATGGGCATCGTTGCTGGTAGAGGTGCTAGGGGAACTGAACGATTCCACTGCTGGATTGTCCTCTGGCAAAATTGGCACAACCATGCCGGCCGTCAATAGGAAGTACTCCTTTTCCTGCACTTTCAATAGATCGGTCAGTGTTTGCAGGCACAATGCATTCCCCTTAACTGTGGCACTGCACATTTGCACTGCCTGCCTCAAAGCATTCATGATTTATGAGTTTTGCTTTTGCGTTTGGATGTACATTTTGACACTTTTGCTCACCACAACTGCCACACTATCAATTGATGAGCACAGTGTGCCTATGTTTCGTTGTATTTCATTCAAGGCATCAGTTACACATGCCATATCCGTATGTGTGACTGAATTTCCCTTCTTAAGGGTGCACACCTGAGTCTTCAAGTAACAACGCATTTGAGGGAGTGCCAGAGTTTATGTATCTGTGGTGGCAAGGAGACGGCAATAGTCGTCCGTGAATAGACCTGTTGTTCTTCCACTGGTCTGCTCAAGCGTCAGTGGTCGCTGGGTGAGCAGGCTGTCTTTTACAAATGAGTGCTCCATGGCTACATCCTCCACTACATCGGCCATGTTGCCTGCATTACTCTCATCATCAAAGTACTGATACAGTGTAATTTCAGTATCCACTTGATGGTCCTCTGACGATGGCAGATTATCTTCTCCTTGGGTAGGATTTTCATAGACTCTGCTGCGGCTTCAACAGATGCTGACAATGAAGTACCTGCACAAATAAAGACAGTACGATAAAACCACATTACAACAGGCCCATAGCAGCATGGAAAGTAATCATAGAAGTGCATGGTACAGGAACATGAATACACTCCTTCTAGTGCAATCTGCTTGGCCTAATCCACCTCTCTTGCCCTCCTTCTTTCTCTTCCCCAAACTACTGAGCTCGCTGACTGGTTTCCTGGTGCAGAAGGAGCAAACATTCAGCACTTAAACCTGTCCCCTGCGGCGGGACTAGGCGCACTTGTCTTCCTCCCACTCCCTTACACTTCCTGTCTTGAATATCTGTCTGTCCACTCCTCCCTCTGTTTCCTGTTCTAGCCATGACTGTACCGCAGTATATTGGAACGTACGTTCCTTCCCTCTCCCCCCCTTCTCTCTCTCCTCACAGACCCTATGAAATGCAAGCACCTTTAATTCTGTGGGCAAATCATTTGGGTCAAAGGGCGATCCTCCACCAGTGCCCTTGCTGTGCTCTTTGCTCTCAAGATACTTCTCGGGAACCCTGCGCCACACATCATACCACCTTTTTTCATTGCTTCAACCATGCGCAAAGTACTGGAAACAGCATTCACTTTGGTGCCAATAAGGCTATTTTTCACAGAAAGAGGTGTCCGGTTTGCCATTGCCCCAAATAACATTCTTTCATTTGTTATAACTTCATCCACCAGTACACCCACGGTCACTTCAGTGAACTTTGCCTTCTGTTTTCGGCCTCCACTTTGCACTTTCACATCTTGCCCAGCCATCAGAATACTACCCTCTTTGACCACTTCACACTGTAATGGCACCTTCCTTTAGGTCATCTTATAATACCCATGCAAAAGTGAAAGTTGCTCTCTCCCCTCCTTCACACATTTCTTTTCCTGCACACACTGCTGAGAACGTCTGTTCTCCAGCTAAACCAGTCAAATCGAATTGCTGCCCAGGAAATTCCTTTCATCCCTTCCACTATTATAACCTTCCCTTGACACCTTCTCCGTCCTGTCCTGTGCTTTGTGCCGCATTTGTATCTAGTCTACAGAAGCATGTGGTTTTCCATGTGCTTCCTCTACGGGATCCGCTGTGTCCTCGGCAGCACTTTCGTTTAATAACTCATTATTTAAGGAAAGTGCTGGGTGAGCAGGCTGTCTTCCACAAATGACTGCTCCATGGCTACATCCTCCACTACATCGGCCATGTTGCCTGCATTACTCTCATCATCAAAGTACTGATACAGTGTAATTTCAGTATCCACTTGATGGTCCTCTGACGATGGCAGATTATCTTCTCCTTGGGTAGGATTTTCATAGACTCTGCTGCGGCTTCAACAGATGCTGACAATGAAGTACCTGCACACATAAAGACAGTACTATAAAACCACATTACAACAGGCCCATAGCAGCATGGAAAGTAATCATAGAAGTGCATGGTACAGGAACATAAATACGCTCCTTCTAGAGCACTCTGCTTGGCATAATCCAACTCTCTTGCCCTCCTTCTTTCTCTTCCCCAAACTACTGAGCTCGCTGACTGGTTTCCTGGTGGAGCAAACATTCAATACTTAACCCTGTCCCCTGCGGCGAGACTAGGTGCACTTGTCTTCCTCCCACTCCCTTGCACTTCCTGTCTCAAATATCTGTCTGTTCGGTCCTCCCTCTGTTTCCTGTCCTAGCCATGACTTGTACCGCAGTATATTGGAACATACGTTCCTTCCCTCTCCCCCCCTCCTCTCTCTCCTCACACTTTGTCACATATTGCACTAGTAGATATGCCTTCGGCATGGCATGCTAGTTTTTGTTGTTTGGTCATTCAATGCCTAAGTTCTCCAGCTAAGCCAGTCAAATTGAATTGCTGCCCAGGAAATTCCTTTCATCCCTTCCACTATTATAACCTTCCCTTGACACATTCTCCGTTCTGTCCTGTGCTTCGTGCCACATTTGTATCTAGTCCACAGAAGCATGTGGTTTTCCATGTGCTTCCTCTACGGGTGCCGCTGTGTTCTCGGCAGCACTTTCGTTTAATAATGAATATGTCATATTTAAGGAAAGTGCTGCCGAGAATTTTTATAGCGGCCGTCGTCAAAAACAGGCAGAATGAAGGCAGTGCACTGTGGTGTACGACAAAGACGCCCAGGACAGGGACGTCATTTCACCAAAATGCCAGGGGTAGCGGAACTGACATCATGAGACCCTTGACCCCCCTGATGCCATCACAGGAAGTGATGTCATTTGAGCCCGCCCCAAAGTGATATCACGGGGGGTGATGGAACACAACATTTCACGCGTTGACAAAACAGGAAGTCACATCACATAGCATTGTACACTATGAAAAATATAGTTATGATGTCACTATGTGATGTACATTTCATACAATAATGGATCGCCATATGTATCATTAAGATCAGTGTGTATAGGCCCATATTACCAAATGACTGTGTATGCAAGCAGACGTCCATGACCAAATGATAATGATGTGTTATTATATAGCACTTATGCTTAAGTGCTTTACATAGAAAAAATATACACCCAATATCACCCAACCTTGTTGGTACTCATCTATCGACCTCAGAAGGATGAAAGGCTGAGTGAGGCGTTTAAGAACAGACTAAATCAGTGACTCACCCGCTGAAGTGTGCCTGAAATAAACCTTTAATGAGTCTAGCAATTATTGTATAGAATTCCAGAAAGACACAGTATTTGGTGTTCCTATTCTTTCTTATTTAGGGTCAGTGCTGAAAGTGTTAGACTTGTGGCACTCCTGTTCTTATTTTTCTTCTTTTTTAAGGGGCCTGAACAAGAAAGCCAGCCACCCCAGATGTAAAGAGCCACAGCTCAGCCCAGTTGCGACCTCTGGCGACCTCCAAATGATGTCCCTGGCCCAGGCCCACTTGAGAATAGTGGTGGAGCCTGGGCGTCCAGATTTGGTGTAGTGATTCATGCTCTTTAGCACGCTCACAGCGCCAACATAAGAATCGGGTTATCAAGGGCCGATTGTGACCTCATGACAAAAAAAGAGTGTGGATCTACGAAATTCTCCCCTCCAGTTTCCAGCGCCACCATTCTGAAGAGGGTGGAAGTATTGTAGGGGAGATGACATACTTTCCAGGAGCAAAAGCTTCTAAAATCTTTCATTGTCGGGGGACCAAGTGCTTCAGTGCCATTGCAAGCATTTCAGACTGCCACTGTTCTAATTTAAGAAAGTTTTCTTAAACTTTCATTAAACTAGAAAAGTGGTGCTGCAGTCTAAGAAATGCTATTTTTATTGAGGGGAAAAGGGTGTAGTGGTGCTTAACGACACCTCAGAAGTGTCGTATTTTAACTCCTTTTTCTGTCATGCTAAGACAGTGCTGTTGGGAGGCGAATCTCCTCCCTGTGGCTGCCCTGCATTCCTGATGGTTGTAGGGCAGTTGTTAAGCCGTAAATCAGGCTCATGCAAAACCCGAGCTTTTTTCATGTCCCTGCATCACATTCTTTCCCTGTCAGAATAGGGTGCATTTTAGAAATGTGTTGTTCCGGCTTGGGAAAACAGATTTCTATTTTTACACAGACCTCTGAATCAGGCCCTCAGAGTCATCCCGATGGCAACTAAACTTTCTGTGCCTGTTTCTGGCCACAGAATGAAATAATGCATCTGTGAAGACCATTATACTTCCAAAGCAACATCAGACCTTTTTACATACCTTGCCGAGCAGGAACTCCCTAATGAAATGCAAAAAGTGGTCAAACAACCAAAGATGACTTGCACTGCTAATTCATTTTTGGACATGTTAGGAAAAAGAAGGCTCCAGTCCCTAAACCCCTGATGCTCACTACTCAGACATGCCTCCATGTCTATCTCTGCATCCTCGGCATTGCCAACCCCATCTGATTACCATTTGCAATTGTAATCCTGCAGACCTCATGCAAACCATATGCATAATAAAACTGCACCAGAATACTACATTGCAACCCGTAGACACCCACTCGTGTTCAGCAATGCACACTTAGGACCAGACACTCAAACAGGCATAAGTGAAGAAATGCACTACTTAGAGTAATAAGGTGCAGCCCAATCCACAAAGGGAATCTAAATGTATGTATATTAGATGTGCACTCTCAAAGGCCTATTTTCACTGCATTTGAGCATTTGTGCAAATAAAGGTGCATTTCTGTGCATGACAATGTGCATCGAAAATCCCAAACCAAATGCGTTTTGAAATGTGGAAAAATCAAAGACCTTCACCTGCAGCCGTTTTGAGTAGGCGGAGAGGAAGGCACAATACATGATAGGTTAATTTCTGAACTGTTCATGCATTTTCATTGACCTGGGAGAGCTGCAGGCTGAGCTGCTGCTTTCCCAATTGCTCTTACATCCTTCAAACAAGGATAGATATGCATGTTTCATTTTTAAAGGTCCTCTCATTGTGAAATGTGCTCTCTGCAACCACAGAGATGCTTGGAGCCTGTAAAACATTGGTGTTGGGTGCACACTCACAACACAAAGGCAAGCAGCGGGGCGGGCCTCTGCATCCATTGCCCTGCTGTCCGGCCACCCTGATATAGGCAAGCGCAGGGCGCATTCGAGAAGGAGGTGGGATGTGAATTTCTGAAATGAACGCAAATGAAAAACCACATCTCCTGGATATTTCTCATTTGGGTTCTATGGTCAATCCATTCATTAGCACCCTCTGTGGGTGTGCCAGCGAATCAAATTTCTCCAAACCAGGGCTCAATCACACAATGCAGGCCTTGGTTCGGAATAACCAGAGTTCTTGACCCACCCACTGGCCATCTTCTATAAGCTCTACCGCTTCTATCGTCTCTCTGCACCTATAACTACCCCTACCAGTTCCCACTTACCTGATGTCCTGGGGTCTCTGTGACTCTATTCAACTCCCGCCTGAAATGGCTGTCATAGAAATGAAAAAAGGGGCTCTGCATGGGTGGGCATGTTTCTCAAAAGACATTTCTCTTAGTACAGTGTGGGTTGGCCTAGGGTTGCTAATAGAAATAGGCAGTAATTATGGGGCTGAACCATGTGGTAAGGATGCCCGGGCCCCATGTTAAATCCATGTTATGTCTGGGCCATTACCAGGCAGTTCAGCCCCAAGAACGGGTGTATATTACTTAATTCATATTCCCCACATATATTTCTGTATTGTTATTTATTTATAAACATCACAGGGAAAGCAATACATTTTTGGGACAAAATTGCTTACAAAATGTACCATTAATAACAGAGCAGGGAACATTTTCATTTACAAAGGGGTGAGAGAATGTGACTTGAAGACCATATGTTGCAGGGGAAGGTGGAAACATAAGCCAGGGACAAGGACAGGAGAGAACGACATAGGTATGGGATGGCGGAGGAAGGGTCATGGAAAAGTGCTATACTGTTGTCCTTATGGGTAGGGAGAGAGAGGAGCAGGGTGATGCTATAGCGTAGAGTGCTAAAAACAGGTTCTTCAGAAAGAAGGAGAGCTTTGAGGTTGGAGTTAAATAGTGGTAGAGTTGGAGTAGCACAGAGAGTGAGAGGAAGAGCATTCCAGAGTAGAGGAACGAGGAGAAAGAGAGAGAGATAGAGAATGAGAAGTACAGGGCACTCGAGTAGTGGCAAGGAGGTGAGCAGAGGATGATCGTAACGAGCAAGGAGGAGAAACCGCAGTGAGATGAGCAGATAGGTAGTGAGAGATGAGCCAATGGATAGTTTTAAAGATGATGAGAGGATGTTTATACATAGCCCTTTGTTTCATAGATAGCCAGCTAATCAGTCTCAGTGCGTTGAGCATGAGCGAGTGAGGTACCATCCAATATTTGATGGCAGGGGGAGAGTTTGATATTTTTGTCAACAGCTCACCAGATCAGGAGTGAAAGGAAAAGATCTGTGTATAGTCATCAAAGAGCTGATAGGAGAAACTGTAACAAAAGATCTGGGCACCAAGAGCTGAAGTATAGAGAGTGAAGTGCACTTCAGATTGAACCTTTTTCCAACGAAACAACGTATGAGGTACTAGAAGGATGACACTGGTGTTGTTAATGATGGTATTTGTCCATTTTGTCATAAAGAGTATGAAACATTGAAGTATTTGACCTTATATTATACATTTTTTGATTCTGCAAGGGAACAGCATTTAGCACATTATTTAAAAAATGACGTACCTTTTGTGTTGGAAACCCTATGGCTGAAATGTATGTGGGGTTATAAAAATCTTTACTCATTGCATTAGGTCCTCTGCTAAAAAATTATTGAAACTAGTCTTGGATAATTAAACAGGGATTTCATCACTTAACTGGAATCACCTTGTTTCCTGTTTACCTACTACTTGTAACAGATCTATGATCCTAGGTAATAGGGTTACTGATGCAAGGCTCTGAATGTGCTTTTGCTAATTCTGTTATTATTGCATGGTGTTCTGTGCATGAATTAATTTTTATTGTATAGTAAAATGTGTATGTGGAATTGAGTGTTCATGTGTGTTATTGGCTTAGCTGAACAAAATAATTGATGTCAAATTAAGCTTTTTCTTTTAATCTGTTTGTTTTAATAATTGTTGTAAAGGGCTCAAATGTAAGTGAATACATGTTTTGCATACGTTTGTTTTATGTTGTTTTTATGACTTTTTAAGTTTGTTGTAAAGGTGCTTGCACCAAAAATAACGAATAATCAAAAATAAAAAAAAATAGAGAGTGAAGTTGCTCCAGCTGTTCCAGGACACCTGAAAATATCTCAGGGCAAGTTATGATGCAAACCAAGCGAGGTCATTATCTCTGATGCCAAGGAGAGATAATGTATAGAGAAGGTAAGAATGGTCGACAGTATCAAAGATAACTGAGGGGTCGAGAAGAATAATAATAGATGAAAGGTTTGCATGATGAGTGGAAGAGTTGAAGTTGCTGACATTGAGAAGAGCTGTCTCTGTGGAATTTAGAGGTCAGAAGCCATATTGGAGAGGGTCCCAGAGGATGTGAGTATAAAGGAACTCAGTGAGTCAATAAAATACTACTCACTCTAGGATTTTGAAATAGTGTGGTAGAAGAGAGACACAAGGAAAGTAGGCAGGACAGTGAGGATCTAGAGCATGGTTCTTAAGGAGAGGGATGACAGTATCTGTCTCATAGGATGAGCGAAAAATGGCATTGTCAAGAGAGGAGTTGAAGAGGAAGCAGGATGTGGAGCAACACAATGACCTATGTGCAGGACCAGTGGGTCAGTGGGGGCCCTGGAAGGGTTAGCATTGAGGAGTAGTTCAAGAATCTCATCAGGGTTGGCTGGGCAAAAGGAAGACATAGTAGGAAGAGAGGAGGGTAGGAGTGGGTTGAGAACAGTGAACAGAGGGAGGGTGTGGAAGGTAAGTAACAAGGGTATTGTGAATTGTAGACATTTTAGAAGCAAAGTATACATCAAGATCATTTGCAAAATAGAGGAGATGGAGGTGGGTTTAGGTGGTGAGAGAATAGAGTTGATAGATTTTTGGAGGCACCTATGTTGGGAGGATTGAGAGGAAATGAAAGAGATAGAAGTCATGTTTGGCAGAGTCGAAAGTAGAGGGATAGTTTTGAAAAGCAGTGAGATAGAGTTGGAGATACGGGGATTGTCTTGACCTTTTCCAAGTGCAAAAGGTTTTCCACATTGTTGTTTTCAGGGTGCAAATGAGAGGTGTAATCCAGGGCTGTGGAGGGGATGATTTAAGTGTGAGTGTAGGAAGAGGGTAGTGAGAGGAAAATGGACTATATAGAGCAGTGTTAAAGTTAGTGTAGCCTTCTTCAGTGGATGGAAAGATGAGTTCAGCATAGGAGTAGAACGAGTGGTGTAGATCAGATTTCAGAGTCAGGGAGTCTGGAGGAGTTAAATGTGCACTAGTCATAGTAGATCAAGGGAGTGAGGAAGATGCTGGAGTGAAGATTGAGGCAAAGACGATAGATTGATTGGAGGGATAAGGAGAGATGGCGATATTAGAGTCAGAGGGCCTCATTACGAGTCTGGTGGTAACTGAGGCGGTAAAACCGCCTGGTTACCGCCGGACTCGTATTACCATTCCGCCTCCGTGATTCCAGGAATTACCGGGGCATTACAATCCCGGTTTTCCGGGAATCATGGAGGCGGAATGGTGTTAATCCCCATTCCCATCGAGTCCTATGGGACTCGATGGGAATGTGGATCATGGAAACATCTCGTAATGCTGCCGGTGTTTCCAGGTCAGACCTGGCGGGAACATCACCTCCCGCCTGCAGGAGTTGTGATTGCCTGGCATGGAAACAACGGTGGCGGCGGGTATACCGCCACCGTTGTTTCCATAACGGGCGATTTGTAATGAGGCCCATAGAGTTAAAAGGAGATGAGAATGTGGTCAACAGAGTTATCATTTGAATGGCTGGGCAGAGAGTGGACAGAAGAGAGTAAGTGGTTATGTAGATGAGAGTTAAAGTCAGTGGCTAACGCAGCAGAGAGAGAGGGGAGGTAACATCACCAATGACAGTAAGGTGGTGATCAGGAGGGAGATAGTCAATTAGTTGGGAGATATGGTTGAAGAGTCAGAATGAGAGATCCATGATTCAGTAAGGGTAACGAGGGCAAGAGAAGGAGAATAAGACAGGAGGAAGTGTGAGGTAAAGAAGGTTTTATTGCAGACAGAATGTGCTATAGAAAGACGCTGAGGTGTGAAAGCACGTCGACATTGAGTCTGAGGAATAGAGAGGGCCTGGCGGTAGATGCGAGAAGAGGAAGTGTAATGGAAGTTAGGGTTGGAGTAGCTTTTGGGAAGTAGTGGAGCGAGAAGCGTGGTGGTGTTGAGGAGAAGAGATGATAGGGATGGGAAGAGATTTAAGATGTTTCTGAGGAGAGGAGAATGACGAGAGAAGAAGAAGGCAAAGGAAGAGATAGCATGAGAAGTGCATGGTGAGTGTGAAGCTGAGTACTTACAGATAAGTAGCAGGACACAGAAAAGCAAGGCTCATAGTGAAAGAGGCAAAGATGCTGGTCAACTGCTGAGTTCTGCCCTATCTGGGACTCCCCGAGCTGGATGCCAGTAGGGGGTTCAGAATGGATGACACACACTCTTGTCACCTGCTCAGTGGTTAGTTCCTCTGATTTTGTCCCTGGTGCTGCCAAAGCATATTTAAGTCTGACTTTATTAAGTCTCCCTTATGTTGCAGGGCCCATTTTCAACCAAGAGCTTACTGGGCATGGTATATAATTCTATGAAATGGTTTGTTACAGTGAACTGAAGAAAGAGGAGATTTCAGCTTTGACACTGCTCTTTCTTTATTCTCCGGAACCAGGGAGTTATTGATCTCACACAGGCATCAAACAGTACAGTAAAGCAGAGTGAAGGGAATGCCAGTTTTCAGAATCGCACAAGACATTACATTCGCACATACTGTATAGTCAACACCCTCTAATAAATGTTGATTAAAGTATGACTACTACGTCGAGTGGGAACTGCTAAAATAATACCCCCCTGACATACAGTCTCACCCCACAATTCTGGGCAAGAAACAGGCCTTTTGACCAAAACATAAAAGTATATAAATTACTGGTTTTAAAGGTTAAATTACGAAAAAATGGGTGCCCAGCTTTAAACAGGGAAAATCACAACAATGTTACTCAATCACAGGCAGCTTGTCTACAAAAAACGAAATTGACCTGCACACACAAATAAGTATTCATGTCCATTATGAATTCTGTATACATATTAAGGTCTGAATAATGCACGCATTCTAATTGTAAGTCTACCGCTGCCAGCCATTGGATTTAAATGTGCCATAGAGCAATCAATACGGCAGATGGATCATAACCATCAATGATTCTGCGAACATTTTGCTTTGCTTAAAATGCTAGCATCTTTTACCAAAACATGAAACACATTACTTTTGCTGTCCCCAAATATTAGCAACAAATGCTGGTATTAGGGGACTGATGCATACCTCTTGCCTCCAAAGTAAATATGGTTCTTAGGGGTGTTAACAAGGCTCAAGCCAAGGGATCACATGGGTAGACGGCATCCGCCCACTTTTTCAAAAGGGCGGCCGTTGTCCCCCTTATGTGTGTTAGGAACTGTTAAAATAAAAAAAAATACACATTTGATGTCTGCAGTGTTATGGCTGGGCACCGAACCCAGTGCACGCGATTGGGCAGCAAGACACTCAGCCACAAGACCAAACAGATAGGGTAGCAGATGGATGCTGAAATGTTGTGTATTGACATTCGCCTAACAAAGGATGTCTTTTGTGAAAGACTCTTTGGGCCTCATTACAACTTTGGAGGCAGCCATGCCCTTAATAAGGGCATGGCTGCCTCCAAAATCGTGTCCGGGTTCCCTGAATGGGGAAATACCGGGCCATTCCGAGTATGGAGGGCCCGGTATTTCCTCCTTCAGGGAACCTGGGCCTGGTCCTTCCCCATTCCCATTCGAGCCCTCATAGGGCTCAATTGGAATGGGGAGGGAGCTAACTACGGTCCCATTACGAACGGGCCTGTTGTTAGCTCCCTGGTCCCCTCGCGGGACACGCTATGGACGTCTGGAAAAACCAGACGTCCAGAGCGGGTCCCGGCGAGGGGACCTCGTAATAGTGTGGAATGGGTTTAACGGCGCCACACCATTACCGGCGCCGTTAAACCCATTCCGCACAACTTATAATGAGGCCCTTAATCCTAAAAGGTTCGTACCTTTTATAAGTATCCTGCAATGTAATAATACAAATTGTTCTCTTGGCAAATGCTTACACTTTCTCAGTTGTTAAAGATAATTTGAATGGAATTTGCATATTTCGTTCTGGTGTCTGTTCAGTTCGTGTGCCGTCCCTTCCCTATGCGCGTGTAAGGGTCCCCCCCACTTTATTTTAGGACTTGAGCCCTGGCTGCTAACTTGTGTGTGAGTTTAAAATATGCTTACAATAACTTTCACTAGAATTCTGCAGGTTTTGCGATAGGTATTCTCTCGACTCAAATGCCTCGATGCTCGTGCCACAGAAAAACTCCAAACAGACCAAGGTGCAGAGCTCAGGCCCTTGCGTGCAACAACAAATAAACAAAGCTGTCTTGAATGGTTCCTCTTCTCCCACTAACCAAACAGATCCCCCTCCTCTGTCATCAACATCATATTCTTTATTTCAGATAAGGAACAGGTTTTCCATTAAAGCATAAATAAAAATGCAGCTAAAATAAAAATCAACACAATATTAAAACATGGCATTTTTAACTAGTTAATAGACCCTCTTTGCAGAACCAAGATATTTGCCTACAGCAAAACACAGAAAGTGAATCAGGAGCCACTGAAGATACAGGATGGCTGTACAAGATGGGTGACGATAATAAATGGGGTGGAGAAAGGTAACAAAGAGGTTCTTAGTTCTCCAAGGTCAGCCTTCCCCCCTCCTCCCCTGGAAAGTCTCTGAATGTCTCTCAGCTACAAGCTTAAAGGCTTCCAACCCCTGCTTCTGATCGGCTACATGCTGCAGGTTACAGGCTCTGATATACATTGCCAAACTCGTATGGGATTCATCTTGGAGTTTGAGGGAAAACTGTAGCTCTGTGTTGAGTGGGAGCTGGAGACTGCAATTTCGAGGGACTGCCAGGGCCATTGGGCAAGACATGAGGGCTAAACCCTGACCCCTTATTATGTTCTCTTTCATTACACTCAATGTACTCTCTCTATTTTAAAATGGCTCCTCGAGGTTCCACACTGGCTGATACCTCATCCCTACTCTAATGCCAACCTATGTGCAGACCGGCCATGCCTATCCTCCTCAATCTGTCGCATTATTCTCTCCCAAACCTATTGTTCTGGCATCCACTGAACAACTCTTTCTATCCTTCTAGTGTTAGAATGCTTCCTTCTGCCATCCTCTCCTTTCCACAGCTCCTTTGCCCTTCTCAATCTTCTTCCAATGACCTTGTGACAATCACCTCCTACCATCTTTTTGTCACACTTTCTGACTTCCTCGTTCAGATGCACTTCAATATCCTATTGTAGTTAATTCTTCACATCATACTCACAATATTCTGCTACCAGCTCCTTCCTATAACTCTTAGCATCCTCTCTAACAGGAACATCTCCAATGTCGAAGTAAGAGGTTTCTGGGCCTGGGCAGGTCTCTATTGTGTGCTGCTCCACCATTGTAGGGTTGCCAAAAGATCATTGGCCCGTGCAACAAATTATACCCCCACACTAAAGGTGAATTTGGATTGGACAAAATGTGTCCTCCCAACCGTGGGAGTCCACACAGAATTAACCACTTCAAGGTAATGAGAAAGAGCATGGATATGCGAAGTGTTGTCTTATGTTGCCATTCTCTAATCACCTAAACCTGTGAGAGGGCAGTCATTTAATGAAATGTGGGCAACACTTGTATATTCTTTCCTCTGGTTTCTGGGAACGGTTTTCTCTGTCCGGGTCACGTGTGTCGAGACCACAAAACGAAACCCTTTCATCTGTAATTATGAGGATTTTAGACAGTATTTCTGCAAGTGGCTCATTATCGCCGTAGCTGGAATTTTCCTGCTTCCCCTTGGTCCTTGGATGGGTGTCCTGTTTCTGCTTGCCTCGAGTAGCAGCGATCATGCCAGCTTGTCAGTGTTTCTCAAATTTGTCTGCTCTCTTGCAGGGTCTGATGACCTATAACTTCTATAGTGTCCCTTATGGCTTCTCCATGTTAGTAGCAGTTTAAGCAAATGTAAGCTATATATACAAATTCTTCTGCATCTTGCGGTTTCAGCATTGGCAAATGATATGAATGTAGAAGTATGCATGTGTGTTCATCCTCTGCCTAAGTAAGTCATAAGCATGTGCTTTGTGCCTATATGCAATAAACTAGTGCATGTCCATGTAGCTTTATGAATGGATGGATATGTACTTCATGTATAAACGCGGCTACATTGTGATGTCAGTGATGACATCATTGGTTTCTGGTTCTCCAGTCACTCAACCTGATCGATTGATGTCAACTCCATGTCGTCCAAAACCTCAATTTGGTATGGTCTGAACGGTTGTGAAAGAGAGTACCATTTTTCGTATCGATGATTGCGGTGATGGGACTAAGAGCGAGTCACATCTATCGTTTCTCTGTCTTCATGTAGAGAGTCGTGTGGGGGGCATGAGGGTCAGATTTGACCCCTCATCTATAATGTTCCCCTCCAGCTAGAGCAATTAGTGCCACTCTGGTTGTGACTGCCTACCTTAAAGACTATATGCCCTTTTATTCCAGCAATTTCCAGCTTATTGCTCCTCATTTTTACCAGTTCTTACTTCTAACTTTACTTCTTCTCTTGACTAATCCTGCATTTATGCCAGTTCACTTATCATTCCATACCTCACCTCGCTCTCATTGCTACAGTTACCCTAATAATCTAATACCTATTACTCCTAACTGCAGCCCTCCTCCTATCTCCATAGGCCTTCTCAATGCATACTCTATTTTTAACAAAACTCATTCTATTCTTGATTCTTTTTTTATCTTAATTTGTGCTTTCTATGTCATACTGAGACCTGGATCGCAATACAAATATTTCCTCTTCACTAACAACTGGTCTCTTAAGCTTTCCCCACTCCCTACATTAACTTGGCAGGGGGTGTGGCAATTTCATGCTGTTCAATTCATCCTATAATGTTCTTCCATCTCTGGATCTCCACCACAGTTCTCCTCTTTTGAGTATCATGTGCTTTCTTTTTCCAAACCATGCTCCATTTTGTTTTGGATTACCTATCACTCACCTGCCATCCCTTCAACCTTCTTTACCGACCCTGACCCATTGCTCTCAGGCTTGCATCCTCTCTCCTCTACGTTCTTCTTGGAGACTTTAATCTACACCCATCGACCATTCATTGTTCTTCTCCATTTCTTGAGTTAATAGACTCCTACAATCATTTCCAATATCCAACTCCTCCATCCCACTCTTACAGGTCCAATCTGGATCGGATTTTCTCTTCTGTGCCTTCAACCTCATCTGTTTCCTCTTATCCTTATTCTTCCTTTGATCATGTTATTTTCCTTATCTTTTTTCAACTTCCCAAGCCCCCTGTCTCTATTATTTCTAAACAATATTTTCTGTGTCGCATTCTACAGCCTTTTCCTGACTTAGTCTTCTTATCTTCTCTTACTTCTTCTCTTTCATCTTCAATGACCTTTGCTTCTCTTTCTATTAACTCTGCACTTTCTACTTTCAATACTACCCTTCACACTTCTCTGTACTTACTCCACCATGCGTGCCCTTTCCGCCCTTCAACCAACCCTGCCCAACACTGGTTAACTACTGAATTCTGCTCTCTTCGTAACTCACGGAGACATGCACAGCGTGTATGGAAAAGAATTCAATCCCTCTCAGACCTAATTTCTCTTTCTACGATTCACACATCTCATGACTCTACTCTTGTTGCTGCTAAAAAGTTACTCCTCAGACCTTATTGTCTCAAATTGTCTGCTCCGTCTGTGTCTTTTTCTACTTCTAAATCATATGCCCCCTCCCCTCTCTCATGAACAGTCTCTTTCTTTATAACGTACTCCTTCTGACTTTGCGAACATCTTCATTTGCAAAGTTGTGCTAATACATTCTTCCTTGTTGTCCACTAGCACTACATCTTTCATTACTCCGCCATTTCCTCTTCATTCTTCTCGTCATTCTCCTCTATTTGTGAATCTGATACTACTTCTTATCTTCCACATGCTCACCCCACCGCTTCTTTTAGACCCAAGCCCATCTCCTCTTATTACTAGTCTCTTCCCTCTGCTGTTGTATTATCATACTTGATTCATCAATCTTTCCCTTCCCTCTACTACATTTCCCACTGAATTTAAGAGTGCAGTTATTCTTCCACTCCTTAAAAAATCTTTCTCTGCACCATCAGTTTACCGTCCCATCTCTTTGCTTGCTTACCTTTCTAAAATCTTGAAATGTGTGGTTGACACTCAAGTTTCATCCTACTTTCATCACAACTCACTTCTCCCTCTTCCTCAATCAAGGTTTAGGCATTTCTGTCTACTAAAACAAACTCAGTTCTGTCACTAATTCTCATTTAACTACTAGGCACTATAGACCTTCTTCTATTATCACCTTGCTAGATCTCTCAGCTGCTTCCCATACATGCTTCACCCTTCCTTCTACGCCACATTCTTTGGGATTTTCTAGTGCTGCTCTTTCTTGGTTCAAGTATTTTCTCACTGATCTGTCCTTCTGTTTTTCTTGGGGTGGTTTAGAGTTACTCTCTTTTCATCTTGACCACAGAGTTCCTCAAGGCTGGATCTTCTTCTTTTCTCATTGTATAATTCTGCTTTGTCTTCGATCATTTCATTGTTTGGGATTACATCACACTTTTCTGCTGAGGATTCAGAACTCTTTAGCTCTTTTTCTGCTTTTTCGGATACACTTCTTACTACTATTTCTGACTGTCTTCTCTCGATCCAAACTTGGATGCACTCACTTTATCTTCACTGCAATGCCTCTTAGACAGGAATCCTATTAATTCCAGCCTCTACTGTTTCCCCTTTGAGTCCACCTCTATTAACATGAATCGTATTTCTCTTTCTATCACATCATTTTCTCGTTACATCTGTGTCCTCTTTGATTTTTCCCTCTCTTTTTCTTCACACATTTCTAATATTGCAAAGCTCCCACCTTCCTCACATGCCATGCTACTAAACTTCTTATCACTGGATTGGTCTGTTCATGTCTTCCTGTTAGTCTTACCACATCCCATCTTGCCCCTCTGTGCTCCATATTTAACTCACAATTTGCACACTTTGCGGAATCCCTGCTCGCCCTTTAATTTCTCCTTCTCTCCACTCACATTTCTGGTTATCTTTTGAATTGGGCATGGTGTGCTGCCAATGATCTCACATTGTGACCCCAGCTCCCTCCTACCCGCCTACCCTATGGCCACCCTCTTTGGGTGCCCACCCCTCACCCTCTTATGAGGCAAAAAACTTGGTGTCATCTTTGTCTCCTCTCTCTCCTTCTCTCCTCACATCACAGACCTTGCCAAGAAGGCCCACTTTCAGCTCAACCTCCTCAGAGGCATTCTTCCTTTCCTCACCTTCCCCAGAAACTCAATGTCTCCAGAGCTCTGGTCCTCTCTAGGCTGGATTACTGCAACAGTCTCTTCCTCAATCTCCCTTTATCCTCCCTTTGCCCCCTTCAACTAATCCAAAACAGGACTGCAAGACGTATCCTTGGTCTCATGCCCATGGACCACATATCTATAGCCGGAAAATCTCTCCACTGGCTCCCGGTTGCTGTTAGGATCAAGTTTAAGACCCTCTGCATCATCCACAAGGCTTTCTCTGGCATGGGACCCTTCTACATCCAACCCTCTCTCCCTAAATACCTCACTGCTAGAGCCCTCTGGTCCTCTAGCTCCAACTCTCTGCAGATCAGATGCTTCTCTATGCAGAGAATGGGGGGTAGATCTCTATCGTATGCAGGATTCTCCCTCTGGAATGCCACTATCTGGCTTGAGCTGGACCTCCTTATGTTCCACAAGCTCCTCAAGCCCCTCCTTTTCACTTCTTCCTTCTCTCTCCCACTATCCTGCTAACTCCCCTATCTGCCGCAGTGACTGGCAGCCTGGTTCTCTATCAGTTCTAGAGGGCACCAGGCCCCCCGCCCAGTCCCCCACTCCAAGCACTTAGCATGGGGACCCTCTCCCCCTGCACCCATGCAATATCTGGCACTTGCCCTCCTGGCCCCCTTAGCAATTGCCTAGCCCCTGTTGCCCTCTTCCCCCCTCTTCAACGCCCCCTCCTTCTTCACTTTCACCCTCTCCTCTTTACTTCCCTTCCCATACATGCACTTCACATTGCTCAGACCGGCCCCCCCTCCTCTCCCTTGCACTTCTTGTTCCTGCACTTGCACGATCCAAAAGTCACAATACCTAGTAGGAATGTTATTTTTTATATTTCTCCCTTGTTCCCCCCTATCCATATTTGTCTTGTGGCACCTTGAAACATAATTTGTTGTATAGGCGCCTTACAAATGATATGATATGATAATTAATAACGCTCCTGTACACAAGGGTTTCTAGACGTGACAAGACAAGAACGGGAAGACTTCGGGGGGACAAACGATCTTACTAGGCCTTGTGTTATTGAGATCGTGCAAGTGCGAGAATGAGAAATGCAAGGGGAAAGGGAGGCGGGAAGTGCAAGGGAGAGGGGAGGTGAAAACAGGGCAGCAAGGTTCGGAATAAGTGCAGCCAAGGCAGTGCGTCTCTAGTTAGTGCAAGGAGAACAAGGGACTGTAGGGCTACAGTTACATCCCCTAAGTGCATGGTAATTCTGGAGGCAGTGCAAGGGTGACTGATCAAGAAAGAGCCTGGTACCCAGTGAGACTCTGAGGGTAGCCAAGCATCCAGTCGGTACAGAAGACAGGTAGGTCAGGTAGGTCAGCAGTGAAAGAAGAGAGAGAAAGGAGAGGAGAAGAGGAACGTTTTGAGCTTCTTCCGGAACTTCAGGTGGTCCGGCTCAAGTTTGAGAGGGGCAGGGAGGCCTTTCCGGACAGAGGTACATGCAGAAGAGAGAGATCTACCCCCCACTCTCTCCCTGGAGAAGCATCTGAACCTTAGAGAGTTGGAGGTAGCTGAGCAAAGGGCTTGAGAAGGAAGGTATTTTGGAAGAGAGTGTTGAATGTAGTGTGGGCCCCGCCCAAAGAAAGCCTTGTGGACAATGCAAAGGGTCTTGAACTTGATCCTTGCAGCCACCGGGAGCCAGTGGAGAAATTTCCAAATAATGAAATACATTTTACCTACAGTTCCTCTTTATTTGCATTACATTTAAACTTCATTCACTTGTTTCTTTGTATGTCCCGTCTTGTTCTCTTCGTTCCCATGCTCAGTTTCTTTTGACTGCTCCTAAGCCCACGTTTTTGATCATTCAGTCTTCTAGCCCCCAAACTGTTCAATACCTTTGCGCTACATATCAGATCAATTTTTTCTCACTCTCTTTCTCTCACATACCAAAAAACATTTGATTTCTGTTATGTCTTAAGATCTCTCTTTTAGGTATTTACACCATGTTCCATTCCTTTTTGTACTATTCCTTTTTATGCGCGGAACTCTGATTAGAGCGCCTTATAAATAAAATATAAATACAAATCCTCTACTTTACCTCAAAAAGCTGATCTACCTCATGATTTACTGACAAACTTGTAATGCGGCCCGATGATTTATACATTGCTACCCGCTTGATAGATAGCACTTTTGAAACATCCTATAGTTTAAACAAACTGGATGTAATCGTTGAGCTTGGGCTTGTAACCTGGTATAGTGCTGGTCTGGACGAAAACATATTCTGATTCTGATTGCATTCGTTTTTATTAGGAAGTTTGATACTGTTTGGTTCCAGGAAACCTGGGCTTGAGGACAATAGTATATTGAGGGTTACACAAACTATGATGTTATCTCCATTCACAACTTTGACTGTCCAAGTGGTTGTTTAAGTATCTGGGTAACCACTTAACTCAAGCCTAGTGCAACTGTCTTAGAAATTAATTCACTAAACTTACAAAGGGTGCACTTCAAATAACTGGTAAATGAAAACATCTTTATGATTATTAACCATCTGCTTGGGCAGCTGAGCCTGAATTATCCCTAAATATCAGACTAGATTTTGCAAGGGCGCTGGCACCGTCACCAACCTTTTGACATTAACTAATGTGATCCAAAACTCTTGGCACATATGCAACTTAAACATCTGTGCCGTGTACATGTACTTTAGCATGGCCTTTGATACTGTGTGCCGGGACACACATTGGAGTAAGCTGGTGAGGTGGGGCATACCGTCTGGACTGTAGGTTGAACAATAGTGGGGGGGTTACTGATGCCATCAACACTTTTATTGGGCTTAAACAAGGTTGTATACTAGCCCAACTGTTGTTCAATCTCTTCCTGAGCGACCTGTCTGGAGCCCTGGTGAATAGTGTTTCCACATTTCCCGAGCTACGTATGGTGCAAATACTTTGACTTGGGTGCCGGGATGGCTTGATACTGTTAGATCTTATGCCTAAAGGTCTACAGAGTTGACTCAACTGCTATAATGTGCAGAAAATCGCCTGGTTATTAATTCGGGGAGTATGAACTCTATGTTCTTTAGCCCTAAAATTATAAAAGCCGTTAAGCCTTTAAAATTCAGATTAGGAACTTTACATATTGAACTGGTGTGCACCTATGAATATCTGAGGCCTACTCTGGACTCTAATTTGTGTTGGGTGTCCCATCTTGAATGCATTCAAGGGAAGGCTAACTCCAGTACTGCTGGGTTGACGCATTTCGCTAGGAGATATGCTGGATATTTTTTAATATCATTTGTGAATCTATATAAGGCTGAACTAAGACCGATTTTTTTGTACATTGCTAAAATATGGACTTATAACACCTGGAACAAATTATCCAAGATTGGCGTGGAACTGTATCAACTCCTTGCTAAGTCTACCAAGTAGCACGCTGTATGAATACATCCTATGGTAGACCTGTGCTCCCTCCCTTGACTGCACAAGAAAGATGGGTTTTATCAAACATTGTATTATCTGAGGAAGGAATTCTTTTGCATGATAACGGTGTATTACTTGGTACTTACCTCCTCAGCTGCAGAAAATTGCTGTATTTATACTATTATACTCAAATGTACAATTGGTAAGACAGGGTTGGCCACATGTATTAAATCTTACACATAGGGCCTCATTACGACCCTGGCGGTACGGAGTGAACGGCGCCGTAAAAGGTGCCGGCGCCGTTCACTCCGTACCGCCGCATTACGAGTTCCCCTCACGGGACACGGTAAGCACGCCTGGGAAAACCAGGCGTGATTACCGGGTCCCGCGAGGGGAAGAGGGAGCAAACAAAGGGCCATCTCGTAATGGCCCGTTGTTTGCTCCCTCTCCCATTCCCATTCAGCCCAACGGGGGCTGAAATGGGAATGGGGAAGGACCGTGTCCGGGTCCTTGGAGGGAGGAATTACCGGCCCTTCTGAACTCGGAATGGCCCGGTAAGTCCTCATTCCGAGGACTTGGTCCCCGATGCGATTTCGGCGGCAGCCATGCCACCAATAGCGGCATGGTTACCGCCGAACTCGTAATGAGGGCCATAGGGTCCACAAGGCAAAATAGCTCTGATGAAAATCAATTCTGAAGAGTTGCTAACTAACCCGGATGTAAAGCATCCTCTGGCAATTATGTTGTTCATTGGCTAAATAATACCAGTAGCAATGGCTATCTGATAGCCTACCTATATAATATGATTGTGGCATCCTATTTACGTATTAAGTGTAATCTTTTGGGTGCACTAGGGTTTTTTTGTTTTGGGGACTCACGCTTGCCTAATCGCCATTGTCGACTCTATGTTCATATTTCCCTAAGGACCTTGGTAACAGAGAGTACATAAACTCATGCAGCGTTGCACAACTCCTTTGAGAGTAGCGACGCAAGGAGCCCTGGATACTCCTTCCGGATATGCTGGACAGGAAGGAGGCATGGCCTCCATGGCTAGCCCCGTTGTGTGATTCACTAGAGCGGCACATTGAGTAGAGCGTAACTCCATCTTGAAATTAGTACATACAGGGATGTTAATGCCGTGCATCTGAACCCTCGAGGATAGATTCATCACAGTATGCCCTCTCTTAAGGGTATCTCCCCCCGGTTTGTCGGGTTGTCTGACATGAAACCTCATCACCAATCGCGGGGCATGTATTGCCGACTCTGGCTCCCAGGTTCGATCCGAGAGGGAGTACCCCTTCCAATCCACCAGGTATTGTAATCGTCGCTATGAATTTCGAAACCCTTAGACACATATTAACGGAATGTAAAGTGTTGATTTCCCCCTGTCATACAACATGTCTGGCAGCAGGATTTGATTTTAAGAAAAATGAGACAGAGGCATCTGATTGCTTGTGGCAGGGTTATTTAGACGGCAATGATTTCAGCCTGTTATACCACATGACAAAGCTATGGCATCAAGTGGCAGATGTTTTCTTATTACTCCAGTAGACAGCTATGTAAGTAAGGCACATTCTCTATGGTCTCATTATGTCTACATTTTACTATGAATTATATTATCTCCTCGTGTTTCTATTGTATATTTAAGGATTGTCTATTATCGATGAGTTGTGTTTTTATGTATAAAAAGCCAAATATGGCTGTATTATACAAATAAAACAATAATATTAATAATAATAATACATTTTCATATTATTATCATTATTATTGTATAGAACTAAACATATGGCCTCCAAGGCTGGCCAGAATGTGATGGAAACAATGTACAAGCTAGTTTCTCCAATCAAAGAACGGTTACATAGTGTAGAGACCACTCCACTAGATTTATTGTTGGGTGATTTAAACCACCAATTTGAGCATCTCAGTGAGATGCATTCTTTTCTAGAAAAAATACCTACTCTGGAACATAACTGTTCTTACTACCCTAAAACTGGGCAACCGTATGCATGCATTATGCACCGTGTTATTATATATCCGACGAATTGAGTTAATAGAGAAAGCAGGGAGACTAGACTTACTGGAGCCAGGAAGCACTGTGGTGTTGCTGGGATGTGGTAGGTTTTGCAAATCTCTTGATTTGGGTGCAAGGCAAGCCAAGCTATCAACCTTGTGCATTAACTGTGAAGAGTGCACATGGTGGAGCTTCTACACTCCTTCAATTAAGGATGAAAAAATAGGTCTAGTGGATTCACAACAATTTATGTTTGGGTTTCAGCCCACAGCACCATACTGGCCTTAGAATAGTGAGCAATGAAGCAACTCAATGATCACTTACATTGCATGTGTGCCTTTCCAGAACAATAGTGTTGGGGTACTCAACATCCGTAAACACAGCCATGTTTTCATTTATGATAGTGAAAGAGAAGACTCATGATGCTGCATCATTCTGATTGTTGTTAGATGTTTACATGATATGGGGGAAGGCTGGGACTAGGGAGTCATTGATTATTATTGGTCTGCAATATGTGTTAGCTCTCAATTGATTTTACTAAATGGTTTGTATTTGTTTTCTACCTCCAGAACGTGCATTTTCGAAATAAAGGCGGAGCTGACATATTTTTTAATAGCAATGGTGAAGCTGGTGCTCAGTATGACATTGTAAACTGGCAACGGGGTCCCGGCGGAAACCTCAGGCAGGTGACTGTGGGAATATACGATGACAGAGCTCCTCCGGGACAAGCTCTCACTATCAATACCAGCGCGATTATATGGCCTTCAGATGTCACTCAGGTATGAGCATCAACAGATATGCCATGCATTTGATGGATTTTACTTCACTAAATGAATTTTGGTGGTGTGTGATATGGAAATGAATCACCTTGGAAATGAATCTTTCACATAACATGTTCATCTGGTTCTTAGTGATTGCATCGACAGCCAAACCATCGACAACCATACCATTGACAAAAAAGCATCTAAAAAAAAAAAAAATGGAATGCCTTTTTTAAAAAATTTTTATGGGGGCTCCTCCACCAAATCCCCATTTTTAAATCATTAAAACACATTCTTACCGAACTAAACCCTTTACCATTGAAAAAAATGCATTCAATGGGGGTTTATTGGATGCATTTTTTTCAATGGTATGGTCTGTCGATGGTTTGTATTTGATGCAATGACCGGATACCGTTCATCTGGTCATGAAAGAGCGTAAGACTGAGGTTATGTTAAGAATTCATAATTAAAAGCAATTGAGACCAGCTTATTGCAGTCTGGACATCAAGAACGAAATCCGCTGCAGAACATAATTAAAAGTACAAGGATACAAATGGGATGTATTTGCATTATTAGTTACCCTGAAGCAAACAATATTGTCAAGTGCCTGAGTTAGAGATCCCTGACCATGGCATTACTTCTGAATCGGAATATGCCATTTTCCGTAACATCACAAGTCAGAGATATATGAGTCAAATGACTATTTCATTCCTCATTCGTAAAGGGAAGTCTAATTCATAGCTAAAACATCCCACATAGAACGCTATGGGCCAGTCGAAGCAACAAGGATGGCCCAGGCGGGCATGTGAAAGTGAAGAGAACCTATAATTATAATTGTTCTTTTATAACGTGTTTAATACCAATGACTGGTTTCTAAGCTCGGGATCCAGATTCAAACCTGTGCTTCGCTGCTTTGTCTTGCTTGCAAGACAAACGTGTTGCCCCTGAGTTATCCATCCCCTTATCACAGTCTCTATCCAATCAAAAATAGCTATGTCAACTATTTCATCTTGGGTGAAGTGTGCTGGCATTAACTCAAACACCTAGGCAGAAGGAGTTTTTTTGTAAACCTGAAAAGCAAGAGAGGCCATAGAACACAAGAATAGCAGATTTGAACTCCATCATGAAGTAGCTGACAGTGAAATCTTCTGAAGTGGGCCTTTTGTAGATGGACTGAATGCAGAAGCATTTTCACAAAGTGGCCCCGATTACCTGAGAGAGACTTTGGTGTACAAACGGGAAGGAAGAGATTACCTGACAGAGCTGCCTGACACCAGTCAGTGTGCCTACCTGTTTTGGGCCTTGATAAGACTAATAAAAGTAAGTACTGTGACCCCAAATTATTTATAGAAAGGTCCTAAAGAATTAATTAGATCCCAGAAAGCAATTAAACATATTTTGTGAACCCTGTTTAAGTGCTAGTTAACTGAAAGCGGGAGTATAATACAAGGTGTATGTGCTTTGTGATTTATAATCTATGAATGCATTTGATATCTCATAGTGAAATATGAAGTGACAAGTGCCTTGGTTGGGATCTGCCATAGTCAATTAAGTTATTGAAATTGATACCTTAATGAGCATAAGAAACTGGGGTTCTGTGCGGCTTGATCTGATTCCTTGTGAATAGTGAGAGAGTTGGGCACTGCTCTCCCAATATTCCAGAAGAATAGAAACCCTAGAAACCCTGAGACTTTAACATTGTTTTCAACTAATTTAACATTACAAAAGACGACCTATTGTATGTATGGTCAAGCTAAGAACCAAGAGCTTGTCATAGATATTTTCCAACATTTTAGATTTAAATTAGTGCAAGAAATGGTAAGCTGTGTTGTACCGAGCAACATGTTTCTCTAATGCTAATAATTCAGAGAAAACTGACTACATTATTTTTGTTTCAAACTTTAATCTGAGAACTTCGTCAATCTCAAAAGAAAGTTAAATCAAACAATCAGTACCAATGTGTCTGTCTGTATTATAAAGTAGTTAAGCCTATTATCTAGAACAGTCATGCATACTGTGTTTTATATGTCAGGTCATTTACGCAAATAATGAGACAACAGCCGGTGGGTTGCATTTTACATTCCGTAAACAACTTTCCGATATCCATTTGAAAGATTTGGTTGGACTTCAACAGCATTGCAAGTTAGGGGAGCACCTTTAGACCCTTGATTTAATATTTTAAATAAAACAAAATATTCAGATATTCAGATTAAAACTGCCGGTGTACTTTCCCAAATTGTGGTTGCGACTGATTTTTGGGGACTAGGAAGGTAAATATATTCCACAGATAGATGTCATTAATGTTTCATGTTTGGCAAATATTTGTTTATATTCTGCACACAAATGGCACGCAATACGTGTAGTTTGTCTGATAAAGTGATAAAGTATATATACAGTATTGGCTACTGCGGAACCCACACAATGTCAATAGTCAATATTCCCAGGCAGCTACATTTCAGCTTGTTGCTAAACACTGAGGCCTGTATTGTGCAATAATGTCATTTGATTCATAAAATGCAATAATGTCCAATGAGGCTATGCCAATGACGTTTATATAGTTCAACCTCCTTTTTGGAGGTGGACATTTAAAAGAAGTATGTTATGCCTTGACTTTTCCTTTACGGCAAGAGCAAGGCTGTCAGGATCTAAAAAAGCCCTTTGCCATTACAAAGCTTTCCTTTGGTTTGACCTGTAACAGACAAGACCAAGCACAGGGTAAAGAGGCACATATGAAATCACCTTTCATTTGGATCCAGATGAGCTTTGATCTTTGACGGATACTCCCAAAGGTAATACTACCCCATTCCGAGGCTGGGCTCATTCACAAAAGGGGATCGGCAGCCATGGACATCGGTCATTCTCTGGGTACAGTGACCCTAACACCAATGCCTCCGGCCATGGCCTGCCGCCATACCTAGCAGTCACTGCACCTAAGGCATGGAGTTTTGCCATGCCCAGGCAGAGTGAAACTATAAGTGACCAATGGGCCTGGCCTGCAATAATGACTGAGGGCTGAGTTGACCATTTTACCCCAACTCATCCTTGTACTCCTACAGAACAGAATCCAATTTGTCACAATTGGCACACACAACATTTGTCACACATTGATTTTGGAGCCCACCCCCCAAACCCATGCCAGTCAAATGCCATTTGTGATTTACCACTGCCCTTGACATGTGAGTGAAATATACCTTGCATTTTCAGCCTCGGATTGAATTCCCTATAAGAATATAATTTGATTGAAAAATTTGGAGGAAGTTGATATTTGTATAACTTGCCTCCCCATTAATTATGCAGATTTCAGATATACCATTTCACACATTTGCGGGTTCTTTCCTCATTAGCTCTCATTAGCATACTTCGCTGATAGTGTGCAACTCATTCTGGACCTCTAAAACATCATTTTATGGAGTTGTCCCCGCCCCTCCCTGGAATGAAAAGCTCTAATGCGGACTGGCCAGAGTTCCAGGATGACTGGTGATGCTGTCAGCAGCCTTGGGCGCCGGCCTCCACTGTGGGTCGACTATCCCCAAGCCCAGTGGCAGTCCCATGGAGCCCCGGCGGGGTCCCTGTCCCTCCACATAGGGAATAGCTGTAATGCGCCCAGGCAGAGCTACAGGACATCCAGTGGGCTGTCCTCAGCCTTTGGTGTCTCTCTCCCATGTGAGTCAACCACCACCAAGCCAAGCAGTGGCCCCAAGGAGCCCTGGCGGGGTTCCCGTCCCACACAGGAGGGAAAAACAATAACACAGCCCAGCCAGAGCTACACAATGGCTGGGTGTGCTTGGGTGCCTGGCTCCCTTGTGGGTTGACTGACTCCAAGCCATCCCTGGAAGGAAAAGCTCTAACACGGCATGGCCAGAACCCTGGGGTGCTGCTCCCAGTCTTGGGCATCTGCCTCGCACGTGGATCGACCACCTGCCTCCCCAGTGGCAGTGGCAGGGAGCCTGGTGGAGTCCCTATCCCTCCCTGGATGGGAAAGCTGTAATGCAGCCCAGCCAGAGGTCCAGGACAGCCATAACAAATTGGACCTTCCCTAGGAGCAGATTGCCAGGTTATGCTGACAATCTGTCCCAGGGAGTGCAAAAATTGCATGCCCAGTCCCTTTTGGATATAGAGGGGGAGAGGGCTGCTTATCTGGTAAGTGGTCCCCCAGGCTCCACCCCTAAAATGAACCACTGGATGTCTAGTGGCCATTGCTGCTCCTCAGGGGTGGCAAAACTCTGGAAACTGCTCACAATTGTGCCCCCCCCCCTCCAGGGAATCAGAAAGGATCTGTACCTCCTAGCTGAGTTTCCTGGGAGGGCTGGCCATAGGAACCGAGCCTCCCCCTGCTACCTCAAAGTTTGCCAAACTGTATACACTGGTATTTTTTTTTGCCTTACTTGGGGGCAAATCGTTGCATAACAGCACCCATCTGCAAACCAAAGAAGGCAAAACAACACTGTGCCACCTTTGTGGCAATTTCTGGCCGGGGTAGAGTGAGGGTGGGGGTTTGTTTGGCCTGAGGGGCACACCCCCAGCCCCAGAATAATTTCCCTGGTGGCCTAGTGGTCCATGCTGCTTCTTCCCTTCTGTGGCAGAATAGGGCCAGACCCTCAATGTTACCCCCCCCAAGGAAGCAGCAAGGATCTGCCACTCCTTAGAAGGATTCCAGGGGGCTGGGGAGCTGGCCCACATGTACAGGGCCAGCCCGATGAGGCACCCAAATGTGCCACTATATATATAGTGGTGGGAGTTTTGTCTTCCTTGGGGCAGATCAGTGGAACAAACCACCAATTATGCCGCAAAGAAGCCAAAACAACATTTTACCAACTTTGTGGCAAAGTTCAGGGTGGGGATGAGGGGAAGTTTTGCCTGTGTGGAACCCGGACCCCCAAAATCAATTCCCTGGTGGTCCAGGGTGATTGCTGGTCTCCCCTTTTGAACAAGCTCTCCCCCAAGCCAATCGGCAAAAACTGAGCAAGCAGCATGGAAAACCGTGTCTGCAGAATTCACTGAAAGGCTTCTGGCATGTAAATTAAATTTCCTGATAACATCAGTGGACGTTGCGTGCGTTGACATCATCACGGCTGCCCCCCCCCCCCCAGCCCAGGCCACCAGGCACAGAATTGGAAGTCTTCCGGGGGGTCGGGAGCATCAGTGCTCCTCCCGGGGTTTGGTGGGGTGGACCTCCCCTGCATACGTAAGTAATGAAAAGGACGAGATTGCAATCTTGTCATCCGCAGTTAAGCAGTTAAACAAGCATTGGCGGTCTGTCGCTATGCACTTTTTTAAAATTAAACTAATTAAGGAATTAAAGCTTTTTTAATACATTTAACACCACAAAAATAATAATGGCCCCTAGTACCCTTCTTATACATTTTAAGTTAATTTACCTGTCTCTTAATAAGTATAATAAATACGGATTGTTTCCTAAATTAGCATTAAATACTCTTCAAAAATATAAATGTAAGGAAAATGACAAAACATGAAAGCATCCCTCCAAGAGCTTGTTAAGCAATACACACACAAACACAGAATTGGCCGTTGCAGCCAAGACATAGACATCACAGCACACCCAGTATTCTTTAATGGAAGTTCACTGCCACTTCAGAGCCAAATGGGCAATGCATTGTTAGAATGCAAAGTAACACAGATGTCAAGTCTTCAAATGCAGTAACATGTCTTTGCCAATAGGGCATTGCTATTCTATACAGAGAATTGTTGAACCCAAGTCAGACAGCTTTCAAGGATTCAGACAATTACATATATGTTAAACTCTAATAGGGGTTGTCAGCACAGTATAGTTTGAACCGGTTTGGTGAATAATTGGACCTTTTTGCATAAACACCAGCAAAAAGTATGTTGGGTTTAGAATGCGGGAAAAAACTTAAGCTCTAAAAGAGTGACATGGTTTTCGGCCTAGGACCGTTATAGCAATGCCAAGCCCTCTACTCTTTTTAGTACTGATTTGAATATTTGGTTATGTTTTTCAGGTTCCAGCCTCAGTGTGTAGTCAAAGCTGCCTGCCTGGCTTTAGAAAGGCTGTGAAAGAAGGGGAACCTGTCTGTTGCTTCGTGTGTGTTCTGTGTCCTCCGGGTGAGATCACCAACCAAACTGGTGAGTAATGAGGAGCAGAATGAATTAAGTGAAATCTCCTGAATATCGGTAGGTTTTACCAGGCCAAATACAAGCACAGGTCCTGTTTGGCAGTAGATTTTAGCTCAGGTACATGCTAACTCTTCATGTACATTATTTCAAGCCTTTGTAAAGCTATTTATATTAGGTATCCAAGATGCATTGGACGAGCTATAGACTTTCAAAACCTGAGCCGAAGTGTTATTGTTTGTCCAAGTTAACACCAACTGCCAATCATAACAACTGTTCATATTTAGACTCGCTACTACCATTGTTTCGCTAGCGTGTAATTGAATGTCCTTATTGGGTCATAACAGAGGTAATTCTGGGTTATCTACATGATCAAACATAGGGGGCACAAAGCAGGAGCTGTATGCTGGTCTCAATGCAGCATACATCTGCTTTTCTGTTATGCTCTAGCCATAAAGGTTGCTGATGTTGGTGGATGGGACCTTCTGTAATCTTAGCCCACAGGTCTCTATCTATAAAGATTCTCAAATTTAGAACCTAAAATATATGCTAAAACTGTAGACCAACTAGCTGATTATGCCTTACACAACCTAAAGTTTGAACCCAATCCCTTTGAAGCCAGAGACACCCTTCCCTCTACTGGTATGAATGGGTGAGGACACCGGACTTTGGGGGAAAAGGGGTCACATTGTGTCAGGAGGGACTAGAAAGTGCCTACCCAGAGAGAAATCAGAACGGTCTTGTAGAATTTAAAGGGGTACTTCAGTCTGAAATTTGATTGGCGAAAATTGATCCAGGATGTATTTCGAAGCATATATCTATTGTTCTTTCAAAAATTTCCAATGCAACGTACCCCCGTTTTTTGCACTTTAACACACGTGAAAACAAGGGTCGGGTCCCACCATCTTGGGCTAATCTTATCCGTTGATACATCGCCCTAAGTTCAAGTGCCCTCGCGGCACTAATTCAGATCACCGGCCCCTAACGCTGACATCACTAGACGCTTACGCCCCATTCCACAGCGCCAATGCACGTCTCATGTCAGCGTCCTCTGTGCTCCATCTAAATGTCTAGTCACCTCATTCCTCGACAAGTGTAAACAAACCCTTTCTGATCACACAAAGTTTGAGTTTTTTTTTCCTTTGTGTCAGTGTATTTCATTTCAAGCTTCCCTGACTTGTTTCTGCTCTGTTCACCTATCTTCCCAGTATGATGCACTGAAAATAGGTACTTACACTACCCAAAATGAATTAATTCAGTCATTTTTTATTTCTTCTATTATGTACTAAACCATATTTAAACATGTGTCCTTGCAAACCTTTAAAGTTTGAGCATAATAATCTTGTCTTTTCACAGTGTGTTTTTGTAACATGGCTGTGTCTTCACTTGTCTTTCTTTAACAGTCAATGTTAATCGAAAACCTCTTATCTTTACTGTATGCAAACAAAAGCTTTTTTATTTACCTCACTGTTGATTCTGTGCTTCTTCACTATTCAGGAACGGTGGCACAATTCAGCCCTGCATATATGAGCCCGAATATTCAGAAGAGGAAATCCCTGAAAGAGAAAAAAGTCTAGATGATGTGAAATCAGATGAAAGTCATAAAGATCAATTGCCAAAGCCTGAACCCTGTCGCATGCAACATGTTTCCACATGGTGCACCTGCCATTGTTGTGAGCGTATACCTACTCTGGTGGAGAACTGCTGTTACAGAGAACATTCTGTCCGCTTGGCCTACAATGCCGAATAAGACACATCACCGCTATGCGTTACCGAACTGCATGACTTCAGGGCTGCATGTCTTACAAGATATGTGTTGCGAATTATGAGGGCCCTTATGCACGAACTATGAGCTACAGTTCGCCCTCGTAATCCAAGTAACGAGTAAATTCACTCTATATATGTAGTGTGTTTGACAACCGAGATGGCTAACATAATATTTTGTTGCCCTGAATCAATATAACTTCAATGGATCACTGACGAAAGAATTTTTCTGTAAATTGAAAAAATGACTCATTCTAATCTGAAACCAAAGTGTTCATCTCTAGATTTCTCTTCCAAGCAATTATGTTTCATTCACTTGCAAGTAACTCCCATAGTGGTTTTGCTGAAATGTGTGATCCCTAATTGAAATCACAAGTCCTGTCAGTACTTTGCACAAAACAGTACTTTTTAAAGCATAACAATGCCTTACATTTGACATGGTAGTGCAAACAAACAAAATGCATTTGTTGGGTTCATTCAAGTAAACTATTTCTGTATCTCTTACACAGGTGGTACAGGCTTGTGGCATATTGTGCGTTTTCATAGTGGATTCATGGAAGACTGGGATTTCGTGTTTGAAAAGTCATACCTGCCTGTGTGGTTCAAGCCATTCGAGATGAATTCCCCAGTGACCATGGACAATACTGTGGCTTTATACAGACAGCAACTCAACTGCAGTATTATAATTTGTTGTGTCATTGCCATCCACTTTACCAAACTAAATAACACAAATAAAAAATGAGTTAATCTGAACAGTTGTTCGAAATTCTTTGTAAATTCACAACACGTCCAAACATCTAAGACTATCGTAAATATTGGTGTGCTTTAATGAGTTTACTGGCATATCGTGCTCGCCTCATCCACATCCATCCCGCTCCGCTATTAATGGTAGTTTGCACCTGTGGATGTGCACTCGCAAAGGGGCTGGGAGGATGGGAACGCTCAAGCGCCGGATACCATGTACACCTCAAAAGGGTTCTTCCGCCTGGGGGCCCTTAGCCTCATGGCCACCCCATACCCAGTGTCTCGAGTCTCCTCTCTGAAGACCCCGTCCCTGCAATCAACATATGTCATTGGCAGTGTTACAGACCTATTGTGCTTGCCTCATCCAAATCCATCCCCCTCCAGTATCAATGGCAATTTGCAGCTCTGGCCGTGCACTGGCAAGCGGGATGGGAGGATAGGAACACTCAAGGTTTCGAATAACATGTACACTTAAACGGGTTCATTTGCATGGGGACCCTTATCCACCTGGCCACCACAGACCCAATGTCTCCAGTCTCCCCTTTGAAGACACCTTCCCTGCAATCAGCATATGCATGTGTCCATTGACTGTGTTCCGGGTCTATTGCCATCATCTCACCCACATCCACCCCCCTGTGCTATCAATGGTAGTTTGCACCTGTGGTGGGTGCTCACATGGGGGCTGGGAGGATGGGAGCACTGAAGGTGCTGAATACCATATACACCTCAAAGGGTTCTTTCACCTGGGGACTCTTGTCCACATGGCCACTCTAGACCTGGTGTCTCCAGTCTCCCCTTTGAACACCCCATCTCGGCAATCAACATATGTCTGTGTCCATTGGCGGTGTTCCAGGCCTGTTGCTCTCGCCTCATCCACATCCATCCGCCTCCAGTATCAATGGCAGTTTGCACCTGTGACCCCACGCCTGCAAGGGGGCTGGGAGGATGGGAACACTCAAGGCACCGAATACTATGTATACCTCGAAGGGTTCTTTTTTGCATGGGGACACTTTCCACATTGCCACCCCAGACCCGGTGTCTCCAGTCTCCGATTTGAAGAACTAATCCCTGCAATCTACATATGTCTGTATCCATTGACTGTGTGCCAGGCCCGTTCCGCCAGGGTCGTAATGAGGCCCAATGTCTTGAAATAGTCTGTGAACAGGTAACATAATTAACCGTTTTCAGTTTTTGGGGAATATTTCCATTGATATTTTATTACACAAGTTTCCTTCATGATGCGATGTACTGTGGTTTATACATTTTTAACTTTAAATTACTTTATATATCCCTACTTTAGGGATACTAGAATAGTTCAGTGCAATGGGATGCCTTTACAAACACACTGTCACATCGTGTCCTTTAAAAAAATTGTAATTTTATTAAAATTGCCATCTTTGTCTTTATATAGACTGCACTGATGGAAGTTGGCAGAAACCTGAGGGTATTCTCCCAAGCAGACCTCGAGAATGCCTTATTCGGGTGTCCAGGGAAGGGCTGGCGCTCTCAGATCCCAACCCACGGGATGGACAAGCGAGGGAGGATCACCTGGGTAGGGGAGCCCGGGGTTGTGTTTAGGGAAATGCCACAGGTGAGACGCAGCATTATACTGAGGAGGATGGTGAAGGGAACGAAGTCCCTGAGGCTTTCCTTGGTTATTCCACTTCTACCTCCCTTCCATCCAAAGAAGCTCCCTTAATAAAGTCCAATCGCCCCTACACCTCTAACAAATCCCCTAAGATCCCAAACCCTATTGACCCCAGAAACCATTGTTCCCCGAGTCCCTGTTTCCATGTTGCCCACCAAAATACTCACAATCATTCTTCTCCACATCCCTCTGATAATTCATTCCCAAAACCAGTCTTCCCTGACAAAACACTACCATTCCCAGAATCCCCTCTGTTAATTTCACAATCACAGTGATTCCCATTTTATTCACAAACCCTACCAATACCCATCCCTCTGATTATCACTTTCCGAACTCCCAGTCAAATCTAACTAACAACTACAGCTCCCACAAACCCTCCTACTAATTTCACCAACTTTACAAGACCTACCCTTCTGAGATCACCACAAACCCTAATACAAATGTGATAATTCCATGTAACACCTCTTTCACCCTCCTTTTCCAAACCGAGCACTTCTTTACATTATGACAAACAACAGACAAATACAAAAAGTGTTTACCTGCCATGTCCCAACCCAAGGGTCAGGCAAAGTCAGGCAATTGAACAAAATAACACACTCCTGATGGCTTTTCCCTTTCCCCACTGGGATAAATGGTGGAGCACCAAAGCACATTACCAGCAAGGCAGACCGCACAAGGAGACAGCTATCCAGTTTAATAGAACGAGAAAGGTGGCGGTAACCAAAAGGGTGACAAGGAGTGAAGCAACCTTGCCCTTTCCATCCCAGACCCGTAAAGCCTTTGTAAGAGGAAACATAAGATTGCGATCAATAGCCCAAGTGTGTTGTAGCAGATGTCAGAGGCACCCGTAGGGTGCCTAAGCCGATAAGCCAGAGTGAGGGAGACTCCTCCTACCATGGTACCGGACTTGACTCCACAGACAAGGAGAGCCAAGCTGCGCATCACACCCGGTGAGTCGAAGGGGAAACTGATAAGAAACCAAACTGTGTTGAATGAAACCTGCAAAGCGCCAGATTGAGAAGTGTTAAAAGAACTGTGAATAGTAACGGGAAAACCAGCTGCAGAGGGGAGCCAGCACCAAGTGGGTGCTGTCTCAAGAAGCTCTGGTTGCTACTGTGATGAATAAAACTACTAATACCAGAAGGCTGTAGGAGAGCCGCCAAGATAGGTCAAAGTGGTCATACAGGAGGTCTAGCAAAATCCCCTTACAATTGAAAGTCTTTGATCGGCAAACTGTTAAGAAAGCAAGAGAAGTAAATCCTGCATGGTGAAATGAGTGTATGAACAAGGTGTTACAAAAGTTGGCAAGAATGACCTTGACGGAGGGATGCTAATGAAAAGGGGCGAAGCCTGAAGTCCCTATGAACAGTGTGTTGACAGGAGTGAACCTGGCATGGGTGGTTCACAGTAACCTGTTTTGTAAAAGAAGGAAAAGCCATAGTGAGGCTGACATCGGAAAGGAGTCCGAGCCCGAAGGATGGAGATCCAGCATGGGAAGTTACCACTCAAAGTTGATTGAAAAGAAAATTGTTCAGTTGAGTTGTTGAATACGATATGTGAAAGATCTACGTCCAGAAGAGGGAGACCAAGACGTGAAGTATGAAGAATTGTTTAAAAAGACTTTGTGAATACAAGAAGTATTGGAGGACCAGAGGAAGTGAACTGTCCCCCTAGTCATTTGCGTCTGAGCCCGGCAGTGGGAAATCCAGGCGTAAAAAGTTATTACCTGAAACTCATTGGAAAAAGGAACTGGCTATTTGATTTATGTAATACGATTTGTGAGGGGTCTGCACCCAGAGGTGAAGCTATCACCCAAAGTATGTGTGGAACAGAACTTTGTGTTTGTTTGTTGGATGAATCATGCCTCGAAGGCAAGCGACTTTTTATCGAAAAGAGATTCAATCATCGAAGAACCTGATAGCTGACACGGAACTGTCGGTTCATGCTGGAAAAGCTTGGGCATGTGCTGTGCTCAGGAGATCCACTTTGCCGTGTGCTCAAAATGTGGGGAAGGGAGACCCCTGGCAATCACATCCTGACTTACGATTTGAGAACTCTTCTTTCATTATTGAAACCTATCCCAAACTCCTTCTGTAATTAGTAGTAAGGATTTGGCAAGAGTTTTTTTTTTTAGTATAGGCCCTTTTATTTGACACAGCGCCACTTTGACTGCCTTATTTTTCATTTTATTATCAATGCTTGCTCCCATCTTAGATTTTGTTTTAGGTTAGGTGTTTTCCCACCCTGCATTCCTTGTTCAATAAACACCCTTGAACTGTGATCACTTGGGTCTGTCTTTACTGTGTCCACCATGAGCCTCTGACAAAGTACAGACTGTTACCATGGAGGAAACCACAGGCACATCCAACGCCCTAATGGTGAGGCCAAGGACTTGCACACAATCTGTTTTTTATCATTTTTGATGTGGTCTAAATTATAATACTAATGTACATTTTCTATCGAACAATGGAATGAATATATACATCGATTAAAGGAGTCAACGGCAACCTCAATCGCCTTTCAAGTACATTATTCAGAATTGAATTTTTCAAGCTCAACTTAAAACATATTATTATTGTTTTGAATATTATTAGCTTTTGATACAAAGTGGCTTGTAGGCTTATTTGTCAATATAGACCATCCCTTCCATGTCATTTTTGCATTTTTTTATTTTGCTTTCACATATTTATTATTACAATTACTGCCATATAGGCAGAGCCTGGAACTTCAACAACGTACTACTCTTCTTCTGCAACTGGTCTGGAGGATGAGAAGTGAAAATATATTGATTTATACTAACAGTATCTATTTTCCATGTAAGCTAAGTTATTGTTTTGATAATTTCAGCAAATAGCAATGCATTTGAGGAACAACCTTGATGTATTTATCTCAGAACCACATGCAACAATGAGAGGAAACCTTCAGAAAACATTTACTACGTCACTGAATACCATAGAACCTTTCACTATATGCATGGTGTATGTTTTTGTTCATAAACTTTAGCTGCTTAGTGAAAAATTGAGTAAGTGAAACAAAATAACATTGCACCGCATTAAAGGGGCCACAATTTAATCAATATGTTTTGCAGGATGAGTTTGCACCAACTCCCTCCGACATCTCTGAAGTTTATATGTCTTTTTAAAATGTTACATGTACACAGTGTTGAATGTTATGTTAACACTAATTAAAACATATAAATCATATAATTAACCATATCTTTTTTACATAGGTTAACTGATATTGCAAGGTCGACAATCATTAAATCAACTTTCTCAAGATGTACTGTGCGATCAAAGGTTTTAACATTGTGTCATCAAAGATTTTAACATTAAATTGTTCAACAATGTATTCAATGCTCTTTGGATTTGTTATGTACAAGTTAGTACTACTGAACTGGTCGAAATTGGAGAGACACATGGACAAGAGGTATACATAAGATATTTTAAATTATTAGTTATCATCCATTGTAACTATGATGTTATATTTAATATTCTTCAGTGGTTTACATAGTGACATTTTGTTATATTTGTATATATGTAAATATGATTCTTTAAGTGGAAGAGCACATTTCAAGGTTCATACAATTTCAAAATGCTGTTTTTCAGCTTGGTCTGGTGGTCAGCAAATCGAAGTTACAAGGAAAATCTGGAAAACAAGGGTATGTAACCGGCAGGTATTTTAAAAAAATAAGTTGTTTAGGAGTTATTTCATTGATATTACATTTTAATGTTGTAATTCATATATTCTGTATGTGTGCTATAAATTAAGCATGTTTTCCTTTCTCTTTAATTAGAGGCCTATGGAGAAGAGGAGCATACAGACTCAGACAATAACTACATAAACTAATGATGTCGGTTGCCAAACCTTTGTCACTTGGGAGTGGCTACCTTTCGAGGTTCAGCATGGTCCTCACAAGATTCAGTACTGTGGTGCAGATGTCCAGAGGCCGGAATTTGAAATGAATGTCAGCAGTGACCCATGGAAAGTCTTCTTGGAGCATTGTTACAGCACACAATGTCACCTAGAAGAGACAGAAAACACATAAAATGTTTCGAATTTGCTTGCAGCACCGCTAACAAACAACAACCTCTAAAAAAAATCTATTTTAAGAAACAGGCAATGTTCCTTGTTTCCCCAATACATGTGGACAAATTGGAAATATCACACACAGAAATAACTGAATTAAATGTATCATTAATTGCATAGGCATATTTGTGGGGAGCCATTGGTGAAGTTTACTCATGTAGTCAAAGGCACCGACCTGAAGATCAAGGGTAGATGTGTATACTACCATAACTCATTTTCATGGTCTGCTCAACCTATACATGGAAAAGTGTCCCTTGGAAATGTACTTTGTTCATCTGCTTTGTTGTTTAGTGGATCAATGTTCAGTACAATTTCAAGTTTTTCAAACTTTGTAGGGCTCAAGTTCCTTTCAAAAACCCAATACTACAAATATCAGAAGGATTTCCTGTTCCCCGCTATTAGCCAGGCAAGGACTAGAATAGATGTCAATGGACAATGCTCTCGCTGGCAAAACGGCACTGGCTTCGCTGGTGATGGACAGTGTGGCAGCCCAGGTATTTTCTGATAAATACTGCACTTACCACTTCCAAGATACGGACATTAAAAGAATAGTGAATTCAGTCGTCATGCAAGTATCTGAATGTACAACTTCTGTTGCCATGGAAAAATATGGTTTCAGTGAATCCATTCAACTTCTGCAATCCAGAGGAATGCAAATAGACCTGATATCCACTGACATGCAAGTTTCAATAGCCAAGCCCATGCAAGAGCAGTTTCCAGACAAAAAGCATCAATATGATGTAAGGATCATTGAGCAAGGAGCAGTAGTGTAAGAAAAGGTGAGGATTGTGCACAACAAAAAGCTTTCAAGAGACATGAGGTGACTCTCCAAATTCGGCCACACTTGAGATTTGGAGGTGTTCCATAAAAGGTGCCTAAATTACAGGCCTAAATTACAGGCCTAATAGGTTGCATTTTGGCATAGACGGTATGAAGGCTAGAACAAGATGGGCTGTATTTGCACACAATGAGAACTTTGGACATAAACAAGAAAAACTGCAGGAATTTTCAGGATGCCTCGTTACAACAAGGAGTTTACCAAAAGAAGCAAACAGTGAATGGCAAAGCCAATCTTCCAGCAGATGGATTTTGAATTTGAGAAAGGTCTGACATTGAATTTGCTGGCCATGCAAGGCATGGAATTGATCCAGATTTTGTTTCCAGGGCCCAGTTTATGTCACAGAACATTGCAAAAGAGGTTTGCCTTCCCAAACTTGCACTTGTGGAAAGGTTGATTTCAAGATTCAAAAGAGGTTTGGCTCTCTTTACAATGTTTAACAAAACCAGTTTCAAGCTTTTGCACAGTGGAATAGTGTGTAACTTGAGATTACTTTGTTAAATAGTTAGTTCTTAATGAATTTCTGTTTCTGAAATAATGTCACTAGATAGGCTTTAACATTTATTTTGTTTGTTGCTTTTTGTATTTTGTACTGTTAAAATAATGGATTTATATTACAACAATAAATGTCAGTCTGATTATTTCAAGTATGTAACTCAAATCAAATGTAAAGGAGCCTGGTGAGCTTAACACCAACAGTTACCAGGAGCTACTTTTGGCTCCTCTGGTCAAGTAATGTACCGCTATAAACTAGCCCCTTGTTCCCTAGCGGTAGTTCCTGGTGACTGGTTACTGCTGGATACACAGGCGGTGCCTGTAACTCCTGCTTATCCAATCCTTATTTCGAGCGTGTTTGTGATGAACTCACAATATTTGAAGAATCTACGCAGAAAACTGGAGCAGCAGGCCTACAAAAACTCAATGTTTCCAGAGCTTTGATCCTCTCCAGGCTGGACTACTGCAACAGCCTCTTCCCCAATCTGCCTTTATCCTCCCTTTGTCCCCTTCAACTAATCGAGAATAGGTCTGCAAGACTTATCCTTGGCCTCAAGCCCAAGGGCTTCCTCTCTCCGCCCAATAATGTCTCCTCTCGCTCCCGGTGGTTCAGAGGATCACGTTTAAGACCCTCTGCATCACCCACAAGGCTTTCTGGGCCAGGGAACCCACTACATCCAATTCTTTCCATAAATATCTCCTGTTTACAGACCTTCGGTCCTCCAGCTGCAGTTCTATACAGATCAGATGCTATTCCAAGCAGAGAGAATGGGGTAGATCTCTTTCCTCGGCAAGACGCTCCCTTTGTAATGGCCTCCCTGCCTCCCTCAGGCTTCTGCCAGATCTCCTTAAGTTCCATAGGCTTCTCAAGGCCCACCTTTTCTCTTCTTCCTTCCACTCTCCCACCCGTGCTAATGCCCCCCTCTGTCAAATTGACTGGCTCCCTGGTCCCTTCTGAGCTCCACAGGGCTCCAAGTCCTCCTCGCCCACTATAACCCAGCAACTTGTTTTCCTGACCCCACCCACAATCTGCACTTGCCCTTCCGGGTGCCTTTCACCTGACAAGCCTGGTGGGGTATGCATCCCTACCGATCCTGGTCCACCCCGTCCTCGGGTTTAGCATGTGGTCCTCACTGCCTGCTTCCCCTGGCACTTGCCCACCTGGCCTCCCCTTAGCACCTGCCTAGCCCCACTAGCTCTCTTCTTCCCCTCCTTCACCCACCTCCATTTGTATACCTCCTCTTGCCCTGCACCTCACTCCTGCCTAGCATTTTCCCTTCTGCCCAACCTATTGTCTGACCTGCACCTCTTGTTACTGCACTTGCACGATCTGAATGGCACAAGGCCTAGTAGGACCGTTATTATTGTTTTCTTCCCTGCACCCTCCTCCCCATTTTTGTCTTGTGGTGCCTTGAAACACCATTTGTGCCACATTGCAGAAGTTTGTAATCTTTTGAAAACTGCACTCATTCAAGGTGTGCTGGAATTTTAGTTATGTAAAATTGTTATTGTTGCCCATAGCACGTGTTACCCTGGAGGCAACAGTCCACCAAGCCTGGTGCCAAGTTGCAAACCCCCCCTTTTCCTGATCCTGCCATGTCTTCTCTATATATTAAGCCATCACTTTTCATTCGTCTACATGAATGAATCTGTGTTTCATGCTGTTACCATCTCTATATGTGAAGTATGATTAATAAAATGAGTTTGTGCGTTTTTATTCCACACTGCTGGAGGGTAGCGAATAGCTACTTAGCTAACAGCAATACATAATTATCAGATTTTGGTTACTAGGTGCAAAGAGTACTGTTGAAAAAGGTTGCATAGTCCCAACGGTAATATTATTTAAACAATTGACAGAATTGCTGAAGTTGTTGTATTTGGCTCAAGATGCAAAAGCCTGTTTTCCTGATTTGTATTTGAATTCTGTTTATTTCAGAAAAGAAATTGCCTACTTTGGCTATAAAAACTGGCCCACGCTATTATTTAGGCTTTTTTTCGGGCATTGAACTATTGACGTATAGGGAAATCTGAACCTGTCTGCACCTCACATATGTTCCCCTTTTAAAAGAGCACGTACATTTTGTGTGACCAGGCACGTTAATACTGTTAAAATGGAAGTAAATATTTTCATATATGTGATACTTGAAATATTTTGTTCTTGCCATTAATACTGTTCATTTTTGTGGCATGTCTTACTGAAACTCACTCTGGCATGCTGTGAACGCTGGATGAAGAGTCCCATTGTAATTTGTCCTTGAATCCACCATGCTAACAATTTGAAGGACAAAATGTGTTGAATATCTGCAAAGAATTGATAAGATTCACTATATTGAACGCTTACTTTGGAAAGTTACGTTTCCATTGATGCAAACTGTCTTTTGAAGTGGTTGGTCATCCATCAATTAGGGATAATGGACACCCTAGACACAATGTAAGCAAAGTTTTAAATAATATTTATGCAAATGAGGATGAAAAGTGTGCTGTATGCTATATGATTAACATTGTGATGAATGTATGTCCAATTTGACGCAAAGAATATATATTATACATGTTAATTGTAACTTAAATTGATAGTTAACGTAAATAGGTACAGTGTATATTTATTACCATTTAAAGTTTATTCGGATAATATCCATAAACCACAACAAAAACAATTATAAAGTGGGTACTGACATTTATTTTCACATTCTCGATTTTACATAGTTACATAATACCGATGTACGCCTGTCATGGGTACAGTCTACCGGTCGACGGCTTCTTCAACCGTAATTGGACAATAATCATCAACAACACATATGTGATAACCATTATCTGGGACTATTGCCATACACCAATCTGTCCTCTCGCAGTTGCAGTAATAAGGAGAGACATGGCAGCCTATATGTTCTGAAATCATGTAGATGTGAAAGTGTTGCAACACCATGTGCGTCGATCAAAAATCAGCGATGGAAGATAATACCTTTCTGTGAAGAATGTAAAGACTGTGATTAATCGATCGATGCATGGAATCACTGTTCACAGTAAAACAAATGAGAACCATGCAATATTTTCTGGCTATAACCTCTACTGGAAAACGTTTCCCATGTTTTAGTGGGCTTAATTAATTCTTTTGAGCGCTATGTCAAAATGAAAGTACTTCCTAATCTCCTGACTATTGATGTTTTTGTTTTGATAGTTTTTGTGAAAAGAAACAATTGTTTTGGGTTTGTTGTGGATGTATGTGTTTATGTTCCTGGTCTGCGCTAGATAACGTTATGACGTTGGTGATGATAGGGTATGTTTGGCTACGCTGTCCACTAACGTCATTACAACAGGTGGAGCTATTCGTGATCGTCTAGTGATGTCAGGGCATGCGATCTGAATTAGTGCTACAAGGGAACTTGAACTTAGGGTGATGGATCAAAGGATAAGATTAGCACAAGGTGGTGGTACTGCATGAGGTAAAGTGCAAAAAATTGCATAAGTTTCATTGGAATTTTTTTAAAGAATGTTTTAAGAATGCGTGCTCAGAAATATATGCCGGATCGATTGGGCCAATAAAATCTTCTGACCGAACTACCCCTTTAAGTCAACCCTTCCCTATTGCCTATAGTACACACTCCAAGAGTGGAGTGCAGAGTGGCGTGAACAAGGTTTAATAGAGGTGTATTAACACCTAATTCCCAGGCTGCTTATACAATGAACTGACACTCTATGATCACTGAGTTAAGATCATACAACGAAATTCATTTTTTACACAATGTTGTCATTCAATGAACTTTAGACCCATTCATCTTGGTTTCGGTGTTTAAACCTAGTACATGTGAGCAACAATTATCTGGATAATCACCCAACTCACTGACATATCACAGCATTTGTTAGCACCACATTTTTGCACATATGCTTTCAACAGGCGGTTTATCATTCACTACTAGATGGCTTCATGCCATTCAATGGGGGTTGAAGCACCAGCTCCATAATGCATTGGTCTTCGCCATAATTATACTGCAAGGAGGATGAGAGTGTAAGCCATCTTTGAAGCACATCGTTATTCAATCACCTGACAATCTCTGTAACAGCAGTCATTTTGGGATTGAGAGCACAGTAGTGTAAGCATGATCGATTTGGGACCAAGATTTGAAACTCTAATGGACTCATCAACAAGACGAACGCCTCATCAACTATGTGACCCTTAAATAATTTGAGTCCCATCTTTCAATACACTCCAGCATTGTTATTTTTATTGCTTTCTGTAAAATGCACCTTAAAGACCTAAGACATTTATAATTTACATATTAATGTAATGTTTATCTTCACAGGCCTTATCTGCGAAATACAGTCACGACATAGCAGCCAAAGGGGTCTGACAACAGGATGGGGGAAAAGTGAGGATAGAGCCTTGAGGGACACCACAGGTGAAGAGTGTGATGGGGAGAGGGAAGGGCCCAGTTGAACCTGGGAAGGTGGTCCGAGAGGACGGAGGTCAAACAGTCCAGTGCCAGGCTTGTGATGCAAAGGATGTCAGTGAGCCGATTTTTAAGGGTGGCACGATTGACTGTATCGAAGGCAGAGAATGATCCAGAAGGATAAGAATGGATGGAGAGTTGGAATCGAGATTTGAGAGCAAGTCTTTACCTGTGTTCAGGAGAGCAGTTTCCGTGCCTTTAGCTGCTGTGAAGCCAGACTGGTGGTCGTGGAGACAACTAACAGATTCAGTGTACTGTATGAGTTGGGAGATGTCCAGCTTCTCCAAGCGTTTGCACAGGAAGGGGGTAATGGAGATAAGGAGGTAGCCTGGCAAGAGGGGTCGACAGTGGGCTTTTTGAGGAGAAAATTCACACAGGAGTGATTGAGGGGTAGTGGGAAGGAGCCTGGCCTGTGGCATAAGAGTGATTACAGATATCCACCAAGGCTCGAGCAAGCGAGGCAATGTTGCCTTGATAGTTCTGGAGGAATAGGGGAGCACCTGTTTGGAAGAGACTTTCATCGAGAGGACTTGTTTAGAGGCCTCATCCGGTGCTATGGGTTGGAAAGAGGAGAGTAGGAGGGAAAGGGAGAGGGGGACTGAGCGAGGCCTGAGAGTTGGTGAGGGAGGGGTGTAGAGGAGATTGAGGAAGGAATTTCCTGTGTTTTCGTTAAGAAGTGGGAGGCCAATGATGTGCAGAGTGTCAGGGATGGCAGGGGAGAAGTGGAGACTGCAGTAGGATTGGCGAGTTCCTTGCAGATTTTAAACAGTTTGCCCATGTTGTTTGTAGCCCCAGAGATGCAGGGTTGCATATGGGCCCTCTTCTTCAAGTGAATAGTGAGTCTGTATTGCCCTTGGAGCAGGTGACAGACCAGTATGTCAGAGGATGTGCCTGAAGTCTGCCTCTTCCACTCAGCATATCTGCACTTGTGTTTCAGAGAGGCTAGGTCGGAGTCATACCAGGTGTTGTTATTGGAGATAGCCATCATGCGGATCCTCATGACAGGGGTAAGGATGTCCAGGTGTTGGTGATGGAGAGGTGAAGATTAGAAAGGGCTGTATCAGTGTGGGAGTCTGTGGCAGGAGTGGGGGGCAGATTGAAATTTGCAGCAAAAGCAGCAACGGACACTCGCTTTATCAGTCAAATGACGGAGAAGGAGACTGGCAGTGAGGGCAGAGGCTTAGCCGGCGGACCTAAGAAATCCAAGTGAGAGGACAGGAGAGCATGGTCAGACCAGGAGAGAGGTGTGATGAGAGGGTTGGAGATGGGGATAACTGCTGAGATGAGAGCATCCAAGGTGTGTCTGGCTAAGTGCGTCGGAACGGAGGGAAGAATGATGAGGGAAAAAAGTCACAGAGGGTGTGGAAGAGTTCAGTGGCCGAATAATGAGTCAAGGTGAATATTGAAGTCTCTGAAAGGAGAAACTTAGAGGTGGAGGCCAGAAGAGAAGAGGTGAGGTCATACCATTTGAGAGGAAGAGGTAGAACAGACCTGGGTCCTGCAGATGGTGACAAGAGTCAACGAGAGGGTTGGAGAGACACCAAGCCTGTAGACAAGGCATTCGAAGGAAGAGTAGGTCCGAGTGGGAATGATAGTAGCAGGGACCTATTCAGGGAAGATCAGGGCAACTCTGCCTCCAGACAGGTTTGGCCTGGGCTTAGAGAAGATCTTGTAGCCCTCAGGGAGGAGTGTGTCAAAAGCAGTGACATATCTGGCAGTGAACCACGTCTCAGTGAGCGCAAGAACGTCAAGGTTCAAATCTTCAAGATGGAGTCGGATGTCAGCGGAGTGTTTACAGCAGAGCGAGAGTTGAGGGTAGCTATGTGAAGCTGGTTGCCACCCTTTGAAGGTCTTCCATTTAGGGGTACAGGGATGTGGTATGCCCATTGGTGGTGTGGAAGGGGCAAGAGGGGTGGCAGATGGTAGGCATCTATCAAGAAGTAGGAGGTTGGGCTGAGAGCCCTAGCCCATGACAGTGCTGTTCTGATATACACTGATGATGGACATAGAGGATGGGAAGCATGCCAAGAGTAATTCCCATCTGGTTCCACCATTAATGGGTGATGAAGAGAAGGGGAGCTACAAAGAGGATGTCAGTGACAATCTGCCTGGAAGAAGCATTGATGTAGGTGTCAGCGATGGGCAGTCCTGGATTGGAGACCAGGAGATGTTTTTTGAACTTTTTTCTTCCAGGCTTTGAAAGAGAGCTAGGATAGGTGATAGAGTAGCAATTAGAGTAAATAGGGGAGATGGAGAGCACCATGTGAGGAGATAGTACAGAGACAGAACAGGGAGAGATAGAGGCGGAGAAACTGCACAATGCACAATGAACTCCACAGGCAGCCTAGCAGCAAGACAGGTGCAGATGATTAAGGTGCACGAGACATCCCAGGTTGCTGAAACCAGGTTGTTGCACTGCTCCAGCTGTGAGAAGGGCCAAACATGAGGGTGGAGTGACCTGCAGTGACTCTTAATGATGAGGTCAACACAAGGTGTCAGGAGTCTGAGGCTGCAGCGACCTCAGTCTGATCCAGGCAGCCTACCAACAGGACAGGCACAATTGAATCATTTGCACTTGGCAGTGTGCTTTTAGTCAGAAAATTGGGTTTGACCCCGGCCAAGTCAATCAGAGAAATGCTTTGGAGTGGGTTAGCAAGGGTTGAGCTGATGAAGAGTGGGAGAATCTGTAATTCAGAGGGAAGAGCGACTCGCAAATACCCACCGTCCAGATGACACTCTTACACTCTTCCCAAGCAAACCAGTCACTCCGTCGGACTGGATCTGGCTAAGAGCTAAGACTCAGGGATAGGGAGAGCTGTAATACTACTCAGGAACTTCCGTTTCCAAGGCTACAAGTCGACACCACCGGGAAGGCTCAAGGTCGAGCGCAGGTTCTACCAACCACCTAAAACCACTTGCCGCAAGCACAGGGATTACTATCCCAGCTGAAGGGATACCAAAGCACCAAAAGGACTACTCCAATTGCCCTCAAGCCCCAGAGGCGAATCACAACCGTACCATGAGGTGGTAGCTCACACTTCAGATAATTTCTGAATTCCCCTGCTCGCAGACCTGCCAAAATTAGAGGGACAACACTGTAGCAGGGAGGGCATTCCAGATCTAGGAAGGACGGTCATAACAGGAACCGTTGCGTCAGAACAAGAGCATCTCACAACCCCTGATACCGAAGTGAGGGACAGCTTTGCTGCGTCCTACATGTGGTAAGCGGTTGGCGGCTGCAGGACCCCAGTAGCCGGGATGGGTGGCTCAGCACCACAGGAAGGCAGGATTATAGTAGCCGGATCGGCGTGGAGGAGCAAGGGGATTACAATGCCGGCAGACCCTTTATTAGCTCGAATGAAGATAAGGCAAGGCAAGGCTCAGGCTCTAGTAGGGTCTCCATATCACTGTCCATCATGTTTACAAGTGGCTAGGACCATGCTGACACCATCAGCTCAGGCTTGCAGGGACATTAAACACAGCGAGTAACAAAGTGATTCGCATCAGCTCAACCACTGGTCCTGCACCGATAATAGTAATTTTCAATGATATCCAGTGATGTTACCAAAAAGAGTTTAACCGAAAAAATGTGACCAAATAATTTTTCTGCCATTTTAAAAAAATAGATGGGGGTTGGGCTAAAGGGGTAAAGGGTTTGAAGTGGTAGTTGAGTTAGGGTGGGTTTACAACTAGAAAAAAACAGTGGTCTTGAGTGGGACCCCCTAAAAATGAAACAAAAAATACCTGCAATTTTTTTCGGTAAAATCAGCTCGATAAAACAGTTTTGGTAAAACAAATTTCGTTAACATCTCATGGGGCCGTTTTCAATAGCCGGGCAGATACAGATCTGCAGCTGTGTAGGCAGTTTATCACACCAACTCTTTCAGGCCGATTCATGGAATTAATGTGCGCTGAAAATTTCCGCGCAAGCGTTTGAATGTGTGCGAATCGCAGCGCAAGTGCAAAAAACGCAGCGAAACCCTCGCACAGCTATTCATGGAAGTCCGTGCGTGTGTTAATCCATGGATGTGCGCTAAAATCCTGCGTGGTGCACGCTGGCGCACACGTCTTCAAACAGCATGCGCTACGCGCACAGCGAAAGCACACATAGCGCAGCACACACAACTAAAGTAGGCGTAATACGGGGCATGAAAATATGGGCATCACGGGGGAAGTACAGGAGGCAAATGCGCGGAACGCCCATACGTGCGCCTACAACACATATTCATGGAATCGAACGGGGCTAATGCGTGCACCAAAAAAGATGCGCTAATCCAGAAAGACGTACGCCAGCAGGAAGCAGGCATACGTGGACCAGCACAGCATAAAAGTGCGCGCAAACAAGAAACAAGCTCAGACGCTAAGATGAATAAACCGTTCCTTGCAGCAGTGGTCGTGGGATACCGCAGGTGGAGGAGGACGATATCAGGGCCAGAATTTTTACACCCAGTACCATCCTTTTTGGGATGCCTGATGACCAGGTGAATGGGAGGTACAGGTTTCCACCTCACATAATACTCGACCTGGTGAGTGAGTGGGAGGATGACCTCACATCACCCACCCTGTGCTCCCAAGCACTGAGCCCCCTTGAAAAGGAGCTTAATGTACTGCACTTCTTGGCCACTGGATCATTTCAGCGGACAAGTGCTATAGTGGGGGGGTGTCACAGGCCACGCAGTCACGCTGCCTACACCAGGTGTTGGCTATCATGACTGCACGCCCATCAGTCCGCAGGCACATATACCTGCCCAGAACACCTGCAGAAAGGCAGGCTGCCGTCCAGGATTTCTACGGGGTGGCACAATTCCCCAAAGTGCTAGGTGCCATTGATTGCACCCATGTGGCTCTACGTCCCCCCAGGGCAACGGAGCACATCTATAGAAACCGCAAGCACTGGCATTCCATCAACGTGCAGATAGTATGTAAGGGAGGGAGGGATGCCAAGGGAATCATCACCTCAGTATATGCCAACTATCCAGGGTCCACCCATGACAGTCATTTACAGAATGTCAACCCTAAACCGGGATCTAGAAGCTGGGCAGCATGGCGATACATGGCTGCTTGGTGAGTATAAATGCCACTGCACATGCATGCATGCATGTCAGATACTGAGTAATGTCACAAACCCACTAATGATACCCATCACCACCTCCCCAGGGGACAGTGCCTACCCTCTGAGCACCCACATGATGACGCCAATTCGGAATCACACCACCCGAGGTAAGATACAACACAGCCCATATTGCAACCCGGGGCATAGCGGAGCACACATTCGGAGTGCTCAAGTCATGCTTTCGCTCCCTTGACTGCTCTGGTGGGCAGCTGCTATACAGTCCCCCAGTAGCGTGCAGGATCATAGTGGCAGCATGTGTCCTGCACAACGTTGCAACACGCCGGGGCCTGCCGGTGGACATGGTGGTGCCCCCACATCCCCAACCACATGCATGGCCGCTGCGCATGGGAGGGGAAAGGGCACATGGTGAGGCAGCCCGTACGTAGCTGGTGGCTAATTACTTCACCTAAAATCACACCCCTTTGGAGTGCACACAGCCCTGGCACATACCAGCTGACAATCAATGATGATGACATAAGGGACAGTCAACTGTCACAACCATACCAGCCTGAGATTGGTCACCTGGAAGTGTTACATTGTGTGCATCCCTACCTACCGAAACACCACCAATGCTGTGCCATTATAAAACATACATCTATGCTGCTAAATTGATAACCCCCTTGCAAAATACAACATGAAAACAGAGCCAGGTCACCCAACCCCTCTCCGGCTCCGCCACACAACACACCATGGCATGTCATGCAATGTGAAAGCAAACACAGCAATGCACAAGAACTGACACAAAGTGCACTGTCCCAAATGGAAACTGCCCACAGACAATATGCTCCCAGTAATCAATACCAAACAGCACACATGAACAAATACTTACCACCAACACAATACAGCAACACACCATGAAACATTGCAAAAACATGACAGTACTAAGTCAAAGTAGTGGTAGTCTTACAACCTGAATAAGCCAGCACATCGACCCCTTCCAACTGTAGAGTGCTGCTGCCATGCAAATGTGTCAGTGTACTGCATACAACATGAACTCCATCTGCAAAGGAGACGGCCTTGTGAAGACATGAGGAAGGAACCTGCAAATTATGAGGAAGACATGGATTCACAAGCACATATCAATACACCATGCAGTGTACAATACAACAACAATACCCACTAGGGATGTCCACACAGTATTGACTACAGACTGCCCACACAGCTCATAGGAGCCCAATGTCACTGTGTAAGTCACTGTCACTTGGTCACACCCTTTCAAAAGCCCATGGGAACGGGAAGAAGGAGGGGTGTGTGTGTCACAAACCCAAGCATCTAACCCAAACTCAGGACAAGCCTGCATGTGCCCAGCCGTAATACAGTGGATGCCCACGGGAGCCACACAAGGCAACACACTGTAAAAAAAAAAAATCATGCATGGCTATGACATTGTGGGAGAAATGGTGTCGCTCTCTTCACCCTCTGCTGCTGCATCAGGAGGTGGAGGCACTATGGGAGGCAGCCCACGCAAAGCCCTGGTATGGTCCTCCATGGCAGCAAGCATGTGGTTCTGGAAGGTCTGATTCTGGAGGATTAAAGTGCGGAGATCCCCATGCAGCACCTCACGGGTTGCCTGCACTCCTGCACGCATGGCCTCGAGGGATGCCCGGATCTCCTCACGTGTTGCCTGCAGCTCAGCTGAGAGCGAACGTATGAGCTGCTCCAGCTGCTGTTCTGCCCTAACATTTCGGGAAGCCTCAAGTTCAAGCAGACTCTGCCTGAGGTTATGGAGTTCTACCCTCAGGGCTTCCCTGTGGCCCTGTGACTGTATTGATATGGATTTACGCAGAGTCTCCAGTGTCGCCCGTCGGTCCCTGTTGGACGCCAACATGTCTTGCCTGTGTGATTGGCAAATGGAGTCTGTTGCCTGCTGTTGTTGCTCCATCTGCCTTTCAGGGGGGATAATGGAAGTGGCCACCCTCTCCATTGCCTAAGCCATCATTTCTACTGATGCTGCCTGTGGGTTGCCATACCGTACATGGAGTTTTCCCATACAGTATTCCCTGGGTGGCACATGGCCACCGTGTCGGCGGGCACCACACCTGTTCGGGGCAAGGCGATCTGCACCTTGCTGTGCTGGCACTGCCTGAGGATGCAGGACTGCATCCCCCCTCTGATTTGCTGGCCCAGGAACAGGATCAGATGCTGTGGAGTGTGACCCAGCATCCGTAACCGCCAAAGGCGGACCTACCAACACTGACATCCATATAGAGGGTTCTACCCCTGGTGCAGGTGGGTTGGACAGAACAGAATCCCTGCCAGAAGCACTGACCTGCGACAGCACATAAGTCTCATCATCCGACTCAGCACCTGAATAGAGGTCTGGGGAGCTGCACCCAGAGACAGCCCTCAACAGTATGGTCTGCAGTACCAAAGTGTTTTCACCCACCACCACACCACGTCCCCCACTGGTGCCCGGTCATGGCTGAGAATCCTTCTGGGTCTGCACCATCTCCTGAACCTCACCAGCATCAAGTGCGTCGTCACCTGCAAAAACATGAAATACAAGAAATGGAAACAGGCATGAGCACCATAGCACACACGTAGGCCTGACAAGACAGAGATCCTGTACATGGTTTACACATGTCCCACATGACTATAACCCTGGCATGCATGCACTGTCAATGAGTTTGAAGGGGAGTCAAAAAGGCAGACAATGAGGACACCAAGATGGAAAAGCAACACATTTGCAGCATGTTGTGTAGCACTGGCATCACACATCAGCCTGTGAGTGGCATGTCCAATACACATACATGACACATGCCAGCACACAGATGTCATGTAGCATAGCCATGGTAAATTAGACAACTACAGCGGTATGTCAGTGAATGAGTACTGCCACACATCCATGTCACATGGACATGATGAGAAGATTAATGCAGAATAGTGTTGCAAAATATGCATGTGCCACACACTGCAACACATCCAGTGTAAAATAAGACAGTGATTGTAGGAAGATGTACACATCAATGGTTGGTCACTTCAACATGACAGGAAACAACTATCATGTTCCACATGCAAACAGGCCCTAAAAATAAATTTCAGCAGGCCAATACTCCCTCGCCCTGAATGGTCTAATCATTCACATAACCAGGTAACTAAAGTGGCACAATGTGGGGTGTAAACAATGATAGAGCATTTTACATATGTGGCATTAGGGATGAAAAAAGAATATGAACAATGGGATGATCTAAACAATCAGCCTGAATGAACACAGAACAAATCAGAACAATGTTGATGCAAGATGATAGTTCAAGGGCAACATCAGTAATGTGGGGCTAATTGGCCACTATGGGCAGAAGGGATACTGTCATACCCAAACAAAGGCACGTGAATGTATTGGAGGAAGCACATAGGTGACCCATAACACTCAGGAGTACACACCCTCAACTGGCACTCAATCAGAACCTGTCACCCAAACAACATACACATGGATTACACACACATGCATGGGCACTCACTGGACAATGCGTCGTAATCAGGTAGGTCTCCCACGCCTTGGATCTGTTCCTCTGTGACGAAGGTCCCAGCAACAGACTCATGTTCAGTGAGTTTGTTATCCTCTGGTGGAGACCCACCGCCAGTCACCAGAGTAGCGGCATGATTTGAGGCCAGCTTGTTCTTTGCTCTGCGTTTCAGGTCATTCCACCGCTTGTAGCAATCATCAGCTGTCCGCCTCACAAATCCAAGGGCACTTATGCGGTCGGTGATGGTCTGCCAGTGTGCCCTACGTTGACCAGGTGTGGTCTTGCACGCTGCAGTCACCACCATTTCTCGGCTATGTGCCGACACAAGTGCATCAAGTTTGGCGTCATTAAAGCTAGGCTTCCTTGACGTGGCGGAGAGTGTAGCCGTGTCTGGGGTCTCAGCCTGTCGTGCCAGAGCACCCTTCTTCCTCTTTTTCAAAGGTGGAGCAGAGTCTGAGTGGCTTACGCCGCTCTGGTCAGTAGGGGCAGAAGCGCCGGTGGACTGGGTACTAGGAGTGTGCAAAGGCACAATGACCATAGGTCTTGGTGCAGGCATTGGCTGAAGTGTGATGTTGGCAGGGGCAACATCGGTTTGATGGTCCTGGATCGACAATGTCCCAGCTGGGAGACTCAGAGCTGGGGTGGATAGAGCTGCAGCTGCCCCTGCAGCCTCCCCACCCTGCCTACTTGGGGCAGCAGATGACATTGCTGCCCCAGATACACGTGGCCTGGTGACACCAACTTGCGCCACCACACATAGCTTAGACTTGTTGACGTGGAAGTCAGCCTGGGAGTCATCCTGTGCTGGGTCAGGTGCCACAATGGCTGGTCAAACAAGGGCTGAGCTGGGAGGGTGTCAGCTACGTTTCCCACAACCATGGGGGGCATGGGTGTCCCTGATTGGTCCTCCACACATGGGGGTCTAGGTGCACCCTGCAAATCCTGGCCACGTCCCCTACCGCGCCCACCACGCCCACCTTTTGGAGGTCGACCACCTTTGCTCCCTTACCGCTTGGTCGCCTCCCAACCATGGCACTGATGTTGTTGTGCGTATGGGAGGAGCAGTAAACGATTGTCCTGGGCAATTGGGGGTGAAAGGGGTAGGGTACTAGATAGAATTCGTACCCTAGTGCTCTAGCAAGGCTGTCTGTGACCCCAGGGGGAAGATGACGGGTCACGCAACGCACAGGCACCCCGAAAACAAAAAATAACATGCACGCAACCCCTCGTAGACCACGTGTGTGGAAAAATGAACCCGCACTACGCTGTGGCACCCAGGAACACAAAAATAAGCATACGCATGTTACACGTAGCCACAATGACCTCTGAAGGGGTATGCGACACACGGGGCAAGCACAGTTGGTAAATGCGTGCGCGACTCAACCCTCTGCCTGGAAAAAGAAAGTGAAACAAACGCGCGTGTGCGCGTTGGCAACACCCCCGCCAAAAGAAGAATTGTACGTTGTCTGAGGAGACAGGACAAAAGAAGAAGTGAACGCTGTTTGAGGAAACAGGCCTAACAAAAAAAATGAACGCTGTCAGAGGTAACAGGGAGTACGAACTTCAAACGATGTGAAGTAAACGCGAGTGAACCGAAAAGAAGTAAAGAATTCACCCACTCGCTCTCCACGAAAGGCACATACAAGGAAATGCCTTTTAAAGCGCCCCACATGTGCAACGTCACTTACGCGAGCTGACACTCGGACGTGCAGTTTTTTCACGCGCCATGAGACACTATGGCCACGTCACGAGGGAAACACCCGCGCGCGTCACGTCACAGACGCGCTTACGCGCTAAGGGCCTTTGGTCCAATGAAACAGCGTACGTGTGCTGACACGCTTACGCGCTAAGGGCCTTTCCTCGAATTACATGCTGACGTGCAAGATTTTCATGTGCCAAATCACTCCGTATCAAGCTGTCCATGCAACAACACACGGAAGACCACGCTCCTGCCCAGAAGTCCGAATTACTGCCCCCCAGTGCCCCGAGCACGCTCCCACCTGCCATCTGCTGCTGCCTGCCTGCCTGCTGCCCACATGCCCTGCTATTTGCTGCCTGCACATCATGCATCTGCAGGGGTGCAGTTGTTGTGACCACCCTGGAACCGAAGACTCCCGACTGGGATACCATTGCTCCACAGCCCAGCCCCAGGACCCAGTTGCCCACCCACACCTGCCTCTGGGGTTGCCATGTCGGGCACACCACCATCTGGCAACCCCCAGCCAGAGAGGCAGAGGGCCACCAGCTTCAGTGCCAGGGAAGTTGGTGTCCTGGTGGCGCAAGTCCTGGGGCAGTATGATGCCCTCTTTGGAAGTTCTCGTGCCGACTATGAAGGACGGACCAGGATCTAAATGGATATCGTGACTGCCATCAAGGAGGAGGGGGTGGCAGTCCGCGACATCAAACATGTCAAGAAGCGCTGGGAGGACTTCAGGTCCAGGACCCTTGACAAGGCCCGGCGCCGGGGGCCACCTGTCTGACCACCAAATGAGGCTCCTGGAACGCATATGCCCAGCGCTCCACGTCCAGGTCCTTGAGAGGCAGACCCGTCTGGAGTTGAGCGGTAAGTGTACATGCATAATGATTGGACGCTGTGCTTGTCGTGGTGTCCCAGTAGTGTGCAGGTTGCACATGTGTTTTTGTAGGGCCATGTATGGATGTGTATGTACAGGGGCGTGAGGCTGACACATGCGAGTCCTCTCATGTGTGAGACACATGGATGGTGTATGTGTGGGTAAGCATGCCGGCCAAATGCAGATGTGGGAGCACACATATTTGAATTACTGTGTATGTACGTTGGCATGGTTGTGATGTCACACATGGATGTTGGTTCCAGCTGCATGTATCTGCACTGTGTACATGTGCAATTGTGTCTATTTGACAAGTGTGCAACTGTGATGCAACATGGAAGCCTGTGGCACTGACATGTAGAAGGCTCAATGCCAGGTGTGACATGGATGGCGATCTCATCACTCTGACAGTTGGTGGACATGCACACATGCATGTAAGTGTGTTGGTTTGTGTGAATGTGTTGTGTACTCCCCGTGTTTCATGTGACGTCAGGCTCACCTTCGGATGCTGATGCTGTTGTATGTGTATGAATGGTGCAGCCTGGTGCAATATTGCTGTGGAATTGCTCATGTGTGTGAGTGGAAATGACATGTGTGTTAGGGAGTGTGATGCCATGGCTGAAGTCTGACACTGCCACTCATGTACAACTGTCATGTGTGTATCAGTCCATTGTACAGTGCCCTGATGCCTGTGTTCTATCTTTCCCTGTCTGCAGCGTCAACTGATGAAGAGGGCGGAGAGGGTGCTGTGGAGCAAGGCGGCAGGGATCGCACCGCCAGCCGGAGACGCAAGGCCCGGCTCCCCTCCCAGGTTGTCACCTCTTCAGGGAGTGAGGAGTCCAGTGCAGCGTCCCAGGCCGCAGCTGCTGAGGGTAGGTCCAAGAGGTGGCGGTCGGAGTTGGACTCCTCGGCAGCAGAAGGGGCAGCTGAGACCCCACAGGGTCCGACGGAGGAAGATGGCACGGCGTCATCCAGGTTGGTGGGGGGTTTGGTGGAGGAGGAGGATGTGGAAGGGACAGACACGGGGTCTGGAGGTGGGGATTCCACTGGTGCTAGTGGTGCATTGCAGGGGCAGGGACAGGAGGCACCACAGGCCGCCACGGAGGTGCCTGTGTGTAATCCTGTCCCCGATCCTGTGACTGCATCATCCTGCACCAGCAGGGATTCCTACGTCCAGACCCGTTTTCAGGGAGGGGATCCGCTTACAACAACTGGCCTTCCTCTCCCTGCGGACGTGGCTATTTGAGACCGGGTTGAGCCTGTCCTGGGTGGGATGGCGTTGCATCAACGGGGCATGCGATGTGACCTGTGTTTTCTTGAGGACACTGCATGTCATCTCAATTGCCTCGTTGACCGCGTTGACCTACTGGGACAAGTCACCAGTGCTGGATTCCTCTGTTTGGTGGACCTTTTTACGACCCCCTCCTCACCTAAACCCCCTATGCGCCAGTCATCCTCCATGCCATCTTCCCACCCATGTATCACCTGGGTACCCTGTGGAGCTGCCTCTGACCCTGTGGCCAGGCTGGTGGAGGACACATCCCTGCCACAGTCGGGAGTCGGACGTCCAGCAGGGGTGGCCACCTCAATAACTGCACCCCAGCCGGAGGAGGACATGCAGGCAGCAAGAGCCAGGGCACAGGCACAGCAGCAGCAGCAACAAGGATTGGAGCCATGATGGCTCGGGGCCTTCAACATCGGAGGGGCAGGCATCGACCAGAGGGCAGGAGGACCCAGGATTGGAAGTGTCTTCCATTTGGCAGCGGTTGGGCCAAGCCATAGATGCGGAGCGGCAGCGGCCGGAAGAGGCATGGCTCACAATGGTCAGGGCGGAGAACTCCATGTGGAGAGCTCTGAGGCGGGCCGAGTGCCTCGAGGCAATTCGCAGGGAGTTGGAGGTCCACATGTCATCGTCCCTGCGAACCCATGGGGCCATGGAAGAGGACCGCCTCCGGGACATCGAGCAGGAGTTTGATGATGCCCTGGCACAGGAAATCGGGAAGTGAGCTGTCGGACTAGCCCGCTGCCATTGTAAATAGCTTTTAGAGTTAGGTTTCCTTTTCCTTTTCCTTTGATTTGTGGTGAATGGACTATGCCACACACATTTGTATATAGTTTTTTTATTAGGTAGTTTCTTAGGTAGGTTTCATTTCTTTCGTTGGGCTCATGGACCCTTGACAATGGAATGTACATAGTTGGACAATGGATTATTATGAACTTTTTCTTTTGATTTCACCATGGATCAATGGATTTATCTTTTTACGTTTCCTTTGGATTTGCGTTGGTGGAGGAAGAGTTTGGACTATTTTTCTTTCGGATTTCTTTGGATTGGTTATACTTTTGATTTACTCATCTTTTGCACATGCTTTTCATTTCATGTTTGCGATTTTGTACATAATACATTTTGATATTTTAGTTCCATGTGTGGGATTCGCTCATTGGGTTAATGCATGTGAAAATGTGGGTTTACCCAATCAATGCCAACCAGTGTGTGTGTGTGACGGGCATGTGTTGATGTACATAGTTGACTTTTGGTTTGTGTCTTGAGATAGGCATGTCAGTGTGGGGTGGATTGGGAAATCATTGCGTCTCAAGAATGGGGTGGTGTGCTGTGGTATTTTGGTGTAGAAGTGGGCCATGATTGTGCATCTTTATTTCATGTAGGGGGGGACATGAGTGGGGGGCCTGCTGGCAGGTTCCCTCACTGCTGGGGGTGGGGGTGCTGGGGGACATGAGTGGGGGCCTGCTGGCAGGTGCCCCTCACTGCTGGGGGGTGGGGGTGCAGGGGGACATGAGTGGGGTCTGCTGGCAGTTGCCCCTCACTGCTGGGGGGTGGGGGTGCAGGGGGACATGAGTGGGGGCCTGCTGGCAGGTGACCCTCACTGCTGGGGGGTGGGGGTGCTGGGGGACATGAGTGGGGGCCTGCTGGCAGGTGCCCCTCACTGCTGGGGGGTGGGGATGCAGGGGGACATGAGTGGGGGCCTGCTGGTAGGTGCCCCTCACTGCTGGGGGGTGGGGGTGCTGGGGGACATGAGTGGGACATGAGTGGGGGCCTGCTGGCAGGTGCCCCTCACTGCTGGGGGGTGGGGGTGCAGGGGGACATGAGTGGGGGCCTGCTGGCAGGTGCCCCTCACTGCTGGGGGGTAGGGGTGCTGGGGGACATGAGTGGGACATGAGTGGGGGCCTGCCGGCAGGTGCCCCTCACTGCTGGGGGGTGGGGGTGCTGGGGGACATGAGTGGGGGCCTGCTGGCAGGTGCCCCTCACTGCTGGGGGGTGGGGGTGCTGGGAGACATGAGTGGGACATGAGTGGGGGCCTGCTGGCAGGTGCCCCTCACTGCTGGGGGGTGGGGGTGCAGGGGGACATGAGTGGGGGCCTGCTGGCAGGTGCCCCTCACTGCTGGGGGGTAGGGGTGCTGGGGGACATGAGTGGGACATGAGTGGGGGTCTGCTGGCAGGTGCCACTCACTGCTGGGGGTGGGGGTGCAGGGGGACATGAGTGGGGGCCTGCTGGCAGGTGTCCCTCACTGCTGGGGGGTGGGGGTGCTGGGGGACATGTGTGGAGTCTGCTGGCAGGTGCCCCTCACTTCTGGGGGGAGGGGCTGCTGGCGGACATGAGTGGGACATGAGTGGGGGCCTGCTGGCAGGTGCCCCTCACTGCTGGGGGGTGGCGGTACTGGGGGACATGAGTGTGGGCCTGCTGCAGGTGCCCCTCACTGCTGGGGGTGCAGGGGGACATGGGTGGGACATGAGTGGGGGCCTGCTGGCCGGTGCCCCTCACTGCTGGGGGGTGGGGGTGCTGGGGGACATGAGTGGGGACCTGCTGGCAGGTGCCCCTCACTGCTGGGGGGTGGGGGTGCTGGTGGACATGAGTGAGGGCCTGCTGGCAGGTGCCCCTCACTGCTGGGGGGTGGAGGTGCTGGGGGACATGAGTTGGACATGAGTGGGGGCCTGCTGGCAGGTGCCCCTCACTGCTGGGGGATGGGGGTGCAGGGGGACATGAGTGGGGGCCTGCTGGCAGGTGCCCCTCACTGCTGGGGGGTGGGGGTGCTGGGGGACATGAGTGGGGGCCTGCTGGCAGGTGCCCCTCACAGCTGGGGGATGGGGGTGTTGGGGGACATGAGTGGGACATAAGTGGGGGCCTGCTGGCAGGTGCCCCTCACTTCTGGGGGTGGGGGTGCATGGGGACATGAGTGGGTGTCTGCTGGCAGGTGCACCTCACTGCTGGGGGGTGGGGGTGCTGGGGGTCATGAGTGGGACATGAGTGAGGGCCTGCTGGCAGGTGCCCCTCACTGCTGGGGGGTGGAGGTGCTGGGGGACATGAGTTGGACATGAGTGGGGGCCTGCTGGCAGGTGCCCCTCACTGCTGGGGGATGGGGGTGCAGGGGGACATGAGTGGGGGCCTGCTGGCAGGTGCCCCTCACTGCTGGGGGGTGGGGGTGCTGGGGGACATGAGTGGGGGCCTGCTGGCAGGTGCCCCTCACTGCTGGGGGGTGGCGGTACTGGGGGACATGAGTGTGGGCCTGCTGCAGGTGCCCCTCACTGCTGGGGGTGCAGGGGGACATGGGTGGGACATGAGTGGGGGCCTGCTGGCCGGTGCCCCTCACTGCTGGGGGGTGGGGGTGCTGGGGGACATGAGTGGGGACCTGCTGGCAGGTGCCCCTCACTGCTGGGGGGTGGGGGTGCTGGTGGACATGAGTGAGGGCCTGCTGGCAGGTGCCCCTCACTGCTGGGGGGTGGAGGTGCTGGGGGACATGAGTTGGACATGAGTGGGGGCCTGCTGGCAGGTGCCCCTCACTGCTGGGGGATGGGGGTGCAGGGGGACATGAGTGGGGGCCTGCTGGCAGGTGCCCCTCACTGCTGGGTGGTGGGGGTGCTGGGGGACATGAGTGGGGGCCTGCTGGCAGGTGCCCCTCACAGCTGGGGGATGGGGGTGTTGGGGGACATGAGTGGGACATAAGTGGGGGCCTGCTGGCAGGTGCCCCTCACTTCTGGGGGTGGGGGTGCATGGGGACATGAGTGGGTGTCTGCTGGCAGGTGCACCTCACTGCTGGGGGGTGGGGGTGCTGGGGGTCATGAGTGGGACATGAGTGGGGGGCCTGCTGGCAGGTGTCCCTCACTGCTGGGGGGTGGGGGTGCTGGGGGACATGAGTGAGACATGAGTGGGGGCCTGCTGGTAGGTTCCCCTCACTGCTTGCGGGTGGGGGTGCAGGGGGACATGAGTGGGGGCCTGCTGGCAGGTGCCCGTCACTGCTGGGGGGTGGGGGTGCTGGGGAACATGAGTTGGTGATCATATTGCAAGGTGACATGTGGCTTGGCTGGGGAGCATGCCCATGGTGGATGGGCTGCCTGCGGGACATGACCAGGGGTGCAGGGTAGTCCCCTGTGGTGTGGGCTGCCTGCAGGGGCCATGTAGGGGGTAGAGGGGACACCTGGGAGGACCCACACTGCCAATTCACGTGTAGGACTCCCCGCGCACCACACTGGATACATGTACCCCGCTCTGACAGCAAAATCCTGCGTGAAACTTCACACGCTCCCCCGAAATACAAGTACCCCACTCTGACAGCAAAATCGCGTGTGAAACTTCACGCGTACCCCAGAAATACACGTACCCCGCTCGCACAGGGCCAATCGCGTGTGACACTTCCCGTGAACCCCAGTAATACACGTACCCCGCTCGCACAGGGCCAATCGCGTGTGAAACTTCCCGCGAACCCCAGTAATAAACGTACCCCGCTCGCACAAGGCCAATCGCGTGTGAAACTTCCCGCGAACCCCACTACCCGGTCGCACAAGGCCACTCGCATGTGAAACTTCCCGCGAACCCCAGTAATACACGTACCCCGCTCGCACAGGGCCAATCGCGTGTGAAACGTCCCGCGAACCCCGGTAATACACGTACCCCACTCGCACCAGGCCAATCGCGTGTGAAACTCCCGTGAACCCCAGTAATAAATGTACCCCGCTCGCACAGGGCCAATCGTGTGTGAAACTCCCGTGAACCCCAGTAATAAATGTACCCCGCTCGCACAGGGCCAATCGTGTGTGAAACTTCCTGCGAACCCCAGTAATACACGTACCCCACTCGCACAGGGCCAATCGCGTGTGAAACTTCCCACGAACCCCAGTGATACACGTACCCCGCTTGCAAAGGGCCAATCGCATGTGAAACTTCCCGCAAACCCCAGTAATACACGTACCCCGCTCGCACAGGGCCAATCGTGTGTGAAACTTCCCGCGAACCTCAGTAATACATGTATCCCGCTCGCACAGGGCCAATCGCGTGTGAAACGTCCCGCGAACCCCGGTAATACACGTACCCCGCTTGCACAGGGCCAATCGCGTGTGAAACATCCCGCGAACCCCAGTAATACACATACCCCGCTCGCACAAGCCCAATCCCGTGTGAAACTTCCCGCGAACCCCAGTAATACACATACCCCGCTTGCACAGGGCCAATCGCGTGTGAAACTTCCCGTGAACCCCAGTAATACACGGACCCCGCTCGCACAGGGCCAATCGCATGTGAAACTTCCCGCGAACCCCAGTAATAAACGTACCCCGCTCGCACGAGGCCAATCGCGTGTGAAACTTCCCGCGAACCCCACTACCCGCTCGCACAAGGCCAATCGCATGTGAAACTTCCAGCGAACCCCGGTAATACACGTACCCCGCTTGCACAGGGCCAATCACGTGTGAAACATCCCGCGAACCCCAGTAATACACGTACCCCGCTCGCACAGGGCCAATCACGTGTGAAACATCCCGCGAACCCCAGTAATACACGTACCCCGCTCGCACAGGCCCAATCCCGTGTGAAACTTCCCGCGAACCCCAGTAATACACATACCCCGCTCGCACAGGGCCAATCGCGTGTGCAACTTCCCGCGAACCCCAGTAATACACATACCCCGCTCGCACAGGGCCAATCGCGTGTGCAACTTCCCGTGAACCCCAGTAATACACGTACCCCGCTCGCACAGGGCCAATCGCGTGTGAAACTTCCCGCAAACCCCAGTCATAAACGTACCCCGCTCGCACAAGGCCAATCGCGTGTGAAACTTCCCGCGAACCCCACTACCCGCTCGCACAAGGCCAATCGCATGTGAAACTTCCCGCGAACCCCAGTAATACATGTACCCCGCTCGCACAGGGCCAATCGCGTGTGAGACTACCCGCGCAGCGGGGTACGTGTATTCGGAGGGGTGCGCGGGGAGTTTTACAGGCGTTTTCGAGGTTGTGAGCCTGTGCGCCATGTACAGGATTTGTCCGCTGTACATGGCGCACGGGGAGGGGTTGGGGGTGTAACTGGCGCTGCTGCAGGGTCTATGCGCCACTCTGTGCCACGGCTGGTTTTGTATGTTAAAATCCATGAATACGCTGTGCGCGGGAATGGATTTTAGAGCACTCGGCTGGCGCAGAAAGTTCCATGCGCACACTGTGCACCAGCCATGTGCGCCACTTGTGCGCTGAATTCTATGAATATCCCCGTCTATCTTAACAACAACACAACACTGCCTTTAAGGTCAGAAAATGTGGGGCGCAAAGTAGGAATGGAGAAATCAATGAGCCACCATTCACGTCAGCTCAGAGGCCACAGCAATCGTCTCATTACCGCCCAGCCGGCCCCGCTCTGCTCTTTTTCTTTGTAGGTCGAATGTGCCAGCCTGCTCCCCGCCATGTTGGCTGTAGACACGGCTGAACTTGCTAAGCCGATTCGGGACCTTCCATTAATTGTAATGTCATCAGATTCACACAATCATCTGTTGGGATGTTCTGATCAGCCATTTCGACGAAATCAGGATCTCAATACCCTTTGGATTAAAATATCAGATCAATATTCACGTGGTGGAGTTCATCGTTGCTCACGCCACCACGTCCGTCCTCGTCCACCACCAGTCCAGTTCATTGGCACGCGGCCGAACAATTTTGGCCTGTCCATGCCACAAATTCAGCAACATAAATGGCTGAAACCACCTCAGTGACAGCCTCAGAATGCCAGGAAATGCCCCTAAATTCTAGGTGAGTCCCCGAGATAGAAATGTAGAGAAGCGTCATTGGATATATAGTTTGTGGTTGAAACTCAGGTCCCACATTACTCCATTGTTTACCTGAGGGCCGGTAGGCATCCCCAATTCTGTTTCACTTTAATGAAAACAGTTTAATTGGCGCATCAAGTGCCTTGGATTTGTTTTCATTTTAAAGTTAAAACTTTCAAACTTGTGCAATACGTCAGGCATGTGTTCCTCATGCATGACTTACACATTGGGTAAATTGCCCACAAGAAAACACATACCTCTTTCTCTTTGTGTAAATGAGCAATCTCGTGTCTGAGCTCTTACAGACGCAATATGCCGATGTAACTATGCATGGTCAATGTGGGTCAATGTTACATAGCTTACACATGTCATAAACAGGCATGCTCGACTTCGCCTCCAAAATGACGCACAGATATTAAAAGAAGTGGTGAGGATAAACTTTGCAGAAGCCATCTCCACTCCCGTGCTCCCAGAGCACTCGATGCCCCCTCTTTAAGTCACATTCCAATTCCCAAACCCACTTACCTATATTTACCTGAAAACTATCTCCTGCAGGTTCAATTGAAAAGGCTTGCTTGTATTATGTGGTGTCCTGACTGCACTAGACATCGAAAGCAATGCAATTGTGGGCTGGTACAGGATATTACGGTTCTATTTCAATCACAGGTTGGCCTGACTCCCCCAAAATGTGAGGGACTTTGAACTCCACAAAATGTTTTAGGTTTGAATTTCCTCCAAAGTAGTTGACCCATGCATGCTTCGTTATAACATATGCATGCAATTAGAGAACTATGCGCGTCTGGCACATAGCTATTGAGTCAATTAAGGCTAAGTACAATCTATAATCATGAAGCTGTACACGTTTGATGATTGCCCTATAGCAGGGGCCTGCAATCTGTGCCACTCCACATGTTTTGGACCGCAACTTCCATGATTCCTCACCATTGACTATTGTGCCTGGGGTTGATGGGGGTTGTAGTCCAAAACATCTGAAGAGCCAACGGTTGCAGACACCTGCCCTATAGTAATTATACTGGAGGCAGGTATCAAAAATAAATCCTAAACATGTGAACCCTCACCTCATTCTAGTATATTCAGGATGGATTCAAGATTGCAGCGCAGGCTGGATAATGCTCATTTAATCGCAGTTGCAACTAGTAGGACAGAAAGTTCCAGCAAATGGAAGGATGTTGAAATACCTATTCAAACATGGTGTCTTGATCGGCTTGTACATTGCAACTATTCAGACAATCTGATAGATTATCATGCAAAAGGAAGCAATGTGGGTACTTTCGGTTAAGGCTGTTGGCATGCAGCATACCCAAAATAACAATGTATACATATATGATAAATATATGATAATCCTAGGCTTTATATTGAAGTAAATAGTGAAAGTGTGCACTATTCAATAGTCATGTGACTAAAAATGTTACTAAACCCCAATAAAAGTGAAATGAAATGGCCATGCATAATACCTTTTTCACTTCTCTTCTGCAGACTCGACAGAATGTTCCAAGTGCACCTGGGATCAGTGGCCCAATGCCCGACAGGACCGTTGCCTACTTAAGATAATAGAGTTCCTCTCCTATGACGAACCTCTAGGAGCTGGCCTGGCAGCTATCTGCATTCTCTGCTCACTAATGCCTGTTGGCATTCTGGGACTCTTCATTTATCATAGGAACACCCCCATTGTCAAAGCCAATAACCGCTCTCTCAGCTACCTCCTGCTCCTCTCCCTCACCCTGTGCTTTCTGAGCTCAATGGCTTTCATTGGCTACCCCACCCCAGTGAAATGCCTTCTCCGCCAGGCTGCCTTTGGCATTGCCTTCACTCTTTCAGTATCTGGCATCTTGGCCAAAACCATCATGGTGGTCATTGCCTTCAATGCCACAAAACCCAATAGTCACTTAAGAAGATGGGTTGGGCCTCGTTTGTCATATGCCCTCATCTGTTTTTGCACGCACCTTCAGGTTCTACTGACTGCTTCTTGGTTGAGCCTCTCCCCTCCGTTCTCACAATATAACATATACACTGAACCTGGAAAGATAATAGTTGAATGTAACGAGGGGTCCTCCCTTGCATTCTGGTGCATGCTGGGATATCTTGGACTTCTTGCCTCCATCAGTTTCCTAGTAGCCTTCCTGGCTAGAAAGTTGCCTGACAGTTTCAATGAGGCCAAATTCATCACCTTCAGCATGCTGGCCTTCCTCAGTGTCTGGCTTTCCTTCATTCCTGCCTACCTCAGCACCAAGGGCAAGTACATGGTGGCCATGGAGATCTTCGCCATCTTGTCTTCCAGCTCTGCTTTGGTTTCCTGTATATTCTTTCATAAATGCTATATCATCCTGTTTAGGCCAGAGATGAACACAAGAGAATATCTGATGGGAAGGGAAACGGGAATCCGGAAGGAAACTGCTCAGTAGTCTGCCAACTAATCACCTAAAATATGTCACCAGATGTTCGTATAAGATGTTCCTCATGTATAACCAATTATGAAAGGTAGGCAAGAAAAAAGAACTTAGCAATGCATATATAAAGCAACATCTTGTATGTTATTCCTCAAATAGCTTCTCCCTGGCACTCCCCCCTCTCCTCTCCCTCTGCACTTTGCCCTGTAGCCCTAGCACGATCTGAATGACACAAGGCCTAGTAAGATAGTTTGTCTTGTCCTCCCTTTTTTTTCTCTCCCTTGTCTTGTTGCGCCTAGCAAAGAAACACGTGTGTACAGGCGCGTTATAAATGACATATATCATATCATAACACCCTGCATTTTTGGGAAAAAGAGAGATTCGCCTAAAAAGCAGAAAATTGAGATAATATTCCTTTTGCGACGAAGCAAAATTGAAGTGAACTTTTTGCCCATTTCCTTCATATATTTATACATTATTATACAATGAAGCTTTAAAACAACAGACTTTTCCTTAAGACAATTCTTTTTTTTAAGCCGGTACGTCCCCATTCCCATTTGAGCCCCCATAGGGCTCAATGGGAATGGGGAGGATGGTAGCAGCGGTACCGTTTATAATGGTACCATTGCTACCATCATCTTCTGCTCACGGATGCCGGTACGGCCACCTGGTCAGACCAGGTGGCTACGGTTCCATGTCATTTCATCATGGGATTTTTTTTGCGTGGTTTTTTACCGCCATTTTTTTACAGAAAAAAAACATCACATTTTTGTACAATTATTTTTGGGGGGATTCCACCCCCAAACCCTCTATAACATTTAATTGTTCATGTATTCACAAACACCCACACCCCATATATATAATTGTCTAACCACCCTAAAAAATTCCATGTTTTTTTTAAATACATTTGCGGTAAAAAAAGCCGCAAAAAAAACCATCCTGCGATGAAAAGTCATCGTACTGTGGCTGTAAGGGCACCCGCAAGCAGAAGTCCTAGTATGGTGGTATGGTAGCAACGGTGCCGGTAGTAATACCGGTGCCGTTGTTGCCTTACCACCATACTCCTAATGAGGCCCATTGTCTTTATTTCCAACACTGGAGCAAGCCACATAAAGCTGACCATGAGAAAAGCATGAATCCTGTAAATCGGTTCCAGCTATTTTGAATTTGAGCATTGAGATTGTGCAGAAATATTATTGGTGTCCCAATCTACAGCTGAAGCAGCAGCAACGTCAACATAAGCGCCATACTTGTAGGCCTGAAGGGTGTAAGCTTGAAGTGACGTTCTCGTACGTGTACGGTTGAAGCAGGAAAGCTGTTCAGATGGCATACTTTGAACAGCTTCTTTGGGAAATTAAGTTTCTGTAATTATCATGAGAGAATTGCCACAATGTGATGTACAACGTCATTGCAGACACTATTGAGGAGACGTGCCGTTTCCTGTCCCCCACATTACTACAAAAGCACTGTTTTGTGTCACCTGCAAGACTTCTAAAGTGAGTGTCGCTAATATCAGCTAGAAAGTTTAGGAACAATGACCTGCTGAACTTTAGGAACAATGAACGTAGAACTATGGCAGAACTACGGTGCAAAGAGCCATATGGCAGTGGTAAGAATTGCAGACCGCTTAAAAAATAAATTCTCTGAAAAAGGTATATATTATACTTTTTACATTGTCTACACCATGGAACCTACCCACATGCCACATTCCAGGCTTGTATCATGTTGGGAAGTATGCTGAACATTTCGAAAAGACACACACACAAATACACAACTGTCTCTTTTATATATATGTTATGTTATGTTATTGCAATTTGTAAAGCGCACGGTCACCCAGAGGCATCATGGCGCTAGAAAAGGAGGCTGCTCAGCTGAGAGAGAACCAATGGAAGACCAGAGCTTAGAACAGGTAGGTTTTCAGAGCTCTTCTAAAACCAAGATGGTCGGCAATGGCTTTCAGTACCAGGGGGAGACTGTTCCACAGTTTGGGCGCGGCAATAGAAAATGCTCTGCCGCCGAGCCTTTTCCGATTAGCTTTAAGAACAATCAACTAGTTAGAGCTCGCAGAACGGAGATCCCGAATCGGTATATATCTAGTGAATTTAGTCTGTAGAAATTCAGCACCCTGGCCATGAATAGCCCGGTGGACAATGCACAGACTTGAAATGGATTCGCTGCTTCACTGGCAGCCAGTGAAGTTGGAGTAGGACTGGCGTAATGTGAGCCCCATAAGGGGAGCCAGTGGCTAGCCTGGCTGCAAGGTTCTGCATTCGCTGGAGACGATGGATGAGACCAATCGGTTGTGCCAAATATAATGAATTACAATAGTCCAGCCGTGAGAGCACTAACGCAGCCACCACGGGAGGATGAAGGGCTTCAGGGATCAAAGGCATGACCCTCTTAAGGACCCAGATCTGATGATGGGTGGACTGACAGATGGCCGCCACCTGGTTAGCCATAGACAAGGAGGCAGAGAGGAGAACCCCCAGGTTCTTCACTTTACTAACTGGGCCAGGCAAGGCGCCCAGAGAGCAAGGCCAGAAAGCAGGGGTCCAGAGTAGGGGACTAGGAGGACATCCTACTAACAAAACCTCCGTCTTGTCCCCATTAAGCTTTAACCAGTTCTGAACCATCCATATCCCGACTGCACTAAGACAGTCATGGAGGCAGGCTGCAGCCTCGGATTGATCCTGATCCAAGCGAATTAAGATTTGTGTGTCATCCACATAGGAATAACAGTTAAGCCCATAAGAACGGATGAGACAAATGAGGGCCCAAATATATATATTAAACAAAATTGGGGACAGAGAGGATCCCTGAGGGACCCCACAGGTGAGGGAGCATGGAGTAGATAGAAAAAGAGGCATTGCAAGGGTCTGCGTGCGATCCAAAAGAAAAGCAGTGAACCAGGCAAGAACAGAGCCGGAGATTCCAATCTGTGAGGGGTGAGAGAGGAGGATGGAATGGTCTACCGTGTCGAAAGCGGCAGAGAGGTCTAACCGGATCAGAGCCCCAGCTCCGCCTGCATCTACAAGTCTGGATAAATCATCTTGCACAGAGACAAGGACATTCTTGGTACCTCTACCTGGCCTGAAACCAGCCTGTGCATGATCAAGGACTTTAGAGGACTCCAGAAAAGAGGACAGTAAAGGAGTAACCAACGATTCCAAAAGTTTAGACAGAAAAGGGAGAAGAGAAATAGGACGGAAATTAGCCGGGACAGTGGGGTCCAAGGAGGGCTTCTTCGGGAGAGCAATAACCCTTGCAGAATTCAACTCTGATGGCACCAGGCCAGTCTGGCAAGAGTTATTTATCGCCCTCGTGATGTCAGATAAAAAGTCAGGGGCATTCGTTTTCATCATAACAGCTGGAATAGCATCCTCAGGGGAGGATGATTTGATCTTCAAGATGGCCGTCAAGACTTCTGCCTCGGTGAACAGGGGGAAAGAAGACCAACTCACAGGAGTGTCAGCGGGAAGAATTTGGACAATGAACTGATTCATCTATTGTAAAAACAAATTTTCGTTCAGCCCCAAACCAAAATGAAAAAACTGCAAATTATTAATGCTTATGTCTTTTTTGCTAAATGTTTAGTTAATTGACAAATAAGCAAACACATGTGGTTGTAAACATAAAATCGCTAGCTGCAGGTAAGTACAATAACCAAATTTATCTTTAAGCATAACATGACAAATATATCCTTTGGACCAAGAGGGAAGTAGATATTATGTCACTATATTGAAAAAGTAAGATTCAGAATAACTATAAAAAATTAGCAAAATGCGAAGGTGCGTCTCTCAAAACTAAAATGGCGCATAGAAGATAAACACGGAAAACAAACAAAGAAAAACAAAGCATGTCTGTCCCAAATCAAAATGGCGCATAGACGCGATCACGTAATCACGTGATACATCAAACACGAGATATTTTACCCAAAAATAAAAACTAAATGAGGGATTAAAAACATCAGGTACAATCGACAAGAACACGATTATACTTTTCTAGCAAAGATAGTCACAACAGGAAAGACAAGTCGTGTCATTTCCTGACCAAATGGAGGATTAGTGATCACGTGATCGAATCCAACACCTGACCGCAACCCCATCTACTATAAAAGAGGAAGGCAAAACAGCTAAGCACATCGGTTATCAGGCCGAAAGCGGGATTGTTTACAGAGAACGAGAGATACAACTCAAAAAGGGAAAGAGCAAAAGGTGAGTAAACAATAGACTTTATTTAACATATAGGTATATCTTTTTAAACTGAGTCAAGACAGCATAAAATGACAATTGTCCCTCTTCTTCTAGCTTTGCTTCTAAAAACCATAAATTGGGACAGCTTTAAAACGAACAACTTTTCCCAAAGTAAAAACTAGACAAATGTAGCGGCACAGGGGAAGAAACAAGTGTAAGTGAAAGAATTCTAATTATTTACAGGTTTTTCGTGCTTGCTACATGAAATGTTAAATTATCCTAAAAAGCAATCAAAGTTGAAACCGCCATTATTAGAAATGTTTACAACACACTGTCAAAGAATTCTGAATCAAAAAATGTTTCTTTCTATTTTTTTCCCTTTTTAGACATACAATTGCATTGCTAAAAAAACGTGTAAAGTCCCTCCTGAAGATCTATCTGAAAAAATAAGATAGTGAAACACGTGTAGAGGGCATAGAATTGAAAACATGAGGGCATAGAATTGAAAGCATTGACTAAGCAATTTGGAAAATAAAATTTGTTGTGCTGAGGGCGCAAGACACCTGGTTCCTGTCTTTCTTTATGAAAAGACAACATTATTGAAGTGTCAGCGGGAAGAGAAGGGACAAAACAAGTGGTGTCGGGAGGCAATAAAGCCAGAGATTTTGCGATGTTGGCTCGAATAACGTCAGTTTTAGTAATAAAAAAAGAAGCCAAGTCGTTACACAATTCCTGGGAAGGTTTAACCATAGAGGTAAGAGTCTCCGAGGAGGCTAGCGAGTGCACAATGGAAAAGAGAGCCTTAGGCTTGCACAGCGCGTGTTCAATTTTCTGGGCGAAAAAACTGGATTTCGTCAGTTTTACGCTGGTCAGATAGGTGGCCAAATTAAGTTTATATAGCTCTATAAGCGCGGGACTATAGCATGCACGCCATTTGCGTTCAGCTTGCCTAAGTTGGAGGCGGGATGCTCGGAGCTGGTCTGTGAACCAAGGTTGAGCGGGGAGCCTACGACCCTGAGTCAATTTCAAAGGAGCATAAAGATCGGCTGCGGACACCAGAGAATGAGAGAGGGCAGTCAGTGATAATGCTTTCAGAGGGGCACAATTCGAGGTAATATGGGCACTAAGTGCCCATATTACCTATTAGAGATTAGACCATATTAGAGATGTATATTAGTTTGGCCACTCCAGAAAATTTTAGATGTGTTTCTACACTTGCAATGACTCAGTTATTCCTCTTTTTAACATGCAAGTCATTTAGCATAATCTGTTTCATCGCAACAACTCTTGTAAATTCATGCGGCATGGGGAGTGGCAACCAACTTAAATCTAGAAGTGAGAATAGTGTCTGGTGAAACGTTCACCAAACATGAGGTCACTAACGAATCCAGTAAACACTGCTGTATATTTTAATAATGCATTAAATTATTCCATGATTGGCTTGATCATAGACAAAAATGATGATACCATGTGTGTATGAGATAAAGTCTCTTATTTTATTCGTATTCATTTTCCATATTAGTCTTCCAGAGGCCTTAGCCACTGATGCATTTGGGACCTAGGTCCTTCTTCAGAGTGGGCTCTACAAATACAATATCATACAGGGATGTTTTGATAGCTTGCTTATAAGTCAGTCAGGAAATGCACATCTCTACTTCAATATGTTACCATGTGGCATCACGCACAAAATAACATAATTGTACCTGCGGCTTTGGAAAATCAAATAAATGTGTTTGTTCTAGAGGTCGTGTCTCGCATCCTTCCTGCAATGTAAATGTGTAAATGTGAGGCTACTTGTTCGCTAAAACTAAAATATATTTACTTAGTTCTCAAAGAAAGAGTAATGTATGCATAGAATGACTCCTAGCCCACCATGTCGATGGGCAGTGATGTTATAAAGGGGATTGTAGTCTGGTGTAGACTAGAAATGCTAATGGCGAAAAGCATACAGCACTTGAGAGATGTGTCACCTATCAATGTTAATGGCGCTGATTAAATGCTGCAGACCAGAGTTAAAGAGTTTTTTTTAAAATTTAACTAATTTAATTTAATTAAAAGAAAAGCAAAGCAGCAGTCCTGTGATCTTATTTGGCATGAGGGCGTTTAGACGTGGCTGCAATGTCAGCCACGTCCAAAAATCCCTTGCGCCAAAATTACAGTCCCTGAATGGCTTTCGCTCCGAAAAGGGCGCTGCGGCGGAATGGCCGTGCAAAATCAGAGTGCTGCAAAATGACGGCACCGAAAACGGGTGTACAGCTTGGAGCATGCAGCTGTACCAAAGTGTGTCGACCATGGCAAATAATTTCATCTCACTGCGCTTTGCCTAAAAATATTGTGGGCCTGATTCATGGAATTTCTTGCACGGTTCGAAGTGACTTTGTACTGCTGAAAGGTGACTTTGCACTGCCGACACAAAACCCGATACATGAAACCGTGTATTTTTGCTTTGCAAAGTCAGTGCAGTCATTTTGTACTGCAAAAATGACATTGTGCTGACTTTACACTGGAAAAATACACTTTGCACAGTTCTATGAATCAGGGTTTGTGTTGGCAGTGCAAAGCCACTTTTCAGCAGTGCTAAGACACTTTGAACTGTGCAAAAAAATCCATGAATCGGGTCCTAAGCATATTCATTAATCTGCATCCTTATTGGTGCTCACAGAGTCGAAGCTTTTTATGCCCCCCCCCGTGGTGTAGAAAGTGAAACATACTTCCTAGTTCTACTTCCGGATTACAAGCTCACAAGACCATAGCAGAGAGAGGGAATTGTTTATGAGTTTAGTATGTTCTTATATGTGTTTTTTCATCACATGACAACACTGCAGGCCTCTGAGGTGGTGTTTCAAGTTAGTGTAGACTCGCACACACAGGATATAGCCAACTAGGCTGATTTAGGTGAGCAGAAAAAAAAAACACTATTCAGATTGTTCATTTCTCTTGGAGTGAGATTAAACACAGTGCTTCCTTTCTGTGGCCAGTGCATGCCCCTACCATCGCACTGCACTGAAATGAGTCACTGGCTGAAAACACCACATTTTGTATTTGGAGGGTGAGAGCCCATTGAAGTGAATGGGCATTTAGGGGGCTAGGCGGGTGAGTGAACTACAGGGTCTTTGATTTACCAAAATGCCAGGGGTAGCGGAAGTGACATCACATACCTGATGACATCACAGTAAATTATGTCACATGACCTTTCACCCGGATGGCAACAGTTCTTCTTTAACCCCGCTGACATCATCAGAAGTGGCTTGCGAGTGTAAAAAAAGTACATGGTAATGGTATGGTAATGTGTATTTGTAAAGCGCCTATACACAAGGCAAGTGTTTCAAATCGTTCAAGGAGGGAGGGCACAAGTGGAGAAAAAAAACAACAGTCATTCAGTGCCCTTGAATTTCTGAACGATACAAGTCTGAACAGGCAGAGTAAGTGCATATCATACAATTAACAGTGTAGATAACAGCAAATAGGTCTAAAGACGATTCTGCAGTTTTTCCAAGTACATTGTGGCACAACCATGCAAGGAGGGAAGACAGGGAAGATAGATGGACAATCTCAGGCATGGAACGTTCAGATCGTTCAAGTGCACAGACGGTACAGGAAAGTGGTGGGGGGGGAATCCAAGTGTGCCCAGTAGTCAGAAACTGGGCAAGTGCTGAGAGAATGCCATTCTCATGGGTCATTTGACCTAGTGCAGTAGCAATGAGGCAAGTGCAGGCCTGGAGGCAAGTGCGAGAGGACTGGCGTGGGTGCCAGGGACCTGTGAGACTCTAAGGTAGAGCCGGCAGACAGTGGGCAAGCTGTGTGGAAAAGGAGGGAGAGAGGGATAGCGCAGAGAGAGAGGTTAACAGGGTAGAGGGATAGAGAAGGAAGAAGAGCAATGATTTAAGGAGTTTCCGGAATTTAAGGAGATCATGCTCAAGAGGGAGGGCGGCAGGGAGGCTATTCCAGAGGGAGGCCCCTGTTGAGGATAAAGATCTCCCTCCAAATCTCTGCTTGGAGAACCGGCTCACTCACAGAAGGTTGGAGGTAGATGAGCGGAGGGCCCGGGAGGGACAGTATTTAGGTAGGCATTGTTGCACATAGGTAGGTCCCAGGCCCCAGAATTCCTTGTTGACAATGCAGAGGGTCTTGAACGTGATCTTAGCAGCTACGGTGAGCCAGTGGAGAGATTTCAGCACCAGAAATAAGGGAGGTTGAGAAAGAGGCTGTTGCAGTTGCCCAGCCTAGAGAGAACCAGGGCTCTGGAGACAGTGAGCCACTGGGGGAGGTGAGAAAAGGAAGAGTACCTCTGAGGAGGTGCAGCTGGTAGTTGGACTTTTTAAAGATGTCCAAAATGTGAGCAGAAAAGTAGAGAGTGGAGTTGAAGATGTCCCCAAGGATTTTTGCCTCACAGGTGGGTGTGGGTGCAGGGCCCACGGAGGCCACCCAGAGTGAGAGCAGGAGTCCCAATGAAAATTATCTCAGTCTTACGGGCGTTGAGGCAGAGGTTGTTTGCAGCACACCATGACTGAATTGCGGACAGGCAGTCAGATATGAGTGAGGTAGAGGAGGTGGCTGAGGGTAGCCCGAAGGACAGTCGCGTGTCATCCGCATAATACTGGAAGTTAGAGATGAAAGTGGCAATCTCGTGTGCCAGGGCAGCCATGTAGACATTGAAGAAACAGGGGCAGAGGTTACGGGAACGTCACAGGTTGAAAGAGTGATAGTAGGGAGAAAGGACCTAAGCTCCACCTGGGATGGGCGGTCAGAAAGGAAGGAGGTTAACCATGCCAGAGCCTGACCTGTGATTCCAAGAGTGTCATGGAGGCGTGCAATCAGGATGTTGTGGTTTACCGTGTCAAAGGCAGAGGAGAGGTCAAGATGAATGAGGGCAGAGGGGGTGTTAGTCTCGAGATTTGAGAGCAGGTCTTCACTGGTGTTCACAAGAGAAGTTTCCCTGCCTCTGGATGCTCTAAAGCCAAACTGGTGGTCGTGGAGGCAACCAGCAGATTCAGTGTGGAGGGTGAGTTGGGTGGTAGCCAGCTTCTCTAGGAGTTTGCCCAGGAAAGAGGTGATAGAGATAGGGCAGAAGTTTGCCGGAATCGAGGGGTCGGCAGAGGGTTTCTTAAGCAGAGGGTGCACAAGGGAGTGCTCAAGAGAATTTGGGAAACCTCTAGTGGCAAAAGAGAGTTGCAGAGATCAGCCAAGGCTGGAGCGAGAGAGTCATTGTTGTCCTTAATGGTTTTGGAGGAACAGGGGTCGACCTGTTTGGATAATGCCTTCATAGACCAGACTTATTTGGCAACCTCATAAAGTGTGACAAGAGTGAGAGAGGGGAGGAGAAGTGGTGGAGGGACAAAGGGAGGCTCCAGAGGTGTTGGTGTATGTTGTGGTGTGGAAGTGAGAAAGGAAAGGATATCTTGGGTTTTCATGGTGAAGTGTGCAGCATGGGCCGAGCAAAGGTCCTCGTTGGTGTGACAGAAGAGGAGGCTGCTTCAGGATGAGCCAGTTCCTTACAGACTTTGAAAAGTTTGGCTGTGTTGTTTGATGCCGCAGAGATGCAGGCTTGAATAAAGACTCTTTTCTTGGTGTGTATGCAGAGTCGATCTTGCCTTTGAAGGAGGCAGCAGGCCAGTATGTCAGAGGATCCAGCTGACAAATTCCATTTCCGCTCAGCTGCCATACACTTGCATTTAAGGGCTGCCAGATCAGAGTCGGACCAAGAGTTGCACTTTTTGGAAAGCTTAAGTCGGACCCTCATGACAGGGGCAAGAATATAAATGGTGTTTGAGATAGAGAGATTGAGGTTAGTGAGTGCTGTGTCAGGGTGGGAGTTAGCCACAGGAGTAGGAGGCAGAGAGTAGGTGGAGGCGAAGGCAGCCACTGTCACTCTTTTCATGGGTCTGGTGATTTTCAAACTGAGCGATCGTGCCGGGTGTGCCGATGCAAGGGGAGAGGAGAGCTTCATGTGTGAAGAGAGAAGAGAGTGGTCAGTCCAAGAGAGAGAGGTAGTGAGAGTGATAGAGAGAGGCATATTGGTAGAGATGATAGCATCCAAAGTTGGCCGCTATGTGCATGGAGCCAGAGGGTAAGATAGAGAGGGAGATAGAATCACATAGGTTGCAGAAGGGTCCTGAGGAATCAGGACAGTCCAGATGGATTTTGAGGTCACCCAGCAGGAGGAGTTGAGAGGAGGAGGAGAGTAGAGAGGAGGCCAGGTCAGCCCATTCCGAGAGGAAGAGAGTGGACTGTCCTGCTGGACGATAGAAGGTTGGCATGAGGAGAGACGATTTAGGAGATAGTGAGAGCCTGCAGGCTAAGGGTTCAAAGAAGGAGGAGGCCTGAGTGGGGATGATAGACACAGGTATCCATTATGGGAAGATCAACGCCACTCCCCTTCCAGAACCCATGGGCCCGGGCACAGAGAGGATTTTGTATCCTTCAGGGAGGAGTGTGTCAAAGCTCGTGACAGAGCTGTCCTCAAACCATGTCTCGGTGATGGTGAGCATATCTAGATCCATGCGTTCAACGAGGTTGCAGATGTCAGACGAGTGTGTGTGAAGCATGACAACATGAAGCGGCTTGCCATCTTTGAAGGCCTCCTGCAAGGGGCCAGGGCTATGGTTGTCCCCCCCAAGAGTGGCAAGAGAGCCAGCGGGATAGTTGAAGATAGCGGAGGGTCCAAGGCTGACAGGGGAGCCGGGACAGTGCGGCAGGGCAAGGGTGTCTGTGCAGAGAAGTAGGAAGGCACAGCAGGCAAGGGAGCCTGTGCAGAGGAGGGGGAAGGCACAGTAGTCAAGGGTGCTTGTACAGAGGATGGGCGGGCACAGAAGGCAAGGAAGCCTGTGCAGAGGAGGAGGAAGGCACCGCAGACAAGGGTGCCAGTGCAGAGGAGGAGGAAGACACAGCAGGCAAGGGAGCCTGTGCAGAGGAGGAGGAAGGCACAGCAGGCAAGGGAGCCTGTGCAGAGGAGAAGAAAGGCACTGCAGGCAAAGGAGCCTGTGCAGAGGAGGAGGAAGGCACAGCAGGCAAGGGAGCTTGTGCAGAGGAGGAGGAAGGCACAGAAGGCAAGGGAGCCTGTGCAGAGGAGGAGGAAGGCACAGCAGGCAAGGGAGCCTGTGCAGAGGAGATGGAAGGCACCACAGGCAAGCGAGCCTGTGCAGAGGATGAGGAAGGCACCGTAGGCAAGGGAGCATGTGCAGAGGAGGAGGAAAGCACAGCAGGCAGGGAGCCTGTGCAGAGGAGGAGGAAGGCTCCACTGCAAGGGAGCCTGTGCAGAGGAGGAAGAAGGCACAGCAGACAGGGGAGCCTGTGCAGAGGAGAAGAAAGGCACAGAAGGCAAGGGAGCCTGTGCAGAGGAGGAGGAAGGCACAGCGGGCAATGGAGCCTGTGCATAGGAGGCGGAAGGCAGAGTGGGCAAGGGAGCCTGTTGAGAGGAGGAGGAAGGCACTTCAGGCAAGGGAGTCTGTACAGAGGAGGAGGCAGGCAAAGCAGGCAAGGGAGCCTGTGTAGAAGAGGAGGAAGGCACAGCAGGCAAGGGAGCCTGTGCAGACAATGATGCAGGCACAGCAGTCAGGGGTGCCTGTGCAGAGGAGGAGGAAGGCACAGCAGGCAAGGCAGCATGTGCAGAGGAGGAAGAAGGCACATCAGACAGGGGAGCCTGTGCAGTAAAGAAGCTATTGGCAATGGGAATGAGTCACAGACAGTGCAAGGCAGCTTGCAGAGTCACCAAAGAGCATGGGGCATCTTGAAGGTGGATGACTTGGGGCAGAAGTAATGATTTTGCTGGCACAAAGGCAGCCACTAATTAGCAGTATTCACGTGACGGTCAAGTAGGGATGACAGAGTCATGAGGGTCAATGAATGCAAATGTAACAGCACAGTGCATTATCATTAAAAATAGCAGATGAGTTGGGCCTGGGGCACAGCCAGGCATGGACAGGAACAGACAGCGCCTTGAAGTGTGGCCCTACAGGTTGGGGCTGGCTTCCTCGCCTGGCAAGATAAAAAGTAAACGGGCCAATCAGCAGCCTTGTGTACAATGCTCCATTGCAACCCTCGGAGGCACTCTAGTACTGAGGAAGAGGGTGGCCATTACAGAACACACACACAATGGCCCGACATGCAAAGCCTGATGGTGAAGGCGCAGCAACAATGATTGCAGCGTGCCACCACAAATAAACGTCCCACTCACCAACAAAGGTAGAATGCACAGCCGATCACGCTACCACTGGTCAGAAAAAATGTTGTGGAAGAATCAGATGGGTTCCTCCAGTGCGCCCAAGGTTGTGCTGAGGGCGGAGCGTGGTAGAGCGGGGAGAATTGCGACCCACACGCTCCAGATGCAAAACGGGAAAAGGACATATATGTACAATTTTTAAATTACCAAATAGGTTTATTTTAGTAACCAACCACATTTTAGCAAGAGGGCTGCCTTCATATGCCATGGATGGGGTCATGATGTCATAGGGTTAGATCCAATAGTATCAACATATGCCGAAGCACTGTTATAGATATGCTACTTCAGCATTGTATGGCCAGTTACTTCCATATTATATCAGTTATAGCTGCATGCCCGGTATTGTCATTATATGCTAAGTAGAGCTCGTGCCTATAAATACACCTTTGGTCATTGAAATCTTGGGGCATGGGCTTTTTTATCTCATGTATACAAGCTATTAGATGAGGCTGGTTGAAATGTCTGTTTGGTCCTCCCATCAGCTGCCCAAGATCTGCATAATCTGAGTGTCATATCCCAGTATGCACTGAATAATCATTGTGAGAAGACCGGTTCTTTGGCACCTGCATTGAATTTCTTGGGCCTTCAAGGTGAATGAACACAAATGTATGTACCTGTGATGCCCATGTGATTTTGGGAGAGTTAAAGAAGAATGGTTTGGCCATACTAGTTGTATCCCTCCTTGGGGCAAATTTGAATTAAAAACTGCTGGTTATTCAGAGCACTACATCAAGGTACTCTTTGTTTATCTGTGCAGTAAGACAGCTCAGCGGGCTGAGTGCTTGCTACTGCAATCTATGTTTGATCGGCAGGTCGCAGGTTTGCATCCCGTCAAGGCCAATTCAGTATTTCATTCTTCCAAGGTCGATAAAGGAGTACTTTGGTTGGGATGGTTAATGTATGTAAATCTGTTCTATGTACAGCGCTTAGGTGTAAGCGCTATATAAATAACAAATCATTATCTAACCAACCTAAATTCCAATTGGCAGTTGTGAACGAGACTTCGTTGTACATTATTGCAATCAGGAATTGTGGTCACAAAGTTTTGAGTGGATGAACAATTTGCCTGGGGAGCATTATCTGCTTTTAGATAAACAGACAGGTCGAATCCAGAGATCAGTTTGGCTCAGATCAGTTCAAGAAGAAATCTTTATTGAACAGCTCTGCAGGAGACAAAGCCCTCACCCTCAGAATTCAACAAAATGTTTATATATCGTGTTATGGTCATCTACATTGCCATACACTTTCAGTGAAAGATATTATGATCTCATCAAAGCAAAATCATTGACCCAATGGGGGTCATTCCGAGTAGGGCGCAAAGGGATACCGGGCACCGTTAAGGGCATCGGTGGCGGTAAACCCTTTGCGCCCTACTTCGAGGTCCCTTTGCTGCCCTGTCCTTAACGCCTGCTTTTACCAGGCGTTATGGACGGGATCCGCAAAGGGACTTCAGAGCTAATAACGGTACCATAATTTACGGTACCGTTATTAGCACCCTCCCCATTCCCATTGAGCCCTATGGGGGCTCAAATGGGAATGGGGATTGACATTTTCAATGGGGACTTACCGGTCCCGCAAAGGTCGGACTAGACCGGTAAGTCCCCATTGAACCAGGGCTGACACGGTACCGGTAATGGTAGCGCCATGACTAGCACCAACCTCGGAATGAGGGCCAATGACTGCCTTCGGTGTTCGATTTAGACCCAGGTCCCCAAGGATACACAGTTGCTGGAGAGAAAGCTAGCATCCCGGGCAAGCGGAGTACATCAATGGCTTTGAAGCCTGTCCTTTCAGGACTAGCAAAGTGCAGAGACATTATCCATTTACATCATCCCAAGGCTCATGGCGTGAGCCAGACTAAATTCTAATTGTGAAAACTCAGCAGAATCTAAAAATATACAATGAAAACTTTTTTCTCTTCACTAACATTTATCGTATATAAAATCAAGATGGAGTCCATCTCAGTTCTTCAGAAAAAGTCCTAAGTGCTCGTATCATGATGTAATGAGAATTCTCTGTTTCCCTCATACGCCAGTTGTATCTGTTTTATTATTTGTGGGTATATGACAAGAACAGTTAGCAAAGTTGAATGGTTCTTTAGCTGAACTAATTGAGAAGTGTGCATGTTATCCTCACTTCCATGAGGAACCTGCTTAGTCTAAGCTATGTGGTCTGATTTGCTGAAGCCCCTTTCCTTATTTGCTCCTCTATTTTCTAAGAGCTATGATTGTTGGCCCGCGTTCATTTTCAAGCACTAATTCCTGCAGATGATAGCTGTGTTGATCTGAAAACAGCACACCGTGATATGATTCTAATATGTTGAATTTTGATTCTAAAAGTGAAAGCAAATGTAATACTAAACAAATTAATAAGGATGCTTTTCTGATGATGTGGGACTCTGAACCTGCTGTGGAGAATTGCAAAAAAAAGATTTTGACGTATACCTCACAAAATAAATAAAACATATTTGGTTCCAAACGTGTCTGTATTTGCGAGGTGGTGTAGCCCACAAGCACATTTCCCTCCATAATGAATATTTCTTTTTTTTGCAAGGGTTTCTGGCCTTTTGTTTCCGAATTCAGTTTAGCTATACTGATTATTTGCAATCTCTATTTTACCATTTTAAGTGAAGGCTGATTTGTAAATTCCTGCCGGGAGCACAACATTTTCTGATTGTAGGGTTATGAGGATCCCTGTAGACATGTCTTTCCTTGCTTGTGACAATGGGCCTCATTATGACCCTGGCAGTAGAGGGTTAACAGCGCTGGTAGAGCTGCCAGCGCCGTTAACCCCTTACCGCCTCATTACGAACTCTGCTCGCGGGACCCGCTAAGGACGCCTGGTAAAAACAGGCGTCCTTAGCGGGTCCCGCGAGCAGCCCAGGATGCTCTAACAATGGGCCCATCATTAACGGGCCCGTTGTTAGCATCCTCCCCATTCCCATTGAGCCCTATGGGGGCTCAAATGGGAATGGGGATGTACCGGGTCCGGGTTCATTGAATGGGGAAATTCCAGGCCCTCCAAGGTCGGAATGGCTCGGTATTTCCCCATTCAGGGAACCCAGACCCGAGTTTGGAGGCATCCATGCCCTTATTAAGGGCATGGTTGCCTCCAAACTCGTAATGAGGCCTCATTACGAGTATGGAGGTAGCCATGGTGCTATTAACCTCCATACCAGGCTCCAATACCGGGTTTCTTCAATGAGGAATTACCGGGTCATTCTGACATTGGAGGACCCGGTAATTCCTCCTTGCAGGAACCCATCCCCATTCCCATTTGAGCTCCCATAGGAATGGGGAGGTAGCTAATAATGGCGCCGTCAATAACGGCCCGTTATTAGCTCCCTCTTCCCCTCTTGGGACCCGCTAAGGACGCCTGGATTTACCAGGCGTCCTAAGCAGGTCCCGCAAAGGGAACCTCATAATCGGCACTCCCGTAATGAAGGGTGCCGGTCCTCTACCGGCACCCTTCATTACGGGAGCGCCAGGGTTATAATGAGGCCCATAGTTAGAAGTTCATAGATGCATAATTGGTTGATATTTAAATTGATTAATTTAGTTCTATTTTATTGATAAATAGACCTTCTGGGCAGACCTGCATGAAAGGGGAAAGGCTGTGGGGAATCAATGTTATTGGAGATACAGGTTCATAAAAAGAAATGTATTCAATACATTAAGCTTGTGCACACTTGGTGTGTGGTAGGTTGAAAATTCCCCCCCAATTGGAAGTCGCCCTATTACATCTTGTACACTACTTCACGACTGACTAGATTCTATGGATGGCTAAATGCAGTCAAGTGTAGGTCAAAGCACAAGCACAAACAATGGGAAATCAGCCACGTCAGCAGCTCCATGGAAGTTTGGCATTGCCTCACTCAGCTTGATCTTTCTAGAATCAGGCAATGTAGATTATTGCAACCAGCAATGCTAAATACAGCACATGTGGCTGTCAAGTCTATGGGAAAAAAAGAGTATCGACACTCTCGCCTGAACCACAGAAGCCGAATGGATTCGACCCTCCCACCATGGTTGGCACAGGAAATAACATGGCAGCCAATGGAGGGAAGAGGGATTAGGGAATGGTTGTGGATAGGGATGAGAAAGTTAGGAAAACCGGACAGGTGTAGAGTACACGGAGTTGGAAAGGTATAGGGAAGTATAGGGAGCAACACATGTAACAAACTCTATTGGTACAACTCCTGACCTGGCTCCTAAACTCTATTTCGCCCTGTACATATTCAAATCCTACTCCTTACACATATCCAGAAAACATTAGACACGTAGCATAAACACATGAGGGTACACATATAACACTTATGAAACTACTCAGCAAGCAGTATGGAAACATACATGGGTGTTCTCCCCAATGAATGCACAAAACACATGGCCCGTTGGGCAAGCACACAGAGCATACCAAAACATAAACAGCATAATGACTGGTAATCTATTTGATATGATAGGTTATTTATAACGCGCTTAATACCCAGAGGTTTCTAAGTGTTGACCTGGGGATTGAACCTGTGATGCTCCATGTGGTCTTGCTTCCAAAGCAAGCACGTTGGCCCTGAGCTATCTTCCCAAGACAATTTGGCTCTTGGTGGTGCTCTATGGGAGCGCTGCATGTCCTTGTAAGCACGTTTCCACATCCACAACTATACAAGTCCCTCCATTCCCTGCTGTGACACACACTCCACCCTTCCAACCCAACTTGCTCATTTATCGCATCTCAAAACCCCACCGGGAGCCTTCCTCCAACAAAGCGTTGTCACCAAAAACTCAGTCCTTATCAAGGAATCATAAGTACTTTCCTCAACATAAGGCTTGTGAGCCCAGTAAGCATGACCGCCACTTAGCTTAATGTTGGAAGACCCATGGGACTGTCCAGACCTGAAGATGAACCGCCACATCACGGAAGAGAAGACCAGTCACCGCTGCGGCCCGGAATGCCTTCTCCTGCTTTAGTCGTCCGGCGTCACCGCTGCTCCAACCTGCTTCATCCTCGCCAAATGCTGCGTACGCCCATGTAAACGCTCAATAATCTGCACGTGAGCACGGACGGCCGGAGTCTAAATAGTCTCCACCTCATTACGCGCAGCTGAATGTGACATGTGTACCAGGACTACTAAGCCTTCCCAATGCTGCTGGGAAATGTAGTCTTTCCTTATTCCTGCTAAATCCTTAGATTCTTCCATGCCCAATGTCTCCCCTTCTGCCCCAACCCCAAATCCTGACAGTGGGTCCTTTCACTGTGCCCTTTGAAGTAAAATGATGCCTGCCTTGCTTTTCCCAGTCCTGGGAATAGATTTCATAGCGCTCTACTAGTAGTCAAATGTCTTTTCCCCAAGAAGTGATTATGGAGAGCACTGCCAGTTCTATTGGGAATCTTGTCTTCAACATGTGCAAGACACATTGCAAAGCACTATTCCGTATGAATTAATCTCCTGTTAATCTTCTATTCCTAGATGAGTCAAAAAGATGATTCACAAAATTCCGGGTTTCACCCTCCATATATAGACAAATCCTAACATGGAATGAGTCCCTTTTAAAGCCTTTTGATAAAAACCTAAACATGACTCTGTTTTAGAGTGTCCCTTCTTTGCAGTGTCATATCCAGATTCATTGATTTGCAGAGAGTCAGGGTGGGAGGGGTTAAGCAGGATGTAAAGTACAGTATGTTTCAAGCTGAGCTGTCCAAAGTATTTTTCCTGTTTGTTTCTGACCTCTTGGTATCTCTGGACCTCCTCCCCTCACTCTCTGTCCTAGATCAAAATGATCTTAATGCTAATGTACCACTTCCTGTATTTCCTCTTTCACCTGCAGCTCCCCTTGACACGCCTATTCCCATCCCTATCCCAGAGGAAGTCAGGGTCCCTACCTAGGAGAGGTGTCATAATCCCCATTAACAATAGATTAGGTATTCTGGATGTACCAAGGCCATGTGTTGCAGGAGCAGCTTCAAATGCAATAGTCTACAGAAGATGTCTGTTTGTAGGCAAGTGTGGAAATCCAGAATGTCTGATCAAGTATGGCAGCATATCTATTATTGGCTGGTTACATGAATACACTCATGAATCACTATATCTATCATGTAATTCCTTGTTCTAGTGGACAGTAGCTCTGTCACCAGATTCATGAGGTTACCAAATAACACTTTCGCTGGGGTACTTTTCAGTGAGTCGACACAATGCAGTTAGGATCAGTTTAGCTTAAGCCGTGTGTTTGTCATTTCATACCATGCTTTCATTTAGCTTCCACTATGTCATTTGGCAGGTGAGGGGCATCACTATTTCCTTAGCACCACTAGAGTTTTTCCAAAGGAAACCCATATGAGATACTGAGATTCAGCCCATCCTTGTGCACATTTGAATTACATGATACTTTCTCTGGCTAACACCATATCAGATGCTGTTCTATTTGGAAACAGTGGAAGTATAAGAAGCTCATGTCTATGAGTGATAGTGATCATGTTACCCACTCACAGGGTCTGACACCAGATCAGGTGTAACCACTGATGGTACTTTTTCAGCACAAAACATATGTGGAATGTTTGTTTGTTAACAGCATCACTTTCCAACAGGGATACCACCTTCATTTTGCATGAAAATACTCATTGTAAACATCAGAATTGTACACCGTTGCAGATGACATTCTGTCACAGTTCTTCCCACATTGCTATGAAATGTCACATGCTCTTATGTCATGCCAGGCGGTCATTAGGAGTCTCTCTACCTATAAGAAAAAGTCTCAGAAGTAGTATTCAAAATAAAATGGCGCACTCAGTACAGCCATTGAATGCACTGTCCTACCTGCAAAAAATTGTAATACTTTGCAGTCAACAAATATTTTCAATCATCAAAGTAAGATTGCCCAGTCAGTTACAGCTAGAGGTATAAATCTGCTTCTGCATCTAAAGACACTTTTTACGCAAGTAACACAAATGATGTCTCATGGCAAAACAATGATTCCCCAAAAACTATAATCTATGTTTGCAACTGAAACATTTATAAGACTACTAAAACCACAATGTCTGATTTTTCTTGGCCAACTTCAACAAGCTCAGACTCCCAGCAACATGCAAGATCACATCTTCATAGTCTCCTTACTTGACTTCTCTGTACTCTCTGACGATGCTTCTCCATATGACCAGTCACTCATTCATTTTACCATCTCCATCCCCCTTCCCCTCTTGCTACCACCTTCTTGACCAGTTTCGCAAAAATGTCAAGCCTAACTCCATTCCCACCAAGTGTATTATTTGTGTTATTATTGCCTTCTGCCAATGGCTTTTGCGTTCAATGAGCTCCGATGATCTTATGACTAGAATCAACTGATATTATAAGGAAAACTAGAAATCTTAACTTCAATTAGATGATTAGGAAACTAGCAGTGCCTACCTTCACTTGCTTTTCTGTATTATTCACCTCAAACTATGAAACAGCTTACACCTATCACCAACTCTCACCTATCTTTCCTGTTGTGATGTAGTCGCATGTTTGGAGATTTGGCTGGCCCTCATCATTTTGGGTCTTACATCAATGTGGCTTCGTAGACTCTGGCTCATATGGTTGTGTCTACAAGACCCGAGATCAGGTGACCAGTTACGGCTACCGGGAATATTGGGCCACTGACATGATGATAGATTTCATCACTGAAGCACAAGACCAAAGAGCTATAGGAGGCATGAAGAAGGGACTATGGAGGAGAAGGTGGGCCAGTACGAAGGCCCTGGTAGCACCAGCCTCCTGAACTTCTGGGAAGGATATGAGTCAGATGTATAACAGAGTGGGCTAGCCCATAAGAAGGATGAAGTAGTGAAATGCGGGCATTGCATTCCAGAGTAGTCTATCAAGGAACATCAGCATGAATCAAAGTACAAAGTGGGACTGCACAAAGGCAACTGTAACAGGATAACTCATAGAGCAGGCCCAGAAAGAAAACAGGCACGCAGAAGATCCTAAGAACCCAGAGAGAAAGGGGTTGGATGGCAGTGGCAGGCAGACACATTCACAGGGGGAAGCAGTGGCCTGTGGGAAGAGAAAGGGAGAGTTAGGGAAAGACATAGTTTGCAGATATTAAGGGAGAGAAGTAAGGACTAGAAATGAAGCATGAAGCAAGGAAGAGAACACAAGTATAAGCATAAACTACACCATAGAATGCCAGTAGAAAGAGGATATGTTGGTGCAGACAATCCTAAGATCATAAGTCATGTATGGGACAAGGTCTCATTACCCAGTCTAAACATTCGGCCCGCAGACAGTCTAACCATTAACTAGGTGCAAAGGTCGGGAAGACTCGGTTACAAGTTGAAAACACAGTCCACCATTTTAGGACACAGAATTACATATGAACAGAAATCAAAATGTCGGATGATCCTAAAATGGCGGCTAGGTCGATTTAAAATCGGAACTTTGCAACGCAGTTTTCTTGGCAGAGCGACTGGGCTTAGGCCAGTATATATAAGAAAGGAGGCACAATATGATTTCCCATTTAACACCTCCGCCAAAAACATATGCAAACTTCAGTCAATCCAAAACAATACATTGAGAGCAGCACACTAAATTAGAAAGCATGACCACATTTCCGCAGCCAGGAAATCCGCCCACTGGCTCCCGGTCAATGATAGTATTAACTTTAAGATCTTGTCCATCACACACTGTTGCATCTCCATCTACACCCCCTCCTACCTGGCAACAAAAATCTCAAGACACACCACAACAAGACCTCAATGCACGGCTTGCAAACACTGCCTCATCACCCACAGATTCAATCGCAAAAGGGGAGGAAGCTTCCCAGCCCGCACCCCTGCACTCTGGAACTCTAGAACGAGCTCTGTGGCCACCTCTGTGAAGAACCATCCAACGGCAACTTCAGGAAGAAGCTTAAAACCTACCTCTTCAACTAAAACTCTTATTGCCCACCTCTGGTGTCCGTTGCCTCCATTTATGTTCTCCCTTCCTAATGTAACCACGCCCTGATGCCCTTGGGCTTGGCACCTTCATATAAATGCCTAATTAAAAATAAATAAAATAATAAATATATGGCATAAGGCCTGACACTCATTTGCTCCATTTGTTAAATATCATATGTTCCCTTTTTATGTCTGCAAGCCCTAATACAGTCATCACCAATATGTTCTCAATAACTACGTAAAGAGTCTTATAATGGGATGCCCACCACTTGCTGTAAAGGACATTTGGTTGAAGAGGATGCTTTAAATAATATAAATACAACGGACCAACAAAAGTAACATGCAGATGGGGGCAAATGGTAATAGCAAAGAAAATGATGTATACACATTTATTTCAGAAATACTTCTGTCATACTTCTGTCATACATATACAAACTATTTCAACCACATAAATAAACTATAACAAATTATACAAAATGCAAAATAAAAGTAGCACATCAAGAACAGGAGATACACATGTATTTGTTAATTAGGCAGCGTAACAAAGACACATAAATATAATATATACACTTTTATATTACATGGGAACCAGTGATGTACACCACAAAGCAACATGTAAGAAGGCTTGACGTATATCAAGCAAAAGAGAAAACATTTAAGAATGTTTGTTTTTATTGCTTTGACCCGTTTCCCTGCCCATGAGGTATTCCCTTGTATTCATCTCTGGTCTTAACAAAATAATGTAACATTTTGGAATAAATATACAGAAAACCAATGCAGAGCTGGAAGTCAAGATGGCAAAGATCTCCATGGCCACCATATATTTTCCCTTTGTGCTGAGATAAGCTGGAATAAAAGAGATCCAGACACTGAGGAAGGCCAGCATGCTGAAGGTGATGAATTTTGCTTCGTTGAAGCTGTCGGGCAATTTTCTGGCAAGGAAGGCCACTATGAAACTAATGGCAGATAAAAGTCCAAGGTACCCAAGCATGCACCAGAATGCAATGGGAGATCCCTCATTGCATTCAAGGATTATCATTCCAGGTTGAGATAGAATATTGTATTGTGAGAAAGGAGGAGAGACACTTAACCAAGAGACACATAGGAGAATCTGAATCAGTGTACCAACACTGGTGACCATGTACGATAATTGTGGTCCCACCCACCTCCTAAGATCACTGTTGGGTTTTGTGGCATTGAAGGCAATTACAACCATGATTGTTTTGGCCAAGATGCAAGAGATGCACTGAGTAAATGTGATTCCAAAGGCCACCTGCTGGATGAGGCACTTCTCTCTTGTTGGATAGCCAATGAAAGCGAATGAGCAGAGAAAGCATAGGGTAAGAGACATGAGCAGGAAGTAACTGAGGGAACGGTTGTTGGCTTTAACAATTGGGGTATTACTGTGATTAATGAAAAGAACCAATATTGCTGCAGGCATCAATGAACACAAAATGCAAATAACGGCTAATATGATGGCTAGAGTCTCCTCATAGGAAAGGTACTCAGTGGTCTTCGGAATACATTTGTCCTGCTGAGCATTGGGCCACCTATCCCATTGGCATTTGAAGCAATCAGCTGCATCTGAAAGACAGAATCAGAAAATAAATACACAGCACACTAAAATAATATTTCATTGATGGAGAGTACCAGTGGGGCATAAAATACAAGAGGCACGCACTGGACACTGGTTTATAAGATAAGAGAACATGGGATTGAATGCATGTGCAGTATAGAGACCAAAGAGAAACTAGTACAACTGATTGCCATTTCAGTGCTTATAATGTCTAACAGGGTTCTTCCTTGTTCCCCTACCACTTAAGTCCCCTCCCCTTTTCCAACAGTCATCTCAAGATGTCCCAACAACCTATTGTCATCTCTTCCCAAGGTGAAACATTTCTAGTCTTCATCTAGAATGATATGGAAGAAACAGACACAAAAAGGTTGAGTTTGTAATCTTCCTCATCTGCCAAATTTTCATGTGGCCGCTGGGATTCCCCACACAGTGTAGAGTGAGTCACAAAGCCAGTGCAATGAGATCAGTCTCTTGCACCATGGGGAAGTTTAATTTCTCTGTAGAAATCAATAAGTACCTTACAGTCACAGACCATCATGGCTGATGCATGCCATGCCCATAGACACACATAGAAGATCACTCCCAATTTAAAGAATGCAGTGTTGGAATGTATATGAACCTCCTATCCACCAAGGTTTTGGCGTCTTTCACTGCAGTATGTAGTTAATCATCAGAATTCAATTGAAAGAGCCTCATCCTGCAGTAGCACTCAGGCTCCATCACCCTGTCTCTCCTGCCCCAATAAAAATGAGGCTATTCATTTACTGCCTATTTATGTATAATCAAATAATGTAGGGCTTGGGCAGACCAACAAATAATGGAACAGTTAGACAGAGTGGTTGAGATTGAGGCACACAATAGACAACCTCTGATTATTATATTGGGAGATCTTAATGCCATGATTTCTTACCCGGAATTAGTTGAACAAGAGATAGCATTGAATACACCATTGACCCAACTAAGGCAAGACAAGAGCAATGGTAATGGACAGAAATGGCTTCATTGTGTCATGAGTCCTGAATTCCTAATGCATAACGGCAGATGTAAGCGGGACATCCCAGGAGGATTTTCTAGGTTACATAGCAGAGTGCATCCACTTGGATTACTGTTTCATACCATCATGATATTTTTCACTTATCACTGCACCAAATATTGTACCCAGAGAAGAAAGCGCCCATCTTCTGTTCATGATATACTGACTATCGGAGGCCATTAATGATGATCAGGAACTTATTGGTTAGTTATATATCAACAAAGGCAGTAATCGAATCATCAGGAAACCAGGCAAGTGAGAGGATGATAACAGATTCTTAGATAATTTGGAAAGGAATTGTGGAAATCTGAAGAACCATCTAAAATCTATCGATATATTACTGTTACTAAGGGTCATTGCATAGCCCAGACAGCAAAAAGACATTAAGTGAATGTGTAGGGAATAAAAGGAGAATTATGAAAATCTCATTGCCACTTTGATCATGGCTTCCTTCCCTAATAAGAAGCCCATAGGCATAGGATTTCAGCATCATGATTGGAATAACAAACAGAATCATAGTAATATCTATGAGAGCTACATCAGAGACAAAATCACATAAAAGTTGGCAGGATTCTTTGCGATCCAGTGCTGCTTCCGGAAGTGGCCAAACATCTTAAAAAACAATATTGTTGCTGGCTACATAAGCACAGAAGTAGCATAAAACTCTAAAGCTGGCAGGCAACCTATCCAGATCTGTAATAGTAATCATGCTTGGACCTTATGGAGACTACTGAATGGAAATGGGGCTTGGCCCAAGCTTGTAGAGTGGGCCACTGAAGAGACATGGGCTAATCATATTAAAGACAGAGTTACTGAACACAGTGGGAAGGGAGGAAATGGAAACAAAAATCTCAACACAAATGAGATGCAAGGAGTAAAAACTCGAAGGCTCCAGGCCCAGATGGTTCATGTAATGTATTCATGAAAAAGAATCCAGAAGTAAGGGGAGGGATACTGTCACTGCTTTTCCCTACTATAAGTTGTAAAGGAGTTCTTCCTGTTCCTTGGACCAAAAGTATAGTAACAGTAAAAGTTACCACATTCTAGCTATGATAGGTGCATTGGCTTAGATCTATGCCATGGTGCTGCTGGTGGAACTGAATGAGTTGGTTAATCAACTAGAGATTCAGCCTTTTAATCAGACTGGGTGTAAAAAAAGCAACTCTGGCCTTCACTACCCTGGTTGAAAGCGCTTGGAACTTTCCGAAACAAGCAGTTTATTTGGCCTATGTGGACATTAGTGCTGCATTCAGCACGGTAAATAGAAAAAAACTCTGGGCCAAGTTCAATGATTGGGGGGATCCAGGAGGTCTGCTCAATGAAATTAGCCCTTTATATAGATATACAACGGTAAAGATAAGACGTAATACCAAAGGTTCCCTTTCAACCTCGTTGTGGACATCACAAGGGTTGAAAAATGGCTGCATCTTGGTTCTGTTACTATTTAATTTATATATGTCAAATCTAACAGCACAAATTGCCAGAACAAAACACATGAATCTAAGCTTGGGAATACGCATATCTCTTGGCTCAGATATGCAGATGATTTAATGTTGATAAATCTAACCCCAAGGGGATTGCAGGCTCCCCTAGATCAATTAACTACTGTCATGATCCTTGCCCCTGGCCCTCACTGGCAAGTCAGCCTTCCAGTTAGGGCCAGGTCAAAGGCCTTAAAACCTCATCCAAGACTCTTTTGGAGTCAGTCCTGGCGCCTTTGGCGCCAGGCTCATAACCATCATAATGACCAACATTATAATGGGACTATTTACTTGGGACTATTTAACTAGGGGGGGTTCAGCCAACATGGAGGCACACACATAGCTCAGTTACAAGGAACTGAGCTATGCGGTCTAGTATTTTTGGTGTGGCAGGCCTGGGACTACTTTACCTGGACTACTTTGGGTGTGGCAGGCCTGAGACTATTTTACCTGGACTACTTTACCTGAGACTATTTAAACCACACCCAAACAGAAGAACATGCTTTGCGTTATTCTGCTGTGGGCAGCGTAACGCCCACCGTGTCCAGTTATTTGATGCCAGCTTAACTGAAACCAAGGACCTGCTGAGAGAGAAAGAACACTACGAAACTCTCATAAACGGACAAAGTTTTGACCTGATCAATGCCCTTAATTCCCACCCCCTCCTCCTCCTCACCTGTAATTGCTTCTTCAGAGGAGCTCTCGGTCGATATCGTTCTTCTTTCTCTCCAGGTGATGACCGGCTGTTTTTTGTGGAGTTTAGGACGGGCTCTACTGGAGGCCACCTTGCCAACTAGCTATATGCTTGGCAGTGGGACCCACAGGGAGTCACCTCACTACCAGGGAAAAGCGTGGCTGAAAAACCCTGGACGACTGGATGTATTACCAGTACTGTTGGTATTTGATGGTGTTGCTTGAATTGAGAACTCCAATTCCCAGAAGGCACTCCAGAAATTCAAAGAATGTTATTCCAGAGAGGGTGTAAAGATTCAAGGATGACATGAAGCCCAAAGAATCACGGAAAGCGAGGATAATTGCTTCAGTGGAGGAGGAGAGAATAGGAAGACTGGAGCCCGCTAACTAATACAGTAAAGCGGACAGAGCCAAAAACCCTGGGAAGGAAGCAAAGGACATTACTGCACGGAAGGGAAGAGCCTGTACTGAGCCGGCAGTAGTGAAGCTCGAAACACGGGGAAAACACAAAACAGGAGACCGGGCTGGAGGGAGGGAAAGGACAGAGAAGGAAACTGCAGCGGAGAGGATACACTTACTTCGGAGCTCGAAGGAAGTAGAACACAGCGTGTTAACCCGTAGAGGAAGCCGCGTTGCAACGCACCGGTGCTACTGATAGACGCGTACTTGTACGCGTCTCTCCGTGCATGCGTCAGAAGACTAGACCGCTGCATTTGCCGATACCAGGTTAGCCCCTCCTCCATCGCCGCCACAGTTTCCATGGCGTGCGTGTCATGACAGTATGACCCCTTCGCCAAGGACCCTGTCCTGGCTTCCCTGGATGAGTTTGATGGAAGAGGCGCAGGAGTCTGGGTGCACTAAGGTTTCTTGCTGGTTCTCATGATCTTTCTGTCCAAGGGTATCCCTTCCAGAGAATGAGATATTGAAGCACTCCGTGTTTGTATCGGGAGTCTAAGATGCGGGATACTTCATACTCTTGGGTGTCATTCAGGCTTGGAATTCTTCTCTTGATCTTCTTTTATAAGGATCGGGTTTGTATTCCTTAAGAAAGGAGGCGTGAAATACTGGATGTATCTTAAGTAGGGAGGGTGGCAGGTTTAACCTGGATTAACTTGTCAATTAATGGTGAAAGGACCAATATATCGTGGAGTGAATTTTCCTGGATTTATTCGCCTGGGTAGGTATTTGGTGGATAGCCAGACCTTATCCCCGATTCTCCATGCTAGGTTTAGCCTTCTGTTTTTGTCTGGCCATTTCTTATAAGCCTGGCGACTGGCAGACAGGGTTTGCTGGGCCTTCTTATGGGTTCGTTTCAGAGAGTTCAACAACTGATCAATGGTGGGAACATTGGTGGATTGAATTGCGGAGAAAGGTATATTTCTGGGTTCGTACCCATAGGTACACGTGAAGGACTCATTCCGATAGCTGAGTGTGTGGTATTATTATAAGAAAACTCAGCCACCGATAAGAGATGACACCAATTGTCCTGTGTTTGATTGCAGTAGCATCTGAGATACTGCTCAAGCGTGGCATTCAGGCGTTCCGTTTGTCCGTTACTCTCTGGATGGAACGCAGATGACAATACCCTCTCGATATGTAATTGTTTACACAACATAGTCCAAAACTTGGAAGTGAATTGTGTTCCTCCATCAGGTACAATCGTGTGTGGTAATCCATGCAGTGGTACAATCTCTTTGATGAATATCTCAGCCGTGACAGTGGCAGATGGAGTACCTTTGAGAGGAGAAAAATATGCTAGTTTACTGAAAGAGTCGATAACTACCATGATTGCTGTGCACCCTTCTGATTCAGGTAGTTCCATAATGAAATCCATTGATAAGTGTTGCCAGGGTCCTGCGGGAGGTTTCTCTTGTTGGAGGAGGCCCAAGGGTCTTGCTGTACTGTACTTGCTCTGTGCGCATGTAGGACAAGAAGAGACGTACTCCAAGGTATCTTTGGCCATTGTTGGCCACCAAAAGTGTTGTCTCAGTAATTCCAGTGTGGCTGAGCGACCTTTGTGTCCCACAAAGGTCGCTCAGCCTCCCAAGCCATTACCTGGTGTCATGACCTACATTGGTAGGTCATGACACCAGGTAATGGCTTGGGACTGCAGGACTTGAGTCGGTAAGTATAGCAAGTTCTCCTTAAACAGGAACTCCCCCTTGTGGATCAAAGACAGTATTTGGGTATTAGATGATGTCTTCTGTGCTTCCAGTACCTGTTGCAGAAAGGTGTTAATGGCCCTGATGAATCTCTTCCCATTTAACAAGTACTCGTGTTCGGAGTATTTTCCTGATTCTTCACCAAAACTTCGTGAGAGGGCATCAGCTAAGTGATGCTCCTTCCCTGGTAAGTATGTGAGTTCAAAATCAAATTGGTAGAAGAAATTTGCCCTTCTGGCATGTTGTGAATTTCTGCATTCCATTTGTCGTAGGATACTGAGATTCCTGTGATCTGTGCGAACCTGAAACGGGTACTTGGCTCCCTGTTGCAGATGTCGCCACTCTTCACAAACTTGTCTGATAGCCAGCAGCTCCTTTTCAATCACTGCATAGTTTTTTTCGCTGGAAGTAAGAGTCCTTGAGTAATAGGCTATTGGATGTTCCAGCTGGTCTTCCTTTCTTTGCAGAAGTGCAGCCCCGATGGCTCCCTGTGAGGCGTCTGTCTCTACAATAAATGGCAAGGCTTGATAGGGTTGCCTGAGGATGGGCGCAGAAGTAAAGGCTTCTTTGAGCTGATTAAAAGCAAGGTCAGCTTCTTGATTCCAGCTAAATTTCGTCCCTTTCTTCAACAGGGTAGTGATAGGTAGGACTATGTTGGAGAATCTGGTGACGAATTTACGATAAACATTGGCTAGGCCTAAGAACCTCTGAATGTCTTTCACTGAGTTGGGAGTAGGCCAGTTATTAATGGCTGCAGTTTTATTGGGGTCCATTTCTATTCGATTTTCTGAAAGAATAAAGCCCAAATAGGGAACCGTAGAAACCTCAAACAGGCATTTTTCTGGTTTTGCCAATAAAGTATGGTTTCAGAGACTTCTGAGTACCTCCCTTACATGTTGACAATGTTGTTCTAATGTCGCTGAATAAATCAAGATGTCATCTAAATATAACACTACAGAGTTGAACAAAAGATCACTAAATCTCTGAAACTGGGCTGGTGCGTTGACTAACCCAAGGGCATTACCTTGTACTCGTAATGGCCTAAGGGAGTCCGAAAGGCGGTTTTCCATTTGTCCCTTTTCCGTATTCTTAGGAGATGGTATGCTCCTCTGAGGTCCAGTTTGGTAAACCACTTTGCTCCTTGTACTGCTTCCATGATATCCTTTATCAAGGGCATAGGGTATCTGTCTCTGATTGTTAGACTATTAAGACCTCGAAAGTCAATGCAAGGTCTGAGTTCCTTCATTCCCTTTTTTGGAATAAAGAACAAGGACGCCCCAGCTGAAGAGGTGGATTCTTGTATAAGGCCGTTCTGAAGATTGGTTGCTAGATATTCTCTTAAGGCTTCCTTCTCCGGAAGGGACAACGGGAACATCCTCCCGAATGGGACCACAGCTTCTGGAATGAGGTTGATTTTGCAATCTTGGGTACGGTGTGGTGGTAGTGGTCTGGACTGTGTGTCAGCAAATACGTCTACAAATTCTTGGTATGCCACTGCAGAGTTGATACTCCTCGCTGGTTTTGCACTCCCTTGGTGGTATTGCTTTTCTTCGTTGGATAGACAGGACTGAAAACAAAGTTCAGATCGGAATTCCACAGTGTTGGTACCCCAGTCTATGCCAGGATGGTGTTTTCTCAGCCACGGGATACCCAGGATCACCGGGAAGTGGGCTGCCTTTATTAAATTGAATACAATTCTTTCATGGTGTGTTTTCATCTTGACCATGACCTCCTGAGTCTCTTGTCTGATAAGACCTGAAGATAGAGGGGTGCCGTCAACACCTTCTACAGGAATCGGTTGTTGCTTTTCTCTTCTTGGAACAGCATGTCCTCTTGCCCATTGGTCGTCCATAAAATTCCCAGCTGCTCCACAATCCAGCATGGCGAGACATTCAACTGTTTGGTTCTTTGTCCATTCCATAACCACCTTAAAGACCATTAACTGGTGGGAGGGATCCAAAGCTACGGGTGGATTAGTAACACAAGGATTGGCCAGTGAAGCCCCTTCCGTGTGCCTGTTCAGGGTCGAGGTCTTTTGTTTCCCGACCTCCTAGGAGGCACTTCGGGACAATCGTGCAGAAGATGTTTCTCAGAGCCACAGTACATAAGTAGACTCAAGTCCTTTCGACATTTTCTTTCAGCAGCAGTCAGGGGACCCCTGGCTGTACCTATTTGCATAGGTTCTTTGGTCTGAGGTTGGAGTCTTTCGGAGGTAACAGGTGGGTAGGAGAGGGGAGCCTGCGGAATGCTTGGTTTGAATTTCCTTCTTTCTGCCCGTCGCTCAGAAATACGGTATTCAATTTGAAGAGCTAAGGCAACCAGTTCTTGAAAGGAAGCTGGTATAGCCACCCTGGAGGGTTCATCTTTTATCTCCTCATGTAATCCTCTTCTGAAGAGCGTTTGCTTGGCCGAATCCGGCCATCCGGTCTCCAGCGCAATTCTCTGGAAGTTTGAGACGTACGTCTGTACGTCCGAAGGACCTTGTTTGTTGTCCAAGAGGTTCTCATATGATGTTTATAACACTTCTGGTCTTTCAAACCTAGTGCGTAATTGTTGTAAGAAGGTTTCATAGTCATTCAAAACAGGGTCTGAATCTGTAACCAGCGGGGTTGCCCCATGCAAGAGCATTACCCCCTAGATTCGAGATGAGAAATCAGACTTTCGCCCGGTCCAACTCATACATCTTTGGGGGGAAAGTAAAGTAAACCCGACATGCGTCGAGGAGTTATTTTATTCTTTTGGGGTTACCCTCGTATTTACCACAGGGTAAAGGCATAGGTAGAAGATCGCCACGAACATCGTCTCTTTGAGTGATCTGTTGCCTCAAGGAAGCGTTGTCTGCTTTAAGCACATTGTTCTCTGCTTTCATCGTCTGAAGTTCGGCAGTGATTCCTTGTATGGCATTGACCAGTTCTTGGTATTGTTCTAGGCTGGCCATCTTGGGTGTTGCAAACTCTCAGAAACTGACAAAGTTTTGACATGATCAATGCCCTTAATTCCCACCTCCTCCTCCTCCTCACCTGTAATTGCTTCTTTAGAGGAGCTCTCGGTCAATATCGTTCTTCTTTCTCTCCAGGTAATGTCCAGCCTTTTTTTGTGGAGTTTAGGACAGGCTCTACTGGAGGCCACCTTGTCAACTAGCTATATGCTTGGCAGTGGGCCCCCCAGGCAGGCCGCCCCACTACCAGGGAAAAGCGTGGCTGAAAAACCCTGGAGGACTGGATGTATTGCCAGTACTGCAGGTGTTTGACGATGTTGCTTGAAGTGAGAACTCCAATTCCCAGAAGGCACTCCAGAAACTCGAAGAATATTATTCCAAAGGATTCGAGGATGACGTGAAGCCCAAAGCATCACGGAAAGCGAGGATAATTGCTTCCGTGGAGGAGGAGCCAATAGGAAGACTGGAGCCCGCTAATTAATACAGTAAAGCGGACGGAGCCAAAAACCCCAGGAAGGAAGCAAAGGACAATACTGCACGGAAGGGAAGAGCCTGTACCGAGCCGGCAGAGGTGAAGCTCGAAACACGGGGGGAAACACAAAACAGGAGAGCGGGCTGGAGGGAGGGAAAGGACAGAGAAAGAAACTGCGGCGGAGAGGATACACTTACTTTGGAGCACGAAAGAAGTAGAACACAGAGTGTTAACCCGTAGAGGAAGCAGGGTTGCAACGCACCGGTGCTACTGATAGACGCATACTTGTACGCGTCTCTGCGTGCGTACGTAAGAAGACTAGACAGCTGCATTTGCCGATACCAGGTTAGCCCCTCTTCCATCGCCTCCACAGTTTCCATGGTGTGCGCGTCATGACAGAAACTTACCTGGAACAGTATCCTGTCTTCAATCCATCTCTGACTTCAGTTCCACTCACCTGAAGGTACGAACTCCATCATCCGGCACCGCATGCATCCTGGAATACCATAACCTGGAAAGAGGAGAAAGAAAAACAGTATTAGTAAGCGTTTACTCACGTTTCCTCCCGAATGAAGAAAGCCACACAATTCTTACCTGGGTAGTCATCTCCTGGTCAGTATCATTGCTGGAACATTACGGCGCTCGGCGAGGAACATCGCAACCTGCAAGGAGAGAAAAGACACAGGTTAGCAATATAAAAGGCGAAACAGCGCCACCCATTGTGCATTACTCACCGGACAGCATCGCGCACACCGCGCTTTCACCTACCGGCCCATGCTCATCTTCAAACTGCATGACAACACCAAAATACCTTTCCATACCTAAAAGGAAAGAAGCAAGACATTATTATTCGAACTAAGAGGAACATAAGAACTGCATATAAAGACTGTAAAGCAGCAAACCTACGGAGTCGCAGCAGGCCTGGATTCCCACAGGGGGGCTTGCACCAGTGAAGTAACTTGCTCGCTGCTCGCCCCACACATCTACGCACTCCTGCCACGTGGAGCAGGACGGAGAATCCACCTTTTACAATATTAAGGTGAGGAGAAGGCCCAAGGGGGGGGAAGGAGTTCAGGCCAAGGGAGGTGGTAAAACATAACAACAATCTGGTATTGAATCCAGCTCTCCTATATTGCAGACCCATCTTTAACCAGAGGCCTTACCAAGGGACCGGGAGAGGGTTCAAGAGTGCAAATCATCCAACCAGGGCTGGGTGGCATCCCTGTGGATACCAGGTGAGCGTAACAACTACATACAGGAGTGAACATAACCTTATCATCAATACCGCAAAAACTAAGGCGATGACCTTCTACCAGGTTGAAGGAGGGTCATAACCAACTACATTTGGAAATGGAATGGTTTGTGCCATAGAACGTGTAAACCAATATCATTATTTGGGAGTGATCATAGATGAAAATTTGACAAGAGTGTGGGTGCCCCTTTACTGAGACCAAACAGGGTTCAAATAACCTCAAACTTGAAATGGGGTCCTCAGTTTGAAAAAAAAGGGAATTACAGCAACAGGTTGGTGTAGTTTAGCAACACAACGTGCTGGCTATACCTTGGTGTCAGTTGTGACCGTGTATAATATGAAGATCATTCCCAAAATGACATATGGCATGGAGGTTTGGGGGAGAAAAAGGGTCAAAGAGTTAGGCAAAATTGAGAGCCATTCCATTAAGAAGATATAAGCATGCCAGTTAGAACACCTTTGGAAAACATAAATGGGGAATTTAACATTTGTTCTTTGGAGGCGCTAATAACAAATCGGCAAGTAATGACTTATTGGAAGATGAATAACTCAAATACGAACACCTTGCTTTACTATACATAGGGAGAAGCACAGAGGATGCAGAACTATTCTAAGCATGCCATTAGTATTGAAATTATCCAAAAGGGAATTAGGTGGGAGCAGCGGCTCAACTTATTTGAGATATCAACTGCCAGGGTTAATTTAAACAAATCATTGAAACTGGCACTAGTAGAACTTGATAGAGCAACATTGGATAAATTTAGCCAGTTAAGCACGTAGTAGAGAACGTATTGGCAACCGAAAACCACCCACCGCCCTTGCAAAGTATTTAAATGAATTCCCGAATTATCTCCCTTGATTCAGCTTTGGCCGATTTCTGCAATCCCTTCTTCGCCACTGGATCTTTCCTGTCACTCCTCATACATTCCCTTGTGCACCCTCTCCTCAAAAAGCCTTTTTCCGACCCTTTCTGTGCAGCTAACTACCACCCTATCTCTATCACCCCCTTCCTGGGCAAACTCTTGGAGAAGCTGGCCCTCTCCCAGCTTACCCACCACACTGAATCTGTTGGTTGTCTCCATGATCACCAGGCTGGTTTCAGAGCTGCAAGAGGCACAGAAACTGCACTTGTGAACACCTGTGAACACTTGCTCTCTAATCTCGATTCCAACTCTGCTTCCGTTCTCATCCTTCTTGACCTTTCCTCTGCCTTTGATATAGTCAATCATGCCACTCTTGTAAATCAGGTTTGTGATACCCTTGGCATCACAGACCTGGCTCTGGACTGGCTGACCTCCTTCCTCTCTGAATGACCTTCCCAGGTTCAACTGGGCCCTTTTCTCTGCTCCATCTCACTCACCACCTGCGGTGTCCCTCAAGGCTCTATTCTCTCACCTTGGCTTCCAGTGTTATGCAGATGACACCCAACTCTCCTTCAAGCTTCCCTCCTCTGCCTCCTCCTCTTACTTTCTCATACCTGACTGTCTGTCTGCTATTCAGGCATGGTGCACAGCTAACAATCTCTGCCATAATGCCAGGAAGACTAGGATCCTTCTCGTTGGGACTCGAGATTCCTCACTTCCCCTTAAATTCTGGCCGCCCTCCATGGGCCCCCTCCCTGCACCCCTTCAGTGAGGCAAACATTCTTGGTGTCATCTTTGACACCTCTCTCTCCTTCTTTCCTCATATCACGGAACTCGCCAAGGAGACTCACTTTCAGCTTCACCTCCTCCCCTTCCCCCAGAAACTCAATGGGCCTCATTACAATAGTGGCGATCCGGAAACAAGAGTTCCGGTAAGACTACCGGCACCCTTTTTTTTCAGACCGCCACATTCTGAGTCTGCTTCCCGGGGTCGCCTGATCCCGACAGGTCGGATCCTGCCGTGTGCAGCGGTCAGAGTAGGCAGACTGATCACGGAAGCACCTACACCATTAGTAATGGTGCCGGTGCTTCAGTGTCCTCACTCCCATAGAGTCCTATGGGACTCTATGGGAATGGGGATTAACAAAATTAATTATTTATGGGTCCGGCTGGAAACACACCGGTAGCACCGGAAGGGTAGACACCAGACCTGTATTGAGGCTCAATGTTTCTAGTGCTCTGGTCCTCTCCAAGCTGGACTACTGTAACAGCCTATTCCTCAACCTTCCTAACTGCTCCCTTGACCCCCTTCAACTAATCCAGAATAAGACTACAAGATTTATCCTTGGCCTCAATCCCAGGGACCGCAAATCTCCAGCCCTAAAATCTCTCCACTGGCTGCCGGTTGCTGAGAGGATCAAATTCAAAACCCTCAGCTTCATCCACAAGATTTTCTGGGACCTGGGACCCCACTACATCCAACTCTCTCTGCATAAATACCTCCCTGCTAGAGCCCTTCGTTCTTCTAGCTCCAACTCTCTACAGATCATACGCTTCTCCAAGCAGAGCATGGGGGCTAGATCTCTCTCCTCTGCAGGTACCTTCCTCTGGAATGGTGTGCCTGACCCTCTCAGACTTCAGCCGGATCTCCTTAAATTCTGGAAGCCTCTCAAGACCCTCCTTTTCTCTTCCTCCTTCCCTCTCCCCCTCCCCTTGTCATTTCCTCTCCCTCTGCCTGGCTGCCTGGTCCCTTCAGATTTGCACAGGGCACCAGACCCTCCCCTACTAGTCTACCCCTTGCCTTCTGGGCTCCTATGCCCTTCACTAGCCTGGCTGGCCCAGCACCCCATTATCCCTTGCATCCCATTGCTCACAATTAGCATGTAGACCTTTCTGCCCTGCAGTCTCTTCTCCCTGGGCTCTGTTCACCTGGCTCCCCTGGCACTCGTGTAACCCTCTGGCACTCCCCCAACCCTCTGGCACTCCCCCCTCCCCTGCACTTCTTTTACTGCACTTTCATGATATGAATGTCACAAGGCCTAGTAGGACTGTATGTCCCCCCTTTCCTGAAACACATTGTGTATAGGCACATTATAAAAACCAATAAATAAAAATACAAAATAAAAGGAACATATCTAAGATATCATTATATGAGAGTTCAGTTTAATTTGGTAGACACTCTAGATGTTATAGGTCCCAGAATGGCTCTTTCCCAAGAGGAGAGATCTTGTAGATTATGTTCAAGAGGGGCTATTGGAACAACTCAACATCCTTTGTGTGCTTGACCTGCATTAAGCGGGATAAGAAACATAATGCTTGAGGCAGTGGGAATCGGAAAGAATGATTTAGGAGAATCAATGAATTGGTGGAACCTGCATATGGATGGCAAATGTATACCCTATGTATACCCTATGTATACCCTATGTATACCCTATGTATACCATATGACAACATTGTAGATGTGCATACACTCATTCTTAGAGGGAAGAGGACAATTATAATGATGAACGCGATTAATGTCAACATGTAGTGCAGGGGGAGTGAATTGTAGGGGAATGAGGGCTCTTTTTAGTGTTGTTTTTAGTGTGATGTATTTTTATTGTGAATGGGGATATTCAACTGAAGATTGAATTGCAATATTATTTATTTGTTGGAAATTTGATTAAAAGCCACTTTATTGGCTGTAAGATAATAATAAAAATAAAAATAAAAGAAATGTGATGCTTTACTCTTGATGTGCCTAAAGGTGTTTTGTTTTGGCATTTGTTGAATGTAATGTTTACACTAATATGCTGAGCTTTAACGTTGGACATTAGCGACATTGTGGAAACAATGATCATTCTTACATTTTGTTTGGCTGCTCTAGTATTAGCTAAAGGAGAAACTCAAAGCTTCTGCACTGCTTACCGGTTTGATTTGAAATCTCCCCTAGTGGGCAAGGGATGCACAGGTAACAGCAGACTGGTTCGCCCTCTCTCACAGCTTTCCTGGAGCCCGGCAGACAGCTTTGGGTGCACACAGAGGCTGGAATCTGCAAGATTTGAATGGATATAGTATAACACTCTAGAATGGATACGATGTGAGTTTAAACATTGCATCATTAAGTCCAGAATGGTTTGATTACTCCCAAATATGAATTTCCAAACACTAGCCAGTTACATAAATCTGTGCTTGACAGGGTATTTGTCCATGTGTGGCTCACAGCTAGCTTTTTGCAGATAATAGCTTGTTGCATAAGCCTACCTAAAATAACAGTTTTCCTTCAGCTGCTTGAGCTTATGGATGAATCTGATATATTGTCTGAGTTGCTAGTACATTTTGGCAAAGTCATTTCGTTAATTCGTTCTGAATTGACATCCCACCATTTTAGGCGATCGCCCTTTGTTGGCTCAACAAAGGCATTTTAGTTATGTGTTTACATATGTATTTTGTAGAGTTATACGATCTGAATGTATTGCAAATGGTACAAACCATAAGAGATATGCTATATTGTGTCCTGTCGCGGGTGGGCAGGGATTTTCAGAGTAAAAGGAACATTAAGGCAGATTTGCTGTTTGGTTTTCAGTGCAGGCATGTGTTTCTTCCAAATGCGTTGTATAAGCATGTACAGTACCAATCTGTCTAGCAAACAGTTTTAGGATCACAGAAAACCCCATTATATTTTTCAAGTTGCCCAACGAATAAGGCTTGAGTCTGGTAATGCACATTTTAGGTCATTTTACGTGGCAGTCCTGCAAAACATTATGCATTTGACCCTTTAAAGGGAACTTGTGATTTTCATTCAACGAATTAGTAATTCAGTATAAACCTTGTCCCTGGTATTTCCAATGTAGACAATACGCCTTTTCCCCGTACCCATTGTATAATGCAATGTGGATAACTGGATCTAGATCGCAGCAACATCCTCCTTGTGATGTTGTGAAAAATTAATGGTCCCCAAAATAGACTAATAATCAATGCAACCCAAGAGGATGTGGTTGAACTTGCAACCTCTATTGGTAAAGGTTATGGAACAAAAATATATGAGCTTCAAATAACTGTGTGGGCATGTAAGGGCATTGCAGCAAAAATGTACAGATGTGATTCCTGGCGTTGCTAGAAGGACATCATGTCTCTGGCTCAAGGCAATAAAAGTCTGCTTTCCACTAGAATCTGACTCTCAGAACAGACGGCAGGCAGATGTAAGAGACCTACTTACGAAAAAGGAGCAGAGCATTTTGAGTAAGCAAAGGTGTCTACATGAGGCCGATATTACCCCAAATTGAGCCTGTTAAACAGCATGAGTCTTAACCCTGCCAATCATGCCACAGAAACAGCACACTCTTTTGGAACACTTGGTGCTGGTACCTGAAGATTGTCCAATGTTCAGTAATGATTTGGCACTTACCTCTTTCTGATCCACAAAAAAATAGAATGCTGACCAGGGTCTAGATATTGGGTTGATTCTGAAATATAAAGGCAATTAGCCTCCTGTTTTGTTGTAACATGGCTAACAACTTTTGCAACATATTTGTCAGGTGAAAGCAGCTTAAGGTTTACCTTGATTTAGAAAGATGGAAACCTTGTGATATTCCTGGTGTTGGTCAACATCCTCAAAGGATTGCACTACTGTATTGTCTAGACTGTCCCCTGATTATTCATGAACATGAATAACTTTTAATTACACTGTGGGCCTCATTACGAGGTGCGTGGTAAGGGATTACCGGCACCGGTAAGGACACCGGTGCCGGTAATCCCTTACCACCCTATTCCGAGGTCCCTTAGCGGGTCCCTTCCTTAACGCCTGGTTTTACCACGCGTTATGGAAGGGACCCGTTAAGGGACTTCAGAGCTAATAACGGGCCCGCTAATAGCGGGTCCGTTATTAGCTCCATCCCCATTCCCATTGAGCCCTATGGGGGCTCAAATGGGAATGGGGAATGGTTCCCGGAAAGGGGACTTACCGGGTCCTCCAAGGTCGGAATGACCCGGTAAGTCCCTATTCCTGGAACACGGACCCGGAATGCGGTAAGGGGGTAGCCATGGCGCTAATAGCGCCATGGCTACCTCCTACCCGTAATGAGGCCCTATGTCTTCTGTTCCCAAATTAGCACAGCTCTCTGTGGGTCACCACCAAACTTCACAGGGAAGATGTATGATAATAAGCCCAAAGATACACATTGCAAGGAGGGGATCACAAACGTGTGCACTTATGGGCATTGTAGGGAGGTTGTGTGCCAATAATCTTGACATATACTAATAGTGCAATACATGTGTATAGATGGGTTACAAACATGAATTACTAACATGGATTACTAACAAAGCCATCTAGTGATAGCCGTGGGTCAAGGCCTTTCACCCTTTCCGCAGCTCTGCTGCGAGCTGCTCTCTCAGATGCCAGTGAAAATGCAGTTGTGAAGAATCCGGGGGCACCGGACTGCTCCCTTTCATCATCAGCGTCTGCTTGCTCCCAGGTTGCCGTAGCAACCAACAACAACATATAGGGAACAACGAGCCTCACCGCCGCGGCCCGGACCCCTGATAGGCTCCCCAGGCCTGCCAGCCCGCCCCTCCTGCCTTAAAGGGAAAGAAAGCAGACCGCTAGACAAAGCTGTCTGGTGAAGGCTGTGGGTCAAGGCCTTTCACCCTCTCCACAGCTCTGTTGCGAGCTGCCCTCTCAGATGCCTGTGAAAATGCAGCCGTGAAGAATCCAGGGGCAACGGAGTGCTCCCTTTCTTCATCAGCGTCATCTTGCTCCCAGAAGGCCATCCCGATGCCTAAAATGGGGGCCACGGTTGCCGTAGCAACCAACAACAACATTCAGGAAACAACGAGCCTCACCGCCGCAGCCCGGAACCCTGACAGGCTCCCCAGGCATGACAGCCTGTCCCCTCCTGCCTTAAAGGGACAGGAGGCAGACCGGCAGGCAAAGCTGTCTGGTGAAGGCCGTGGGTCAAGCCCTTTCACCCTCTCCACAGCTCTCTGCTGCTCACGGCGGCCGACGGCGGTCACTACACAAGGAAACATACCTTCAGCCCACAAAGGTAAGCAGCCTCTATTGTCAGCTGTTTGGCGGCCGGCAGCCATCCCCGTTGTATTCCCAACACTTATCCCTCTCCATGACTTCCTTGCTACCAGAGTTAGACGCCTAAGAGCGCGTACCCCATGTCAGCACCTTTCATCAGAACCCCCCTCCATTCCGGTCAGAAATGCTTGCTTGTGCACTTGCTCCATATGCATTTCAAGGACCCAGCGTCCTGTGCAAAGACACACCTACCACCCAACTTCAGCTGCCCTACACCAGTTGAGACTGTACCCAACACAGTCATATGTGTGCCAAGAAAGGAGAGTGCCCAGGTGCAGGGGCGTAGGAGACACTTCAAATCTGGGGTGGACAGGGGACATCTTGGGGACTTTGTTTTATTTAGTTATTTATTTATTGTGTTTTAGTCAAAGAACTCGACTTTTCACAAAATTAGAATTAAAATAGCAGTACGTATTAAATTACAAATATCACTGTATAAAACAAGAGAAAAGAAGAAAAGAAAACAGAAGAAAATTAAAGGATGCAGCAGCAAAGAACATGTCTTTGTATGTTGCATTTCTGGATTTTTCATCTGACTATGAGCTCAAGGTAAGAGAGAGGAAATAACAATTACTTCCAGTGGGCCACAGCTAGGACACCAGCTCGTTAAGAGGCAGATCACCTGTAAGTGGACTCCTGCCAAATAAAGGAGTTGAAGCCTTTTTCTACCAACTGCAAGTTACTACTTTTTTTGTGTGGGGCAAGGAGACTTGTATGTCTCTTGGAAAGGAAAGATGGGGGTTTCAAAGAAAGAGGAAATCTTGTTTGTACCTCTGAGTAAGCTCTGAGTAAGCCCTGTTATGGGAGTAGAGGGACCAGGTGTGTGATGTTGCTGCTTTGACTGTCCTCGGGGGGGTACAGCAAACAAGGAGGATGAGCGATCGCAAGCCCACCCCCTTATAAGCACTCCCCAGGTCCGCGGCCGGATGTGTCGGACCCGGGAGATGCCTAGTGGGGTGTATGTGGACCCAGGGGGTGGTCAGAAGGTCAGCGTGCTATGTGGGCTGCCCCTTTAGCGCCCCTGCGAGGGCCGGGTTAGCCTCTCACAATGAGTCTGTTCCCTCTTATTCCATCTCATGCTGGCTTCAGAGCCTAGCCTTTCTTTGCCTTTGTTATTCTGAATGCAGAGCTGGACTCTGTTCCTTTCTCGTTTAACATTTGCTGCAAAGCCTGATCGATTTGATTCTCTCATATGTTACTAGGACGGCAGAGCATGGGTCCTCTGCCTTGTTACATTATTCAAAGAGCCCCTCTGGCCTTTCTTTGCATCTCCCTTGTCTCACTGCTTGCTTGATTAATACATACCTCCTTGCTTGAACACTCAACATATTCTCCCTAACACAGCAAAGGCAGCTGCAGTCTTTCTTCACTTCTATTTGTTCCGTGCCTTGAATTGGCACCTTATTTCTGCTTTTCTGTCTGCATGGGAAAGGCAATTGCCAGTCACTGCCCTGATGGTTCTACTTGCCCATAAGAGGGCAACAGCTAGCCAATATTGGAAGAAGATGGGCATATTATGTTCCTAATGCCTAAACAAGACACACAACTCTTGCCTTTGTTTCTAACAGTAATTCAGTGGATGAAGAAACGCAAGAGCACACATATTGCTTATAAAGGAAGGGGATGATGTCACACTTGGTTAAGACATTTTGATCACGCCAGAAGCTAATTTCCAGCTGCAATTAAGCAATTACCCTTTAGACTTCTGGCTTTAAATAATGTTAGTATCACCTGGAAAGCACAGAGGTTGCTAAACAGGGTTGCTGGAGCACGAGGGATACCCTACTCGTGGGAATGGATGATTCGAGGGCATTCTTGCCCTGTTTTGGTGCCTGGCCCCTACAGCCATGATGGGGGGAGGGGCCTATTACTTTTGGTTGTACGTACCCTTTGAGGGTGGGCAGACATTGCCTCCTGCTTTAGCCCACTAACAGCTCGGCTTTGCAACTTTATCACACATACCTGTCAGGTGGCATGTAACTCAATGCTACTAATGTTATCAGCCTCAGAAGTCTTGAATCCTTTGCCACATCAATTAGGGTACAGGCTTGCCACCTGAGACTTACCCATGTCTGAGTCTGCATCTGTCGCCCTGTGGGGAATTCCCAAGAAAACAGCACATACATAGAATCACATTAGAAGTTTCCAAAAGTTTTATATTTGGATAGAATTTAAATTTTTGTATTTTACATTCTGAACATCATATTAAAGAACATGCACATAAGTAAACATAATTTGCATTATCAGAACAAAACGGAAGCTAGATACTGTTCTTGAATAATAATATTGTTGGACAAACGTAATGCAATCACTACTGTCGCTACTGAGAGTAGACGACAGGCGTCGTACAGAGAGTGAACAAATAAATAAACAGGTCAGTAGAGTATATATACATGGGAACAAACAGTTGACATTGGTAATGTTGTGTATTGGTGAAAAGCGTCTACACCAGGTGGTTTGGCCCTATAACCAGGCTAGGTGAGCCATTTATTCCTAGGGCCTTCATCTGTCAAGGGTTTCGACCCATGTTGAATCAATAGACTGGGTAGATGTGGGGATGAGCTGTCGCCGCCCATTATTCTATCCCAGAACAACCTAAATCAATAGACTGGGTGGATGTGGGGATGAGCTGTCGCCGCCCACATTCACGCCAGAATCCAGGAGAACTGCACAGTTGGCACAAGACCACTCCAAAGATACAACCTTCTTATGGGGGGTTCCACATCACCACTCTACTGTAAGGATGCCATCAAAACAATGTTAAGCAAGGGTCCTATTCTATCAAGCAAAAGACCACTCTATTGAAATGCAGTAATTCAAGACAGATCCCAAAAATGGATGCAGTACCGACAAATTCCCCAAGGTGGCGCTAGCGGTCTAAACTCTGACAGGAGAACTGGCTGACAAAGGGACCTGAGTCAACTGGACTTCAAAGGCCTGTTGGTTAATTAAAAAAACCTTAGCCACCTGCTTTTCCCAGAGGCCAAGAGGCTGGGAAACCTTAACACCTGAGAGATTCCCACACCAGGAGGCAGGATATCACATGACCCTGTTGATTGATTGAGGAGAGACTTCCAGGCAGCCTGCTGGAACCCACACAAAAGGCTCTTTCAGTTGAATGGGGTATGTTAATTTTGAGTGTTTCCTGTCAACAGCCCTCTGCCAGCAAGGAGAGACATGTGATCACTGACCCACCCAGACTTCTGGAGGTGGACCCAAGCACTTTGGGGAGTTGAATTGCAACAAATATATATTTTATAGAAACCATGATAACTTATTGTAACCAAATGACAGGAATGTACAACTTTGAGAGTCTTAGTATGGAAAATGCCCTCACGATTTGAGTCCAAACTCCGATGTGTACCATGTTCTGGGGCAAAACCCCGCTAATTATGATTATTGTAGACACTGTATTTAAGCTAGAGACATGGAAAGTTACTGGGATATATGTGGAAGGGAAATACACCTTTGTATAATTTTTGATGAAAACCAATGTTGCAAAACCCACTAAAATCGAAAATAAGTTGGCATTTTTGAATGCAAGCTCCTAGAAACGCCAGAGTCGTGACAGGAGCTATCTTTAGTAATATATGATGTGTGTATGTGATGTCAAACAACTGTGTACCTGGGAAATATGTATTTGGATCAGGAATAGATTTGTGTGCACATTGACCAGGGGAGTGTCATTTCTGCAGGTCATAAAAATGACATCACTCTGACACACTATCCCTTCCCAAATCAGGGACCAAAGAATCTATTGACCTATCAAATCAAGAGAGGGGCAGGCTTAGTGATGCTAGCCTCTCCACTCACTTTTTAAAACACATAAAAAGAGACTGCTGGGACAGGTAGAGACATTCAATTCCATTTTCTGCGGGACGCTCTGCCGGGAGACTCCAGACTTCACATCCATCAATCTCCAAAGACCAGAACTTTACTTCAGAACTTAAAGAAAGTGTCTAAACCCACAAACTGAGAACTCTTCTCAGCAGGCCTCAGCATCCTTAAAATAATTTGCAAACTATTCCACAGCCGGGCGAGCTGTCTGAATTATTTTGCCAAGAACTTTTGCCAGTACCCAGAAAGCAGTGTTACATCCAGAATCCACTTGATCCGGACCGGAAAGCAGAGCAGTATCCAGAACCAGAGGATGTTGTATCCAGAGAGGCTAGACCAGCAGAGCAGAGCTGACCCAGACCACTGTGAGCAGAACCAGAGATCTAGATCGCTGTGAGCAGAACCGGTGCCTGATTGACCAGCCGAGCAGACAAAACCGCCGCCGGACGTGTTGACCAGATCCGTGACGAGGCCTATTTTCAAATTTATATTGTGAGTACCTAGCAGAACTGTGCAGAACCAATCTCTTAGTTAAAATAATCTAATTCAAGGTATTTTAACCTAAGTAGAACTGCCTCCTAGAAATCGTGTCATCTGTCATTTTTAAAGCTGCACAACTGCCACCTGTCAATTCTGCAGCTGCAAGCTGTCACCTGTCATTTTGAGTTTTACTTTAAATCCGAAAATCTACCTTTATTAAATTGTCCGTATCTCTGGAACCGTTTGGGCTAGGAACGACATTTTCATTTTAAAGCTGTGATTCTAGGCTTTCCAACGAACCTAGAACCGACTACTTACTCCCTACACTTTTTCCGCAATTGCGAGTTACGCACTGGCGAAATTTACTGCGATTTGCGATTTTGGCTCAATTTCTCCACTTGTCAACATAGCAGCTCCATTCTTTCCTTTGTTAAAAATCCGTTTGCAACCTGGTAATAACTCATAGAGCATTGCTAAAGTGAGCCTGAACTAATACCAACAAGCATCTCTCACTCACCCTGAATCTCTAGAGGGAGTTAAAATCAGTTAGCACATTTTCCCATCCATTGCCATCACATTTAAAAGCATTTTGGGCCTGTGTTTCAAACTTCTACCTGTTTCCTCTAAGCTTGCTGGGGGGGAACTGGATTCCGTATTGTATTTGATTGTATTCCTGAAGACTGTGTGTGTTACCTCCATCTCCTTGCATTGCATATAGGGGGGTGGTGAATTGCCATCAGGGGAAAAGTGAACATATTATCTCTTGTGAAACCATATCAGTTTATTTTCTGTACTGCATTTATTCCACCTTGCATTTCCTTGAAACCATAAAGCATTTCAGCTACCTCATCCTCTATACTACTTCTAAGTAACCCAAATCAGTTTACCAGTAGAACGTTATCCATTGTTGATCACTGTCATATTTTAAGTGTGATATCCAATATTAATTTATTATAAAAGTGTGATAGATATATATTGTTATATTTCTCAAATAAACCTTTAAATTTGCAAAACAGACCTACTTCTTGGCTCAGTGGGGTCAGGGGGATTCTAAGAGAGGGGTGTTATATAAGGGTTGTCATCCAGAGTACATGAACTGGACCGAAAAATATATCAATAAGGGTTTCCCTCAGCATCCCAGGCTAGGCATTGACTTAGCTGTAGTGTTGAAGTGAAGCCGCTTAACAAAGTGGGGGCTCGTCCGGGATTCTGGGTTAGATCTATCACTTGTGCAGATTAATACAGTGTGCTAACTGACAGGAGACATACATCCCGTCGGATCACCACGCTGTGTTACGCTGTAAAGCACTCCTCAAAGGAACGCTCTAAGGAAACGGTCTGTTTTGCAAAAATAAAATACAAACTTCTGTAAGTCAGGAAGGAACTCAAATTCCAGAATGACGACACTGGTAGACATCAAAATAGCCAGAGAGCACTTCTTACATAAGCTATTTGTGAGAGGTGAGTGGACTCATCAGGACCAAACGGTCTGGTTGCAGGCAATCGCGCAACAGGTCACTGGATCAGGGTCAGATATATGGAGAGATCAGGGTCCCCGACATGTGGCCCTGAGTGAACTATATATGGCCCCTAAAGCCAAAGATGAACATAATAAGATTGCCAGGATAGCGGCATATTTGTACCTATATATGGGAGCCATGCAGGACAAATGTGCTGAAGGCCAAGATCTGGCAAATAGGCAACAGATGGCGTTAGAGAAGGCCCAATCTGATCTAGTCTCTTCTGAGCAGAGGCTGCTCAGGAGTCAGAAAATGACAGCAGACAGTACATCACTAAAATAAAGGAGGATATGGATGTGCTTCAACAGGAAAAGGCGGACCAGGATACCAGATTTCTGGCCTTGCAGAAGGAGTACCAAGAAGGTTTGGACTCCCTACTGCAGAGCCAGAAAAAGCTGGAGCAACAGTTAGACTACATCAGGGCATGGGCTGAGCAGGTAGTCACCCTGCAAAGCCACCTAGATAGGGAGAAGGCAGAGAGCAATAAACTGATTTTGAAAGACCTGGATACCCAGGCAGAGTTTGACCAAGAGCGCCAGAAAGCTGGTGCCTTCCAAAGGCAAAGGGACGGCCTGGTGGCATAGATGCAGGCTCTTAGTCAGGAAAGGGATACCTTAGGACAGGAAGTCGGCCACTTAAAAAGGAAAATGGAAGAAAATCACCTGACCCTCCAGGGACTGGGCGACCTCCAAAAAGAACACCAGAACTTGTTAGAGCACACCAGGAGGGTGGAGGATGCTCTGGCAAGAAAGGAGCATGCCAATAGGGACACAGCTCAGGAGGTAACCCTCCTGCAGCAAAGACTGGCCCAGTACTCCAGGCCCAATCAGGAGGTACAGAGAGAGAATGAGGCTCTCTGCCAGCACAATGATAGGCTCCAGCAACAGGTAGCGATGCAGGAGAGACTGATAGAGTCTAGTAAGGCCTTAACTGAGGAACTGAAAGCGCAGGCTCTTGCATTGCAACAGGGAACAGGGGCTGATAGAGATGAGGTTCGCTGGGAAAGAGAAACCCCTGAGCATAACATCAGGAGCCCTAGTACCAGTGGCCTTCATTTCTCTGAGTCCCTGGACTCTGCCACCCCCATGTCCCCTCGCGCACATGAGCCCAGGGCCATGGGGATGGCAGATTACTATCCAGCTAGAAGTATGGGGCTCATAGGCCAGTACTTCCCAGGAATGGATGGGCGGGCATCCGGGTACGGGCACCCAAGCACAGTGCAATTTAGTGGGGAACCCCAGGAGAGTAGGCCCATTATGGGCATCCTGAAAACCTCTGCCCAGTTAGGTCAGTGGGTGGGGGGTACCCATCAAATCCTGGCAGCAAGGAGGGATCTGAAGACTCCTCTGAGCATTACAGGACACAGGAGACCAGGTCCCCACATTCTGCCAGCCATTCCCAGGCTTGCAGAATCCAGGAAAACCTGGAAGATCAGACGGGCACCTCTGGGAGCAGTGCTTCTGATTCAGAGGATGAATGGACCAGGGTTACCCAAACCAAAAAGGCCAATAAGGTAAAAAGGGCCTTGCTTAAGGACCCATTGAAACAAATAAAGGCAATACAGAGTGTCATCACACCTTATCATAAGAACGCCAAGTATTCTGTTTGGGAACACTTGGAGCTCTATGAGCAAATGATGGAGACTTTCCATTTGAAGGACAGCAGTGGCTGCATCCAGTACGTCAAATGGACCTTCTCACCAGAATACTCCAGTTTCTTTGCAGGGCTGGAGGATCAAAACCATTCAAGGTGGTCCACATACAGGGCGGCCATCTTGAAACATTTTTCTGTGCACAGAAATCCTCAAGAGGCTCGCAAGGCAGCCTACAATTTGCAATGTGGGGAGGATCAGGCCCCACAAGAGTTTGTGCAAGAATTAAAGCGTGCCTTTGCGCAGACCACCAGAAGGGTGCGCACGGACAGCAGAGAATTTGTCAATACTTTTTTCCATGCCTTGCCCAAATACATAATGACCCAGCTCGTGAGAGATTTTCATGAGAAAAGATCTTTAGACTGGGTCATTGAACAGGCTACCCAGATCTATGAGGTGCAGAAGCCCATCGAAAATAAAAATAATGCGCAGAAAAACCCCAAAACCAACAACACCCCTACTGCTGCCAAGGTGGCAGAGGTAAAGGTCACCCCCGTTTTGGATTTGGAGATGGGGGGCCTAAAAAACCTACCTGCACCTAATAATGCCAAGCCCAGAGGGCCCTCGGGCCAGTCACAGACAGGGAGTCGAGGAGGTAGTCCCACAAATGGGGTCCTTCGCTCCCCTGATTATGTAAGTCCCCGCTACAAGGGAAACCGACCCATCCTGGGTTATGTGTGGACTCCTCCAGCCAAAGGGGGGGATCCAGCCAAGCACCTGACCCAGGGAACTTCCCTCCTAACGTCCCCCAGGAGGGCAGAAATTCACCAAATCCTCGGCAGAACTTTTTCCCCAGGTATCCACCCAATTTCCAGCCCCAAAATCATCCATCCTTCTTTCCCCAATTCCCTGAGCCCAGACAACCTAATCCGGGAGAGGGGAGGCCAAGGGTGGAGGGGTACCCAAATCTTCCCAACCCAGGGTATTACCAGAGAAGGGATAGCTACCCTTCCCGGGATCAGCCCAGGGGAGAAAATAGAGCCCCATATCAGCCTGAGCGGGTTTCCCTGTTAGAGCGCCAGGTCCAAAATATGGCACGAGATCTGGGTCACATACTGAGGGCTCAACAAAACACTCAGATGAGCATGCCACCGCAGAATGCCCCAAACTCTGGACCTGGTGCTCCAGAACAATGACGGGGGCAGCACCCCGATAACCCACCGGTTCCCAGGGAGGAGGCACAAGGGGAGGGGGGTGTAAAGCCTTGGAGGAAGCTTCCTTCCCAACTTGTAAACAGCCCCTGGAAAACCAGGAACCGGAAACAAAATCTCCTGCCCCTGAAAGTCTGCCACCGAAGGAGCAGAGGGGGGGTAGGAGAAACAAAGGACCCAAACAGACCCACCTTGTGGAGGAGGTAAAGGTCTTCCAATTTGAGGGAGAGGGATCCCAAGAGGATCCTGGGGAAAGGATCTTCTCCTTCAGAGATGGGGGAACTCCTCCCAAGGAAAAATGGGTCCCAAGGGATGCCAATTCAGACTGGGGAGATGTGGAGACTGAGCTACCGCCGCCCATCATCTCACCCCAGAACCCACAATACCGAAATCCCCTGGTTCAAACCCATCCTGGTGACTGCCTCCAAAAAGGGGGGGGGCGGCGCAGAACCGGAACCAGGGGAACCCAAAATGGCTCTGATCTCCAGTTGACAACGTTTTCTTTCAGATTCCCAAGACGCTCCACAGAATTCTGCCCAAATCTCTTCTCTCACCATGTCCAAAACCAGAAAGTTAGCCCACCAGTTGTCCAAAAATGTGCATTATCTGTGCCCCCTTGAGGAGAAGGAGGGAAGATATTATGCCCCGGTACAAGTACAGGGGCAGGGTACAATTTCGGCTCTGGTGGACACTGGATCCCAAGCTACCATTCTGTCCAAAAGGGCCTTTGATGAACTAAATGCAGGAAGGGGGGAGAATTACCGTATTCCTCTCACCTCTCTTCCTGGACAACTTCAGAACTTTGACGGGAAGGAAATTCCTTTCGAGGGGACTGCAGATTTGGACATCAAAATTGGGCGACACAAGGTGAAACACCCGGTCATAGTAGCGACTCCAGAGGGCACCCCTTGTTTACTAGGGAATGACCTCCTGAGAAGGTTGTCACCCTTAATAGATTGCGTAAACAAGGTCCTCTGGACCCAGACTAGCCGACCAATAAAATTAAAACAGAGTGTCAACCATGTTAGTTTAAACGGCACCTGCCACATGGTTGAACAAAAATCTGATCAAGTAGAATTTCACTTCCAGAACAACCAAATTCCAGACGTGACAGTAATAGCAGTAGGACAACAGACTGGTGATGGGGTGTCCTCTCTACTTCTGAAAATCAACCTTCCTTCCAGTTTAAGGTGGTATTCCACACTGGAAGGAAACACTCTGAAATTCTTTACCAATCCACAATCAGACACTCCCACTCCTATAGTCCAGAAACAGGTGAAATCAGCTCAGAGCCTGGCTGATATTCAGCAAATTGGAGAGCAGTTGTTCATCCCTGTTCAGTTAAATGATGGGAAGGACTCTGTTCTCGCCCGAGTGTGTGTGAACAACGGTAAGAGCTTCATCAGCGAAGCCATGTTCCGCCAACTCCCAAAAGATCCAGCCATTCCCACATTCAAACTGATAGACAAATGGGAAATGGACCTGGAAGCACCCAATTCGAAACATCTCCTGCCAAGCAGGTGTATGCTCAAAATCTCCATTGGCAACAAGAGCATAGTCCATAATTGTAGGGTCGTGCGAGACTTCACTGTCGCCTTTTACTTAGGCAGTGACATTCTCAATCGCTTCGCCATTAGTTTGGACCTAATAAACTTCAAAGCTTGGTCCCGATTAGCGGATAATCCCATGGGCTTTGATGATTCAGAAAAAGCATTTAGGTCAGCTCAATTGCTACCTTATGCAGTTGAAATTCAGATTAAAGAGGAAGTCACCATCCCAGAAAGGACCCGACAATTCTCCCTGGAAGTGAAAGTTAAAAGAGGACAAAAATTCAAAAACCCTGATGCTTATATACATCTAAATGCTTCTCTCCAACAGCAAGGGTTGGGGGTAAACCCAACTCCATTAGTCAACATAGAACATGACACCATTCCAATAGATGTGGATAACAGCGACTTAAAGAGTATTACTCTAGCCGCAGCCACCTTTATTGGAATGGCGGTTGATGACCGACATTTCTCCATTGATTTAGGAAATTAACTGTAAGGACCAATCCCCAAGGACTGTTTTGACAGTGACAGTGATGACAACACAACATCAGACAGGATTTTCACCCGGCACGGGGGGAACTTCCTGGTGTACACTTCTTGCCCTTATTGTAAGGAAGATGTGACTTGTGACTTAAGGAGGGATGAGGTGATTTTTCAGGTCCATGAAGGCTGCCTTACCCACCTGAAGCCGCCAGTCCAAATCAGCACTCTGACCAGGGACTTCTCCACCCAGCTGGAGGAGGCCGCTGAGATAGCCAAACCAGAAGTCTTTCCAGGCTTCAGGCAGATGGTGGAAGAGAGAGTCAACCTAGCTGATGCCTGTGTGACTCTAGAACAGAAGCAAAAGTTGAAACAAGTTTTCTTGGATTTCCAAGATCTCTTTACGGTAGACTCATATGACTGTGATCGCACCGACATCCACACCACAACAATTCCCACGGACCCTGGCATGACTCCAGTGTTTGTGAAGCAATATCGCTTGCCTCTCGCATCCATGGAGTCCCTTACTGAAATAATTAAGAACCTTGAGTCCCGGGGAATAATACGTCCAGTCCACAGCACTTTCAATAATCCGGTGCTGGGAATAGTGAAGCCAAACGGCCAGTGGAGACTCTGTGCCGACCTTAGGGAACTCAACAAACGCATCCATACTTCCCGATGGCCTCTGCCCTACATTGACCAAGGGCTGGCCCAGATTCAGGGGTCACAGGTATTCACAGCAATAGACCTGACCAATGGATACTGGACCGTGCCTGTCAGTAGGGAGGACCAATACAAAGGGGCTTTTACCTTTGGGGGCCAGCAGTACACATGGACCTGGACTCCATTCAGATACCTCAACTCCGGCAATGAATTCAACATTTTTCTACATAAGGCCATGCCCGACCTGGGTGCGAGGGGTAACCTGGCTTATGTAGATGATGTCCTCATCAAAAGTTCATCTGTGGAAGAACACATAGCGGAGATCCGTTATGTTCTGACGCAGTTGAGGGCCGCCGGAGCAAAACTTTCCTTTCAGAAAGCACAGTGGTGTAGAACCCGTGTTAATTTCTTGGGGCATGAGATTACTCCTCAGGGTCTCTGTCCCCAAGAAAAGAAAGTGGAAGCACTTCAGAAACTGAAAGACCCCACAACTCTTGCGGGAACTAAGGAGCCTCCTTGGACTGACTAATTACAGCAGAAAGTTCATTGAAGGCTACGCAGAGATCACCAGACCCCTGATTCATCTTTTGAATGGGGGGTCAAGTGGGAATGGGGTCCAGAACAATCCGAGGCAGTAAGACAACTCAGGAGAAGCCTCTCACAAGCGCCTTGCCTAGCTTACCCTGTTAGAAACAAGGAGTTCTTCCCGGAGACAGGGTTCTCTAATACGTGCTTGACGGCAGTATTATACCAAAAGCATGACAAGGTCAATAAAGTAATCTCCTATGCGAGCAAAACTTTATCCTCTGTGGAGGAAAAATTCAACGATTGTGAGAAGGCACTCCTGGCAACGGTGTGGGCATTGAAGAATTACCGCCCGTTTATCCAGGGGGAACACATCAAAGTGGAGACTCCACACCAGCCTCTGCAATATCTCCAGAGTGACAGAATCCGGGCCGGAAATGTTAGTAATTCAATAATTACTTCCTGGATTCTGTCAATGCAAGGCTTTCCTGTGTAGGTCAGATATGGCCAAAACAAGAAGAGTCCCCTCGCGCAAGGTCTGGCTGACTTGCATGATTGTGCCAGAAAAAACTGTCTCGAGGACGAAAGTCTAAAAATCAAGGACAACATGGAGGCATACCTTAATTCCCCACACAAAGTCTTTGAAGAAGACAAGTGTGAGGGAATGCCAACTGTCTATGTGGATGGATGCTCTTACCATGTTGACAACAATGGGGAGAAAGAACTGGTGGCCGGCGTAGGGAATGCATGGGTGAAGGAGTTTCCAGAACCCTCCGCTGGATACAAAATTGGTCCCCGAAGTAGTCAGGAGGCAGAATTGATGGCTGTGCATCAGGCCATCCTCACTGCTGTCCAGCATCAACTCCACGAACTGGTCATAATCACAGATTCGGATTATGTACGGAACGGGTTCGTGGAGCACCTGGTCAAATGGAAAACCAGAGGCATGTTATGTGCTAATAACAAACCCCTGAAACATGGGAAGCTAATCCAAAATATTGATGATCTGGTCACATCGAATGGGATGACCATCTACTGGAAAAAGATCAAGGGTCATTCCAAAGTAGAGGGACCAAACAAAACTGGAAATGACTTAGCTGATCAGCTGGCCAAAACCGGGGCCATCCAAGGGGATCTAATAGAAATAGAGTCCCTGTTGAGGGAAATCCAGGTCACTGCAATCACTAGGTCCCAGACAAATGCTCACAATGATCTTTCAACTGCACAATGGAGTAAGGAGACCCCTGATGCTGATTTAATTACAGCTCAGAAGGGGGATCCAATTATTGGTAAGTTTTACCAACACCTTGAGGACCCTGACGGATACCGATTACATTGGGAAAGAGGACCTAAGAGTGTTAATGACATGTCCAAAGATGTTCCGAATCCAAGACGGTTTGTTGGTAAGGAAATCCCAAGCTGGCCATGATCAGTGGGTGGTTCCTACCTCATTCCGAAGCCTGATGTTAAGTCACGCCCATGATGCGGCCACCGCCGGTCATAGGGGGTTTCACACAACACTGGAAATATTAAGAGAGGTTGCATACTGGCCACACATGAAGGGGTGTCTTGTGTGTGCACAATTTCAGCCATCATCCCTCACGCACCGTGCTCCTCTCCAAAAGAGGGGGATGACACTGCCATGGTCAGATTTGCAAATTGACTTTGTAGGCCCTGTAATTCGCTCATCTAGAGGAAACATGTACATGTTGACCGTTACATGCGTGTTTACCAAGTGGGTGGAATGTTTCCCAGCCCCAAACTGCAAGGCAGAAACAGCAGCTGCCCTGCTGATTAACCACATCTTTTCCCGTTTTGGTCTACCTCAAAGGATTGAGTCAGACAGAGGTAGCCACTTCACCAGCGAAGTAATGACAAAGATGTGGGAGATACTGGAGGTTAAAAGGAAGCTACACATTGCTTACAGGCCAGCTTTTTCTGGAGCAGTGGAGAGATACAACTGAACCATTGTGAGCATATTAAAAAAGTTTGTGGCAGATTCTGGGCCAAGTTGGGATGTCCGACTACCTCTGGTCCTAATGGCCATCAGATCTACCCCGTCATCTGCAACTAAAATGTCACCATTTGAGTTGATGACTGGACGCAAGATGGTGCTTCCCCAGCATCTGCTCTACAGGACCCAAGAGCAGACACTGATAAATGCCTCCACAACTTATGAGTATGTGGAGAATTTAAGGAAACACCTTCAGCATGCTTTTGCATATTCTCAGCTGAATCTAGAAAGATCAGCTGATAGCATGAAATCCCACTACGACCTGAAGACCACCAGGAAGGAGTATACTGTGGGGGACCGGGTCTATCTATACAATTTCCAAAGGAACCAGGCCAAACAGCGAAAACTTTTGCCTACATGGAAGGGACCGTTTGAAATTATAGACAAGATCTCCCCTGTAGCGTACAAGATCCGCATCCCCAAAGGCAGTTTGGCAGAGGGGGAAGACAAGTGGGTACATATAAATCAGCTAAAGTGTTGCCATCCAAGGCACACCCTGAAGCAACTGGAGGAGTCCTCTGCAATACCAGAGGGGGCTGCTCCAGAGTAAGTCAGTTCAAACTCTAAAATATTCCACATATCAAAAATATAGTAACATAATGCAAATGTTCCCTGTTATATATTGTTTTTAAAATCAGACTGCAAAATGCATTCGGATGTATAAAATGTACATGTTCGCCACACCATTAATATTGGTGGAAAAATGTCTAGGAATGTGTATTGCCGCTTTTGCTTTATCATCCTAGGAGAGAGGAAACCATGGAGACTGACCAAGGAGGACGACGGGGGACCGGGAGGAGAGACCCGAGGGGTCCGGGGTACCGCCCAATATTCCCATCAGGACCGGCGAGGAGAACCGATCGATCCAACTGGGTGGAGGAAAAGATGCTGAACTGTGCCATCCACAGAATTGGAAGAAGATAATGGGGACATACCAGCTCAAGGGCTCAAAACCTCCTTTGCACCCGACTTCCCCTCGACTTGAATCAAAGCGTAGTCGGGCGGGGGGGTTTTGTCAAGGGTTTTGACCCATGTTGAATCAATAGACTGGGTAGATGTGGGGATGAGCTGTCGCCGCCCATTATTCTATCCCAGAACAACCTAAATCAATAGACTGGGTGAATGTGGGGATGAGCTGTCGCCGCCCACATTCACGCCAGAATCCAGGAGAACTGCGCAGTTGGCACAAGACCACTCCAAATATACAACCTTCTTGTGGGGGGTTCCACATCACCACTCTACTGTAAGGATGCCATCAAAACAATGTTAAGCAAGGGTCCTATTCTATCAAGCAAAAGACCACTCTATTGAAATGCAGTAATTCAAGACAGATCCCAAAAATGGATGCAGTACCGACAAATTCCCCAAGGCGGCACTAGCGGTCTAAACTCTGACAGGAGAACTGGCTGACAAAGGGACCTGAGTCAACTGGACTTCAAAGGCCTGTTGGTTAATTAAAAAATCTTAGCCACCTGCTGTTCCCAGAGGCCAAGAGGCTGGGAAACCTTAACACCTCAGGGATTCCCACACCAGGAGGCAGGATATCACATGACCCTGTTGATTGATTGAGGAGAGACTTACAGGCAGCCTGCTGGAGCCCACACAAAAGGCTCTTTCAGTTGAATGGGGTATGTTAATTTTGAGTGTTTCCTGTCAACAGCCCTCTGCCAGCAAGGAGAGACATGTGATCACTGACCCACCTAGACTTCTGGAGGCGGACCCAAACACTTTGGGGAGTTGAATTGTAAAAAATATATATTTTATAGAAACAATTTTAACTTATTGTAACCAAATGACAGGAATGTACAACTTTGAGAGTCTTCGTATGGAAAATGCCCTCACGATTTGAGTCCAAACTCCGATTTGTACCATGTTCTGGGGCAAAACCCCGCTAATTATGATTATTGTAGACACTGTATTTAAGCTAGAGACATGGAAAGTTACTGGGATATATGTGGAAGGGAAATGTACCTTTGTATAATTTTTGATGAAAAACCAATGTTGCAAAACCCACTAAAATCGAAAATAAGTTGGCATTTTTGAATGCAAGCTCCTAGAAACACCAGAGTCATGACAGGGACTATCTTTAGTAATATATGATGTGTGTATGTGATGTCAAACAACTGTGTACCTGGGAAATATGTATTTGGATCAGGAATAGATTTGTGTGCACATTGACCAGGGGAGTGTCATTTCTGCAGGTCATAAAAATGACATCACTCTGAAACACTATCCCTTCCCAAATCAGGGACCAAAGCATCTATTGACCTATCAAATCAAGAGAGGGGCAGGCTTAGTGATGCTAGCCTCTCCACCCACATTTTAAAACACATAAAAAGAGACTGCTGGGACAGGTAGAGACATTCAATTCCATTTTCTGCGGGACGCTCTGCCGGGAGACTCCAGACTTCACATCCATCAATCTCCAAAGACCAGAACTTTAAACCCACAAACTGAGAACTCTTCTCAGCAGGCCTCAGCATCCTTAAAATCATTTGCAAACTATTCCACACCCGGGCGAGCTGTCTGAATTCTTTTGCCCAGAACCTTTGCCAGTACCCAGAAAGCAGTCTTACATCCAGAATCCATTTGATCTGGACCGGAAAGCAGAGCAGTATCCAGAACCAGAGGCCGCTGTATCTAGAGAGGCTAGACCAGCAGAGCAGAGCTGACCCAGACCGCTGTGAGCAGAACCAGAGATCCAGATCGCTGTGAGCAGAACCGGTTCCTGATTGACCCGCCGAGCAGACAGAACCACCGCCGGACGTGTTGACAAGATCCGTGACGAGGCCTATTTCAAATTTATATTGTGAGTACCTAGCAGAACTGTGCAGAACCAATCTCTTAGTTAAAATAATCTAATTCAAGCTATTTTAACCTAAGTAGAACTGCCTCCTATAAATCGTGTCATCTGTCATTTTTAAAGCTGCACAACTGTCACCTGTCAATTCTGCAGCTGCAAGCTGTCACCTGTCATTTTGAGTTTTACTTTAAATCCAAAATCTACCTTTATTAAATCGGCCGTATCTCTGGAACCGTTTGGGCTAGTCCTATACTTTTTCCGCAATCGCGATTTACGCACTTGACAAATTTACCGCGATTTGCGATGTTGGCTCAATTTCTCCACTTGTCAACATAGCAGCTCCATTCTTTCCTTTGTTAAAAATCCGTTTGCAACCTGGTAATAACTCATAGAGCATTGCTAAAGTGAGTCTGAACTAATTCCAACAAGCATCTCTACTCACCCTGAATCTCTAGAGGGAATTAAAATCAGTTAGCACATTTTCCCATCTATTGCCATCACATTTAAAAGGAGTTTGGGCCTGTGTTTCAAACTTCTACCTGTTTCCTCTAAGCTTGCTGGCGGGGAACTGAATTCCGTATTGTATTTGATTGTATTCCTGAAGACTGTGTGTGTTACCTCCATCTCCTTGCATTGCATATAGCGGGGGGGTGAATTGCCACCAGGGGAAAAGTGAACATATTATCTCTTGTGAAACCATATCAGTTTATTTTCTGTACTGTATTTATTCCACCTTGCATTTCCTTGAAACCATAAAGCATTTCAGCTACCTCATCCTCTATACTACTTCTAAGTAACCCAAATCAGTTTACCAGTAGAACGTTATCCATTGTTGATCACTGTCATATTTTAAGTGTGATATCCAATATTAATTTATTATAAAAGTGTGATAGATATATATTGTTATATTTCTCAAATAAACCTTTAAAATTGCAAAACAGACCTACTTCTTGGCTCAGTGGGGTCAGGGGGATTCTAAGAGAGGGGTGTTATATAAGGGTTGTCATCCAGAGTACATGAACTGGACCTAAAAATATATCAATAAGGGTTTCCCTCAGCATCCCAGACTAGGCATTGACTTAGCTGTAGTGTTGAAGTGAAGCCGCTTAACACATCAGGACGAAGGGAAGATAGTGTGGTCAGGATGTTCAGGAAGTGCTGAAACACGAATGGAGGACATTGATAAGGGGAGGCTCAATATAAATTGACTATAGAGAGTGATACAAATCACTGAATGCCTATCAAATAAATAGAACGTCATTGCTTACCTATGGGGACGAGAGTCAAACCACAGGTGGAGGTAACGTAGGTAACCTAATCGGAAAATGGACAATACCGTGTAACTAAATCTGGTATTATAAAGCTCAAGACTAAAAAGTGTGGGTCCACATGACTGTTCTGTGGATTTTACCTATTAATGGTAGCTGTGTATCCAAAATCAACGTAATGGGACAGCTATATCTTCACATGTATTGCTAAACGTAAAGACAAAACAGATATTGCTATAGTCACTTTCAATGTGAGGATTTAAAAATGTATTAGGTGCACTCAGGTTTTGTGGAGCCGTATAGACGTGCTTACCCAGTGCGAAGTCTCAAAGTGGCATCAAATTACGCCCAAAAATATGTCCATCTGAGGGAAAAGATCTGGAATGTGGTCATAAAATAACTCTCGTAATAGCGAAGCGTGAAAATTGCACGGACTACTCTGTGTGGGGAGAGCGTTCGCTTGTTACCTGTGTCTGCGAGCGCTGATCGCAGCTGTAACGCAGTCCACGGAAGACAGGCGCGCGAAAAGTGCTTGCGCGGCTCTGCCAGTAGAGGAGATCTCACAAGAACAACCTCTGACGAGACTGTCCGAGTCGGAAAAGCACATGCGTACAGCGAAGACACCGCTGCTAACCGCTGCATACTGATATAGCGGGCGCCATTTTGGAATGGGAAAAAAATAGTAGCGCAGAAAAACTCGAATGTACAAGACAAACAGGGCATTAAGCACGTATTATTAACAAGGGTTTAATATTGTAACTTCCAAGGAAATTAGGTGAATTAAAAACAGTATGTTGGTGGACGTTGCCATGGCAACCGGGTATTGTAACTTCCAAGGAAATTAGGTGAATTAAAAACAGTATTTTGGTGGACGTTGCCATGGCAACCGGGTCGTGTTGTCAAGTCTGTACAACAGGAGTGAGGCCAGCAAGCTCTAGGTGTGTTGGTCATGTCATGTCACTAGGATGACCAAAGGTGGCTGGATGGACATGAAACTAAAAAGGGTGCTCAATGTCTCAAAAGGACGTAATGGCAATGTGCCTGGTAATCGTCCTGATAACTACTGGTATGTCGATTAGCTCCTATATATAGGGCACCGAGGTAATGATTCGGCATGAACAACATGTGGAAAAATGATGCATATCACAGGGTCATTTAACCTGCTAGTATATATCAATCTATTGAGGGCCAACATTCATATGTACCATTATTTAAATACACATTGCCGTGGTGAATCAATAGCATAGAAAAACATGATAATTCATAAAACCACATTTGGAACAATCCCCTAAGAATTCAGTCCTGATCGAGTAAATCATAACAGAGAGACAGTCTGAATCAAACAGTTTGGCTTCTTACATTGGGACTCGTGGAGGCATCTAGGTGTATACAATACAAACAAAAACTCCATCTTACATGAAAGATTTCCATTCTACGGAAATATTAAGACCAGTTTTGACCGTGTCTAGTCTGTGCACCCAACGTTGCTCCAGCTGGGTGAGGGCTCTATTTTGGTCTCCTTCTCTAACATTTGGTTCAAGTTTTTGGATAATGAACCATCTAAGGTCCACGTCCTTGTGTTTAAAAAGGCAGAAATGATCCACAAGTGGTTTGTCTGGAACACTGTTCTAGATACAGGGCTCTATTTTGGTCTCCTCCTCTAACATTTGGTTCAAGTTTTTGGATAATGAACCATCTAAGGTCCACGTCCTTGTGTTTTAAAAGGCAGAAATGATCCACAAGTGGTTTGTCTGGAACACTGTTCTAGATACAGGAGCGATGTTCGGAGATACGCATTTTTATCGGGCGGATAGTCTTGCTCACATATAAGAGGCCGCATGGGCACTCGATGATGTAGATGACTCCTTTCGAGTTACAATTCGTGTATGTTTTTAAAGTCCATTTCAAGTTCTTGTACTCAAAGACTTTTTTCTGTAGGGTTAAAGGACATACCACACAATGGCCACATTTGTAGTCTCCCACTATAGCTGGTAGGTTCCATAATGTGTTTTCAATCGGTCGTGTTGGTTCCACAAAAGTATGGACAAGGGTGTCCCTCAGATTCGTATTCTTTTTGTATGCAAAACACAGGACTTTGCTGAGCGTCCCTTCTTGTTTGACTAGATGCCAGTTTTTCTTGACCACTTTTTGGATAATGTCACTTAAAGGGCTGAATGTGGTGACACAAATCAATCTTTCTAGTTCTTTTTTAGGTTTGGTCTCGAGGCAGATTTCCCTGGGGGTGTATGTTGCTCTCTTCTTGGCATCCCTTATGGCTTTGCAGGGCTATCCTCTTTCAGTCAATCTTTTGTGTAGATCTTCTGCATGTTTTTTCAACTTGTCGACCTCGGTACAGTTCCTTCGAATTCTCAAAAATTGTCCATAAGGTAAGTTGTATTTTAGACTGTGTGGGTGGTAACTGAGAAAGTGAAGTAAACTATTCTGATCTGTCGGCTTGCGGAATAGTTCCGTCTTGAGTTGGTCTCCTGTTCTGTATATGTGTAAATCTAGAAAATCGATCTGGTGGTGGTCCCACTGAATGGTGAACTTGATGAATTGGTTGTGCTGGTTGATCCAACGGTCAAAGTCCAGAAGAGTGGCTGATGTGCCATTCCAGATCAGGATCACGTCATCAATGTAACGTTACCAAAGGGCAATATGGCCGGGAAAGGGATTGTCCACACAGTAGATGTTGTCCTTTTCATACTGAGCCATATAGAGGTTAGCAATATCGGGGGCAAAGGTAGCCCCCATGCTAACTCCTTGTATCTGTTTATAAATCTGCTTGTGGAAGAGGAAGTGATTTTCTGACATCACTAGCCCGGTACACTCCAAGATGAAATTGGTAGGAGTCGTGGTGGTGTCGTTTCTCTGGTCTAGGACCAGACGGATGGCCTCTAGGCCTTCAGCTTGGGGGATGGAGGTGTAAAGAGCCTCAACATCCACGGTGACAAGGAGGCTATTCTGCTGTAGATCGACATGATTGAGTAGATTGATGGTACTGGTAGTGTCCTTAAGGTAGGATGGCATCTTGATGACGAAAGGTTTAAGGAAAAAATCAGTGTACAAGGACAATGCTTCTAAAAGGGAATCACACGCGGTTATGATGGGTCTACCAGGAGGGTGAGTGGCGTGCTTGTGAATCTTGGGCAAGATGTAAAAGGCTGGAGTCCGGGGGTGTGTTTTGTTGAGGAAACGTTGTTCATCCTCGCAGATCTAGCCTTCCTCAACAGCATGTTTTGTGAGGCTTTTGATTCCTTCTTGTAGAGTAGAGGTGGGATTATGATTAAGTGGTCTGTAGGCTTTTTGGTTCTCGAGCACGTGTAAACATTCCTTATCATAATCTGAGGTGTCTATGATAACAATACCCCCACCTTTGTTTGCCAGTTTTATGGTAATGCTAGTGTCTAGGCGTAGGGTCTCTAAAGCTCTTCTTTCTTCTTTTTCCAGGTTGTCTCTGTAAAAATGTTGTTTATGGAATCCAGTCATCACCGTCTTCAAAACTGTTTTTTCAAAGGCCTCAATTTCACTGGGGATGGTGTGTGGAGGCGGGTAGAACGTGGTTTTTGGTTCCAAGCCAGTCTTGTTGTCTTTTTTATCTTGCTCTGCTCTTCCAGTTTGTCCTTGGTTAGATAGTAGATAGACCTCGAAGAAAAATTTAAGTCGGATGTTTCTAAAAAATCTATGTAGTTCCAGTTCAGTCTTAAATGGTTGTGCATTTTGGGCAGGTACAAACGAAAGGCCTTTACCACTGAGTCTTTCTTCAGCTACCGTGATTAGGCGTTTGGATATGTTGAAGATGGGTATCCGCCTGTTGTCCCTGATTTTGATACCATTGGCGGGTGTGCATCTGCTGATTCGATGGTGTTGGTCCATTTCCCATTAGGTTACCTACGTTACCTCCACCTGTGGTTTGACTCTCGTCCCCATAGGTAAGCAATGTCGTTCTATTTATTTGATAGACATTCAGTGATTTGTATCACTCTCTATAGTCAATTTATATTGAGCCTCCCCTTATCAATGTCCTCCATTCCTGTTTCAGCACTTCCTGAACATCCTGACCACACTATCTTCCCTTTGTCCCGATGAAGGCCCTAGAAAGAAAGGGCACACCTAGCTCGGTTATAGGACCGAAACACCTGGTGTAGATGCTTTTCACCAATACACAACATTACCAATGTCAACAGTTTGTTCCCATGTAGCTATGCACTACTGACCTGTTTGTTTATTTGTTCACTCTTTGTACGACGCCTGTCGTCTACTCTCAGTAGCGACAGTAGTGATTGCATTATGTTTGTCCAACAATATTATTATGCAAGAACAGTATCTTGCTTCCGTTTTGTACTGATAATGGAAATTATGTTTGCTTATGTGCATGTTCTTTAATATGATGTTCAGAATGTAAAATACAGAAATTTAAATTCTATCCAAACATAAAACTTTTGGAAACTTCTAATGTGATTCTATACACATGTATGTGCTGTTTTCTTTGGAATGAAACAGAAGGGAGGAGTTGTCATAGTAAGATTGTTTCCAACCCATTCATTTTTGTTCTAGCAACTTAAGACTTCCTGGGCAGAATAGGGTTGCACCCACCAGGAGCCCTTTTTGATACAATTTAGCCCTGTGGGGAAGACACACACAGAAAGAGCAGGGCACAGTGCCCTTGTGGGTTTTTCACACTTCTTCCTCGGGGTGGGCACAATTCACTCCGCAGAGAAAGTGGCACATGCTGGGCAACATTCTCCCACTTTGACAATGTCACCCAAAGAGCGAAATTGGTCATTTGAAATACCTCTGTCGACTTATTATTGCGCAATCCACACTGATGGGTTTCAGTACCTGCTTAACGCGGGATGGCAATTAGGGGCATTTGACAACGCACTCATGAAGCACAGGACACCCTCTTACCAGCGACATGCCATACTCACTCATTCAGATCACGAATTGGCATTTATCTGGGGTCATGTTAAATGTATTTATTTATTTATTACATGTGTAGCATCACGCAAAACCCCAAGCATCAAGGCGCAAAGTAAACTGCATGGAGTGGACCACTTCCATTGGCACAAATTTTTACTTTTCTGCCACAAAATGGAAGATTTTAGCATAAAAGGCAGGTGAAATCACATTGCATTTCCACTTTGGAACAGTATAAATACCTCACACAATCAGCGATTGCTGGCGTAATTGACAATGGCTTCCTATGGACTCCGCCCGCTTTTACCAGGTTTCATTTCCAAGCAGATCCCAGAGGAATCCCTTTCCTTATTTCCCGCATGAGAATCCATGCTGGCATTAAGGCTGCATTTGTCTGGTGGAGCGGGAAATACAGGGGGTCCTGGTGTGTCCACTCAGCTCCCGAACTCCTCCCAGAAAATGCACGAAAATCTGGCTAATTGGAAAAAGCAACAGTAATAGTGTTTACACCACCTTTACTGAACCAATTGACCGGGAAAATGCTGTGGTGCATTGGAAGCTGAATGCATTCACTCTGCCTATTATCCCACTGGAAGATTAAGCCAGGTGCTGAACACAGGTTTTACCTATTTCTGTGCACAATCTGCATTTGGAGAATTAACTAACTGAGCTACCTTACAAATGATATCTCCTCTGGGGCTTTACCGTCTTAACCCCTTAAATGCCTTGGGTATTTCCCCCCAGTGCTAAGGCCTTTTTTGGTGATTTCGGTATGTCGCCATTCAATCCCTTGTAACTTCTTTGTTACATGAGATATCTCGGCCAAAGTTCGCCCCTTTTTTTCCCACATGGAGGTGGTCATAACGCCACCCAGGAATCCTAGTTTGCTGTAGAGGGGTGAGAGAAAATAACCAAAAAGGAGAAATTTTTTTTTTCTCCAGAAAATGCCAATAAAATGTTGTACAAAGAAGCATGTGGTGTTTTCCTTGTAAGAGCTAGGAACAAATGGTTTGCTGTGCTGGATTTTCCATTTTCCAGGCTTTCAAGAACAGATTGAGTGGAAGCCAAAATAACATATTTTGATATGCTAATCAGCCGTTTTGTGAGTGGTAGGCGTTTTTGGTGTTTTTTGTCCAATAAGACATGCGTGGACGGGATGGAAGAAAAGGGTAGGAAAGCTGAATGGGAAGCTAGAAAGGCATACATTTCTGAAAGGTAGACAATATTCCAAGTTTAGGAAGGGTTGATTTGCACAGGTCAGGCAACAACTGTGTAGGGAAAGATTCCATAGTTTGGGGGGAAATCGGGAAAATGACAGAAAAAACCACAATTTCCGCACATTTCACTCTGGTCACACACCGAAACACGCAGCCAACAACACATGGCCTACCTTCCCACAGGTTTCCCGATGAAAACGGTACCTCACATGTGTGGGTGCACCTACCTGGGTGCAAAGGGAAAAGCCTAAAACACTGGTAACCCCAAGTCTTTTCACACAGCAGACTTTCAGGAATTTTGCTCATGTGAACAACCTACAGATTTGGGCCTAGGGTGTCGAAGCCACGAAGGAAAACATGGAACCCCATGCATTTCCGAAAAGAAGACACCCGTTGGATTCCACAGAGGTTTGACTTGCGCAAATCGCCCCATAATTTATGACCCACAATCCTTGACAAAATCTGAAATTTAGTGGCCCTCTCCCCCCTACCCCACATTCTGGGGCAATTTGCGCAAGTCAGACCTCTGTGGATTCCCACGGGTGTCCTCTTTTTGGAAATGCATGGGGTTCTCTGTTTTCCTTGGTGGCTTGGACTCTGTAGTCCAAAATCTGTATGTTTTCCACATGAGCAAAATCTGATCTGCCGTAAGGCTTGGGGTTACCAGTGGGTTAGCCTTTTCCCTTTGCGCCCAGGTAGGTGCACCCACACATGTGAGGTACCGTTTTTGTTGGGACACCTGTGGGAATGCAGGATGGTAGGACATGTGTTGTTGGCGGCGTGTTTCAGTGGGTGGCCAGAGTGAAATGTCTGAAAATTGTGTTTTTTTCCACTAAATTTCAGAGACATTTCCCTCTGCCCACCCACGAATCACGCTGCCAACAACAGATGTCCTACCTTCCGCGTACCCACAGGTGTCCCGATGAAAACGGTACCTCACATGTGTGGATCCACCTACCTCAGCGCAAAGGGAAAAGGCCAACCCACTGATAACCCCAAGCCTTTCGGCAAAGCAGATTTTGCTCATGTGGACAACCTACAGATTTGGGCCTAGGGTATCGAAGCCACAAAGGAAAACAGAGAACCCCATGCATTTCCTAAAAGAAGACACTCGTGGGCACCCCCCTTTCCACTTATAACATCCATGGCGGTTTAGTGACCCCCACACCCACCCAAAACAAGTTATAATTTTTTTTTATTTTTGTTTTTGTTTTGCTTCTTTCCTAGTCGAAGATTGTGCTAGCAATCTGCCACCAGGGAGGGCTACATAAGATGCCCCCATCCATTTGGGGTGGGGGGAGAGGGCCACCCCCATTTCCACTAAAAACATCCATGGTGCTTCAATGGCCCCCCACACCCACCCAAAACAAGTTATAATTTGTTTTATTTTTGTTTTGCCCCTTTCCTAGGAGCAGATGGGCACATGTGTGTGGCCATCTGCCCCCCAGGGGGGCAAAACGTACTGCCCCAGCTTGGGGGGTGGCTCTGCCAATATTCGCAGTGGCCCTCTCCCCCCACCCCAAATGGATGGGGCATCTCATGTACCCCTTCCTAGGGCCAGAAATCTGACCCCAGGGAAGTCTACATATGGTGCCCCCATCCACTTGGGGTGGGGGGAGAGGGCCACCCCCCTTTCAAACATAAAAAATCCTGGTGGTCTACTGGGCCCCCACCCAAAACAAGTTAACATATATATATATATATATATATATATATATATATCAATATATCAATATATATATATATATATATATACATATATATATATATATATATATATATATATATATGTATATATATATATATATATATATTATTTTTTTGCCCTTACCTAGGGGCAGATGGGCACATGTGTGTGGCCATCTGCCCCCAGGGGGGTGTCAAAACGTACTGCCCCAGGCTTGGGAGGGGTGGCTCTGCAAATATTTGCAGTGGCCTCTCCCCCTCTCCCCAAATGGATGGAAGGCATCTCATGTACCCCTTCCTAGGGGCAGATATCTGCCCCCAGGGAGGGCTACATAAGGTGACCCCCATCCACTTAGGGTGGGAGGAAGAGGGCCACCCCCCTTGCAAAAATCCCTGGTGGCTAGTGGTCCCACCTGCACCCACCCCACCCAAAACTACGTTTTAAAAAAAATAATCTTTTTTTTTGTTTGCCCCCCTTCCCTGGGGGCAGATGATCACCCATCTGCCCCCAGGGTATTGCCCCCATGCTTTCAGGGCCAGGGGGAAAGGGCAGCTTACATAGTAAGCAGCCCCTCCCCTCACTTCAAAAACAGATCCCTGCACGACACACCAAACACATATTCTGGGGGGGATAAAGGACAAATTGTGGGGGGGATTTGTCCCCCCTGTCCCTCCCATGTCCTACGCCCATGCCCAGATGGTCATCGACCAACTCACGTCCGACAACAACGTCTCCACAAGGCACACACATCTTCAATACGACTCGCTTGCTATTCACCATGCAGCGTAATCAGCCATCCCAGAAGAAAGAGTCCACTGACAATCGTTTGTAACATTTCTCCCTCGCCTGCCCTGCTCAAATAACTCCATATATTCTTGATGCCACCAGATCGCCACCCTTTACCCATAATGTTGGCAAAGGTCATCCACAGGCCATAGTATGCCGCAAGATGTCACCAAGGCTGAGACCTTATTACCTACTGAGATTGTATTTCAGGATGTTCATGCAGTGAGTGTAGTTAGTTCTGGTCGGTCTAGTCGATACTTTTCTGGTGAATTTACTTGTTAAATATTTAGGGGCTGCGTTGTTGAGGCACTTGTGGGTGATCATGAGAGTTCTAAAGGTGATCCTATCTTGGATAGGGAGGCAGTTGGTGTTTCGTTGTGTATGTGAGATGTGGTTGTCTCGCAGGATATTAAGGGCACATCTGAACGTGTTATTTTGCAGGGCTTGTAGCTTGTGGAGATTCTTTTGGCTGGTGCCCAGATAGAGCATATTACAATAGTCCAGTTAGAACAATATAAGAGCTTGCCAGGGTGATGCAGGTGCTGGGAGTCAAGAAAGGTCTGTAGGCATTTATCAGTTTTGCTGTGTAGGCATTTGAGGATGAGGTGGCATTGACTTGTCTTTGAAGGGTTAAGGCCAAGTCTAGGTAAAAACCTAGGGTTTTGGCATCTTTGTCTACTGTGATGAGGTTGCCGACAATGTTAAAGGAGGAGTATTTTGGGCCTAGTTTATTGAGTCTTAACTTCGAATCGATGAGTAGGAGTTTGGTTTTGTTGTCATTAAGACTAAGGCCTTGGTAGGCCATCCAGGTATGTATTTCACTGAAAATTTCATTTAGGTAGGTGGAGTCTGATTGGTAGTCGCCTGATAGAGTGATCAATATTTGTCTGTCGTCCGCGTAGTTTGTGTATGATATTTCAAGCTCAGCTAGATGGTCGAATCGGAGCTTGGTGAATATATTGTAGATGGTGGAGGATACACACGAGCCCCTTTGGACTCCGCATGTGATAGGGGAAGGGTTAGCTGCAGCGATAGAGGAGAGAAAACCCTCATGGATCTATCAGCCAAGAAGGAGTGGACTCAAGCTGCAGCTTTGCTGGAGAAGGAGGCGGCTGTAGTGAGGTGGTTCGTTAGGATATTGTGGTCGACTAAATCGAATGCTGCCGATAAGTCTAATAGTAAGAGTAGAGCAGGTTTTCCATTATCCCTAGCCTCAACCATTTGGATTTTTAGGTCCCATGCTTAGCTCTGAAACCCGAATGTGTGAGGCTCAGGAGGTTGCTAGTTTCAAGATGGTTTTGAATTTGGATATATGCAGCTTTATCCAGAATTTTTAGTAGAACAGCACACTGGTGATTGGCCTGAAATTGATGGGGATATTTGGATCAATCTTAGGTTTTTTGATGAGAGGCATGACCCAAGCGTCTTTGAGGTTTTTAGGGACCGTACAGGAGGCAAAGGCCGCATTTATAAAGGAGGTGATAATAGGGGCAAACTTTTTTGCTACTTCTTTTATGATAGAGGCAGGGCAAATGTCACCTTGGCATCTAGATGGTTTAAGACTTCTGATGATGGCTTCAACTTCTAGTGCGGTGACAGAGGAGAATTCAAATGCTTTGATAGTTTTAGAGAGTGACGCAGTTTGGGTGATTGAATTAGTCAGAATAGTGTTTGAGTTTTAAGTTTCGCCGTGGTGGTTAGGCTTGATCTTTTCGCTTTGATTTCCGATTGCAATAGGGTGATTTTATTGAGTAGGGCCTTTTGGGTGCTAGTGCACCAAGGGGCATCCTTTTTGCAAGAGTCCAGAAGGGTGCAGGGAGATTCAAGTTCTTTAAGGATCGTAAAAAGCTCCTTAGTGCTAGATTCAGCGATTTAGATTCTAGTATTGTAATTTAACCTTTTTGTTTCCAAGATGGCCATTTTATAGGTAGTGGAGGCGGTTGTGAATTTAACCTTGTTCTGCATGGAGTTTTTTTTTCTCCAGGACTCCTTTGTGTCTCTTTTGGCTTTGCGAAGTGTTTTTACTTCTTAGGTGAACCATTTGTTAAGGTGTGCTCGGGGTTTAGCTTTCCTTGATTTAAGTGGGTTGTTTGGTCAAGGGACTTCAGTAGACTTTGGTTTAATCTCAATCGTTCTATCGTTCGATAATTCTTTCAGAATTCTATGTTGATGTTTCCTGAGGTTTCGTTGTTTAGTGTCTGCAAACTTCATTGATCTCAGGTCTTTTCTCATTTTGGTTTGGAAAAAATCCAGGGTTGGATTTTTTACATTTGGATAAAAAGTACTCTTTGGTTTCATTTCTAGAGATTCAAATGTCGTTGATCTCTCTTGTGTCGGTGGTATGGAATCAAAAAATAATTTTAATTTTATTTTCCTAATCAATTTAAATAGATTGACTTCTTCTTGAAACAAATTCGTATAGTTGGTTGGAACGAAGGATAATCCTAAACTCAGGAGATCCAATTGTTGTTTAGTGAACGTTTTGTTGGAGATATTTACAATCAAGTTTGAGTTTTCTTTTTGCTCCTTAATTTTCTTCCTTCCCCGTCGCGTTCGACGTCTTCTAAAAAAGGGGCTGCGCCTGATTGATTCTCTTCACTCTGTGGTGTTGGGATAATTCCTGATGTTGTGGGTGGTGATGATGTTGGATGACTAGACGTTGGGTCTCTTCCTTCACTAGAGGCGTACCTTGAGGGATCTGTACTTTTACTACCTCTTCTTGGTGTTTTTGGAGCTGGTGTTCTGGGTCTGAAGTTTTGAAATTGCTGATTCTGTTGGTGATAATATTCCTGCCACGTATAGACTATATCCCTTGAGTAATCCAAAGTGTCTCTGCGGTATTTACGGATTTTCCTCTGTTCGATGTCTTTCTTATAGGCGTCTAATTTCTCATTAGTTAATGCCAAGATATTTTTAAGTTCTTCCACAGAAGTTAATGAGACTAACTGCTCTCTGAATCGCGTTACAACACAGGATTCTGGGAAACGTAGTGCCTCTCGTTGTGAAGGCTAATTCGTTTCATTTAGGTGTTCTTTCCATTATCCCATAGTCAAAACAACATAATTCAAATTGTCCTAATATAGTTCTTGCTAGGATTTTGTTTATATATCCACATTTCACCAGTTTTGAACAGTTCTAAGTATGTAAAGGTCTATGCATATTGGCATGTTTTTTGGCTCCAAGTATTTTGTAAAATCAACAAAAATACCTCTTACCCAAAAATAGGTGTGCAGTCTCTCTCGCATATGTTCCATGGGCTATGGAGTCTCACCCACTCCATGGGCATCATCTTTTTACTGTGTGTCACACAGCACCTTCAGTGCAGTGACACAGGATTGCCTTTTCCGACTTCCCACTTTAAACTACATTTTTTGGGACTGACTACTGTCTCCCAGAACATGTAAAGTTGCCATTGACTTTACTCGTCTTTTTAAATGTACAGACCCAGTACAACCTATCTTTCAATAGAGTACTGGAGGGGTTAATAGTTATCCCCTTTTGTCTGATTCTCATGGGACATTTTATGTTCCCCTTTCTCTATCATTTGGCTGGTGGCAGTGGTATCTACCATTTTCATTCTACCGCAAGCTATGAAAATAGCCTCGGTAACGTTAGAGGCTATGGTAAGCCTCAAACTGTAACCCGCAGGACACCTTTTATTTTTATTTGGTTCCGGTTGGGTTTATTAGCCATTTCTTTTTCTAAAGGTCTTTCTCGTGTTTTACTCTGCGCGCCAAACCAGGTTTGGTTCCTTTGTTCGTCGTCATTTGGCGGGCTTCTGCACAGAAGCCCTCATTAGGCGCCTGAGTATCTAGGTGGACAGGATGTGAGGGAGGGGTTCTACCATGGAGGCGGGGTCTGAATTGGGTGATGCCTGATGATGGGTGATGGGTTGCAGTAGGGAGAGCATGTTTTCTAATGTGATTAGTCGATTATTCCTTGTTAGAGCTGGCAAGGCTAGCAGGCCCTTAGAGGACGCTTGTTTGGTGTCATTGATTTCAAAGGAGATCACATTGTGGTCTGACCATGCACAAGGTGAATTAGCGAGGATTTTAGTATTGCAATTGAGGTCTAATACCCAGTCTAGAATTATGCCTTCGTAGTGTGTTGGGTCAGCAATCCGTAGCGAGAGACCCAATTCTAAGATGGTATTTTGGATGACTGAGGCATTAGTGTCAGAGTTGTCGTGGAGTCCAAGGTTTAAGTCGTCTAAGAGTAGGATTTGTGAATTAGGTTTTGTGTTTAGGGGGAGGAGGCAAGCTATGTCTCCTCGAAGGGGGATAGTGGACCTGGAGGAGGTCTATGTATGGAGTGAATGAGGAATGTCTGCTCTGATGAGAGCGGGCGTTTCACCGAGAGGAGTTCTCCTGAAGGGAAGCTGGTGCTATCTACTTCTCTGAGGGCTAGGGAGTTTTTAGCAATAATGGCTACTCCACCGCCCCTCTTAGTGATTCTATCGGATCTGATGATGTTGTATTCATCAGGGACTGTTAGCATAAGAGCAGGACCTGCTGTGGGGTAGAGCCATGTTTCGGTAATCTCACATCTAAATTGTTGGTGGTGATGAGGTCAGAGATTTCTAGGGTATGCGCAATTAAAGATCTAGCGCTGATAAGGGCCCCCTTGACTGTGGCTACTTCAGGTTGGGGAGGCACAGTAGGGGCATTTGGCGTGAGATTAGGGATGATAGGTAGTTGAAGTCTGTGATGATAGTTAGTGGTTGTGTTAGGTTCGTTGATCTTAGAGGTTATGGATTGGGCACAGCACTTAGTGGCTGTGGTAAAGCTGGAGCCAAGTTTCCTATTTCTATGGGAAGTGGAGCAAGGTGAAAACAAGGTTTTGAGAATGGTATTCATGTTTGGGTTATAGGTGCAGGTCGGGTGAGGCGAAGCAATGCGGTACAGGGCACCTGGACCTGTTAAAGAAATGTAGGTGTGAGTGTACAACTCTTTAAAGGCACTAAGGTAGTACTCGTGCTCAGAAGGATCAAGAGGCCAATATGGAGGATGATGCAGTACATATAGAAAGTATAACAAGGGGTCACCATAGGGATGGACGGACAAAAGTTTTGGTTAACGTGCTGACATAGTGAGTATAACGGTGGAGTAATGTTAAGCAACACCAGAGTTAAATACCAATATGAGGTTGACTATGTTTAAATCACAGTATCCTGTATAAACATACTCAATATGCAGTAGTGATGTGAACTGTGTGTGCTATTCAAAATGACAAACAGTGACGGGCTAACTAGGAGTAGCAGCCTGTGTTGTCAAGCGAAAACTATGAATAATGACCTACCTACGCCTAACACTGCGCAGCCTAACCTGCCCATGTGTAACGCTGCTAATGATGACCTGCCTGTGTTTAATGTTTCTAATTATGATTTAGCCAATATATATCATGATATGTCAGTTGTCAGTACCCCCATTGTGCCTTTGAGTCAAAGTACACCATTGCATGTCCTGCTGCGCCCAAATCCACCAAATGCCATTCTGCCTTCACCCCATACTATGAAGGATGACCTGTCTATGCCTAACACTGCACAGCCTGACCTGCCCATGCCCAATGTTGTTAATGATGACCTGCCTATGCCTAATACCATGCCTAATGTTACCAATGATGACCTGCCTATGCCTAACTCTGTGATTACTGATCTGCCTGAATCAAATTTTGATAGCTCTGTATATAGTCCCTCCAATTATGCCCTACCCTTTGCTCCTCTTAAATGTGCCCTCATTAACGCCCGCTCCCTCCCGGCACATGCTCTTGATGTCCATGATCTAATTTCAAGCTGCGATACTGACATGTTAATAATTACTGAAACATGACTCTCAGAGGTCTCCGGCCCAGCCCTTGCCCTCACCATCCCACCGGGATACAATATCTTTAGGCAAGACCACCCTCTTAAAAAAGGCAGAGGAGTAGCTCTTATTGCCAAGAATATTGCTGTAAGAAAGATGGAAGGGGACCTTGGCCATAACTGTGAGTATCTTCCTCTTAAAGTTAAGGTTTACCCTAACTGCACCATTGCACTCCATATTATTTATGGACCACCAGGGCCGGTCTCAGCCTTCCAGGATGCCCTGATTCATGCTCTGTCTGATAACCTCAAAAAAACCTCCCAATCTATTCTATTGGGAGATCTCAATCTCAGCTTCAATGACTTGAACGACACCGAAGCAGCCTCCCATTGTAAAGCACTATCTACCTTAGGGTTCACTAACGCCGTCAGGGAACCCACCCATAATAAAGGTTGCACCCTTGATTAGGTTGCCTACCACAACTGTTCCCTCAAAGTCACGGACATCTCCCATATCCCGTGGTCTGATCACCACTCCATTCATTTTGAACTTAATGCATCTAGGAGCTCAGTTAAACAACAAACCCCCTCACTTCAGGACAGGCTAGAAGCTTCCGCCAACTCACAAAGGAAAAGCTCACACCGAACCTCCTAGTACCGGCCCTTCAGGCCCCCTTCTCCAGTGACCAAGAAATTCTTGCCAATGCGTTCAAAACCGTCATCACTTATGCAGTTGATGCCATTGCCCCGCTCACCTTGAGAAAAGCCAAGCGTTCCAATCATTCTAACTCCTGGTTTTCCCAAGAACTGCTTGAGCTGCAGGCCAAGAAAAGGACAGCACTCTCCCATTGGAAAGCAAACCCAAATGACTCACCTAAGTTAGTTTTTAAGACTATCTCCAAAGAATATAAAACTGCCATTATCAAAGCAAAATCCTCCTCGTTCAACTCATGGATAGCAAATGCTAATTCAGGAACAAAGGAAATGTTTGCCATCTTCAGGGAGTTGGAAACCCCTACCACCCCCTGCCATCACTCCACAAAGATGAAGACTGGTGTAACACTATCCAAACTGCTATGTGGGACAAACTCAACACGCTCCAGAATAAAATCTTAGCCCCTCAACAGGCCCTTAGCCACCAAATATCTCAATCACAAAATAGCACTGCTGGTAATTCCCCCCTTTTGTGTTCAAGGACTCGAGCGAACAAGAAGTTATCTCCCTCCTAAAATCAATCAAACCATCCTTCTGTAAAGGGAATGCATGCCCGGCTCAACTGATTAAAGATTGTGCCCTTCCCCTTGCCCCATTCCTCACAGCATTCATTAACGCCTCCTTCCAGTCAGGCCAAGTCCATACTGGCCTCAAGGAAGCATGGGTATGTTCTCTCCTCAAAAAGCCAACACTTGACCCAACGGTCCCAGGGAACTACAGACCCATTACAGCAGTCCCATTCCTTGGGACTAACAACTTGCCCGCCCTCTGGCAGTCAGGATTCTGCCCGGGGCACGCTACCGAAACTGCACTCCTAGATTTACAAAATCAAACGGACGATTTCAGAGATGCAGGAAAACCTGCCCCCCTTTTGCTCCTTGATTTGTCTGCAGTGTTTGATTTGGAGGATCATAATACACTATGTCACCATCTCTCCTCCGCTGCCAATTTCTCCCCTACGGCTATTGCTTGGATCACCTTGTTTCTCCGGGAAAGGGTTAAGAAAGTCTTCTCTGACTCAGCCTGTTCCCACTCAAGCTTCATAAAATGAGGAGTCCCACAGGGCTCCTGCATCTCACCCACCCTGTACAGCCTGTTTACCAAGCCTTTTTTCCACATCCTGGACGCTTTGGGCATCACATACACTATTTATGCTGATGATAGACAGGTCTTCATCCCTCTTACCGGTGACTATGAAGCCGATATGGCTACCGTCAAGTCTATATATTCCACCATCCAAACCTGGATGGCAGAAAACTGGTTATGCCTTAACAGTGACAAAACGGAGCTTCTGCTAATTGGATCTCCTGCCACCCTCAAGAAACCGGACAAACAATACAGTTCTTTTACAATTGACAACTTGCCAATCCCTGTATCGCAAGTTGTAAAGACACTGGGGGGGTCTACCTGGACTCTGACCTCTCTATGAACAGGCAGGTCAATGCCATTGCATCAACCTCAGCCTACCACTCTAAATTGATGAACGCAGCCAGACCCTTTCTATCAGAACAGAACTGTCTCACCATCGCAAGAGCAATAATTGGATCTAGGCTGGACTATTGCAATGCCCTCTTTTTGGGGACCTCAACTAAAAACCTTACCAAACTGCAGATAGGTTCCTACCAGACCCACAAGAATGTCCTATACTAATAGGATATCCGTTCTTAAATCCCTTAAAGTGCGGGCAGGAGGATCTAGTGTCCCAGTTTTAGCAGCGACGCACTGGAACTACTTCTCCCTCCAGGTTAGAAATGTTGAGTCACACTTAGCCTTCAGGAAATTAATTAAAACCATGTTGTTTAGCTAACTAATTACCTTCTTCACCACTGTTCCTATGAATACTGCATTCTCCAGACTGACTATTTTTGTACCTTTCACTGTAACTGTAACATTCTCACTGTAACAAAGAGCCAAGTATCCCTATGTAACTAACTCAATATCATGTAACTAAGTAAATTTCATGCAACAGAGCCTCGATGCCCTTGGGCTGCTAGTGCGCTTTACAAATCCAAATAAATAAATAAATAAATAAATAAACAACAGCAGTGGCTGTAGTATTAGGAACTGAAATGGGGGTGATTTCAACCAAACAGCTGATGTAGGGGTTAGATTTGTGGGCTGCAAGCCTTGACATAGTAGCATTGTGTCAGGTATATGAACAAATATGCTGTTTGTGGGTGCCGGTTTCAGAAAATAAAGCGTATATTGAAAACTGCATTTGCAGGTGAGATTCAAAGCTGGTGCTGTGAGATTGCAAAAAAGGGGCATTCATGATGAATGCCTATTGCTCCGAGCAGAAAAGAAGAAGGTAGGAATATGTTACTTTATGGGGTGATGTACCGAATGCTGCCCAAAGGTCGCTTGGAAAATTACACAAGATGGGTGCAAGAAGGGCTGGTAGATTTACGAAGGCTCTGTCACGTGTTGAAGTTAGAAATGACGCAGGAAAGGGGCTGGAGCTTGTTCATTATATCTAATCTTATACTAACTTGACCGGGCTAAAGGACAAGGAGTAAATGGGGATTGAAGCTGTATCTATAGTGCATTTGCCTTCATAGTCAAAGTGCAGATAAGGTATCTTTTAATCTCTTTCCTAACTCAATAATAAGTTGAGGTGGGCACAGCTAAGGCCGTGTTCACTCAATATTAATACATGTCAGTTTGGGTTGTTCCAGAACCTGAAAGAAATGTGTCATTGTGGAATTGCATGTTTTGTTTTCCCTTCTCTCCAACACCATGCACTGATGAAATTTTAGTGTTGCTTGTTCATACATATCACCAATGCGAAAGTCTGAAATGTGTGTCTCTTGTTGCTACAAAGGTAAACAGTTTTCACCTTAAATAGTAAGGCTATGAGCATCTCTGGTGGTTTTGCTATTGTGTGGCCTGCTCAATTCATGGTATAAAGTGTTACTGGAATCTGGTGTGTGCCTGCCACAGTACTAAGTCTTCTGGTGTCTAGCCAAAGAGCCCAACTGTGATGAATATATCTACGAAAACACAGTGATGTCCTCATAATTTTCTGAAGTGCAAGCAATGCATGGTAATCTGGACAGACCCGGGATCCAATTAATTGCACTTAGCAACACAAGCAATTGTTAATCATCTAAAAAGTCCTGGTTAATAAAACGGTATGCATTTTATAAATCAAAAAATAAAAAGTGACCTTCAAAAGGGTTGTTAGTCAGTAAATAATGTATTCATGGTCATGATAGCATTTGTTGTGGAAAATCTTGCAGTTTTCATTTTGGTCTCTTAATAATTGTACTGAGAGGCTAGTAGTTTTGTTTTTAAATATTTGGTACATAGAGATACATAGTCTACAAACGCTATTTATGGAAACATTAGGAATAAAAGTACCTTGACACTAAAAGATGTGTTGTTAATAAAACTGCAAGAGTGGACAGACCCTACAATGATTCCTTATTGGAATTCAGGAAGGACATACACTTCCTTAGCACTTAAGGGGTACACACGTTGAGACCATACTTTGCCTCGTTGAGCCCAACCACAGTACCAGGTAAGACTTCAAGTTCAAAGCCATTCTCTTGCTGATCTAACCGTATCCAGCTGATTTGGCAAATCCACACATTTCAGCTGAATATACCTGATTCATCAACTTTCAAGTTGCTCGTCAACACATTCACGCAATACCAACGTCAACCACCACCTGCAGTGGATCTATCCCCTGCCTTCGACACAGTCAACTATGCCATCCTACTCAATTGTCTGGGTATCTCTGGTCAGGCCCTAGCCTGGTTGACCTATTTTCTCTCAGATCGACTCACTCCGTTCCAACTTGGGTATTTCCTCTCTTCTATCTCTCCCTCTACATGTGTGTTCCCCAGGGGTCTAACCTCTCCCCCTTGCTCTTTAACCACTACCTGGCACCTCTGGCCCACTGTATCTGTACCTTCTGTTCTATCTTTCAGTGTTATATGGATGACACCCAGCTCTCCTTCAGGCTCCTCTCAGCCTCTTCAGATCCTTTTTTCATACCTGACTGTCTGGCCGCAATTCAGGAATGGAGTGCCTCCAACAATCTCTGTCTTAATGCCAGTAAGACTGAGATCCTCCTCATTAAGACACCTGCTCCTGACTTCCCTCTCCCACTCTGGCCGCCCACCCTGGGCCCTCTACCTGCACCTTCCTGTGAGGCTAAGAACCTTGGTGTCATCTTTGACTCAACCCTCTCCTTCTCTCCTCACATCATTGATGTTACTAAGAAGTCGCACTGTCAGCAGCACCTCCTCAAAGGTATTCTTCCTTTTCTCACTTTCCTCCACTGTCTCCAGAGCCCTGGTCCTCTCTAGGCTGGAATACTGCAACAACCTCTTTCTAAATCTGTCTGCCTCTACTCTTCGCCCTTTACAACTAATCCAGAACAGGACTGCAAGACTTGTCCTTGGCCTCAAGCCCAGGAATCGTACCTCTCCAGCCCTGAAATCTCTCCACTGGCTCCCTGTGGCTGCAAGGATCAAGTTCACGACCCTCTGCATTGTCAACAAGGCTTTCTTGGGCCAGGGACCACACTACATCCAACTTTCTCTTCCTAAGCATCTTGCTTCTTGAGCCTTCCGCTCATCCACCTCCAAGTCTCTGAGAGTCAGACGCTTCTCCAGGCAGAGAGTGGGGGGTAGATCTCTGTCCTCTGCTGGTATCTCGCTCTGAAACAGCCTCCCTGCCGTTCTCAAACTTGAGCAGGACCACCTAAGGTTCCGGAAGCAACTCAAGACCTTCCTTATAGCTTCTGCTTTCTCTCTCACTCTCCCTTGCTGATGTCCCTGTCTGCTGCGCATACTAGTTACCTGGCCAACCACTGAACCTACGGGACCAGACTCCTGCACGACCAGTTGCCTTTGCACTGCCTCTGGGCAACTTAACCACTTAGGAACTGTATCGGCAAACCTTAAGTCCCCTGACTCTCTGCATTTATGAGCCACCTCCCTGGCAGCACTTAAGAGTTCCTTTGCACTTTCCCCTCTCCTCTCCACCACACCCCCCTTGGCAATTCCCCCCGACCTCCGCACCTGCACGATCTGTATGACACAAGGCCTAGTAAGACTGTTGTTTTGTCCTCCTTCTGTCTTCCCTTCTTTGTCTTGTCGTGCATAGAAACACTTGTGTACAGGCGTGTTATAAATGACTTATGTCATATTAATAATAGCTTGAAAGTAACCATTTATGTTTTACCATTTTATTAATGTGTGCCTACAATTTTCCTTCCTGCCATATACTTCCAAGAATGTACAATATGTATTATATATATGGACCTACCCAGAATTATCAATGTGCTCTTCTTTACGGAGGTGAGTTTTTAGTATTTTGGTTGTTATCTGTGTTTGGGTAAACAACATAGAATTAAAAGAACCTTGCTTAGACATTCCTTTCAATGTATTATTTACTGAACTATTGTTGACTCCTTCTGCTGACTCACATCTCTGAAGAAGAAATCCTGCTCTCAATCCATGCTACAATTATAAGGGCGACGGAGGGATCCTATTTAATGTCTACCTGTTTTTCCTTTATGTATAACTGAAATACCTTTGAGCCATTTTGTGGTACACATTAGGGCACAGTATGCGGAAGTCTAAGCTTTCCCTTGTACTTCTTCTAGGAAGAATGGGTTGTTATCTCACTCCTGTCCAGAGGGAGGTATCTCTTGATCATTCAGTTTCAGATTTTCTTCCGCTTTAATGTGACCTTCTAGATCAAAATTTGGTGAACCTCTGCTTAGAGTTGGAATTATACAGCAACATATTCTACGAACTTGCAGAGTGTGCTCAATTACTTGTTAAATAACTGTGGGGACAGAGCCGAGGTAAGAACCCGCCAGAATGGGCCTCATTATGACCCTGGCGGCCGCGGTTTGAATGGTGCCGGTAAGGTTCCAGCACGGTTCATTCCGGGCCACCACATTATGAGTTTGCTCGCGGGTGGTGGTATGCATGTCTGGTCCTGCCAGACATGCATAGCGGCACCCGCGAGCAGACCAGGATGCTAACAGCGGACCCATCATTAACGGGTCCTTTGTTAGCATCCTCCCCGTTCCCATTGAGCGCTATGGGAATTCAAATGGGAATGGGGACGTACCGGGTCCGGGTCCCGAAAATGGGAATTACCGGGCCTGCAAAAGTCAGAATGGCCCGGTAATTACCTTTTTTCAGTTCCCGGACACGAGTTTGGAAGTAGCCATGCCGGTAATGACGGCATGGCTACCTCCAAACTCATAATGAGGCCCAATGAGTGGTGGGGCAATCCAGTGACTTGGCCATCACCAACAATGATGACCAGACTGTTGCCTACCGTTTGAGATCCATGGTGGTGCAGGATGGCATTGTGCAAGTGTGCATGCATAGACCCTAATGGAGCACTTTATTACTGTTTAATGCCCGATAATTTGTCTCCTCTAGAACTGGTCAAAATACTCCAAACCAGGCTTCCAAATCTGGACACAGTAATTCAAACTTGACTAGCAGCACTGGAGACAAAGAGTCAGATGAGGTCTCCAGGACTGAACTCAATTCTTCAGGTTTACCAGCTGTTTGATCGTATGACTGGTCATTCATTAACCAAAGAAACTTGCGTTAAAATAATGAAGTGTCGAAACTGTTACATAATAGAAAATTGCAGGAGATCACATAATATCACAGATTCAATCAGGCCACTAGAGATGATCACCAATGGTAAATAATGACTCTATTATTAGTATGCCCCACCCCCCAACTATCCAAACATGCTGCTATAAGTCAACCTATGCATTCATTCACTATCCTCCAAACAACCTCAGAGTCCACACTTCTTCTGTGTTCCGATTGTTGGGGTGTTTCACGAAGATTTCCTGAGCAAAATATGAATTACAAATGCATGAGATATTCATGAATTGTACATTAATCCCATGAGATGTATGAACTCAAGGACTGAACGAATTGGTTGAATTAAGCCCATTGCAAAACCTGTGTGGTCGGAACCTTGCCATTATTATCACCCATCTCTAGAATAATTTAATATACTTTCCTTTCCGTTTACATAATCATGTTTCATGTAAATATTAGTGGTTACAGCAAACATTGTGACAACAAAAGAACAAATGAGTTCACATTTCCTCATATTTCAACAATTCTCATCACATAGAGCACAACGCAATGGTGTCTATCACATGTCTGGGTGTTTTACAATTTGATGGCATGTTTGGAGTAGGAAGGAACAAGAAACCGAGATGGAGTAGGTCTGTGAATACATAGGGATTTTACAAGGCCAATATAATTGAACAAATAAGGGGGAGAGGAAAAACTGCTACACCTAGCCTATCAGACTGAGGGGAGAGTGAGGGAGGGGAGTGAGAGGAGAACGAGGTGAAGCCAGTGGGATTTTGTTCACAGGGAGGAGTGGTGGGTAAAATCGGAACCGGTAAGTGCAGAATTGGGAACAGAAAGTGTAGTGGTATAGCCAACGAGGTTCTGCCTGCAGCATATCAGCTTTAGAGTAAATGCACCCCATTGTAGGTTATCCTTACCTGAGTGATCCCCGAAGCCCATAAGACCTTACTGGCATTGAAGATAAGGGTCTGTCCTTCAGGGGCGCTGGAGTCGTACTTGCCAACTATCACGTGCTTGAGGGAGCCCTCTGCGTTTTGTTGAAAATTGATAATGTCGTACTGAGCAGGAACTTCACCATTTTGATTGAAAAATACTTCACCACCTCCATTCTTTCTAAACCGAACATTCTTCAGATAATGTATGAGCTAGAAACAAAATGGACAAATACAGTTTTGGAACACACCTTGCCAATATCAAGCTACTTTCACTTATTACTTTACAGAAAATGAAGAACTGATCACACCAACTTTAGTCACTCACAATGGGGTACACACTAGCTAGCCTGCAATGTTTAAAATGCTAACTTCTCTATGCCATCTTGTTTTTCCATCACTTTCTTTTATGAAGTGAGTCAGCACCTACAGGCAACTCCTTGCATTACACTACCGATAGAAACACAACAACATTAGCAAAATCAGCAGTTCTGGCTTTTCAGAACTGTTTCAGACACTGATTTTTCCTATCAGCTCAGGGAGCTTTGGTGCAAAGAGACAGGTCCTGATTCTAAGCAAAATCCACCCCAATGTGCCCTGGGAGTGGGTAGGAAGCAAAGTTTGCCTCTGCTATTGGAACACTCCTTCTTCACCTCAATGGACAGGAAGATCAACTCTTCTAAAAGAGGTCCAAGTTAACTCTTCCTTATGTCCTAGACGGTCCAAAAGTGAATGAAAAAAGAGGTTGGACACTCCATTTTATTTTAGACGAGGGACCACAGGAGATTGTGGAAAGCAAGCATACCTAGATTGCCCTTTAGTGCAGTAATTGGAGGGGACAGGAAAGAAAGACAAGCCAGCCAAAAGACAAATAGAGGAACCCTTATCCCAACTTATCTGTGTTTCCTGGTTGTCCGAACACACCCCTTCTCAGCCTGCAACTTTAAATGATCTATGTTGAGCAGCCCCTTTGTGTGATGCAGTCTTTTGTTATGTTATCAGGACTTATTAAGCGCAAATACCCCCAAAGGCATCATGGCACTGGTGGCATGAAAGGAGATTTTAATGATATGTCAGATTCTAGAATATTGTCGTTTTCAGTATCCAGTGCAAGTCAAGATAGTCAGCAGTCCCAAGTAGAGCAAGGGGAAGGTCATTCCAAGCTTTAGCAGCTGCCACAGGGAAGGCTTGCTCCCCGATCGATGCCTGAACCGGGGAACCACTACAAGAAGAGCTGCCTGTGATCGGAGAGAGTGAGTGGGCACATAGTGCAAGAATTTAGCTTGCAGATATTCTGCCCCGAGGCCATGAAAAACCTGATGTAAAATGCACATGGCCTTAACAATGGAGACATATGGTCTCTGAAAAGGGGGGCGAAGAATAGATCTGGCAGCAGCATTCTGGAGTAGTTCTAGACGCTTGATGAAATAGCAAGGCTGTGCCAGATAGAGCGAATTGTAATTGTCCAGTACACTCAAAACCAAAGCTGCGACCACCGGGGCCTCACATGCTATGGGAAAGAATGGGAAGACCTTCCGGAGAATGAAGAGCAATTAGCTATTTGATGCCCTGCTCTCCTTTTTGTCTCGTTGGGAGATCCCAGGCCTGACAAGAGGGTGTTACTTTCCCTTCTACAGAGTCAAGTGATGCCCTTTTGTCTAATTCACAGGAATGCAAAGAGGCAGGATCATGGAATCCACACAGACTCCGAGGGATTTCTGAGCTCACAGGATTGAAACTGGTATGCTATAAATCAGATGTGGCTTTACTAATGATGTGAACCTTCAGCCACCAGACCCTTGTATGGCGTATGATTATAGAGTAAACTGTCACCTGGATAACGGTTCATGATAATTATGTAGGTTTAGAACAGATGTGCGTATCTTCCCTACACCCCCTGTGTTGCAGTGACATTGCTGTCCCATCCGCAGTCAAATTGGGCCCTGCAACCTTTCAGCCTGCTCTGTGCCACTGGAGAGCGGGTGCCACAGATCACGAGACTCATTCAGCAGGGCACACATGTTAGCATGTATTTGGCATGGAGTTTGGCTAAAGGGAGGATCTGGTTAGCAGACCACCCTTTTTGAGCTAGAAATACCTGAATCATTTTATTAGTTATTAAACATCATAACAATCAGGGCTTCTACACTCTTGACATATGTGTATACTTGCCTCTGCGCGACCCTTCCTTTGTGTATGATGCTGAGTGCCTTTGTGTATGATTCGTGTGTGCCCAATGCCTCTGACTTGTACCTGCCTGAATAATAGTGTTAGTGTTAGTGTGCATGTGTGTGTGTGTGTGTCCTGTACTTTTTGGTGTCTCTGTACAGGTCATCCCCTTGTGTGAGTGAGCCTGCCAGTGTGTTTGCCTCTACTTCCTCTACTTGCCCGCATGTGAGGAAGGGGATTGAATACTTGCAGCATTTTTAGGATGTACTTGGCATAAGCGCATCCTGTCCTGAATGGGGAATGTAAGGGAGCTTGGGGGGGGGCGGGTGTTGTTGTCCAAGAGCCTTTGTGAATGAGGCGCTGGTGAGTCCAACCCATGCAAATTAGTTCCAATGTCAGGGCTATTTTACTTTTTCAGACCAAGTGAAAAACTATGCTTTAGGAACATCGATATCAACCCTGTACCAGTCTAGGACTGGGCCACAGTCATTCCCACGTCAGACTTTCCTGGGTCTGCTTTCAACGTTTAGAGAATGTAAGATGTCTATCAGAATATTGGGAATTCATGCAGGCACGTACCTCTAAAGGCTGATACAGCGGGGACAGATTAGCAACATTTTGATATCCTTCTGAGTTGGGCGACATGTGGTAGGAAGGAACATTTACAATAGAGAGTGTTTTTGGCTGCCACACAATTAACTTGGAAAGGCCAATGGGGGTAGAGAAGAGTCAGAAACATGTCAAGTATGCATGATGGAGGTCTTCATCGTTCTGATGCTCCTTACATCATCACTATTGAGGTTTATGAAGAAACTTTCAAAACAAGTTAGTGGCAGGAATTTACTTGCTCACAGACCTGGCAGACGGTGACGCAGGCAGTCACATGCCAAGCATGTAAGAATCAGACATGCATACCTCTGACATCGCTTAAATTGTTACTATTTAACATTTGGATGTGCAATATTGCCATGGTAAGGTTGGATGGCTGTTCTGTACCTTGAACACAAAATAAAACATAACTCACTTCAGGAAGTTTAAAGGATTACGTTTTTACCAGCTGGAAACTAAGTGTTAATTTCCCTTTCTATAACTGTAGACGAGCACTTTCTTTGACTTTACTGTTTACAAAAACTGAAAGTGACAGGCACTTAACCTGAATGTAACACCTGCATTAACTGAAAATTAAGCGACTTGTGTTTCGGGCAACCCGACTCCTCTAAGACACATATGCATAAGTATTGTTAGGGATTTATTTTCTGTGTACTGTTTTCCTGCACTGACTTCTATGGTGGCCCCCAGATTATCTCTTTTTATCTGGATCTAGGATGATTTGAAGTGAGAGTGGGGCCTTTTTGCCTCACTTGCTTCATTTAGTTTAGGGTGCACTGGTAAGTCCCTATATCTATCTATGGGTCAAGTGAATGTGTCTCCTTTACTCTTTCATCTTTGTTTTTACAATCAATCAAACAGCTTTATTTCAGCCATGAAAGCACAAACAATCAAAAACATCATCAGCAATAACATACAAATATGAGGATCTTAAATACATCATGTATGCGGTACAAGTAATCTCTGTTTTAAATTGAGGGCAACATCCCCATCATATGGGTACACAGCATTTAAAGGCAGGTTCCTGAGTTAAAAAAAGCTGGCAGAAGTATTGACATATCACATTAAAACGAACGCATAATAAGATCACCTAATTTCGGAACACATTATCTAATCTACTGAAAACATCATGAGCTTTGTCATAAAGGCCAGATAACATGTTAAGGGCAACCTAGCGGATTGATGGGGCTCATATGTAATGTCAATATAATTTTAGACATCCTCCTCCTCCATGCTCTAGAAATGCTCTAGAAATATTTTAGCCACACGGAGTGAGCCGCTAAGCTGTCTGCGAAGTCACATCAACGTTTCAGTCCTATTCAGCAGTTCGGATTAGTCTTGCCAGAATTAAAGAATTTACAAATGTTATCCTGAGGTCTGAGTATCCTGGGCAGATTAGAATAAAATGAATAGCACTGTCAGGTGTTATTCGACATAGTGGGCATGCATCCATTCCCCAATCATTTCATTTGCCAGTCCATTGCCTTACTGCTGAGATACACAGTCACAATAAAACATATTATGTTCTCAGGTACTTAGGATGCACAACATCAGGGTACTGGTCAAACCCAAAGATGAATTTGCAGTCCCAATAATACCTTAGTCTGGGCTTCTGATTCACCAGATTCAGGAGGCCTCATTTAGCTTTGGTCTTCAGTGCTTATTTGATCAACAGCATGAATAAAGAATTCATCAAATCTGGTTGAGACCAAAAGGCACTTAACCCTATGAATGCAATTGTTTTTCTTGTGTGCTGAGACCATGGTAAGGAGGTCTCTCCTGTGTGGTCGGTGAGGTCCATCACTGCCTCCCTGCATTAAAGCAATCTTTCTGTTGTCCATAGTTTTGCCCAAAACTACATCGGTTTGGACATGCACAGTATATCCAACCTCTGAAGGCCCATCACCATGAAAACTGTCAGGTTAGGGGCACTTGTTGGCAAAACTAATACATTCTTAACAACATTATTTTCAATTACTGAAAGCGAATCACAATTTGCATGCCCCCCAAAGCTCAGCACCGTTCAGAGCTGCCTGCCTCGACTACAGCTCGATGGACACATTAACTGGCCCACTTCCATTCTCATGGGTGAACCTAGCGATCGCACCATTATACCTTGTACCTGGCTATTTGTGAAGCCCATCGCCAATCATCTCACTCTTAAACCAAGTTAATCATAAATAGCCACTTGTTGAATGGGCTCTCCATTCAATTCCAGTTTTATCCTAGATTTGTGCTTGGTTCGATTCCCTTTAACTAGCAAGGTTTTCGACTTGCCTGTGTTAATTGTTGGTCCACTGTCTTGTTAAAATTCACAGACTCAGCTAGTTGCAACTTGAGTCCACCTGGGGAAAGTGAAATAACAAGAGAATCAGAATTTGATCGCCCGCCAGCGATGGGGGTATCCGATGGGAACTCCAGCAACCTCATGCACACCTCATTTATACATAAACAGAACACCTAACCTTTCCTCATGCCCATCTCTGTTGCTATGGGCTTGATGGTACTCCCATCTATCTCCCACCTGACCACCGTCACATTGCCAGTTCAATAGCACAGCGAGTAGAGTGCTCCTTTTGACATCTGTGCTAGAGCCTGCTGAGGCAGGTTCAAATCCCGGCAGGGCCAAACTCAGCCTTTCGTTTTTCTGAGCTCGATAAATGAGCACCACACACCGTGGATAATAATAAGCAGCGCTCAGATGCCTGAGGGTTTGTAGCGCTATATAAATGCTAAATTATTATTATCATTATTATTGTTCTGAGATAAGCCCTGAATGGCTCTTAACAGAGATGGTGGCATGGACATACTCTCCAGCATGTCCCATAGCTTTGCCCTAGGAACTCTGCCATAGGCTGTTTTTAGGACAATAAATACATTTTCTGCAAGGGCAAATATTTACTACATACTAGCCGGAGACTGAGGCTTTGGTGGATTGTGCTTCTACTAGACTGAAACCCTGCTTGCAAATGGTGGATCGCACTGTGCTCATTGATCCAGATCTCCAGAAGCCCTAGTACAGCCATGGCAAAAATGTTCCCATTCGCGTCAGGTAATGATATCAGCCTGTAGTTGCCCGGTAGTTCTCTACACCCCTTCTTGTATATGACATGCATTAATCACTGTAATAGCATTTCTGATGATTATATCTGCTTAGATTCACATGCTGTGCATATAGTCTGACATCCAGTGGTAACCGCAGAGTATTGCATCTTGTCTTTCGAGAATCGAAAGGGGACGTCGACATGGGCGTGCCTCTAACACTATCCCTAACATGACGTGTAGTGTACCCAAAATCCCTCACGTGTCGAGGTGCCTCCGATTGTATTTTTTCTGCCATGAGGGAGCCTAATGACTATTGTGAATACATAAAAGAGAGAAAGTAGTAAGACATCTATGTACCTTCCATCTCAGCGGGGAGGAAGGGTGGGCGCATGTGAATCTAAGCAGATAAAATCATCAGAAATTATTTTACAGTACGTAATGCATGTCTTCTGATGCTTGTTAATCTGCTTAGAACCACATGCTGTTCATAGACTAGCGAGCAGTACCCGGAGCTGGAGGAGGGTTGTGAGAAGGAACAGTAGTGAAAAGATGTCTCAGTACTGCTTGTCCCACCTGAGAATCAGATCTAGAATGAGTGTCTAGGCAATAGTGTTTTGTAAAGGTGTGTACAGAACTCCAGGTTGCCGCTTTGCAAATGGACTTTAGGGGAACATTTGAAATGAATGCTACAGAAGCCCGAGTGCCTCGAGTAGAATGTGCTCTAGGCTTGAAGGGCAGTTCTCTCTTCGCAAGAGTGTAACAAAGTGTGATGCATTTGACTATCCACCTTGAGATAGCTGACTTAGAGACAGGATCCCCTTCTCCGCCAGCTGCCACTGAAACTGAAAATTGGTTTGTTTTTCTCAGTGGTCTAGTTCTTTCAGGTAAAACATGACTGCCCTGCGCACATCTAATGTGTGTAAGCTTCTTTTGGCCCCCTTAGTGGGGTTCTGGAAGAAAGTAGGCAGTTCTATGGGTTTACATGAAACTTGGAAAAAAATGTAGGTGCAAATCTAGGGTGAGTCCTCAGAACCACCTTATCTCTGTGAATTGTAACAAAATGGTCTAGAACTGAAAGGGCCTGTATTTCACAAACTCTCCTTATAGAAGTGATATCCACTAGGAAGGTTGTTTTATAGGTAAGATCTTTGAGACTTGCCTTATGCATAGGCTCAAAAGGAGACCCTATAAGTCTAGTCAATACCACATTTAGGTCCCATCCGGGAGCCGGTTTAGAAATGGGGGGATGAATCCTTTTAACCCCTTCTATGAAAGCCTATATAACTGGTATTTTTCACCACAACACCTTCTGTTGTGACGTAGTCTAGGCTGAGAGAGCAGCTAAGTGAACCTTCAGGGAATTAAAAACCAGGCCTGAGTCTAGTAGATAAGTCAGGTACAATACAATGTGAGTAGGAGAGCAGTCAATTGGATTGACGCCCTTCGAATTGAACCAGATAACAAAGCACTTTCATTTACTTGAGTAGCAATATCAGCTGTTAGGTTTTCACACCTCCCTAAGTATGTCCATGCATCTCTGAGGAAGTTGGAGATGCCCGAAATCTATGACCTCAGGAGCCAGGTCGCTAAATTCAGAGTTTGCGGGCATGGGTGCAGTGTTTCCCCCTTTTCCTGAGATAACATGTTGTATGGGCAAGGCAGTTTCATTGGAGGAGTTAGGGACATCTCCATCAGATGAGAGAACCAGGGTTGGCGGGCCCACACGGGGGCCACCAATATCATGGTGATTGGTTCCTGGTGAATCTAGTGCACGATCTTGTTGAGTAGGGGACTTGGTGGACAGGTGTAAACAAATTTCCCTGACCATGTTATCTAGAGACCGTTCCTCTTGGATCGGTTTGGGGAGTATCTGGAGGCATAATATTGGTATTGAGCATTCTCCAGAAGTGCAAACAAGTCGATCTCTGCGAAACCCCATTGTGCGAAAACTTTGGTGACGATGTCTCCGTGTAGTTGCCATTCGTACTGTACGGGCAGTGGGAAGTCTCTGCTGAGCACGTCCGCTAGAAGATTGAGTTCCCCTGGAACATGTTGAGACAACAGGAATATCCTGTGTTTGAGAGACCATTTCCAAATGTTCTGGGACAGCTTGGATAGCCCTGGAGAGTGTGTGCCCCCTTGCTTGTTTAAGTAGTAAATGGCCGTGGTGCTGTCTGTGAGAATCAAGACTGTCTTCCCCTGTAACTGTGTCTGAAAGGTTTTCAGTGCTTTGAATACGGCTAACAGCTCCAACAGATTTATGTGTTTGGATGCTACTTATGGGGACCACACAGCGTGCGCTGTCTGTTGAAGCAGATGAGCCCCCCACCCCGTGAGAGATGCGTCTGCCATGAGAGTGGCATCCACTGCAGGGGTGGTGAAGGCCTTTCCCTTCAAGAGGTTTTCCCTCGACTACCACTGCCGAGAGAGAATGAGGGCTGGCAAGAGAACTACCAGATCTTCCCATTGTCCGCTGGCCTGACACCACAGGCTGTTGAGCCACTCTTGCATAGGATGCATGCGCAGATGCGCGTGAGGAACTAAATAAATGCAGGACTCCATCATTCCTAACAGTCGCATGGCTTTGTGTACCGTCATCTCTTGAACGGCTACATATTGAAGGACCTGTAACAGCATGTTTAGAACCCTCTCATTGGAGGGGAAGACAATGTTTTATGTTCGAATTAGAGCTCCAAGGAACTGTTTAATTTGAATGGGGTCTAGGCTGGATTTCTTCTCATTGATGGAGAATCCCAGGCTGAATAAGACGTCTATCGTCTTTTGCGTGTTCAACAGGCATGTTGCACAGGAATCCCCTATTATGAGCCAGTCATCGAGGTAAGGGTAAACCGGAATGGATTCTCTGCACAGGTGCGCTGCTGCCACTGCCAGTACCTTTGTAAACACCCTTGGCACTGAGGCAATGCCAAAGGGGAGTACTTTGAACTGATAGTGCTTGTACTCTATCATGAAACTTCAGTATTTTCTGTGTGCTGGCAACATTGAAATAGGAAAGTATGCATCTTTCATATCAAGTGTTGCCTTATAAGCCCCCATGTTTCAGCAGAGGGATTACCTCCTGCAAAGTGACCATAACAAATATTTGAGGTTTGACAAATTTGCTCGCTGGGTGCAAGTCTAGCACAGGGCGTCTGGTGAGATCCTTTTTGGGTACAAGGAAGTACACTGAATAAATACCCTTGTTTAACTGTAGAAGAGGGGCAACTTCTATGGCCTCTTTTCCTGCAGGATCTCAACCTCTAGCAACAGGATGCATAGGTGTTCTGGCATCAGGTGTCTTGATTTTGCCGGCCTGAATTGAGGTAGTCAGCAAAATTCTATGCAGTACCCGTGGACAATGGTCTTGAGCACCCACTGGTCTGTTGTTATCCCCTCCCATGTATGAAGGAATGATGTTAGATGTCCCCCGACCGGGGAGGCATGGAAGGGGACCCGGATTTGAGGGCAATTTCTGACCTGAGGCCGGGGAGCCTCTGGGGGTGGAAATCCGGCCTCTACTTTTTCCACGGCGTTGTCCTCTAGGAGGATACATGGTGGTGGTGTTAGAACCTTGTTCTAATGGCCAGTTGTTTCCTAACCATACTGGTTTTGAGGGGAGCGAGTTTGCCCAAGAAAGGAACGACGAGAGCCGCTCCCCCTCTGTTGTGAAGGCCTTTGGGTAATCTGGTTTAAAGGAATGGTGCAGTCAGAAATATTATTGTCCCTATGGTTCGGCCATGTGCTTTTAACCATAATTCGAACGATCGTACAAACATTTCCTATGCACCTTACCCGAGTTTTCGTCTCTTGAACACAAGCAAAATCAGGCAGCAGGACATGGCCATCTTGTGATAATCTTAGCACTTGCCGCATCGCCCTGGGTGACCTGCGTTTGCAGCACTAAATCATATCCCCCTGACATCACCAAATCATTGATATTTTCCGCCTCTCTCCATGACGTTACTGGGCAGCGTAGCCAAACGCGCCCAGTCGTCATTAACTCGACTAGACTCTGAACCCGGAAAACAACACACATCGTCTCACAGCACAGGGTGTCCCAATTAGGAATATGAAACTGTACTTTAAAAGGAAACAGCAAGACTGTACAATTGGTAAAGTACATTTATTTCACATTAAATGTTTCGATAACATTCGGCGTCTGACATAATCAATGTAAACTGAACTTTTTTCTTTGCTCTCATTCCATAAATCCGCACATGTTTATCGTGAGTCACACGCTGTTCTTTTTGGGTACACAGGGAGTTCGTTTTGTCTAAATGAAGCACTTCGCTCACTCGGTGAATTAAAAAGCTGGTGCATGAACTTGGCACTAGACCACCGTAAAGGTTATGTTGCTCCTAATCGCCGGTACCGTGTACGGGCATATTGGACCTTGTCTGTCGTCTCAAAGTACGGTTAAGTAGATCCAGTGATTGACAAGTAGCTGCAGCTGGCGGTTGGAGAAGCCATCGGTCAGGGTCCGGAATAGATGACAATCGCAGAACAGCAGAGAACAGCGCAGAATGTACCCGTTTGCAAAAGATAAAAATAGAAATGTGTCTCAGTAGCCGATCTTTATTACAATTAATCATTTTCTTTATTAGCGCGGAAGTGACACAATGTGAACCGAGAGAATACAAAGTGGAATATCAAAGTACTCTGCTATTAGCTTCCGAGGATAGTGCGATCGAGAATGTTGAGCTCTAAACGTAATGCGTAAACAGGGACAAGAATTCGAGGTGCAAAAACAATGTAATGATTTATTAGCGTAGGACCAGGGAGAAACGAGTGGTGGTCTACATGCGTCTCAATGCTGGCCTGCTCATGTGCCCGGTAGATAGCCCAAGACACAAAGGTTGTACTAGCACTTCATTGCAATATGCCACACAGAACGAACAAGTACAATGTCACCAAGCAATAACGGACAGCTATTCGTATTTCGAATAGTTCTGGTATGAAATCGTCTAAAGAGAAACTTACATTATATTCGGCATTTCCATTTTCTTGGCGTAATGCAGACCATAATGCAGACTCCTCTCTTCGTGTTAACGATTTTTCATAAACTGAACTTATATGTAACTTGGTCCAGTTTCGGAATGGGCAACCTTATCATATCATATGTTATCACACACCCCCCTTCAATTCAATCCCTTTCGGAATGGTCCCTGTCACTCAAGGTCAAAAAACAATAGAACCTTATACTGTGCGCGGGACGCGTGGGCCTCCCAGCTCCCAAGAAAAAATTTGGTGACCTTCACTCAAAACGAACATACATTCTTACTTTGCAACATCCTGTCAGGCTGAGAGGTCCTGTATCCGCGGAAGCTGCTGAACCCCCGACAATCCCCCTGAAATGTAATTGTCAGAACTAGGTTTCAATTCAGCTCGGCAAACTACACCCCAAAGGGAAAGGGGGAAGTGGATAACAAAACAACACCAGGCTGACTGCGGCAAGGCTAACCAAAGCTGAACCTGCAGAGGATATAAGAAAAGCAGATACAAATCCTTTTATTACTTACTCAACCTTAAGAGTGGAAAGACTTTAAATCCTTAACTAATAATTAAGAATCATACCTGGTTCTTCTCTTGAAATTTCTTAGAGAAGCTTGTAAAGAAGCTGAAAATCTCTCTTACTTGAGACTCTTGAAATTCACAGCAACTTCTTAATTTGAGTAAACCTGGAAAGTTTTGCTCTTTGCCTTTTTTCCAAAATTCACTGGCTGTCCAGTTAAATTGTCTTTATTTTTTCTTTCTTTTCTTTCTAACTTTTCTTTTGTTTTCAAACTTTTTACAATTCAATAAAGTTTGTGAATTCTTGAAGAAACACGTGCAAAACACACACGCGGATAATCTCAATACAGAAGATTTGCACGTTAGAAACTTCCTGCGTTGAAGAACACGCACACTGTAAGGAAAGTCCACGCGCCAAAAAACACACGCGCTTGTAAAAACACGCGAAGCAGAATTCACGTGCAAACGGAATCACGCGCAGATAACACACGCACTTGTAAACTCCACGCTGAATGAATTTCCGCGCCTATACACACGCGCCTTATAACCCACGCGCAAAAGAGTTCACACGCGGTCGAGTACACGCGTTAAAACACACACGCAGGTAACCACACGCGCAATTGAGTTCTCCCGCTGAAGCACACACGCTTGAAAACACACGAGGTATAGAGTTCTCACGCGGCAAATAGATCCTCGCGCTTGGAAGCACACGTGCTAAGAAAATACACGCGCTATAGAGTTCTCACGCGGCAAACAGATCCTCGTGCTTGGAAGCACACGCGCTAAGATAACACACGCGCTATAGAGTTCTCACGCGGCAAGCCGATCCTTGTGCTTGGAAGCACACGCGCTAAGAAAACACACGCGTTATAGAGTTCTCACGCGGAAAGCCGATTCTCGCGCTAGGAATTACACGCGCTGGAAAGCACACGCGCTATAGAGTTCTAACGCGACGAGTCGATTCTCGCGCTACGAATCACACGCGCTGGAAAACACTCGCTCGCGCTAAGTTCAAAAATATAAATTCAAAGGTTAAATTTTACGAGTTCTCACTTAAATGTCATTAAGATAAACAGAGCTGCAGTAAAAACAAAGTCATTTATCTCCAGCACAATTTCTTAAAGATCTTCAGAGTTTCCTGTCTTCAAAACGAATTCCTGCCAGCTGATAGCTTCTCCTGAAACCCCCAAGAAAGTAGCCGCTCAACTGCTAACGCCTGAAGGATAAAATCCACCAGGCCCAAGCCTAAAGCAGGAGCAGCCACTAAACACGTCCTCTCAGCTGGGGTTTAGATGATGAAAGGCAAAGAGTGACAGTTTAGAATGTTCATTGTTGTTCAGCAGTGTTTTCCAACCAATCAGAGCTGTCACTGTGAAACTCCATTTTGCCTTGGGTCAGAACCAGGATTCTGAATCAGGAAGTTAAGGCCAAATCAACTACAATAGAAAACTTCCCACCCACACAAGGCTAATCTAAAAAGGATAATAAAAGAGAAATAATGGGAAAGAAACTTGAATAAGGGAAAATAGCCTGAATAGGGGAAGGAAACCTGACACATCCCGTGTCAACTCATCCATGAGAACATGAATTTTGAAGCATGGGCAGAGGGAATTGGGGGCTATCACTGCTCATTTTTCGTGGCACTGCTGAGCTGTAGGGGAAAAATTGCCAACAACAGAATGTCCCCTATTCCCAAATTATAGTCGATGTAACACATAAAATGAGTCAAAATGTGTCTAGTGATAGGCCCACCTCTGCTTATCTCATGGCCTCGTACCCCATGGCATGTTTGCACAGTCAGTACTTCTTGTGTGCCTAGAATGTTTTGTGACATAGGTCTGATCCCTTTTGTAGGACGAGCAGATATTCAGCTTTTTGCTGAACTTTATTGCAAGGAGACTGCCAAATCCCAAATATTCTTACACACTGTTACCCCTTGGTCATTAACTCGCAAAATGAAGGTCCCACAGTAGCTCGACTAAACTGTGAAATGTGAAAGCAATCATAATAATTGTAATATTGTTTTTAAGAAAAGGAATGAGAGGATAGATTTCAAAAGACAAATTGCATACTTTATTTGTACAGTTTATAGAAACATTTTTTGGAAAAATAAAAACAGACGGTAATCATTTCAACCGGTATTTGAACGATTTAACAAGCTCTGCTTTGGGTGGACATGGAACGCTTGCAATGTTTTGTGGCAATGTATGTGTGCTCTGAACCGATTTGTGCGCAATTCGATGAGTATGCATCTCGACGACATTAACAATAAGATCTTTCACAAAATCGAATTCCATTTTCTCATATACTGGTTTGACAACCCATTTTTTGCTTCTTTTCGTAAAAGGCCATAGTGTAGCGAAGCATCCCTAAGTTTCCTGCAGTCCTAGATTGTTCCCGACCTACATTCTCGTTATGCGCTAATACCTCTAGTAAAGTCCTAGATTTCATCCCTTTGATGCCAAAATGCAATCTCTTTGGCCTGTACTTTAGGCACATATTTTGGAACACCTCCAAATCTCCTGTGTGACAGAATTCTGTGAGTTCCTTAAGATCTCTTGATAGAGTATTATCAAACACAATCTTCTCAAGGGCTTTGTGTGGAGGTGAAAGTGGGATAAACCACTTCTTCTTCCGTGCCTGCTCTGGGGACAAAGGGCCATGTTCACATTGGTGGAAATGTTGGTTTTCTGTTCAGTGGTGAACGTTGGAACAGTGGTGCATTACTGACCACCATTTTTCCAGTAGAATTTCCACAGACCAATCACATGTTTTGGAACTCCACCAAAGATGGTTGCTGAAAGACTGGGACCATTGTGAAATACTTTCCAAACCTTTTTTTTCTCTGCAGTCGAGATTTTTTTATTAATTGATTTGGCAACATGCCATACATCAAATTGATGTTTAATATT